>NC_073305.1:109560034-110910034 GCF_027595985.1 Sorex araneus
CTGTTTTGGCAGGAGCCATTAAGACATTCTATAGGATATCACTAACATTGAAGAGGAGGGCAAGTTAAGAGTCAAGAACTGAAGGGCAGGTTAAGGGTTAACCGCTGAAGTTGCCCTTTGTAACTACTTGACTGCTTTGAAAGATGTCTTCAGGACCTACCGCTGGGCAGGACTCTGTCACCAAATGGGCCAACAAACTGCCCTAGGAACTATAGGCAAACATTTGCAGGGAAATAGTTAACAGTCAACAAATGTTTAGATATGCAAATCAAGTGACCTATGTGTGATCCCCTTTGATATATAGATGTGATTCCCTTTGATATGTGAGATTTTCATTTGTCAACAAATGTTTAGATATGCAAATTAAGTTACCTATGTGATTCCCTTTGATATGTGAGATTTTCATTTCTCCCCCAAAAGGGTATAAAAACAGCTAGCTTTTTGAGTTTGGGGCCTTCGGTTATGCCACGCTATTGAGGCACAATTGAAGGTCCCAATATAGCTATATTGGCTTAAATAAACCCCATGCATTTGCAGAAAGAGTTGTCTTGGTTTTGTTCTTTTGTCTCTCCGAGCCTCCCCTGGGCAGAGATCTGCCGACCCTAACAACATGTTGTTAAAGTTTGGGTGATGTGAGCTTATATATATATAAGCTTATATATATATACATATTTTCATATATATATGTGTGTATATATATATACACACATATATATATGAAAATATGTATATATGCATATATATGCATGATTTGTTACCTACTGTCTGAACCCCATCAACTATCATGTGGTAATTATGGAGAATGGGTAGAAAGTGTCTTATGAAGCATCAGGTATATGTTCATTTATATGTGAGGCTCAGCCCAAGCATGTGGGGAGTGGCCTGGAGCATGGAGCATGGCAGTTGGGTTGTGGAGGTCAGCTGCTGGGGCTGGGTCCCCTGGGGCAGGGAGGGCTCTCACTCCGTCCCATCCCCCACCGGGTCCCCTGAGTGAAAACAGCCTGGAGTTGATACCAGTGGTACTGTTATCCCCATACCATGGGGCCTCATGTTATGCTCCCTTCTAGGAGAAGTAGCTGTGTGATCTGGATGGTGGTCAAAGATGAAATTATCTGGCGCCAGCAGGAGATGGCTTATGAGAGTGACCCCCCTGGGTTGACAGAGACTGGGGGAAACAGGCAGAGGATCTCTGCTCCTGGGTCCCATTGAGCCCAAAATCCAAGGTCACAAAGTTCCTCAGGTAAAGGGGTATTCTTGGTAACCTTTCAGTATCAATATTGCAAACCACAATTCCCAAAAGCAGGGAGGGAGGAGGTGAGAGAGAGAGAGAGAGAGTGAGAGTGAGAGAGAGAGAGAGAGAGAGAGAGAGAGAGAGAGAGAGAGAGAGAGAGAAGAAAAACACCTGCCATAGAGGCAGGCAGGATGTGGGGAATTGGGGGGTGATGGGAGGGAACCTGGGGACACTGGTGCTGGGAAATATACACTGGTACAGAGATGGGTATTGAAATACTGTTTGACTGAAATCCCATAGTGAACAGTTTTGTGAGGGTCTATCTCAGTGATTCACTAAAGAAGTTAAAAATAAATAAATTTAAAAAGTTGTTTGACTTGCATCTGGCTAACCCTGGTACAATTCCTGGTTCAATTCCTGGAATGCAGATGGTTTCCAGTCACTACCAAAAGTGGCCTTTAAGCACAGGAGTAAACCCTCAGCATCAACAAGTGAGACATCCATGTCACCCCACCTCACAAAAAAATTAAGCTGATGCCTGCACTCATCCCAGAAGAATTTAACCAGGAATGCTAAAACTGAGGCCCAGGCACTGCTAAGTTATAAGCTTCCCAAGTAATTCCAATGTGTAACCACTTTCAAATACTAATGTAGGTAGAGGTACTCACAGATAATCACTTAATAGAGAATAGCTTAATCTACTGCAGAGGGTGAAAATGAAAGTGACCTTGTTTTGGAGATGAAGCAGGAGTTGACAGTAGGATACCTAAGGTTGTGATTGGTCGTGGAGAAAAGTACAGTATCTCTTTCCATATGTTTTATTACACTTAAGTTAGTGCATGAGAACTTAAGTTCTTACATGAGAACTGCTGTACTTAGGAAATTTTCCATCCCTCCAGTATCTCCTTTACTCAATTATTGCATACTCTTCTACCCCTTGAAGGTAAGTAATTTAATAAATTTCGGTTATATGTCCTATGTTTCCTCTTGGAAAAGCAAAGACATGTGTTTTTGTTTTTACTTTTTGTGTCACACTAGGCAATGCACAGGGGTTATTAATTCCTGGCTCTGCACTCAGGAATTACTCCTGGTGGTGCTCAGGGGACCATATAGAATGCTGGGAATCAAACCTGGGTTGGCTGCATATAAGGCAAATCCCCTATCCACTGTACTATCGTTCCAGCCCCTATATGTGTGCTTTGTGTTTAATTTCTCCCCTTTTAAAAACACAAAAAACTATATATGTATATATACATATTTATGTATGTAGAAATATTGATATAATTTTGTACTCTTACTGAGACATTCTGAAGGGAAGTTAGATGTTACAGAGGAAGTTAGTTCCTTCCATTAGCTTCTATCAGATTTTGTCTTTGATTTTCTATTGTTTAAAGTTAATAGGACCCAATGTTTGGAGGTAGGAGAAGGTTTGCATTTTTTCTATTTGGTGTTTTTCTATACTTCCTAAATATGTGGTTTGGTGTCTGCCAATAGATAGAATTTTCATATTTTGAATAATTTTTCTGTCCTTTTATTTCTTCTAATAGTCTCACTATGTGTATATTACTTTTGTAGTCATCTCACAGCATTTGAAGGGTTGTTTCTGTTTTTGTCCAGTCTTTGTTCTCTACTTTTCAGGTTTTTGTAGATTCTACTGGTATATCCTACAGTTGTGTAGAATATTCATAACTTCCTTTCTTTAGTCTTTCTTCATTTGTGTCTACTAAAAAAACTACAGTTTTTCTTTAGTTGTGTCTACTAAAATTCATGTCAAAAGCATTTTACATTTTGGTTAGTATATTTTTATCTCAACCAGTTCCTTTTTGTTCTTAGGATTTTCATCTCTGCTTATATTTCCCATCTGCTCTCACATGTTCTCTGTTTTATCCACTAGCGCCCTTGACACTTTATCATAATTTCTTTAATAATATAATGATAAGTTGTGGTGGGAGAGGGAAATCTACCATATTTTCATTCAAACTCAATGTTTTCAGTCAGCCTGATTTTCAGATTATGAATTTCACGGTAGTTTCTGTTTTTTCTTCTCCCTTAAGTGCCTGGGATGAGTAGAATAGACCAAGTTGGACACTTCCCTTTTGTCCATGGGAAAGGCTAGACTGACTGGAGTTGGATATTTCCCTACCTACCTGACCCAACCTAACCAAAAGGTAATAGGGGCTGAAGAGATAGATAGTATAGTGGGTAGAGAGTTTCCTTTCCATAGCACTGACCTGAGTTCAATCCCAGGCCCCCCATCTGGCCCCCTGAGTCTGCCTGGAATGATCCCTGAAAAAAGAATCCAAAGTCAGCCTTAAGCCACACTGGGTGTGACCCCAAAACAAACAAAACACTTGTACATAAAATATAAATAAGTTAGTTATATATAATCACTCTATGGTTTAGAAATTGTTTGCATTCTTTTGCTTTAATTGAAGAAACACTGCATTGTATTTCATGTGCCCAGCATTAAAAATTGCACTGCATTAAGTTTACTCCTATAATTCTAATTGTGCTCTTTATCATACATATGGAAACTTCATCCAAATTCACCTATCCTGAAATCCTCTTACCTTCCTTTCTAGTAACCACAAATTTAGTCTTCTTAGCCTCTGTGGGCTTATTTTGTTTCACTTTCACTTTAGTTCATCCTTTAATTTTGTTTATATACCATACATGAGTAAAATAGTAAAGTAATTCTCTTTCTGTCTGGTTTATGTCACTAGCATAATATCCTCTACGTCCATCTGTGTTGTTGGAAATGGCAAGATTTTATCCTTATGTACATAAATTTTAATGATAGTTCATTGTGTCTGAGTATATAGATATAGATATAGATATTATATCTTCTTGATTCAATATCAATAGGTATTTGTTTTTAGCTCTTAGCTATTGGTAGCATAACAACAATAAACATGGAGTACTTATCCTGTTGCTTATAAATTTGCATGAGCGGGCACCAGTAATGTCTTCATCGTGAGACTTGTTTGTTACTGTTTGGGGCATGTTGAATACACCACGGGTAGCTTGCCAGGCTCTGCCATGTGGGCGAGATTCTCTTGGTAGCTTTCAGGGCTCTCCAAGAGGGGCAGAGGAATAGAACCCGGGTTGGCCTCATGCAAGGTGAACACCCTACCCACTGTGCTATTGCTCCAGCCATGGAGTACTTATATGCATCATATTTGAGGGGGGTTGCATGTATTGGGAAAATGTCCCAAGATAAATAACTGAATCATATGGAATTTCTATTCTTAAATTTTTTATACTTATCATTCCATTTCATTTTTTACTTTTACTTATTTATTTCTTATAATTTTATTTTATTTTATTTTAATTTTGTATTAATGAATCACCGTGGGGGTACAGATACAGGTTTACATATTCTCCTGCTTGTGTTTCGGTCATATACAGCTTGAGTATCTATCTCTCCACCAGTACCCATTCTCCACTGTTAACCCCATCATCCCTTTCAACCCTCCCACCCCCTCCCACCCCATTCTCCTCCCCACTACGCCTTATTGGCAGATTATTGGCAGAGCATTCCCCTCTGTTCCCTCTCTCCCTTTGGGGATTGTGGTTAGTAATGGAGGTCTTGGGTGGCCAATGTGTTTGGTCTATAATCTGCTCCGTGCACGCCTCTCCCATCCCAAACGGGTCCTCCCGCCACATTTTTGACTGGTATTCCCTTCTCTACCTGAGCTGCCCTTTCTCCCAGCATGTGAGGCTGGTCTCCAAGCCATGGAGCAAATCTGGTACTTATTTCTGTTACTCTTGGGTTTTAGGCCTCCATTCTGTTGGTTTTATATTCCTCAGATGAGTGCAATTCTGTCTGTCCCTCTCTTTCTAACTCATTTCACTTAGTATGATACTTTCCATGTTGATCCACTTGTATGCAAAGTTCATGACTTCATCTTTTCTGACAGCTGCATAGTATTCCATTGTGTAGATGTACCAAAGTTTCTTTAGCCAGTCATCTGTTCTTGGGCATTCGGGTTTTTTCCAGATTTTGGCTATCGTAAATAGTGCTGCGATGGATATACATGTGTAGATGTCATTTTGGCTATATCCTTTTGCCTCTCCGGTGTATATTCCCAGAAGTGGTATTGCTAGGTCAAATGGGAGCTTGATTCCTAATTTTTTGAGGAGCGACCATATTGTTTTCCAGAAGGGCTGAACCAGTCAGCATTCCCACCAGCAGTGTAGGAGGGTCCCTTTCTCCCCACATCCTCTCCAACAACAGTTGCTTTTGTCCTTTTGGATGTGTGCCAGTCTCTGTGGTGTTAGGTGGTATATCATAGTTGTTTTGATCTGCATCTCCTTGATGATTAATGATGATGAGCATTTTTTCATACGCCTTTTGGCCATTCGTATTTCTTCCTTGAGAAAGTTTCTGTTCATTTCTCTGCCCCATTTTCTGATGGGGCTGGATGTTTTCTTCTTGTAGAGTTCAACCAGTGCCTTTTATACCCTTGATATCAACCCCTTATCAGATGGGTATTGGGTAAATATCCTTTTCCATTCTGTAGATTGCCTTTGTATTCAGGTCACTGTGTCTTTTGTGGTGCAGAAGCTTCTTAGTTTAATATAATCCCATTTGTTTATTTCTGTTTTTACTTGATTGCTTAGTTCCGTGTCATCTTTGAAGATACCTTTATCTTCAGTATTGTGGAGGGTTTTGCCGACCTTGTCTTCGATGTACCTCATGGATTGTGGTCTGATGTTGAGGTCTTTAATCCATTTTGATCTGACTTTTGTGCATGGTGTCAGGTCGAGATCTAAAACCATTCTTTTACATGTGGTTGACCAGTTATGCCAGCACCATTTGTTAAAGAGGCTTTCCTTGCTCCACTTCACATTTCTTGCTCCCTTATCAAAGATTAGGTGTTCATACAATTGGGGTGGTGTGTAGGGATATTCCGCCCTGTTCCATTGGTCTGTGGCTCTGTTCTTGTTCCAGTACCATGTTGTTTTAATTGTTACCGCTTTGTAGTAGAGTTTACCCAAGACTGAACAAAGACTTGGAATATCTGAACAGACCCATTAATATCAAGGAAATTGAAACTGTAATCAAAAGTCTTCCCAAAAACAAAAGCCCAGGCCCAGATGGCTTCACCAGCGAATTCTTCCAAACATTTAACGAAGACCTGTTACCAGTTCTCTTCAAGCATTTCCAGGAAATTGAAAAAACAGGTACTGTCCCAAACAGTTTCTATGAAGCACATATCTCCTTAATACCAAAAATAAATAAAGACACTGCTAACAAGGAAATCTTCAGACCAATATCCCTGATGAACACGGATGCAAAGATCCCCAACAAAATACTAGCAAATAGAATCCAACAACTCATCAAAAAGATTATACATCACGACCAAGTCGGATTCATTCCTGGAATGCAAGGATGGCTTAACATACGCAAATCAATCAACATAATCCATCACATCAACAAAAGTAAAAATAAAAATCATATGATCATTTCAATAGATGCAGAGAAAGCATTCGACAAGATCCAACACCCATTTATGATGAAAACTCTCACCAAAATGGGTTTTGGAGGAACTTTCCTCAAGATAGTCAAAGCTATCTATCACAAACCCATGGCAGGCATTATCCTCAATGGAGAAAAACTAAGGGCCTTCCCTCTAAGATCAGGGACAAGACAAGGATGCCCACTCTCACCACTTCTGTTCAACATAGTACTGGAAGTACTTGCAATAGCAATTAGGCAGGAAAAAAGACATTAAGGGCATCCAGATAAAAAAGGAAGAAATCAAGCTCTCACTATTCGCAGATGACATGATTCTATACCTAGAGAATCCTAAAACCTCCATTAAGAAACTCCTAGAAACAATAGACCTGTACAGTAAAGTTGCAGGCTATAAAATTAATACCCCAAAATCCATGGCCTTCCTATACGCAAACAGCGAGATAGAGGAAAATGACATAAAAAAACAATGCCATTTACAATTGTGCCCCAGAAAATCAAGTACCTCGAAATCAGCCTAACTAAAGAGGTTAGGGATCTCTACAAAGAAAACTACAAAACCCTACTACATGAAGTAAAAGAAGACATGAGGAAATGGAAAAATATTCCCTACTCATGGATAGGAAGACTTAACATTGTCAAAATGGCAATACTCCCTAAAGCACTATACAGATTTAATGCAATACCCATAAGGATACCCATGAAATTCTTCAAAAATATAGACCAAGCAATCCTGAAATTCATATGGAACAACAAACGCCCACAAATAGCTAAAGCAATTCTTGGGAAAAAGACGATGGGAGGCATCACCCTCCCCAACCTTAAACTCTATTCTAAAATTTTTGAGGAATTTCCGTACTACTTTCTGTAATGTTTGAACTAATCTATAATGCCACCAACAGAACATGAGTTCCCTCCTCTCTAAGACTTTTTCCAACATTCTTATTTCTTGTTTTTTCTTTTTTAGGTACATAATAGTCATTTTCATATGCTGTGGTAACATTTCATTACTTTAGTTTACATTTCTCTAATAATAAAGCAATGAATAGCTTTTCATGTGCCCT
Source organism: Sorex araneus (assembly GCF_027595985.1). Classification (NCBI taxonomy): domain Eukaryota; kingdom Metazoa; phylum Chordata; class Mammalia; order Eulipotyphla; family Soricidae; genus Sorex; species Sorex araneus. The sequence continues at coordinate 109,567,809 of NC_073305.1, forward strand.
TTGTCCATTTGCCTTCCTTGAAAAAATGTCTATTCAGATCCTCTGTTCACTTTTTGTTTTGTATTGTTTGGGGGACAAATATGGTGGCACTTAGTGGTGACTCCCAGCTCTGCACTCAGGAATCATTCCGGGTGGTGCACTAGAGACCATACGGGATGCCAGGGATAGAACTTGGGTCAGTGGTGTACAAGGCAAATGCCGTACCCCCTGTATTGTCACTTCAGCCCCACTCTGTCCATTTTCTTTCTTTGTATTTTTTCAACTTACAGTTTAGGTAATGTGATTCAATACTGTCAGCATGGATTTGATATGCAAAGCTACTGCACTATAACCACCTCTAAAATGCCCAGGACCTTTGAGTTCTTCATATATTTTAAATATAATTTTAAAATTACGTGAAAATATTTTCTTCAGTTTGATAGGATGTCTTTTCATTTTGATGCAAGTTTCTTTCATGTGCAGAAGCTTTTTAGTTTGCCCTTGGCTCTGTTTTTGTTTGTTTCCTTTGCCATTAGAGTCAAGTTCACAAATACATCTCTAGGAACTGATGTCAAAGTACATTTCATCAGTTTTCCCATCTTTTCACTATGTTCCCAGGTCTTATATCCAAGTCAATCTGTTTGCATGATGTTAGGCAGTGTTCTATTTTCATTGTTATACATCTAGCTTTCCAGTTCTCTCAACACGTTAAGCGATAATCTTTGTTTCATTATACTCTAATGGATTATTTGTCATAAATTAATGGTCCATATGTGTGTGGTTTTATTTTGAGGCTCTCAATTATGTCTCCTTGATCTGTGTCTGTTTTTATTCTATACCATGTTATTTTAATTACTATTGCTTTCTATATATCGTTTCAAGCTGGGGTGTATAATTCTTTCATTTTTACCTTTTTGTTCCTCTGGTATGATTTGCTGTTTAGTATAATTTTTAGTTGTTCCAAGTACGTTTCACAGGGTTTTTGGTTCTATTTCTGTTAAGAAAATGGCATTAGAATTTTGATAGTGATTGCATCAATCTGTAAATTGCTTTAAGTAACATATATTTTATCAATGTTAATTATAATCTATGAGCATGGACTATCCCCCATCTCTTTGTGCCTTTCTCTGTTCCATTCAATAATATCTTATGGTTTTTTTTTTACATGTACAAGTAATTCAGTAATTTGGTTAAATTAATTCCATGGTATTTTTTCTGAGGCAATTGTAATGATATATCTTTTCCGGTTTTGCTTTCTGCTAGCTCATTATTTGTTTAGATAAATAAAACAGACATTTAGCTTTGTCTCCAGGTGTTTCCTTATTTCATTTTTATTTCCTTATGACTCAAAACCTTTCAGAAGTATATTGTTCCTTCTGAACAAATTTGTGGTTTTTCTTTTTTCTTCTTTTGACTTTAGTTTCATATCCCTACAATACAAAAATATAATTGATATGTGTTCATTTTTTTTATAAATACATTGAGACTTATTTTGTCTCCTGGTGTATGGTCTATTCTGGAGAATATTTTATATGCTCTATAAATAAAATCTATTCTGTTATATGAGGTTGGAATTCTCTGTAAATATCAAGTTCATTTTCTCAAATTTGTCAATTAAAACCATTGCTAGGCTGGAGCGATAGCACAGCGGGTAGGGTGTTTGCCTTGCACGTGGCCGACCCAAATTCAATTCCTCCACCCCTCTCGGAAAACCTGGCAAGCTACCAAGAGTATCTCGCCGGCATGGCAAGCTGCTCATGGCCTATTCGATATGCCAAAAACAGCAACAAGTCTCACAATGGAGATGTTACTGGTGCCCGCTGGAGCAAATCGATGAGCCATGGGATGACAGTGACAGTGACAGTGAAGACCATTGCTATTTACTGTTTGGATGATATGTTCATTGTTGTGATTGAGTTGAGAAAGTGGAAGCTGGTTTGTGCTGGTAGCACGCTCAGTATCCTTACTTTCTGTGGTCCCATATCTGAGATTTGGCTTATGATCCACTGTTAATATAGAACAAGGTTGGAATCACTTTTAAGGATAGGGAGTGTCAGTGTAGTCCAAAGCCCCCTATCTATTGTTCTACTTGCTGAAAGCTCTGTCAATCACCCAAGATCTTCAACTGGGCTTCATCTGGATCTAGGGTGTATGCCCTGCTACCATCATCTCTACTTCCCTCCCAGAGCCCTTGGCAGGACATACTGCCTTGCAGTTTGTGTTCCTCCTTCTCCTACTGCAGCCTCCTTGCATATCCTGCACTAATCCTCTGTCCAGAGAGAGGCATGAGTAAACTTCTATTTCCACTGAAGTAGTCCTTATTTCTCTCTGGGATGCCAGGGATGCTTCAGTGTTACCTTGAGCTGTAGGAAGCTTCTCAGTGTCACGTCTTTCTTATTCGTTATTGTTCTTCTAAGAATAGAGCATGAAAACTCCTCCAGTACTATCTTGGTAATATCTCCTATATTGTTGAATTATTTTGATAACACTTTAAAATGTTTATTTCATGAGGGATATTGGTATATAGTTTTATTTTCTTGCAATATTTAGTCTAGTTTTGGTATCAGGGAAATATTGCCTCATAGAATGATATAGGATAATATATCTCTATTTTCTGAAAAAAAATTTCATATCGTGATAAAATTTACTTCTTAAATTGTTAATATTCATTGCCTGTGAAATATTTTCTTTTTTATTTTTTATTTTATTTTTTTATTGAATCACCATGTGGAAAGTTACAAAGCTTTCAGGCTTAAGTCTCAGTTACATAATGCTCGAACACCCGTCTCTTCACCAGTGCACATATTCCAGCACCAAGAACCACAGTAAACCTCCGCCCCACCCTGCCCAGCCCCTCACCCCACCTGTGTAGCTGATAAATTTCACTTTACTTTCTCTTTACTTTGATTACACTAAAACAAAAATCTCACTATTATTGTTTGGAGCCTGTGAAATATTTTCTTATGAGTTCTTTTATATTCCAATTTATTTAGCAAATGTGATGCTATGCATATTTTCCGTGTATTTATATATATATTCTGTTGTGTAATAAATTAAATTTTACAGAGATATTTCCATTCATCTAAGGTGTCATAATGACTCTTGTAAATGATCCATGATGTTCATTCTTAAATTATCAGCCCTCTCAATAATCTCTGAAGCAGTTATGCATTGTATTGTAATTAGTACACAGTACAGTATTTTTATGGACTGGAGCGATAGTACCACGAGTAGGTTGTTTGCCTTGCACACAGCTGACCTGGGTTCTATTCCTTCATCCCTCTTAGAGAGCCCCAGCAAACTACCAAGAGTATCCTGCCTGCATGGCAGAGCCTGGCAAGCTACCTGTGGTGTATTTGATATGCCAAAAACAGTAACAAGTCTCACAATGGAGACGTTACTGGTGCGTGCTCAACGTGCTCAAGCAAATCAATGAACAACGGGGTGACAGTGCAGTGCTACAGTATTTTATATGTGTTTATTTTTATTTTCACAATTATATTCTGGATTCTTAGAAAATATTCTTGGTTTTTTTGTATTATTTGTTTGGGGGCCATAACCAGCAATGCTCAGGTCTTACTCCTGGCTCTGAGCTCAGGGATCACCAAATATGGGAGTGCTGAAGGGTCATGTGTAGCACTAGGGATTGAACCCAGGTTGCATAAATAAAAGGCAAGCTCTTTACCTACTATACTATTTCTCCAACCCCAAAAAGGTACTTTTTTTTTTTTATTGAATCACCATGTGGAAAGTTACAAAGCTTTCAGGCTTAAGTCTCAGATACACAATGCTTGAACACTCATCCCTTCACCAGTGCACATATTCCACCACCAAGAATCGCAGTAAACCTTCCCCCTCCCCCCAACCCTTAATCCCCCACCCACCCTGTGTTGCTGATAAATTTCACTTTACTTTCTCTTTACTTTGATTACATTCAATATTTCAACAAAAAACTCACTATTATTGTTTGGAGTTCCCACCCCCCAAAGTCAGACCTGCTGGAAAGCAAGCATTTGATCATTTGTTTTCCATTGCTGAGAATGAAGAGATATGAGGTCCTGTGACCACAATAGCGGCTGCGAGGGTTTGGATTTCTGTATTTTAGTATTTTAGTAACTAAGTCCAGGGAAATTTCTGCCAGTAGTTGTATCATTGCAAGCTCTTTCCTCTCTGCTACTTTATATTCCACATATGAGTGCAATCTTTCTATGTCTGTCTCTTTCTTTCTGATTCATTTCACTCAACATGATACTTTCCAGGTTGATCCACTTATATGAAAATTTTATGACTTCATCTTTTCTAACAGCTAAATAGTATTCCATTGTGTGGATGTACCAAAGTTTATTTAACCAGTCATCTGTTTTTGGGCACTCCGGTTTTTTCCAGATTATGGCTATTGTAAACAGTGCTGCAATGAACATAGAAATGCAAATGTCATTTCTACTATACCTTACCAAAAAGGTACTTTTGCAAATTTTTTCAACCTATATTCTGTTTGAGGATTTTTAAAAAGGTAAATACGTTAACACAAAAGGATACAGGATATTACCTATATTTTAGATCCATTTTTGCTATAGTGTATGTATACATTACGTTAAATGATCAAGACTGATAATAATTACTATATGATATATACATATAATGGAATACTATACAGTTCTTTTTTAAAAAAAAAGAAAATTTTATTACATGCTAACATGGTAAAACCTAAAGACATTATGCTGAGCAAATAAACCTGTCACAACAGGATAAATTTTGTATGGTTACACTTAGATTAAATACCTTTAGAAATAAAATAGAACTTTGGACTAGGGGGAGGAGTGAAGCAGAATTAGCGTTTAGATGATAGAGTGTGGGTTTTACAATATTAGAACATTCTAGATACCTCCTGCACAGCAATGTGAATACACTTAACACTACTAAAATAAGAAATTTTACTTGTTATGATATATTTAATGCAGTTTCCACAATAATATTAAGGCAGAAAAAATAGAAACAGAAAATATGTAGCTGAGTATTAGAGGGCAAATAAGATTTTTCTGGGAAGATGTCAGGATAAGAGTGTTTGAACAGAGGGAGTAATCACTGTATCACTGTCATCCTGTTGCTCGTCAATTTGCGCAAATGGGCACTAGTAATGTCTCCATTGTAAGACTTGTTGTTACTGTTTTTGGCATATAAAATACTCCATGGGTAACTTGCCAGGCTCTGTGGTGTGGGCGAGATATTTTCGATAGCTTGCCGGGCTCTCTGAGAGGGGCAGAGGAATCAAACCCAGGTCAGCTGTGTGCAAACAAATGCCCTACCGGCTGTGCTATCACTCCAGCCCAGAGGGAGTAAAATGAACAAAAATATAGGGAATAAAAGTGTTTTATATAAGATGAAAAGTTATTATTATGGACTGCTGTGGGATATAGTGTTAGGTATGAGCTAGTGAGTATCTAGGAAAGGACTTTGATGTGGGTGAAATATTTACCTGTATTTGGCATGAGGTCTATGGGCCTTGGCGGAAAGTAAGTCAAAGTTCAACCTCTTACTGCCTCACCTCACCCACAGGTTTACCTAAGAATGACTCAGAGCCATTCCTCATTTTATGGGCTCACATCAGCACTGTTATCAACATTTTCAATAATATTATTCTTGTCACCACCTGATCCCATTTAAAAAAGAAAGTAACTTGACCTAGAGTTCTTCATAAGTGTTTACTTTGTAGGTATAATAATCTAGTGTTGTTCTACGGAGACCATGACATCACATATTTATGTTATAATTAGTAATCCAGTATAAAGCATTATAATCCAGTATGAATCAGAATAATCAGAACATTCTTTAAACAAATAAGAGGCAACTCAAAAGTACCATCTTTGGGAAACCTCCTAGCCCTTAGAGAAAGATATAACTCTTCAGTAAAATGGTGCCAGGGAATAAAACTGGAACTCGAAATAATTCATGGGATCATGATACTGTGCTTGGTTTGTGTGCTACCTTTCACTTACCCTTTTACCTTGTTATCAATACCCTGACATTCTCTAAAATTTTAATAAGACAAGTCACCAAGTTACGTCCTACATGTATTAAACATAAATTATTGGAATTTTAGAGGTAGAAGTTGATTCTTTCAAACATCTAAAATCTAATCATTTACTGATTTTTCTCCATGATCTCATTTGTGAATATGGAAAATAATTGTATGATGTGCTAGGAATCATCAATAAGCTCATTAATTAGAAGACTTTTTGAGGGAAGCCCTTAGTTTTGCAGTAATAAAATTGATCTACAAAATAACTAATTGAAGTCCCTTGAGTCAGAGATCATGGGTATAAATGCTAACATTACCTAGTTTGCTTTTAATATTCCTTCACTGGTGGCCTCCTGAAATCAGCTGCCTGCCCCGATGGGGGCGGGGAGGTATAGTCATAACGGGACTGTGTTCATAAGATATGACCTTCATCCAACATGTGTACAATCTTTATTCTAACAAGCAACTCTGTAGCCATAACTAAGCTCACCTTTTGTCATCCTGGCCAGTTGCTAAAGTTTTACTTTTATCAGATAATAATGAGGAAAAGTTAATCCCTAAATCTAGAAGACAGAAAAAAATCAGGAACTAATTAATCACTGCATCACTGTTATCCCATTGTTCATCGATTTGCAGGCACCAATAACATCTCCACTCATCCATGTCTCATGCTAGTGTAGCCTTATGGCGTATTGGGGGCTCTTTCAGGATCAGGGAAATGAGCACCATCGTTGTTACTGTTTTGGGCATATCGAGTATGCCACGGGTAGCTTGCCAGGCTCTGCCGTGCAGGCAGGATATTCTCATAGCTTGCCGAGCTTTCAGAGAGGGATGGAGGATTTGGGGTGGCCTCTAATCGCCTTTACAGGTGTTCCCAGACTACCGAATATAAGATTTTGGTCGACTGGCATGTTGTAACGATCTGCACACTGACAAATACACACCTGCCTGTATCTCTGGGCAGCACCTGGGACATCTGTGGCCTCAGGTTGATCTCCTTGAGGTTGATTGAATGTGCCCAGAAGTTGTTGAGCAGCTGACAGAACAAGACCCTATCCAAGAGGGTCTGTGCCAGGCTGAACACCTGCACTGAGTCCCAGGTCACCCGGTGGTTGACTGACAGCACCCCACAGAGGACAAGCCACTGTGCACACTGCTGCCCTTGCTCTGTGTCTGACAACACTGTGGCTACGGCCACCACCGGTCTCTCCATGCCATTCTGTCCAAATCTTGTAAAACAGCCTGTGATATCCATCAGGAATCTCATGTAGGGTTCCAGCAGAGATCACGCATAGAGTTCCATGCCTGGCGTGCTGAGCCACACATTGTCTAAGGCAAGACAGTGAGCTGAGTTCAGGAGAGCACAACGGGTTTGGGTGGCGTTGGTGCCATCTTGCTTTCCATCAAATATGGTGTGGTAATTATGGAAAATGAGTAGGGCATGTCTTATGATGTGTCTTGGCCATGCAGTTCAAAAATATGTTCACTCATATGTGAAGCTTGGCCCGAGCCTGTGGAAAGTGGCCTGAATGTGGTAACAGTTGGGTTGTGGAGGTGGGCTGCCGGGGTTGGGTCCCTTGGAGTGGGGAGGGCTCTCATCTATCCCTCTCTGGGCACCCCAAGTGAAAACAGCCTGGTGTGGAGTCCGTTAGCATGGTTATGGGGACCTCATTTTATGCTCCCTTCCAGGAGAAGAAGCTGTGAGTTCTGCACGGTGCAAATGAGGAGATTATCTGGTGGCCGGCAGGAGGTGGCTTATGGGCATGACCCCTGGGCCACCAGAGACCAGGGGAAGCAGGCATAGGATCTCTGCTCCCGGGTCCTGTTGAGCCCAGAGTCCAAGGTCACAAAGTTCCTCATTACCTGGGTTCCATAGGACTTCAATCATGTGTGAGGCTTGGCCCGAGAGTGTGGAAAGTGGCCTGGAGCATGGCGGTGGTTGCCGGGCCTGGGTTCCTTGGAGTGAGGAAGGCTCTCACCCACCCCCTCTGGGAACTAATTAATAGTAGGTCTGAAATTAAACAGGAACCTCTGGTTCAAATGTGAACTTCTCCGAGTCATGTACTCCAGCTTTCACATGTCCACATTAATCTTTGCATGTTAAAATAATAATAATAATAATAAAGGAGAAGGATGTGGCATCATCCTTCCTAGAAAAATACCTTTAATTGAGATTTATGTGTCCCTAAAAGCCAAAGCATTTATTGTTTCTGATATTTGACTCAATACAATGCCTAAGTTAAATCCTTCTGAAAAGACATTCCACTCCAGATTGTTTCAGGCCTGGTGATTTAATAAAAAAACTAATGTGTTTTTTAGGTAGAGACAGAGTATAGTGATCACTAATCAAAACTGTTTTACAAACTAGGAATTGATGCTAAGAGATTAAAACCATTCCTTAATTACAGTTCATCAGAAAACATAAGACCAGTTTCTCTCCCTTGGGAAAAGCTGTGTGACTGATCCTGTGTCTAGTTCTTTTTACATGAATTGAAGAAAAATTGAATAAATAAGCTTGACAATGAGTTGATACTGAAGGACTTTTATAAAACATCTGAAATCATTCAGTATATGTGAGATGTCATTTTTATAATTATGAGTGACTGATTCCACTTCTATAATTGAACCATAAAAATTTTAGGAGGAGTCAAACTTTACTACAAAGCAGTAACAATTAAAACAGCATGGTACTGGAACAAAGGCAGAGCCATAGACCAATGGAACAGGGTGGAATATCCCTACACACAACCCCAAATGTATGACCATCTAATCTTTGATAAGGGAGCAAGAGAAGTGAAGTGGAGCAAGGAAAGCCTCTTTAACAAATGGTGCTGGCACAACTGGACAACCACATGCAAAAAAATGGGTTTAGACCTTGACCTGACACCATGCACAAAAGTCAGATCAAAATGGATTAAAGACCTCAACATTAGACCACAAACCATAAGGTACATTGAAGACAAGGTCGGCGAAACCCTCCACGATATTGAAGATAAGGGTATCTTCAAAGGTGACACGGAACTAAGCAATCTAGTAAAAACAGAGATCAACAAATGAGACTACATTAAACTAAAAAGCTTCTGCACCGCAAGAGATACAGTGACCAGAATACAAAGACTATCCACAGAATGGGAAAGGATATTTACACAATACCCATCAGATAAGGGGTTGATATCAATGGTATATAAAGCACTGGTTGAGCTCTACAAGAAGAAAACATCCAACCCCATCAAAAAATGGGGCAAAGAAATGAACAGAAACTTTACCAAGGAAGAAATACGAATGGCCAAAAGGCACATGAAAAAGTGTTCTACATCACTAATCATCAGAAAGATGCAGATCAAAACAACCATGAGATACCACCTCACACCACAGAGACTAGCACACATCCAAAAGAACAAAAGCAACCGCTGTTGGAGAGGATGTGGGGAGAAAGGGACCCTTCTTCACTGCTGGTGGGAATGCCGACTGGTTCAGCCCTTCTGGAAAACAATTTGGACGACTCTCAAAAAATTAGATATTGAATTCCCATTTGACCCAGCAATACCACTGCTGGGAATATATCCCAGAGAGGCAAAAAAGTACAATCGAAACAACATCTGCACATGTATGTTCATCGCAGCACTGTTTACAATAGCCAGAATCTGGAAAAAACCCGAATGCCCCAGAACGGATGACTGGTTGAGGAAACTTTGGTACATCTATACAATGGAATACTATGCAGCTGTTAGAAAAAAGGAGGTCAAGAATTTTGTAGTTAAGTGGATGGGCATGAAAAGTTTCATGCTGAGTGAAATGAGTCAGATAGAGAGAGACAGACATAGAAAGATTGCACTCATCTATGGTATATAGAATAACAGAGTGGGAGACTAACACCCAAGAACTGTAGAAATAAGTACCAGGAGGTTGACTCCATGGCTTCGAGGCTGGCCTCACGTTCCGGGGAAAGGTCAACTCAGAGAAGCGATCACCAACTACATTGTAGTCGAAGGCCATGTGGGGGAAGAGAGTTGCGGGCTGAATGAGGGCTAGAGACTGAGCACAGTGGCCACTCAACACCTTTATTGCAAACCACAACAGCTAATTAGAGAGAGAAAACAGAAGGGAATGCCTTGCCACAGTGGCAGGGTGGGGTGGGGGGGAGATGGGATTGGGGAGGGTGGGAGGGACGCTGGGTTTACGGGTGGTGGAAAATGGGCACTGGTGAAGGGATGGGTTCCCGAACTTTGTATGAGGGAAATATAAGCACAAAAGTGTATAAATCTGTAACTGTACCCTCACGGTGATTCTCTAATTAAAAATAAATAAATTAAAAAAAAAAAAAGAAAAAAAAAAAAAGAAGTTTTTTACACTGCAAAAGAAATAAAGGCTAGAAAAAGAAAGGCACCCTACTAACTGAAAGAAAATATTTGTTCACCACATATTTGACAACGGGCTAAACTCCAAGAACTATAAAGCACTCACAAAACTAAATAAGAAAAAGAAAAGCCATTAAAAATGGGGAGAAAAAAAGACACTTTACTCAAAAAAGCAGAGTTGGCCAATAGGCATATACAAAGTGTCCATCATAATTTATCATCAGGGAAATGCAATCAAACCAACCATGAGACTGGCACACATCAAAAAGAGTAGAAACAATCAGCACTGGTTGGGATGTGGGGGGGGAAAGAAACTTTTTTTCTCCATTGGTAGGAACGCCATCTAGTTTAGCATCTATGGGAAACAGTATGGAGACTTCTCAAAAAACTAAGAACTGAGCTTATATATGAGCCAGCAATTCCACTTCTTGGCATCTACCTCATGGACCCAAAGATGAAATTTTGAAAAGATATTAGAATCTTTATGTTCCTTCACAGCAGCTTCACAATAGCCACAATCTGAAAACAGTCCAAGTGACCAAGGACAGATGAATGGACAAAGAAACTGTGGTAATAAAAACACAATGGAATAGTACTCAGCTGTAAGGAAAGATGCAATATGCTACGTGGATAGAACTAGAGGGTGCCAGGCTGAGTGAAGACAGGGGGAGAGTGATAAACACAGAATGATCTCTCTCGTGTAGAGAAGAATCATGCAGAGAAGAAGCAAGGGAATTAAAAACAGTCACTGGTAACATCACTTAAGAATCAGCCTAGAGAACCATTTGCCAAGGAGGTGGGGTAGAGGGAACAGGAAAAGATCTGGGAACCTGGTGGAGGGACACTGGCTTTCTGGTGTTGAGTGTGGTGTTGGAACATTTATGCCAGAAACACCATTATTAACAGTATTTAAAACAGGGTGCCTAAATGCCCTGCCACAGAGGCAGGGTGGGGTGAAGGGGACAGGATGAGGGTGGTGGGAGGGATGCTGGGACCACTGGTGGTGGAAAATGGGCAGTGGTGGAGTGATGGGTACTCGGTCATTGTATGACTGAAACGTAAGCATGAAAACTTGTAAGTCTAACTTTGTCTCACGGTGTTTCACTAATAAAAAAAATTAAAAAATAAAACAGGGTGCCTAAATAAAAACTGGAAGGAAAAACAAACACACCAACAAAAACTTTCAGTCACGTGGAGAAGGCTGGGGCCTGGACTCTTAAGAGGAAAACATTCTCTCTCTCTTTTTTTTTTTTTTTTGGTTTTGTTTTGTCAAGTCTTTTACTGTAGAAAGCTTTACAGAAACATTAAAAGAATTGTAACTTGTAAAAAAAAAAAAAAAAAAAAAAAAAAAAAAATTTTAGGAGGAGTAAGGTTGGAGACCCCATGGAATATATTTCTTGCATATCTCTGCCTCCTTTATATTACAAATCAGTGAATAAGTGTAACCCAGTATTTCCCAAAAGCTAGTTATTATATAACTAAGATGTTATGAAGAGATTTATTTTCATATATTAAATAGCTAAGAATGAATGTGTGAATAAAAGGAATAAACTTACATGTGCTCTGGAAAGTAGAGACTGAAATATTAACTGATAAGATTTTGGCCTTAATCCAAATACAAGCATTCCAGTTCTTATTTTGACAGTTTTCATTATAATTTCCAATTTAAAATTTCAAGAACAGCTCATGCAAAAATGATTTTATTTTTCTCATGTGCCTCTCAGCCATTCGGATTTCTTCTTTGGAAAAGTTTCTGTTCATTTCATCACCCCATTTTTTGATTGGGTTGGCAGTTTTCTTCTTGTGGAGTTCAACCAGTGCATTGTATATCCTTGTTATCAACCCTTTATTGGATGGGTACTGAGTAAATATCCTTTCCCATTCTGTAGATTGTCTTTGTATTTTGGTCACTGTTTCTTTTGAGGTGCAGAAGCTTCTTAGTTTGAGATAGTCCCATTTATTTATCTTTGTTTTCACTTGCTTGGCCAGCGGCGTGTCAGCTTTGAAGATACCTTTGGCTTCAATGTCGTGGAGGGTTTTGCCGACCTTGTCTTCAATGTACCTTAGGGATTCTGGTCTGATGTTGAGGTCTTTAATCCATTTTGATCTGATTTTTGTACATGGTGATAGATGGAGGTCTAAGCCCATTTTTTTTGCATGTAGCCATCCAGTTTTGCCAGCACAATTTGTTAAACATGCTTTCCTTGCTCCACTTCACATTTCTTGCTCCCTTATCAAAGATTAGATGATCATATATTTGGGGGTGTATGTCAGAGTATTCAACCCTGTTCCATTGGTCTGCAGCTCTGCCTTTGTTCCAGTACCATGCTGTTTTAATGACTGCCGCCTAGGGCTCCTTGACTACATAGAGAACTTCTTAAATATTCTCTGCTCAGGAACTCTTTCCCCCAAGAAATTATGGTGCTGATTTTTAATTTGTTTTTAGTACATTCAGGAACCTTTTACAATTGCCAAATTCTTTGTGAGTGTCCCTATTCAGTTATGCAATCCCATGGGGTCACCACCCACAGTTTAAAAACTTAGATGTGCTACCTTAAAATTAGTTTTGTACTCTTCATTAGATCTAGAGACTTTGGATGGAGAAATAGTGCTGGAGGGAAGGCACTTGCCTCATCTCTACCTGCATAGGCCATGACCCTGGTTCAAATCCCCATGACCATACCTGGCTCCCCCAATTACCACCTGGAGTCCCTCTGAGCAAAAAGCCTGTAATAGACCCTGCATACTACTATGTTTGGCAAAAACAAAACAAAAGACTGAGAGGCTGGTTGCTCCTTGGTTTTCTTATTTATGCTTTAGCTCTCTAGCCAATGACTGAGGCTGAGGTTCACCACCTGCTTATGGCCCCCTTTTTTGTTGTTTTTAAATTTTGTTTTGTGGTCACATATGTGGCGATGCTCAGGGGTTACTCCTGGCTCTGGAATCTCAGGAATCATTCCTGGTGATTCTCAGGGGATCTAAGGGATGCCTGAGATCTAAAGCAGGTTGGCTGCGTGCAAGGCCCTATCTGCTATACTATAGTTCCAGTCCCAGATCTCCCCAACCTTTTTTTTTTAACAATGAGATCCTATGTCCTAACTCCCAGGTTGCAGTGCCCAGTTGTTGGCTATCTTTCCCTCCTTTGGGTATCAACAACACCAACCTATCTGTCCCTTCAGATTCTCCAAGGGTGATGAAGTCCCTAGGGTTTTTGACACTGGATATGAGTAATTTTCATCAGTAATCAAGTTAAAGTGGTGCCCTCCTATCTTCTATGCACCTCCCACTGCAGATTACCAGGGCATCTGGCTCACTACATATGTGCATGTCTTTTATTTTATGTCAGTTGTTATCAGCATTTGTTTACCTCGCTTACTTAAGTTGGCTACCCTTTACTAAGTCCTGGCTTATGTAAACTTCAGTAAGAAGTATCAGTGACAACATTTTAATTAATTCCTTAGCAATGTTGTTCAAAACAATGAAAATTTACATTTACATTTACACCCACACTTTTTACAGATGGCTCAGTTGCACCTGACATGAATTAGCTCTCACATTATAGCCTTTTCATCCTTGTCAGCGGGAACAGTAGGGGAGAAAGAAAAGAATGCAATAATAACCGAGGGAGATTTAATCACATCATGTTTTCTTTTTCAGGATGGAAAGGGCAAGATGAAAAAAAAGGCAAGATGAATGGTGTCCTTTAATACACTCTGCTTTGTTTTTTGGGGTTGTCTTTGAATCTATAGCAAGCTGCCTCTTATTGAATTTATAATTCAGATAACAGCACCTCTGTGATAAAAGAATGACAAAGCTGATGGTGTTACTTTGCCCAATGGCAAGTTATTTTAAAAGCACACTTGCTTAATAGAAAAATTTGGATAAGCTCAAGTGGCAATTTTATCTTTCAAAGACAGAAAATCATTACAAACATGTACATGGCATGCTGAGCTATTATTCCTTAATATCATGGGGCTTTTTTTCTCACAGAGAAATAATACTGTCTTTACATTGTCGATATTGTTTAGCTAATGAGTATATTGAATTGAGGAACAGTAAGCTATAGACAAAGTTATCTATCTGGTAGACCAGGATGAAGACAAAGTTCTTGGTAGACTGAGTCCAGTGTGGGATAAGAAGTGAAGCCCTAATAGTGATCTTGTTCTTATTTTCTGTTTTAAATAATAATTATGATACAGGAATATATGACATCATAATATAATTATTGATGAGGAGAGAAGGGGTTTTGTTTGTTTGTTTAGGGGCCACACTCAACAGTGCTCAGGGCTTGCTATCTCGCTGTACTATCTCTTCAGACCCCAGCTAAGAAATTTTAGTCTGCTTTATCAGTCAAAGCTAAATATATTTTCAAAATATTTATGCCCACATTCTAAATTCTTAAGTATTTATTTGCATTAGTTGAACCCTGGATGTGGTATAAGAAGAGTACATAATTACTTGTCAGCATGAATTTAACATTTTATTTAGTCCTGTCTTTCCAACAGCACACAGTAGCATTAACCATGGAGCAAGGGGCTTCGTCGAATCAAAGTTGGTACTGCACATTCAGACCGCATTCCAAGGTGAGGCAAGGAAGTGAATGTGTAATGACACTAGGAGATGCTGGTAGCCAGGACAGCATATAACTCATGCATTCATTGACAGGCCAGTTGCTGCTCAGTCCAGCTAACAAGCTACATAGGAATGCTAGCTGAGTATCCACAGAGAATATGAAGCCTTGCAGTAAGAGTCATAAATCTTGGTATTTATGAGAATTCTCCATATTGTTAATGTTGGCAATTGCCTTAAGTTTTTTCAAACTCCCAAAAGCCTGCACAATATGCATGTGCAGGGCAGATGTGCCTCAGACGACTGGTGCAATGCACTAGTAGTGAGTTGCATTCTAGAGTATGGAACACAGCGGGTAGGGCGTTTGACTTGCACTCGACAGACCTGGGTTTGATTCCTCCGTCTCTCTCTGAGAGCCTGGCAAGCTCCCAAGAGTATCCTAACCGCGCAGCGGAGCCTGGCAAGCTACTCGTGGCATATTCGATATGCGAAAAACAGCAACAACAAGTCTCACAATGGAGATGAAACTGGTGCCTGCTCGAGCAAATTGATGAACAACGGGATGACAGTGCTGTGACAGTGTTACGATAGTGCTATAGTGCTACATACACACATACATAATAGCAACACACATTTTCATATTTAATATTTTAGTAATGTATGCACTAATATATATTCCTTTTGTATGCATAGTATGTTTGCATATGTGCATACAAATTGAGATTATCATTCATTTTTATGCAGTGCAACTCACATTGTTTCCCACACAAAAAGTAATCAGAGAATACTTGTTTAAATATTTTTACTGAACTGACAACTAATATTTTTAAAGAACTATTTTAGGATCCTAAAGTAAATTTGTGGACAGAGAGATAAAGATGATATAAAAGAAAATTAAGGTAGACTAAGGGTGACTGGAATTATTGGGACTTGTTTGGCTTGAATACTAAGTTTTGTAAAAAATTTTATTTAAAAAATGAAATAGATAAATTTAATACCAATCTAGTGGTAGTAATATACATCTATATCAGATAATCAATAGTGAACATAAAAACAAATACTTTAGGATTAAAGGATAGTATAGTGGGTAAAGTGACCTTACATGGCCAGTGTGGTTTTTGATCCCTAGCACTACTATGTTCCTTCAAGCCACACCAGGAGTGATCCCTGAGTGCGGAGCCAGAGGCAAGTGCTGAGCAACCACCAGTTGTGGCTCCAAAACATAACAGAAGTACACTTCATTCTGTTGTAGTAGGTAGGATATTCAACCAAAAGTAAGGTAGGGTAGTGTGGGAGAGTTCCTGCAGCAATTAGGGCTTTGTCTTCAAGCCCCAGCACCATATGTGGCCCCTCAGCCCATTTGCCAAGAGAGTATCCTGGATGCAGAACTAGGAGTAAGCTCTAAAACCACCAGATGAGGCCCAAAAACAAAAAATAAAAAAGAAACAACAAAAAATTAAGATAGGATAAAGGTGACTGGGATTATTGGGACTTACTTAGCTTTAATATTAAATTTAGTCAATATTTTATTTAAAAAAACTAGATAAATTGATTCAACATCAATTTAATGGCAGAATAAAGTAAGAACATCCATTAAATCTGATAATTCTAATGGTGTGTTATAATGACTTTTCCTAATCCTTTCTCTAAAGAGGTTTTTATTTTGCTAATAAAGAGTAAAATTATAAAATGTATTTTAAAGTTTTCATCTTTAATACTTTGGCACTCAGTAATATGCTAGTCATTTGTCTATTTAATTATTAATTAATACATATATATTATAACCAAAGTTCCAAGGCAGGTATTGGGTACTGAACGGAAGCATGAGTGACCTGTGTTCGATCCCCAAGGCCATATGTGGTCTTCCTAACACCAACAGGAATAATTCCTGAGCACAGAGTCAGGAGTAAGCCCCAGGCATCACTGGCTGTGGCTCCAAACTCCACAAATGTCCTACTCAGAACTTTCATTATTTCTATACCTAGCTTAAGATTTTTTTATCAACCCTTGTACTAATGAAAAAAAAACTCACAAACTCTCAGAATATATCATACCTTATGAGGAAGCTATATAGGTCATAAAAATATTTCCTATCTAGTTATAAGTCATTGTTCAAGTAAATTACACCTCTTCTTATGTACATTTTTGATTTGCCACAAATGTTTTAATCAATTTTCAGCATTGCAATAGATACTGTTTTCACTATTCTTACATAGGAGCAAATGACACATATGAATACTACTTGGCTATATAAAATAAGAGAAAATTGTACAATTTGTTATTATGTGGATGGATCTAGAGAGTATCATTCTGAGTGAAGTTAGAGAGAGAGAGAAATACAGAATAGTATCCCTAATAGTGATAAAAATACGTAGTAAAGAAACAATGAATTATTAAAGGCAACAGAGATTGATAACTGCCCTTCTTTGCAAGAAGCTTACCATAGGGGAAGAGTTGGTGGGGGGTAGAGTGGGGGTGGGGGGAGCAGGATGACAAGATGTTACTTGAGCTTTTAGAGAGGGCCATTGGACAATGGTGAAGGGAAACAGACACGCTAGTCAAGGATGTGGTGCTGTAATGTTTCATGCATCAAACCTAACCACTAACTTTGAAAGGAGTCCAATTCCAACTTTGAAATCCTTTACACTTGAAATCTGCAAGCTGTGTCCTCTGTGATTGTGTAAAGGGCATGTTGGTGGCATTCAGAAAAGAGATGAAGCCTCTCATCAAAGGTAATTTTATATTTCTGAAACTGGATAAGCAATAAAGAAAAAAATTGTTATTTTATCCTGAAAATTAATGTCATTTGAAATAAATGATTGTGATGCTATCGCTTCATATTTATTTCTTGGGGAGTTAATTTGCTTAATTACATTTTATTAACCAAACTTAATGTGAATTTTACTTTGTATAATTCTATTATTGGTATTGGTTTCCAAATATTTAATGACCTTGTATGCAGAATATCTTCATGTCTATAAACTATGCAAAAAATAATAAATTAGAAAAAGGCTCTATAAATGAAAAGCAACAACTTGGAATATAATTGAGAAGGGTGAGGTCAATAAAATGTACAAACATTCAGGTGAATATCGCCTTATAATCTAATACGTACTATGGTGATGATAATAATACAATTCTGTAATTGAAATATGTTAAGACTATAACTTAAATGTCTTTGCCAATAAAAGAGATAAATATTTGAGGTGGTGGATATATTAATTAACTTGGTGGATAACGGCTTTCACAGTGCATATACACACACATAAAAGCATATTAATCTAAAAGTACAATATGAAACTGAATAAGAAAACTAAGTGAAGACAACAACTAATTAAATATTTCTAAAAATAAATGTAAATAATGCAATCTAATAATTGAAAACTTGAATAGATCATGCAAAAAATAGAACACCAAAATGGTCAACCAATAAATGAAAATGTTTTCAATATCCTTAATCACCAGAAGATGCAAATTAAAGCCATAGTGAAATTGACCAGACATAAACAAGAATGATTTTGAACATATTAGAAGGAAAATAGCAAGCATTAGTGAAAGCAAAGAGTATATATAAAAATCCATTATTTTTGTTAACTGAGTATTAAAGATATATTTCAACACCAGTCCCACCACCAGTGTCAACTGTCTCCACAGTGTTTTCGTATTCTTTCCCTACCACAAACCCAAGCCCATCTCCTCCTGTCAACTTGACAGGCACATTACAAAGTTTCAGTGGTTGCAGCTTAGATCTCCTGTTTTCAGTTTTGTTGAGTCTGTTTTGGATGTACAACTCACTCATATCACCAGTATAACTAAATTCACTGTTGCCTGTTCATCCATATCTTCTCATTCTCTTCTTCCCTCTTTGATTTCTTTCCTTCTTCTCTCTAAACATTGGGTTCAAGGGGGATCTAGACCTCCTCGTTTCACTACAATACGTTTCCTCATCCAGTATTCTATATATTACAGATAAGTGAGATCATCTGTGTTTGTCTTTCTTTTTTTGGCTTACTTCACTCTACATGATTTTTTCCAGTTTCAACCACATTGTAGCAACTTGCATAAAAATCTGTATTTTTGCTGATAATGTTTGTGCCTAACTGGTTTCGAAGTTGGCAGTATTTGTTAAACTTGAATGTAAGCATATCATCCCATTTTCAGAGATGTTCACCTAACTATGCACTATCTTCACCAAAACAAGAGCTAGAGTATCATAGGAACTCTGTGGGTAATAATGTCAAACTGAAAACTATCCAAGTCTTCATTGATGGTTACAATAAATTCTTGTTTATTCAAGCAGCCATAGGGTAACCACTTCAAGGTCACATGTAACAGTATAAAAGCCCTGAACCCAGCTGGGTGAGCACCACACTCCACCTCCCCGAGAAAAGTTTACCAAATAATTGATATCTTTTGCTTCCTTCTTTCCTCTTTCTTTCTTATAACCATTATTTAGTTATGTAATCAGCAATCATTTTTTATTTGATTTATTCATTTGTTTAGTTTATATACCATACACGAATGAAATTTGTCTTTCTCAGTCTCATTTTATTAAGAATGGGCTCTCTAGGTCCATCCTTGTTAGTCAATGATAGGATTCCATCTTTTGACAGACTAAGTAGTATTTCATTGTGTCTCTATACCACATCTTCACCCAGTTGTCAGTCAGTGGGCCCTTAGGATCTTTCCATATCCTGGCCATTTTAGTTAGAAATCAAAATAAAGCTGCAAATTCTAAATAAAGCTACAATAAACACGAAATGGAGAGACACATATACTCTTTAAATTAGCATTTTATTATTTTTTAATAAATTCCAGAAGTGAGATCATTGAATCACATGGAATTTCTGTTTTTAACTTTTGGAATTTCTAATTTTATGCTATTTCCATAGTGAATGAATTATGTTTCTTCTAGTCATATCTAAGAGTTCCCTTCCCTCCACTTCCTTTCCAACACTTGTTGTTTCTTGTTTTTTTGGGTAGTATCCATTCTCACAGGTGTGTGGTGACATTTTGATTTACATTTCCCTAATACTTAAAATTATAAGAATCTTTTCATGTGATATTGGCAATCTATGTCTCTCTCTCTCTCTCTCTCTCTCTCTCTCTCTCTCTCTCTCTCTCTCGGAGAAATTTCTCTTCAAATCCTCTGCCCATATTTAAACCATGCTGTTTGCTTTGGGGGATGAGTCTTATGAATTCTTTCTTAAAAAAATTTTATTTTTTATTAATTCATCGTGAGATACAGTAACAAAAATTTCATGTTTGAACTTTGATCATACAGTCATCCAACACCCATCCCTTCACCAGTACACATTTTCCACCACCAAAATCCCCAGTATTCCTCCTCCCCCATTTCCATACCTCCCCCTGCTTGTGCATTGCCAGGCGTTACCCAAAAAGCAAAAAAAAAAAAAAAAAAAAGAGAAAGAGATAAATTTCCTGGGACGATGTGCTTAATAATTTTATTTTTCTGTAAAGGGGCTGGTTGGCCAAATAACTTTTGGAAAACTCTGCAAGTGCAGATAGTCTCCAGTGATAGCTATATGTTTCTTACCTCCCTATAAAAACTTGCCACTCCCTCAATTGAGAAATAGAGCTAATTTTTCCTCCTTTTAAACCTAGACTGTTCTAACTACTACTTTGACTGAAATAATACACTAAGAAAGAGTAGTCTGGTACTTCTGAGCCCAATCCTTAAGAAGACTGACAGCTTTACTTACTTCCTCTTAGATTGTTCCTTCTTGAAATTCAGCCACTGATCAATGAGGAAGTCCAAACAGCTGCATACAGAGGCTGTATGGAGGAAATCCAAGGTCCCTTGCCAACACCTCCCGCTGAACTCCCATCTGGAAACCAGAAACAACTTCTGGCCATACGTCTAAGTCCATTTGGAGCTACAAGCTATCCTGTTACCCTGCCATCACCATATGCAGCAATAGAATTGCCCATCTGACCAGAGCAGGGGGGAAAAGGCAAAACAAGAGTAATATAAGAAGGAAAGGAAGTGCTACAATGTGAGATAGAGTAATCACATGAGAGTAAAAAAGGAAAAGAACCATGTTGATAGCTGGAGGAAAACTTTCCCAAGTAAAGGGAATGGGGAGTGCAATGTCCTAGATCTATCTGCATGCAGCCTGCAAACTATATGCTCACAACATAATCCCAAATCCCTTATATGTTACATAATTTAGGAGAAAAATCTGCTGAAAGTTAGTGATCTCAATGTAAAATCGTCCTGGATTTTCTGATGAACTTAAATACAATAGTAAGTATTCTTGTCAGAGAAAGAAGAGAAGCTCCACTCAAGATGGAGGCAAGACAGAATGATACAACATGAGCAAAGAATAGCTGGAGCTCCTGGAAAATTGGAAAAAGGTAAAGAATTCTTATTTAGAACCTTTTAAATAACTTCATATTTATCACATCAAGAACAATGAGTGAATAAATTTTTATTGATTTAAGCCAATGATTTTGTAGTACCTTATTACATATCCCTTAGAACTTAAAGCAGTTCTTTAGGACATTATTTTTAATAGTCAAGGGAAATGAAAGCAAGACTAGAATAGCAAAATGATGTCACTTATATGTTTAAAAGATGATGGATTATGTTGTTGATAGTAAATTGTATGGGACTAAGAGAGGAAGTAATACCATTTAGGAATTTAATATAAGAAACAGAAAGTAACAGTGCAGGTCAGTACTGAAACACTGTTGAGGACAAGTTGTTGATAGATTCTGAATATATTTTTAAGGTAGAGAATACAGAATTCTATGATATATTGAACCAAGGCTATGAATGAATATAAAACTTCACAGATGACTAAACTTTTAGATGGAAGCAAATGGGGGTAAAATGAATTTGTCATTGATGAAATGGGAATAATTGAAGAAAGAACAAATTTAGGGGGAAAGATCCTAGGACATCCATTTAGGGACCATTTGAATCTGATATTTTTATTAAATACCCAAGTTAAAATGTTAAACAAACAATTTTATATGAAAACCTAAAGTTTAAGAGAGACTAAGGGGAGTTAATTAGGGTACATCAGCATTCAGATGATATTCAAAACAATGGGATTGGTTGATATCAACAAGAAAATAAATATATAAGAAAGGACCAAGAGCAGAACTGAAATACTCCAGTATTAGGAGAAAGAGAGAGTAGAGAAACAAAGAAGACAGGAAAGAGTAATGGATAAGAGGAAATCTGAAAAAGAAAAAATTTCTATTCTTGGCAGTAAGTGAAGAAAGTATGTTAAAAACAGAAAAAAATAAAAATGAAAAATGAAAACAAAAAACACAAAACTAAGCAAATTAAAATAAACAACTGAATAAACTGTGTCAAATGCATAATTGGAACAAAAATGAGTACTAAGAACTATTCAGTGGGTTTAACAACATGAAGTCACTAGTGATTAAGACCAAAATCAGTGCTGGTGAAAAACTGGGCAAAGACTAACTTGGCTTGTTTGGCTTAGAATTACTAGGAGGTACCTTCAAGCCTTTAAAGCACTGCTTAGGTGATACCCCCCTATCCCCCTACTTACCCTGCAAAAGAGGGAATGAGACATGAGAAACTGGACACAAAGAATATGAAAGAATTTATGAAAGTTTTAGCACAGAAAAAGGAAGAAAGAAATGAGAAGACATCTGTCAAGAAAAGGAAGCTCAAATAAAGGAATTCTAAAATTGAAAAAAAAAAGCCTGTGTCTGCTTGTGGTAACATCTGGAGAAAACCAAGAACACAGTGTAGAATAATAGAAGAAGAATTGTTGCAGCAATGTCCAAAGGATCGACTCTCATGTAGATGTGTAAGGATTGGTAAATGTTTCCCTGCAGCACAAATGATGAGAAAGCAAAAGATTTAGATGCTGGTTAACACATAGGCATGGTGATAGCAATTTGAAGATGCCCTCTTTCATTTTCCCTCAATCTGTTATGGGAAGAAGGAAATAAGGTTGGTAAATTGAGAGGCAAATTGATAGAATCAAAAACACAGAGTAGTATGTCCAGAAATAATGCCCAAGAAAAGTGGGAAGGTAAATACTTAGGTAAAAGGAGAATAATTACGCTGTAGTATTAAAGGTTCACTAATTTTTATGAGGTGATAAATTTTAAAATGATGCTAGTTGCCACAGTGGAGTGTTTTATCTAGCCAAATCCAATTCCAGAGAATAAGAGGAGTCAATGACGATTAAAAGTATAGGCAGGATTAAATTGGAAATAAAAGAAATCCAAAAGATGCTAATGTTATAAACACTAAAAGCCAAAATATGCCAGAAGAAAGAAGCTCTCTCACTGGTCTTCAAATCATCTTGAAACTTCTTTTCTAGATCTTTTGTGACAAGGCAAAACTTTTCCTAACCATTGTTTACTGTATTTCACTTTATATTACACCTATTTGTTCAAGTTTACAGAAAAACAAGAAAGCTGTATATTTCAGACCTTATTTCTAGTCTATCAGCAAAAGTTATTGTCATCTGCTTCATAAATCATTTCCAATTCATCTTAAATGTATGTGTTAATTCATTCTCCTAAAAATAACTATATTTTCTAACTCTCCTTTCTTTCCATTTAAAGTAATTATATTTGTTCTCTTATTTTTCCTTAAAATTATCTCTTAAAATTCTACCATAATGCTTTAAACCTGAAATCACAAAAATCACCAACATAAAAGCCTCACCAAGAAGTATCTTAAAGAATGTATCTTGTGATACTTGCATATCATTTAATTTTCTGATTTTGTGTCAGTATTGGGTTTGGTGTTTTTCTGGAAGAAAACGCCCACCTTTTAATTGAGTCAGTGCTAAGAGTAAAACATGATTTCACTGAGCCATCTTGCACCTGGAGCTATCCCTTGGGGAGATATGCTAAAATAAACAGAAGCCCCAAGCAATGAGGCTTCATTATATTTTATTAACACAATAACTCTTTTACCCAAGCAATATCCCAAATTGGATAATTACCTCCCACATTGCTTTCCCTTTGGCTTCAGAGCAAAACACCAGACTCTTTCTCAATTAGCGTTCTGAGCTTTGAGTCAGGCTTCTTATGTGCTGTTACCCAGCTGCTATACAACTATCCAGATGTTGCATGAAATTCTAAGTATAGCTCTTTAAACACATTCACAATTCTCCATTAAAAAAGAGTAAATAACATTAGCGTCCAGTTTTATTGACAAAAATCAATATTCACCGCTTAAAATTTCTTTTAACAGCACAATCAGAAATGTACGATAAGCAAAATTTTATTGTATTAAATTTTAATCTATTTAACTTGGCCTGGGGGGGAAATAATCAGTAATAAAGTTTTGAAAGCAGCACCTTTATCCAATAATATCTCATTCTGAATAAAAGTAATTTGGCATTAAGATGTTAAGTATGAAATGAGGTAAGATGGGGTGCAGGAAATTTGCTTCTGTCTTGCATTTAAATGTTTTTATTTAAATGGAAACCAAGAAAAGCAGAAATATTCTGAAGTAAAACAGAACTGGAATTTTCATTTCCCACCCACATCATAAATGAGATCATTCCGTGCACACTTTGAAATAAGTGCACTCAGAATTTGTGACCCTTCAAAACTATTCTGTATTGGTTTCTGAATCACAGAATCACAGAAAGACAGACACACAGACAGACAGACACACACACACACACACAATGGAAATACATACTTGCAGAAGTCACATAAACTATTACTAAATCTGTAAAGTTGGTGAATAAACTACTAAAATAGCCTCAGGCAAAAATGATAGAAAGTATTTCTCCTTCCATATCATATTAAAAATAAATTCCATTCATCAGGAAAGGTAAGGGGATATTATGCTTGAACAGCATTAAAAATTAATGCTTGAGAATTTAGAAGTTCCTGGACCCCATTGCTTCATATCCACTGAAAGATTAACATCTGAATCTAATTCTTCAAAGTCTGGAGTCACTGTGAATCCAAGCTCTCACTGCAGATTCTATGCAAGCACAGTGAGTCACTAACCTGCTTCAGTTGTTCTTTATTGACTTACTCCGTTGAGTGAATAAGGCATGTCACTTGCATTGACAACAGGACACTCTGAAAATGATGTTTGCCCACTGTGAAAGGCAGCCATCCTTTCTGACTCCCATTGGCCCTTTCAGCACCATGCTCTTTGGTGTCTGTGAGAGCAACTTGAATCTCCCGGATCGCCTCTAATGTCCAGCCTGCAGTCCACTCCTCTAAGCATAGCTAGAGCTTACACAGGACCTGTGGTCCCTTCACTTACTTTCAAAGTCATCTAAAGTTTGAAAGAGAATAAATCTTCCTATAACACACGACACATGGCATGTTTTCACTTCCTAATATAAAAACAAGATATTCAGAATAAGCTAAGGTCTGAAGGCAATTAAGAAAAATTTCTCCACTACATGGTTTACATGGAGGAAAGGGGTGGTACAGGGCCGGAGAGAAAAAAAATGTAAAAAGAAAAAAAATTAAATGAAGGAATGCTAGGTAACTTAGGAAATTATTTCTTCAAATTCTTAGGTTTCCTTCTAGCATTTCCTGTCAGCTGTCTGGCCATCTACCAGGGAAAAGAAAAACCTCCTAATAATGTTCCCGTGGGGATTTGAATTTGTAAGTATGAAAAATAACAATGGACCACAGGCCAGAGAAGGAAATGGTAAAATTCCTAAATGACTAGAGTTGGAAGATCAAGAGGAGTGTAAAAGTTGTGTTTTTCCACTTTTCTCTGTGGCAATGCAAGCAGACACATCCATCTGCTAGTGATGAATTGATAAAAAGTAACATTGAACTCCAGTGAAACTACACATATATTAAATAATTTGCTAAATCACCAACACTGTACATTCTGTAAGGTGAAGGAATTAAGAATTTGGGGACTCCAACCCCAGACTACATTTAAATCTAAGCTCCTCTCTTTGTGAGATTTTTGCGACCATGGCAACTTTCCAATTACCCTGACTCTCAGTTTACTCATCTAGAGAATAGTTACAATATCATGGAATAAGGGAATTAAAAAAAGTATTTGGAATAGTACCTAGCACATATAAGTTCACAATATATATTATCTACTGTTGTTATTTATTAATAACATTATTTTGTTGCTAGCATTGCATAGTAATAGTTACATTTCTTCTAAATTTGATAGGAGTGTTTTCTATTTTTAAGTAATTTTTCATAAATTTTAAAAATTAACCTTCCAAATATTTATTATAAGATATTTTCCTTTTTCTTTTTAATCCTCAACCCACACATATAAATTTAATTATATATTGGTTGAAAATACATGTATGTATTATGAAAATATATAATTCAATGTCTCTGAATATATAATATATAAATATATATAATATATAATTTAATTTGGTATCTCTGAATATGCCTCTGAATTATCACTGGAGTGATAACATAGCAGGTAGGGCATTTGCCTTGCATGAGGCCGACCCAGGTTTGATTCCTTCATCCCTCTCTGGAGAGCCCAGCAAGCTACCGAGAGCATCCCACCTGTACGGCAGAGCCTGGCAAGCTACCCATAGTGTATTCGATATGCCAGAAACGGTAACAACAAGATTCACAATGGAGACATTACTGGTGTCTGCTCAAGCAAATAGATGAGCAATGGAATGACAGTACTACAGTGCTATAGTACTCAAAAGAACATATGGCATTCTAGGGATCAAACCCAGGTCAGCCATGTGCAAGAATGTACTTTGCTCAAGCCCAATGTATTCTAGTAAAGTCAACTCAAAAAGATAGTTACAACTTGCTTAATAAAAGGTAATAAAGTAGTTATTTTTTATTTGGAGGGGTTAGTTGGTATGTACTTTAAAATTTTTTTAAGTTAGGGAGAGTGATTTGTAAGTAGTTTATATTTCAGGCATACAATCCTGCTACCCAGTAGTACTTTTAAAAATATATATTTAAAAATGTGTAGTTTTGGTAGCATGGTTACACTAGTGCTAATATTTATGGTACTGAATCGATATGCCAAAAACAGTAACAAGTCTCACAATGGAGATGTTACTGGTGCCCACTAGAGCAAATCAATGAGCAACGGGATGACAGTGATACAGTGAGTGATACTGATGAGTGGGTTTATATCTCACCTCACCACCATCATAGTGCCCAATACCCTCCACCGATTTCTTTTTGTTACTTCCAGTTCACTTAGTTAATTTTCCCCGACATTCCACCACTTTACTTGGCATTCTTAATTCTATAATCCAGGATTAAGAATTTGTTACCATTTGATACTCTATTCCCTTGTTTTGCTTCTTTATATACTACAAATTAGTGAATTCATCTGGTGTTTGTTCTTTTCCTTCGGTTTATTTCATTTAACTTGATACACTCCATTTCCATCCAATTGCAGTGAACTGCAAGATTTCATCTTTTCATTTAGCTGGTTAGTACCTATTGTGTATATCTACCACAACTTATTTATTCATTCATCACCTGTCATTGGACATTTTTGTTCTTTACATGGCATGGCGATTGTACTATGATCAGTGCAGTGAATGTAGGTATGCATGCACATATATATTTTAAAGTTAATATTTTGTGTTTGTTGGGTTGATATCCCCCAAGGGTGTGAATTTACTCAGTCATGTGGGAGCGCTGTTTTAACTTCTTTGAAAAATTGCCAACTCATTTTCATAGAGGCTGGACTAGACAGTACACCTGATAAGAATGGGGGCTCTTTTTTTCACAATATTCCTGACAATACGGGTCCCTTCCAGTCTTTTTCTAATATATTCCATTTTGAAAGTAATTGTATGCAGTACAGCAGATAAATGCTAGTATCCAAAATATATGAAGCCCTTGTAAGACTCAGTAACAAAAACTAATAAGCCCACCAAAAGTGGGGAGAGAAGAAAAGATACTTCCATGAAGAAAACATTTAAATGATTTCTTTCATTTGAAAAAAGTGCTTATCATCATTTATTTACAGGGAAATGTAAATCAAAACAACAATGAGAATGAGATATAGATCAATAAATTATGGTCTTATAAAGTGTAGCCCTAGATCGGCCGACCCGGGTTCAAATCCCCGTATCCCATATGGTCCCCTGAGCACAGCCAGGGGTAATTCCTGAGTGCAGAGCCAGGAGTAACCCCTGTGCATTGCCAGGTGTGACCCAAAAAGCAAAAAAAAAAAAAGTGTAGCCCTAGATTCTTGTCATTCCATTTTAAAAAGTTGGGAGCAGAGTGGAACAGCAGAAGTTTGTTAGGCCCATAACTCAAAGATAGATGATTCAAAACCATCCTCCACTAGGCTTTTTGTGTTCAAACATAACTGGCATTATCCTCCTAGCTGGGACTGGAAAGATACTACAGAAGGTAGAGAACTTGCCTTGTACACAGATGACCCCGGGTCGATCCCCCAGAGCTCTAGATAGTCTCCTGAGCACTGTTAGGAGGAGTTATTCCTGTGTGAGGAGCCAGGAGTAACCCCCGAGCATCACAGTGTGACCCAACCCTTCCCACTGCCCCCCCAAAATAGGGCACAGGACTCATAAAGATCCAGTATCTTGCATGCCAAGTGTTAGATAATCTCATGAGTTAATAATTGAATGAATTAATATTTGTTGTCTCAATCTATTTTCAAGCTATCCTTTTATTTTTATAACAGTGCCCTCCTTTTAAGGTACCAACTCATGTAAAAGCCTCTGAATTTATCATAAAGCAAATATATGTAAGAAAAATATATATTATCATGCCATTCACAATGCTTATCAAAATTATTTCCGGTGTCTCCTTTTATTTAAAACTTATTTCATTTCTCCCATGGAATTTAACTTGAGTAAATTAAGAGCAAAAGTGCTGTCCAACCTCCCATAACCATAATTAGTATACCTTCTCGTGTTGGAAAGGGATGAAATAAATGTGAAAAGACATCATGTAATAGTCATGCTATTCATCTGTTTTCTTAGGAATTAGGCCCCAAGAAGGCTGTACATGTCTCCTGAAAATATGCCCACTAAATATGATTTGAAAGAGTCACTGGAAGCACTACAGTTCTCTGTTAGATTTCTATTCCAAATTACCACTGGCTGCCTGAACGATGCTTATTTCTTGTTATATTTCCACTTGCTTCTGTTTCCCTGCCTTCTTCCAGACGACAGTTAAGGCCAAAAGCTCCTCATTCTACCCTTTACTCAACTAAGGGTGTCTCCTCTCTTCTTCATCTTGCCTGCTATTAACAGAGCTTTTTATAGTACACAGACTATGTCAGCCCAGTCAGATGAATTACTTTTCCTTAAAAAAGAAAGGAAAGAAAGAAAAAGGGGAAAAATAGATAAAAGATGATTCAATATCTTGACCCATGGGGCTGGAAAATAATGCCTTATTGAGTGAAAAGGCAGCAAACACTTTAGAGAAACTGTAGTTTATTTTTCAGCCCATACCTGTCACTTTCCAGCAGTTGGTGGAAATTATTATGTAAAAAAAAGCAAGAAGGAACTTGGCCTTTTTGTATGGAAATAGCAATAAAAAAACTATTCTGTATATAAAAAAAATTAAGGACAGTAGTTACTGGTAGTCCCGCTACTAGTAGGGTTTAGTCATCACTTCACTTACTCATTTGAGATATAATGATCTCTTTGGGAAAACTTATTCCAAAGCACCATTCCTAATAATTTTCTCCATCTCATTTTGTGAAATATACTTTCTAATCCTAGCTCCAATTGACAAAAATTTTAAAGTAAAAATACTAGATTATATTTGAATATATAAGTAAGGTTAAATTGTTTTTCCAAATTTAACATCAAAACTTTAAATAATTAAAATGGAGGAAAAGGAATAAAAAATATTGTCTTGTCACTCTTCTGATGTTTTGCACTTATTAACATATTATTACCATTGGAAAAAATAGTTGTGTTGTTGTTTGAGATATAGCTGAGCTTTCTTCATTTTTTTATCTTTACAAGTGTAGAACTTTGTCCATTAACAAATAAAAGTTCATAACATTCATTTTATACAATGTCATAAAACAGATCTCCTGACCAAATTGAATTCATATTTTTGAAGACAAGCAAAACTGAAAAATGTATCAAGTATAATAGAAATTTCACAAGGCCATAGGTAACTCAATGGAAGAGTATGTAATACTCTCTGGTACATTTGTGGTGAAAATGTACAGAAAGCATAAGTCTAGATAAGTGGTTTTCATCTGTCATTTTATGAAAAAGTTACTGTCATTCAAAATATAAACAATAAAAAGATCAGTCAGCTGCTACAAATTTTTTAATTAATTTATTTTTTAATTAGTGAGTCACAGTAAGGGTACAGTTACAGATTCACACATTTTCGTGCTTGTTTTTGCCTCATGCAATGTTTAAGACCCCATCCCTCCACCAGGTCCATTCTCCACCACCCATGAACCCAGTATCCCTCCCACCCCACAGTCCCATCCCCCCACCCCACCCCGCCTCTGTAGTGGGGCATTCCAATTTGATATCTCTCTTTCCTTTTGGGTGTTGTGTTTCCAAATAGGAGTATTGAGTGGTCATCCTGTTCAGTCTTTAGTCTACTTTCTGCACGCATCTCCCTTCCCACGCAGGATCTCCAATCACATATTACTTGATGTTCCTCTCTCTATCTGGGATGACTTTCCCCCAGCATGTGAGGCCAGCTTCCAAGCTATGGAGCCAATCTCCTGGTATTATATACTACTATTCTTGGGTATTAGTCTCCTACTATGTTGTTCTATATTCCACAGATGAGTGCAATCTTTCTACATCTGTCCCTCTCTTTCTGGCTCATTTCACTTAGCATGATACTTTCCATGTTGATCCACTTATATGCAAAGTTCATGACTATGACTTCATCCTTTCTAACTGCCGCATAGTATTCCATTGTATAGATGTACCAAAGTTTCTTTAACCAGTCATCTGTTCTTGGGCACTCGGGTTTTTTCCAGATTCTGGCTATTGTAAATAGTGCTGCGATGAACATATAAGTGCAGATGTCATTTCGACTATACTTTTTTGTTTCTCTAGGATATATTCCCAGAAGTGGTATTGCTGGATCAAATGGGAGCTCAATTTCTAATTTTTTGAGAATCGTTTATATTGTTTTCCATAGGGGCTGGACCAGTCGGCATTCCCACCAGCAGTGTAGAAGGGTCCCCTTTTCTCCACATCCTCTCCAACAGCGATTGCTTTTGTTGTTTTGGATGTGTGCCAGTCTCTGTGGTGTGAGGTGGTATCTCATGGTTGTTTTGATTTGCATCTCCCTGATGATTAGTGATGCAGAGCATTTTTTATGTGCCTTTTGGCCATTTGTATCTCTTCCTTGGAAAAGTTTCTGTTCATTTCTTCGGCCCATTTTCTGATGGGGTTGGATGTTTTCTTCTTGTAGAGTTCAACCAGTGCTTTATATACCCTTGATACCAACCCTTTATCAGATGGGTATTGGGTGAATATCCTTTCCCATTCTGTAAATTGCCTTTGAATTCTGGTCACTGTGTCTTTTGTGGTGCAGAAGCTTTTTAGTTTAATATAGTCCCATTTGTTTATCTCTGTTTCTACTTGATTTCTTAGTTCCGTGTCATCTTTGAAGATACCTTTAGCTTCAATATCGTGAAAGGTTTTGCTGACCTTGTCTTCGATGTACCTTATGGATTGTGGTCTGATGTTGAGGTCTTTAATCCATTTTGATCTGATTTTTGTGCATGGTGTCAGGTCAAGGTCTAAGTCCATTCTTTTGCATGTGGTTGACCAGTTATGCCAGCACCATTTGTTGAAGAGACTTTCCTTGCTCCACTTCACATTTCCTGACCTCTTATCAAAGATTAGATGATCATACATTTGGGGTTGTGTGTAGGGATATTCTGCTCTGTTCCATTGGTCTGAAGCTCTGCCTTTGTTCCAGTACCATGCTAATTTAATTGTTACTGTTTTGTAGTAAAGTTTAAGGTTGGGGAGGGTGATGCCTCCCATCATCTTTTTCCCAAGAATTGTTTTAGCTATCCGTGGGCGTTTATTGTTCCATATGAATTTCAGGATTGCTTGATCCATTTCTTTGAAGAATGTCATGGGTATCCTTATAGGGATCGCGTTAAATCTGTATAATTCTGTGGGGAGTATTGCTATTTTGACAATGTTGATTCTCCCTAGCTGTAAAAAACACGCAACCTGGAGATTCTTCTTGCAGCGATTTATTCAGAGACCTTCTCATGCATTCGGAAGGAGGGGAAACGGGGAAAGAGGAAAAAGGAGGAGGAGGAACGAGGGACGAATGAGGAGGAGCCTCTAGCTAGGTGACTTCCCCCCTTTTATCCCTCTGGCTGCTTCTTTATGCCCAAGTGTCTACAGCTGATAGGCTAGTTACGCCTTGTGGGCATGACAGGATATCCTGTTTCTTTATTAGGAGTTGTTTTCGAAGCACTGTGCAATTAACAAGAAACAGGTGTTGTTTAGGAAAATAAAATGCTAGGCACAAAAGGTTCAATAACAATAGCAGAACACCTATTCTCTAGGACAGATACTCTTTCAGCAGGACCCATCAATGATGAAATCCCCTGGTTGTGTTTCTACTCTCCTTGTCCAACAAACATATGAGCATTCATAATATTAATCATTTTGTATGGGCATAGCAAGAGATGCATTAAACTTTTAGAATTGCTTTCCTGGGGTCATCTCAATCTCAGACTACAGTGCCCAGGCCAGATTAGTCTTTCCTATCCCTAGCAGGGTCCTAGTCTCGTCATTACTTTAAGATCATGACAGCACTTGTCCATGATCAGACTCTTATGGTTAAGAATGAGGCACTTTGGCCAGGCCCATCTCGATGCCAGGGTAGCACATAACTTACCGCTTGCCCTGGGTCCATCTCGTCCCCCATTGGGACCCTGCCTTTTAGAGGGCTAGGAACTGAGGGCAACCAAGGCTACAGTCAAGAAAGCAGATGCCCGCGAATTAATAATATGCAAAGCCAATTAAATCCCAATTGCAAAGGCATATTAATAAATGTCTTTCTTTGTCCATACAAAAAGGACTTTCTCTGAATAAGCTATGCAAAGGACTCAAGGAGAAGAGAAAGACATTATTTTCAAGTCAACAGAACACTAAGAAAGAAGCTACAAATAAACACAGAGGAATGGCAGCACTGTGACGGGAGTAACCCAATAAACCTAAACTACCTGAGGCTATGTTATCCTACACCTATCCATGAGCAGGGGATATGTTTCCATTTCCTCATGTCCTCTTTTATTTCATATCTCCCTAATACAATTTTTTTTAATGATTTGACATTTGATAACATTTGGTCTAGATGATGATGAGTATTCTAAGAAGAAAACGAACTATATACTCAATGATGTAGACACAAGGATCAGCATGCAATGTCTTAGGAAGAGCATGTCAGAACTCATGACTAAAACATATAGGGAAATAGTGAATGTTAAGACTTTAGATTGAGCTAGGGCCTTCATGGTGGAGTGGGGCTTAATAGTTTTATAACAAGTACAGCCATGGGGGCTGGAGTGATAGCACAATGGGTAGGGCGTTTTCCTGGCATGCAGCCGACTCAGGTTTGATTTCCAGCATTCCATATGGTCCCCTGAGCATCACCAGTAGCAATTCCTGAGTGTGTGAGCCAGGAGTAACCCCTGTGCATTGCTGGGTGTGACCCAAAAGGCAAAAAGCAAAAAAAAAAAAAAAAGAAGAAGTACAGCCAGGACCAGAGAGATAGTGCAGTGGTACAGAGCTTGCCTTGCATGTGATCAACATGAATTCAATCCCTAGCATTGTATACATTCCCCTAAACAAACCAAGTGTCAGTAAAGCAAGCTAGCTCTATCTGTCTATGATCTGTGAAGCTACACAAAGTCCTGTGTTTAAAAAGGCCCCAGGCCTGTCTGTTAATGCTCTGTTTTCATTTTGTATTGAATCCAACAAAATGTTGCCCTACCTGAAAGTTTAAACAAAAAATAGTTCCAGGAAAGAATAAAACAGTGTCAGAAAAGAAAAGAAAAGCAGATTGTGTGATTTTAAAAATACGCAGGCAGTATGCATGGTTACCACAATTTTAAAAATAGGAGAAATTTCAAAAATAATACTACTAATCAAACAAATACATTATCTGAGAAAAACAGCTAATTGGTACTCGGCCCTTTTGCTCAATTCTTATTCAAATATTCTTTGGTATTATTTTTATAAGGGAAACCCTTTAAACAACCAGATAAAAACATTTGGCATTCCTTTCACCAGAACATACGATGCTTTATTTTCAGCTTCTTTTCTGAGCATTTTACTTAGCTTAAGCAGCATCATAAAAGCTATGGATGAGCTGGAAAGAAAGGATTCATGCCTTGAATATTTAAGGCCTCGGTTTAATCCCAGGAACCCCACCTCTCTGAAAAAGAAGTTATGAATGAACTCTTGTTTGAGTTCTAGTTGTCTAGTAATTTACACTGTTGTTTAACTGCAGAACAACATATTTATGATTGCTTAAATTATTCAGAATTCATTTACCTATCTTTAAAATGAAAGTCCTTCACAACAATTGTTTAATTCCTCTCCAGAAATCATATTGAGAGCAATTCATTTTTAATATCTTCCTTTAATATAAATCATCACATTTACCTAATACATTTTCTCTTTATAAAAGTGTATAATTTCTCTCTATATTATTCTCAGCACTCTGACAAACACACACCTGCCTGCATCTCTGGCAGCACCTGTTGGTTCACACTTCCCCGTTGGCACCGTTGCCACCCCTGGCCACAATGACAGGACGTCAAAAGAATGCCTGGCCACCCACCTATGAGATGGTCAACTTCTTTGTCAAGACCCTGGATGAGCGGTTTGAGGCTCTTTACGTTCCTGAAGTGAGCAGACACCATTGGGCTACACTAGCACATGACAGGGATGAATGGAGACATTTTTGGTGCCTGCTCAAGCAAATCGATAAGCAACAGGATGACAAGTGATAAAAGTGATTATTCTCAGCAATTTTTTCATCAATTTTTCCACAACCTTCTACCAACACCAACAATATCTTTTAGTTTTTAACTTTAGTTTTTATTAAAATATTAATTTCAAAATGCAAGCATTTTCTTTATATAAAGAGACATTCACATTAATGTTACGATTATTCCTATCAATCACTTGTATCACTTGTATCACTTGTCATCCCATTGCTCATCAATTAGCTCAAGCGAGTGCCAGAAACATCTCCATTCATCCCTATCACATGCTAGAGTAGCCCAATTGTGTCTGCTCGCTCCAGGAACACAAAGAGCTTCAAAGCGTTTGTTCATGGTCTCGACTAAGAAGTCTGACCATCGCGTATGTGGGCAGCCAGACATTCTTTTGACATCCCATTGAATCCAGTCAGTAAGAGCTCTAGCCCAGGGGTCATCTACAAATCACATTACGTGTCCAGCCCATCTGATTTTGACGCCTTGGCAAACAAGACAGCATCCCTGATCATTGATTGTCGATGGAAGTCAGAACTCCCGCTTCCTTCTCTCACTTAAGCAAAATGTGATACTCCAAGCATAACTCTTTCGATTCCTCTTTCGGAGACCCAAATAACATTCTTATCCCGTTTTCGTAAGGCCCAGGTCTCTGAGGTGTATATTAGTGCAGGAAGGTAGAGTCGAAAAGATGTGCCCAGAGCCAGAGGTTCTTCATCCTCCTAACAACTTCTTTGATGCTCTTGAAGGCGTTCCATGCTACTCTCTTCCTCCTGTGCAGTTCTGGCACCAAGTCATTTGTCATGTTGAGTTCTCGACCCAGGTACACATAACTACTGCATTCGGAGATGTTAGCTCCATTGAGAGCAAATGGACCATCAGCGACTAGTCCGTTTTTCATGAACTTTGTCTTTGTGAGATTCAGCTACAGTACGACCTTTCCACACTCATGGTCGAAGTCGGCCAGCATTCATGCCACTTGGCTTACATTTGGTGTTATTAGAACGATGTCATCAGTGAAGCTGAGGTGGTGTAGTTGCCAACCATTTATCTTCACTACTATTTTTTCCCATTCCAGTCATCACATGACGTTCTCAAGGGTGGCACTTAAGAGTTTCGGTGAAATGGTATTGCTCTGCCAAACCCCTCTCTTATTGTCAATGATAACTTCCTGTAAAGTGGTGAGATCCTGATGGTGAATCCGTAATATAGCTCATTGGAGGATCCTGATGCACTGAGTTTGAATGCCCTGTTTGGCCAGGGCTTCAATGACAGCTTCAGTCTCAACAGAATCAAAGGCCTTCTTTAAACCAATGAACGTTAGACAGAGCAGCATCTTGAACTCTCACAAAACCTCAATGAGCTTGGTCTCCATGTGGATATGATTGATCATGCTGAATCCTTTTCAGAACCTGGCTTGCTCTCATGGTTGTCCTTCATTGAGTGTTCTGCCAATCCTATCCAGATGAATCAGGTGAACAACTTGTAGATGATGGACAACATGCATATCCGGCAATAGTTGCTGATGTCATGGATGTCTCCCTTATTGTACAACAGAACAGTCCTGTTGGTTTTTCACTGGGGCGGAACCTTGCATTCAGACAAGTAGCATGTGAAGAGCTGAGCCAATTTATTGTTGAGTACTGGCCGCATATTCTTCAGGTGTTCAGGTCTGACATTGTCAGGACCGGGTGTTGTATGCTCCTTTTCAGACAAAATGGCGTATTGGATTTCAGGCGGGAGAACTGTGGGCACGACATATCTATCCTGCGTGAGCGGATGAACGTGGCTATCGAAGAGATCTGAGTAGAAGTCATGGGTAACTTTCTCCATTGCCCTTCTGGAAGACAAACTAGATCCATCAGGACATCAAAGGGCAGTCATCTTGGTCTTGTAGTTGGCAAAGGACAGCAGCTGTTGCGAATACTTTTCCTGGCTACTGCTGCATCGACCAACACTGCTGCTCTTCTCTCTTTGAGATCTTCCTTTATCGCTTCTCTACACATCTTTGTGAGCTTGGATGTTAGCTTGTGATTCCTTGAGGCTTGCGCCAAACCACATTGGTGAATGAGCTCAAGAGTTTCTGAAGACAGGCGACTTTTCATGGCTTTCACACTCTTGGCATTCCTTGCACAGTCATAAGGTGCTGAAATTGATCATATTCCTTGTCGATGTTGTCAAGGACAGCATCTTCCCATATTTCCGCAATAGTGCCAAAGAGCTCCCAGTTGGTAGTCATTCTGGGAGTTCATTTCTTAAACTTTGCAGCCCTTTCTCCCTGCTCTGTGGAGTAGAATTTCACATGATCACATTTGGAATTTTGGGACACAGCAACATCTGTCAGGCAAAACCATCAATTCAATATGATATGGTCAATTTCGTTATGGAACTGTCCACTGGGAGACTCTCATGTCCAACATTTAGATTCAGCCTTCTGGAACTGAGAGTTACCATGCTCGAGATAATGAACTCTGACAGTTTCTCACCCTGTTCATTCCATTCTAGGCCATGGGTCCCGATGTGGAGTTCTTCGGGCAACATTCTCAGTCCTATCTTGGCATTAAAAATCACTGACAATGACCTTGTAGAAGGCATGGTCTTCTTTATAGAACTTCTCCAGCTCCATGTAGAACATCTCAATTTCTTTGTTGTAGTTGGATGTTGATGCGTAGACTGAGAAGATAGAAACTGCCGGCAATGAGCCACATCAATTCAAATGTAAGCATCCGATTTGGGTTGTTAAGCATTCAAATGAATCGATGCTCATGGCCAAGTCCGTGTTGACAAAGACACTGACACCACCAACGCCTCTACTGTCGCACATTCTGAGGAACAGTTCTCCAGCATATGTGTGTTGAAAGTACAGACAGTCATTTTAGTTCTTCTTCGTTTTGGCAGCCTAGTTCGGCCCTGAGATTTTAGCAGCCTCTCCTTGCTTGTCCTTAACGCTGCCATATTGGGGAATCTTTCAGGGTCAGGAGAATGAGGCCCATTACTGTTACTGTTTTTGGCATATTGAATATGCCACAGGTAGCTTTCCAGGCTCTTCTGTGCAGGCAGGATACCCTCGGTAGCTTGCAAGGCTCTCCTAGAGGGACAGAGGCTTTTAGGGCAGCCTCTAATCACCCTTACAGGTGCTCCCAGTCTACCGAATGCAAGATTTTGGTCAATTGGCATGTTGTAAAAATCTGCACACTGAAAAACACATGCCTGTCTGTGTATCTGGGCAGTACCTGTTGGTTAACTCTTTGCTGGTTGGCACCATTGCCACCACCCCCACTAAATGAGGTGGTGAACCATTGGGAGATATGTATCAATATATATAATATTTTTAACACCCAGAAAGAAATTTTATACTCAATTTTAGTTAATGTCCTATCAATTAACAATTAATCTGACTTTCTGCCACCATGACTGAACCTTGCCTGTCTTTTTTTTTTTAATCACTGTGAGATAGACCCTTACAAAGATTTCATGATTAGGTTTCAGTCATACAGTGCTCCAAAACCCATCCCTTCACTAGTGTATATTTCCCAGCATCAGTGTCCCTAGTTTTCCTTTCATAATCCCCAAGTCCCTCTCAGCTTGTCTCTAGGATCTCTGTTTCTCTCTCCATCTCTCTCTCTCTCTCTTTCTCTTTCTCTCTTTCTCTCTATCCTTTTTTGGCATTGTGGCTTACCTTGCTTACTCTTAAACTTCATAAAAATCAAACTTTGTATGCATTCAGCTCATTGTTATGCCTGTGCAATATACCAATTTACCGTAACAGAAGTTATTCTTTCTTATTACTATGTGCATATACCACAATTAATATATCCTACTGTTAATAAACACAGTTGTGTCTTATTAATGAGTTTGGAAAAGTCTTTGACAATCAATAACTCAGACATTAGTTCGCTTTAAATCTCTATTCTCTGTGCTGACAGTTACATGCTTATTAATGTTTTGATTAGGACCATGTATTATCTGTACTTGTACATTTCATTACTTTTCCTGTCCATACTTAAGTTCAATTTTTACAATGTTGTTCGCAGTAGAGTTGTTTTGGGTAGACAATGTTCCAGCACTAATCCCACGACTACTGCCCCCATCCCTCCACCAGTCCAGGATCCCTCTCAACCTCTTAGGATATAACAAATTTATTTCATATTACTTATTCCAATAAAGCTTAAATTAATGGCAAATGAAATTATCAGAAAATAAATCATTGATAGTCAATTTGTGATGATTGATTCCTATGTTATTTTAATCAATGCAAATAAGATGTTAATTCATTATTTAAGATACCTTAGTAAGCTGGTAGAAGGACAACCATATGCACAACTAATGAGTGTCATACTCAAAGCCACAGCTTGGGAAGTTCGTCCTGTCCTTTAGAGGAGCTTTTTTAATGATTCTTGCAAACTGGTTTCAAGGCTATGAACTTTCTAATCCTGTTCATGAAGTTCTATGTTGTTCTTACAAATTTGAATGATAATCTAGCTTGACAGAGTATTCTTTGTGACATGGTCATTTCATTTTCATACTAAATCATTTTATGTCATCCTCTTGAAGGTCTTGATAAATGTGGCTGCCTTTAATAAATTCTATATTTAATCTCAGCTTTTAGTATGTGTTTCTTCTGTTCTTTTGGTCAGTCATAGAGTTTCTTCTTTGCCGCTCCCTTCATTTGTCTTCTTTTATTTATTTGTTTCTCTCCCCCTGAGAGCTCACAGGTAGGACCAGAGAAGTAGAAAGCTAGAGGGAC
Source organism: Sorex araneus (assembly GCF_027595985.1). NCBI lineage: Eukaryota > Metazoa > Chordata > Mammalia > Eulipotyphla > Soricidae > Sorex > Sorex araneus. The sequence continues at coordinate 109,607,399 of NC_073305.1, forward strand.
CTCCCTCCCACCACACCCTGTCTGAAGCAAGCTAGCAGTTTGCACAGTGCCAGCGAGCATATAGCTTTTTGGAGAAGGGGGAGAAAAGACTGGATTTCAAAGACTATTAAGTCTAGGGGAGAGTGACTAGGGATTTGCAAAGTAGGGTCTAATTTTGGACGGGTTGACTGCATCACCTTGGACAGTCTTGAGGAAACAGCCAGCGGAGTCGGGAATCATGAATCAGGTAAAGCCTGTGTCTGAGATCCAACCTACTCTGACCTCCAGATCACAGGCTTGCCCCGGCGTGGTCCACCTGGGACACCCCTTCTGCCATCCCTTGCTTCTGAGCCCCTGCATCCATTCTCCTCAACCTACTGTTGATTCTACCTGGCCGATTTGTTGCCTTATGGAGGCTCTTTTTGTCATGTCATGCCTTTGACAAACAAAACTCAAGTTAGATTGTTTTCCTTCAAGAGCCTGTGAAAGGACATAATCCACACATTCACTCTGAGGTATTAATGGTCTCTATGAAGAGGTGCTTTTTTCTTCCTGTACTTGTCTTCGGGAGAGCCTGGCAAGCTCTCTGTGGCGTATTTGATATGCCAAACACAGTACAATGATGGGTCTCATTTCCCTTACCTGAAGGAGCCTCCAATGCAACACCGCTGGAAAGAATGAGCAAAGAGAGGCTGCTAAAATCTCAGGGCTAGGACGAATGGAGACGTTACTGGTGCCCGCTTGAGAAAATCAATGATCGACAGGATGACAGTGATACAGTGACAGTGATACTAAATCCCTCCAAAATCTTCTGACTCACAGAGTTTCATTTGATAGATATGCTGTATATCTTATGGGCTTTCGTTTGTAAGTTCCTTTTTTTTGATCTTGCTACTTACCTTATTCTGTCCCTATCTTTGGCTTCAGTCATTTTAGAGACAGAAGCCATTTGGAGAGACATATTCTGTGTCTCAAAGTTTTCCTAATTGAGTCTATTTTCTGCTGCGACCCATTTGGCTTCTTGGATCTTGGTGCCAGTAGTCCTCAAGTCTGAGAAATTCTTATCAATGATTTTTTTATTTTGTCATTAATACATTTGACTTCCTGTTCTTTTTTTTAATTTTTTAAAAAATTTATTTTCATAAGGTTGTTTACATTAATTGATTACATTCAATATTTCAACACCAATACCACTACAATTACACCTTCCCACCACCATCATTTTGATTTTTCCCACTACTATTCAATCCTGCCTGCCACAGACACATTCTAGATAACTTATTTTCTTCTTCTTCCTTTTTTATTTTTTAATTAGTGAATCACTGTGAGGGTACAGTTAAAGATTTATACATTTTTGTGCTCATGTTTCCCTCATACAAAGTTTGAGAACCCATCCCTTCACCAGTGCCCATTCTCCACCACAAATAAATCCAGCATCCCTCCAAACCCCCCCCCCCCCCCAAATCTCATCTCCCCCCACCCCACCCTGCCACTGTGGCAGGGCATTTCCTTTTGTTTTCTTTCTCTAATTAGGTGTTGTGGTTTGCAATAAAGGTGTTGAGTGGCCATTGTGTTCAGTCTCTAGTCTACATTCAGCATGCATCACCCTTCCCCCGCGTGGCCTCCAACCAAATTTTACTTGGTGTTCCCTTCTCTATCTGAGTTGCCCTCTCCCCAGAATGTGAGGACAGCTTCCAAGCCATGGAGTCAACGTCCTGTTACTAATTTCTACTATTTCTGGGTGTTAGTCTCCTACTCTGTTGTTCTATATTCCACAGATGAGTGCAATCTTTCTATGTCTGTCTCTCTTTTTCTGACTTATTTCACTTAGCATGATACTTTCCATGCTGATCCACTTATATGCAAAGTTCATGACCTCATTTTTTCTAACAGCTGCATAGTATTCCATTGTATAGATGTACCAAAATTTCTTCAACCAGTCTTCTATTCTAGGGCACTCAGGTTTTTTCCAGGTTCTGGCAATTGTAAATAGTACTGCGATGAACATATAAGTGCAGATGTCATTTCGACTATACTTTTTTGCTTTTTCGGGATATATTCCCAGAAGTGGTATTGTTGGGCCAAATGGGAGCTCAATTTCTAATTTTTTGAGAATCGTTTATATTGTTTTCCAAAAGGGCTGAACCAGTCAGCATTCCCACCAGCAGTGTAGAAGGGTCCCTTTCTCTCCACATCCTCTCCAACAGCGGTTGCTTTTGTTCTTTTGGATGTGTGCCAATCTCTGTGGTGTGAGGTGGTATCTCATGCTTGTTTTGATTTGCATCTCCCTGATGATTAGTGATGTAGAGCACTTTTTCATGTGCCTTTTGGCCATTCGTGTCTCTTCCTTAGAAAAGTTTCTATTCATTTCATCACCCCATTTTCTGATGGGGTTGGATGTTTTCTTCTTGTAGAGTTCAACCAGTACTTTATATACCCTTGATATCAACCCCTTATCTGATAGGTATTGGGTAAATATCCTTTTCCATTCTGTAGACTGTCTTTGTATTCTGGTCACTATCTTTTGCAGTGCAGAAGCTTTTTAGTTTAATGTAGTCCCATTTGTTTATCTCTGTTTCCACTTGGTTGGCCAGTTGCATGTCATCTTTGAAGATCCCTTTATCTTCAATATCGTGGAGGGTTTTGCCGACCTTGTTGTCAATATACCTTATGGTTTGTGGTCTGATGTTGAGGTCTTTAATCCATTTTGATCTGACTTTTGTGCATGGGAGGTATACTGGGATTCTTGGTGGTGTTAGGAGTTGTTTTAAATATTTAGCCAGTCGTTCATTAGGTATGTATACTTTTAAGAGTGTGATTTCCTCCTGCTGTACATATCCCTTGATAAATAAAAAATGACCTTCACTGTCCCTTCTAATCTTTTCAACCTGAAATCTATGTTGTCGGATACTAGGATGGCCACTCCAGCTTTTTTAATGGAGTTATTTGCTTGCAGGATTGTTTTCCATCCTTTAACTTTGAGTCTGTGTTTACTCTGTTTGTTCAGGTGTGTTTCTTGCAGGCAGCAGAATGTTAGGTTAAATTTCTGGATCCATTTTGCCACTCTGTGTCTCTTAATAGGTGTACTTAGGCCAGTGACATTGAGAGAGATTATTGTGATGGGGTTTTGTGTCATCTTTCTGTGGGGTTTGTTGTTATTATGGGGTTCCTCCTTTTCTTACAATAGCCCCTTTAGACCTTCTTTTAAGTTTGGTTTTGAGTCTATGAAGTTCCTGAGTTGTTGTATATCCAAGAAATAGTGTATGGTTCCTTCGAGTTTGAGTGAGATTTTAGCCGGATAAAGTATTCTTGGTGAGGCATTCATTTCGTTGAGTTTTTTCACTATATCCCACCACTGTCTTTGGGCTCAGAGGATTTCCTCTAACAGGTCTGCTATAAATCTGAGGGGTGCTCCTTTGTATGTGATTTCCTTCTTTGACCTTGCTGCTTGCAGAATTTTGTCTCTATCCACAGCATCCATCATTCTGACTATGATATGCCTTGGAGTCTTTTTATTCAGGTCTCTTTTTGCTGGTACTCTTCGGACTCCTTGGATCTGGATGCCTGCCTTCTCCAGCTCTGGGAATTTCTTAGCAATGATGTCTTTGACTGTGTTTTTTTCATTGGGGTTACTTCCCTGTGCTTCTGGTACTCCAATGATTCTTACGTTGTTCCTCTTGAAGTCATCCCCAAGGACTCTGATTCGCTCTATAGTCATTTTGAGGTCTTTCGCCATTATTTGTTGTTGTCTGTAAACTTTCTGTAGCTCATCTTCAAGGTGGCTGATTTTGTCTTTGACTGTAGTCATTCTACTGTTGAGGGCATCTACTGAGATTTTTAATTCATCCACTGATTCCTTTATTTGTGTGATTTCTGTTCATAGCTTTGAAATTTCTGCTCTCATTTCTTCCTGCATTTTTTGGTAGACCGTTCCAGTGCTTCATTCATATCGTCCCTTAATTTATTGGATATCTGTTCCATGGTTGCTTGGAGTACATCAACTCTCCTCAAGATTTCCTCTCTGAATTATCTGAGAGGTTGTAGATGTGAGTAGCCCCTGTTGAGGTTTCTGGAATCTTTTCTTCTCCCTCTCTTTGTGGAGGGGATTTTCGCTGCTTCTTCATATTGTTATGGAAGTATAGAGTTGGAACTTTGTAGTTGTTTATTCCTATTCCCTCTTGCTAAAGAGAGGGCTGGTATTAGGAAGCCAGGCGGGGAGGCTGGTCTTGGGACGCCGGGTGGGGCGGCTGCTGGATGACTGAAGAAGCCCGGGTAGCCGAGTGGGAACTGGGGAAACCCAGGGAGGTGTGGCCGGGGAGTGGTCTTTGACTTCCTGTTCTTCTGGGACTCCAATTATTCTTATACTGTTCCTCTTGAACTCATCCCCAGGTTCTCTATTATTCTATTCATTTCTTTTCAGATTATTTTCCACCTTCTGCTGTTTACTAGTGGTTTACACTTCTCCTTCTTCAATCACCTTAATCTTATGTTCAGCTTCTGTTATTCTGCTACTTAGAGCGTCTATTCACTTTTTTAAATTTTTTATTTTTATTAGTGAATCACCGTAAGTTACAGTTACAAACTTGTGAACTTTCATGTTTGCATTTGGTTTACATCCCGCCACCAGTGCCCAGTCCCCTCCACCAATGTTCCCAGTATCCCTCCCACCCTCCCATCCGATCCCCCCAACCCCACCCCACCTCTGTGAAAGGGCATTCCTTTTTTTATATCACCTAACATGTTATTTATTTGTATTATTTCTTTTTTATTTATTTATTTATTTATTTATTTATTTATTTTTATTGAACCACCATGTGAAAAGTTACAAAGCTTTCAGGCTTAAGTCTCAGTTATACAATACTCATCCCTTCACCAGTGCACATATTCCACCACCAAGAATCGCAGTATACCTCCCCCCACCCCCCACCTCCCCAGCCCCCCACCCCGCCTGTGTAGCTGATAAATTTCACTTTAATTTCAATTTACTTTGATTTATTTGTATTATTTCTGACTGCAGTTTTTTTTTATTTTGACTCAAATTTTCTTGTGCTTTACTGACTACCTACCTGTGCTATCATTTCTTTGAACTCATTGAACATACTCATCAAGAGTGTCACTAAAGACACTGTCTGAGGATTTACTAGTGTCATTTAAGTTTTTGGTGATGTTTTCACTCATTGAGCTTGGTGAGTTTATATGTGCTTTCTTCATTGATTTTCTAGTGGTTTTTATTTTTTAATTTATTTTATTGAATCACCATGTGAAAAGTCACAAAGCTTTCCGGCTTAAGTCTCAGTTATACAATCCTCAAACACCCATCCCTTCACCAGTGCACATATTCCACCACCAAGAACCACAGTAAACCTCCCCCTCAGCCCCCCATCCCACCTGTGTAGCTGATAAATTTCACTTTATTTTCCCTTTACTTTGATTACATTCTATTTTTCAACAAAAAACTCACCATTATTGTTTGGAGTTTCCACCCCCCTCCAAAGTCGGACCTGCTGGAAAAGAGGCATTTGATAATTTGTGTTCTTGCTGCACTGGAAGTGAGTCTTTGCAGTTAGACTCTTTGGGAGCTGCTAAGAAATACAGCTGAGGTTCCTCTTTTTCTTCTCTGCCCATGTTCTCCAAAGGACAGGAAGAATAACTATGAGCAGTGTGTAATCTGTTGAGTAAATCTGTCACGCTGCTGTTTTCATGGCTGTACATTTCAGGAGCTGTGTTGTGTTCGAATTTATATGGCACAGTTTGTTGGGGAGGCTGCTGGGAGCAATCTGGGAGAGAGAGGCTCTGCCTGATTAGTCTCAGTGACTTCTGTCAGACACAAACTTGTTCTGGACTGGCCCAGCAGCAGGCAGAAGGTTTTCAGCTGGATATTTTCTGTGAACTTTGACTTCCTGAATTCTTCTTCTGTACTCCATTTGTTGTCAATCCTAACTGACTAGTAATTGGTTTTTATATTCATAGTATGAAAATCACTTTTACCCACATTTCTTCATCGATTAACCCATTTTTGTAGCTATTTTATTTTATCTTACCCTGTATTTCTTTTCTGTGGTTATTGTGAAGATCAGGGGTTACACACTTTGTTGCAATGCTCACACGCTTGATTTTGCTGTGAGAGAAAAGATGACATGTTTAATTGTTATGCTTACCAGAGCCAAATGCTTATCTTGTGGTGCTCACCTAGAATTCCCTATATTAGTTGTGGTACTCATACAAGTTTGCAGTGTGCCAGAGTGTACTGGTGCCAGAATACACTGGCAGATTATGAGTGAGCTATCTCTGAGCCTTAGACTAGTTAATCTTTTATTTTATGAAACATTGTATGTAAAAGTACTTCAGAAACTGAGGATGATAACACCATCACCCCAACCCAGAAATACTTTACCACAGGGAAGAGAGGACACCTGAGTGTCCTAATTGGCCAGGAGGCAGAAGGAGAAAGAAACAAAGGCAAGAGCCTTGATTGTGGTTTCTGTGGAAAGACACTGGTGAGCTAGGGTAAACAGCTTTACAGTTGGCTAACCTGAGTAATTTGAGATGGTCATAGTGCAAAGGAGTGTTCCTATTTGTCTGTTACCTGTTCCAGAATGATTTGGGCAAGAGTTAGTGGCCCAAAGTATGAGATTCCATTAAGGACGATGAGTAAGGGGGCAGAGAAATAGTAGAGTGGATAGGATGCTTGCCTTGCATGAGGCTAACCTGGTTCCATCTTCTGCATCCCATACAGTCCCAAGTCCACTATCAGTGATCCCTGAGCCAGGAGTAAACCCTGAACACCACAAAGTGTGGCCCCAAATTTTAAAAAATGGAGCTCTATAGCCATTGATTTGCATTTGAAAAGCATACCATTGGAGAAGCATGGATTCTCATCACTTCTGTGAACTGCATCTACGAGTCTTTCAAGAGTCAGCAAGTCTTCAAAACATCAAAACATTAAAATACAGGAAATGAAAGACAGGGCTAATACAATAAGTGGACAAAAACTTGAATCTATCAGTTTCTGAGCTAGCTTAATGGTAGGCTAAATTTCAATCTAAATCTCAACTCAGTTCTGGGTTATTTTGTTTCCTCACACATTGCTTTTCCAGGCTCTGTTGTTCTGACTATAGTGATGGAGAATAAAACTATCAACTAATAAGTAACATAATTTTTTTAAATGTCATTTTAGTGTTATTGTGGTTATTATTTTTTGCACAGCAGTTCTTTCCTGCTGGGTGCCACACCTGCTGCGAACCACTTGCAAGTGGCTTTACCCAGGCAGAAGCCACAGGGTGGGAGTACAAAGACTCCTGACTCTTAATAATGCTTATCCCCAGCTTACCTTATGAAAACAAGGCACCAAACTGGGCCCCAACCTCCACAGTCTGGACCCACAGGAAGCTATAAAAGTCCCCTGTAGAAATTGTTTTATTAAGAAACCTGCCCTATTGCTCTCACAGCTACTCTTGGTTTCTTGCATGTGAGTGTTTGTGTTCCCCTTATCTTAGAGAAGTATACTAGCTTTTCATAAACTCAACTCTGCACATAATTCTCTTTATGTCACTAGCCATGGAAAATTCCCCCTGGACATTATTGTGTAATGTTTCTAAGTCTATTTAAAATACATACATAGAAAAGGGACAAAGCAATAGTCCAGCTAATAGTATAGTCTTGCATGTAATTGACCTCAATACAATCCAAGCACCCCCTCTGGCCCCCTAGACCTCATTAGGAGTGGTCCCTGAGCACAGTCATGTGGTCCCTAAGCACCATCAGAGTTGTCCTCAAAAGGAAAAATAAATAAATAAAAATAAAATGCATAGAAAGATTGAGATTCTGAATGAAGACAACAGAAGTTATGGTCCAATGACTTATCTAGCATTATGTTCACAAAGGGCTGAAGTGATAGCACAGTGGGTAGGGCATTTGCCTTGCACTCGGATGACCCAGGTTTGATTTCTCTGCCCAGCAAGCTACTGAGAGTATCCCACCTGCACGGCAGAGCGTGGCAAGCTCCCCATCGCATATTCGATGTGCCAAAAACAGTAACAACAAGTCTCACAATGAAGATGTTACTGGTACCCACTCGAGCGAATCGTTGAGCAACGGGATGACAGTGATACAGTAATGTTCATGAAAGCTACTCTTTCCTTGGGAGCAGGGGAAAATCACACTATAACCCTTTTTAAAAAGAAATTTACTCACTATTCTTTACAATTTTACAATACTGTCAATGCCAGTGTCTGTTTCCCTCACCTGATTCAAGGTTCCCTCACCCTCACTCCCCAACCCCAACTCCCATCATCCCCTAAGGTAAGCTCAGTTTTGTAGACAAGTTCATGGAATATATTGCTTTGGGCCAATTGCTCAGCTTACCATGATAAGCTCAGTTTTGTAGACAAGTTCATGGAATATATTGCTTTGGGCCAATTGTTATGTCCTTGTTCTGCTTCTTTACATCCTTGTATGAGAAATCATTCTATCTTCCTCTCTTTCTTTCTGGCCGACTTTACTCAGAATAATATTCTCTAATTCCAAACACATAGCAGCAAATTGCATGACTTTGTATTCTTATAGCTGAGTAGTATGACATTGTACATGCGGGTTGTTTCTAAATTTGGTTATGCTGCAATGAAAGTAGAAGCGCAAATGTCTTTTCTGAATAGTTTTTGGACCCTTATGGTAGATGCTCAGAAGCTGGATTCCTGGGTCACAGGGAAACTCAATTCTTAGTTTTGATAAGTGTCCATGTTGCTTTCTAAAAAGGTTGAACCATTCATTCAATATTCTTACCAGCAGTAGGTGAGGGGTCACTTTGCTCCATATTCCCCTTTACATTGGTTGTTATCATTTTTTGTTTGTGTGCCAGTTTCAGTGGTGTGTGATGAAATCTTGTTCTTTTGATTTGAATTTTCCTTATGATCAGTATGCAGAGCATTTTTCATATACCTTTCATAAACATATCATCTGTATATTTCCTTTGAGAAATTATTTCATCTATTCTCCCATTTTTTATAGGGTTGATTGTTTTATTCCCACTTTACTGTTGTTGTTGCTTTATATATTTGGCACTTTTTTATTTTATTTTTGTTTGGGGGCCACTGCCAGTAGTGCTTAGGGCTTATTTCTAACTCTGTGCTCAGGGATTACTCTTGACAGTTTCCAGGTACTACATGGGATACCAGGGACAGGGATTGAATCTTGGTTGGCCACTTGCATGTTTACCACCTGCTGTACTATCTCTCTTGCCTGCAAAAACTTTTTAATGACATTGCCCCATTGTTTATCTTTGCTTGTGTTTTCCTGTTCAATGGTGTTGAGTCATATATCTAGATTCAATGTCATGAAGGGTTCTGCCTATGTTTTCTTCATACTACAAATTTAAAATTAAACAATAAAGTTACTCAGGTTTCAGGCTATTTTGGAATCTATAATATCTATCATAGGCTGTTAAATTTAACAGAAGTTGTATATTTAAAGGTTAACATGGATATGCAGCTATTAAGTGTCTGCTCTCCACCTTGGTTACATTGATTTAGCTCTAATGACACAGGGTAGCACTGGTGCTTAAGAGACAAGAAAAATTTACAGAGCTTGGAACACTAGAAAGTTATTTGATTCCTTTAAATTGTACAATTCTCATTTCTACAATTTTAAAATAATATTGAAAACTATTACAGAGATTAAAATGATGAAGACATGTTAATATAAATGCCAAATTTTTACTATTGTCTTAATTTATCTTGAATAGCATTATCCCCTAAAACTTATTATTTGATTAATTAAAGTGGAAATACATTTGTGTCTTTCTTTCTCTCTCTCCAAATTCAGAATGCAGTCACAGGCTATAAAGATCAGACCAACAGGGAGTATAGGTATATTATTAATTTAATTTCTCTTACACTTGAGAAATTACCTTGAAGTTATTATTTGCAATAAAATTCTCTTTCTAACCCATAAACCATATTTTATGAGGTATTATATGTTTGCCTGTAAAGTAAAAGTATAAGACTTTATTGGTAATAACAATTCATTCCTTTTGAGTCTGCAGTATATTTTCATAGTACTAACAAAACCCATCATAAACCTTTGGAAAAAATTAAGTAGTCTGTGGTTGAATTGCCATTCATGTAAAAGAGCTAAAATATCTGTTTTCAAATACTTTTGTGTGAGCTTAGGAAAAATATTGCAGTAAGTCATGGTTCAAAGGGAAAGAGCTTTGACTGTACTTTCTTATACCTCTCCTGTGTTAGCACTGTGACTTCATTCAGCAACTTTCCCTGTTTGTCCCCAGGACAATCTTATTGGCTTAAACCTTGAAGTTCTCTATTTGCAGGACAGGTTTGCCAGTAGCATTCTTGCTGTGCCTAGTTTTAGTGCTCACATTTAAACTCTTTTAAAATTAAAAAAAAAGTGGCAGGATGATCACAAAATTGAATGCAATTAATTTCTGGTCAGAGGAAGCACAGGCTCAAAGGCTAGAGAACAATCTTTTTTATTATTATTAAATTTTTATTAGTGAATCACTGTGAGGTACAGTTACAAATTTATGAACGTTCATGGTTGCATTTGGTTTACATACCTCCACCAGTGCCTATTCTCCTCCACCAATGTTCCCAGTATCCCTCCTACCACCCCCACCCCAGCCCCCACCACCTCACCCTGCCTCTGCAGCAGGGCATTCCCTTTTGTTCTCTCTCCAGTTGGATGTTGTGGTCTGCAATAGAGGTATTGAGTGGCCATAATGTTCAGTCTATAGTCTACTTTCGGCACACAGCTTTCAACCCAAGTGGGTCGTCCCAACATTCTCTACTAGGTGTTCCCTTCTCTGTCTCTGCTGCCTTTTCACCCAGCATGTGAGGCCAGTTTCCAAGCTGTGGGACAGACCTCCTGGTTCTTATCGCTACTACTCTTGGGTGTTAGTGTCCCATTCTGCTACTTTATATTCCACATATGAGTGCAATCTCTTCCTATGTCTGTCTCTTTCTTTTTGACTCATTTCACTCAACATACTTTCCATGTTGATCCACTTATATGCAAATTTCATGACTTCATTTTTTCTAATAGCTTCATAGTATCCCATTGTGTAGATGTACCAAAGTTTCTTTAACCAGTCATCTGGTGTTGGGCACTCTGTTTTTTTCCAGATTGGGGCTATTGTAAACAGTGCTGCAATGAACATACAAATGCAGATGTCATTTCTACTGTACCTTTTTGCCTCTCCAGGATATATTCCCAGGAGTGGTATTGTTGGGTCAAGTGGGAGCTCAATTTCTAATTTTTTGAGAATCGTCCATATTGTTTTCCAAAAGGGCTGAACCAGTTGGCATTCCCACCAGCAGGGAAGGAGAGTCCCTTTCTCCCCACATCTGTGCCAACACCGGTTGCTTTTGTTTTTTTGGATATGGGCCAGTCTCTGTGGTGTGAGATGATATCTCATTGTTGTTTTGATCTGCATCTCCCTGATGATTAGTGATGTAGAGCATTTTCTCATGTGCCTCTCAGCCATTCAGATTTCTTCTTTGGAAAAGTTTCTGTTCATTTCATCACCCCATTTTTTGATCAGGTTGGCAGTTTTCTTCTTGTGGAGTTGAGCCAGTGCAGTGTATATCCTTGATATCAACCCCTTATCGGATGGGCATTGGGTAAATATCCTTTCCCATTCTGTAGACTGTCTTTGTACTTTGGTCACTGTTTCTTTTGAGGTGCAGAAGCTTCTTAGGTTAAGATAGTCCCATTTATTTATCTCTGTTTTCACTTGTTTGGCCAGCGGCGTGTCATCTTTGAAGATACCGTTGGCTTCAATGTGGTGGAGGGTTTTGCCAACCTTGTTTTCAATGTACCTTAGGGATTCTGGTCTGATGTTGAGGTCTTTAATCCATTTTGATCTGACTTTTGTACATGGTGATAGGTGGAAATCTGAGCCCATTTTTTTTGCATGTAGCTGTCCTGTTTTGCCATCACAGTTTGTTAAACATGGTTTTCTTGCTCCACTTCACATTTCTTGCCCCTTTGTCAAAGATTAGATGATCATATATTTGGGGGGGATGGGTGTCAGAATATCAACCCTGTTCCATTGGTCTGCAGCTCTGCCTTTGTTTTAGTACCTGTTTTAATTTACTGTTTTAATTACTACTGCTTTGTAGTAGAGTTTGAAGTTGGGGAGGTTAATTCCTCCTATTTTCTTTTTCCCAAGAATTGCTTTAGCTATTCATGGAGGCTTATTGTTCCGTATGAATTTCAGGAGTGCTTGCTCCATTTCTTTGAAGAATGTCAAGGGTATCCTTATAGGGATCTCATTGAATTTGTACAATGTTTTGGGGATTACTGCCATTTTGACAATATTAATTCTTCCAATCCATGAGCAGGGGCTATCTTTCCATTTCCTTGTGTCTTTTTTTATTTCCTGAAGTAGCGTTTTGTAGTTTTCTTTATACAAATCCTTTACCTCCTTAGTTAAGCTGCTTTCGAGGTACTTGATTTTTTTGAGCTAGAGAACAATCTTAAAGAAAAGTAATATGCTTAAAAAAATGTTAGGATGGCTAAACTTATACCAAACAACATAGACTTTAAATTTTAGAAGACTATAAGGGATAGGGATGGTCATTCCTTGATGATAATGGATTAATACAGAAGAACTAACACTCCTAAATATATACACCTAACGACAGACTATCAAAATATTTAAGTCAAGTGATAGATGTGAAGGAAGATATTGACAGGAATATAATAATAGTAGAAGAACTTAATACTCCTTTATCACCGCTAGATAGATTAGCTGGGCAAAAACTCAACATTATTGGATTTGAAGAAAGAAGTTGAAGAGATGCGCCTAGCAGATATATAATAGGGCCTCTATCTCCCCAAAGTTGAATACACCTTCTTCTCCAGTGCACACAGGTCATTCTTTAAGATAGACCACATGCTTGATTTTAGCTTCATAAAATCAAGAAGATAGAAATAGCACCAACAATCCTCTCAGATAGTGATGCTTTAAAAATGGAATTTTTTTAATTGAATCACCGTAAGCAACACTTACAAAGCTTTCATGTTTGAGTTTCAGTCATACAATGATCAAACACCCATCCTTCCACCAGTGCTCATTTTCTATCACCAATGTCCCCAGTATATCTCCTGCACATCTCCCTCCTCCCCCGGCCTCTATGGCAGACAGTTTTTCTCTTACCCTCTCTCTACTTATGGGCATTATGGCTTGCAATACAGATACTGAGAGGCCATCATGCTTGGTTCTTTATCTACTTTCAGCACACATCTCCCATCCTGAGCGACCCCTTCAGTCATTTTTGACTTAGTGATCCCTTCTCTATCCCAGCTGCCTTCTCCCCCAGTTCATAATGCTGGCTTCCAACTGTGGAGCAATCTTCCTTGCCCTGAATCTACTGTCCTGGGGTGTTTGTCACATACTATGATATTTTATATAAAAAATGAAAATTTTCAAAATAATTTTTAATTAAAATCTCAGTTAAAGATGAGGGAAAAACCTCAAAACATGAAAAGTAAATAAAATTAGTGAATTAATTGAAAATGTTTTTTAGGATTAAAAAGAAAGAGAAAAAGGAAGGAAGGAAGGAAGGAAGGAAGGAAGGAAGGAAGGAAGGAAGGAAGGAAGGAAGGAAGGAAGGAAGGAAGGAAGGAAGGAAAAAGATAATTTTTGAAAAGATTTATGCACACCTTTGTTTATTGTTACACTTAGTACAAATGTCAAAGTACGAAAACAACTCAACTGCGCAAATTCAGATGAATGGATCAAGAAGTTTTGTTACACACTTCTTAATGACTATGCATCATTAAGAAAGAACAAAATCATGCAATTTGCGTGATTGGAACTAGAGGATATCACTCTGGGATTGAAATCAGCAACAAAGGACCAAAGGCAACACAGTGAGAGAATTGATTCACAGAATTGAATTGGAAAAGGGGGATGGTAGTTGAAAGGGAGGGCCCTAGGGTCCTTGGAGGAGAGAGGTGGATACATTAGTGATGGGTGTGGTATTGGAATTATGTGAATGAGAAGCTGTCATTAACAGTACTCTAAATCACAGAGAGAAGGAAATGAGGGAGGAAGCGAGGCAGGGAAAGAGGGCGCAACTATTGGCCAGACACAACAGAACTGGAAAGCTGGTCTACAGAACTAAGCTTATCCTGGGATGGAGGAGGATACAGGGAATTTTTGAGACTTTGGTGGAGAGAATTGAACACTCTGGTGGTGAGTATGCTGTTGAGATTATGTATGCATGAAAGTATTATTATTAATGACATTGTAAGTATGGTACATCAATAAAAATGGGGAATGGGGTGGAGGATGGAGGTTGTCACTGACCCTGGTGCCACAATCTTGATGATTTGCTGTTTGCCAAGTGATTTGCAGCTGTTCTGGCCTCCTCCTGATTTGATCAATTACAAGCGGGTATGGAATCACTAGTCTGCTTTTGCTAGGCCAGATTACACTACCTTAGTTTTCACTGGACCAGATTACACCACTTTGCAGCCCTGGAGGGCTTGACAAAATCTCTACTCACCAAGAGTTATGTTGTGCTTTCATTTACTCCCCCATTTTAACGAAAGTGTCAGGAGAGCATACTGTAAGATCACTGGGCTTTAAGAGTTGCCTCTCTCTCTCTCTCTCTCTCTCTCTCTCTCTCTCTCTCTCTCTCTCTCTCTCTCTCTCTCTCTCTCTCTCTCTTCCTCCCTCTCTCTCTCTCCCTTTCTCTCTCTCTCCCCCTCTCTCTCCCTTTCTCTCTCTCTACCTCTCTCTCTACCTCTCTCTCTACCTCTCTCTCTCTACCTCTCTCTCTCTCTCTGTCTCTCTCTCGCTCGCTCTCTCTCTCCTCACACATATTAATAGTCTACAACTATGAAGGACTTATTTAAGAAAACAAACTAAGGCCTGGAATTATCAGTGGGTTTGCTTGTCCTTCCCCATCCCCCAACCTCCCACCCCACTATGCACTAAGAAACTCCAGCTTCTAAATTGAAGTTTTTTTCTTTTTCTCTGGGAAGTCACTCCTCAGAGCACTACCGCCACCTCCCGGCCTACCCTGACTCTGCCCCAGAGCATGGAAACAGCTCCAGAAAGTCAAAAAAATTCAGCCAGGTTTCCTCATTTAACACAATTTTCTCTCACAAATGAACTGGTCATCTCACATGCAGTCAATATAAAGCCTCTCTTCATATTGGAGGTGGGTAACATTAGAATTGTCCCTGGTCATTCTGGTAGGAGTCTCCCCAATGCAACAACCACCTTCAAGAATCTTGTCCTGCATTGCACAGCCATCTTTACATGAGAGGTAGGTCTTTTTCTGTTTATCTATCACACAGTGGGGGACGCGGAGGTGTTGTAGAGCTGGTGTGGTTCTCCCAGAATAACTGTCAAGGAGAATCCGGTCTTCTTCTTTAAAAGGTACAGTTAGGACCTAGCAAGATAAAGCCCGGGTCTATTGAAATATCCCCAACTGGAGGTAAACACTAATTTGTGTTCCTCTACCTAAGACCAATTACTCTCAGGCCCCTTTCTCAGCTCTGGTAACCACATTATTTTTCTGGGTCTGCATTATTATTGTTTTCCATTTTGTTTGCTTTGGTTTCGGCTTTTATAGTTATTGGTTATTTATGTGAGTGGAACCATCTGTTTTCTTCCAGCTCCTTAGCATGGTCATCTCAGCTAACTTGTGTTTTTTATATATGTCCTTTATTAAGGTATATTTCTTCTCTTCACAATTTATTGAGACTTTGTAATAAATGGTTTTTCGGTGTTGTCAAATGATTTTCTATTAATATTTCTATCAATTTTTCTTTCCTGTTGTTGATATGGTTTATTGTTAACTGATTTGCATATATTGAACCATCCTTGCTATTAGTATTAAATCTTGATTGATCATGGTGGATTACTCTTTTAATTTATTTTAATTTATTTTAAAAATTGATTTGTCTTCATTTTGTTGAACTTCTGAAGCTGTGTTCATCAGAGCCATATTCATGTTTTTCTTTTTTAATGTACTGGCCTCACCGTGCTGAGTAACAGAATAATGTTGACCTTATTAAAGAATATATTGAATGTGTTTAGGGATATTCAAGTTCTTTGATGTTTTTGGAAGGACTTGAAGGAACTAGGTTTCCTGTATTCTTTGAAAGTTTCATAGAATTTATTCAGATAGTTTTCTGATTCTTGAATTTTGTTTATAGTGAATTTTTTTATTTCTATGTCTATACTTGTAGTTGGTCTGTTCAAACTATTGTATAAGTCATAGAAGTTGTATATATTTTTTAATTTTATTTTTTATTGAATCACTGTGAGATACAGTTACAAAGTTTCATATTTGATCCACCACCAAACTGCTGCATTCCCCCCTCCCACTCCCCCTCTGCCTGCGTGGCAGATATTTTTCACTTTACTCTTTCCTTACTTTGATTACATTCAGTTTTCAACAGGGATCTCACTATCATTATTTGGAGGTTTTCCTCCAACAGTCAGACATGTTGGATACTTTCAATACATTGTGTGTTTTCATTTTTCAGAAAAGGTCTAACCGCGCGGCTAATGCGGCCGCACGGTTCGGAGCTGTCCCAGTCCCGCATCCCGGAGCCATGTTAGTTGCTACTCATTGTCACTGGGGCTCCATCTGGAGAAGACGTACAGGCTGTGACTCCTCCATCTGGCTCCCCGGTGTTGCTGGTCCAGTCTGGGGTCCAGCAACACACACACATATATATATATTTGCTTTTTGGGTCACACCTGGCGATGCACAGGGGTCACTCCTGGCTCTGCACTCAGGAATTACTCCTGGCGGTGCTCAGGGGACCATATGGGATGCTGGGAATCGAACCCGGGTCCGCCGCGTGCAAGGCAAACACCCTACCCGCTGTGCTATTGCTCCAGCCCAGTTGTATATATTTTTAATGTGACCATTTTTCTAGGTTTTTCAAGGGTTTTTTACATATAGAGATTCAAGGTATTTTTTTATGATCCTTTGTATATTGGCAGCCGCTTTTATAATTTGCCTCTTTCATTTATGATTGGACTGGAGCAATAGCACAGCGGGCAGGGTATTTGCCTTACGCGTAGCTGACCCGGGTTTGATTTCTACGTCCCTCTCAGAGAGCTCGGTAAGCTACCAAGAGTATCCCACCCTCAATGCAGAGCCTGGCAAGATATCCGTGGCATATTCGATATGCCAAAAACAGTAATAAGTCTCACAACAAGAGATGTTACTGGTGCCCACTCAAGCAAATCGATGAACAATAGGATGACAGTGCTACCGTGCTATTTATGATTCATATATTATTTATTTATTTCTTAAACCCTAAGATTTAATATTAACCTCTAGCAGCAACCCGTGCAGATGTGCAGGTTCTTGTCCTCAAGCAGTCAAAATTGAAAGTAAGGTACCAGAGATCAGGTGGCCAAATTTAGAAGAGACTTTATTTAAGGGAAGAGAAAGGAAGGAAAGGAAGTTAGCAAAGCCTCCCAGATTATGAAAAGAGACTCCCAAAGAATTCCAGAGAAAAGCTGAAGCTTTTCCCTTCTTATGCCTTTAAAAAGTATGGGTTTGTTGAGCATTTGCTATTTTCCAAGAATGTGGGCCATTAACAAAGGGGAGAGGATGCTCAAATGATTAGCTTATGGTGTCTGAATCCAACAGGGATTCATAGGTCATATGGGCTAAAGGGCACCACCTAGGCTACCATCATGAAATTCCATATCCATGATTCCTTTTCTTTAGGGCCATATTCCTAATATTGACCAAACACCCAATGCTTAGTTTTATTACCCTTTTAAATTATGTTTTTGGTATTTATCTTATTTCAACTCTAATTTTTGGGGTTTTTTGTTTTGTTCTGTTTTTATATTTTCCTTCTATGGGTTCTTTTGGTTATATTTCTTTTTCTGTTTTCTTTTAATTTTAGTATAGATTATTAATTTGAAGCTTTCCTTGATTGATGAAATCGAAACCTATATTACTATTTTTTAACACTTTTTTCTTTCTTTTTTTTTTTTTTTTTTTTTTTGCTTTTTGGTTCACACCTGGCGATGCACAGGGGTTACTCCTGGCTCTGCACTCAGGAATTACTCCTGGTGGTGCTCAGAGGACCATATGGGATGCTGGGGATCAAATCCTGATCGGCCGCATGCAAGACAAACTCCCTGTGCTATCGCTCCAGCCCCTAGAAGCCTATATTACTATTAAATGCCATCTGAATACTTTGTTGCATCCCACATGATAGCTTGCCTTTTTTATTTTCATTTTCATTGGTATCATATAATTTGCTTGGTATTTCTCCTTTAATTTTATTTATCTGCACTCCCCAATTTTTCAGAAGCATGTTGTTCTTTCTATATATATTAGGGGTTTTTGTCCAATTTTCTTTTTATAGTTGATGTATAGATTCACACTATTGTGGTCTCCCTTCATCTCTTGCCATCACACCTCTTACGCCCAATAAATTCTAAGTTGTGGTGACATCCCGGGCTTATTGCTTTAGTGCCTATCTAGTCTTCCATAGAGGCTGAACCAATTTATGCTTCAATCAACAGGAATCCTTTTTCCTCACATCTTCATCAGCACTTGTTTTCCTGAGATAGGTATAGATAACATTAATTGAAACACACAAGGGATTGAACTGACATCCCCAAACATTCAAGATAGTGTTCAACTGCAGAGCTAAATATCCACCCAACCCCCAAGTGTAATTTCTTGGGGGTTGGAGGCGTACACCCATCTGTGTTCAAGGGTTACTCCTGGCTCTGTGCTCAGGGATCACTTCTGCTGAGGCTTAGAGTGCAATATGTGGTGCTGTGTAATGTATGCAGGTTAGCTGCATACAAAAGAAAGTGAATACCAAAGAAAGTGGCTTGTACTATCTCCACCCCACCCCCAACAGACCTATTTTTAAATAAAGTATTAGCATAAGTATTTGTGGTTTGGTTGCCACAGTGTCATAGCTCTGGGATTTAATACGATAGTCAGGAGTCACATGAATTCCTGGGTCAAGTAAGGAATGCTTGCCGTCGATACTGGGGGCCTGTAACTGCAGATGTTGGCACCCACATGAAGCTTGAGGACAAGGAGGTGTCATAATTGGACATGCAAAAGTGTTAGAACTGGTGGGGACTCTCTGGGCCCCCATCATCCACTCAGCACATCCATCATCACCTCCAGCTTCATCCCCAGGGGTCAACAACTGCCATGGGCAGTGGGAATGACTGTCTTGAATTCCCAGGCCTGGCCAGAGAGAAGTAAAATATATCCAGTAGATATGGTCATGGATGTTTCTGGGCCTGAGGTGAAAAGCCCTGTGTGTCCAGGGAGAGATGTGAGCTCAAAGGATGATTGAAAGGATTTTAGACCTTAAAAAGGACTTAGATTTTCATGCTCTCCACTATTTTCTTTTCTCTTGGTTTAATATTCCCTAAACAGTTTGTTCAGATTTACTTTCCTGGCTAATATTAGTTCTGCTTTCTGAAGCCTGATTACAGAACTGAATCTCCAAGCACCCACAGTTTAGCAGTACTGACACAGTTAAGCAGTACTGACAGTTTGGAAATCGGGGAAGAATTTGGATCACCTATTTGTGTGGAGTTCTGTAATGATGGGATTTTGTTTAAAGCAATTTTTTAATTTAGTGATAATATAATTTATATATAAAGGAGAATTATTGGCATATTATCATTAAATTATTTTTAATAATCCAAAGACTTTAGTGAATTGTAAATGTTTAACAATTTATATTGAATAAATTAAGCTGCTATCACTTTGTGCTATATGTCTTCACATTATTCAGCCAGTAGTTTAATAAAAAGTGATTTCTTCTTTGTGTGTGCCTGTGTGTGTGCGTGTGTGTGTAAAAGAGTGAGAGAGAACATGTTCTTAGAATTCTTAAAATAGAACTTAATATAAACAATATTCCTATATAGTCAATGTGAAATAATTCTTTGATATCAAAATAGTGGCAGTGGAACATCACAAATAAGCTGAAGTTTGTTCTAGAAACTTCTGGTAACAAGTATAAGACAAAGTTCTCAAAAACTCATTTGGGGCCGGAGAAATAGTAAAGCTGATAAGATATTTGTCTTGTACATGGCCAACCTGATTTCAATTCCCACATCCCATGTGGTCCCCTAAGCACTGTCAAGAGTAATTCCTGAGTGCAGAGCCAGGAGTAACCCTTGAACATTACTGGTGTAGCCCCAAAACAAAACAACAACTTGGGGGTATGGTGTTGCCAGTTGGTCAACTATGCTTGCAGGACAAGTGATTCAGCAGCCTGTAGGTGCCTTCAAACTTCCTGATACCCCAAAATTGCCACTGTGCCTTTGGCCAGACCCCAACAACTTGGGGCCAAGTTTACCAAGAAATTAAATGTCCAAAAGTTAGGTGTGTGGGAACCACACCCACAAACCATCTCCAGCTCAGCTCTACAAGTTCATTTATTGGTCTTATTTCAGAGACCCATAAATCTCCAAAAAGATCAAAAGCTGCAGTTAGGGCCAGTGGCGTGGTGCACTGTTGGTGACCAGGTACACCCTGCAGGGCATATGGCAATACTTTGTTTCTCTGGAAAAGATGGAAACAAGGGCCATGAACCAGAAACACACAAAATAATCTTCGAACTGAGCAGCTCGCTGCAGAGATGCCTCCAGACTTTAAGCCAGATCAACTTCACCCGGGTGTCTCAGATGGGGGTAGGTGTTGTCTCTCCACCTGCCCCCTAAGAACCCTGGTGGCCGCCAACTTCCAGAACCCAATGAGAAGTGCAGGTACAGGTACGCGGGTTCAGTGATGACAAACTCCAGGCCTCAAGGGATAGGGGATGGGCCAGTCCTTCTCACCCCTTGCCCCCTCTCCCCATGGGACCCAGGAGGTCATGCCCACAAACTGCCTCTGGCTGTTACTTAAATTCCTTAATGGCCATGACCCAGAGACACACAAAAGAATCTCCAAATCGAGCAGTTTTCTGCAGAGACTTTTCCAGGAGAAATTTTAGAATTTTAGAATTTAGAATTCTAAATTCTAGAACTCCAGGAGCATGCAGCTGCTCTGCAGTCGTGTGACATTTTATGCTATTTATAACACACAATACAAAAAGAGTATGGGGGAGATTGTCAGCCATAGAGGCAGAGGAAGGGATGAATGGGGGAGGAGGGATACTGGGGACCTTGGTAGTGGAAGATGTGCACTGGTGGAGGGTTGGGTGATTAATCATTGTATGACTGAAACTCAAGCAGGAAAGCTTTGGAACAGTATCTCACAGTGATTAAAAATAATAATAATAAAAAATGGAACTTGTAAGCTGGGTGAGTTTTAACAAATATAAAAATGAATTATACCAAAACATAAGGCTCTACATGCTGTTTATTTTTATTGTCACATCATTTCTAATCAAGCAAATATCTGTCTAGAAAATTTTAATTATTAAATATTTTCTGGTTCTACAGCATGAACAATACCATAGCCTCATTCCTCCTTCTACCATGTTCTTTCCTGACATAGAATTTAACTGCCTCACTTATTGAATAGATCTTTCTCTTCTCTGTGTTCCACAATCTACTTATCTCTTTTTTGTTTTTTTAGATAAAACACAAACATTATTATGAATGATGTGGAACCATTCACAGAAATCAGGAGAAACCCAGATGCTTACAAACTTGGACACAAACTACATACTTTATACTAACTGGATAAATCTCAATGTCTATGATTTACTCTATACTTCATATGAATTATGGCATAAATTGTATAACAGGCTAAATAGCAACCCAGGTCTTAACCTAAGTTGTATAACACCCTGGTGTTCTCAACTATTTAGTCCCAAGGTGTGTTACAAAGCTCCTCTTAGTAATTTTATCAACAACCAACACTTCCCTAATTGTATATGTGGTATTAGAAAAAGGGTTTCCATGAGTGAAAATCGTGCTCTCTTAACTAACATGATGAAGGTTGAGGTTGAACATCTTGATAAAACTTTTAAAATATGAATGCTCAGAAGTCTACAGATGGGGCTGGAGTGATAGCACAGTGGGTAGGGCGTTTGCCTTGCATGCAGCCGACCCAGGTTCAAATCCCAGCATCCATATATGGGTCCCCTGAACACCGCCAGGAGTAATTCCTGAGTGCAGAGCCAGGAGTAACCCCTGTGCATAGCCGGGTGTGACCCAAAAAGCAAAAAAAAAAAGAGTCTACAGAATAAGATGTATGAAGTTTTGTGCTGGCGTTTAGGTCTTTTTCCCTGGTATTAGCAATTCAAAGACAATTGAGAGTGTAGTTTCTCATGGCATAGTAGAGTGTGGCATAGTTTATGCTACAAAAATACCATATGCCAAGTGTTGTTCTACAACAGGAGTCAGCAACTTTCTGCTGAATGGTCAGATGGTAAACATCTTAAGCTTTACAGGCCAACTGGAAAAATAGACTATGTATACTTATAGTAGCATTTTCAAATACAATCATTTATCTTTTGGGTCATAATAGAAACACATGACTGGGGCTGGAATGATAGTACAGTGGGTATGCAGCTTGCTTTGCATGCAGCTAACCAGGTCTTGAACTCCAGCACCACATATTGTCCTTCTAAGCTCTGCAGATGTGATTCCTGAGCACAGAACCAGAGGTACTCCCTGAGTACCACTGGGTGTTCCCCCCTCCACCAAATATGACTGGATTTAGTCTACACATAATAGTCTAGTCATTTGAAACTCCTATTGTTTGGTACTGTTGTAAAACTGAAAAGATATTGAAGCAAAGAAAAGCTAAGATACTTTCTAAGTCCAAAAAGCTATATTCTGTGATTGTAGTCACTGTCACTCATTGTTGCTCATCGATTTGCTTGAGCAGGCACTAGTGACGTCTCCATTTTGAGACTTGTTGTTACTGCTTTTGGTATATCAAATATGCCACGAGAAGCTGGCCAGGCTCTGCTGTGAGGGCAAGATACTTTTGGTAGCTTGCTGGACTCTCCAAGAGGGGCGGAGGAATCGAACTCGGGTCATCAGCATGCGAGGCAAATGCCCTACCGCTGTGCTATCACTCCAGTCAGATTGTAGTATACATAACAAATTTTAGAGGGTTGGAGAGGTAATGCAGCAAACAAAGCACTTACCTTACATGCAGCTGAGCCAGATTTGATCCCTGGTATCCCATATGGCTTTCTGAGCACCTCCAGGAATAATTCCTGAGTGCAGAGCCAGACTAATCCCTGAGCATTGCCAGGTATGACTCAAAAATGACAAAAACCTCCTGAGATTTTGGTATAACAGGTTATTTTTCTATGTGCAAAGGCTTTTTGAAAATCCATATATCACTTCTCTGCTCAAAGAAAAAGACATATTGATTGAATTATCTTTTTTTAATCACAAAATCACACAAAAAAATTTTCTGATATCAAAATGCCAGGTCACAGGGAAGGACACTGAAGCTATATAAGGATGATAGAGACATAGATCCTTTTTTTCTACCTGTTCCTAACCTTTTACACAGTGTCCACTTCTTTGACTTCCTCATGTTCTCAGCTAAATACAGGTCAGCCACTTGATGATAATCATGCCACAGAAAGCACTTGCTTTAGCAGGCAGAATTTCTTGTTTCCTCAGTAGCATAGTGAAGCTTTTATCAAGGGTTTCCTGGTATAAATAACAATGCATTTGCTCTTTTCAGGTGGCATGTCACAGCCATTCACCTTTTCATATCCAGCCTGTTAATGCAGGGCTGCAATCAAACCTCAATCATCTGTCAATTTGTCTTTGAACCTTGATGATAACATCAGCCCAATATTTGGATAGCCATTGCTATGCATTTAAGATGGAGCTTTACTAAAGTGTTTAAAAGAAAATGTCAGAGACAGAAAACACCAAACTTGGTTTAGGTCCCAAATCTCTGGCACATATGCCCGTTACTTGTTAGATTTTAACAAGTAAGATTATAGATGTTATGATGTTAGATTTTCAGGATTTCTGAAAACAGAAACATTTTTTCTGGTATGATGATTTCTATAGGATGATATTTTTACTGAGTTCACTCAGTAGCAAAATCAAATGGATATGTCATTGTTTTGTGTAGCCTCAAATCAGGTGGCCCTGAGTAATCATTACTCTGAGAATATTTGAAAACATTCAAGTCTTGGGGCATTTCAGTAACTGAACATGGCTGTTTAACAAGTCCAGCAACGAGTGTTCTCATTAATTTTTAGACAATATTTTAGATATATCATAGACGTACCAAATATTCCATATGAAGAGTTCAAATTATAAAAATATCCAGTTAATAATTATTTCATCTTAAATTAACTATTACAGCTTAAATGTCTCCTCTAGGCTAAAGGGACTAGGCACGGTGGTATAGTACAAAAGGTGACATACTTTTTATTCAGAGGAGAGAGACAGCTCAACCAGCTCAGCAAATGCTTTGCATGTAGAAGGTTCAGGCTGCATCCCTGACACCACATGCTTCTCTGAGGCCCACTGGAGTGAGCACCAAACATGAGCCAGGAATAGCCTGTGAGCACCACCAGGAATGGAGCAAACAACATCCACCACTTGAGATCTGGAATCCCCTAACATTTTCCAAAAACAGAAGTCATGTTTACTTTCTGAGTCTGTTTTGTAATTTCCCTTTTGACCAGTGTGGACTTGCCCTAAATTCATACACTTCTACTGGCTGTTAAGTGAGAACGAATGAATTTGCTCATGAGAAGGACTGTAAGGATTACTGCCAGCCTCTTTACAGGGCACCTTGAGGAAACAAGAGGAACTCAGTCACATGACTTCTGGAGAACTTCTCTCAGAATGCTACTTACCCATCAGAAATTCCAACCTCTATTGTTGTTGCCTGTGGAATTTGTAAAGAGAATAGCAAGAAAAGAATCTAATGCCTCACAATTAATACGAGTTCAATTAACTCAAGCACACCATTATTCTTAAAATTATATTTATAAAATTATAAAGGAATATATATATGTGTGTATGTATGCTTCTTCTGGCAGACATATGGACTTAAGTGAGATTTTTTTAAAAACATGAGTTATTTAAAATCCTTTTATAATAAATACATATTAGTACCTTACCTACTCTGTCAGATTTTTCCAGTCTCTTTCTCATATCTCATTTTTTTCCCCTTCTCCAACTTATAAATAACAGGGTGGGAGTTAGAACCCACATTTTTTTTTAAAAACAAACTTAGGATTCAGAGGTGAAATATAGATTGTCTATGTGTTGTTTAGTAGATATTAAGTAATATGCTTTGTGAGAGGAACCAGTTGGTAAAACTGAGAACTGCAACAGCTTGCTTTTAAATTCTTGAGGAGAGATTTTTGCAATTTAAATCTCCTTTATGGAACACAGTAGAACTTTTCACTGTGTGGGTGAAAGCAGTGGGTATAAGCAAGTTTTGTCTTTGGGTCACACATAGTTGCGAGCAAGCTTACTTCTGTACTTCTGTCTCTGTGTTCAAGGATTATTCCTGGCGAGGCTTGAGAGACCATATGTGCTGGGGATAAAACAAACATGTGTATGTATATATGTATATGTGTATATTTATATATGCATAAATATTAAAATTTTAAAAACAAGCCAAAGTTTATAATACCTTCCTACTGGAAGTAAACTAATCTACATAGCTTAAATTCCCTAGGGTAAAACTGCGTCAATTTAACCACAAATATTTACCTCAATGTACTTGAGGAGGAAGTAAAGTCTTGCATGTGTGGATTACCACCCTGTTCCAAAGAGTGGAGTAATCACAATTCAGATATAATAATAACTTTAATAGTATTGACTAATAATTGAAATGTAAATTACATGTTTAGGTTTAGTTAGGTTTAGTATGCCAAAATAATTGAATAGGCTGTATATTATATAGAATATTTTTGTATTAAGATTTCATATAAGTAATGAAAAGGTATACTAGTAAGAGGATAACAAGCAAAGTTATGTAATTCTCTCTTTTTTTTTGTTTGGTTTGGGTGCCATACACAGATGTGCTCAGGACTCACTCCTGTCTCATTGCTCATGGATCACTCCTGGCTGTGCTTAGGGGTCAAACCCAGGTTGACTACATGCAATGCAAGCACCTTACCTGCTATACTTTTTCTCTAGCCCCAGTTATGTAATTATCTTACCAGATTTCAGAATGAATGTCATAGATACTACTGTCATTTTAATCTTTAAGATGTTTACAATACATGCACCTTTTAGGGGGAAGGGGGTGGCCAAAAGCCAGCAGTGCTCAGGGCTTAGTCCTGGCTCTGTGCCCAGGGATTGAACCCTGGTCAGATGCATGTGAGGGAAGCACCTTGCTGACTATACTATCTCTCCATCCCAGAAATAGACTTCTTGCTTAAATCTGCTATCATTATGTAATAGTTCTCTCTCTATATATTGTATATGTCTAGATATTTGCAGCTGTGCGACACATCATCATATAGGGAAATATATATTTATATATGTCTCTTGGAGAGCCCGGCAAGCTACTAAGAGTATCCTGCCCGCACAGAAGAGCCTGGCAAGCTCCCCATGGCTTATTTGATATGCCAAAAACAGTTAACAATAACAGTCTCATTCCCTTGACCCTGAAAAGAACCTCCAATCATTGGGAATGATGAGTAAAGAGAGGCTGCTAAAATCTCAGGGCTGGGACAAATGGAGATGTTACTGGCGCCTGCTCGAATAAATCAATGAGTAACGGGATGACAGTGATACAGTGATAGGCTTAGGTTATGAATCACGAAATCCCATTAATCTTCGATTTCTCAAGCAGGCTCAGTAACCTCTCCATTCGTCCTTTCCCTGAGATATTAGAAGTCTCGACTGGGCCCTCCCAAAGATGTCACACTGGAGGCTCTTTCAGGGTCAGGGGAATAAAATCCAGCTTGTTACTGGATTTAGCATATGAATACACCATGGGAAGCTTGCAAGGCTGTCCCATGTGGGCAGGAAACTCTCAGAAGCTTGCTAGTTTCTCCCAGAGGGAGAAGTAGGTTACAAGATATCTTCTGGGAGCTCACTTTTAAGTCTCTGGATGTTGGCCGTTCATGGGATTACACACACCTGGGTTCCTCTGCCGGTACCTTCATGCTTGAGGCCTGTTCGATTGTGTGGAAAGGGGCCTCGAGCATGGCTGTAGCTAAGTTCCGGTGGTCTTCAGCTGCCCGGAGCTCTGCTCTGGGTGAGGAGGGAAGCTGGAGCCCATTCCCTCCGAGGGGCCCCGGGGAAGACAGCCAGCATGCCGGCAAGAGACTCTCTGATAGATAGGTTTAGCTACTGGTAGTAATTTATGCAAAATAAATCTATGATTAGACCAGAGAGCATTTCACAAAATTTTTGTACCAGTATAGAAATTTGAGGGATACTCTAAATCTAGATTTTTCTGAATAAAATGCAAGTATGTTTACATTTTCTCTACATTTTACATGAGGTCTAGTAACAAGCTCTGCTTATAGCTCATAAGTTTCAGAGGTAGAAAACCAATATGATTTCCAAGCCTAGAGAAGCCTTAATGGAAGAACTACCAAATAAACATGTTATAAACCTTGAATAAACCTTTCTGTCACTGCTCCCAGAGGTCATAGAATTCCTAATTAGCTTCCAGAATGTTTGCTGGGAGAGGTGGATTAGAGTGTTTTATCAAGATGATCGAAAGCTCTAGAGAATCAGAGGGCTATATCATCACAATTTGCAGGGCCTGGTGAAGACAAAATGTAGTTTCCTGTTCAGAAAGCAAGAAAATATATTTTTGTTTTAAAGATATCCATCAACCTGTTGTGATGTATTTCAGTTTATTTACTGACTAATATACCACTCCCTTGTACTGGTAATTAATATGTGGGACTAATTTAAACCTTTATTTCCATAGGTCCCCCAATATCCCACAGTTTAGCAGCTGGGTTTCTTTCAC
Source organism: Sorex araneus (assembly GCF_027595985.1). NCBI lineage: Eukaryota > Metazoa > Chordata > Mammalia > Eulipotyphla > Soricidae > Sorex > Sorex araneus. The sequence continues at coordinate 109,635,268 of NC_073305.1, forward strand.
CTCCCTCCAGCTATCCTTGCATCTGCAGATGGCCCCACCAAACATGCAAAAAGAATTTAAGACCCTCAGCAGAGAACGGGGAGTGAGCAGCCAAGAACCAACCATGGAGATAATGCAAAAAGAAGAGAGATGATGCATGAAGAAGGTTCCACCTCTATGTCATAGTCAACTCTCCTTTTAGATTTCACTTTATGAAGCAGAAATCCAAAGATAAAAGTATTAAGCACTTCGTGACATTGGCCACAGTAGATTAAACCCCAAGCATGGAGCCTTTGCCTAGAGCTGGTGCAGCAACACCTGTCACTTGAATGCCTGGATGAACCCTGAAGCTTTGTCAGCACAGCACCTAGTAGCTTCAGGTGAGCTATTTCACTTAGAAATTAATTGGTCATATGTCAGTGGCCTACCTACTAATCAGCCTTAGCAGAAATGCTAGCTGGGGAGCCCTGTACTGTCATAGGAGGCTTTCCTAATATAGCAGGTAGGGCATTTGCCTTGCACGTGGCCCACTGGGGTTTGATTCCTCCGTCTCTCTCGAAGAGCCCGGCAAGTTACCGAGTGTCTTGCCCGCACAGCAGAACCTGGCAAGCTGCCCATGGCGTATTCAATATGCCAAAAACTGTAACAACAAGTCTCACGATGGAAACATTATTGGTGCCCACTCAAGCAAATCGATGAGCAACGGGATGACAGTGATACAGTGATAGCAGTAGATTAAAATGAGCTCCAGAATGTAAAATCTTTGCCTCAGACTCAAGAATTTTTAACTATTAGAATGAATATGTATGTAGGAAACCTTAGTTTTGTTGTTAACAAGCTAAAAAAAAAAAGTAGTTAATGAAAGATCCCTAATCAGATAATTAGTATAGCAGTCATCAAATCATGAAAGAATAACAAATGAAAAAGTAGATGTATGAGTTACAAAACAAAAACCAAGTCCACAGATAGTCAGAAAAGCAGCTCTGGCAAGCCTAGAAAAATGTGACCTTGGGAAAGAAAATCAGAAAAGAAAAAGCAAAGCAGTGTGGCAGTGTTGAATGCTGAACTACACGTAATACAAAATATAGATAAACTTGAAGAGAATAATCACAAGTATTTTATTTTCCAAAGCAGAGTTTGTATGTCCTCCTCAGTAGGCTATTAATGAATAACTCAGGAGGTTGTTAATCTTAAAAGCACTCCGAAATTACATAACTGGGGCAGTAGGTTAAGTGTTTTGCTTTGGCCTTCATGCTTAATTATCGAAATCATTCTTCCTTAACCTCACTCTGCAGGTGGGAAAGCCTGCCGTACAGGGGCAAGAGAGGCTACACAAGTCACATGTGGTACATAGTGAGAGCAGGGGTGTTACCTGGCAGACTGCCTTTGTGGCTACCCTTTCGGCCCCAAGGCATCCTATTTCATAGCACTAGATGCTATATATTCCCTGAAGGGATACAAAAATATTTGTTAAAGGCCGACATCCTGATTTTCTCTTTGAGAATTATAATCACTAGAGCAAAAGAATTCAGGCAATAAAAGATAATAAAAAGCAGGTGAAAGATGCAATTACCATTCCTCCTCTTTCCTCTCCACAGTATCATTTTGCTTAGCCCTTCTATTCCCCCCCTTGTCATACTTACAGAATTGATCATGAAATCATCATCATAGTATTGCTGTTAGGACTTATATCAGTAATATACATAGATATCCTAATGTATCCCTCAATAAAATTCACCATTTTTATATACTTATACTGTTTGCACTGGTGTTGGTATAAGTTTTGGCAGAAAATATTTTATTTTGGATTAGAGAGCCATACTCAGCCATGCTCAGGGCTAACTCCTGGCTCTGTTTCCAGGAATCACTCCTGAAGGGATAGGGGAACCAAAATTGGATCCACTCTGTGATATCTCTCCAGCGCCTGGCAGAAAAGATTTTTGAGTATATAAAGGCAGATGTTTGTTTCTTTTCTTCTTGGTACTAAAGATATTAAAAAAAATGATGTGCTAAGATAGGTCAACAAGAATTACAAATTGAGGGCCTAATAATAATTAAAACCTGAGTTTTTAAATCAAATATGAAGAAGTATATCTAGTGTTCTTTTATTATTACATTTGTTTTCCTAATTCCCAGAAAATCTTTCAGAAGCTTCTCATCGTATAGAGGGCTCAATGCATTAGTCAAACAATAAGAAATATAATTTTCATTCTAATAGTTAAAACAATAAGAAATATATTGAACTAAATCTTAATATACCTAAATCCAAATGTTGCCAATTTATCTCTTCTAAAATGAACATCTTAATTTATACCTAACCAGTGCTAGCTAGGCAAGGTTTTTAATATTTATTGCAAATGCATCTGAATTTAAAATTCAGCATCTGTGTACATTATCTACTGCCTGCATTACAATGTGAGGTGTGTATTCTCTCCTCTTTGTCTCTCTATCTTTTTCACTCTCCATACAGGTTTTTTAATGAAACTAATTTATTTCACAAAAAAAAAATAGCACTGTGGCATCATCCCATTGTTCATCAATTTGCTCAAGCAGGCACCAGTAATATCTCCATTGTGAGATTTGTTGTTACTGTTTTTGGCATATCAAATACGACATGGGTAGCTTGCCAGGCTCTGCCGTGAGGGCGGGACACTCTCCTTAGCTTGCCAGGCTCTCCTAGAGGGACAAAGGAATTGAACCCGGGTTGGCTATGTGTAAGGCAAATGTTCTACCCACTGTGCTATCACTCCAGTTCACAAAAAAATAAATATATGAAAAACACAACACCCCTCTACTTTTTGTTAATTTTTACAATTTTTCCAAATCTGGAAATTATGGAAAATTAAGTATCTCTCTGTTCTGTAAGAGATTAAGAGACAATTTGTTAAGATTTACAATCAGTACCACCTTCATCCCGTTGTTCATTAATTTACTTAAGCAGGAGCCAGTAATGTCTCCATTCATCCCAGCCCTGAGATTTTAGCAGCCTCTCCTTACTCATTTTTCCCAATGATTGGAGATTCTTTTCAGGGTCAGGGGAATGAGACCTGTTATTATTACTGTATTTGACATATGGAATACACCACAGGGAACTTTCCAGGCTCTTCCGTGATCTTCCCTAGTACTACCAGGAGTAATCCCTGAGCACCACCCAAAATCCAAAACACACAGCTGGAACGATTATTACAGCAGGTAGGCCATCTGCCTTGCACATGGTTCAAGGACTGAGGTTCAAATCCTGGCAGCCCGTGATCCCTGTGGTCTGGATCTGGCACATAGTAAGGCTTTTCATTGCCTATACTGTGTGACCTGCAAATGTTATAAATATTCAAATGAGGGAGCTTGTGAGATAGCACAGCAGGCAATGCTCTTGCCTTGTACGCAGTCAATGCAAATTAAACCCCGTTATCCTTAAGTGCAAAGCCCAGAGAAAGCCCCAAACACAGACAAGTGTGACCCAAAATCAAAACAGAAAAACATAGAGAAAACATACACATTCTTTTGTCTTTAAACTTATTTTGGGGTCACTCCTATTAATAGTGAGTATCCATGTGGTGCCAGGGGTTGAACAAAGGACTCCCCATGCAAAGTACAGTCTCCAGCTCTTAAAGTCATCTTCCCAGTCAAAATTTCTTAGTCTTTAATTGAGAAACCATGATTGACAAAGTTACTCACGCCTGAGATTCAGGCATTATGATGGTCCAACACCACCTCATCAGTATCTACTTCCCTCCACCAAAATTTACAATATCAAATATTTTCCTAGAGTTTTATTGGACTTTAAAATCTTTAGTTGTATGTTGTTTCCATATTTTTCAATATATAATGACAATGTATTTCCTAAGTTCTGACAATTTAAAAACATACCTTCAAGTATAAATTGTAGCTAGACTTAAATCACATGGAGATGTGAATATGTTATTGCCTCTCTGTAGGAGAAAAGAAAAAACCAAAGTATAGTAGAATTAAGCAATTTTTTCTGTCACTGTCGTTGTCATTGTCACTGTCATCCTGTTGCTCATCGATTTGCTTGAGCGGGCACCAGTAACATCTCCATTTTGAGACTTGTTACTGTTTTTGGCATATCGAATACGACATGGGTAGCTTGTCAGGCTCTGATAAGCTTGCCGGGCTCTCCGAGAGGGGTGGCGGAATCAAACTCTGGTCAGCTATGTGCAAGGCAAATGTTCTACCACTGTGCTATCACTCCAGCAGCAATTTTTTAGGATTCAAAGAATGCAAATCATTTAGAATTTTTTTTAGATTTCAAATTAAATAGTCCAATTTTCTAACTATTAGCATCTTTCTTTTTCAAAGTTAAATTTTCTTTTTGCAGACAGACATACTTTGAAGGTAAATTATTATCAAATATAAGAACACTGAGTCCTGGGGCTGGAGTGATAGCATAGCGGGTAGGGCGTTTGCCTTGCACGCGGCCGACCCGGGTTCAAATCCCAGCATCCCATATGGTCCCCTGAGCACCGCCAGGAGTAATTCCTGAGTGCAGAGCCAGGAGTAACCCCTGTGCATCTCCAGGTGTGACCCAAAAACCAAAAAAAAAAAAAAAGAACACTGAGTCCTAGTTCACATTAGAGTTATTCTCTAGGTCACAATTTGTTTTCCTCTTACCTCTTAAATTCTAATGTTACTGTGAAAATCATAGGTTTTCTCTTGCTTCTATGAGACAATGTGAGTTGCTGTTTTTATTTATAGCTAAATTATTTAAAACCATCTCCCTCTTGTGCAGGAATTCAGCCATACAAAGCCAAAAAGAGTTTGTCACACAAAGAGGATGTTTCTAGTTCCAGAGGTAGTAGTAGCCTTTGAGTAGTCAGGTGGTGTAACAGTGTCTAACTCAAGTGTAACTTCTTGAACTAAGGTGTGATTTTAAGTATAAGTGTTTGCCTGAAGCGGTCCTTCCAGAAAAATTTACTATAGAGTATATCTTATTGGAAGAATAGGCTTTTGGGTCAAGTTTCTGATCAACATAATGTTTCTTAAAGAAATGTTGCACAATAATTAAAATGATAAACTCTAAAATGAGATTTGAGTTGAAATATCCATTTTTGGGAGCCAAAAGGATAATACAGTAGTCAGGCATTTGCCAGGGTTCTATCCTCAGCACCCATTATGACCTCCCAAGCACCAACAGGAGTTCCCCCTGAGCACAGAGCCAGGAATCAACCTGAGCACAACTGGGTATGAACCCTGAATGCAAAAATAAGTAAATAAATAATAAATTTAGAAGGGATATACTGATTCCTTTATTTTGTGTGTCACTGCATTTCTAAATTATTTCTTTTAAAAGTATTGTGAGTCATTGTTAGGATTCTAATAGTTTTGTATGTCAAATGTATAATATGCCTATAGTAAATATAAATAATAGCTCTGTTCATACTTAGCTCTATGTTCAAAATCTCACTTTTCTATCACTTATTCTTTCTAGTCAGACAAGTTAAAACTGTCTGCTAGTACATTATAAGGCTTAGAGAAAACTATTTACAAAAGTAAAGTTGCTACCTATGTGTTTTGAAAATCATCCCAAATTCAGTTACTATGTTTGCTTTCTTTTTGAATGAAAGAACTTAGGTTTAACATTAACAAGATTTAAAATGAAAATTTAGTCTCCTCTCATCTAGGTTCAGAAGACAAAATAACTTATTTACAGGTAGAAGTCACAACTATAAAAATTTTGAGAAGATATATTTATGATCATGGTAACCAAAGATAAATATAAATTCGATAAAAGTTGAAATATGGAATTAATTTTATAGGAAGACAAGAACTTTTACTCTATTTACTCCTGTGTTTTAATGTGAAATCAAATCCATCAAAATTGTTCTCATAAAACCTTAGCTTGGGAATAATATGTCTCTTAAGAAAATATTATGGATTCACAAAATTCCTTTATTTATTTATCGAACATTTGCTGCCACGTACTATACTTTATGGAGAGAGAAAATATAATAAAAACTATAAAGTTTCTGTCTTCTGAGAAGATTTCCTCTGATAAGGAGCATAAAGTATGCAACAAAAATTACTATAATTAAATGCAGACGGAAATAGATTTTTATATGGTTTGAGACATTAGTCTTAAACTTTGATATATTTTTCATCCTTTAACCAAAAACAGTAACAAGTCTCACATTGGAGACTTTACTGGTGCCCGCTTGAACAAATCGATGAGCAACGCGATGACAGTGATAGTGATAACATTGGATAGGCAAAAGTCACTGTTTTTGCTATGCACTTTAATCCCATTTTTTGTTGTCTTTTTACATTATGTTTGCTTTCTATGAAAGCGCTAAGTTTGCTCGTCCTTTTCCTGAAGGTTCCCGTCATTTCCTCCAAGACATGGAACACAGATTTCAAGAGGATGAGAGATACAGCTTGTCAATCCAAGGAGAGTATATTTGATCTTGATCACTTCCTAAGAGAGGTGAACTCTAATGAGATTTATGCAGAGAACGATTTTTGAACAAGTCAGAAAAGATACCTGTAGTACCAGAAGAAATTACGGGTAGAAATCAGAGGATTAATCAAAGAAAGTCATATTAAATAAGGGGAAATGGGAGTCAGCATTAAAGGGAAACCAAGAGGTCACCTTCCTTGCTACTATGTTACTTTATCCAATTGTTTATAGGCCAGAAATTAACAGCAGCTTTTGCAGAAAGTAATGCTTATTATTAACAGGGAAGCCTATGAGGCACCACATTGTGGTCTCTTAGGGTCTTTCTTTGACTTTTCAAATCTTGAGACTGACATTCACAATTTATTGTTTATTTTTTCTCCTTAAGGAATTCCCCAATCTGAGCGAGGTCACTGTCACTGTCATCCCGTTGCTCATCGATTTGTTCAAGCGGGCACCAGTAACGTCTCTCATTGTGAGACTTATTGTTACTGTTTTTGGCATATCCAATAAGCCACGGGTAGCTTGCCAGGCTCTACTATGCAGGCGCAATACTCTCAGGAGCTTGCCAGGCTCTCCGAGAGGGGCTGAAGAATCAAACACGGGTTGGCCGCATGAAAGGCTAACGCCCTACCACTGTGATATCGCTCCAGCCCCTGAGCAAGGTAATGGTAGATAATATAGATTCATCTCTTTCTCTCTATGGAAAAGGTCTTTTTCTTCCCTTTTACGTGTTTTCTTCCTACAGTCTTTTTTTTTTCCTGTGCTCTCCTATGTTATGGAAACCAAGAAAACATAGAACAGAGCTATAAGGGACCAGAAATGTGTGGTATAATCTTCAGGAATGCACTTTGCAGCCTGCCTCATCAGGAGATAACTTTTCCCGGTGGCTGAGGATACTGACCGAAGGCAATCATCAACCCTATTTAAGCACTGCCTTAACTTTAATAATAATAAAAATAATAGGAAAGAAAAAAGCTTTGTTTATAGCTTCTCCTCTGTGCAGAAATATATCCCATTAATAACAAATCATCCCTACTCAAGAAAATCCTTAAGGGCCACCCCAATTCCAAGATTTCCAGGAGGTCAGTGGAAGACTAATGGGAACTGCATTCTAGGTCAACTTCATGGAAACTGCATTCTAGGTCAACTTCTGCTTAATTCTGCTTTCTCTTATCCCTTGAAAACCCAAAAGTACACCTTAAATTTTTATTCTTTTCTATTTTTAAGTGAAAATGACTTTTACTTCAGAAACTGTACAAAAACAAATAACAAGCTAGATTTACGTACAGGGCTGCTGTTTGCCAACATTTACTCAATAGCCACTTTAATAAATGATTAGCTTTGGGTATATTAGTAAAAGGAGCTTATGTCATGTGATGCCCATTTCTAAACTTAGTTTTTAAATTAAAAATGTTGGCATTTAAAGTCTTTGGTGGTCAAATTATTAAAACTGGAAACAGAAATATTCAACAAAATTGTTCACAGGAATAAAACCACTTCCCTTGTCCATGCTGAATTTTTTCATGAACTAAATGGGGGACTTTATTGGTTGAGGACCAAATATTCTTGGAGTGACATTAAAAGTTACTGGGCATAATAAAGCATCAACAATTAGATCTGATGGTTTGGAATTGTAATAGAGTAGTCACCTATAATTTTCTCACTTGCAGTTTTGCAAAATCTGGCAGCTATCTTTGCAGGGAGAAAGGCACAATATCACATTCATAATTTGTACTGTAAAAAGAAGCTATATGAAAATGACTTGCTTCATCCATTCATGAAGAAATCTTGTAGCTATTCAGATATTTTTACCACTAGCCAAACTTGTCACTGTCTTGTTCTTCAATGAGTCTTGTGATAAAATTGGACATTATATCTGAGAACTCTGCCTTCCATCTTAGGCCATAAAGGAACCAGCAACTGGGATTAACTGCTTAAGGACTGACTACATGAGAATGTATGTGGAATGACTTGAGAGTGATAACTGAAGAGCTCAGAAAAGTTACCCAGATGGAACTATCTTCACTTTGATTTTTGTCCAACTTCTGCTCAGACTTTGGTATACGAATAGGAAATTTTTCTTATTGACTTATTTGCCACTAATGTTTAAACAAAGTCAGCCTTGTATAAAAATAGACAACAGTTTTCAAATTCTAATTAACTTCATCTTAAATTACTTATTTTTTCTACAGAACACAGAAGTTCAACTATTGCTTTCTAAATTAGATTGAAGTTTCCCAGAGGAGAGTGTTTATAATAGAAATATTATGTAATTTATGCTTTCTTCTTTCCCAGCTTCTCTCTTGCAGCTGTTCTCTTTTTTTTTTTTTTTGAGAGGAATTTGCTGATAATCCTAGAGTAATAACCTGGATCAGAGTAGGTCTTACATTTTCTAACCATAAACACTATCAGTCCTAGTAAGAAAATCATTGCCATAAAGACTGTGGTTAAACTATAACATGATACAATTCAAAAGAGGTGGGTAACTGTAGTTCACACAGTTTTTTTTTTATTGAAGGGTTTTAGGCAGAGGTCACAATGGAGTGAACCAGTGTGGTTTCTAACAAGCTTTCTCTAACTTCTAGTACAAAGTTTTAGAATACGAACCTATTCTTTTAATCAGCTTCTCATCCCTCTAAAATTATCTCATTTGGGGCTGGAGCAATAGTACAGCAGGTAGGGTGTTTGCCTTGCACGTGGCTGGCCCAGGTTCGATTCCCAGCATCCCATATGGTCCACTGAGCACCGCCAGGGGTGATTCCTGAGTGCAGAGCCAGGAGTAACCCTTGTGGATCACCAGGTGTGACCCCAAAAGCAAAAATAAATAAATAAATAAAATTATCTTATTCAATTTTCCTTTGGGTTGCCTGGTCAGCTAGTCATACTACATAAATTGTTTTAAAAAATAATAAAAACAACATGAAAAATATCAAGCTATAAAATTTAATGTTAAATATAAGAGGAAATGAGTTCACAGAGTAACCTTGGTCCAAGTGGTGTTATTCAACCTTTATCTAACCGTGGCCCCTTTTTGACCTTGTTTCCTTTTTACATCCCTACTTGTTCTACCAACTAGCCCCCTGATTTTAGGTTCTGACCCTATATTTATGTGATTTTTTTACCTCCTCACCCTTAGGAATATTCTAGAGGGCTATAGGGGACCATATGATCCTTGACTCAGAAGTGCTGGGTTCAAGGAAAAAAGTCAGAGGCTTCTGAGTTCTGGGTAAACTTTTTTCTATATCCTTAAAGGAGCATATTATTCTGTGTGGCAGACTTTACTAGGCATTACCTTCTACTCTTCTTTTTTACTGATAGAAAATTATTTTTAAGGGACGCAAGTATGGCTAGGATAAGCACTCACGTTGTCGTTGTTGTTGTGGTGGTGGTGGTGGTAGTGTTATTATTATTACTATTACACCCAGTACTTTCTAGTTTCCCTTAGAGGTTAACAATTCATTTGGATACAGTTCTGTCCATTGACTTATAGTACTGGTCAACTAGGCAGATTCATGTGAAATGTTCAAAATTTGGACATGGTGCCTCTTTCCCTTTTCCTCTTTTTAAAGGCACTATGTTTGGAAGTAGAAGAGCCAAGATAAAATCATGAGGAAGAAAGACTGAGCTAACAAGGAAAGATGAAGTCTAGTTCATTTCTCCACTGCTTCTTTGTTCATGAGAAAAGTTCCTATGTTTTAGTCACTATTATTTTGCTAATTTTACACTCATCTCTACAAGTGAGGAATCTGAGACTTCACTTATCAAAGTTACATAGCTGATCTGTTGTAGAGCCATGATTCAAACCTGTATCTGATTCCCAGGATCCCACTTTACTTCCACTTCGTCTTGGTCTTTGCTTCCTCAGTTAAGTACTAAAAGGTATGGTATTTTTCATAGGCCCAAGTATTTTTGTCTTTTTGTTTTGGATTTTATTTTATTTTATTTTGTTTTAATCCCACACCCAGCTGTGCTCAGGGCTTACTTCCAGCTCTGTGGCCAGGGATCACTCTTCACATGGGTTAGGGGACCAGGTAGAGTGTCATGGATCAAACCCTTGTGGGCTATGTGCAAGGTAAGCATTCTACTCACTGTTCTATGTCTCCCACCCCTATTTTTTTTTCTGGTTGGTTTGGGATCATATCTGGCAGTGCACAGGGCTTATTCCTAGCTCTGTACTCAGGAATTACTCTTGGTGGGACTATATGTGACACTAGGATTAAACCTGGTTAGACCTCACAAGGCAAGCACTCTACCCATTACACAAAAAACTTCTTTAAAAAGATTCCATTCACAATGTTAAATGACAAAATTTGTCTCTTGTCTGATCTTCTGAACCAGGAGTTAGTTCAGAGGCTTTCTGCCACTTTGCATTGAAAGACCATAGAAACTTCAGGGCAAACTTCATAACAAAGAGGACATTCAAACTGGACCTGTAGACAGTTGGGGATTTTGATGACTGAAAGGAAAGGCAGCAATGAGAAACCTTTGAGTAAAAGCATGGAGAAGGTCAACTTCAGTTTGCTAGCAACAAAGAGTGTATGAAGGAGTCTTTTTATGAGAGAATTATTTCCTTTTTAAATAAGCCTTATTTTGGATGCTTTTTCTCATCAAGGGGGAATATATTTTTAGTGCAATAGCAGAAGCCCAATGCCATTCAGGAGCAAAGAAAATTAAATATGAAAACAGATCGTATCAACAGCTGCTAGCCCTAGAAGAATTGTATTTCCTTTTAATTACAAAGAATTATTAGCCTACTGCAAGTCTGTCCTCCCTTAATACATACTTACACGTTCATTGTATCTGTGTTGAGAATATATATTCTGTTCTTGAACATTCAAAATCAAGTTATTCTTTTAACAAATAATAAGGGGAGATGGATCACTTGTTTTATAATTTTGTTTTATTTTAACTCTAAGCATCTTGCTATTTTTACATTTCTTTGATTATATTATCGAAACTTGTCCTTCGATGAGAATTTTTGAAACATGTGACATTTAATTTCTCAGATGGAAATACATTGCTTCAATATAATTAGATAGTTAGAAGAAGTGACAATTCAAATTCAGTCAAAAGAAGTGATATAGGGGAACTGGAACGACAATATAGCTGGGAGGGTACTTGCCTTGCTTACTGTCAACCAGGATAGATCCCTGGCATTCCATATGGGCCCTCAAGACCTGCCAGGTGTAATTCCTTAAGTGCAGAATCAAGATAAAGCCCTGAGCACCACCCAGTGTGGCCCCAAAAAACATAAAACAGAGAGAGAGAGAGAGAGAGAGAGAGAGAGAGAGAGAGAGAAGTGACATAAGGACAAGAACAGTGATAGAGAATCTTTAGCACTTTAGTGGTGGAGAAGGTACAGTAACTTAGTATGCCAAACATAAGCATTAACAAGATTGTAATAATATGATATCAATAATATTTTTCAATTATCTTCAAATATGAAAAATGATTAACTATAGATTCCCTTAATCATGCTAAAAATTTTACAGTACCTATAATTTCCTATTATACTTTTTTTTTACTTTTTAATTGGATCACTGTGAGTTAGACCTTTACAAAGCTGTTTATGATTAGAGTTACATCACATGGTAATACAGCACCCATCCTTCCACCAGTGTACATTTCCTAGCACCAGTGTCAGGTTCCCTCCTATCACCCTCCACCCCTCACCACCTGCCTGCCTTTATGGCAGGCTCTTTTTTTCTCTCTCCCTGTTCCTCTCCCTCCTTTTTGGGCATTGTGGTTTGCAGTATTGATATTGAAATTTATCAAGAATATGCCTTTACCTAATTTTAACACTCAGATCTTGTCCAGCATGATCATTCCATGCTAGTATTGTCATACTGTCTCTTCTCTACCTTACCTACTCTCAGGCCCACACACACTTGTGGTTAGTTCCAACCATTAACCAATTCCTCCTAGCCCCTGTTTTCCCTGGTTATGGATATTAGTCTTCTTACTATATATTATTTTTATATACCACAAATGAATGCCATCATTCTATGTGTCTCTCTCCTTTTGATTCATTGCAATCAGCATGATGCTCTCCATACCCATCCATTTATAGGCAAAATTCATTACTTCATTTTTCCTAACAGCTGCATAGTATTCCATTGTGTAAATGTGCCATAGTTTCTTTATCCATTCGTCTGTTCTTGGGCACTCAGGTTGTTTCCAGATTCTGGCTATGGTGAATTCCTGTTAAACTTTTTCAAACAAATTTACCAACTAGCCACAGTGTCACTGTGAAGGTTGAATATAATTACCCACAATTTGACTTTTTTTTTTAAGGTTTTTACTTTGCTCTCTTCAACACCTACTGCAGAACCATCTGCTTTCCCTTCCTGTCTCCTCTCTTCTCAGCCAGGTCAAACCAGGTCCTTCTGGGACCAGAACAGAACCAGTACAGCTGGTGAGGTACTTGCCTTGCACACGGCTGGCCAGAGCTCAATCCTCAGCACCATATACTGTCTCCTGGGTAATGCCAGGAGTGATGCCTGAAAGCAGAGCCAGGAGTAAGATCTGAGCACTGCCAGGTATGGCCCCCAAACAAAATCAAACCAGGTTATTTTCCATACCAGCCTACTTACCATCTCCTTGATTCACCAATCACTGCCATACTGAAGAAGCAAAGCAGATAATAACAGTTGAATAAACAATTCAGCTGCTTTAATAGAATGTGAGGAATTCCAGATTAAGTCTTCAAGATAATCAGAGCACTTAACTTTGCCTAAGGAGAACCTTAGAGCAACAGTCTTCTCAATGGTAACTAAAATGAAGAAGGCAGTGGAAGAGAAACTCACTAAACTTCAAGAAATATTGATAGAGAAATTAAAGGACTTACTGAAATAGAATTAAAGGAGCTAAAGACTATGGTGGCAGGTCACAACAACAGAATTGTAGTAACTGAAAACCAAGTCAGTAATCTTGAAGACAAAGCACAAAACAGTGAAAAAAAAAAAAAGGAAAGGAAAGGAAATAGAAAATATTTAATAAAATTTAAGGCATTTTGTTAGCAATAGTAATAGGGGTACTCTTTGAATCATAGTAATATTTGATGCGGAGGAAAGAGAGAAAGGGAAAGACTTGCAGGGGAAATAATAACTGAGAACTTTCCCAGCCTGAGGAGGGAGATGTGCACAGATCCAAGAGGGTCACAGGGTGCCAAACAAAATCAGCTCAAACAAATCAAGACCCAAATATAATGTAATCAAAGTAGCAAGAATCAAAGAGAAAGATTGCTGAAAGCAACGAGAGAAGAAAAAATTCAAGTAGAAGTAGCAGGCAAATTACAGCAAATTCTCCTCAGATCTCTAAAATGAAACTCTATAAGCAAGAAGGGGAAAAGGAGTCATGCACACTTCAGAGGCCTTAATAAACTGTAACTTAGTACATCAATACTATAAACATAAACAGTATTGTAACCAGGCTACATAACTATCACATGATCATCTAAAAATGTAATAGTAAAATGTTTGACTCTGTGCTTCTTTCTTCACTGCTTCATCAATTTTCTGCTTCCTCTAATAATGGCATCTGTAACCATGCTGATAATCTGTTGTCACCCAGAGAAGTCCCTAACATGAGTGTTTGTTCAACATGATTTACTATTCAAAATAGAGTATTCAGAGGCATATCTTTGTATCATTGGGGTTTTTGCAGTGCTATACTTTTAAAGACTATTAATTTAGAAATATTTAGTGTATTTTCTTGAAGTACCATCACAGAAATTTTTCTTATCTAGGGAAGAGTCTGATAAGCCCAGTCTCAAGTCATCTCCAAATAATCTCTGGTCCAAGTATGTTGCCAATAGAGTAAATCCAATAACTCTGTGAACAATTCAAGTTGCTCGGTTGGAAAGGGAAATGTGCCCAAAGACCTTAGAGCAGTTACCATTGTCGCAATTATGCAGTCATTACTTAAATATTAGTAATAAGTTAATTATCTCTATTTTTATCTTACTCATTTAAACTATATTCTTTTGAGCACAAAGCACTATAATTAATTTTTTAGAAGGTGAAACTAATTTCTTTTTTCTATATTTATGATAGACTTACGATATAATATATGGCTGAAACTATATACTTCATTAAGTTGACTGAGAACTATGGGTTATTTGGCTTATTAATATAGGTTATTTAATTCACTGAGAAAATTAAAATGTATACAAATAAAAGGTTTTTGTCATATGAATGTACCTATAGCTACATTTAAAATTATTGTATACTCAAATTTTCCAAAGTTATTTTATGGGTATATAATGAAGGATAGCTCTGTAATATTTTTTAACTGGATTATTCCATTTTCAGATAACTGAATTTCTACCCAGACCCCAGTTTATCAATAAACCTGGTTCATAGATTATTTATTCTCTCAGAAGATAAAAGGCAGTTTCCATATGTTAGCATCCTTTAAAATTAGGCTACCACTATTGCCGTGGTGGTCCTTTCTCTATCCTAACTGCCCTCTCCCCCAGCACTTAAAGTCAACTTCCAACTGTGGACCAATTCTCCTGAGCCTTGTTTCTACTGTCCGTAGGTTTTAGTCCCCTACTATGTGTTTTTATATTTCACAAATGAAGAGTGATCACGCTGAATAGGAGATGTGTTCTGAAAATGGATAAAGAACCAAACATGCTGGCCTCTCAGTATCTGTATTGCCAACCATAATGCCCAAAAGTAGAGAGACAGAAAGAATAAAAGTACCTGCCATGGAGCCAGGCTAGGGATGGGAGTGGTGGGAAGGATAACTATGGTGGGAAATGTACACTTGGTGGAGGGATGAGTGTTGGAGCATTCTGTGACTGAAATCTTATCATGAACAGCTTTGTAACTGTGTATCTCACAGGGATTCAATAAATAAATTAATAAATATGCATATTTTAAAAAATGTTTCAGACTGAAGAATGGTCTTGCAAAAACATTTTCTTAAAATTAGATTACCCTAGTAAGAAGCTGGAATTTGAAAAGCCTTGCCCCAGAGGAGCATATTTTCAGTCAGGTGTGTCTAGCTCAGCTGCACAGACCTAACTAAAAAAAGCACAGGCATTTGACTATTGTAAGTTAACACTTGTCATTATTCTGGAAGGCAACCTCTGATTGGTCACAGGTTATTCATGGCTCATGAAAAGCAGCCAGTTACACAGAATTGTTTTTCAGAGCTTATGGTCTTCAATTCTGAGATCTCCTGGCTTTTAAGCTCAGGCAATTCTGTTAATTCAGATCTCCTGAATTAACAAGACTGGTCATATCTAATCTCAAATCTTTTAAATGTTAAGTGTCTCTTTCATGATAAATCACTTTGTATGATAATACGTTGGGAAAATGTTTGAGTATAGACAGGTATAGACAGGCTATGTAGAGAACTGTTGTAATAATAAAGAAAACATATTCCAGGGGATAAGACATGTGCTTTGCATGTAGCTGACCAGATTACTATCTCTAGGGCTGTATGACCCCCCAAGCTCCACTAAGAGTGATCCCTGAATACAGAACCAGGAGTGTTTAGGACCCTGAGTACTGTCAAGTGAGGCCCAAAAAACAAATATTAATAGTAATAGCACTATAGCACGATTGTCCCATTGTTCATCAATTTGCTCGATCGGGCACCAGTAACATGTCCATTATGAGACTTGTTGTTACTGTTTTTGGCATATGGAATACACCACGGGTAGCTTGCCAGACTCTGCCATGTGGGAGGAATACTCTCAGTTGCTTGCCCAGCTCTCCGAGAGGGACAGAGAAATCGAACCCTGGCCAGCTGTATGCAAGGCAAATGCCCTACCCACCATGCTATGGCTCCTGTTTTGAGAAGATTAATTTTGGATATGAAATACAGCAAAAAGCAAAGGTAAAAAAGAAAGAGAACATAAAGCTATTGGTGGCTCTCACATTATAGAGGATCTAAATGGAGAGAAATTCTGAAGAAATCACAGAGCTCCTGGAACTTATATGTACTGGGGTAAGTAAATAAATAATAATAATTCAATGAAGAGGCTGGAAAGATAGTACAGTGGACCAATCACTTGCCTTACACATGGTTAACCTAGGTTCAATCTCCAGCACCACAGGTGATCCCTGACTGAAGAGCCAGGAGTAAACCCTGGACTCAGTGGGTATAACTAAAGAAACCTTAAAAAAATAATCATTCAATAGAGTAAAAGATTTTATGGACAAATGTAGTTACCTATATGCAGAAATTTAGAACTGATTTAAAATGTACAATTATAGGGGAATGGTTAGGTAAACGAATCCATTAATTTTATTAAGTAAAATAATTGTGTGGTCAATCCTGAAGTTCACTCTTTCTGATTTCACCTGAATTTCTTCATCAATGTTGAAGCCACTATTGCTACATGTGGCAGAGTTTCCAGAAATCTTGGAACTGTGTGAGGCAATACCAGATTTTTCTGTGGCTAGAGAGATTATGCCAGGAGTGATCTGAAAGGCTAGTGCAGTGGAGCACCACGCCCACAAACCATTCCTCATTCCACTGAGGCAGGGCAAGGAGAAAGACACACAGCCTAAGAGCATAAGGTTAACTGAGCCCAGAAGAGGAATAGATGGAGGCAGATTCTTTGAAAAGTCTATCATGAGCTTTTGTAGGTCTGTGGCCTCACTCAAAAAGGAGAGCAAAGATAAGATCTCAAGACTTGTATGAATAATGTTTTTCAACCTAAGAAGTGGGACTGGGAATTCACTCTGCAATCATGGACTTTTCCCACACTTCTGTACAATCCACTTCCAGTGGGCATAACTATACCAGCATAGGATAAGAGAAGAATTATACTGAAGATGGCATAACTACATTAACATTCTATCAACCCCAGAATATGCTACTTTTCATGGCACTAAAAGATACTAGCAAAAGCAAAAGGTACTAGCAAGTGCTTAGGTCAATTGGAAGTTATTTAGGTAGCCATACTTTTAATACATTATTTTAGAAAATAAGTGGGCAAAGAATATTTGTGCAAAGTATATTTTAGCAGCATAATCAGTCTTTGAAGATGGTGGCATGCTTTCCAGAAGCATTGTAGTGTTATCTTTGTGTGCGCATTATACCTTCAGGCTTTTAAAATATGGGATACATATTTGCCCTCTACAGGAAAGAGGATGTGGTTAGTTATGCAATCATTCACTGTAATATAAGAGGCCCATGGTGTGCAGGAAAGAGTCTAGATTTGAAGACAGAAGACTAGTGTAATTTTTCTGGCCGTTTGACCTCAGGAAATATGAAAACCTCATTCAGTCTCAGCCTCAGTTTCCTTTCCAATTTCTGTTTTAAAACTGACAAACATCGAGAGTAAAAATAATATTTTTTAATATCTGTAAAAATAAATATAAATATGGGGTATAAAGAAACAAGGTAGAGGAAAACAGATGCACAAAGGAAAAAGAAACTGAGACCAATGGAAAACTCCCCATAGTGGAGGTACAGAGGAGAGGTGAAGGGAAGTGGACACTATGGTATAGATAATGAAAGAAACCGCATCAACAACCGTGTTGTAAACCCTGTTGCTTAAAATAAAATGTAAATATATACATACATATAAAAAATCGCATGAGATAGTTTTAAAATAATGCACAAAAACCTGTTCTTGCCTATTCCAGAGACTCCTAAATACCAGATATAGGTATTAGGATCAGCGTAACACTTAAATACTAATGACTTTCAAGCCTATAAATCTAGTCTATCTCTCTCCTAAGTGCAGCACTTTATTTGAATATCATAACCCTCAACCTTAAAATACCATGAACCCAGTTTAAAGTCTGGTTCTCCTGCTGTTTTCATTTATTTTTACTCTACCGCCCATCTGATGTCACAGACCAGAAACTTAGGAATGGAGCTGTTGTGGTTCTACCCTCCCTGGGCCCTACTGTCCGCCACTACCTCACTAATTCACTTATTCCTACTAAATTCTGAGTATTGATATCTACCTCTACCACCTCTGTAATAATTAATTTCTTGCTCCCTCTAAAGGGTCATCTTGCCTTTGTTTATGCCTCTTCTGGTTGCTTAAAAAATACTATTGCAAATTATATTCAATTATTATATTAAATCATATTGACTTAAATATTAAGTCCAATGATTACATGCTTCTAAAATCTTTCAGTGTCTTGTCATGATTTTCAGCATAAATCCAAACCCTTTAGCAAATCTCAGCATATCTTCAGGATTGACCCCACTTCCTCCCTGGAACCCTGCTCACATATGTCTCCTTCTGCTCCAGAATCCACATTTGGAATGTGCAATTCCCAGGTGTGTCGTCATCTCAACCATACATATAGTCGATGTTATTCCTAGAATAGTTTTCCTATTCAACTCTTATTGGTCTTCAAGGCTCAACTGAAGAACTGCTTGTTCTCTTTAAATGATCTTCATCTCATATTACTACATACACACACACTCACACACCCCAACGATTTAACCTTCCATCTCCTTGAGCATATAGCCTTTTATAACACTTCCTATCTTGTGATTGTTTCCTCTTGTTTTCTCTGCCAGATGGCCTCCTGGAGGGCAAGCAATGAGACTTTCATTCTTTTCTTTCCAACAACGTGTTCTGTGCCTGGCATAGGGAGATTCAATCCTGATTCTGGCCAGATGGGAAGAGTTGAGGACACCCACCCAGAAGAAATCTTTTGAATCCCTGCCCAAAGGAGAGAAGGGTCTCTTTAATTAGGCATGACCTTGAGGTTGTCTAGCAGATGAGAGGGGGGGTAAAAAAAGAGCTCAACAGTTTAATCATAGGCCCTCTCTTATACCAGACCTTTTAAAGGAAAGTTCACAACCATCTGGTTATTCTTCAGAGATGAGCCAGAAGAGCAACCGCAGCAAGAAGGGAAAGGCTTCTTTTTATTAGGCTAAGGCCACAAGAGAAGCTAAACAGATAATTTGTTTCAAGCTGTAGAGAAGAGTTTGTGCCTCAAATAGGAAAAGAAAGTTAAAGGGAATCTGTAGGGCCAAACAGAAAATGCTCCCCTGTGTGCTCCAGCCCTTAACCCTTCTATTTTCACAGGGAAAGAACTTCCTCCCAGCCCTGTGAGCTAATACAATACCCCAGGTCTTCATCCTTCCCTGGGGGAGATGCAAAGGAAGGGGAGTCGGGAGACAAAAACCTTAAGCACTTTCCTAAAAATCTACTTGCATTACAAATTATTGAAACCACTTAGCTCCTATTTCTTCCTTTAAAACAATTACACTCTTCATTAAAATGATTAAAATCATGTAAGTAGCTTTATATGCATAGAATGGCCAGGACATGTGCTCCCTGCACATGAGATTTTATTGTCTAGAGATCTGCAACATGTTCTCTGCCCACTATCTCACACACGAACTCATACAAATGCATGCATGTGCATACACATTGACTTACACACTATATCCCTATGTGTATCCTGGTATCAGAAACAGGATAAAATATTATTGAAAAGTCAATGTCTAGCCTCCCGTTTTATCTTGGAAGAGTGACTGCATTACCAGCTTAGCACTGTAGCACTGTCGTCCTGTTGTTCATCGATTAGCTTGAGCGGGCACTCAGTAACGTCTCCATTGTGAGACTCGCTGTTACTGTTTTTGGCATATTGAATATGCCACGGGTAGCTTGCCAGGCTCTGCCATGCGAGCGGGATACTCTCAGTAGCTTGCCAGGCTCTCCGAGAGGGACAGAGGAATCGAACCCGGAATGGCCGCGTGCAAGGCAAATGCCCTACCCACTGTGCTATTGCTCTAGTCCTACATAATCTGCTTAAATGGAAAAAAAAAATGTGGGGATGGTAGAGTAATATTCCAGTTTGGTACTACAGTATATTTTTCCTTTTTTGTTTGTTGTCAATTCTATTTCTGGCAAATAAAATAATAGAGACATAGAGATTGATAGAATACACATACCTGTCAGTGATCAAGTGCTGTTCTGTTTATTCCTTGCAGACAAATAATGAATTGTCTGTCATCTGGGTTTGTTTATTAGTATCTTAGTAGACTTTAGATAGCATTAAAAAAATTTACACTTCTAGTGGTCTTTTTAGCTTTCTAGCTTTACTCTGGACTTCATTCATGTTCATTCTTCTTAGGATGAATATGTAAGGAAACCCAAAAGGAGGATATAGGTACTAATGCTGAAAATATAACATTAAAACATATTTTCATTTCAATAAGTTCTTTGGGAAATACATTATTTCCAAACTAAATTAGTTACAGGATTGGGAAAAGAATCAAGATTTATTTGATGGTGAATATTCAGATTGTGATTTTTACAATTTGCAGAAGTGTAGGTAGCCAGATTTAGAAATAAAATAAAGGTATCTAGTTAAATTTGAATCTAAGATCCACGATGGATAATCTTTTAATATAAGTCAGATGCAAAGATTGCATGGAACATGCTAATACCAAAAAATTTTCTTGTTCACCTGATATTATAACAGGATATCTTCTACTGTATCTGGCAACACTATGCAATATATGTGGTAATAAATCTTTACAGATGAAAGAGAAGCCAGTGATATATGGTACACACAAAATATTAGCAGTAGGTCTTTCCTGATCATGGAATTTCTGGTAAATTATAAAAAATTTAATAAGTTTCTCTATTTCCAAATATTTTGTCCTAGTTTTTATGTTGCAAACGAAATATGTATGTGGTATTTTTTCAAACTACTGTGTCAAGTCATGCTAAGATTTATGCAAGTGGCATCCAAAGAAAACCTAGTAATTCATAAAATAAAATTTACATTCCTCTCCTGAGCAGTATGCAGAAAAGCTAACTGGGAATGGAGACCCATAATTATCATCCATGGAGCTGGAAAACTACTGGATGATTTAAACCCAGTAATTTAAGATGTGAAGGATCTTTTCTCAGCAAGAAAGCAAAAAAGTGTGCACGTGTGCGCACGCACACACACACACATACCACACACACACACACACAAGTGAAGATTCTAAAATAGGATACTGGCATTTCAAAGTGGGAAAGAATAATAAGTGCTTTTTAAATCATGAAAAATATATAATTTAGAAAAATTGTTAACTCAAATTTTCTAATATAACACAGACATTTCATCTATCTCCTAGGTCCTTAGGGAACTATGCGTAAAATCAACATACAGAGTCCGAGATGTATATTTCCTCTGTTGATGTGGTTGTATGGCTAGGTCAAGTGGACTTCTCCAGTGTCCATGTCCCAAGATGTCTGGGCCCCACAATGTTCAGTGAACAATGTCCTGGACTCTCAGTGATCCACCGGTCTGTTTCTGGAATTCTGCAATCTGTTTCTCATTGCTAGTGGTACTTGTATCACTGTTTTGTCTGTTTTTGTTTTAATCTGTTTGCCCATGAGTCTGAGCTGCCCTTTACTTCTGCCTTCCCTATGTGTGTGGCTGTGGGGCCAGAGGAAAAGCTAGAGCTGGGGAGAGACTAGCTTTATCTCCTACCCTACCGTTAGTTATTTCCTCTGCCCAACTAGTTACTCCAGTAAAGACAAGATTTTTCCCCCTTAACTTTTAAAACATTTTCTTTGGGGAACCATGGTTTATAATAGAGTTATTGTTGGGGTTTCTTGCATAAATCATTCCAGTGCCATGCCCTCTACCAGAGTCCACTTCCCTCAACCATTATCCTGCAGTCTTCCCCCTTTCAATCCTGCTCCTTCAGCTCTCCATAAGTATTTTAAATGGCATATTAGATTAACTAGATAACTTGAAAATCCCCAGTTCAGTCACAATATATGGCCCTTCACAATATATTCCTTCTATTTGAATTTATATTGACCCTAGCTTTTCCTTAAGTCTAATCACTGTCTTATAAGAAATGAAGCAAAATTTATACCTATTGATGATGTTCTGCTAACTTCAGTATCTCAACATTTGAGGTTATGCAAGTCTTTCAGAATCACAAGTACTTGATTAAATTTCTTTATTAGTAATGAAATTGTAAGCTTATCTTTTTTTATGACTTAACAGAATCAAAGAACTTGCACTAATAGTCTATTTAAGTTACAGACACCAAATCTATTTTTGACTCATTCATATGTAAATTATCTTCACTTCAAGGAATGGTTTGTGGAAATTTTATAATCTCTGTGGTTTTATAAATCATCACAGGAAATGATTCCTCATGAATTTTCTGAAATTATTAAGTTTAACATGATTAATGCCCATTAAAGGTTATTAAGAATGAAACATTATAAATATTAAATAGCCATTATGATAACTACTGACATTCATTCAGAGTCATTTTTGCAATGATAAATGCTGAGAAAGGTCTCAAAATGAAACAAAACATATGAAATAGGGTTGCCACTTTAAAGAAACCTTGAAATTCAACCAGTTTTCACTGACCAATTTTTCAATCTCACCACCCATTTAGGAGGGAAAATGTGAAGCAGTGTTCATTAGTCAACAAGCAACTCCTTGTGGTTTATTTGACTGTTATTTTTCTGATAGTCTTTTCTGGACTTTAGTTTTAATATTCTAAACTTAAGTCAGAGCCATGAAGTTAAAATAAGAGGGAAAGAAATGCCAGTGAATTTTCTTAGACTTTGAAAAGTTTACCTTCCAATTCAAGAGTAGAAAAGAAATAATACTCCTTGTTAATAAAATATGTAAGAATTGATGTCGGTGGACAAACGGGTGGCTCATGTGAGTAGGGAGCAGAGAAAGAATGGTCACCTTCTCCTGATCCACCTCTATCACCCGGGACCCAGGCTTACTGTGCTCTTGTCTCGCCTCACAGAAAAGTATTTCAGGAGTAGACAATGCAGGAGTAGACAGCAGAGAAGTGAAACAGATTTTATTTGGAGGTTTTGAAGGGAAAGAGGAAGAGAAAGTGGGAGAGAGTGGAAAGTATTGTGCTCAAGAGAGAGCCAGGCTTCTCCAAGGGTGGAGAGAGCCCTTTTACACACAGCCCAGCATTAGACAGGAAAGCATGAAAGTACACATCTCAAGAGGGGAGATCGGGCACCACATGTGCTCAGCCACATTGGCACAAGCAGCACATGGGCTTGGGCAGCATATGCGTGCCCTCCCTTTGTTCAAGGTAGCTTTTATAGGGATTTTCCAACCTGCTTCTACGTGGGGCTTCTATGGAGGCAAAAGCCCTTGCTTAAGGTGGTTGGTTACCAAGGAAGGTAGGGTTGGGAGTGGAGGTGTCTTCTTTGAAATTCCTTTCCAGGCCTTTTGTTTCTGCTGGAGCTTCTCTGGATCTGTTTCTGCTGGAGCTTCTCTGGATCTGTTGCTGGTGCCAGGTGAGGGTCTTATCAGGCCTTAGTTCCTGTTTTCTGCAAGGTTGACTTTTGAAACTTCAAAGCTATTACTTTCCAGGAAATTTACTGCCATTGCCTTGGGAGGGGCCTTTCCTATCTGCCTCTTTTCTGACATTGGTATTGTCCTGCAACTGTGTGTTTTAAAAATCTATCCTTCTAATATTCAGAATTCAACAGGGAGCCCAGTTTACTCTGGGGTGCTACAACAAACAGCAAAATATCTTGGGCCACTTTCAGAGCCCACAAGTAAAAGAGCCCCAGACAGAATTATTATTTGCTACCCATTTAATGACATTTTAAAAAGGTGACAGAGACAAGAACAGTGGGGCAAGGTACCAAGAAAATGTGAATTAATTCTGCTCACTTTTCACAACTAACTTACATCTTCAGCCAAGTTTGCCAGGGCTGAATTAAGGAAACTGATTATCACAACTCCTTATTCAGAGAACTGTTTGTAACTTAGATGCAGCTTGGAAAACTCAAGAATAAATGCTCCAAAGAGAGATAATTTTTCCATTTTTATTCTTTATATCTTATTAGACACATGTTAAAATTATCACATCTTAAAAAGAATACTGAAAGAAAGGGCGGATGTCAGAAGAGGAAGTCTCTGCTAAGAAACCTGGGATTCTTATGCAAGGTCACTGCTTAAGCAGCCTTCTACTCCTTGTCTTCCTTCTTCCTGAATATTCAAAACAGCTATCAAATTCAAGGTCAGAGTGATCTGAGTTTTATTCAAATGAATTCAGCTTTTGTGCCACTTTCTGGGAAGGCATTTTCAGGAAAACATTTTCTTTTTCTCTGCATTACTTGCTTCTAAGAGCCCAGGATTTTACTGATTTAGCCAATTATGAAACTAGAACTAGCTCAGAATTGCAACAGAAAAGTCATGAGCTTCTTAAGATAAATTTGAAAAACAGGCAGTTTCCAACTAGATGTAGAGTCCCAAGTTCATTTCTAAGACATCTTTCAGAACTCAAAATATAAACTTTCCGAAAACATGCACTATACTCATCATTTAGATCCAATGGTGTTCATCATATAGCAAGTTACTACCATACTAATAATAATCTAAACTTTTCTCATCGAGGTATTATAGTTTACAGTAGTATTAAAGTCGTTATTTTATTTCATTTTTTACTTTGGGGTCACACCTGGCTCTCTGTTCAAGGATCACTCCTGGCAGGACTTGTGGGACCATATGAGGTGTCAGGGATCAAATCAGGCTAAGCTACATACATGCAAGGCAAGACCCTGACCTCTGTAGTATGCTTCTCTCTCTGGATTTATTATTTTATAATTGAGCTATTGCACCATTTCTTCTACCAGTGTTTCAAGATTCTCCCACCATTCTCCCACAGTTCTTTCTCCTATCACACTTTCCCCTCAGTTCCCAGTTCTATTGGTCATGTTTCAGGATTTGTTTCCACTGGAGAATAGCCAATCCCTTTCTTTTTTTTTTTTTACACTCCACATTTTGAGCAAGATTATCTAGTATTTATCTTTTACTCTCTGACTCACTTTACTTAGCATGACACCTCCCAGTCATGTCCAAGTTACAGCACACTACAAAATTTCATCTTTTCTTGTAGCCAAATAGTATTCCATTCTATGCATATATCACAATTTTCACAATTTTTTTTTATCTACTCATCTTTTGGAGAGGCACTTAAGTTGTTTACAGATCTTAGATATTGTAAATGGTTCTGAAATGAATATAGGTGTACATGTAGTTTGGGATTAATGTTTTTGTGATCTTAGGGTAGGTTCCCAGGAATGAAATCATAGGATCACTTGGAACTTCTATTTGTCATGTTCTGAGAAGGCTCCAAGCCATTTTCCAGAAATACTGAGCCATGCAACAATTCCACCAAAAGTGAATATTCTAAAGCTTAATCATCACACATCCTAAGTCTTTAAGATTACCAGAAACAAACTATCTTACTTTGCCTTGATTCCATGATAAGATTTGGCTGTTTAAATCCTGCTGCATCAGGGGCTGGAGAGATAGCACAGCGGGTAGGGCGTTTGCCTTGCACGTAGCCGACCCGGGTTCAATTCCCAGCATCCCATATGGTCCCCTGAGCACCACCAGGGGTAATTCCTGAGTGCAGAGCCAGGAGTGGCCCCTGTGCATTGCCAGGTGTGACCCCCCCCAAAAAAAAGCAAAAAAAAATAAAAATAAAAATAAATCCTGCTGCATCAAAGGATTAAAGAAGAACTGTATCACTGTATCACTGTCATTCCATTGCTCATCGATTTGCTTGAGTGGGCACCAGTAATGTCTCCGTTGCAAGACTTGTTGTTACTGTTTTTGGCATATCAAATACGCCACAGGTAGCTTGCCAGGCTCTGCCGTGCAGGCGAGATACTCTCGATAGCTTGCCAGACTCTCTGAGAGGGGCGGAGGAATCGAACCCGGGTCCGCTGTGTGCAAGGCAAATGCCCTACCCGCTGTGCTAGCACTCCAGCCCACATCAAAGGATGCATACACCTTTCCAGTGTGCAGCAAAAAAGTCCAAGAAAAGCTAAGAGAGTAGGGGTAAGTACAAGGACTTGGCTTCTGTAAGGTAAACAGTATCAATAACATGAGGCTTGAGTGAGGAGTAAAAATCAGATAAAAGTATAATCAAAAGCCTCCAGATCTGAGAATTACAAGGCCAATACCTAGTGAAGACTTAAACTGGAATTCTACAGAAACATTCTCTCTTGGATGTGGAGGATATAGAAGGAGGACTTAGGTGAAGGCGAGGGAAAGAATCAGATGAGAAAGGCAGAGTCAGATAGTGAAATAAATGTTTTGAAGGCAGTTAATTTCTGGGGTAATGGTTTTAGCAGGGAGTTCTTTGGCAGCCAAAAAGAATAGCAGTAGTAAGGATTTTTTTGCTATCATTACATGTGAAGGTTTATCTAAATGAAGCTTATTTGCAGTTCAGCTCACAATCTCACAATTGGATCCATAGTTCATATCTAGACTTCAGATTATATTCTGATAATTATATTTTGATATGATTGTGATAGCACACAATCATATTTTTGATCTTTAACTAGCACATCATTTCAATGCAAGATCAATATTTATCCTTTCACTTGAGTACCAAAGCAGCTGGTCAGATTTTGGAGCTTACTAGATTCTGATCAAATTGTAAGAACATATTCTAGAACCAAATTCTGTCTCTCTTTGGCCAGGATGAGGCAAATATTCTCCATGTTTTTCCTCCCCCCAAATCATAAAGAAACACTCCTTGCTGGACTTTCTTTGGTCTTGGGAAAATTTGAATATATGCTAATGATGGTAGAGTGGAATATTTGGCAACAGCACTCTTTAATATAGAGTGATAACTAATATAAAGAAAGTTGGAATCAAGGAATATTACATCAAGAGGAGGAAGTAATTCTTTCCATTCAAATATAAGTGAGACCTTACACAGCTACATTGGGAAGCTTTCTGGCCACCATACTGAGTAAAAATAAATTTAGTTGATCCTTGAACGTCACGAACACCCCACAAGTTTTCAAAATGTATTTCAGATTTAAAGTTTGACCTCATTTAAGCAGTCCTACATCCATAGTTCAATACCTATATTAGTCTGGTTGTCTAGGTTATCCTATCAGGTCAAAGTAGTCCAGGTCAAAAGTTCAACAAATTTGAAATTTTTTTCTTCTTTTTGCACCTAAACATGTTCACCCACATGCTTATTGATGCTGCCTGAGCCATGTGGCTTTCCTTCCCACCTTCAGCCCACAGAGAGTCTGTTTTAGGGGATTCCCATATGACAGGAAACCTGTTTTAGGTGTAAGAAATAAAATCAATGAGCCTTTTCTGATTAATTCTAGCACTTAGTAGTGCTAAGTCTGAGCCTTTTCTGATTAATTCTAGCACTTAGCAGTGTGTGACTTTCACAAGTTATTTTATCCTACTTATAATTCAACTGCTTCATCTTTAAAATGGGGATTTACCAGTCTTGTATATTTTTTATGAGGACTAAACCATGTAATCTCAGAAAATACATTATATACTTTCAGACAAAAATCTATAAATTGCTTGTTCCTCCTTCCTCTAGGAGAAACCTAGAAGTTCCTCCATTTTCCCCTGAAACCATATTTCCCTGTCAAGGAAATATGAAGGCTGCTTCTTTGATTCTCCAAAGTCTCATTCCTCATAGCCCATCTTCCACAATCTGTCATTAGCCCATCTGGTTTCTGAAAGGAAGACATTTTATTTATTTTTAATATTGTAGGTTGATACTCAGGCCCCAATGATACTCAAGCCCAACAGTATTGAAGGGCCATACAGGACAGGGATCAAACTCACCTATGTGCTCTGCCTTTGTAACCCATGTCATCAGTCATACCCCAGTTTTTAAGACCCTCTGAGAAATGTGCGTTTACAAAATTTCCTTTGGGGACTTAGTTATCCAGTCTCCAGAGCACAGTGGCAGATATCAGCAGATGTTTTCTCATTTGCTAGAAAAACTCTTAGGATTTCAGCTCAGGGACCCTCTGTGCCTAAAGACTTTGATTCCAGAGGCCTAACCCATTTTGGCACCCAAAGCAGCTTCTTACAGCAGTGCACTGGGACTGCGAGCTGGGCTACAACTCTGCGCTGCCCGGGAATGGATCTTTCCTCTCCACCCTGTTTTTCTGCACGGAAAATGGCAGTGGCAGCAATATCCACGTGGCGGGAGCCAACTTCTAAGACTCCTAACCCAGAGGTATACGGTTTTTACACTTTGGGGCTCCCAGGCAATCATGGTAAGTGGACGTTACCGGCATGTCCTCGGCCCAGATAAATCCAGAGCTGCTGAGAGCGAAATGGACCCTCTGCTCCTAAAGACTTTGATTCCAGAGACCTTCTAGCACATTTTGGCATCCAGAGCAGCTTCTTACAGCAATGCACTGGGACTGTGAGCTGGGCTATGCAATTTCTGGCAGAATTTTCCCTGGACTTTATACAGAAATACAAAAACTTAACATCTCTTAATTGTCAGCAATGGTCTGACTTTGGGGGGAAACTCCAAACAATAACTGAGTTTTTTGTTGAAATATTGAAGGTAATCAAAGTAGCAGCTATTTCTCTATACTGTGAACTAAGCAATAGCCCCACACTGGCCGAGAAAGAGGAAATATCCCTCTTTCCCGGTTGTTTCCCATTTTCGGGAGAAACTCGGCGTGGCGTCCACCATACTATGAGGCTCGGGAAGGGGGAGGAGGGAAAAAAAAGAGTTATGTACTTGGAGCAGTGGGGCTACCTATCTCTTCATTCTAAGCAATGGAAAACTAATTATCAAATGCTTCCTTGGTAGTAGGGCTGTCTTTCTTGGGGGAAAACTCCAACATCAATAGTGAGTTTTGTGTTGAAATATGGAATGTAATCAAGGTAAAGAGAAAATGAAGTGAAATTCATCAGTTTTGCAGTTGGGGGTAGGGGGGCGGGGGCGGGAGGTATACTGGGGTTTTTGGTGGTGGAATATGGGCACTGGTGAAGGGATGGGTGTTTGAATATTGTATAACTGAGACATAAGCCTGAGAACTTTGTAACTTTCTACATGGTGATTCAATTAAAAAAAAAAGATTTCAGTTCACATATAATACTGTTGGGTGCTACCACCCCTAAAACTATGATTTACTAGGTGGTAGTTTTCTTGACCACTGGCCAGCATCTAAGTCATAGCTTTCCTTTCTATTTTCTACAGTTTGATTTGCATTTTATCAGACATTTAAAAGTAGTAACAAGGGACTGCAAATCTGACACTGCTGGTCAGATACAGACCCTAATGTCTCTGCTGGAAAACTGCTGTAGTAAAATCCTCTTGGTAATAGGGCCAAGCTTTAGGGATGGAAAAAGGACAGTTATTTAGAATGTTCTTCTGTGAGAAGCACACTTTGAAGACACACTGTACAGACACAGAACTTGAAAATCACTCTGTAGACGGGATACCCAGTATTTCCTAAAATAAAAGAATAAAAAATCACAAAACAGTACAAAATTAGACTACATACTTATCTTGCATTTCAGCCCAAATTTGTTGTAGTTTATGCTTCATTTCAACTTGAGAAAGACTTTCTCAATGGAAAAAAAGTATAGTTGTTCAAAATGTTACTCCTTTACCTTAGTATTCCTAAATACTATTACAAGAAAAGTCTCCTTTTGTCTAAAATATTTGATCTCTGCATGAAACTAAGAGAAAACAGAGCTTGTCTATCTGCTTCTCTTAGGGGAGTTGAAGGTGTGCTTGGTTTTTCTGTAAGTGATTAAGGGGACTCTGAGTGCTGTAAGTCATGCAAGCCTCGCATGCCATGCCCTGCTCTCTTCACAGCACTCAGCTGATCTTTTCTCACAGGGCTGTGACCGCTTCCTCCTGTGACCCTGCCAATGTGTCACTGTTGAGAGGTCCGGATGGCTTGATGAAAAGTAAACAGTAATGTCCAAATAAATACCTGGCTCTGGACTGTATCTGAACCAATAATAAAGTAATAAGGGTGATGAAAGCCTTAAATCCTAACGATAGAGCATGACATCCTGTTATGAAATGGGGGAGGTTTAAAGAGAAAAGACATGAGTTTAAGGTTAATGATTGAGATTTTATTTTCTTTACTATTTCTCTATTACTTCCTTGACTATTCATGTTCTAAAAGCCAAGTGCATAGTCTCTCCTTTCAATAGCCTTTTCAATATTTTTAAAGTTTCCTAAATTATTGAAAAATGCTTCCTTGCTTTCAGTTTTCTGTTGTAAATGCAGTGTCTGGATTTTGATCCCCCCTCCTTGGAACTTAGATTCATTTTTATTTGGTCTCCCCAAAATATTCTAATCTTGCATGCCTTAATCTTTGTTTCTTAACTTTATTTTAAATGCAATTTTCAGATAAATTTTAGTTCATGAACTTTTTTTTTTTATTCTGGAAGCTTTATTTAATCAAATCACCATGAGACACACAGTTACAAAGCTGTTCGTGATTGGGTTTCAGTCATACAATGTTCCAACACCCATCCCCCACCCCCCACAACCTGTTTCTATGACAGACATTTTTCTTCATTATTCTCTCTCTCTCTCTCCCTCTCTCCCTCACTTGCTCTCTTGCTCGCTCTCTGTGCTTCTCTCTTGCACTCTTTCTCCCTCTCATTATGATTTGCAATATAGGTGCTAAGAGGTCATTGTGTTTGTTCAAGGCATTCAGTATTTTTATTAGGAAGGTATACAGGGTGGCAGCTTGAGTTGGGTGGACATGACTGCTAGGACTTCTGGAAGTACAGGGAGGTGGGCAAAGATAGCCCATCCTGACCCCCAAGAAAACCTGGAAATTTTTGTCACAAAACCCACATACCTGAATTTTCAACAGATTAATATCTCAGTAATGTCTGTCCCAAGACAGTGGAGTCTGATTTGGGCATGGTGGTGATTTTGGATTGTGGGTATGAATATTTTAAATTTAATTTAATTCATAAAAATATAACAGAAAGTATTCTAATAGTTGAATACTTTATTCAACTATTGAATAAAGAATAAAGAATAATAAAGAAATAAATAAAGAATAGTGGCTAATTACTAATTCCAAACTTTAATCTTAGGCCACAATCCCAAAAATATCACAGAAAATTTTATACTGAAAATTCCAATAAAATTTCTATAGCAGTAAATCCATTTCAGACATTTTAAAAGTAAAAATAACTTAACTACATTTCTTCTTCAAAATTATTTTGTAATTAAGTACTGTAATTTACTATACTACTAATAGTAGTTTTCTGTGTACATAGTTCCAATGCCACTAACATCACCAGTGCACCCACATCTCTCTCCCAAGAACCCCCATGCCCCTCTCTTTCAACCCCTCACTCATCACCACCATAAATTCAGTTCTGTGGATCAGTCAGTTCTGTAGATCAGTTTCATCCAACTAAAGGATATCATGCTGAGTGAAGTCAGAAGGAACGATAGATACAGATGATATCATATATAAAATCAAATTTTCATATATGGCAAATTGCATGATTTTGTCTATTTTTATACCATCACTGTATCACTGTCGTCCCATTTTTCATCGATTTGCTGGAGCAGGAACCAGTAACATCTCCGTTGTGAGACTTGTTACTATTTTTGGCATATCGAAGACACCACAGGTTAGCTTGCCAGGCTCTGCTGATAGTATTCTATATATACCATATATATGTACATATATATGTATATCACAACTTTTTGATCCATTCATCCATAGTTGGGTATTTGGGCTTTTTCTATATCTTGACTACTTTATGAAACTCATTTCTTTAGAAATACATTTTATACTTATGAATAAAGACTATAACTCATTTAATTCAATAAGAAAACTCTTTCAAAATAAGTTTTTTAAATGTGATCATACACCTTTGTATGAATCCAGTGGTTGGGTTTGTTGTTTTTTTCAGGGAAGAAATAGAAAAGTTTTTTGAAATGAAACTCCTTATTGAGGAAAAAATTTAGTACAGGAATAAATTAAGTATGGCTTGATTTGTGGGTATTTTATAGAAAAACTGAGTGTGTTCATTATCAAGTGACAAGATTATTACAAAGAACATGGGGACTCCTATTTATTTACAAAGCAGTCTGACTAATTTAGGACCTATAGGTTATAAGTTTGACCATTTACCTATTGGCCATTACTTCTTGGTATCCTAAAGCTGTTCTTGAACAATAGTTAATACCTAGGCTGTTGTTGATATTGTTGCATAACATACTGATATTGTCTTTTTATATAAATAAATAGATCACTGTCATCACTGCCATCCTGTTATTCATCGATTTACTTGAGCAGGTGCCAGTAACGTCTCCATTCATTCCAGCCCTGAGATTTTAGCAGCCTCTCCTTAGTCATCTTTCCCAACGATTGGAGGCTTCTTTCAGGATTAAGGGAATGAAACCTGTTATTGTTATTGTTTTGGGCATATACAATACACCATGGGGAGCTTGCCAGGCTCTGCCTGGGGGCGGGATATTCTGGGTAGCTTGCCAGGCTCTCCTAGAGGCATATATATTTATTTCCCTCTATGATCATGTGTAGCGCAAGTGGCCACATGGTCCAGGAATACGTTCACTCATGTGTGTGGCTCAGCCCGGGCATGTGGAAAGCAGCCTGGAGCCTGGTGGCAGTTGGGTAGTGGAGGTCGGCTGCTGGGGCTGGTTCCCTTGGGGCGGGGAGGGCTCCAAATAAATAGAAAATGTACATAATTTGAATATTTGGAAACTT
The DNA here is from genome assembly GCF_027595985.1 of Sorex araneus. NCBI lineage: Eukaryota > Metazoa > Chordata > Mammalia > Eulipotyphla > Soricidae > Sorex > Sorex araneus. The sequence continues at coordinate 109,668,141 of NC_073305.1, forward strand.
TAGCTATGAGTTCAACTTTGAAAAAAGTATCTTATTTGTACCACAATAGCATTATACTAAAAGTAAAGTCATTGCAAATTGGTCTAGAAACTTTAACATCATTTCTCAATTTTTATAGGGATAATGCACTATATTAAATATATAAAGTTTTATCTAAATTCTCTGATTACAGAAACTAATATTCTCTAAATGATGAAAAAGTGAATGTGATTACAGCTCTTAGGCTCATTCCTATTACAGCCCTTACTATTTACTAATTTACTTAACCCAGTTCATGAAAGGAACTTATAATAAACACATATAATGTTTAAATTCAAATAGCTATATTTTGCAAACTTGAAAGACCTTATTTGATATTGCTTATCACTCATTTCATTTATTTTCTTTCTTCCTCCCTCCCTCCTTCCCTCCTTCCCTCCCTCTTTCCTTCCTTCCTTCCTTCCTTCCTTCCTTCCTTCCTTCCTTCCTTCCTTCCTTCCTTCCTTCCTTCCTTCCTTCCTTCCTTCCTTCCTTCCTTCCTTCCTTCCTTCCTTCCTTCCTTTCCTTATTTTCTTTCTCTCTCTCTTTCTTTCTTTAAAACCCACCACCTTCTATTTATTTAGTTAGTCTTAGCTCCTTGGTTCACACCTGGCGATGCTCAGAGGTTACTCCTGGCACTCAGGAATCACTTCTGGCAGAGCTTGTGGATCATATGGGAATGCCAGAGATCAAACTTGGATTAGCTGTGTGCCAGGCAAATACCGCCCTGGTGTCCTAGTGCCCCAGTCCCAGCCTATCACACATTTCTAAGGTAGCTTCAACTGGCCTAATGACTATGTGCTATAAATGTACATGTAAATGTGTAAATGTTTGCTCTCTTCTGCTCCATGTGTTTGGAAGAACATAGCTAATAAGACTTGTATTTTCATCTTTGACCCAAGCTTCCTTGATTCATAAGTAAGGAGATAAGCCTGTATCTGACTTTACCTGAATGAAACAGTCTTTGTTTTCAACCATATACCATCAGGACTTGAAACTAATTTTGCAAATGTGTATGATGGATGAGCTGATTCTTCAGAAATTCGAAGTTACAGAGGTTGCGAAGTTATGTTTCTAGTCCCTTAAGAGGCTTTATGCAAAAGAAGTTATTTTGTGCTGTCTGAGAAGAGAACAAATCAGTAGCATATTTGCAAAACAATAGGCTACACTCTTTCTTCATCCACATGATCTTTATAATGATCTAATTAAAATTTTTGTTGACTTAAACATACAATTAAGTTATAATAAGAAACCCCCATTAACTTAAAACTAGAAATCATAGTTCTGATTTTGAAATACCCAGCCTGTTCTAAATTTGATGTTTATTATAAAACTGTTCAGAGAAGTGAAAGATGATATTTTATACTCTTTCTAACTTATTAAGAATATATATTTTACTTATAGCCTTGGATGTATATTATTAATTATTTTTCAATTTTTTATAAACCCAGAGTAGACAAATGTAATGAAAGACAAAATGGTAAGGGCTGTGTCCCTACAGTCCACACATGTGAGCTCACATGACTACAGAAAACAGGAACTCCAAATTAGGGAGAAAATAATGTCATTGACTTATAAATATTTTTGGTAGAAATTTTAAATATTTTCTTTTATAATAAAATGGATTTAAGGAAAAAATTGGGGGCTGGAGCCATAGCACAGCGGTTAGAATGTTTGTCTTGCACACAACTGACTTGGGTTCAATTCCCAGCATCTTATATGGTCCCCCAAGGACCACCAGGAGTGATTCCTGAGTGCAGAGCCCGGAGTAACCCCTGTGCATCACCAGGTGTGACCCAAAAAAGAAAAAAAATCAAATTCTTGTTGCTTAAATCTTAAACTAATGGTAAAAGAAATGAAATGTCATCTTCCATTACCCCCTCCAATGCAATTCATTCATACATAGAAAAATTTCTTTTTATTTATTCATTTATTTTTATTTTGGGAGATATTTTTCATGTTATTTTTATCAAATCACTGTATCTCATGGGAATTCAATATGAAAATAAAATAAAGTATAAAAATAAATTTTTAAATCTCTTTTTAAATTGAATTACCGGGACATACAGTTACAAAGCTGTTCATGATTGGGTTTCAGTCATTCAGTGTTCCAACAGCCATCCCTTCATCAGTGTATATTTCCTACTACCAATGTCCCCAATTTCCCTCCTGTCACCTTCCTCCCAATGTTTCCCAGAGAAACTCTGCCCTCACTCTCTCTCTCTGCATTATGGTTGGAAAACAGATACTGATAGGTTATCCTGTTTGTTCTTTTACCAATTTCTGCACACAGTTCTTATCCAGAGTGATCATTTCTAAATATCTTTGTCATAGTGGTTCCTTCTCTATCCCAACTGCCTTTTCCACATCACTTGAGGCAGGTTTCCAATTGTCGACCAATCCTCCTGGCCCTTGTTTCTACTGTCTGTGGATAGTAGCCCTATATTATGTTTTTTCATGTCAGGCATGAAAGTCATATCAAAGTGGATTAAAGACCTCAGTATTAGACCTGAATCCTTAAGATACACGGAGGAAAATGTGGCTAGAACTCTCCATGACACTGAAGTTAAAAGAGTTTTCAAGGTTGAAACACTGCTGACCAAGCATGTGGAAACAAAGATTATAAAAAGGGGTGGGGAAGGAGGGACTACATTTAAACTAAGAAGCTTCTGCAACTCAAAAGAAATGGTGAACAAGATATAAAGACAGCTCACAGGTTGGGAAAAATTATTTACACAATACCACCTGACAGAGGGTTAATATTAGGATATATATGACACTGTTTGAACTTTACAAGAAAAAAAATCCAACACCATCAAAAAATGGGGAGAAGAAAGAAACAGAAACTTTCTCGAAGAAGAAATATAAATGGCCAAAAGACACATGAAAATCTGTTCTATATCACTAAATGTCAGGGAGATGTAAATCAAAACGAGATATCATCTTAACCAGAGAAACTAGCACACATCTAAAAGAACAAGAACAACCAGTCTCATTTATTGCTGGTGGGAAGGCCAACTGGTCAAGACTTTTTGGAAAACAATATGAGCATTCCTCAAAAATCTATAAATTGAGCTTCCATAGTCCCAGAAATACCACTTCTGGGAATATACCCTGGGGACCAAAAACACAAAGCAGAAATGCTATCTGCACTTCTATACTCATTGCAGCACTGCTCATGGTATATCACTGTTCAAAATCTGGAAACAACCTGAGTGCCTGAGAACAGATGACTGGTTAATGGTAGAATGGTACCTCTACACAATGTAATACTATGCAGCTGCTAGAGAAAATGAAGTTAGGAAGTTCTTTATAAATGGTTGAACATGGAGAGTATCATGCTGAATGAAATGCATCAAGAGAGGGATAGACGTAGAATGATTGGACTCTTGTGGGATATACAACTTCTTTTTAATTTTAAAAACTCACTTTAGAATTTGATAGATAAGAAATTATCTGTAAAGTTTTGCAACTTAAAACATCATTTTCCAAGAACCTAACAAAGACAATTTTTGCCCTGTGGAGATGATCACATGTTTTATCATACTCTTTCTCTACCTGGTAGCAGAGGATTCTTAATCAGATTTAGAAAACAAGACAGTCCTTCGCATTTTTTTTCACAGATATGCAAATTTATTTTATCCCCAGGCAGGGATTCGGGTGCATGCACTCGCACATATACACATGTACATATACACAGGCACATACACACATGTGCGCTCATATACACACACGGACACAGACATATGTACACAAGACACACATGCACATGCACACACAGACACGCACACATTCATACATTCATGCACACATACACGCACACACACATACACACATGCACACACATACACATACACACATGCACGCACACATAAACACGCACGCACACACACAAACATGCACACACAAGCACACAGACATACCAGACACATACACACACATACAGGCACACACACACAGACACACATGCACACACACACAAAAAACACATGCACACAGACAGACCAGACACATGCACACGCACATACTCATGCACATACACATGCACATATACAAACACATGAACATGCACACATAAACATGTAAGCACATACACACTGCATATTTTTTAATTAAAATTTTTTTTTTTTGCTTTTTTTGGGTCACACCCGGTGATGCTCAGGGATTACTCCTGGCTTAGCACTCAGGAATTCCTAGCAGTACTCAGTGGTCCATACGGGATGCCAGGGATCAAACCCAGGTTGACTGCATGCAAGGCAAATGCCCTATCTGGTGTACAGATCATTCCAGCCCCAACAGCAAATTGTTAAAGAGCCAATAATTATCCTGCAGAGTTTTGCTTTTTCTGAATAACAAGAGATTGTAAGTACTATTAATTGCTACAAAGAATATAGTGAGAAACAGGCTTCCGAATATGGATTGGGCATGTATTCCATGCAAGTGAAAGTGGACCTATTGCTGCACTTAGTTTAGCATAGACCTCACCTGAGTGGAACCACTTTCCCACCCATCCTGTCTTGGAGGGGAGAGCCAAAGGGTCATCCTGGACCAGACCATCCCTCTTCTAGTCAGCTCAAGCTGTTGACATTTTACCACCATGTTGTTAAATATGAATTTTCACATCTAACTCCAATTCTTAAGTATTCTGGCTATTTTCAGTCTCTTCCAATCTTTAGGACTAAAAGAGTATGGCTACATTACCTCAGCTGAGTTGTACCCTTCTTACATAGCCCAAGACAGAACTAAACAGATGATAAAGATTTGATGATTTCAAATATGGTAGTATTTTAACTCTTTCCTTTTTGTGTTCTCACCACAAACCTTAGTACCAGCACCATATTCTGTATATTAATTATTCTGTATAATATAATATTTATTAGGTGCTCTATGCCTTACTGACATTTCATCTCTCTGGCCTGGGAAGTGCGGAGTAGAGATAAATCATGTTGCTAGGATTGTACTAGCAGTCTAGTCAACCAGAGATCTATTTAAAAATATCAAGATTAGTTTCAAAGTCTAAAAAATCTCAGCACCACCCAACTCAATTCAATTCACTGTTTCTCACTTAGGTTTCTCAGTCGAATAACTTCAACTATATTTCATTGATAGTTCCGGTTTCTTTCATACTGTAAGGAGAGGAAAAGAGTAAGAAAAAGAAAAGTTATGTGTAAGTCATTTTGTTCCCACTCTCTTCAAACACTATCTTCTTTCTAATACAGTATGGTATGTGGAGCATTTCCTGTTTCAAGGACCATCAGAATGAGTCTCCAGTGAATGCAAAGGGTGTACTATATTTTAATCAACATTGCATTCCAAGCCAGAAGAGACAAACATAAGTTGAAGCTGTTTAATTTATTCAGAAATTTTCCTTAAGACAAGGATTCTAGTTTTAGGATTTTAGGACTGGGATTAAGAGGGGAAACAGAGACTGAGGACCAGAAGAATAGAAGATAGAAATTTTAGTTAGGAAAATATAGCTAGAATTGAATCCATTTGGAAGCAACTAAAGACGAGGTATAAATCAAGAAACGAGAACATTTATATGAAGCTGGGGTTGGCATTTGATGGAGGTTATTAGAGTCCAGGGGCAGAGATGTTTTTGTTTGTTTTGAGTTTTGGGACCAGAGCTGTGGTGTTCAGGGCTTACTCCTGGAAGTGCTGGGGGTGACTATCATATGGGGTGCTGGGGGTCAAATGGGAAGAGTGGGCTGCCTACAGGGCAAGTGCTTCACCCCTTTGCTCTCTCTCCAGTCCCAAGTGATTTGAATTTTATGCCTGAAGTAACTTAGAAACAGTCGGTGCAAATATCAAATTATATATAGTCCTATTGGACCAGCTGGCTGGAAACACACTTCTAGTCTGCTTTCCTGACCCCACCTCCATAAGAAGTTAATTTGTATTGCACAACTCAGTCTTCTGGCTCAGACTGAAACATTTCATTTTTTTTAGAAATTACCAAAAATATTTATAGCTTGACTAAGCTAATTTAAAACACATCACCAAAGCATGCCATGCCTTCCATCCTCTGGGCTGCAGCTGTGGGAGGAGCTGCACATCTCTAAGTCAACCCGATGGCCCGGTCAGAAACTTGCTATTAAAAGCAACACTCCCTATTCAGAAAGACTCTTGCATAGATCATGTAGAATCTCTTTTCCTCGCTAAGTAACCATATGCCATGAAGATGCCTATTTCCTAACATGTTTTCTTCCTAACCTAAACTTTCAAGGCATTTGTGCCTTGAGCAAGATCCTGAGCTCATCTCAGGGTGAGGTTTTTCATGTCCTGACCCAGCAAAATATTTTACCATTTGTTTCCTAATCCAGGAAAAATTGAGTCTTACCCTTGTATAAACCTAAAATTTGCCTTGAAAAAATGAAAGCAATTAAAAAAACAATTCTGAAACGATTTCCTTTGTTCTGATGAGAAAATTCAACATTTGACCCAAGGCCACAGCCAACCCAGCAAGAATCCTCGCCACTATAAGAAGGTAGCCAACTCTACCATGCAGTTTTGAACAACACTCCAGATATTTCAGTGTCTTTTTTCCCCTTAGTGGAAGCTCTGATCATTATTATTATCCTCTTTAACATTAAGAGAAACAGCAGACAATTTTCAAATCTCCGAAGTGTATGAAGTTTACAAATTAGGATATAGAACAAACTCTTATTCTTCTGATTAAACTAGTAGTGCTCCTCTAAGAAACACTATTTTGTTTATACGTTATGAAAAAGCATGCAGGTACAACAGCAACAAAAACCTGTTTTACTCAAAAATGTACACAGAGATGGGGGCTGGGGCAATAGCACAGTGGGTAGGGCATTTGCCTTGCACGTGGCTGACCCAGGTTCGATTCCCAGCATCCCATATGGTCCTCTGAGCACCACCAATGAGTAATTCCTGAGTGAATGAGCCAGGAGTAACCTCTGTGCATCACCAGTGTGACCCAAAAAGCAAAATAAAATGTACACAGAGAAAAGGAAAATGAAAGGGAAGAGGGGAAGGGGAACATTAAGTAATGGATCACCAGTCACGATTGTTCTAAAAGCTTCTTAAAGCAGATGTTGATTTCACAACTTGCACTTGATACACATATGCCTCCTGATAAAAGCAAAGGGAACACATTACAAAATCCAAAATTGTCATCACCATAAAACAACATGCAAATTATGATCTTAAAATAAGCCTTTGAGAAGCCTGGGCAACTTCACTCATGAAGGGACTGTTCCTACTCTCTAACTCGACTAATCTTCAGTGTAGTGAAGATGGAGTTCCTATGAAGCACAGTGATGTGCTGCATGACATTTAACAGATGAGAAGGGGCCCTCTCCAATAACGCGCCACTTGGTTGAGACAGGGCAGAAAATAGCCTGAAATGAGTCACACCATGTAAGAAGGTACAAGAGATGATTCACCAGGTCCAAAGGAAAATAAATAGGAGTGAATGGCTAGTGTGCCTAGGGAAACATAGTTCCAGTGGGAAGAGTTTATTGGTCTCACCACACTGAGCTCCTTCACTGAGCTCAGTGATGAGACGCTGCTCCTGGCAACGTCATGGATGGCGGTGCAGGAATAGTTCTTTTGAGGGTGGTAGCATTGCAGTGGCTCCTGGTTTTCAGTTCAGGATCTCTGTTGCTGAAGGATACATCTGCACTAAGTGCTCTTAAGTGTATGATGTGAAATGATTTATCCAGAAGATTTCATAGCTGGCATCAGATAAAACATTTGGAATCATTTAGATGGTACATTACCTAGAGGCAGCATTCCCTCCCCAAAGCTAAATTTAAACCATTCCTGTCATTTCAGACTCTAATGAAATCTGTTTCTCATAGGATGTCTCTGTCTTGGAAACAACATGTGACACCCCCCCCCCACTCCCCACCCCTGTAAAATGCAAGAAAATTTAAAGCAGATAAATTACCCACCCTTTTACTTCACTCTCTATCTCCATCTCTTTCCCTCTTCCATCTCCCTCTCTCTTTTTTTTTTAAAGAAAAATATTTAAGACAAGAATAAGGAATACATGGAAGTGATAAAGTACTTCCCAGGATTAGAGGAGCTGGTGGCTGCCAATAGCTCACAAGCAGCAGTGCTGACTGACTCATGCAGAAGTCCCAGAGGGATCTTGGTTCCCTAGGTTACTCTCTAGAAGAAGAGGACAGAAAATGTGATATGATAAATATTCCCACAGAATCACTGTTCTACTGATTCCAAGGGAACCACAGCTTACATTGCTCTTCTCCATGCTGGAGTGTAAATAAGTTGATGTCCTACGTTGCTAAAATCCTAACAGAAAACACTCAACACATATTTATGCTTGCATACACACACGCGCGCGCATACACACACACACACACACACACACACACACACACACACACACCATGATTCAAGATCCAATCTGATTGAGTTATCCTGTGTTTAAAAAGCTTAAATATTGAAAGACTAGCTAAAATCTTCCAGTATTTTCTGGTTTAATTTAAAAAATAAGATCAGTATGTGAACATTAGAATCTATATCTCAACTACAGAGTTCAAAGCCTTTCAAAAATTAACTACCAAGTTTAAGCAGAACCCAAGAAGTGTTTCCATGTTAAGTTCCAACAAAGATACCCTGCACTGCACTGATAATGATAACCCAGAGTGAAAAAACTTGCCTGTATTCATCACTTATTATGTCAGTTTATAGAATAAATTACTGTTTTGTATAACTTTCCATATTACCTTGCAATGAGAGGTCTGCAAAGTTCAATTGCAAATACATCTATAGAATACAACCATATTCATAGTGATAAAATGGCATTGCCATATTCTACACTGGCTCTATCCTAAAAATTAGACTGGTATTTACAAACATCACTTGGGCAGACTTAGCCCAAGGTAAATTTCTCAATAAAACTTTGTCAATTGAAGCTAATCATCTTCTTGGTTATCACTCTCTTTACTTAACATGGAAAAAGTTTGATTGGTTGCATGTTGCCATTTAGAATGTAAAGAGAACCCATGTTTTCTTTTTGATTAAATCACTGTATCACTGCATCCTGTCATCCTGTTACTCATCGATTTGCTCGAGCGGGCCCAGTAACGTCTCCATTGTGAGACTTGTTACTGTTTTTGGCATATGAAACACATAGTAATTAGCAGAACCTAGCAATGCCTACATCATCATTCAAATATTTTTAAAGTACCTCAAGATGCTTCATAGCAAAAATTATGAAACTATCAGAATTAAATATAAAACTAGGTACAACTACTGATATCAACTGAAAAATAATCACTGTGAAGGAAATTCAAGTTTTAATAAGTAGAGAACTTTACTAAAGAGATAATTCAGCCAAAAGAGAACACAGATCTTGGAGAAACCATCCAAATACTGTGCAACCAGTCCCCATCTCAAGTCTGGTCTCAATTTGTGTAAGTAAGCAACACTTAGAATGTAAACACAAAACTAGCTCTTCTGTAACAAACAAAAAGAAGACATCTTGTATCTAATATTTCCAGTTCACTAACAAAGGCCGGTTTCCAATAAATTTGGTTAATAGATGGAGAAGCAGTGCTCGTAACTTCAGTGTATTCCCATTTACCCTCTAAATTCAGTGTATCCTGGAGCTCTCAGGACTCAGTACATACAGAAGCCGTCAGACATGCAAGTTAACGGGAGGTGGACATGGGGTCTCAGAGAAACCCCTTGATCTCACAAACTCAGTTCAGTCAGTTATCTGTGTTTGGGAGGATGAAAAGACCAAAGGTTATTTGAATTTCTTATCCTCAAAAAATAACCCAGTAGACATGAGGGCATCTCAAGTTCCTTCCTCTAGAATCTCATAAACATGACAGGGTAGATTCAGAGTGTGAACTTTTGGATATTATTTTCATGTCTCACCACAGAATTGTCTCTCTTGGAGAGCCCAGCAAGATACAGAGAGTATCTCGCCTGCACGGCAGAGCCTGGCAAGCTGCCCATGGGGTATTTGATACGCCAAAAACAGTAGCAGAAAGTCTCACTTGGAGATGTTACTGGTGCCCGCTCGAGCAAAATCAATGAGCAACGGGATGACAGTGACAGTGACCGCAGATCTTGAGAAAAGTACACCACTGTCTGCTGTGCCTCAACTATGAGGTGTCCCTGTCAGGATGGAGATATTTCCAGGAAACCAAAATTTAAGTTCTCTCTCTTCTCTCTCTCTCTCTCTCTCTCTCTCTCTCTCTCTCTCTCTCTCCAGGCATGCGCCAGTTTATAATAATTGCTGTTCCCTGAGGGTTTTCAATGCTCCTGGTTAAGACTGCATTGCACTTTTTACAGAGAAATTAGGATGTCTGAAAGGCCATTGACACTGTATAAGAGGAACTTTGAATTATGCCCTATGGTCTGGGCCAAGAATACAGGTCCTACTTTGACAAAAAGTCAATATTATTATATATTCAGGTTTTGCCCTCCCCCCCCCCCCCGCCCCGGTTCAGCTCAGGGCTTACTCTTGGCTCTATACTCAGGGATTACTCCTGGCAGAATGCAGGGAACTATATGGGGTGCCAAGGATCAAACCCAGGTCAGCCATGTGCATAGAAAAAACTCTCTACTCACTGTACTATCACCCCAGATCCTGACCAAAAAAAAAAGTCTATTTTATAATAAAAAATGTGATGGCATTCCCACTTATGTCAGAAAAGCTCAAAGAACTTGTTTTATTTTTAAAACAATTCTTAATGGCAATATACTGAAATAGAAACAGTTGCCAACTTCATAGTGCTTAAACAGGGGATTGTTTGGCATTCCAGCAAAAGCAGCAAAATTGAATCACTTGGATTAAATCTATTTCATCATTTCCAGTGTAGGTGTCACTAGGCTGACCCGCCAAAGCACCACTCTATGCATCAGCACACCACATACTTAATTCAAGATGTGAAACAAAATTCAGAATCATCTTCCTGTTAAACTAGTATTATAAGACTTCGGCTACTTTGAATCCAGTTATTTTTAAAAGGCAGTCATTGTGCTCATTGGTGCTTGGAATTTTGTTCTAATGGAAAAACCTGTGTAAAATAAATGCTAAGTTTGAAAGTTAGAAGAGCAACTGAGCCAAATTTATGTATCATTAAAACTATTATCTAAAGAGTACCCTGCACTAACCTAGGATTTTGAGGCACTATTTATTAAGTAGCTGATGGGTCTCTCAACTTTGTAAAATTATTCACTCTTAATTTATTACAGTGTACTCCACATAAAGTTAGACATGCTGAATATCCTTAGAAATCAAGTTAGGCTGTAAGATAGCATTTTTAATGTGTATGTATGCACTTAACTTTTCTGTTATTCAAATAGGACTAAATTACTGCTGTGAGTGGGTATAGTTACATGATGCGAAGGCAACTGCAGGGTTCTGAAGTGAGTTTTCTATAATACATTTTTCTCAGAAACGGGAAGGAAAGCGGGACTAGGAATAAGATCGTCAGTATTTGTTCATATGGCCATTCAAACTTCAGCATGGTCACTCACAATGGGAACATGAACTTAATCTATTGCGCTGCTCCCGGTATCCCGAGGTGCAGGGATGCAATCAAAGAAAAATGAACTCACTCTTTTTTTTTAATGGACGAGAACCTCCCAAGGAGTGCTCAGGGAATCGAGAGCTATTTATGGTGACACTCTGGAGTGATGAAATATGAGAGATAGATTCTAATCCCTGTGCATAGAAGAAATGAGTCTCTGACCACAGAACTATCTCAGAGGCTCTAGAAACTCAATTTTATTTTATATATTTTTTCCTGATAAAAATTTAATTTTTATAATTTATTATTTATTGATACACCATGATACAGTTACAAAGTTGTACTTGATTAGGTTTCAATCATATAGTGTTCCAACACCTGTCCCTTCACCTTCACCAGTGTACATTTCCCACCACCAATGTCCCCTGTTTCCCTCCCACCACCTGCCTCTATAACAGGCATTTTTCCTTTCTCTCCCTCTCCCTCTCCCTCTCCCTCTCTCTCTTCCTTTCCTTCTGTCCTTTTGGCATTACGGTTTGCAATAGAGGTACTGAAAGGTTATCATGTTTGTCACTTTACCTAATTTCAGCACTCAGTTCTTGTCCAGAGTGATTCTTTCCAACTATCATTGTCATAATGGTCCTTTCTCCTATCCTACCTACCTCCCCCCTACAACGCTTGAGGCACCCCAAACAGCCCCCTGCACTCCACCAGGAGTGATCCCCAAATGAAGAGCCTGGAGTAAGCCCTGAACACTGAATCAGTACACCCTCAAAACAAAAAACTGTCATGGAGATTTTTATGGGAATTGCATTGCATCTCTTATGTTAGACAAAAAACAGTCATTTTAACAATGATTATTCTAATCCATGAACAAGAAATGTTTCCACTCCTTGTATATTTATATTTATATTTTTCATTACAATGGGTCTTATACCTCCTTTGCTAAGCTGATTCCTAGATAACTGTTAAATTGATTACTAGATTAATAACAATTATCCACAATCATAAATGGGATGGTTTGTGCTTTTGGTAGCGGGGGTTTCCCAAGTGGTGCTCTAACTATTCTTGTTTGGATGCTACTTCAGTTTGTTGATTATATCCCAGCAGTCTTTCTAGCCTGTAAGATTTCATTCTAAAGATCTGCTGTGACTTTTATGTGGGCTCCTTTATAGGTAACTTTTGGGTTTGATCTCACTGTTCTCAGAATATATCTCCGGGTCTTGCCATTTTAATTACGATGTGCTATGATGTTTTTGTTTGGACTTATTATTTAAAATTTTGTTGTTGCTTTTGTTTTAGACCACACCTAGTTCTTAGGGCTTACTCCTAGTTCTATGCTTGGAATCATTTTGGAGGGGCTTAGAGGAACATATGGGGTGATAACCCAGGGTCAGAGGCATGCAAGGCAAACACCCTACCACTGTACCATTGCTCTGGCCCCTTAAATTTATTCTGATTGGAATTCTAGGCTTCATGGATCTAGATAGTTAAACTGATCTTCAGACTGAGAAAGTTTTGGGCTATTTTTGTCAAAATTTCTCCCTTAATCTCTCCTCTTTCTGGAGCCCCTATTATGTGGGTATTATTTCTCTCCAGCCTTCCCATAGATCTGATACTTCATTTTTCTTTTCAAATCCATTCACATCCCCCTACCAGCTGTCCTCATCTCTGGAGGACAGAGACCTCCAATTTGACCCCCTACCAACTAAAACTGATTTTAGTTTCTTGTTTATCTCAGGTCCTTCATGTAAATGAAGTTATACCCTATTACTCTTAACTCATTGCAGATACTCTCAAGACACATGACCCACATCTTATTTACTCAATCGACTATCATCACTAATCTTGGCCACTGTAAACCTGTAAACACAACAGTGAATGTAGAGGATTATGTATACTTTTAATAATTAGGCTTTTCTTAAGATATTCTGAAATTGTTTATAGTGTATTATTTATTGAGAATGCCATATGCTGTTTCCAATGTGACTGCACAAATTTACATTCCTACCAAAAGTGTATAAGGGCTTCCTTGTCTTCATACGTGTTAACATTTGTTTCTATTATCTTTCTGATAATAGTCAATCAACAAGAGTGAAGTGACAATCTAATTTTGGATTTGATATGCATTTCCTTGCCAATTAGTGATACTGGCGTCTTTTAGTAGTATCTGTCATCTGTCTGTATATTTAGAGTGTATACTCTGATCGTCTGTCCATTTTAAATTGGATTTTTAAAAACTGTGAGTTCTGTAGTAAAGATTAACCTTTTCAGACCTATGATTTGAAAATATTTCCCATTTAGTGGGTTGCTTCTTCATTTTAAAAGAAAATGATTCCCTTCGCTGTTCAGCTTCTAAATTTGATACTCTATTGTCAAATACAGCTATTTTGCCCCTACATTTGGGGGCCAGATCTAGAAAAACTATTTTCAGAAGAAGTAGTTTAACACTTATATTTTCTTCACGAAATTTCATGGACTCAGAAATTGTAACACAAATTTTTAATACCCTTGAGGACTCAAGTGTATTTCATTTGAAGCTAGTGCTGTTTTCCATTTGTTTAAGGAACTATCTTTTCTGCTCTATATTTTTGGCATCTTTGCCATAAGTTAACTGACTATAAATAGATGATTTATTTCTGGACTTATTTTCTATAACGTTGCTGTTTTATGTAAATGATAGTTTTAATTACTATAGTTTTGTAATGTAACTTGAAATCAGAACTCTCGATTTTTTTATGATTGCCTTAGCTATTTGTGGTTCCATACAAATTAAGATTGTTTTCTATTTTTATGAAAAATGACACTGAGATTTTGATAGAGGTAATTCTGTTCATAAGGAATAATTCTTCCAACACAGATGTCAATATAGTACAAAATATAGACAAACACGGTAGTGAAATGGATCAAGATTATATTTTATTGCACATTTGCTTATAAGTCTGATGCTTTTGGATCAAGCAAAACCTCAATTCTTGAGTTAGTTTCAACCACATTTCTATCATATCAACTTAATTATAGCAGTAAATTGCCTGTATGCACCCCTAGATTTCTGCCCCAGGAACTAGAACATTAACTTGTCTCAATATGTCTTCGTACTGTAGCAAGAGTAAACATTTGTTTTTGTTTTAATTTAAGCGCTCCAAACCAAATCAAACAACAAACTGTAAAGAAAATCTATTCATATGACCAGGCTCTGAGAATTTCTAAATGAGAAACAACAAATCAACCTTCTATTCATTTCCTGTACGTATAATAAAACATTTATTTAATTCTTTTAACACTTTAATAAACTGATCTGCTCACAATTATGATCCCCTCTCCACCATAAAACAACACACAATGACTACAAGTCTGAAAGAGTATTATCTTGGAGGTGTTAAGAAAGCATGTTTATATTTCTTTTCCACTGCTCTCCATATCTTAATGCAAAATGGAGAATGTGCTATCCAAACCCAAATATGGCATTTAAGCATTTCAAGTTTTAAATAGATACAGAACATTCATAGCTTGATGAAAAGACACAAAAACAGAAACACACTACTAAAACAAAAATAAAATTTTAGCCAGTAGCAGATCAGAAATAATGGCAGATGCTTTAAGTTTATGAGTGTCAATATAATAAAGGTGCAACAGATATATGGCAAATCCTAAAATAATGAAGTCATTTTCAATTTATCACTTTTAAATCTTAGACTTCATTCAGGTTTTCCTTTTAAGACTATTCAGAACAGAAGTTTCTATTTAAATTTAATGTAACAAGTTTTTCCTCACAATTTTACATGAAATGTAACTAAAATCACAATTTGGAGGATTTTTTTAAAATCACACAAACATTACACTTGAGTGAAGAAATTACGTGTCCTTATTTCATCTAGAATGAATCCTATCTTTCTTGTCATATTTCTAGAATTTTCTTTTATATTTTTGAACTACCACAATTTATGAAAAATGCAACTCCAACTGCAAGGCAGACTAGCATCCATGCTTATTCCACATAGGTACTGCCAGTGGTCCCTGTGGTGTCCTTTCAACAATCACAAATTCATCAGGGTTACCAACTGCTTCATAGAAAACCAGTAAGTCCTGTATTGCACGTTCTTCAATCTGAAAGAATGAAAAGTAAAAAGACTTTCTTTACTCTTTAAATTTACAAACTACGTACAATTCTATTAGCTTCCGACCACATTCTATGGACTCTATAGCAGAATTAAATGAGGTATTCCGTTATCCTCTTGTCAAAAGTATTTGCAGCTAAATTCCATCAGATACTTTTATTACTGTACAAGTCTGGCTCTCTGGTCTTTCAGCTAAATCTGAAATTTCTGTTTGTATGTTTTGGCAGTGCTCAGGGAACCATATGCTGGGGACTGAACCCAGATAAGCCACAGGCAATGCAAATGTATCATACTGTCCTATTTCTCTATCCCCTATATCTGGAATTTTGTGTGTGTTTTGGAGGCCACTTCCATCTTGGTGCTCAGGGCAGCTATGTAGTACTTGAGTTCAAACTGAGGCAAACAACATGTAAAGCATGTACACTGACTTTTGAACTATCTCTTTGGTCTCGTAAGTCTGTGGAATTTTAATATCCCCCACTCCACCCCGCATACACACATACAACAAATTATTTTCCTTAGAGACGGTGTCTGTTGCTTATAAGCTGAGCATCTCATTCAAGTGTAGAGCTAGATTACTGTCAAGTTCCCTCTGGTCAATTCCTTTATTTTACTTTGTCATTTTAAAAATTTACTTTCTCTTGGGGCCATACCAGGGCAGTGCTCTGGGATAGAAACAAACACCTAAGCCCCTGTACTATCTTTCCAACCCCATCTACTGGTCACTTTTAAGAGCTAAAACAGGGGCTGGAGTGATAGCACAGTGGCTAGGGCATTTGCCTTGCAAGTGGCCAACCTGGGTTCGATTTCCAGCATCCCATATGGTCCCCTGAGTACCAACAGGGGTGTTTCCTGAGTGCAGAGGAAAGAAGAGAGAGAGAGAGAGAGAGAAAAGAAAGAAAGAAAGAAAGAAAGAAAGAAAGAAAGAAAGAAAGAAAGAAAGAAAGAAAGAAAGAAAGAAAGAAAGAAAGAAAGAAAGAAAGAAAGAAAGACATTATATATCAGGAGTCTGAAAATGTTTGCATTATCACAATTGCTCTAAATAACTATCCTGAATACATTCTATTAACACTTCAATTGCTGAATGTTTTACTTTGCATTTACATTTATTTATTGTTTACATTTATTTTATTTATTATTTACATTTATTTATTGGGTTTTGCACCATACCTGGCAATGCTCAGGGATTACTCCTGGTTTGGCAATCAGGAAATCACTCCAGGTGGTAATTAGGGTGCCATATGGGATGCTGAAGATTGAACCTGGGTTGGCCATGTACAAGGCAAGTTTCAAGTTTCCTACATAATGCTATCTCTCCAGCCCTGCATTTTCACTTAAACTTAGTATGTACTTTTACTTCTACTTTTACTATACAAACAATTTTCTGAAGATCTAAGATGAAATGCAATATAATTAAAACTTCCATAATAAAATTTTCTAGGCACATCATTTACCTGAATCAAAGCCAAGGGTTTTTCTCGACTTCTGATAAGAGCTGCTTCCTGTTGTAGTTCTTCTTCTACAATAGATGCAAAAGTGACTGGGGGTGCCACGGATGGAGTAGTCAATGAAGAAGACAGCCAGGGACTGAAAAAATATTAATAGTTTTCAATCTTCCTAACATTCTGCAGAAGAAAATCTCTAAAATACTCTTGAAAAAAACTTTAAAACAATTTTTTCCAGTAATGTATAAAGTCCCTAGGAACTTTTACATCTCAATTACAGAATTAAGAGGTGAGAAACAGAACAAAAAGGAAAACTAATGTATTATTCGGATCAATGCTATAGAGAATATTTTGGAAAACAACAAAAAGTGGGATGAGTCAAACAGCAAGTTCCTGACAAAACTTTCTTTAGTATCATTCAGTTTCCAATTTCTTTCAGAGCTAAATAGCAACCTAGCTTTAGAGGACCAAAAGCTAATCAATTAAACTTACTTGAGACTATCTACAAGGGGTAAATCTAAGATAGGATTGATTTTTGCACCTAGAATACCATGAGAAGACTTTATTTTTGCACCTAGAATACCATGAGAAGACTTTCTAAAAAAATGTAACACTGTCGTCCCATTGTTCACTGATTTGCTTGAAGGGGCACCAGTAATGTCTCCATTGTGACTTGTTGTTACTGTTTTTGGCATATCGAATATGCCATGGGTAGCTTTCTAGGCTCTCTGAGAGTGATAGAAGAATCAAACCCAGGTTGGCTGTGTACAAGGTAAACACCCTACCCACTGTGCTATTGCTCCAGTCCTTCAACAAATGCCAAAATTAGAAATTAAAGATCCTAGTAACATTCTAAAACTGCTTATTAATAGAAATATAGGGAAAGAATTATAAGCTTGACTCAGAAGACAAAAATGTACACACATTTTCAACAACAATAAAATACAATTAAAAATAATCTTGTGTTATAATACTATATAGAGCTTTAGTAGTTAGGAAGCCTGAGGGTCCACTGGTAATTCTCAGACAATGAGGTTCAATGTGAAGGGAGAGTGCTATGCTGCTCAGGAACTGTGGCTCCAGGAATTATCTGAACTACCTCAGCAAAGCTGTACAGGACTATACCCAATGATGCTTCGGAGACCATGAAATGAGGGAGATGGAGTCAGGGTTGAAAGCATATAGAGCATAGTGGCATGTAACACCTGTATTAGTTCTCTAGCCACTAGGATGCTTAGTTTTAATAAAATTCTAAGGCTTGAAACTTGCTGGATATCTGATATATATTCAAAGACATCTCTGGAGTGTATTTAAAAATTTCAACTCAGGTGGGAAAAAATTAACTAGAGAAATTTATTTAGTTTATTAACTAGAGAAATTTACAGATAAAATTATTATAAGATGATAAAACTGCTAGAATGAATCTTAAAATAAAAAAAGAAATATACATATATATATGTATATACATGTGTGTGTATATATACATATAAAATAAACATTTTGACTGGATGGAGTCTAAACTCAGATTCCATAGGTTAGATTTCTTGAAAGATCTTATAGTAAATCTAAGGTTAGCAATTTAGAAGCTTTATAGAGGATTAAAGTATAACAGAAAAATGACAGATTTAAGTAGTGCTCAGAAATCATCCTAGGATTAGGGATCGGCTAAAGTGTTTTGACACTCTCAAAGACACACAAAAATAATGTAGAGCCTATAATCATTTAACTCTAAGTAAGTAGATTACAAATTCTCATCAAAAATGGTATGTTACTAGCTTACAGGACTGAATGTTATGACTAAAGTATCTTATACAGTTCTTAAAATGAAAATCTAAGGAACAAGAGCTAAAGTACAGCAATTTATATATTAAGACTAATAAAAATTTTTCATATTTATCATCAGATTTAAGAGCTATAATAAGTCTATATAATAGGAATTACTATTCTAATTTCATATTACAACTGATGCTTAAAAAGATTCACAGACAAGAATTAAACGGGTAGGGCGTTTGCCTTGCATGTGGCAGACCCAGGTTCGATTCCCAGCATCCCATATGGTCCCCTGAGCACCGCCAGGAGTAATTCCTGAGTGCAGAGCCAGTACTAACCCTTGTGTGCGACGAAAAAAAAAAAAATTAAATCTGTCTCATAAATTTATATCAGAATTCTTTCAAGAACTGATTTGATTTTCAATGAATAAACTACTCACTAAGGACTGGAGCAATAGCACAGAGGGTAGGGCGTTTGCCTTGCACGTGGCCAACCCGGGTTCATTTCCTCCATCCCTCTCGGAGAGCGTGACAAGTTACCGAAAGTATCCCACCCGCATGGCAGAGCCTGGCAAGCTATCCATGGCATATTCGATATGTCAAAAAACAGTAACAAGTCTCACAATGGAGACGTTATTTGTACCTCCTTGAGCAAATCAATGAACAACGTGACGACTTTTGTTTGTTTGGTGCTGCAGTACCAAACTCATTACAAATTTAACCCAGTCAACTAATTCTTCCAGAATTTTATTGTTTAAAAAAAAACAAAGCTATGATTAAGCAAGTATAAAAATTTTCCACCTTTTAAAAAATAAAGCATTATTATACTTTAGATATTTGCAAAACAGTAGAAGCATTCCCAGTAGACAAGTACATATAATATTTAGCGCTTTGAAAATAAAAGCAACCTAATTTTTTTTTTTTCTAGCTTTGTGGGTCATACCAGGTGTTGCACAGGGGTTACTCCTGGCTCATGCACTCATTACTCCTGGCAGTGCTCGGGGGACAATATGGGATGCTGGGAATCAAACCAGGTTGGCCGTGTGCAAGGCAAACACCCTACCCGCTGTGCTATAGCTCCAGCCCCCACAACCTAAAATCTTTTCAAGAATTCAAGAACATTAACCTGTCAAATTTAGATACCAAATAACTTTTTCCCTCTTATAGTTGGCTTGAATAACTTTTGTATCTTAATTATAGATTTTTATCTTAAGATTAAAGCAGATTTAAAAACATAAAGTGTAGGATAACATAGCCTCAGGTAGTTTAGGTTTACTGGGTTACTCCCATCACAGTGCTCCCATTCCTCTGTTTACTTGTAACTTCTTTCTTTGTGTTCTGTTGACTTGTAAATAGTTTTTCTCTTCTCCTTGAGTCCTTTACATAGTTTATTCAGAGCCAAGTCCTTTTGTATGGGCACAGGAAGACTGTAGCAAATGCTATGCTTTTGTAACCTGGGAGTCATTTGACTCTGCATGTTATTTTCCTCCTGGGCATCTATCTGTTCTCTTGACCTAAGCCTCAGCTGCCCTTATTTCCTAGCACCCCCAAAAGCAGGGTCCCAATGTGGGATGGGACAGACGAGTTGTGTGAGGGCAAGCGGTGAGTTGTGTGCTACCCTGGCATCGAGATGGGCCTGGCCAAAGTGCCTAATGCTTAACTATAAGTTAAGAGCTTGGTCATGGACAAATGCTGTCATGATCCAAAAGTAACAATGAGACTAGGACCCTGCTAGAGATAGGAAAGACTAATCTAGTCTGAGCACTGTAGTCTGAGATTGAAATGGACCCAGGAGAGCTGCCCTACAAGCCTCAATGTATTTCTTACTGTGTCCATACAAAAAATAACTAGTATTAAGATGTTAATGAGTTCTTGGACTAAGGAAAGAGAAAAACCATAAGAAGTATTTTGCCTGCTGGCAGTCAGGAAGGGCTTTTGGAATGCTGGCCCTCAGGAAGGGCTTTCTTATGTTGATTTTGCTAAGGGAGGAATGTGTGTAGCCTAGAGGGCAAGGTGGAGAGAGACAAGTAGGGGGAGAGACTACTAATGAAGAGGAGGAGAATCCAGAGTGAGAGGGGGCGAGAGCCAAGACAGAGAAGTGGGGAGAGATAGGAGTGAATGGAATAAACAACAACTGATCAATCGACTGGCTTGGCCCTTGTTTCCTCCTCAGTCTGCCCCATGGCCCGGGCCGCCCCCCCTGAACACCGGGGGCAGCCAACAGGAAGAGCCACCCGGGCTCTCACCCTCAGCACCCCCCATGTTTTTTTTACAATAAAGTGTCTCACCATTTTTTTTCTTTTGCTAATTAGAAACAAGATTTTTCTTGTTTCTATTTCTATTTCGTATTTTCTGAACAGAATTACATAAAGGGACATTTAAGTGAAAATGAAAATAGAATATATAACACTAAACAAATTCCACAGATGCCCTTTTCTACATACTCATAAATAACAGTAACCCATGGGAGGAGGTGGTAGAGACATCACATCTGTCACCATCAAAACAAAAATGTATGATTTATGAAGTTTCCCAAGTCTCCCTATTCCTGTTCCCCTTCCTAAAGACCATAAATACAACCACTGAAAGTATTTAAGAGTCAAGTCCTTTTTCCTCGATGAAGTTTTCATACGGCCTTATGTCTTAACCTATCATTATTTGTTACCTTTTCAGAACTGCTAAACTGATTTTCAATTAATATATTCCTTATGATTTCTTTAATACTGTCATATTGTACTATATTTTATTCTTACTCTGTCATTTAACTCCCCTGTGTGCAGATTTACACTATTAGATATCAAAACACATTTAAGGTTACACACCTTAATATGCTTAATTACTTAATATAATATGCTTCACATATACTCAGGAGAGTACACAATATTATGCACATTTTAGGTAGCACATAGTTTGAAAAATCAATATTTGATCTGTTGTATTTTATTGCTTTCTAAAAAGTTTACTCAGAACCATAGCGGTAGTACAGCAAGTAGGCCCTGCACGTAGCTGACTGAGGGCAGATCCCTGGCACCATATATTTTCCCCTGAAACTTACAGAAGTGAGTGTAGAGCCAGGCATAAACCTGGGCGCCACCAGGTGCAGCACAAAAACCAAAAAAAGTTTAATCATACATTATGATTAAAAATGAAATAAATTATTTTATCTCTGCGATTAGTGCTTTAAAACACACGCTATAACATACTCTAAAAAAAATGTTCTGGGGCTGGAGCAATAGCACAGCGGGTAGGGAGTTTGCCTTGCACTCGGCCAACCCGGTTTCGAATTCCAGCATCCCATATGGTCTCCCGAGCACCGCCAGGAATAATTCCTGAGTGCATGAGCCAGGAGTGACCCTTTGCATCTAGGAGTGTGAGCCCCCCCCAAAAAAAAAGTTCAAAGTAATGTAATAGCATATGCCATTTTTCACAAGTAAAACTCCTGGTGTCACAGCACACTCTAGTGACCAACTGTGAAATCACAGATCCTTAATATTACAAATTATGAATTAAACGTTCATACCTTAAAAATCTACCCTAAGTACATGATATGACTTACTATATTAAAACAAATGGTACTTTAAACAAAGAAACTATTTAATTTATTCATTTAGTCTTTCACTAAATGTTCAGTAGGCACTTACTACAGATTTAAAGAATATTCTAAGCACTGGATACAATGAACAAAGAAATTAATTTTTACTCTCATTCAAAACATAGTTGAATAAAATACAGAACATTAAAGAGTCACAATAGAAATACTAAGTGCCTTGAAAAAGTAACAGGGAAATGATTCAGTAAAGGAAGTCAAACTTCTCTGACCAAATAGAGATTGAAAGAAGACTTGATTCAATCAACTAGTCAACAAGTGGGAAGAAGAAAATGATATTTGAGACGTCAAGAGAAGCCCAAAATAGCTAGGATAAGAACATGTTGAAAAATAAAAAATGAAATTTGCAGGAGATACAATATATGCTGCCTTCATGAAATCTAGTTAACACGCTGGTGGGTGGTGTGGTGCTACAACGTTGTGTGCATATAACCCAATCATTAACAGTACTGTTAATAAGAGTGCTTAAGAAGAAAAATAAAAATTCTAGCCTTTATCTTAAGAGTGTCAAAAAATTTAAAAAAAATAACCTATTTCAATAAGAAAAAAAAAAAAAAACTATGGGAAAGACCCATCAAAAGGCTACCTGGGAGGCCAGAGAAGACAGCAGTGGGAGGCAGATTTGCTTTTGTAGTGTTGACCCTGTTCAATCCCTGGATACACATATGTGTCGGTCCCTCAAACACTGAGTGATGCCTGAACTCAGCCAAGAGGAAACCCAGAGTACAGCTGGGGATGCTCAAACTCTTCCCAAAATAAAAAATACTGAGGCCATGTGAGTGAAAGACTACAGGAAGGTTGATGTTAGTGTAAATAAAGCTTATTATATGGTTTTGAGAGATACTAAATTTTTGTTCAGTCTAAAATATTGAAGGAATTAGTACTTCAGGAGAATCCAAATTCACAGAATAAAAAAAAAAAAACATTTCTCATGACTTCCACCCCATTTTTATTGAGGTGCCATGATTTTTAGAAGCATCAGTAATAACCTGAAGATACTTGTACCAATACCATACCAACCACCATAATGTACCATTACCCTTCCCCGTGCCTCAATCAGTTAAGTTTCCTTCTATAAATCAATTATCCAGTTCTTTTGTCTTTTGACATTGGTTGCTCCCTTACTATGTTTCTTCCCGCCCTCCTTTATAAAAATGGGCAGGAAGCAGAAAGTCAGTACAGTGGGTAAGGCACTTGCCTTGTAGATGGCTGACTTGGGTTCAATCCCCCGCATCCCATATGGTTAGTCTCCCAAGCACTACCAGGAGAGATTTGAGTGCAGAGCCAGGAGTAACCCCTCAGCATCGATGGGTGTGCTACCCCCCACCAAAAAAAAAGATATAACCATAACTTTTTTACTCCAAAAATCCTTTAGTATTCTTTTCAAATATAAATAAATGACTAGTTTTGTCAGAGAAAAACTGAAAGTACCCAAAAGTATATTAGCAAGTAAAGATAAGCAGCTTGTTTCAGTCATACAGTGAAATTATCAGAATTATCAGTGAAAAAACAGACTGACCTCGTAAAATAAATACAACTAAATGAGTTTCAGGATAAATATTTTTAAAGCACTTAACTGAAGATGCCACTGATATAAAACTCTATACTGACAATTTAAGTAGCAATTTAAACTGACAGAAGCAGATTAGCAACTATATAGGGAGCAAGTTGAGCAAGATAAGAAAAGACAAAGAAGCAAAATGAAATTTCTGAAGATGATAGTTTTATTACTATAATTATTAAAGTATATAGCTGATATTATGAATGCTTAGATGTCAGCACCATATATGAAAGAATTCATAAAAATGTGCTTATAAAATTTTAGAGAATATTTCTGAATATAAAGCTATCACAGAACATTTCAAGACAGAAAGCATATAAACTTATAAACATATATTACCTTGTAACTTTGGGAGGCGGGGAATTTTCAGTTCCTTTAAAGCAAACTTTTTTGACATGATCTCCTGAACTATGGTCAGTAATACTTTGTTTTTCTTCTACTAATAAATCCCGGAATGACTTGGATGTAACTGAATGTATAGAAGTCGTCCTATAAAAAACAGATCATGATTAAACATCCATTTTTAAAAAGGTCACTACTAAGTACAATGATGAGTATACGAGAATTTTCCAATGTTCTTTACCGCTGCTACATTTTCCAATACAGTGCTGCAATCTTGTAATCCATGT
The DNA here is from genome assembly GCF_027595985.1 of Sorex araneus. NCBI lineage: Eukaryota > Metazoa > Chordata > Mammalia > Eulipotyphla > Soricidae > Sorex > Sorex araneus. Next base: position 109,692,771 of record NC_073305.1, read on the forward strand.
TTAACTAATGAAAAGGAGAGTACACCACCCACCACAGCAGGTAGCCCCACTACAATCTTCAACCCCCCCTGCTCCTTCTTCCTGCCTCACCAATCCAGAAGAGTGCTGTGAGTGGAGAGCCCTGGCAGAACTCGCCTGGGAGGTACTCACTGCTGCAGGTAGTGGCCCTGCAACCTCCACCCCACCTCTCACTCTAGAGGGAGCCACCACGAAACCACAACAGCAAGTTTCATCAGAGAATCTCTATCCCCCAGCTAAGGTGAAGCAGAGAGCTGAATAACTGTTGTGGCTTTACACAGGTAACAACGCCACCCCTTCCCTTCATCTATAACCGCCCTACACAAATTCTGCCCCATTGAAACCTTCAAAATATTTGGCCAGAGACCAGGATTATCTAGACATGGGAGCTGCAAACACCTCCTCGGTCAGTAACCAAGTTAAAAGCAGCCACCAACATGGACACCAGATCTGCGAGAAGGTGCAGCATGTCTGGAAATTCTTGGAGACCAGTAGTAACTAATTAAAGGCAAACTAGTTCAAACATGCTATGATTGTGGTCAAGTACCAACAGATGTGAAACCTGAAAGGCTATCTGGTCCCCCAATGGCAAAGAACACATATACTTCCATCCAGGTCAGCACACAACCATACCCTCACTATTGCACATAATAAGAAAAAGCAAAGAAATTCACCTGTACTAATGGAGGATGGGGCTGGAGTGATAACACAGCGGGTAGGGCATTTGCCTTGCATGTGACCAACCTGGGTTCAATTTCTCCATCCCTCTCTCGGAGAGCCTGGCAAGCTACCAAGAGTATCCCGCCCACACGGCAGAGCTTGGCAAGCTACCTGTGGCGTATTCAATATGCCAAAAACAGTAACAACAAATCTCACAATGGAGATGTTACTGGTGCTCGCTCAAGCAAATAGATAAGCAATGGATGACAGTAATACAGTGAATGGAGGATGACAAAAAACTTTGAAGGATATCAAGCTCAGACCTCTCTAATCTCCCTGATGTGAAATTCAAAGTGACAATTAGTCTGATCACTGAATTGAAAACAACAGAGCTCCAACAAGAAAAAACAAAGAGAAAACAAATCAGGAATCACCTATTGAAAAGCAAAGTAGAATTTAAAAATACAATGGAGTGAATAAGCATCAGAATGACAGAAGAGAAGAATGAACTGATGTGCTCAAAAACCAGATGCAGGAAACCATACTGCACTGTCCTATTGTTCATCGATTTGCTCAAGTGGGCACCAGTAACGTCTTCATTGTGAGACTTGTTGTTACTGTTTTTGGCATATCAAATACGCCACGGGCAGCCTGCCAGGCTCTGCTGTGGAGGCGGGATAATCTGGGTAGCTTGCCGGGCTCTCTAAGAGGGATGGAGGAATCGAACTCCGGTTGGTCGAATGCAAGACAAACGCTCTACTTAGTTGTTCTATTGATCCAGTCCAGGAAACCATACAAAAAGAAGGGAAAAAAAAGCATCAAAGTTGTACAGTATACATTCAACAAGGGTTATAGGGGTTAGAAAAGAGACTGGAGAAAAAAGTTTAGGTATGAAAAATTAGAAGTAAAGATTCCTCAATCTGAGGATTGACTTAAGACACCCAGATATAGGCAGCTCAAAGAATTAGAAATATCAAGACACATCGTAATTACAATCCTAAGAGCTAGAGACACAACTCTAAAAGCAGCAAAAGTAAAGCCCAAAACTACATATGAAAGATCCCCAATAGGGAGAAATAGTGGGAACATTGGTGGTGGAGAATGGGCACTGGTGGAGGGATGAGTACTCAACCATTATATGACTGAAACGTAATCACAAAGTGTGTAAGTCTGTAATTGTATCTCATGGTGTTTCATTAAAAAAATTTAAAAAATAAAAAACAAAACAAAAAATTAAGAAATTTTTTTTTAAATCCCCAATAAAAATTACAGCAGTTCTTTCAAATGAAATTCTACAGGCTAGAAGGGAAAAGTACAAAATATACAACACACTAACAGAAACAGAAATCCAAACAATACTTTATCCAGCTAAATTGTTATTCAAATTTAGTGATACAACAAACAACTTCAGTAACAATCAGCAGTTAAAACTGCTCTGAGTCACTAAATCAGCACTGCAAGATATACTAAATAGTTTCATAAAAAAGGCCAAAAAGCAACAGAGTGATAGTACAGAGTGTAAGTTGCTTGCCTTGCATGAGACTGACCCATGTCTGTGTTTGATCCCCAGGTAGGACATGTTTCCCTGAGTACTGCCAGGAGTGATCCTTGAGCATGGCAAAAGACTCACTTCAGAACCCAGGCTTAATTGTATACTCTAGAGTTAGTTACTTAAACACACACACACACACACACACACACACACACACACACACACACACAATCACTTAAGATATTAAACTCTAGGAGACATTTTAGTATGATCTATTCATATTTAAAAGCTATCCATATTTGGCCAGAGAGATAGTCATTAAAAGTGCTTGCCTTATACATGGCCAAGCCTGGTTTTGAAGACCAGCATTGCATATCCCTGAGCCCAGAGCAAGAAGTAAACCCTAACACAGTGTGTGTGTACACACACACACACACACACACACACACATATACACACGTGTGTGTGTGAGTATATATGACTCAAAAGGGATATGGCTCAAAAGCTAAGTGCATGAGTGCACGTCTGTGTTTGACCCTACATTCCACAATTTTAAAAATTGTAATAAGTAACACATACAAAGGAGTAACTACTTGCCTCCTCCTAAAAGCACACATATCTGAAGGTTTTTATTGACAAACATAGTTAACTGTGGTATAAAGTTGTATATTATAAGTCAGTTGGGAGCACTGCTGGAAAGTATACTTGAGAAAATCCGTTGTGTATATTCAATAAATAGCTCATGTCTTTAAATATGTAATCTTTACTTGATCTGTATAAAAAAGTACAACTTTGTCATAGTCACACCAGTGAATTTGGAGGCTACTGGGTCAGGTAAGTATCTTTTACCCTAAAAAAGTTCTCTTTATAAAGATACTCATAGTAGTATTTTCTAAGAATTCATATATGTGGGAATATAAATATACTCATAAACTATCTTAAACATACATGTTCAGTAATCATGTATAATACTGACTCATAAAATGTCTTCACAGATTTCTTTAAATAAATTCCATTATTCTTTCCATTGATCATGCCACATTTGAAACAGAATCTGATTTCCCATAATTTTACTAACTCAGAGGCTCTGGATATTTTCCATTTTAGCAATCCTGGAAATTTTATGGTGAGGCATTGGTAGTCACATAAAAATTAATCCAGACTTTGTTCCAGTGCTAATGTAGCCTGAAATTTTGCTTTAATAAAATTTCTAGTTCAAAAATATAAAATGTTTCAGGTTACATTACTGAAAATGTTTTTGTAATTTATAGGTTAGTCTAAATGGAATTTGGAAAAGTTGCATTCATACATCAAGCAAAGCTGTAAAGGTTGTGTATTCTTCAATATAAGATGACTGGTGAAAAATGCTGTATGATATTTCCAAGTAAAACAATACATAACAAAAGTGGCTAATCCCCTTAAATAGTGTTTTTCCACGTAAGATTTAAAATTCAACTGGTTAGAACTTCATTCAATATAAGAATCAGTCACCTTTAATATTCAACACCAGAACTTAACATAGGCAGCAGAAATACAACTATTAACAGAGTCAATAAAATATGTGAAGGTATACTAGAAACAGAGGACTAATTTTTGATTTGCTAACAAATTCCATATTAAATTTAAAATTAATATTAACATACTATAAAAACATCTAAAGAAAAATTGTATAAGATGATTCTCATGATATATCTTTTACAAGAATTAAGAAAAATCTGGGGCCGGAGTGATAGTACAGTAGATAGAGCATTTGCCTTGTACACAGCCAACCCAGCTTCAATTCCCAGCATTACAATTTTTCTTAGACATTTACAGGTGATATTCACATTTATACCATATGTGTGTATGTGTGTGTGATTAAAAATCAAGGGATATTTTCACTCCCAGGAATTTAAGGAAAAAAATTGTTCAATAATCAAATAATAATTATTTTCATTAATACCAAGTATAAAATTCCTGAATAGCAAACAACATAGTATACGAATATATTTTTTAGTTTGGGAGTCACACACAGCAGTGCTCAGGGGCTACTCCCAGCTCTGTGCTTGTAGGCTATCTGTAGTGCTCAGAGGATCAGGTGGCGCTGGTTATCGAACCCATACTTCCTCCATGAAAAGTACGCACACCAGAAAGGTAAGCTGTATCTTTGAGCTTTTAAATACATTCTTAAGAACTAAAAATGTTTCCCAATCCCTGCCAAACTTTGAATAAAATTTATATAAAGAAGCAACAATTACATGCATTTTATAAATATGATTAATTATTATTTGTAGAAAAAATACCTTACACTTGTGGTGGGATTAGTGATGGAACACTGGATTTAAAATACCCAACTATGAATAACTTAGTAATTCACAGTGCTTTAATAAAATAAATATTGAAAAATAAAAAACAAATATTTCAAAAAAAAATTTAGTCTACTTTCAGCACGCAATACCTTTATTGCGAACTACAATACCCAACAGGAGAGAGAACAAAAGGGAATGCCCTGCCACAGAGGCAGGGTCGGGTGGTGGGGGTGAGAGGGATACTGGGAACATTGGTGGAGGAGAATGGGCATTGGTGGAGGAATATAATCGATCACTGTATGACTGAAATGCAAACATGAAACTTCCTAAGTTTGTAACTGTACCTCATGGTGATTCACTAATAAAAAATTAAAAAAATAAAAATACTTCAAAAAAATTTTTAAATATATACATTACATATATTTTAGTTACCTCATAACAACCTTAATATATATATAATATACATATATTTTACAGTTACTTCAGTTCATTGTTCAAGAAATACAAATAAAAAGCAGTATAAAGATTATAAAGACCTGAAGGGCCAGAGCACTGTACAATAGGTAAGGATGCTTTCCTTGCATGCAGTCAACCAGGGTTTAATTTCTGCTCCCAAATATGGTTCTTCCAGCCCCACCAAGAGTGATCTGAGTATAGAACCAGGAGTAAGCCCTGAGCACAGCTAAGTGTGGCCTCAAAAAGTCTCAAGGGTCATAAAAAAAGTGCTTAAATAATTAATTTTATAACCACTCTGACACTTTTCGTTTGATAATTCAGAGTAAAACAATCTATAATTTATCAGATAAATTTCTGGGATAAATAAAAAAAACATTACTCACTGGACTATATTTAAAATGTCTAGTCATGTTTAAAAATGTCTAGTCATGCTTAAAAACATGATATAATAAACATCACTTCTTTCATGGTCACCAAATTAGATTACAAAGGAAAAAAATAACTTTATTGTACTTTAGACAAGGTTAATAGCATTCTTCCCACATATTTAGAATTCTCATTAATATGCATTCAAGTGGGCTAGAGTGATAGCACTATGGGTAGGGCATTTGGCTTGCATGCAGATAACCCGAGTTCGATTCCTCCACCCCTCTCAGAAAGCCCGGCAAGCTACCAAGAGTATCCCGCTCACAGGGCAAAGCCTGGCAAGCTACCTCGTGGCGTATTCGATATGCCAAAAACAGTAACAAGTCTCACAATGGAGACACTACTGGTGCCCACTCAAGCAAATCGATGAGCAACAGGATGACAGTGATGATGACAGTGATGATGCATTCAAGTCTCTTTTGAAATTTAGGTAGTTTTTTAGGGAGCCTAAACTCATTTTGCTAATAATTACCAGGTACTTTTTTTTTTCTGTATATGAGGGGGAAATAATTGGAAATTTAAGCAGATCAACTTCTTTAATTCTTTCCCCTGAAATCCCATATAAATAAATAGGAAAGTAATCAGGAAAGTATAAAGTCAAAGATGGGAAAAAAAAACCCTCAAGGCATTAATGCAATGGCAGAGTTAAAAGTAGTAACACACTGTTAGAGGATCAAAGAGAGTTAAAAGGGTACTAGAGGAATGGCTCAGAGCTTGAAATAACTGTTTTGCAGCCACAAGTTCAAAAACTGTGTCTCTCATGGTTCCCCTGGCTATCAGGAGTTCCAAAGCATCAACAGGAATGCCCTGCCTCCCTCAGAAAAAGAACAAAATGAATTAAGTGACAACTGATGTAGCAGAAATAATAGAAATCTGATTATCAATTAACTAGTACAGTTACAGAAATGAAGTTCAAACTCAAAAGACTGTACATTAGAGACATTTATTAAGTACAAATCCGTGAAGTAGACATGAGGATTTAAACAAGAAAACTGATTCACAATTTACTTGTGGAGTAGTTGAGAATTTCAGATGTCCTCCCTTATTTCAGTGTGGTCAGATAATTGTACCTCTTTATCATGGCAGAAGAAAAATTAAGACACTTGAAAGGAGAAGGCAGAGTGAATTGTTGCATACGATGTGAAATCTGTATTAAAAACCTCAGTCCTAACCATAACCTCTTTAGTCATCAGCCTCCAGAACACTGACAATCAAAAATACACCTCATCAGCAAAAGATACTCAGTGATTACTGGACTGTATTGTGGTTCAACACCCAGGATACAAAAACATTCATTTGAAAGGACATATAGCACTGTCGTCCCATTGTTCATCGATTTGCTCAAGCGGGCACCAGTAACGTCTCCACTGTGAAACTTCTTAAACTGTTTTTGGCGTATCGAATACGCCACGGGTAGCTTGCCAGGCTCTGCCATGAGGACAGGATACTCTCAGTAGCTTGCCCGGCTCTCCGAGAGGGGCGGAGAAATCGAACCCGGGTCAGCCACATGCAAGGCAAACACCCTACCCACTGTGCTATCACTCCAGTCCTGAAAGGATATATGAACACCACTATTCATTGCAGCACTTATCACAGGTTATGGAATTGACGTAGGTATTTAACAACAGATGACTGAATTATGTTTCACACATATAGCACAGCGGTAGGGCGTCTGCCTTGCACGTGGCCGACCTGGGTTCGGTTCCTCTGCCCCTCTCGAAGAGCCCAGCAAGCTACCAAGAGTATCTTACCCACACGGCAGAGCCTGGCAAGCTACCCGTGGCGTATTCAATATGCCAAAAACAGTAACAAGTCTCAAATGAAGACGTTACTGGTGCCCACTCCAGCAAATCAATAAAAAACAGGATGATAGTGACTCTGACATATACATATACATATGTGTGTGTGTGTATATATATACATATATATATACACATATATATGTGTGTGGAGAGAGAGAGAGAGAGAGAGAGAGAGAGAGAGAGAGAGAGAGCGAGCAGAATATTATGTAGCTATAAGGAAGAATGAAATCATGTACTTCACTGCAACATGGATGGAATTGGAAGATATCAAGTTAGGTGAAGTCAGAAGAGGACAAATACCAGATGATTTCTCTTAATATGTAGTGTACAGAACAACAAGATGAGGAACTACAAGGTAGTAAAATGGGAATATTTAGATTACTCTTGAGTCTAGAGGACTGGAAGGAGAAGAACAGGGAAGTAAGAAATTGGGGGGAAATAAGAAGAGGACAAAAAATACAGGGGGGAGGGGACTTTGGACCCATCAATGGGGTAGAGGTGTGGTATACATACTTATATATCTAAACCAGAGGGCCAACAAAACTAAAGGCATGAAGTCCAAATTACAACAACCAAACTCAAAAACATGCTTGACAAGGAAGGAGGCAGACTGTCAGGGTGAGAGGGAATTCTGAGAAATGTGCTCCCCTCACTAAATAAATATATAAAACAGGAAGATAAATATGTGAAAACTAAAAGGGTGAAACATCAGTAAATTAGAGAAATTTTATGAGGAATACCTAATGTGAATTCTAGAGAAAACAAAGAAAAGTATCAAAGTAGCATATAAGATGTTCTTTGAAATAAAAAATACATTTCTCTTCATTGAACTTCCCTGTACCAAAGAGAAAAGAAAAAAGAACTCTTTGAATGATCCTTAACTTAGAACACTGTTCCAATCTATCAGTCAAGCAAGGGGAGAAAGAGTTTCAGAGTATTAAGAGTTTCAAATATCCATATTCTTTTTAATCAGAAAACTACTGGATTTTTATATCATCAAAACAAAATGAAACAGAAAAACAAACCAGAAATGGGGAGCAAATACTGGAGAGATGGGGGGGAAAAAAACCCAAAAACCAAAACAAAACAATTCCCAGTATTATAGTAAAGTAAAAATCTCAAAACGACAGATTCTCAAAGTGTGGTGAGAAATATGCCTCCAAGAAAACAAAATCGACAGATTATCAGGTATGTTTTATCATAAAGAGCACTACGTTAGAATTTTGGGAGGGAGATTAGTGACTAGTATTGAAATAGCAATGGTAAAACAGAGGGAGGGAAAGCAATCCTATTCATGATATGACTGCTGTGAACATTAATCAGTCACAAAAAGGGAAGGTGTGGTGCATTAGTCTATTGCCTTTTATTGTAAGTCTTAGAGAACTACTATGCCATTATATTTCTAAAACTGCTTATATTTCAGTTTGATCAAGTATTTTTTCATTGAGTCTGAAAAGAACTTCTTTTGAAACTAATTCTGAGCAAAAAAAATACAGTCAACTATCCATTAGCTGGATTCCCTAACTGAAGTAAATATACCACTGCTCACTTATCTTTTGTTTCTAAGTGAACAAAAACTAATTTAAGGCATGCCTAAAGTTTTATTTTTATTAAGGTCAAATGATCCAAATGTGATTTTCACTCAAATAGCAATACATTTCAGTTCCAACTCAATGTTGCAGTGTCTTCTCTATAAATCCTTTAGAAACAGTAAACAAATCAGTTAATGCATTGCCTTATCACAAGAAACCAGCATAGGCTCTGCATGTAGAAGGCATACACAAATATTTTGATACTTAAAAAAAAACTTAATATTGCCATTTTCTTGAGCTTTAACCTTTATTCTTGGAATATTTTATTTTATTGGAACAATCTATTTCATTTTCCTTCTCTTGTGATCATGTTTTATCTCAACTAATGGATCTGAGAGTCAGTGATTTAGTATCACTGTCACGATGAGTGGGTGATCTTTAATTAAAAAAATAATAATTTCAATTTTGAGAAAAATAAAATGGTTTCTTGAGATAAATGGCAGTCTCTAAGATCTTCCCTCAATTCTTACGCAGAGAACAGGTTTCTACTGATCTCTACCTTGTCCATCACACTACACTACAGCTAATTTCAAATTATTGTATGTTAGAAAGAAAAGAGAGGAAGAGAAGGGAACAGTTAAGTATAATATATTTAACATATTCCAAAATTGCTATGTGATCTTTTTTTAGAGAATATTATGATTAATACTAACATCATGAAACTATTCTAGAGGAAATACTGGACATAACTCCCCCATTTTTTTTTAAATAAAAAGACAATGAAAAACTTGGATTTTAACTACACAAAGACATTCATGATGCATAAAGGAAAAGACAAATTAAAAATTTGTGGTAAATTTTTAAAATTTACCACAAATGTGGTAAAAACTGGTTATAGTTTTCTTATCAAACTTTTAAGATAGATTTTACTTACAAAATATAAAGTTAAAAAATAAAATATAAAGTTAGAGTGCATTTTAAATTTGCTTATATAACACTAATTGGAATACCAAAAGAAATCATACACCTGTACAAAAACAAAGTGAAAATCATAATGCACTGACCAGACGAGACCCAGAACGGCCATACACAAACGGCTCCTCTGCTCCTACAAGACCATGATCCCAGAGGCCTACTAACTAATTTCAACACCCAGCAGCTTCTTACAGAAATGCCTCTAGACTGTGAACTGAGCTGCGACCCCATGCCACCCCAGGAGGGGAAATGTTTTTCTCTCTCGGCTTTTTCTTTCTGCAGTGGCGGTGGCCCCGTGGTGACCTCCATCTCATAAAGCCCACTAACTGGAGGTACGAACTTGCAGTGACGCAACTTCTGGCAGAAATTTCTCTGGACTTAATTATTAAAATACCAGAAATCCAGAACTTCGCAGCCACTGTCACAGCCGTGCGACCTCATATACTCTTCATTCTCAGCAATGTAAAACAAACTATCAAATGATGCCTTGTTAGCAAGTTTGATTGTTGGGGGAAAATACCAAATAATAATAGTGAGTTTTCTGTTGAAATATTGAATGTAATCAAAGTATTGAGAGAGTAAAGTGAAGATCATTAGCCACACAGGTGGGGGAGGTGGGGTGGGATAGGAGGTATACTGGGGTTCTTGGTGGTGGAACATGTGCACTGGTGGAAGGATGGGGGTTTGATCATTGTATGACTAAGACTTAAACCTGAAAGCTTTGTAATTTTTTTCATGGTGATTCAATAAAAAAATAAATAATTAAAAAAGTGTAAAACTATTAAAAAAAAGAAAATCATAATGCATTGAAAAAAGAGCAAAAAAAAAAGTCAATTCCAATTTTGAGAGAAATTAAATATTTGAAAAAAAACCCTCAAACACAGGAGAGAATAAAATCTAGAAACTGAGGATATAAATTAATGCCCAGACATAGCTTATTTTAATAAAAACTAGAGCATACCATGCCTTCATTGGTTTGGGAGGTTTTGAAGTAGTTAAAGCTGTTTCCATGCCATTCATTCCTGAACTACCTTCCTTGGTAGTCATTGCAATAATTTTTCGTTGCTTCTGAGAAAGTTTAACTCCATGAAGATTCATCTTGCTAGAAATTAAGGTAAATTAAACAAATCAGTTTTACTGCTTTTGAAAAAGTTTAATTACAAAAGAAATCATTTTGCTTGCATTAAGTTTTGCTTATTAAGTTTACAGATACTTATATATCTGACGTGATTTTACTATTATCAGCAAACATGGCCTCATATTTAAATAGTGATAAGGCTAGTTTATACTATCAATGATTATTGAGTTACATGAGTCCTCCTACCAATACACATGTATCAGAAAGAACTCAGAACAGTTATTTAGAGACAAAGTTCTATGGCTGAGAACTTATAACTGGAATTATGTACTATTTGGCTCCTTTTACCAGTTTTATGCCCCTTGCACCTGGTAACCACCAATCTGCTTTCCGTTATTCGTGAGACTGGCCAAGATTTTCTGTTTCTTTAATAAATATTTTTGGCAACTAATTTTGTTAATGAGGGATTATATGAATCCTTTTACTAATACATATGCATCAGAACTAGATCATAATGATCATTTTAGAGACAAATTTTTGCCCCTGAATAAATACTATATTATACTATATTGCATAAGAGCTGAACAATCAACCTAACTCATTCTCCAGCATTCAGGCACACATTTTAAACATTTTAAAGTCTGTATTACATAGAAAAGGGCTTACAATTAACTACAACATCAAATGCAGAAAATAATAGTAAAGTACATATTTCCAATTCTTTAGGGCAGAAATATAATAAGAGTATTTCCTCTTTTTGTTATTTGGAGGGAAAATATTGACACACTGACAATGTTTAGGATTTATTCCTGGATCTATGCTCAGGGGATCATATATAGTACCAGGAATCAAACTAGAGTTGGTCACATGCAAGGCAAGTGCCTTAATTCTAATACTAACTCTCTGTCCCCAGTATCCCAACACCCTCTTCCCCCAGCCCAGACCTCTTGTATTCTGGGTCACATCTAGCAGTGTTAAGAGCTTACTCCTGACTGCAATCAGGGATTTCTCCTGGCAGTGCATATGAGGTGCCAGGGATAGAATCTAGGTTGGTTGAGTGCAATGAAAGCTCTCTGACTGCTTTACTATCTCCCAGGGCCCAGTATTTCCCCTTATGTGATTTTAACAAACCCCAAATTTGTCTTCGGCGTTGTTCCACATTTTTGTCTATTTTCTTCAATTTGCATTATGGTTCTCAGATCTGTGACAGGAGGACTAACAGGACTGAAAGACAAAAACACTTGCTTTATATCATACTGGCTTACCTATAAAATCTAACCCTCAAGCAAACTTCACTGAAACTGTAGATCAATAATATGAGGCTAATTTAGGTCTATTTCATCAGCTGTGACCAAGTTCACATACGTAAATAATAACTAAATACACCCAATTTTATGTTAAATGATATAACAAAACAATCAAAGAAAAAATATTCAATAGGAAAAATAATTCACTGAACTCAGTAGAACTCAAAGTAATATTTAAAATTTTATTTTAAGATGAATGAATTAAATACTGCCTTATTCTTTAAACACATTCTTACTAATGCTGATAAAGTATATGTAATTGGAGATGACTTAATAATACTAGTTTTACCACAATGAGAACAATTCTATAGTTTTTTGAAATGGGCAATTTTAACATAAATAAAACATATAATGTAGCTAAAAATGTTAATTGTTTGTGGGCAGAAGCTATAGTATAGTGGATGGACAGGGTCCTTGCCTTGCATACAGCTGACCCAGGATTAATCTCCAGACCCCATGAAGGCTCCCTGACCCCTGCCAGGACAATCCCCGAGCACCTCCAGGTATGGCCCCAGAACAATTATTGTTAATTCTTAAGAGATAAAGTTATTTTTCTTTTCTTTCATTAAATTAAAAATCTAGTTATAATTCCAGTGAGCACTTTGAAAAAACTACTTCAGTTTTACTTATGTCTAGCTCATTCTGCTGTAAAAATGTTCCATTGTTGGGACCAGAGTAATAGTATAGTGGGTAGAGTGTGTTTACCTTGCACCAGGTTGGATCCCTGACACCCCATATAGTCCCCCAAGCCTGCTGGGAGTGATCCCTGAGCACTACTGGGTATGGCCCCAAAACAAAAATAAAACAAAATCTCATTCAAAAAATTAAAAAAAAAAATCTTAATATTTTAAATATCTGAATATTTTAGTTAATATTTGAATACATTTAATTTTCTATGAATTAAAATTTATATAGGTTTAAAATATGCTTCATTAAACTGTTTCATCTGATATGGGCCAGAGAGGCAGCACAGTGGTAAAGGCTGTCTTGCACTTGGCTGATGAGGGTTTGGTTTTGAGAACCACACAATAAACTCCTGAGCACCAAGTCAGGAGTAAGCCATAACTGCAGCCAGGCACGTCCCAAACCATCAACCCATATGACTGTCCATTTCTTTATGCCTGACTAAAAGTATTTCTGACGAACAAGTAGAGCAAAGAATGAATATCCTACCTGAAAGAGCCAGTAACCCAACTGGAAGAGCTTGTAGTATCAACTCGGTTACTAGGAATGGGCTGTGGAGCAGATATTTTACGTTTTGGTGATGGTTTTAAATCTTCTCTAGAATAGGTAGGAGGTGTACCATTAACATATGGTTTACTTTTTCCCTGGAGAAAAAAAAAAACAAATAAATGACAGCAAACACCTAGCATAGTAGTTAACACAGTCTAACCATATAGGTCAAACCATCTCACGAGTAAAGGACAAACATCTAGCATTTTCAAGTTAGTTCTAGAGTTTCATGCATTAACCACTGTTCAAACCACATCAGTGTCTAAAAATCAATTACTATGAGGCTGGGAAAAAACTTTCAAGGCAAACAAGTATCATAGTAAATTCTAATTTAATTGAGTATTAAAGAAAAATGTTAACGAAAAATTTGATAAAGTGACACAAAGCAAAAACTTTAAAATTAAGGATGACTTTAATATGAAGTAAAATAAAATTTCAGGGGCCGGAGCGATAGCACAGCAGGTAGGGCGTTTGCCTTGCACGCGGCCGACCCGGGTTCGATCCCCGGCATCCCATATGGTCCCCCAAGCACTGCCAGGAGTAATTCCTGAGTGCAAAGCCAGGAGTAACCCCTGAGCATCGCTGGGTGTGACCCAAAAAGCAAAAAAAAAATTAAATAAATAAAAATAAAAATAAAATAAAAAATAAAATTTCAGTAAAAAGTCATAAAATTTAAATAATCATAACAGTACTTAGAAACATGGACACTTCAAATCAAACCCTAAACCTAATGCTATTTACAATACATCAAGAAAATTAAATGAATGTCATATTCCCTGCCAGGACAGATTGTACTTTTACTGCCAGAGGGTCACACTATACTTTCAACTTTCCTATAAACCTTAATTATCTTCTATATCAACCTTAGTCAATTTAAACTATTCCCCAAACTTCTACCCTATATTCAAATAATCAATTAATTAGTACTTGATAGACAGAAGACACCATGAATAAAGGAGAATTTTTCCTTTGTCTCACAAACTTCTAGAAGTTCTAACATGGTTTTGTACAGTAAATGAATAAAAAATGACTAGCAATTTAGGCATTTTATTCCCTACAGGTTAAGAATAATGAAATAAAATGTTAAGAGGTATCTAAAAGTGATCGTCATAATATGGATTTTGCAGCCCAATGTCAATTAGTATTAAACTAGGAAAATGCCTTTCCATGTTATTTTCGCTCCATTTAACACAATGGGCAAAGGCAGAATTTAAAATTAGGGTCACACTATATTTTAACTGCAGGAAGATTAAAAATAATAGAAAATAATCAAAACTGCCATTAAAATTTTAAAAACCAGAAACATGCAAATTAAAAAATCTCACTCTACTTATCAAAATACTACCATAGTACTTTCTCATATACTATGGAATGTTTTAAATAATAAAATTAATTTAAAAAAATGGACATAGACCTAAATTTTGAGGTTCAGAAAAGCGTATATTAGCAAATAAACACAAACCTCAATTTTATCCAAATGAAATCCTGTTGTGAAATCAGGGGACTGTAAGTCTCTAGGACTACCTACTCCTGCATAGCTTCCTTCAGAATCTGATGTTAATAGTTCTGGAAGAGATTCCACAGAGTTGGTCTTATCACACTTAAATAATCCTAAAATACAAAGTTAAAAAATAAAAACACATGCATATTAAACACATATTATATTCAATGACAAAATAAAGCAAAAAGTTCCCATTTACCTATATTTAGGAATATTTAAATTACATTTGTTATAAACAAATTTTAACTTAACTAAAGAATACATTGATATGAAAAATATGAAATCAGTTCAAATCAGTTCAAGTGAAAACAGACATACTAGGTTTTATTCATTTCAATTACATGCCAACTTTGCAATATACTTAAAGGATTTGGGGCTACCAAAATGGCTCACACGTGAATGTGACTGTTGACACAAATTGCAGTGCTGTCGTCATAGGTTAATAGTGATTCAGAAATTTCTCATTCCCCACAAAAATAAAGATGGTAAAATTAAAAAACCCAGAATCTTAATATCGCTTTCTCTCTGCACAATAACCCAGAAATCATTTAGAAGGGGACTGATTCCAGTCTGAATGGGACACAGCCCATCTGTCTGGCTCTAAAACTGACCCATTAGACAAGCTTTATAGAAGTCAACTGCTACGCCTTCGAAGGCCTCTCCCATCCCACAGCTCGTAAAAAAAAAAAAAAAAAAAAAAAATTCTGTTAGGAGTTCACTTTAAAGCAAAATGTTGTTATTAAGTATAAACATACCAAGCAAACTAACTACATGTCCCTCTGCTCCATCTGGTATATAGGTTCATTAGCAGATTTAAGTCATTTCATATATAAACAGTAAAAAGTAAAGTGTGGCTTAGGTTCCAGTACTTAATTTCATGTATTTTAAGTTTAGTAGATTCTAAATAAAGTAGCAAAATAAAATAATACATTATATAGTCTATATTTAAAAGTTGTATAATTAAGGGACTGGAGAGATAGCACAGCAGGTAGGGCGTTTGCCTTGCACACAGCCAACCTGGGTTTGATTCCCAGCATCCCATATGGTCCCCCGAGCACCACCAGGAGTAATACCTGAGTACAGAGCCAGGAGTAACCCCTGAGCATTGCTGGGTGTGACCCAAAAAAGGCAAAAAAGAAAAAATAAAGTTATATAATTAAAAAATAAATAAAACTTTTTCTACATATTCAAATAGTCTCCTGAAAAGTAAATCACCTTGACAAGATATATGATATTCTTTAATTAAAAAAAAAGTCACAAAAAATTTTTGAAAATAATCTCAAACTATAATTTTAAATGTTTTTAGCATCAAATTTTCATCTAATAGTATATTTAATACTGCAGCACCGTCATCCCATTGCTCATCGATTTGATCGTGCAGGCACCAGTAACATCTCTATTGTGAGACTTTGGCACATTGAATACGACACGGGTAGCTTGCCAGGATACTCTCAATAGCTTGCTGGGCTCTCCGAGAGGGATGGAGGAATAGAAACCGGGCTGCCACATGCAAGGACAACTCCCTACTGCTGTGCTATTGCTCCAGTCCTTAATACTGTAATGTTGCCAAAAGTATACTGGAAATAAATCTAATGATTGAAAGATGACTAGTGATAATTTTTGAAAGATCAACACAAGTATTAAACCTTTGTATAGTCACGTGATGAAATTTGCCTCTACTCAAATTTTCTCCCAGATCAGTCTTCTTGGTTTCAAATCATTTAAATGTATAACGTTTTGATCATTAGCTGCTTTGACCACAGAAAGAGTGGCATAGCAGGGAAGATACAGAACCAGAATCAAGGAAACAAATGTTCTATCACTATCTTGAATTACTAACTTTTCTTAGTTTCCAAATTTAAAGGAACATAAATTAGTACATTACTACTATCTCTCCCGGCTCTCAAATCCTACAACTCTAATATATGTGCAAACAAGAACACTATTTAAAATAAACCAAACATCTGCTTTTGCCAGAAGTTTTAGGTGCTGGAAGAAAATCACTGGTTTCATGACTGTCTATTCATTTAACCATTTTTCCATCAATTCTCCACCTAGGCCTCCTTCCAAAGAACAGAAGTAATTACTACCATAAACAGAACACAAAAATCACAATTTTAATTTTTGAAAGGTTTTAAAAGTAACAGATGGAAACTGTCTTAGGGTGTTTTGTCAATTTATCTTTTATATCATCTGAAACAATTATTCTTGATATCTTTCCTTTCTTGGAGCTTTGAGAAATCTCCAAGCTCCTCATTTGTAGTATTCCATTAAACATAGAAAGAAACTTCCTTCTGTGCCATGAACAACAGCCAATTCTCCCATATAGAATACATTAATTGTGCACTTATATTATCAATGTTTCTTGCATAAGAATAATGAGTAGTAAAGTTCTGTACCAATCAATAAGCACACGTATTATTTCTGAAAGTCAAAACTAATCTCATGATTTTATTTTCATTTTATCTTGCAGTTTTATCTGAAGAGACTTACTACAAATTTACATGATATAACCTATAATTAGATGAATCAATAATGTGATTTAGTCTATAATACCACCTGACTGAACTTTAGAAAACAAAAAGTATAAAGGTGATAAAGGGCTAAAAAGACACTAATAATTAGCATCACTAACAATCTTGATGGAATACTGCACTTTTTTCCTAAAGGCTAAAAAAAAAAAAAGGCTATAAAAACTTTGGAAAAAAATAAAATCTGACTATAATACTACATAATATAAACTGCCTTAGGTATAATAATGGCGTTGAAGTTATAAAGGTACATGTGGATGTGTCTGTACTCTCAGAAATATTCAAAATTAAGTTCAGAAAACAGGATCCAGTATAAACTTTAACCTTTATTTTTTAAAAGACTCATATTATGTCTATATATAAAACTA
This sequence comes from Sorex araneus, assembly GCF_027595985.1. NCBI lineage: Eukaryota > Metazoa > Chordata > Mammalia > Eulipotyphla > Soricidae > Sorex > Sorex araneus. The sequence goes on from NC_073305.1 coordinate 109,710,438, forward strand.
TAGTTACCTAATACAACAATAGTATCTCGTAACACTGCTATATACCTATCAATTACTGAATCTCCTTAATAGTAACTACATCATGTTTTGTCTATGTAACTATGTTTTCTAAAGCCAAACTGCCCCATACCACATGGATAGAATAGTCTTTCTAGGACCAGAGAGGTGATTCAGTGCACACCATTTGCCTTGTAGGTATGAGGCCCTGGGTTTGATTCCAGCATAGTGCAAATAAAACATATTTCACAAAGATGTCTCTAAAAAAATTTCTCTTTTCCAGACACACCTCTGCCTTAAAAATCCATCAATAATTACTCAACCTCTAGAATAAAATTCAAATTATATTTTGGCACAGTATAGCCTCTAAAATCTGACCCTTTCCTACCTATTTCTGCATAAACCTACATGGCTATCAACGCTGTACTGTACACACAGGAACCATGCATCCTTTCTGTCTGCTTCTAGCTTCTATGTTGCCCTCTTTACTAACTATATTGATCAGCCTCCTTTACTTGGCGACCTTCGCCTCATTCTTCAGTATTTACCACAGGATTTACTTTCTTCTAAGACATGTTCCCTAATAATCTCAAGACTTGTTTGAATGCTTCTTTCGTGCTCGAACAAACATCAGAGTACTTATCACAATTCTATCATTTGCTGCTTTAATGGTCCCAGTTGATGGCATATAACACATGTTATTATTTAACAGATGTTAAAAGAATTAGATAACTAATAGACATGAAAGATTAGATCAGAATATATATCCTAAAACACTTTTAACTAACCTGTGGATGGTGGGCTCTGAATAATATCTGAAAGATTATAACCTCCTGAACTATCTGAACGCTTACGGGGTTTCTTTTTTGCTTTTGCTTTTGCCTTCTTGAACATACTTTCACTAGAAAACAAGCAAATATTAAAAATAAGTTAGAGATGAAGCAGCAGAATTATTTATTTTAACCAACAGATGTAATATTTTGATCAAGATAAATGTATCAAGATGTATTGGAACAAATTACTATTGTTCTAACTAATATTCCCTTAAAGTTAGAAATATGATGGCAGAACTACAGGAAATTATTTTGAAAAGCAGCACATTATATATTCACATAGGAGCTATTGCAACTATAATTTTAAGCTAAAACAATAGGAAATAAATGTTTAAACAATTTCTGAGAATATGCAACACCCACATTTTAGTATTTTTAATCAGAAGGAGAACACTTATGAGAATAAAGATTGTTTTATGTTACCCTATTATATATGAATGAATACTATTGGTCTTATTACCAACTCACCTATAGTCATATAGGTCAGCTGTGAATATTATTTTGTAATAACTAGTATATGTCCAAATATTAATTTTATCATTAATTTTACTATAAGATGGTATAGACCTATGTCAGATATCTCTATTCCAAATTCTACCAAAATCTAGAAAAAGGGTTTGGGAAAAAAAAAAAGGTATAGAATCCCTTTGGAAGACCAGAAAGTTTTACTCTCTTATCAATAGAAGTAATTCTGTAACCAGATCCTAAATGAAGTTAAAAAAAAAAAAAATGGAGTGGGAGGTGGGAAGGGAGGAAACTGGAAATTCTAAGCAGGGCTTGTGATATGACTACCCCAAACTAGGAAGGTTATGTTGAATCTGCGAGATTGTTAAAGGGCTCCCAATGCTAATGACTCCTAGAATTTCAAGCAGCACTATTATCAACTGCCCAGCACTGAACTACCCAACCTGCCAAGTACTTCGAGGAGTGACCTGAGCCCCTTGAGCACTCTTAGGAGGGACACACCCATATAAATCATTACTGCTTAGCAGTCACTCCAAGTTTTGAAACTGCTGATACCCTCTTTCTGTTCTTGTACAATGGCTTTTATATTTCTTTACCATAATCTTATCAGTATTTAGGAAGTAAGATACATGTACTTATCCAATCCACATTTTAAATCTTAAACTATGTTGCCTTGATATTTAATTATAGAATAAATTCTATTACTCAAAGAGTCTATTATATTTACAATTATACATGTTCCCTTTATCCCAAAGTTAGAATGAATATAAACAGTTCTTATATCAAGTTTCTCATTTTTTTTCCTGCCAATGTCAACAAAAAATTATCACAAGTACGCAAGATTCATTTAGGAAAGTGGAAAAAAAGGAAAATGAAAAGAGGAAGGGAGAAAATACAGCTTACGAATAATTTTGCTCCATATTCATCTCTTCTTTGAAAAATATATCTCCATCTTCTTCCAAATAATTAATATCTGGTCCATCTGGATATGGTGTTATGACTCGCCTATCCATTGCTGGAATCTACAGAAAAAGATATTAATTTTCTCACTAAATCTATATGGACTTTTTATGGATTGGTATAATGCCCCAATTATTTTAATATGTAGTCGGACTAGCCATAAATATTTAGAATGCTGGGCCAGAGCAATAGTGCACTTGCCTTGCACTTGGTCAACTTGGGTTCAATCCCTGACATCCCATATGGTCCCCTGAAAACACTAGAAATGATTCCTTGGTGCAGAGCCATAAGTAACCCCTGAGCACTACAGGTGTGGCCAAAAAAGAAAACAAAAAGTATGAAATGCTGTCTAAATTATAAAGGAACAGAAGAATACTTTTATTAGATTTACCAGTTTATTCCATGACAAAAAGTCTTAAAAAAGCTCTAGTTTATTATAAAATACAAATTAATCCATTTCTTAAAGATCATCTGATTTCACGTTTTTATACTGTAGCACTGTTGTCCTGAAAATATCTGATTAATATAAAAAATGGAGACTTAAGTTTTCAGCAATCATTTATAAATTTAATTTTATAATTATAAATTTATACTTTAAAATGGTTATAAAATAACCATCATTTATAAACGAATTAAGTAGGTATAAATATCTTCAGGTATTTTTTGTCTTGCTTTATTTTGGAATCACACTGGATAGTGCTCAAGGGTAATTTTGGGTCAGTGCTTGGGGGTCAGTGCAGGCAGTGCTCAGGGGACCATCATTATTTTGTAATGGGGTTAGTTTTATTATTGTTGTTGTTGTTGCTGCTGTTCATGGAATTTGGAGATCAAACGCAGGTCTCTGCATAAACAAAGTATGCACTCACTCAGCATTTGAGCTAGGTCTCTAGCAAGTATTTTCAGTTTATCACACACTATCTATTAAGAAACCCTAGGTCCACATTAAAAAACATTTGGGGAATGGGGGCTTCCTCACTATTTGGACCTAGAGATGAGATGCTAGGCTGAGCCAGCAGTTCTTGGAAGGTCATGCAGTGCCAGGGATAAACTTGAGACCTCAAGAATGCAAGGTATGTACCACCAACCCCATATCATCATTTCTAAATGACCTTCATGTGTAGAATTCATTAGGAAATGTCTCCATAAATAAATACAACACAGAAGCCTAAGGGCTAAATGGCTTAGAAACCTGGCATACCCATGCCTGGCTTACAGGCATGAGGTCTTGAGTGAGCTCAACCTTTGGAACCATAATACGTGTTAGTGTAATCCTGATAAATTGATATTTGGGGGCTGGAGCGATAGCACAGAAGGTAGACTTGGGTTTGATTCCCAGCATCCCATATGGTCCACCAAGCACTGCCAGGAGTAATTCCTGAGTGCATGAACCAGGAATAAGCCCTGTGCATCGCCAGGTGGAACCCAAAAAGCAAAAAGAAAAATCCCTGAAATTTGAACCTGGCTGGTTTACTGCCTGTTCTCTTATGGCACCAGAGGCAATTTCCAATCACTCTGCAGACAGGGGTGTGTTGTAGGATAACATAGCCTCAGGTAGTTTAGGTTTATTGTTACTCCCGTTACAGTGCTCCCATTCCTCTGTGTTATTTGTAGCTTCTTTCTTAATGTTCTGTTGACTTATATATATTGTTTTTCTCTTCTCCTTGAGTCCTTTGCATAGCTTATTCAAAGCTATGTCTTTTTTGTATAGACATAAGAAGACAATATTATGCTTTTGTAACTTAGGATTTAATTGGCCTCGAATATTATTCCCTCCTGGGCATCTGCTTTTTTGACTTAAGCCTCAGTTGCCCTCAATTCCTAACACCCCAAAAGCAGGGTCCCGACGAGGGAGGGGACAGATCCAGGGCAAGCAGTGAATTATGTGCTACCCTGGCATCGAGATGGGCCTGGCCAAAGTGCCTAATTCTTAACTATAAGTTAAGAGCTTGATCATAGACAAATGCTGTCATGATCCAAAAGTAATGACGAGACTAGGACCCTGCTAGGGATAGGAAAGACTGATCTGGCCTGAACACTGTAGTCTGAGATCGAGATGGCCCCAGGAGAGCAATTTTATAAGCTTTAATGCATTTCTTATTGTGTCCATACAAAATGATTAATATTATGAATGCTTATATTGTTTGCTGGATAAGGAGAGGAGAAACACACTCATGGGACTCTGTCCTTGGGTGGATCCTCCTGCTGAAAGAGAATCAGTCCTAGGAGAAGCATCCCCTGAGGGAAAGGAACTTTACTCCTATTGATGGTGACCACACCTATGTGTAAGCCCCAACCCCCTCATGCGGGGAGATTTAACTAGGCTGTATGGGTTGGGGGGCCAGATCAAGAGATCCAGAGAGAGATCCAGAGCCCGGAGAGAAGCAGAGAGAGAGAATGAAATAAACTGACTGAGCAACCTGTTTGGCCTTCTTCCTTCCATCGCCTGCCCCTAACCGACAGCCACACACAGCGGTTCCAGGGCACTAAACTCGGGCTGTGAGACAGAGCCGCCCGGAGAGCCCGCAAGTGCACACGCCCCTCGGCGTGCCTTAAGTTTTTTACAGTGTGTGACCTTAGATGAGCACTGCAACTTGAAAATACATAAGCACCACTGTCAGAAAGTGCATCACAGTGATCCCTGATAAGCACAACTAAATGTGTATGACACCAAAACAAAGGAGCACAAGCTGCAGCAAGTGTGTATGCAAGCACCAAAGCTAGAGGAGGGCATTTCAATGGGCATTTCTACATGTGAAAGTACTAAGGTCAGGCATGGGTAGGACCCCCCCTGGTTACTGCCACATCATCTACAGTAACAATGAAGGGATGGAAAAAGAAAGAGGACATTTTAAAAAATAAATAAAATTAAGAATTAGTTTTAAAATTTTTTTCAGTTTTGGGGCCACACCTTGTAGCACTCAGGGTGTGGTTCTGTGCTCAGGAGACCATAAGTAGTGCTGGGAATCAAACCAGGGTCAATTCCATGCAAGGCCAGCATCTTAACCCCTGTTCTATTTGGCACAAAAAATTGTTTTTGTTTGTTTTGGGGTCACAGCTGGTTGTGCTGAGGCTTATTCCGCCTGGCTCTGCACTCAGGGATCTCTCTTGGCAGGCTTTGGAAACCACATGGAATGTCAGGGATCACAGTCAGCTTGGCTACGTACATGGCAACTGCCTTAACACTACCATCTCTCTGGCCCCTATGAAAAAAATTTTAAGTCTAACCTACTATATTGCTGAGGATATCATAGCCTGTCTTCAATGAAAAAAAAATACAAAAAAAAAGATAAAAAGTTATAAAAAAAAAAAAAAGAGAAAAAAATATAAGCCTTACACATCCAAAAGAACAAGAAAGAACAAGAGCAACTAGTATTGGCGTGGATGCAGGGAGAAAGGGAATCTCCTTTATTGTTGGTGGGAATGCCAAATAGCTTTTTCAGAAAACAGTATGGACATTCCTCTAGAAATTAGAAATTGAGCTTCCCTTTGAACCCTTTGGGGCCCCCAGGGTATATTCCTAGAAGCTTCTAGGAATATACCCTGGGGGGCCCAAACACACAGCAGAAACATTATATATATATATATAATATATATATTATACATATATTATATATTATATATATTATATATATATTACTATATATATATTACTATATATACTATATATTACTATATATATATATATATATAGTAAGACTAAATGCAGGGTCAGGAGGATTAGTCAATGGTTGTAAGCTTGCCACAAGAGTATCTGGGGAGGTGAAGGGCAGTTAAGATGAAGAAGGGACCAGTATGACAATGACAGTAATAGAAATGATCACTTTGGACAGGAACTGAGTGCTGAAAGTAGCTAACGCAATACACCTGATATCCTTTCAGTATCTGTACTGCAAACCAAAGCCCAAAAGGGGTGGGAGAGGGAGAGGGAGAGGGAGAGGGAGAGGGAGAGGAAGTGTGCGTGCGTGCGTGCGTGCGTGCGTGCGTGCGTGCGTGCGTGTGTGTGTGTGTGTATAAGGGGGGGAGTGGGATCGAGGGAGGGAGGGGAAAAGTGCCTGCAATAGAGGTAAGCAGTGGAGGGGAGAGGGAGAAGGAGAGAAACTGGAGACACTGGTAGTGGGAAATGTGCACTGGTGGAGGGATGGGTGGTGGAACAGTCTGACTGAAACCCAATCATGAACAACCCACCATGAACAACTTTATCTCACTGTGATTTAATTTTTTAAAAAAGCCAATAAAAACTATTCAGAAGAAAAAAAAAAACAAGTCTTACCATTTTTCGGTAAAACACAGAAAGATCCTTTAAAACTTCATCACTTAAAACATCAAGAGACCTAAAATATAAAACAAAATTCTACGTTAGGAGTCTTTTAACTTAAACCTGTCAATATTTTCAGAAACGTTCACATTTCATGATGCTTAGTAATATTTTTTAAGCATTAATGAATCAGCTGTTAAATACTCATTTGGTAAGCTTGCACAGTATATTTCATATAAATAGGGAACACACTAAGAACAAAGAAACCTCAAACAATCTTACATCTCAGTTCTTTGTATGTATAATGTTAATATACAATTAACATTACTATCAAAAACTTGAAAAACCCTTGGCAATTCACTTCTCTGGGCTACAGTATCTTTATGGTCAGATTAGTTGTATCTGAAGTAGATTTCAAGGAATTCTAGTTCCAAAAAATAGTACTTATATTTTAAGCAAATTTTACATTCTAAAATACATTTTAAACTAATGCAGAATACTCAGAATTTTTTGGGGGGAGACAAACCCTGCTGTGCTCAGGGCTTCCTCCTGGCTCTGTGCTCAAGGATTACTCCTTTTGGTGTACTGGAGACCATCTGTGGTGCAGGGGATCAAACCCAGGTCAGCTCAGTGGAAGGCAAACAGCCTTATCCAATGTGCTAGTTTAGCTTCTCTGTTCCTTGGATACTCAAATCTATATAAACCAGTATAGCTGAGTAAAAATTTAAATTGAATTAACCTGTGGTGTTACATCTATTCTGGTTCAGTCCTTTTTTTAGAAAATAGGTCTGAGTTCAAAAATCGTGGGTGCTGGGCACGTGTTCAGTGGCCATGAGCAGCCTTCCCATCCTGGCGGACACAAGAAGGAGGGAACAGGGCCACCAAACTGTTTAGTGATCAGTCCCTGTTTATTCCGATCTCTATCCCCATTCCAGACTCACACTTCCCATCCAGTTTCACCCTTCTCCATTCCTATCTTCCAGCATTATTTAAGAGCAAAAACTTCAAAGGTTCAGATAGCATTTAAATATGTGAGTAAGCACCATCAACATATGCAAAGCCCTTTCTTATAGGGAAGACAAAATCCCATCCTGATAAGAGATTCCCCCATGGGCAGAATTTCATGTAAGGACATACATATTTCTCTTTTTTTTAGTCCAAATCCATTTAAACAGTCATTTTAAATATAATTATATTTCTAGTCATTTTGTACGGACACAGTAAGAGATAACATTAAACTTAAAAGGTGGCTCTCCTAGGGACATCTCACTATATATCCAGACTATAGCCCTCAAGCCAGATTAGTTCTCCCTAACCCCACAGGGTCCTTATCCAGTTATTTCTTTTGGGGTCATAACAGTGTCTGACCATGACTATGCTCTTAACTTACAAGTTTTATGGTGCTTGGCCTGTTCATTTATGATGTCAAAGCAGCTTACAGCGTAAAGAGACCAGACATCATATAAACAAAAAAGACCATCTAATTTTTTAAGCCATCTGCTGTCACTTAAATTTCACCAAAGAAATACCAAAATAAATACAGAAATCCATAAGTAATAAATTTTATGCTTTTTAAATTTAATTAAATACTGACTTAATATGTAATACAGACACAGAACAGACTAATTAGGAAGAAAAAAACATATTAAAAATATATTTGTGGGGGCTGGAAAGCTAGCACAGCGGGTAGGGCATTTGCCTTGCACGTGTCCAACCGGGGTTCGATTCCCAGCATCCCATATGGTCCCCAGAGATGGCCGGGAGTAATTCCTGAGTGCAGAGCCAGGAGTAACCCCTGTGGATCGCTGGGTGTGACCCAAAAAGCAAAATATATTTGTTAAAGTACTACTTTAACTACAGTGCAAGATTCACTGAAGGACATTTTTGTAAACTTTTTTTCATAATTATATTTTCATTTTCTGCAAATTATTCACACTTAAAGATGACACTGATGGTGACTGGTGTTAAAACTTTCTATGCCTGGGGCTGGAGTGATGGCACAGTGGGTAGGGCGTCTGCCTTCATGAAGACGACCCAGGTTCAATTCCCAGTATCCCATATGGTCCCCTGAACACTGCCAAGAGTAATTCCTGAGTGCAGAGCCAGGAGTAACCCCTGTGCATTGCTGAGTGTGGCCCAAAAAGTAAAAAAACAAAACAAAAAAAACCTTTCTATGCCTGCGACTCAACGAGGAGTAACTGTAAATCACAGTGCCTTAATAAAAAATTAATACAGAAAATTAACTAAAACAGATGCATGAACACTGTAGCACTGTTTTCCTGTTGTTCATGGATTTGCTCAAGCGGGCACCAGTAATGTCTCCATTGTGAGACTCGTTACTGTTTTTGGCATATCGAATCGCCACGGGTAGCTTGCCAGGCTATGTTGTGAGGGCAGGATACTCTCGATAGCTTGCCAGTTCTCCGAGAGGGACAGAGGAAGTGAACTCAGGTCGGCCATGTGAAAGACAAAGGCTCTACTGCTATGCTAGCACACCAGCCCAAAAATAGCTGCACAAAATATACATAATTGCTTTGTCAACAAACTATAAGCATAAGCGCTAGTTTTTTAAACTGTGAGTTGCCACCCTGCATGAGGTTATATAACTTTAAAAATTTTGCTTTAATATGTATTTCCTTGGACTGGAGTGATAGCATAGGGGTAAAGTATTTGCTTTGCATGCGGCTGACCTGGTTCAATTTCTCCGCCCCTCTGGGAGAGCCCAGCAAGCTACCAAGAGTATCCCGCCCACACGGCAGAGCCTAGCAAGCTACCCGGGGTGTAATCATTATGCCAAAAACAGTAACAAGTCTCACAATAGAGATGTTACTGGTGCCCGTTCGAGCAAATCGATGAACAACAGGATGACAGTGCTACAGTGATATATTTCCTTAACAGGGAGCCAGCTCAAAGGAATGAACACATGCTTGCATGCTGGAGCCCAGTTTCAATACCTGCCAGCATGGTCTTCTAAGCACCATTGAGCACTTGGGAGTAACCCTTGAGTACCACTGGATGTGACCCAAAACAATAACAAAAGTTGCCATTTATGGCTATGAGACTCTTAAAATAAATAAATACTGCTCTTTATGACTTTATGATTATCAGTAAATATTTGATCTGTATATCTATTATATATATATATGTATGTATGTATGTATTTCTGCAGGGTTACATACAAATTTCTTGGCTAAAAAGCATTTGCAATTATAAAGTTTAATCCTTATGGGTGTATGACCCCAACCTACCTTGCTTCAAGTAAAGCTGACATATTCAGTCCCATAAACTGTAAACAAGACAATTTCAACTGGTCAGCATTATACATTGCAGCAAATTCCAGGAGCATAGCAGCATTCTTAAGAGTAACTACAAAGGAAAAAAAGTACAAAGTGAAATAAAATCCAAATTCAATAGTACATTTATATACCATTTCTCAAGTTGTCAGGATGGTTACTTAGATCGAATAAGGAAAACCGGGAAAAAAAATTTTAACTACAGCATATAAAGAACCTATTTTCCATTCTGATATGCCAAAGTCATTTTAAGCAACTGCTTGCAAGAAAAATAAATATACATATAAAACCTGTAAGCAAAAGAAAATACATGAAGTTTAATACAATATGACCAAAGGAACACATAAAAATCTAACACCTAACGCTTTCAATTAGTTTAGTTTAGTTTGTTGTTTGGAGCCACACCTGGCAGTACTCAGGGCATACTCCTGGCTCTGCACTCTGGAGTCACTTCTGATGATACTCAGGGAACCATATGGGATGCCAGGGATCACTCCCAGCGTAAGCTATGTGCAAGGCAAGCACCCTACGTCCTGTACTCTTGCTCCAGTCCAAGAATATCTTGCATTTCCATTTCCATGGAGAACTTTCCATTTCATTTATAAATAAACTTAAGAAAAAAAAGCTAAGAGTAAGAGAAGTTGACAAAATCATTTTATATTGCATAATTTATGTGGGTGTAGGAGATGCAATGCACAGCATGGCTATAGCTAATACTGTATTGTATATTTTAAAATTGCTAGGAGAATAGATCTTAAAAGATCTCATCTCAGTTACAGTGAGTCAAAAAAAAAAGTAAAGGAAATATGATCCACATTGCCAAGATCTTATCAGGTTTTTTTTGTTTGTTTGTTTGTTTGAGGAACAACAGTTGTCTTGGATCAAACCCAGTGATGCTCAGGAGACTACAATGATGCAAGGATTAAACCAAGTTCTGTACATGCATCATCCCTGTACTGTATCTCCAAGATCCTTCCGTTTTATCAGCTCAAATAGATAAAATAACAAAAAGGAACTCAGGGTTTCAAAGTTGAGTGCTCAGAAGCATAGTTATACAATTTCTCAAATAAAGAACAGAAAAAAAAAAAGAGTTCAAAATAAAAATAAGATGTTTCGGTCAGGTATATTAGTATATCAGAGAATAGTTACATAAATATTTCAGTCAATAGTTGGAAACAGGTAGGTAAAATAATTATAGACAAGACAGACCAGTGCCAGTGTAAAAACGTCTGTTCTCAAACTTTCATACTTGATTTTTCACGAATCATGAAATCACGAAATCCCCGTTAATTGTCGATTATTCGAGCGGGCTCAGTAACCTCTCCATTTGTCCTTTCCCTGAGATCTTAGAAGTCTCTCTCTGCTCGGCCCTCTCAATGATGTCACACTGGAGGCTCTTTCAGGGTCAGGGGAATGGGATCCAGCTTACTACTGGATTTAGCATATGAATACAACATGGGAAGCTTGCAAGGCTGTCCCATGTGGGCAGGAAACTCTCAGAAGCTTGCCAGTTTCTCCCAGAGGGCGAAGTAGGATACAAGATACCGCTTCTGGGAGCTTGCTTTTAAGTCTCTGGGCGCTGACCGTTGATGGACTTACACACACCCGGGTTCCTCTGCCGGCAACCCCATGCGCGAGGCCCGTCCGAATGTGCGGAGAGGGGCCCCGAGCATAGCTGCAGCTAGGTTCCAGTGGTCCTCGGCCGCTGGGTGGGGAGGGAAGCTGAAGCCCATTTCCTCCGAGGGGCCCCGGGGAAGACAGCCAGGTGTGCGGGCAAGATTTTTCAAAATAAACTATATATCTTTGCTATTTAGGCTTTTAATATATCTCAACAAAAACTAATATATTTTAATAATGTGAAGGACTTATTCTCACATACTAAAATCTCTAAAAAAATCAAGTATTTATAAGTAATGACACGAAATTGCTTAAATGTTCAAAAAATGTTTGACACAAAAATATTATAGTGAGTTTTACCATAAGGAATTTTGTTTTTGTTTTGGGACCACATTAGCTGTGCTCAGATATTACTCCTGGCTCTTCTTTGGGGATCACTCCTAGCAGGACCTGGGCGACCATATGGAGATCGAACCTGGATCGACAGCTTGCATGGCTGCTGTACTATTTTTCAGTCCCCATACAGGATAATTTAGACACCATTACTTAGCAATATAATGGACTTTTAAATGTTAATCTTAAAACATCTGAAACTGTCACTGTCATCACTGTTATCCGTTGTTTGTCTATTTATTTGAGCAGGCACCAGTAACATTTCTATTATACTCAGCCCTGAGGTTTTAGCAGCCTCTCCTTGCTTGCCTTTCCCAGTGACTGGAGGCTCTTTCAGGGTCAGGGGAATGAGACCTATCATTACTGTTTTTGGTATATCGAATACGTCACGGGTAGCTTGCCAGGCTCTACTATGTGGGCGGAATACTGTCGATAGCTTGCCAGGCTCTCTGAGAGGTATGTATATATCTGTTACTGTATTTTGGATATGAATATGCCACAGGGAGCTTGCCAGGCTCTCACAAGTGGGCAATAGACTCTCAGTAGCTTGTCAGGTATAGTACTATATACTACAAATAATCTAAAGCAACTAAAATACACAGAAAGACATTCCCAGGTGTATACAAATGTATTTCTGTGTGTGTTTGGGGGGAGCTGGCATGGGGGGGAGGTCAGTGCTCAAGGCTTACTCCTGGATCCACGTTCAGGGGTCACATCTGGTAATGCTAGGCATCCAACTGGGGACTGGCCTGTGCCAAGACAACAACTTATTATTAATTTAAAACACCTGAAAATAACTTAATATTATAATTTTAAGATACTCACGGTTTTCAGTTAATGCTACTTCACAAATTTCTTTTAATCGAGTTATGAGAAGCTGATCAGCAACCACAAGAACCCTACATATAAAATCCACATTTTGAGATTCTAAAACAAAAAACAAAGCATTAATCTTTATTGACAGCGTTACGCATAACAAAGTTCAAGTACCTAGGACACCATGAATTACTGTATAACTGCCTAACTATTGCAATGGCAACTATGATTAATAAATTTATTTCTGTATTTTATTTATAAAGGGGGGGGAGGCACACCTGGTGGTCCTCGGGGCTTATTTCTGGCTCTGTACTTAAAGATCACTCATGTATCTGTGCTTGTCCCTGGCTGTGTTCAGGGGACTACATGCAGTACTGGAGGTAGAACCTGGGTCACCCAGGTGCAAGACAATGAACCTTACCTGCTATACATCTCTCTGGCCCCTTATTTCTACCTTATAAATAGAAAACTTTAAAGAAACACATCTAAATATCCTGGCCTACCCTAAAACCACAAATTGGGCAATATAAATTGACCTTTTACTCCAGAGCGCTGCCAAATTACATGATTTCTTAAAATTCCCCTCATTATTTGACAAATGCTTCTCAAACTAAAAATGGGAAAAAAAGTAAAACCTCAGAATAAAACTTAGTATACACATGTATGTTAAATACATGTAACACATCGATGTTAAGAGGGTAGGAAGGAAAGGTAAAATACTTCTCTTTGCCTTATTTAGAATAAAACTGATCACTTCAGAGTACTTTTTAAAATCGAAGTTCCTACTTTAAAATAACCTTCAGCTGAATAGACACTTTAGCAAGCAAGACAGCAAGACACAGAGATGGCCAAAAGACACATGAAAAAAATATTCTCAACAGCAAGGCTTTGTAAAGAGATATACAGGTGTTAAGGCCTTGCATGTGGCCAACTTGGGTTTGATCCCCAGCACCACATATAGGTTCCCTGAGCACCACTGAAGTGATCCCTGAGTAGCACAGAACCTAGATTAAGCCCTGTGCACTGCCTGATGTGTACCCAAAATGAGTAATAACAAAATACTCATCATTATTGATGGTCAGGGAAAGGCAAAACCATAATACAATGAGCTAACATCTCACACCTCTGAGAATAGATTAAATTCAAAAAGGTCAGAAACAAAAAGTGTTAGGAGTGTAAGATTTAAAAAAAAGAGAACCTCATTGGTAAGAATGTAATCTGGTTTTTCATAAAATCAGTATGGAGACTTCCAAATATTTTTTTATACAAATAAAATGTTCTCTAATTAATACCTTTTATCACCACAGCTTCATCTGTATAGAGGTAGTCCAAAACAACTTTCAGAATATCAGAATGTATTGGCATTTCCAGAGCTGCACAACTGGAAGCCTAAATCAAAAAAGTAAAATTATTTATTATAAACAAACAAACTCTATTATATTCTGATTTGGTTACTGAAATAAAAAAATTATCAGGAATTGTATCAAATTTTAAAAAAAATTTTAACACAAAATGCAAAGCATTAAAATGAGATGTATTTATCTTTAAAATACCTTATATGTAATATTAATATAAAAAGATTAAGAAAAATTAAGAAAAAAACACACTAGCATTCTAAACACATGACCAAACAATAATGGGGAAATTCTGATTTAAATGATTTTTTTTAATAACAACTTTATTTCTAAATATTGCTATTTTCAACATGATGGTGTTTAATACAATACACATATTCAATAATGTTATGTTTGAAGCCTGGACTCAATTCTCAGAAACACACACACACACACACACACACACACACACACACAATTAGATACAAGTGAAAACCTGAGTTAAGAGTATCAGGTTTCCAATTTTCTTTCCAAATTTCCTCAATAGTATACTTTTTGCAAATATATAAAAAAATTACCAGCTTGTATGGTTCCTATCTTAAATCTTACCTCAATCCAAGAGCTACTCAGCATACTATGAAAATATTCTGAAAGAAAAAAAGTACAGTTCAATAACAGTAATACAATATGATACTAAATAAGCAACTAACATAAAGCATACCTACCAAGTCTAGCACAAAGAACACATTTATGACAAGGAAATTCCTTTCCATCCACTGATTTCATGGTCACATCACATAGAAATGAACTGGGGGAAAAAAAGTACAACTGAAGCAATTGTGATTACTTTACCTTAGTTATCAACTAAGAAAAATAATAATCGGATTTTTGTTTAAACTCGATTTGTCTTAATTAAAGGAGAAAGTAAAGAACTAAAAGATATAAAATAACTAAATAAATCACTTATTCTGTGCTATATACTGCCAATTTCCCTCGTTTTGAAGTTTATCACATAAAGTACAAATACTAAAAAATATAAACTTCTAATAATATACTAAGAATAGAATTTAAGGGCTGGAGTGATAGCACAGCTGGTAGGGTGTCTGCCTTGCATAAAGCAGACCCGGGTTCGATTCCCAGCATCCCATATGGTCCCCTGAGCACCGCCAAGAGTAATTCCTGAGTGCAGAGCCAGGAGTAATCCCCATGCATAGCCAGGTATGACACAAAAAGCAAAAAAAAAAAAAAGAAAAGAAAAAAGAAAAAAAGAGTTTAATTATAGCAAAAAGTTATAGTTATATATATAGAGAGAGGCAGGCATACTATGTTTACTATGTTTTGTAGTGGGATACCATCTTATTACAGTAAGACACAAGATTCAGGCAAGAAAAGAACTAAAATTTAAAACTCCTTTAATAAAAAGTTTGCTGCAGGTTTACTTTAGGTTGACCTTGTGAGCACGCACTATTTTTGGACTCTCAGAGAGCGCAGCAAGCTAGGGAGAGTATCCCGCCTGGCAAGCTGCCCGTGGCATATTCGATATGCCAAAAACAGTAACAAGTGTCACAATGGAGACGTTACTGATGCCTGCTCAAGCAAATCAATGAATAACAAGACAACAGTGTTATAGTGTTTAATAAAAAGTAACCAGGTAAACTACAGTATCAATAAGCAGTTATCATTTTATCCATTATATTTTACAGTTTTTAAACATTTCAAAAAGTTAAGACTAGAAAAGGTTGAGAGGGTATCTATCTAAACTGTCTATGTATCTGAGAAAGAACTGTCTCCACATTTAGCTGCCAATATCTAGGGATGAAAATTTTATCATTTCCTAACTTACCATTTTTTCTGATTTAGCTTTGGTTTACTACCCGGTTTCTTGGCAACAACAATAATTTTTTCATTTTCAAATTTGACTCCATCTAACCTATCAAAATATGCAAAAAACTGGTTAGATACTTTTTCCAATAAAACAAGCAAACAAGAATTCAACTTACATCTGAATATGACTATAATTTTTATTATATGGAAAAGTATCTCAGTGAATACTCATTTCATGATAAAGAAATACACATTGTCCACCAATTTTACATAAAATTTGAACTGTATTAAATATGCATATGTGTACATATAAATATATACAAAAATCAAGTCAAAGCCATGGCACAAAGTCCCAAACTGTTTTTAAAAAGAAAACAGGATATACACTCCTTGTTTCACTACCTAACTATAATTATACTGCTATAAACAATATACTTTAAAAAATAATACCCAAAAATTAGGAGAAATACCGTTAAGTACTTCATATATGCTTACGACAAAACTATAACAAAAGTGAAGTTAACATTATTCCTATTTTATACAGTTGAATACTAAGAAATTTGTCCCAGCTAATAAAAGTAGTGCTAATGAACAGTCATGCACAGGTTTTTAAAAATTCAAAAAAAGACAGTATTCTTAATAGCCCACAAACTGCCCTCACTCCAGATACCTGCTACAGATCCATACTAGAGTCCAAACCCACTTAGCAGTCTTCCCTCCCATTAAGATTTTAATCCAAGAAGTCCCAAAAGAGACAGCAAAACATGAAGGAAATATATCCATGTACTTCCTACCACAAAAGGAAGGGAGAGAGAGAAGGAAAGAAGTAGGAGAGAGGCATGCATTAATCAATAAAATAGGTTTTAAAAGGTGGACAGAGGTAGGACAAAAAAGTATTAAGGAGCCATACCTACTACTCAAATTATTGAAACCAAATTTCTTTGCAACACTTTGCAACATTCTTATTGGATCCTCTTCCCCAACACTTTTTCCTTTTTTGGAAGATTTGGGCTTGTTTTTCTGCTTTTCACTAGTTGTATGAGCCTGATTACTTTTATAAACTTCAAATGCTGATTTCTGATTATCTTCATGGAAATTAATTTTATTGATTTGAGGGTTTGGAGTACCCTGACAATCTTCTGTTTTTTTGCTTAAGTTTATTCTTGGTTTGAAGCCATGAGTTAAAAAATCACAAGTATCTGTGTATATAAATTGTAAAAGGTACTCAAACAAGTCAGGATGAACCTTCTCTACCACAAAGAGATGACATCCTGCAGAATCTTCATCTTTCTGGTAAACATCTATGAAGTCTAAAGTACTATCTGAAAGAAATAATTTCTGAAAAAAGTCAGAACGCACTGCCAAAATAAATTTATGTGCAGGGAAGATTCTATTACCAACTTGAAATGTCACATCATGAATATTGTCCATTTCATCTGTTTCCCTCAACAATTTACCAAATTCTTCAAAGAAAGATGATGAGGACACAGCCGGAATTTCATAAAGGCTAAAATTGAAACAAAAATAACTTTTACTTTCAAGTAAATTTTTTAAAGCATCCCATGCATAATCTTTCAAAACAGAATTTTCTTTTATTTTTCAAAGGTGTAAGTTTTATACTTAGTACTTCATATAAGAATATTTCATTCTTGGGGCTGGAGAGATAGCACAGCAGGTAGGGCGTTTGCCTTGCACTCGGCCGACCCGGGTTCAAATCCCAGCATCTCATATGGTCCCCTGAGCAGGGCCAGGGGTGATTCCTGAGTGCAGAGCCAGGAGTAACCCCTGTGCATCGCCAGGTGTGACTCAAAAAGCAAAAAAAAAAAAAAAGAATATTTCATTCTTAAAGATGGTATCACCCTTTGTCTCTGTTCCTTTTACTTTGATTCTCATTGAAAATTTTTAAAAAATTCAAAAAATGTATTTCCCAACCTCTTTCTTTTACATCTTATACAAATGAAGAAAACAAAATTACTATAGGTCTCACAACCAGGAAAACCTGCAAAACTCAAGAAAATAAAGATAAATGTACACACATTTAATCAGTCTGTATTCTAGTTCTTTGAGTACTAAAGAAATAACAAACATAAATACATATACTAAGGAAATGTAACAAATTAATAAATAACACCTTCTCAGCCTTTTTTATCTTCCAAATTAGGAAGTCAAAGCTCCTGGTTTGCTTGGGAGTAAGGTACTTCACAGGAGACAAACTTTTATTGTTAAGAATGTGACAAACCAGAAAGACAGGATGGATGGTCACCTTACTTGGAGAGCTCTTCCTTGTTTAACAGTACCCTTAATGTTTTATCTTAACTTGTCATCTCTCTAATGTGAATCAGCAAATGCAGGGAGGTTTATACTGCCCTAAAGATGACTCTATAGTACTTACCTCTTCTGTCATTTGCTGTTTTATTCACAAGACATAAAAACTTTGCCAACTGCATAAGAGTTTTTCAGAATGTGGGAACTCAGTATACATTATAAAATATTATATACATCATAAAATGATACAGATAGGAATTATGTGTATTATCAATATTGTCAACAAGTATCAGTTTCCAAAATAAATGAAATTCATCTTTTACACCTTTGAGTTACATTGGTAACATGAATATATATCCAGTCTACAAGATTTGGTAAAAGGTCTCTGATCAAATTTGGTCTACAAGTTACTGAAAACAAAAAGATAATGCAGTTATTGTTTTTCCTAAAAATGAAGTTGAATATAGAAGAGTATACCTTGCTTTAGGATCTGATTGCAGGAGTGCAAAGTTGCATCCACTTGGATCTGTGCTGACACTTACAGCTCTATGGGCAAAAGTAAGTTTCTCAAGCCGAATTCTTTCATAGACACTATTTATGTCAGAAATACAAGACACATCTGAGGAGGAATTATGAAGGTTTGATAAGATCTCTGCTAAAAGAAAAAAAAATTTCCATTAATCAAGTCTATCAAATTGTTAAATGACTTAGGAATAACTGGAATATGTACAACTGGTAGAACTATGAAAGTATTTTTCTATGCATTTAATCCTTTAAAAAATGTATTCTCTAACATACCTTAGAATCTATAGATTGATTTTATTACAAAGGATACTTTAATAGGCTAAATTCTCAATTACAATGATTTTATCACATTCCAATAAATACATTTTTCACATTGTAATTATTATCTTTCTAAACACAAAAAACAAAACCTAATGCTATGCCAGCTTTTAAAATTCTTCACCCTCTCATTAAAAATGTATAACTTAGTGTTTTCACAATCTTATTTGTTCTCTCCCTTCCTCTACAGAGTTTCTCCCATTGTTTCAGCAGGTACTGGATCAATCTATACAATTTTCATAAATCTATTCCTGGTGTTATAGTAGTAAACATTTTAGCTATTAAAACAAACTTCATTCTTCATAAAATAGTTAAGCAAAAAAGATTCTTAGTATCTGTCCTAAAGAGCACAATGAGCAGACTTATGCTTACATAATCATTATCAAGGCTATTAAAGAAAAGTATAAAGATCCTTTGAGAAATCACTTTAGAAGTAAAAAAAAAAACTGATGTAGCTGAAGATTAAAACAATGCTGGGAAGATAAATTTTTTCAGAAATATTTGACATAGCTAAAACATTAAGCCTGTCTTCTCCCTTGAATGTGTATCTTGTTTGCTTGCTTTGTCTCTTTAACAAGCTTCAACCACTCTGAAGAGGGTCATGTTTTCTTTTGAACACGTATTGCCTCTCTTTCTCTCCCCTCATATCTATGCCATAAAGAGGCAAATAAATTCTACTTTTTCAGGGGAAAAAAACAAGACTACTAATTCTGGACGACATTAAAAATGAGCAAATCTGCAGACCAGAATCATAGTGCAACAGGTTGAACACTCACTCTGCATGCAGCTAATACAGGTTTGACTGCCAGTACCCTATATATAGTCCTCCATGCAGAGTCAGGAGTAAGCCCTGAGCACTGCTCGGTATGTCCCTCCCCCTGGCAAAAAGAGCAAAGTTTTAATAACCAATACATGTAATACAAAAGTTAACAGGCAATACCAGTAATCCACAAATTTATAGATGTACAAACAGGTAATAAAATATATAATGAGTATACCCTCTATTTTCAATGTTACATCTTAATTAAAACTATATTGTTTTTGGTTATTGGATCACTCCCACTAATGCTCAGGAGATACTCCTGGCTCTGCACTCAGGAATTACTCCTGGCAGGGCTCTGGGGACCACAAGGAATGCTGGGGATTGAACCACAGTCAGCCATGTGCAAGGCAAGTGACCTACCTGCTGTACTATCACTTTGGCACAAATTTGTTCTTTATATTACCAACCAAATAAAGCTTATCTTTAATAATTCTGCCACTGTTTAATCAATTTATTAATGCACTGAAAAACACTCCATAGACATAAAAACCTTACTCTTTGTGTGAGATTTTCTTATATGTCATAAGATGTATTTCTTTAAAAGTTGTTTGTTTGTGGTTTGGGGATGACACCTAACAGTGCTCAGGACTTACTCCTGGCTCTGCACTCATGAATTGCTTCTGGTGATGTTCAGGAGACCAAAGAGATGTCAGGTATCAAACCCAGGTCAGCCACGTGCAAGGCAAACAACATACTGTTACTCGGGCCCCCAAATTTTAATCTTAATATTAAAGAATACAGGTCAATAGTAAAGCTCATACCTTGTTATATTCAAAGCACTGGACTGGATCCAGGCACCAAAACAAAGCAAAATATATAATTATATATGTAAGAATAAAAAATATATATCCATATATATGGATATGAATAAGTATACTAGCACTGTAGCACTGTCATCCTGTTGTTCATCGGTTTGCTCAAGTGGGCACCAGTTATGTCTCCATTGTGAGACTTGTTGTTACTGGTTTTAGCATATCGAATACACCACGGGTAGCTTGCCAGGCTCTCCATGTGGGTGGGATACTCTCCCTAACTTGCTGGGCACTCCGAGAGGAACATAGGAATCGAACCCGGGGTGGCCGCATGCAAGATTTTAGCTATTAAAATAAACTTCATTCTTCACAAAATAGCTAAGCAAAAAAGATTCTGAGTAAGACATATATACTTCTTTCAAACTTTTGTACATACAAGATCCAAGAATCTGATTCTCATTGAATAAAGAAAATTTATATTGTAGCTCAGTGTTTTTCTCCCATCCTAAGTATATTATATACATCTACTTATATACTACACACACACACACACACACACACACACACACACACACACCATGATCAACTCAAATCTCAATTTGAGATAGATTAAAGAAAGCCATATAGGAATCTTGGAAGTTCTAAAATTCATTTTATATTATAGGGGCCACACCCAGTGGGGCTACGGAGAGGGATAGAACCACTCCCATGCTTGCTGGAATTACCAGAACTACAGTACCCAGTAGTGTTGGAAGGGGCCATGAGGCATGCAAAACCAGGGATCAAATTCAAAACCTTCCACATGCTAGGAAAGTGCTCTACCACTTGAGCTATCTCCTCACTTTTTGGATAGTTCCTTATTCAAAACTACATACTTTCTTTTGTACTGCAATTACCAGTAGCCCAGTAGCCAACCTCTGTTATTAATATGGATAGGAATGTGACCTCAAGACACACTGAAACAGAAAACAAAAATTAAAAGCAGTGTAAACTTAAATAAACTGGATATTTCCTCGGTTTATGTGCATATGCACAACAAACCAAAATTGAAAGACAATACAGGATAAAACTTTGTCAATAAAACCTAATAATAAATGCTTGTGAATATGACCAAGTGAATCTATTTTTTTCCCCACTGCAAGGCAGGGTATTGGACCAAAGTATGCAAGGTTTATGTTTTACCTTGTAACCAAAAATATGCTGGGCCCTGTATTTTTGAAATGGAAGGTTTCAAATATAAAGTATATGTGAACTGACCTTTCTTTTCGGAGCTCTTTCTTTTTTCTTCAAACCATTTCCCTCTAAATCCTTCTCCATCCTGTGTGACAAAGAAAGCTTCATTTCTATTTAAAGCAATATCAGAAATGAACACTTGGCGTGGATAGGCCCAGCGACACTGCTTCAGAGAACTGTTGACTGATCTCCAACAAAATACCTAAAATAAAACCAACCAAAAATTGAAACAAGAAATTTAAGAGATGTCTTTAAAATAAAAGCTCTCATTTTCATTCTTCTTGAAGTTAAAAAAAAAAAAAAAAAAAGAATTGGCCAGAGCCAATTTAGGAAAGAAATGGCAGTTCAGGTGCTAAGCTTCCTCATTCAGTTATATCCAGAGTATTAATCTTACCTGTATCATATACTAGCACTTCAAGTAAAATTTCATTTGAAAAATTAACATACTATTAGAAGTTTAATTTTCTCATGATTAAGATACCTAGCATACAAAATAATTTCTACATCGGAGAGTCAACAGCTTTATCTGAGTCAATTAAAAGTTTTATACTCAAAAGACAATGTCTCTGTGATTAATTCCTTCACAGTACCTATACTGTTGATTTCTACATACACACACACACACACACACACACACACACACACACACACACACACACACACACACACACACACACACACACACACACACACAGGAGGCAATAAAGAAGGCCAAGGGATTCCAGCAATCCTCATGCTGGTGATAGTCAGCGAACACCAGACACCAGAGCCACACCTGGAAGTGATTGCCCATGTGCCAGAGATCAAACAAGTCATATCTCTGAACACTATATTTTTATCTTTTTTCTTTTTTTGCTTTTTGGGTCACACTCGGCGATGCTCAGGGGTTACTCCTGGCTTGCACTCAGGAATTACTCCTGGCAGTGCTCAGGGGACCCTATGGGATGCTGGGGATAAAACCAGGGTCGGCCGTGTGCAAGGCAAACGCCCTCCCCGCTGTGCTATCGCTCCAGCCCACACTATATTTTTAAGTTAACAATTTTAGCTTCCGAGATCAGACAAGATTGGGTGCATTCAGGGAATTCTATTAGAGAAATGTACTATTAGTACAAGGAAGTAAAGATACTTGTCTATTAACTGAAGAGATAAAATTCTTTATTTTAAAACTACGTGACATAAAATTGTCATCTGTGTGTAAACTTATACAAAACTGGAAGAAAATTTTCTAATTATGCATAAGTTTTATTTTTTTAAAGAGAAGTTACATAACACATCTACTATCTGTGTAGTATGATATTATCATTAAGTAGTCCATCAAAATCCCTTATTTCCATTTAAGTATAGGAACACTAAGGTTTGAAGAACTATCTGGGAGCCACTGAACTCTCATCTATCACTAATATTTTGTTTGAGTTATATATTTGACTAGTATACTTTCAAAATAGTCTCACAAAACAATACTGTGCAACATTAGTTATATGTCACCATAATTTCTTTGAAACACCAGCTTCATACTAATTCTCATTAATGTCAAAAACAAGTAGGGAAATATGACTATCACAGAAATATTTGTACATTATTAGGTCCCCTGCAGCTATCCATTGATTTATTTGGTTCCCAGATTATTATACTTTGAAATAAATCTACTTACTCTTCCTGCTCCATCCATTGCAAGAATGCAAATTTTTTGACCCCCATTTTCTTTCAAATGTTCAGGATCAACCTTGTATTCCATTCGTCCCCCTGAGACAAGAACCTTTTTCATGTTTAGTTGTCTGAAGTTAAAAAATAAACAAAAAAATGCATCAGTAAGTTTTATAAACTGGCTAGCTTTTAAAAGTTATTGTGAAATGAAGTAAGATGATTTTACCCTTGGAATCTCCTCTTTCCATAAGTTTACTCTATACAAGTGGAAGTTTCCTTCTTTAAACAAATCCTACTAAACCATCAAGCCACAAAGATATATTAAATACTTAATGCCAAGTTGCTAATGCCCACATTACCTTTAGTTTTATAGTAGTAACTATACCTGTATTAGACTAAAAATTCCAAGGTGTATTTATATTTTAACAGAAAATTAAAAATGTACACCTCAAAACAGAAATACTTAGCTTCAAATACAGGCAACTAAATAGATACAGCTACCCTGAAAATCATTCTTATTGCAAATTTAGTATCTTATCCATTAGTCACACATTTCATTATAAATTACCCATCATGTCAGTTAAGTAGTATGTAAAACTTTTCTCCAATAATTTTGGGCTGGAGTGATAGCACAGAGGGTAGGGTGTTTGCCTTGCACGTGGCCGACCCGGGTTTGATTCCCAGCATCCCCTATGGTTCCCTGAGCACCGCCAGGAGTAATTCCTGAGTGCAGAACCAGGAGGAACCCCTGAGCATCGCCGGGTATGAGCCAAAAAGCAAAAATAATAATAATAATAATAATAATAATAATAATAATTTTACTGCACTAAATTTCAGATATTGCCTGCATTAAATAACTAATTTTGTTTAAATGTTACTGGTAGCAAAAAAGTTCTCTTACTGAAAACTTAGTTAATGTAGCTTTTATCTGTATACTTAGTGTTATCAAGGCAATTTTTATAAATGTCAAATAAAAACAAAAAATTATTATATCTTGTGTAAAAAGAACACTGGTCAATTCCATATAACATCTTTGCTCAAATTTTCACATTTCTGTAACTGACACATGGCTTTCTGTAACTGACAATTTTCCAGTTGTTTTAATTTAGAAATTATAACAAATTTAGAGTACACACTTTCTATTCACAGAAGGTATCTGCATATAAAATTATATTCATTTACATTAATAAAAATAAATTTTGCTACATTTTAATTTCAACTTAAAACCTTGACTTAAAATTACATCCCTTCTTTGAAAGTTAGATATCCAATTTCTAAAATTCCTACATACAACTGCTTCCACTAATTAAGTTATACTTATGCAGATTTATCAGTTTGCATATATTAGTATACTTATAAAAAAATATTAAGCCAATGAAAGAGTCTGAAAACAATGCTTCCTATAAACTGTGACAACAAATGAGCAAAAACATTGCTGTCAAATCAATTATGGATTAAGCAAATGTAAAAGATGGATAGCATATGAAAAAGATAGTACTCTGTACTTCAGAATTTTTTTAAGCACTTGTTCTTTATATTGTCAAAATGAAATCAGAGATGAAGCATTGTAAAATATAACTTATTCAAAAAGAGAAAATTCCAGTTAATCTATAGATACTTAAATCTTAAGTTTAATGGTTCTTTTTAGCTTCAACTTATTGGCTCTAAATCTTAGCTCTATCTGACTTTTATTAACAGATTGCTAGTTTTCTTATATCTTCTATAACATGTCTAAACATAAAAGGCCATACAAATAAAATTTATAATATATATATAAATTAGGTACAAACACTTGAACATACCTATTATGTAAGGTTAACTATTTGTTAAAAGAAGCACATAATATATAGCTAGACATAAACTAAGGAACCAAAAATTATAATTGACCTATGCATAAAAATTAAAATATTAAATATAACCTAGGAATATTACATTAAAATTGTTTTTACCTATATCTGGATTCAAGCCTAAAGACTAATATATATAAGGCAAAAATTCCTGTCTATTCAATGTTTCCCTTTCCTGACTTCAAGGCATAGCATAAAGCTGCTTCCCAGGTATTTACTAGAACAGTTAAGCTATTAATAATGTTTTGTTTCTTTCTCAGAAATACACATACTTAGAAGCCAGTTTCTTGCACTGATAGTCTGCAAGTAAGTAAATATCTCCCTTCGTGGTAACACAGACAGTGGCCCCATCACTTGCAGCAACCAAAGACAGAGCAATGTCCTTATGATGAAGGGCAGAAACCTGACGAGGAGCAGTTACACATTTTTCTCCATTTGGATCTAGTAAATAACCTTAAAAAAAAAAAATAAATAAATCACACACAGAGGAAAACATCTAAGAATCTCCACTTACTTTTTAAGATATTCTCCAAGATTTATTTGGGGAGGAAGGTTCCCTTTTCCATTCTCTCTCTGGGATATTTCACTCTGAACCTCTCTTTGCTTTCTCTTCAAAATTACAGAAATTTTACATTTTTTAAAAAAGTTCCCTTAACCATACTTTCTTCCAATCCATTTGCAATCAAGTGTTTTGACAATAGTTCTGCAAATAGCCACTGATCTTTGAAAAATATTTGTCATGTACTCTATTTAACACTGGTAAACAAAATATTCCTTACCTCCAATATACTTCTAGCCTGGTGGATAACATTGGGTTGTTCTTGCTCCTCCCACAAGAAGCTTAGGTTTATTGAGTTACTCCCACAACGATGCCCCTGAGGCACACCCAATTCCATCAAGCACTAATAATCCTATATTGTTTTTCTCTTTCCTTTGTGTCATTTGTATTATTTAGCAATTTGTATACACAAAGGAAGACAGTTGATGCTATACTTTTGTAACATGAGAGTTAATTGACTCCAAATAACATTTACTCCTCGGCATCCATCATATTTACTTAACTTAAACCTTAGTTAATTTTACGTCCTAATATTCCCAAAATGAGGGTCCCGAAAAAGGGACTGGATGGATCCAGGGCAAGCTGTATGCTACCCTGGCATTGGAAGGAGACAAACTAAGGAGACCATAAGTATAATAGGAGCAACATCATGGAACAAACTCTGTCATGGCCCAGAAAGAAGTAACTGAGTAAGGACCCTGCTGGGGTTAAGAAAGACTAACCTGGCCTGAGAACTATATAATCTTGGATATATAGCGAGATGTCCCTAGAAAGAGCCAACCTTTATTTATTTATTTTTTTTTTTGCTTTTTGGGTCACACCCAGCAATGCACAGGGGTCACTCCTGGCTCATGCACTCAGGAATCACCCCTGGCGGTGCTCAGGGGACCATATGGGATGCTGGGATTTGAACCCGGGTCGGCCGCGTGCAAGGCAAACGCCCTACCCGCTGTGCTATCACTCCAGCCCCAAGAGCCAACCTTTAAGCTTAATATATCTGTGTTCATACAAAATGACTAGAAATATTGTAAAAAATAAATCTCTTATTATAAGTTAGTTATTTAACTACTTAACCAATGGTGTGTTTGTTTAAATTTAATTTAATGTAAATGTTTAATTTAATTTAAATGTTAAATATTTACTAGCTGAGGAAAGGAGAAAGCAATACACCCTAGATGGAATCCCACCCTCTACTAATCTTCAGTGCTGAACCCTCAGATGAGATCTTGTCCTTCAGTTAATCTCCTAGAACTTCCCCTGAAAGAGTGATTTTACCTGTTCATTGTTACCACAATGTTCAACCCCACCTATGTATAGCCCACCCTTGATGATTTCTATAAACCTATACTGTAAGGTGGAGGACTAGGATGATTGGGACTATGACCAAACTACAATCAAACTACAATTACGACTGTGCTGTAAGGGAGAGATAGGGCTATGTTGGGGAGGAGAAATAAACTGTTTACCAACCAGCCTGGGGTCCTGTTTCTCCATTCCCCGTACCCCCAGTCCTTCATCTGTCTGTTGCCATGGGCCAGCCAGGCAAACGGTTCCTGGCCACCAAATACTCTCGCCCCACACACCCCCATGCATTTTTGAAATGCACACTAACCTGATCAAAGATAGAGACATTTATAGCCCAGACGTCATTAAAGATTTCTTACCTAGTTGCCCACCATTTAGTCCCATAGTGTAAACAGCTTCTCTAGTCCATAGCACTGTATGAAATCTACCTGCTGCTACTCCGACGATTGTCTTTCCTTTCAGATATTTTGCCTGCATCTATTAAAAAAAAAAAGACTACGGTATATAATAGTCTATAAAATAGTACAATTCTGCAAACATGCAGTAGAACAGACTGGCAAATATATAGCATACTTGCTGAAACTGTACCTTCAAGTATAATGGTAGCATCACTAACAGATCTCTAAAGTCAGAAAAAGAAAACAGCATGTAGGGTATTTGCCTTACACTTGGTGGGCACAGATTTGATCCCTGACACCATTTATGGTCCCTGAGCACAGCCAGGAAAAATTCTTGAGCAGAACCAGGATTAAGCTCTGAGCACTGCTAGGTGTGGTCACCAAACCAAAAATAAATATAAAGGGCATAAATTTTGGGCTGAATAGTACACCAGGTAGGGTGCTTACCTTGTATATACCAGACCTGGGATAGATCCCTGGCATAAGATCCCCTATGCCCCATCAGCAATGATCCCTGAGCAGAGTCAAGAGTAGGACAAAAGCACTGTCAAAAATAGTCACCCCCCAAAAAAAAAATTTAAAAAAAAAAACCTGATATCAGCATTAACTCTGAATATCCAACTCTTCTCAGAATGTAATGTTTTAGAACCTGAATAATAATACAGTGTGTAGGGGACTGGCCTTGCAGGTTCAATCCCCAGCACCCCATTTAGTTCCTGGAGTACCAGGAGTGAAACCTGAGTGCAAAGAGAGGAGTAAGTTCTGAGCACTGATAGTTTGGCAAACAAACAAACAAACCCAAAACAAAACACCCCCCTCACCAATAAAACCTCAAAACCCCAAACCCATAAAGAACAGGACACTTTGATACAACCACTTTCAGTTTTAACATTAAACACCAACATGATACAAATATCAAATCACTGAAGTTGTGTTAACATGTAACAAGCAGTCATTCACATTTTTATTAGAAAACAGAATGCTTTTAAATGTAAAAGCAAGGGACTGAATTTGACAAAATCTTAGCAGTTAACATTTTGGAAGAAAAGTTTCTTTGTCATTCATAAATGATTGTTTTGTGCACTGAAAAAGCTTTAATTCAAATCACCAGATGTCTGTGTCATCATTTCCATCCATACCCACAGTCAATACAACTAAAATTCTCTATACATTGCCAAAGTGCCCAAGGTAAAAGGCTGGGAACTATCCCCACATGCTAAGGCATATTCGTTGACCCACAGAATAGAGCTGAGAATGAAGACAGGACTAAAATTTACCATTCCTAAAGATGCCCATGAAAATGATTCTCTATCCACAACTGACTAGACAGAATGGAACTGCTAAAATATTAGAGACTATTTCTGATTACTGTGAGGTAATTCCAATTGGTTCATTAACTATCCAAAATTAAAGTGTTGAGTTTAAATTCTTATTAATCAAAAAAGGTATACCACCAGTGATTTATTTTTTGAAGTAAAATAGTGTTTTTTAGAAATACTACAGTGAGAAGGGAGGGTACACATTTCTAGGTTGACATACAGGAGATGTGCCTATCAACAATAATTTAAGTAAGGTGAATTAAATCAGTGAGTAAATTTAATGTCTGGAAATACAACATTTATGTGCTGAAAACACATTTGTTATGAATAATCATGTTAGGAACATATTCACTTAGAGCATTAGTCCCAGTTCTTTGCATGTTATCCACAAAGTTGAGGAAAGCGTAAGTTCTGGTTGTGGTAAAATGGAAGAGAGAGTAATGAAGAATGGCTTTGGAATCTATACCTCTCACATTAACATTCCAGGGATGATTTCTGTGCAGGATCAGATTTATCATAAAGCTAAATAAGCTTAGGCTTCTGGGTACCTCACTTAAAAGGCCACTTCTTCTTTTATAATCTTTCTTATTTTTGTTTCTTGATGAAGAAATTCAAAAGTACTTGGTTTGAATCCCCTGGACTCTCATGTTTGTAAATATTTAAAGTCGGACTTTAAGACTGTGTCATTTCTCAAGTGAAATATTCTTTTTTTGCTTTTTGGGTCACACCTGGCAATACACAGGGGTTACTCCTGGTTCTGCACTTAGGAATCACCCCTGGTGGTGTTCAGAGGACTATATGGGATGTTGGAAATCGAACCTGGGTTGGCCGCATGCAAGGCAAACACCCTACCCACTTTGCTACTGCTCCAGCCCCTAAAGTGAAATATTTTTTATTCCAAACAAAAGGCATGATAATTGTACCATATTTAGCTACTATTAAAATGATATATAGAGAACTGAATATAAGTAATGTAAGTTGCTCTGTGAGTAACTTCTTTTTGTTCGTATTTGTTTTATATCAAATAGTTACCTTATTGTTTATAAAATAAAAGTTTACCTGTCTGGGTACATTACAACTGGAAGGTGGAGGAATAATTCCTAATTGATGAAAAGTATTTAGACCAAATGTATAAACACATCCGTCTTCAGTTAATACAATAGTATGATCTTTAGCAGCTGCTACTTGGGAACAATTTTGACCACTGAGTCCTTCTACAAGTCGAGGGACCTACAAAATGAAAATCGCTTTAATATATTAAATATTTAAATAGGAAGGCAAATAGACTTTGGTGTTATGTGAAAAATGATAAGACAGACATATCCCTATATCATAGGTAACCTCTACAATTCAACAAGGAATATATGAATGTAACTCAAATCATGCAATTTGCTGCAACCTGGTGGTAACTGGAAGATAGAAAGTTGAGAGAAGCCAGAAGAAAAAAAACAAACACAAGATAATTTCACTTGTATGTGTTATAGAGAACACTGGATACGGAAATGTAATAGTAAAAGAGGGATGCCTAGATCACCCGAACCCAGTGTTTAGAGAAGACAGGCAGAGAAGGAAAGAAGAATCAAGTAGGGAAGAAGAGAATGGGGAAGTAGTGGGTGAACAGGAGTCAGAGCTTCAGTTATATGGGTGATATGGGTAAGTGGCATAGCCATACAACCAATATACAGATTCAACACTGAAAACATGAGACCTAAGCTGCATCCATTGGAATTCTGTAATGCGCCTGTCAAGTTCACACTTGAAGGAGATGGGGTGGGGTTTAGTGGTAGAGATGGAGTATGAGAACACTTGTAGAAGGAAACTGAAATTGGTTGTGGGATCAATGTTAGAATATTATACACCTGAAAGTCAACTATCAATAACTTTGTAAATCAATTATTTAATTAAATAAAAAAGTTTTAAGTTAAAAAATAGAACATGGACGCTAGTTTGTGAGCAAAACAATTATCTCAGTAAAATATTTCAATAAAATTTGATTCAACAAATGATTTTATGGCCTTTATCATACACCAAATTAAATTTTGTGAGGTGTGAATACAGAGAACTTTCCAGCACAGTATTCTTTACTATACTGCAGAAGGAAATAAAAACACAGGAATTGAAGGATAGCCTTTCATCAAGTAACTCAATGTCAGCATTTCTTTGAAGTCCCCTGTCTAGGCCTCAATCTTAATTTTGCCGTGTATTAGCTACCTAATCTAAACCAAAATTCTTAGCTTTTCTGTACCTCTTATTCTCTTTACCATAACACAATTTTAGATAGTACATTGGTATAAGAAAAATAAGTAAGTATAAAACACAATAGCCTGTGGCATAGAGTAAGTAGCCAATAAATGAATGTTATTACTACTATTGTGTCTAAAATGAGTATAATTCCCATTAAATCACAGAATATGTAAGGGTTAAATTAATGATACTACATGAAAAATCATGAACAATGCCTAGAACATACTAAAATTCTTTTTTAAAAAAATTGGCAAGCTGGGGCTGGAGTGATAGCACAACGGGTAGGGCGTTTGCCTTGCACACGGCCAACCCGAGTTCTATTCCCAGCATCCCATATGGTCCCCTGAGCACGGCCAGGGGTAATTCCTGAGTGCAAAGCCAGGAGTGATCCCTGAGCATCTCTGGATGTGACCCAAAAAGCAAAAAAAGAAAAAATAAGCAAGATACTGTATTTCTCTCCTTTTTAAAGAATCCTTTAATAAATAAGTATACCAACAGAACCTACCAAGACAATTTTACCTTAAAAGTAACTTTTGAGGGGCTGGAGAAAAAGTAGAGGGATTAAGATACTGCCTTTATTTGGCTGACCATGGCTGAATTCCCAGCACTGTATTTTTCCCAAAGGCTCCCCTCCTACCCCAAGCACAGAGTCAGGAGTAGCCTGAATATCGATGGATATGGTTCAAACAATTCCCTTTCCCCCCAAAATAAATGCATAATAACAGATTGTTTTCTGCAATGTGCAAATGATCAGGTCTCCTAATTCACAATAAATTTCAGCAGCTTAAAAGTCAATTTGGAGGGCTGGAGCAATAGCATCGCCGGGTGTGACCAAAAAAGCAAGATATTAAAAAAAGGCAATTTTGCAATTATATAATAAATATATTGGTTAACTTTTTAAACCAAATCATTGAGATGTTAAAAATTAAAAATCCCAAAGTTCCTAAGGAAAAGAACCATATATTTAGCCTGATATTTTAAATTTAAACTGTGATATATTTTATTTTTTTACACATTTCTCTGACTCATTATTTGCAGGAAGCAAAACAGAACTTTTCTTGATGCTTTACAATTTCACATATCAAAATTTTTTTTAAAAAATCAAAAATTTACTTTAAAAAATCTATTACCAATTAAGTGTATTATTTTCTCCTTAAAGTTAGTTTTAAAAACTTTTTAATCAACTGAAACTTCCAGTTTATCAAAATTCTACTGAAGTTACCTAAACTGGGTAATGACATTTCAATTACCAAGCAAGTCTGTTCATCTCCGTGACCTAAACGTCCTCCAGGACCATGACCACAAGTATAAACCTGTCCTTTCTGAGACAGGAACACTGAGTGAAATTTACAAAGCACCACCTATGGAAAAAAGAAAAGTATTATTAAACTTCTCTAAATATTCCTTATTGCCAATTGCTTAAGTTGGATAATTTCCAATATCTTAATAAATCCCAAATAGTAAAAACTAAGCAAAGGAGCATAAAGAAGAGTATAAAGATCACTTGACCATTGTATGACTTAAACAAAAGCATGGAAGTTTGTAAGTCTGTAACTATACCTCACAGCGATTCACTAATAAAAAAAATTTTTTAAAAATCACCGAATAGCAATAAATATTATTAAATAGTGAAAACAGTTTAATATAACATTATCACCAATGCATGGGGAAAGAGGAGTAGGTAAAATGTCTTTTTAAAATCTAATTTTATCTAATAATGCTTTTTTTTTTAAACATTTTTTGAGTATTATTTGGATTTATTTTGGCTGGAGCCCTCCTGGCCTCAGGATCTGGGTGCATGTACTCTCCAGCTCCACAAATTTCTCTGTAATGGTTTGACTGCTGCTCCTTCAACAGGGTTGGCTTTTTGGCCCCCGGGACCTCAATAATTCTTGTGTTTCAGTTGTTTATTTAGTCTTTATTCTGTCTTTTGTTGTTGTCTGAAGGTTTTCTGCACCTCTCTCTCTCCGTCTCTGTCTATCTGTCTCCCCCCGACCTCCGTCCACTCCCCCACTTCCTCCCCCTTTCCAACTCTCTCTCCCTCCCTCTCTTTATAATCCAGGTCCATTCAAATCCTCTTTCCAGTACTATCTCAATGGCACACCAAAATTCTAGCTTTTGTAACACCATTCCTATAATCCCTATCCCATACGGGTTTTTGGTACACTCAAATTGTCTACGATTCAACTCTTCTGGGTTTTTTGTTGTTGTTGTTGTTATGTTTTGGGGTCACACCCAGTAGTTCTCAATGGCTTACTCCTAGCTATGCACTCAGGGATCACCCCTGGCACAGAAGGAAATGACATAGGGGTGCCAGGGATTAAACCCATGTTGACATTTTGACATTGATATTTTGCATTGCTCACAGCCCACCTGAGTTCAATCACTGACATTCCATATGATCCTCTAAGCAAAAAGCCAGAAATAAGCCATGAGCAGTCAGGAGTAAGTTCTGACCATAGCTGGGTGTAGCCCAAAATCCAAATCAAAGCAACAAAAAAAAGCACCTCACAGCTTTATGGTATCACTTCATCTCAGTCTACAGATGATTAAGAGTAAGAAAATCTAAAATACAAGTAGTTCTTAGTGATTGATTTCTTCATTAAAATGTTACTATACCTTCAAAAAAATCAACATAACCCAAATAAAGTAAATTATCAAATATGAAAGTATTTGGAAAATTCATACTATAATTCTCAATACCTGCTTGATATAAATCCCACTCCTGGAGAACAGATCCACCAACTCTGGATGATGTTTGCTATTTTGACTTCCATGTCCCAAAGTGAAATTTGTATTATCTCCCCACGTATAGACATCTGTAGGATCTAAATGAAAATAAGTTTTAAATTTTTTTTATTTTAAAATAATTTATTTTAATTCCATTATAAAAATGTTACACAGCTTATAAAAAGTTACTTTTATAGGAACTAATTTAACTACCATATTTAGAAAGATGTTTGTAATATTTTAAAATATTATTAATCTACCAGTCAGAATGGCATATATCAAAAAGACTAGAAACAACCAGTGTTGGCATGGATGCAATGAGAAGAAAAAACTCATCTGCTATTGGTGAAATGTTTTTGGTTTATCCTCTGTGTAAAACAACAGATTCCTCAAAAAAAAATAGAAAGTACAGAACTCTCATACAATACAGTGATTACAACTGTTGTTATCTAACCACAAAACAAACATACATTAACCTGAAATAATAAATGCACACCTATGCTCATCACTGTGCTAAATATAATAGCCAGAATATGGAAACAGTCTAAATGTCCAATGACAGGTGAATGAAGAAGTTGTCACATATACACGAGGAATATTCCGCAGCTGTAAGAAAACATAGAATCACACAGTTGGCTGCAAAAATGGAGGAAATTGGAAGGTGTATACTATGTGAAAACAGTCGGGGAGGAGGACAGATACTGAATGATCTCATGTATTATCTATGGAATAGAAAGAGAAAAATGAAAGAACTGACAGTACTGAATAATGACAAGTCTTGGCCTTGGATTACCAAACACTGTAGGGAGAATAGGGTAGGAATAAAGTTTGGGATAGAATTGACAAGGGCACTGATGGAAGGGTCGCGGGTACTTTCTTGGTGATGATGGGGTACAGGAACTTTATATGTCAATAATATACTAAGTTCAACACTATTGTATAGTTCAATTAATATATAATTCTAGTAATAAAAATTTTTAAATAAAAAACCAACATAGGTCTTTCTCAAGTTAAACAAAAAGGTATTTGTTCTTTGCTACCTTAGTAGCTAAACTGCAAAATGAGTAAAATACCAATTGCCATGTTCACTTATTTTCTGTGAAAATAATACAGATATTTAAATATTAAAACATATGCAGGGGCTGGAGTGATAGCACAGTGGTAGAGCGTTTGCCTTCCACACAGCCAACCAGGGTTCGATTCCCAGGATCCCATAAGGTCCCCCACCACACCAGGAGTAATTCCTGAGTGCAGAGCCAGGAATAACCCCTGTGCAACGCCGGGTGTGGCCAAAAAAGTTAAAGAATAAAATAAAATAAAACATATGCAGAAAGTCCTAAATCAGGCAAATTGTAACTTGTTATTCCCACAAAAATATTAACCTGTTTATCCCCCTCCTATTTTAGGGAAATAGAAAGGTTTATTGGAAAGTAGATAAGAAAGGAAAAGAAACCACCAGCCAGGGAAGAACTTACTAAAGGATTGTTTAAAATATTAATTTTTATAGTGTATTCTTGAATGCAAAATCGTGAGTGCTTCAGGGAATAACCAATATGCTTGAATAAAACTTAATCACAGGGAAGTTTATGATATAGTAATTTCATTTTTTAATCTTTTATATTTTATTGAATCATCGTGAGATACATTTACAGACTTACAGACTTTCATGATTATTCCAGTCAAACAATGTTCAAGTATCCATCCCTCCACCAGTACCCATTCCCCACCCCCAGTGTTCCCAGTGTCCCTCCCCCACTCACACCCCTTCCCACCTCCTGAGTAACTCCATTCTTAATATGAAGGCTAATAAAGTCACTGAATAAAATTTTAACTCTAAGTTGAAAAATAGTTTCCCAGTATAAAACTAAAAACTGTTCTTGTTTACCAGATAAGTACAAATCACAGATTGTTCTATTAAATCTCTTTTCCATTCTACCAATTCCCATTTCTAAAGTTCAAAGAGCAAACAAAGTTTAGGGACAGGTGATGTTAGAAGAATATGTTGTTATAAGAACCCAATTCCTGTTTCTCTTTATCTCAAATGCTAAAGTTACTTTCTAGATGCACATTAAGTACCTTACAATAATTATAATTGCAGATTCCTACTTCAGTCAGTACTTTTACTCTTAGAGACATAATATAAACTAAAATTAAGAAATTAACAGTGCTATGAGTGGATAATCAAAAAATATTAACCAATGAAAATTAAATTAAAAGTTCTCCCTTCAAATACACAAAAGATTTTCTAAGAAATTCTATAAATAAAATTTAATTAAAAACATGTAAGTTGGACCTTAAATGATATATACAGCATTTTCTTACCGGTATTTTTGAATACAACATGAGCTGGTCTATCTTTCATTACAAGATCCAAAGCTGATAAGCCTTCTTTATCTTGAATATACAGACTAACACCATGCTTAAAGAAAAAGCAATAAAAAACACATTTATAAATGTGTGTATACATACAACACCTAAATTTTATATTTATTTTTACATATTAACCATCTTTGTACAAGTAACTTCTTATAAGAAAAATCTAATATATGAGGAAAGGGTTAAAAATATACTAAGAAATAAAACGAGGGCTGGAACAACAGTACAGCAGGTAGGGCGTTTGCCTTGCATGCGCCTGACCCAGGTTCGATTCCCAGCATCCCATATGGTCCCCCAAGGACCACCAGGAGTAATTCCTGAGTGCAAAGCCATGAGTAAAAGCTGTGCATTGCTTGGTGTGAACTCCCCCCCCAATAAAAAGAAATAAAATAAATTAAATATTAAAGTTTTCCCAGTTACTGAATGTTTGGCTGCCTAGAAAGCATGTAAATAAGATGCCTGTGTATATATGTATTTACACACTTAAGTATTTTTTGTATTTAAAGAATCATGTTCCATATTACCCAGGACTATAAAGATTTCAAGGCAGTAACAGAGTAATCTTATAGTAGAATTTACTCTATAAATTTAATATTATCACCTATGTCACCAGCTCTTTTACCATCTACCACAGATACAGAAGCAATTATATTCTTTTGTATCTATCTGTACATTAAATATTCGTCTCTATTTTTATACCATTTTAAATTATGCTCTCATCAATTATATACAGATATTTCCAAAATTAATGTATGCACGTATCTACATTGTGTGAATTTTCAATAACTGTAATTTATCTCCAATATTCAAATTCAGGCATGAAACTGAACTATTTAGAGTTATTTTAGGTAGCCGCACACCTTTTCTTTAGTACTACACTTATCTTTCTAAAAACACTGGAAGAGGGCTGTGGTGGTGGTGGTTAAGTAGCAAAGCACCTGCCTTACAAGTAGAAGAGGGGGGTTTAGATCCCTAGTACAGGAAAAAAAGAAAATATTAGTGCTAGGATGAAGAGGCATGAGACAGAATAAAGATTTAAAGTAAACTTTGTATTATTGTGGGGCTGGAGCAGTAGCACAGCGAGTAGGGCGTTTGCCTTGCATGCGGCCGACCCGGGTTCAATTCCCAGCATCTGATATGGTCCCCAAGTTTTATAAATTTTCTTGAATTTTATGCATACCAGCTAGAACCTATTCAGAAAACACTTGCATTTTTCTAAGTAATCCCAATAGCATATACAACTAGAATATTTTTTCCTCTACAGCTTCATATGGTAAATTCTGACACTTTCTAATATGCTCACCTTAAACTTTAAAGATAGTATAACCAGCCCTTCTCACTGGTTATACTCTATCCAATATAAAGATTAGTTCTTACATATCTCCCAAACAGAAGGAAAACTGATTAGATTATCAAACAGTATTTAAGCAGCATTCTTATAGGCCTGTGAATTTACACCAACACTGTAACAAGTAGCAGATGGAGTTAAGTAGTTATTTTTCCTTCACAAACTAGTGTTAGGCTATTGAAAATGTCTTTCAGGAAATAAAATCTATTTTGTTTTGATGTCTTCTTTAAAAGTAAAATAATATAGACAGGCATTCAGCCAATTTTCTTGGGAAGAGATACTAGAAAGTGTTAGTAAGAAATCAAGAGTAAAGGGAAGGTGGAAAAACCTGTACAACAGTGAGTTACACAGTGTATCATAGCTAAGAAGTCTTATGAAAGATCCTACCAGGATATTCTGAGACTGATAAAATATAACTGTTCGATCAAAAGACAGGAAGAGGAATTTTTAAGTATTTACACTACTTCTCATTCTTCATTAGCAAAGAGTAGGGTTAACTCACCTATATTTTGGATGGTCAAGCATGAATGAGTACCAAGCCCTAGGGCTCAACGTAAGATTTTGAGGTAAGAGGTATGCAATAAGAGGTATGCAATACTTTCCAGAAACAAGGTGCAGATCACAGACCACACCTACAACTAGCAACTAACAGTGTGTGCATAATTCCAACTTGGAATAAGAGATGAAGTCAAGATGTTACAAGGTGGGTTCTAAGCAGAAGTACCTAATCACTCATTTTTCCAAACTGGTTATGAACTAAACTAAAATCATTTAATGTTGTTCTCTGGCTAGTGCTGTCCATTTACTGACAAAAAAGTTAAGATCAAAAGAGTATTTTAAAGTTACAGCACTTCCAATAGGTTAAATATGGATACAGTCAATTCTTCTTTCAAGTGTATGCCTTAAAAAGTTTCGAGGGGCTGGAACGATAGCACAGTGGGTAGGATGTTTGCCTTGCATGCGGCCAACACAGGGTTCGATTCCTAGCATCCCATATGGTCCCCTGAGCACCGCCAGTATTCCTGAGTGCAAAGCCAGGAGTACCCTTGTGCATCACCAGGTGTGACCCAAAAAGCAAAAAAAAAGTTTTGAATAGTACTTTAGGTTAAACTGGTTAGATGCCCTCCTTCTAAAACAAACAGAAAACATTCTTTTATATGTAATTCATATGATTTCAACATCAAAAACTAGTAAGTTTTAATAAGCAACTGGTATTACTACTACAGAATTATTAGGTGAGGATTCAGATCAGTTATTATATTTTACTTATAGGTATGATAAGGAGATTTTTCTTATTTTAAATTTGAGTTAACTGCATTCTTCTGTCCCATGACTTCCTTCTCTACTTAGAGGTACTTAGAGGTATCTGATACACTAGCATCTGTTGCTTAGGTTACCATAGTTGGTTTCTATTGCATGTAAAGAGAATTCTATTATTAATATTTGTTAAGAACTTCCTATTTGTTCATTTAATTATGTTTTTTATCTCCTTTTACTAAAAATCTAAGATTTAAAAAAAGAATTTTATAGAGCCAGAGAGACAGTAAACAATTGTTTTACCACACTTTTACAGTGTCAGAAATTAAATCAGGATCTCACACTTTAGGAAAGTGCTCTACTGATCCCTAGCACCTAAAGTAATTATTTTAAAGGTCAAAAATAGATGAAAACTTCAAAACAGCAACAAGCTCTTTGAGGACAGCAACAGTTTGTTCTTCTCTGGGTCCTCTACAAATACCACAAACTGTTTATATAAAGAACAAACTGTTCAGTTTAAAACTTAAGACTTCTTCTGGGGCTGGAGGATAGCATAGTGGGTAGGGCTTTTGCCTTGCAAGATGACAACCGGGTTTTGATTCGCAGCATCCCATATGGTCCCCCGAGCACCGCCAGGAGTAATTCCTGAGTGCAGAGCCAGAAGTAACCCCTGTGCATTGCGGGTGTGACCCAAAAAGAAAAACAACAACAACAACAACAACAACAAAAACCCTTATGACTTCTGATTGTAAAATGACATTGGATATATCTTACTTAAAACATTTCATTACTTAACTATACAGTAGAACAAAGCAAAATTTAATCTTAGTGGAAGCTTAAACAATTAAGTTGGTACAAATTATTGTTTGGACTGGAGCAATAGCACAGTGGGGTAGGGTGTTTGCCTTGGACTCGGCCAACCTGGGTTTGATTCCTCTACCCCTCTAGGAGGGCCCAGCAAGCTACCAAGAACATCTCCCCTGCATAGCAAAGCTTGGCAAGCTACCCGTGACATATCCGATATGCCAAAAACTGTAACAAGTCTCACATGGAGACATTACTGGTGCCCGCTCGAGCAAATTGATGAGCAACGGGATGAAGGTGATGCAGTGACAGTGAAATAACTGTTAAGTACATATAAACACTTTGTCCTAGTCAGTCAAATAAAGAAACTGACTATTCAAAAACAGTCTCTAAATTATATGACTATAGAGTCATTTAAGAGGGCTAGTAATATAGTTGCATAAAAGTAAACAGGGCCAGAGATGTGACTGTGAGGTTGAGTGGCATACCTTGCATGTATAGGCCCTTGGTCTTGTGCCCGGCACTTCAAAAAATAAAAGCAAAACCATATTAAAAAGCACTAACAGCTACATAGTATTTAATATATGATAAAATATCTAGGATTTACTCTGAAATTATATGTGATGAAAACAGTCAGTGGGAACAATTCATAACACAAATTTGACCAATAGTTAATTTTAAACATACTATAAATTTGGTGCATACTGTCTCAGTAACTGAACGTAAGGCCATGCAAATCATACCCTACCAATGAGCACATATCTAACCTTAGTATGTTTAAATTTTTGCACACACAAAAAAATTAAATAAGAAGTATACATGACAATATACATAAGTCATGGATGGAGGATCTTAAACACCTCAATGGTGGTTAGGTAAATGTGCACACCAAGGTTGTAAATATCAACACCACTGTAAACATATTACCTAATATAAAATATATATAAAGGAAATATAATGAAAAGTATATATGAAATTTGAGCTCTATTTTTTTCTTTATAGGGGCCAGATCCAGAGGTGTTAGGTGAGTTCAAACTAAGTATGTATTCTATCACTTAATTTATAGCTCCAGCCCAGGACTTGTTTTCTAAAGTTGTACTACACAGTAAAGAATATAAAACAATAAGAACATCTCAAATCCCTGTTAGAAAGAGAAATGCATTTTTTAAAAAATTAAGAAACATATCTGTTAGACCAATTTTATTTTTGACTGGAGGGGGCGTTGGGGCGTAGGCGTGAGGAAGTGGAGGCAACAGGGAGTTGTTGGGTTATAAATGGTGTTACTCAGGGGATATTCCAATTCTGAGCTCAGGAGTGACAAATGACACTTACCTTCAGTAGAGACCAAACACAATCAATATGTCCATAAAAAATGCTTCTGTGCAAAGCAGTCCATCCTGATTCCTTGTCTTTCACTAATGGATCCACTCCTTTCTCAATAAGCCAATTAAGCACTCCTTTCTTCCCACAGGAGGAAACAAGGTGAAGGGCATTTCTGCCAAAGGCATCTTTGATAGTAGTAGCATTGTAACAATGACTGGAAAGAAAGGCCTTAATCTGGTTTTCACTCCCCTTTGTTATTACAGAGAGGACATCCAATGCATGCTTCAGTGATCGACACTTCGATGTACAGTCAGGAATGGAAGAACTCATCCTGTTTCTCCTATTCGGACTTCTTCAGAAAAATTAAGACTAATTTTAGAATTGAAAAAAGTCAGGACACTAAGGTGCTACTCAAAATTTATAGAGAATAAATGGCCTGTTCAGGATTACAATGTAAATCCTTATGACAAAAGTGTAAAACTATATATCTCCATACAATTTATTTTGACACGTATTCAAAAAATTATAAATAGCTCTAAAAAGTTTGTATCAAATAAAGTTCTTTATTTAAAAAGTTTTCCACGGTTTATAAATTATTCCTAGTCAAGCACCAAGGGGGAGTGAGGAGGGGAACTCCCCCTCCACACTGTCTGATCCTTTCAGATATCCATAATTGCAAGGGTGACCTATAAGAGAAAGAGAAGAGCAGGTAAAAAATACAAAATATTTCTCTTACTATGTTCAACTATCTCCACATTTAAGTGCTTCTAACTCCCATTTCCACACAGGGTATCATTTTTTAGCTCTCATAACTGTGTTAACAAAATGTGTTTCAGTTATCCTATCCTCATTTATTCCAAACTCATGTTTAAGGTAGGGTTTGTATTCAAGTCTACCTCTTTCCTTCCAGAACTTTCATTCCTTCTTTTTTTCTCTCTAAATATTAGTTGTCTCCACAAGCCATAACACATTTAAATCAAACATCTCTATGGAAATCCCATCCCAATGCTTTATCCCTTAAAATACTTTATCACAACCAGCACTGCCATCACCACCATAACAAACAACATTCTCATCATTGATTTAGTTTTACCAAGTGCCAGGCATTATGCTAAGATTGTTCTCTACCCATAAGGTCTTTTGCCATAAAAGGATATGATAAACAATGAAGATCACTGACAGTACTCAATGAATAAAAAACCTTGAATGTATGTTGCATTTTTTACAATAAAAATTCTAGATGGCTCGGGGCTGGAGTGATAGCACAGCCAGGTAGGGCGTTTGCCTTGCACTCGGCCAACCCGGGTTCGATTCCCAGCATCCCATACGGTCCCCTGAGCACCGCCAGGAGTAATTCCTGAGTGTAGAGCCAGGAGCAACCCCTGTGCATCGCCAGGTGTGACCCAAAAAGCAATAAATAAATAAATAAATAAATAAATTCTAGATGGCTCAACCCAAAACATGACAATATAAAAACACTCTTTTTTTACACTCTCAAAGCACAAAAGGCCAAAGTATGAATTTCAATGAGAAAGTTACGTTAAGGATAGTAAGTTTAGGAAGGTTCATGAACATAATATTAAAGACAGAAAGAAGAAAATTCTCTTTTAATGTAGTTTCTATTTAATATGGCCTCTATAAGTCACTGAAACCAATGAAACCAACACAGTGGGATTTAATATGACAGCTCTGTATTTTAAAATGTGATATTTCTTAAATACAATACACAATGGGGTAGAATTTAAATGGATTTTTTTTTTTTTTTTTTTTTTACTTTTTGGGTCATACCCAGTGATGGTCAAGAATTATTCTTGGCTCTGCACTCAGGAATTATTCCTGGCAGAGCAAAGGGATCATGTGGGATGCTGGGGATCAAACCTAGGTTGGCCCTACCTGCTATACTATCGCTCTGACCCCTTACGTGGAGTTTTTACAGATGTCACCTCACTCAAAAGAAATATATATTATTATTAATATTATTACACACAGACACCATTTTTCAGAATGGCAAAGTCCAAAAAGACTAGTATTACTATATACTGACAAGTTCGTTGGGGAAAAGGAACCCTAGCCCATTACAAGTAACTTTGAATGTGTACAACATCTAAGATTTACTGTTGTCTATTGTCTATCAAAACATAAAATGCACATTCCTTTTAACCCAAACAATTTTACTCCTAGGAATTTATCCTATAAAAATAGACCTCTATATGAAAGGACAAAAGTATAGAACATTTATTGTTTCATTATTTGATAGAAACCTAAATAACTTAGTTAAAAGAAATTACGTGTTGTCTATATAACAAAAATTTTAAAAAGCAGGTATCTATTTTTGATAGGCAAGCTATTTTTTGATATATGTAGTTAAAAAAGATTTAACAATTTTTTAAAGATATTCTGTTACATATTTTTAAATGAGATACCTTTATAATTTTTAAGGAAAATCAGATGTGTGTACGTGTTTGTGTTTGAATACGCAAGAAAGGTATCCACAATACAGAAGAAACAGCGGCCACTCTTGGGTAGGACACATCAATGATTAGAGACAAAAATAGAAGGCTGACTAACTTTTCACAATGATCCCCTTTTGAATTTTTGTATACCTTCTTAAAAAGTCACCTAAAAACATAAATGTCAATACAGTGATTACAGAAATCAAAGAAATATAGAAAAAACTCAACTATTAGATGAGACACTTTTCTTCCAATATGCTACTCTGTCTGCTCTGCACCACTTAAATTTAGAAAAAAGTTTATTTATTTACTAATCAAATAAATCATTACTGATTCTTCACTTCCTTCTAGAAATCTAACTATTAAGATATTCACTATATCACTGTCACTGCTCATCAATTTGCTCAAGCAGGCACCAGTAACGTCTCCATTGTGAGACTTGCTGTTACTGTTTTTGGCATACCAAAATACGCCACGGTAGCTTGCCAGGCTCTGCCATGTGGGCGAGTTAATCTCGGTAGCTTGCCGGGCTCACTGAGATGGGTGGAGGAATCGAATTCGGGTCATCTGTATGCAAGGCAAATGCCCTACCACAGTGCTATCACTCCAGCCCATTAAGTTATTAAAATGTTTATATCTAAAGTGAAGTTACACAAGTCATTTCTCCATCCTTTTATTACCTCCTAATTATTTATCATTTTTCTGTATTTTCTGTATTTAAATATACAGACCATCTATTTAAAATGTCTAAATTTTAACTTTTATAGTAGAAATAACTTTGTATATTCTTTTCTGCTTGATACTAAAACATTATATAAACACTTAAATTCCAAAAAATACCCTTTACATTTAAATTTTTTATAAATGCTCTAACTGACAAAGAACTTT
The DNA here is from genome assembly GCF_027595985.1 of Sorex araneus. Taxonomy (NCBI): domain Eukaryota; kingdom Metazoa; phylum Chordata; class Mammalia; order Eulipotyphla; family Soricidae; genus Sorex; species Sorex araneus. Next base: position 109,754,636 of record NC_073305.1, read on the forward strand.
AAGAAGTTTTTTAAAAGAAGAGATAGAATTATAAGTGAAATTTCTGCCTCAAAGACACAAAATATTTCAATTTCAAATCAGACTAATCCAAAGTTCCGATGTAACTGGTTTTTTATTCTTAACTATTCTGACTTCCCATACACAAATGGTAGCAAACAACCTGATGTCAGGGATCCGCAATTGTTTCCATTTGTAACCACTTTTTACTGAGAAATTAATTACAAAATAAGTATGCAAATCAAACATTTACCCATGATAAACCATAAAGAAATGTATCTAAAGATAAACAGAGAGGAAGGCAAATAAGCCCACATCTGGCTGTACCTAGGGCTTATTCCTGACTCTGTCACTCCTGGCAGTACTTGGGAATCGACCATATACTTGATGCCAGGGTCTGAACCCAGGCCGATCGTGGTATCGCTTACTATCTCTGTCCCCTTAAAGTAAATTTTTTATTTTGTTCACAATCCCCCCATTCAGTTACACAACTCTATATGGGATCGAACTCACAGCTTAAGAAACTAGAACCAGATTCTTTTTTGATATCATTTTGGACCACACTGCAGTGCTCACAGATTACTCTTGGCTCTGTGCTCAAAGATCACTGCTGGCAGCGAACTATACAATTAAACCTTCCTAGCTACAGATCTGGCTCTTTGACTCTCCTCTTAAACCTGACACAGTATTTACAAAACTTTTACCAGTCCAAACTGTTGGTATAAATCAAAACAGACATACAAAAAAAATGGGGGGAGGAGGGGAATTGTAGTTAGGGACATAAAGAAGAGTATCAAAGCCTCAGTATTTTTTTTTTCTTTTTGGGTCTCACCCAGCGATGCTCAGGGGTTACTCCTGGCTTTGCACTCAGGAATTGCTCCTGGCAGTGCTTGGGGGACCATATGGGATGCCGGGGATCGAACCCGGGTCGGCCGCGTGCAAGGCAAACGCCCTACCCACTGTGCTATCGCTCCGGCCCCAGCCTCAGTATTTAAAATGCTGAAACTAGCAATCAAGATAGAGAGCAAAATAGTTGCACATAATTTCACTCTCGAAAGTTTATAAAATTTTGCCATTTTTGTATTTTAAATTCGTTCATAATACAACTAAAAGAAACTACTTAAGAGTGAATCATCAAATCTTATATGGAAGAGTCTAGATACAATAAAAAGAATGGCTCAATCTGTTAATATATATTAACATAGAAAGGAGGGAAAGAGATATTTAATAAAAAGTAGTATCTGTAAAAAAAGTGGTATCTATAATATATGCAGAGAGAAGCATATACAGAATACTATAATCAAAAATATAGATATGACTAATACCTTTTCTTCAGAATCCTACCTATTCGGATTCAAAAACAGCAATGCTGGCAGTTACTGTTTATATAACCCTAAGAATTACATAACCTCTCCAAGCCTACATTTTTTTCCATCTGAAAATGAAGACAATGTTACCAACTTCACTATTATTACTATGGCTTTGGATAGTACTTGATAACAATGTATACTCAACAAGTAGCTTTGATTACTATTATTTAATAATTAAAGGTCACTGTCATCCCGTTGCTCATAGATTTGCTCGAGTGGGCACCAGTAATGTCCCCAAGAGAGACTTGTTACTGTTTTTGCTTGCCAGGCTCTGCCGTGAGGGCGAAATACTCTTGGTAGCTTGCAAGGCTCTCCGAGAGGGACGGATTAAAGGTAACAAAATCCAATCCAAAATTCGTATTTTTATCTTCAACAACTTTACTATAAAGTTTCTTTGGAATATTTTTCCAATAAAAGAATATTGAGGTTACCAGGTTACTAATGATCTTCAAACTCCCAAATATGTTTGGCTATTTCAAGTTCATCTTATTTTCCTGCTTTTTAGTTAATAGTACATCTCCCATAGGATTTAGGAAGGGACAATAAAAAGGTACGGATACCACTAAGGCATTTAAGTACAAAATTTCTCTTTTATACCACTTCTTATTCAGAATTTTATCCTTTTCTTAGATCTTCAAATAGTGAATTTCTTTAAATGTTACATAGTCAGTTGTCTTCCTTGCCATTTTTTTCTCTTATGATAATTTCAATGTCATGGTTTAAATTTCAACCTTCATGTTCCTAATATCCTCTGTTTGCCCTGCCCTCACATCTCACATAAATTTCAGGGCCATATTTTTTAATATCTATATATATAAATCTTATAAATGGAATGGAGCAATAGCACAGCTGGTAGGGTGTTTGCCTTGCACGCACGCGGCAGACCCAGGTTAGATTCCTCCATCCTTCTCCGAGAGCTGGGCAAGCTACTGAGAGTATCCCGCCCACAAGGCAGGGCCTGGCAAGCTACCCATGGTGTATTCGATGTGTCAAAAACAGGAACAACAAGTCTCACAATGGAGACATTACTGGTGCCCGCCCAAGCAAATTGATGAACAATGGGATGACAGTCCTACAGTGCTATAATACAAATCTTGTGCATGCATTCACTGAATGCTTACAGAAAACAGACCTTGTTTACTATCTCTCCAGCCCTAAATATATTTACTCTTAACACAGAGTTCCATCTCTAGCCCTAGAAAAAAAATTTAAGCACTTATACATACTGGATACTTTGCATCTACATTTCTCAACTGGGGATAAGATATATTCCTAGATATTCCAAGGGTTAAAAGGGGGGCAACATCATAAAACTAGGAAACTAACTGATTGGACAGGGTGAGTCACATTAAAGAAATAATCAGAAGAAGGTTACAGTTGAAAAAAGGATGAGAAATACTGCTTTATATCAAAGAGATTAGGCCACCCAAATCATATCACAGTTCAAGAGTTAGAATTCAAACACAATCTGTTTAACCGTAAAGTCTAAGTTATTTTTGCTACACCATATTGTCTCTTCTCAGTGTGTCTACACAGGCGCTGAAGATACAAACATAAATAAGACTTAAATATTTTAAATAAAATATTGAAATACTGGTTCTTGATAATTAGATGAAAGAATAGTTTAACAACTGTATAGGACAGTTTAACAACTGTATTCATTAAACAAAATGTATTATCTATTACAAAGTCCTTAACATCAAAAGGTCACAGTCTGGTGGAAGAGAATATTTAATAAAAATACAACACGACTATCAGCAGGTAATGAAAATATAACATGATTCTGGTAAAGATAAAAGAAAACAGTACTATGTAAAGATAAAAGTGACTCATGGCGAGTGGACATGAGGAATTAGAGAAGATTTCCCACAGGAAATGTATAAACAAAGCCTTAGGATGAGTAATGTATGCCTGATAATTTGGAAAGACTTTCAAACCATAAATAAAAGAGTTAGATACAGTCCAGTATGAGCAAAGATTATGGCCAGCCATAAAAGCCTTTCTGCAGAAGTAAAAGTAGACTATTATAGAGACATAGAATCTTCACAAGATGTGGCAATAGCTCCTGGGCTTCCACTTGGGAGCAGTCTCGAAGAACAGAAAGGGTAAATATATAAAAATCACATAAACATATCAACAAATTAAGGTGATAATTTATTTGACAGGAATATCAAGTGTTGACTGGAAACCAAGTTGGATGAATGTACTTAGCTAGAGACAATTGATTAGTCTTAAATATTGGTCCACAAAAGGGCATTGCGCCACTGTAAGTTAAGTCCTCAACAATGTCTCACCACTCTTCTGTTTAACCTTGGTTAAGAATAGTTCAATTATCTTCCTAAAACCTAAATCTGACAATGTTATTCTCTAACATCTAAGACCATAGTGGAACCAATATCTGTATTTTATGTGTTTAGAAAAGCCTATCACTAAGAAAAAGGATCCTAGTTGGTTCTGGAGACTACAGATTTAAATTTTAAACTGAGTTCAGAACAGCACATCTAGTAACCCAGGTACACCACTAACTAGATAATTGACACAGACATATCACAATTTCTAATTTTCAATTATTGCTTGTAAAACAGGGATAACACTATCTCTTGAGTTACTCCGAAAAGCAAATGGGCTATTCATATACAAACAAACAACAAAAATCTAAGAAAAAAAATGGAAAGGAAAAGGAGGGTATTATGGTGTACAGGTCAGAAAGTAGCCTATGTATAATGCAGTTCTTTCTTTTCACAATGTTTTTTACCCATATTTACCAGATTACAACCTGTAGTTTAACTATGTAGTTAACATAGCATAACTTTCCTTTTTAATCTTTTTAAAGCTTTTTGGGGCACATGCAGAAGTACTCGGTGCTTACTCCTAGCACTGCTCTCAGGAGTCATCCTGGCAGGGCTCCGGGACCTTATGTGGTTCGAGGGACTAACCTAGGGTGCAAGGCTGGTGCCCTTACAGTACTAGCATGCTAGCCCACTTACAAACATATCATCTATTATCATTGAGTATTCTATGGACAACCATATTGGTTTACATACATTAACTCATCTAATCCATTTTCAGCTTTATTATTTTAAATATGTGTATATGCACATATAAAATATTCACTTTACAATGAGGAAATTGATGTGAAAGTTTAACTAGCCTAATCAAAACTGTACAGATATTCTAGATTATAGCTATGCTACTCGATCTAAACATCTCTCAAAACAGGAATTATTCAGTGAGAAGTAGTATAGAGAACTGGAGATTGCAGTGCAATGCAGCCAACCCAGATTGAATCTCTGGCACCCCATATAGTTTCCTGAGCTCCACCGGAAGTCAGCAGTGAACACCACCAGGTGTGGCCCCAAAATAAAGAAAGAAGGAATTAAGTAAAGAATTCATTTTTTTAATTCCAATTTAATTCTACTTTAAGTTTTCTGCAGATATCCTTAATCCTTTTAGAAAACATTTCTCTCTACCCTCATTTTAATATTGTCTTCTAAAAAGTTTTTTTTTTGAAAGAAAGAATCTTAAGAATAGGAAAGAGGAGGGAAAAGATCATGAAGGGACCATGCAAGGATGGGAAAGTGTCCATCCTGGGTATACAAACGTTCCGCAGTCATATTTCTCCCCATATTTTGATAAATGCTACTTCGAACCGTCCAATTTCGCTTCCTGAAATCTATCCTGTCCTGCTAAAACCGCTTCGAAGTTTGAAGAAGCGGACTTGAGAAAGCCCCAGGGTCAATGAAACTTATTTGCAACCTGAGCATACGGTGCGAGCTTTGAAGGCTCTGCCCGGTTCCTCCCCCCAAAAAGGTCCCTCCTCACGCAGTGACCAGCTCGCCCAAAACTTGGGTTCTAAGCCCCGAGTGTCGCTGAAAGTGCGACGCCAGCGGAGGCAGCTTTCGGGATTCCCGGCAGGGCTCGGAGGGCCGCGGAGCCACCTCCCGGAGGGCGTGTCCGCCAGGGTTCCGAGCGCTCACTCGCCGGCGAGGCCGCGGGAAAGTGGCCACCGGGCCGCTGGCCACTAGCCGGGCCCGTCCGGCTCCCTGCCAGCTGGACGCGCCTCGCGCCGCCGGGCCCTCTCCCCGCGGACTCGCAGCGCCACCGGCGCCCGCCCCTTCGGCCAAGCGCACACGTCGCCCCCGCGCTGCCGGGGGGAGTCCCGCTGCCTCAGCCCGCTCCGCACCGTCGGGCCGCGCCGAGCCCGCCCTCACCAGTCGCTAGTTGAAAGTACGCCGGTGACCTCCGCGGACTGCGCACACTGTCGCGCAGGGACTCATCCTCAATGAAGGCGTAAAGACAAACCGGACGGCGCCAGGGGGAACAGCTCCCCAGACCCGCGTCAAGCCCTGGAGGCGGCTGCAGCCACAGCCGCGACTACAGGCACTAGGAAGGCGGGGGAGGGAAGTGGAGAGAAAGGGCCGGCGCAGGCGGGACCCGGGAATAAGCCGTGTTTTGATTGGCTGAAGCTCGTGTATGCGGTGTGCTGATTGGTTGGCAGAAGCCCGGCAGGCCTCGCGTGGCAGCTCCTTAATCTGTGGCCTTTCCCGGGCGCCCTGAGAGAATTTGACCCGGCTGGCCTTGGGGCAGTTCGCACCAGAAGTGGGCGGGGAATAGCCAGCTTGGGGGACTCGGGGACAAACTCTGCGTGGTGGGCTAACTTGGGCGATGTGAATGTGCCTCTCGGACTCTGCGGTGGCGCCGGGAGAAAGAAACAGCGCTCTCCCTAAAACTGGAGACGTGGACGGGAGGGTAGACCCGGAAAGAAGAAACCGCTGCGGAGACCGGGCGGGATTCCCGGGTCACCGAGTACCCAAGCAGCAGGAGGCAAATGTATCGCCATCTGGCACCAGAAACTTTCCTCCCGCCACGGGCATTAGAAAGGTGTTGTACCCAGGAACCGCAGCTCAGCCCTCCTTCCCTCCTCACCCCCTCCCACCCGGAGTTTGAAGAGTGGCTCTTGGAGGTCTGCTGGGGTGGGGGGGTGGGGGGGAAGAGTAGGGACGCGTGTCAGGCTGGCCCGGGACAGCGCTGAACTTTTCACCCTTTAACGCTGCAGCCAGCTTTATGGATTTTTCGAACTGATGGAGCCAGTAAAGGAGAACTGAACACGAAGGGGCAGAGTCGTCCGTGACCAATCCCAGGAGGCCGAGTGTGGTGCTGCAGGTCAAGCCCAGGTGGCACCGGGCACAAGACCAACTCGAGGGCCTTGGCGATCGGCCCTGCCACGTAGTCTGTGCCACACGCCACGGAGAGCAGCTTTTGGAGCTGGAGTTCGGTCCCGATTGAGAGTCGCCTTCCTTGGCAAAGCCCAGTGGGGAAGAAATAAGGAATGATTAGCCATGCTTTGTCTTCTGTAGTGTTCTATTTGTCCCCTGCAGACCCCCTCCTTCCTGTTTGACATGTAAGAAAAGCAAGTTTGTTTGCAATGTAAGGAATTGTGTGCAGTTCATCAATGAAGATGGCAAGTAAAGCCAAAAATCGAAATAAAGGCTGTGATATGAGCTCAAATCTTGTTGTTTGCTTCTATCTGGATACCTTAATTAGCTACTTTTGAAGTCTCCGTTTCCTCACTTGAAAAGGGGGCAATAATTTATCCAAGAGTTGTGAAGGCATATTGGTGAAACTGGAGAAATATAGCACTTAGCAAAGTGTCTAGCTCATAACACTTCAAAAATAGTGTTACTTTTTATAAAGAAATATTTCCTTAGCAGCATTATTTCAAGCAGTCCATCATTCATTTTAACAATCGCCAAGTGTTACCTAGGCTCTTGTAAACTCTGGGGATTCTGTAATGAACAAAAACACCAGGTAAAAGGAATGGATTGCAACTTTTCAAGTACTGTGAAGAAATGCTGTGATAAACTTAATTTTATAAAGAAGTGATACTTGAATTAAGATTTGAATGATGACATAACTAGAAGAAGAAAAAATGACATTCCAGGCCCAGGAATAAGGAGCTATTCTTCATTTCTCTGGAAAAATTAGATGCCCAGGCTAATTTTCAGAGACACTGGCCATTTGCAGAGCAGAATATTAACATGATTAGTACAAATGAAATTAAGTTAAATGTAAAATTCATGTAGATAGGAGATGAATACACCAAAGCTAGTCTTTATATATATATATATATATATATATATATATATATATACATTTCTTCTATCTATATAGAAGAAATATACATGCGAAGATCCAGTTCTGTTCCAGGGCCAGCCAACCGAAAGATAACATGAATGATCAGGTGCACTAATTTGAAAAGATGGTATCATATCCTAAAAAACCATCTGCACAGTCACCATAGGGGATTTTATAGAAGAACAAGGAAACTCTTTAAGAGAAAAAAAAGACTACAAGTAGGTATGTGGCAGAGTGATAAATTCCCTGCTGACTGGTCCCTTTGAAGTCCGTGGGCTCCCCAGGTGGCTTATGTGAGGGAGGATGGAGAAAGGTCACTTACTCCTGATCCACCTCTGCCACCAGGGACTGGCTGAGAAGGCTATAACTGATAAAGTCTTCTTTCTATGAGTCCCTGCACAGAGTCAGTCCAAGGGCTTACCCAGGGTTTCGGGGTCCTTTTCTCATCTCACAGAAAGGAATTTCAGGAGTAGATGAGCAGTGAAGTAAAGGCAGATTTTATCTGGAGGCTTCAGGAAGAGGAAGAAGGGAGAGAAAGTGAGAGAGAGTAATGCACTCAAGGGAGAACACATCTTCTCAAAGACCCTGCACTCATCCCAGCTTTAAATATGAAGGCATGAATGTACACATCTCTGGAGGAAAGATGAAGGAGCTATATGTTGTGCTCAAGCGCTATATGTGCTTGGCCATGTGGGCACAGGCAGCATATGCATCCCCTTCCTTTTTTCCTTGGTGGCTTTTATAGGGTTTTTGCCAAGGTTTTTTGCCCTTGGGGCTTTCTGGCTAGGTAAGAGTCTGTTGCTAGAGTGGTTACTGGTTGCCAAGGGGGTGAGTTGGGAGTGGCTTTCTTTTTTTTTTTTAATTTTTTTTTTTCATATTTCCATATAGAACTCACTATTATTGATTGGAAATTTTCCCCAACAATCAGGCCTGCTGAATAGGCATCATCTAATAATTTCTCTTCATTGGTAAGAGTGAAGACTTTGAAGTGAAGGTTTTGGGTTTCTAATATTTTAGCTCAGTTCACAGTCAAAATGGATGGCTGCAAGAATCCGCTCTGGTGCCAAAATGGGTTAGGAGACCTCAGGATCACAGTCAATAGGCGCGGAGGGTCTGCTTCTCGTGCCGCGACTCTCGGTTCATCTCTGGGCGGAAGGCGCGCCGGGAACGCCCCCCCTCCCAGAACCACCTACAGGCTACGTCACTAAAGCAAGTCCTACCTCCTGGTGGAGGGGTCTTAGAGGGTGGCTCTCACCGTGTGGCTGCTGCCGCTGCCGCCATTTTCGCTCAGAAAAATGGGGTGGAGAGGGAAAAAAATCCCTCCCCGGGCTGCACGAGGTTGTAGCTCAGTTCACAGTCAAAATGCATGGCTCAAGCATCCGCTCTGGTGCCAAAATGGGTTAGGAGACCTCAGGATCACAGTCAATAGGCGCGGAGGGTCTGCTTCTCGTGCCGCGACTCTCGGTTCATCCGGGAGTGGCTTTCTTTGAAATTCCATTCCTGGCCTATAGTCCCTACTGGAGTTTCCCTCTGAAGGGGGGTCCAGTCTTCTTGGGGGACTGTCACTTGTGCCAGGAAGATCTTATCAAGCCTAGGCCTTAATGCTTGGAGCTTCAGGGCTATTGAATTTATTACTTCTCAAAAATTCCTTTGCCATGGGGGCCCTTCCCTGTCTACTTGCCTATGTTACCTTGAGGCACTATTATGTCTGCAAATCTAAAAGATTTCTGATAAGTTCTACTGTCTTTGCCTCAGGCTTTGGGAACAGACAAATTAAGGACAACCTTCCCTGCTGGTTTTTGACTAAGAAAAAGAAAAATCTTAATTTGGGCAGTGTTGAGACTGTTTCGGAAAGAAGTTACATAACTATACCAATCACTGTATCACTGTATTACTGTATCTGTCATCCCGTTGCTCATAGATTTGCTCAAGCAGGCACCAGTAACATCTCCATTGTGAGACTCGTTGTTACTGTTTTTGGCATATTGAATACACCACGTGTAGCTTGCCAGGCTCTCCTGTATGGGTGAGATACTCTCAGTAGCTTGCTGGGCTCTCCAAGAGGGATGGAGGAATCAAACCCGGGTAGGCCGAGTGCATAGCAAACGCCTACCCACTGTGCTATCGCTTCAGCCCAACTGTACCAATAATAGTGATTATCTCTGAAAAAGTCATGGGTGAAAATAAATTTCTATCATTTTGAAATTTGTAATTTATTGCTCTTTGCAATAAATTATAAATGTTACTTGAATAAATTTTAAAATAAAAGTAGGAGGACTGGGGATGTGGCTGAACCGCAAAAAACATGGTTTTCATGCAAAAACCTGGGTTCATCCCCAGGTACACACACACACACACACACACACACACACACACACACACACACACACACATACATACACACAATGACAATTGAAATTTCTGAAGTAGGTTTACAGAAAGAAATAAACCTAGAGACGGCTTTAGAAGATTGCAGTGATTTAAATGTGGAAAAGTAGGAAAAGTATAATTTAGGGATAGAGCTTGAGATGATGGAAGAGCAGAGCACTAGAGAAATGTTTGTAAACAGTATAGAATTTGTAATAAATCTCTTAAATTACTTTTTCCCAGAATAAATTAATAATACTATTCTTCAGAACCAAAATGCATTGTACCTTCATTCAAAATGTGTAAAGAACAACAGAGTATCACATTTCAGCTGATGGTAGAATAGAGAATAGAATGTGCAGTTAGGAGGGATCGAAACCAAATTAGATTTGGTTCTGAAATGCTTATTGTACAAATTCAAGAGTGCAACTGACCTAAAGATTTGACTGGAACCTTACTCATTGTCCCTGTTCTCTTCTGCTTCAGATTGTCTTGCACAGGACACTTAGCTGAAGGTGGTTCTTCCGAAACTTAGTTTTGTCTAAGCTACGAAGCACTCTTCCTAAAGCTCAGAAATTGCAGAAGACTCTAAGTTTGATCAAGTTGGTTCCAACTGTATGAGGAGTCAAAGTCATGATGATTTACAACCCTTATTTTAGTAATAAACTTTCAAAGAGAGGAGTAATTCCTTTTTCTTGAAGTTTTTGGGCAACATCTGACAGTGCCCAGGGCTTACTCCTGATTCTGCACTCAGGGACCTTGTGGGTTGAGGAGATCATATGTGCTGCCAGGGATCTAACCCTGGGTCAGGCACATGCAAGGCAAAAACCCACCCCACTGTACTACCACTGTACTACCACTCTATCACTCTAGCCCCAGAGTATTAATAATTTAAGGAAAAGCAAGTGACCTTCCGTTAAATACACAAGGCCTATCCAAGCTTTGGGATTATCTAGGCATCTCTGAATGAGCTCACAGACTAACCATTTATTCAATACAGTTTCACCCTCCCATCCTGGTTCCCAACTTGTGAGTCATTTAGTAAGTTGACAGACTTTTAGAACAGTTATTAAGCTCATTAAAATTCAATGGGTACTTCAGGAGGTTGGCTCCATCCCTTGGAAGCTAGCCTCACATGCTGGGGGAAAAGACAGCTCAAATAGAGAAGGAAACACCAAGTAAAATGTGGTTGGAGATCCCGCTTGGGAAGGGAGATGCATGCTGAAAGTAGACTAGAGACTGAACATGATGGCCACTCAATACCCCTATTAGAAACCACAACACCCAAAAGGAGAGAGAGAACAAAAGGGAATGCCCTGTCACAGAGGTGGGATGGGGTAGGGGGGGTGGGATTGGGGGGTAGGAGGGATACTGGGTTCATTGGTTGTGGAGAATGGACACTGGTGGAGGGATGGGTTCTCGAACATGTATGAGGGAAACGCAAGCACGAAAATGTGTAAATCTGTAACTGTACCCTCACGGTGATTCACTAATTAAAAAATAAATTAATTTTTAAAAATTCAATGGGTACTTTAAAGAACAGAGGCTGGGTTATTTCACATAGCCAATCAGAAGGTATTCTTAAAGTATAAAGTCATGACAATTACCTATTCTATTCTTGCCTATGTTGCTCTCTACATCTAAAAGAACCTAAGTTGTTTTATCCTTTCCTAAGTTTCCTAAGTTGTTTCTATCCTTTTCTCAGTGCAACTTTTCTGCCCCTTCATCTATTCTATTTATTCCTGGGTGTGTGGTTTGCTACACCATTATTTAATGAAAAATCTGTGTTGTTTTCCCCAAAACCTTTGTGGATTGGTTAGGAGGACATATCCCACAATAATCCTTCAACCCTCCTTACAAATTCGGGACCCTTCCTTGATAGATTTTCCTAACAGTTTTTCCCCTCCTTCCTATTAACTCTTTTAATTATTATTGCTATATTTTCATCAGTCATATTATTGTATCACAAGGCGTCTTTTTTTAAATTAGTTTTACACACGGATGCAGTGAAAGCAAAGGCTTTGTAGTATAAATATAAAATTTTACTCCCTGTCTGTGTTGCACGTTGCATACCCCTCCTAGCCCCAGTTTCCTCAAACCTGAGCAGAATTTATGGCATTGTACTTTCTTCATACAGTTCTTGTAAAATTTTAATAAAATGGTGTAGGTTAAGGTCTTAGCACAACTTTTTGTATTTATATAACAGTTAAACGAACTCTGCTGGGTGGGTGTTTTTAACAATAGCACTTGAGGGGTGGGATGGGAAAGCAAATAAAAACCCACAAGATGGCAGTGTTTGAATGTAATTTTAGAATTTCCTTTTAAAGTTCATAAGTAGAGTCCATTAATGTTATTTAAGGCAAAATATTCAATGGAGAAATATAAGGTAAATTCAAAGCCCACATGACACAAGCAAACAAGTGAGAAGTTGAACTTATAAATTTGACTAGATTTGCATTCTATTACAATTAGAACGATGTGAACGCTTTATATTCTCATGTTTATTATGACTGAGGATTTACAGCACTTCTATCTTAGCCTATCTTATATTTGCTTATGCTCCCTCTTTGGCTAATTAAAGAACTAAATCATATTCTTGACACTTGTTTATTTAAAAAAAAAAAAGCAGAGATGAAAACAAACTTCAGTCTCAGTGACAAGAACACTAAGAGGGTGGAGAGCTTTTTAAAGCAGGTAAAGCATTTAACTTGCATGCAGCTGGCCCAAGTTCAATCCTAAGGTAAATGTGCACTGCCAGGAATAATACCTTAGCAGAAAGTCTGGAGTAAGCCCTGAACACAGTCAAGTGTGGCCCAAACTGTGGCCCGCCCCAAACCCCTACCAATCACACACTACACAGATAATTCAGTCTCCTTTCCATGTTTTCATTCCTATAAGCCTGACAGAAAACACAACTTAAGTCATTAAATTCTTAAATGAATTTGAAAAACAAGATTAGCTATTGATGATCAAAAAATTTATGAGGATTCCTAGAAAAATTCCTAGAGGCTGAATCGGACAGGAATAAAAGAGGAGTAAGAGCCCCAACAAGAACAATGGACTACTAAAGAAGATATTGGCAGCACCAAAAAGCATTCCCTAGCTAGAAGTGACATGAAGAACTGGAAAGAGTGTAGACTAAATCATAAAGCAACAAATTAGAGCATAAGAGCAGGACCAGGTGAGCCTGCTGAGTCTCCTTCACATAATCCAAAATAGCAAAAGATTTCTGAATCTAGGCAGAATACAGGGCCTTCAGTTAAACTGATAGGACAAGTTCATGAAATTGAAGGAAGCTATATTAATTGGGAAACTCCTATATCTTGAACCCTCGCTTTGGCTCTTACTATTCAGAAACATGACCCGTCCTCAAGAACCTCCAAAGAAAGGTATTCTGATGCTGATCTAATTCCCTCCCTTTCCTAAAGGAAAAATTACAACAAAGGGAGCTTTCTCTGTAAACTTTTTTTGTTTGTTTTTTTTTTGGGCCACACCCAGCTGTACTAGGGTTTACTTCCTAAAGGGTCAGAGGTCACTTGATGTGCTTGGGATGAAGCTGCATGAAAGGCAAGCACCTTAACCTCTGTACTATCTCTCCAGTCCCTGTAAACATTTTTTTTAATATGACATACATAGATAAGGACAAAACCAAGAATTTCTGGGATTGGAGAGATAGTACAGTGGTTAGAGCACTTGTCTTACAAGTGTTTACCCAGGTTTGATTCCTGGCACCTCATACGGTCTCTTGAGCCTTGCCAAGAGTGTTCCTTGAAAACAGGAATAAGCTACGAGTACCCCAAATCCAAATAGAAATTCATCATCATCATCTTCATCATCATCCCGTTGATCGTCGAATTTCTTGAGCGGTCTCAGTAACGTCTCCATTCGTCCTAGCCCTGAGATTTTAGAAGCCTCTCTTTACTCGTTCTTTCCAATGGTGCCACATTAGAGGCTCTTTCAGGGTTAGGAGAATGAGACCCATTATTGTTACTGGTTTGGGCATATGAATATGCCACAAGGAGCTTGCCAGGCTCTCCCTTGTGGGCAGGAAACTCTCGGTAGTTTGCCCGAGGGAGAACTAGGCTAAAAGATGTCCGGGAGCTTGATTTTATAGTGTCTGGATATTTGCCATTGGTGGGATTACACGACCAGGCGCAGTCCCTGGGTGTGATTGCTTAGCTACTGGAAAATGGGAAATCTGGATGGAAGAGGCCCAGTCCTGATTCGAGCAGGCTTGGAGGTCTCAGCCCCAGGTGGATGTGGCGTAATCTCAGCGTCCCATTGGGGTGGGGGGAGGAAGAAGGGCCCACTCCTTCCGTGTCCTACGAGACTTGGGATTTACCATTACTGCCACTCATACCTGTGCTACTTGCTGGCTTCTATAAAATGGCAACTGCTGGAGCTCTTAGAGGGCAGGAGGAGGGACAACACCTGCCCCCATCTGGAGCAGCCTAGCGGAGAAGGCCTGTTGTTGTTGTTGTTGTTCTTGTTGTTGTTGTTGTTGTTTTTCTTTTTGGGTCACACCTGGCGATGCTCAGGGGTTTCTCCTGGCTTTGTACTCAGGGATCAATCCTGGAGGTGCTCAGGGACCACATGGGATGCTGGGAATTGAACCCGGGTCGGCCGCATGCAAAGCAAATGCCCTACCTACTGTGCTCTCGCTCCAGCCCTGACCAGCCGAGAAGGCTTTTTGTAAAGTCCTAGACCATCTCTGCCTCAAGTAGCTCGGGTTAGAGATTCCTTTGTGTGTCTCTGGATTGTGGCCACGTGGGAGCTTAAGTAGACAGTGGGTGGATGTGGCGTCATCTGGGCATCCCATCGAGGTGGGGGAAGGAGGGCCCACTCCTCCCCTGTCCTTCGAGACTTGGGATTTACCATCACCACAACTCATATCTGTTACTACTTGCTGACTTCTAGAAAATGGTGACCGCTAGAGCTCTGAGAAGCAGGCGTCATTCTTACTTCTCGAATATATGGTGCCAGCAAATTCATTGCCAGAAAAATTGTCTTCAGAATTTTTCTGCCTGTTTATCTGCTGCTTACGTGACTGTCTGCAAAAATTGAATGACCCATGACTGTTAGAAAGACTTCTGTTAAAGTCTAACTTTCAATCTTCCCTTTTTTCTCACTTTCCCCACTTCCATTGATGCCCCCACCTCCAAAAAAGACTATTCATACCTCAACTCTTTGTTTCAGTATTGGCCTCTGAAGGCACTCAAAGTGTGGCTTAGGTTTATGGAATTTTATTTTATATTATTGACTTTGGGGCCATTCTCAGCAATGCTCAGTGCTTACTTCTGGCTCTACACTCAAGGATCACTCCTGGTGGAACTCAGAGGATCATATGAGGTCCTATGGATTAAACTTGGGTTGGCCTAATGCAAGGTGAAGATCTTGCTCACTGTACTTTCCTCTCCAGCCCTGGGATTAATGGCATCTTAGTTACTTTTTTATTTATTGAAAAATTTTAAGTAAAGAGTTTTATTTAGGAAAACTTAAGGGGGGAGTCATGAAAAAAATTAGTGAAAAAATATGAAAAAAAATCACTAATTTTTCATAAGTTCTATGCCTAGCAGCACTTAAAGGCCACACATGCAATGCACACGTCCTGGGGAGGAGAAGTGAGCATGCAGTGCTGTAGTGCTGGGATCACATTCAGGGCCTTACACATATTAGGAATGTGCTCTATCACGTGAGCACTATTCCTGATCTTTGTCATGTGCTTTTTTTTTAATATTTCTTAATTTTTAGAGATCTGTATTAAAATACTAGGAGGAAAACCTTAAAGTCTGATTTTTTTCAAAATAAGCATGGAGGACAGAACTAGGACAGGCAGCAGGGTACTTTCCTTGCATGCTTCTGCTTAGGCATCAATGCTGTTTCAATCCCTCTCACCTCATATAGTTCCCTGAGCTCTGCCAGGCATGATCCCTGAGCAAAGGAACCAGGAGTAAGCCCTGAATACCACTGGGTGCATTCCCCTCCAGAAAACAAACAAACAAAATTCAATAAGCAAAGGAAAGTTGAGTGGATATGCCAGTCAATAATGACAGAATAATAATTGTTGAAGATCAGTAATGAACATTGGCATTCATTTTACACGGTCTCTTTTGTACACTTGTCTCCTTTGCTCAGACAAACTTGCCAGTAGGGGACGGGAGGGATAGTTCACACAAATTTTAAGTTGTAGTGCTTACAGACATCTGGCTGTGGTACAGTTGGAATTGCTTACAATATAACAAATCCAATAGCTTGGCAATCACACCCAGAAACTGCCTCCAGCACCATGTAATCCCATCAACAACCAAGATCCAGAGACTACAAAACAAAGCTCCAGGAAGCCTCAGCCACTTCTCGCAACCTCTTATAGTCTAGCCCACTGGTGTGCCTAAAGCAACACACATGTGTTTAGTTTTAACATGCTTGCTTGTATTCTTTGATATACATTCTCTATCCCTCTCCGAGAGCCTGGTAAGCTACTGAGAGTATCCTGCCTGCAGGGAAGAGCCTGGTAAGCTCCCTGTGGTGTATTCATATGCCAAATACAGTAACAATAATAGGTCTCATTCCCTTGATCCTGAGTAAGGAGAGGCTACTAAAGTCTCAGGGCTGGGACGAATGGAGACATTACTGGTGCCCGTTGGAACAAATCGATGAACAACCGGATGACAGTGATAGATACAGTGATACAGTGATACAAGAGGTCACAGATAGTATTGTTGGCCTGATTGAATTTGGTAACTGTGGATGGTCCTGGTAATTAAGCTCACAGCTTCAAACTTTCTAGGCAGGAGCTTTAGCTAAGCCATATCTCAGTCTGCAGTTACATATCTTGATTGTGATAGTAGTTTTGTAAATCTATACATTTGAATAGAACTGTATGGATAAATTTTTTTAAGAAAGAACTGTATGAACAAATATTCATGAATAAATAAGAGCATGTAAAATAGTGAAGTCAGAATAAAATCTCTATGGATTTGACCAAGGTCATTTTTTTAAATTGTGTATGGTTATTTAAGATATAACTATTAAGGAACATGTGTTTCTGTAACTAAAGGGTTATTTCTAAATAGTTTATAATTTTCATAGGATCTATACCTATTTCAACTTTTTTTCTAAAATTTTTTTTTTTTTTTTTTTTTTTTGCTTTTTGGGTCACACCTGGCAATGTTCAGGGGTTATTCCTGGCTCTGCACTCAGGAATTACTCCTGGTGGTGCTTGGGAAACCATATGGGATGCTGGGAATCAAACCCGGGTTGGCCACGTGCAAGGCAAACGCCCTGCCCACTGTGCTATTGCTCCAACCCCTTTAAAAAGTTTTTGACAAAATGCAAATAAAGCATTGAAAAGGCATCCGGAGTTCACAGATAGCTATGGTGAATACTCTTTTTTTTTTTTTTTTTTTTTTTTTTTTTTTTGCTTTTTTTGGGTCACACCCGGCGATGCACAGGGGTTACTCCTGGCTCTGCACTCAGGAACCACCCCTGGCCGTGCTCAGGGGACCATATGGGATGCTGGGATTTGAACCCGGGTCGGCCGCGTGCAAGGCAAACGCCCTACCCGCTGTGCTATTGCTCCAGCCCCCTATGGTGAATACTCTTAACAGTTTAAGTTCACATGCAGTTTTGACACATAGAAATGCAACCTTCCATTACTTTATCCAGCAGCAGAAGGGGTAGATTATTCACCAGAAAATTGAATAGCTTAACTATATAGGTCATGAAGCCTATAAACCTAATATATAAAAGGTCCTATTGAAAGTTTGGTAAACAGCCCAACATCTAATAAATTCCTCTTTCTGTTTAAACTAGACAGTGTGACTTCTGTTATTTGCAGCTTTGAAAGCTGCAAGTTTTTATTCTTGTTCAACCACTTGTCTTTCTTTTCTGAGGAATTTTTAGCAGTGATAAAGCTAAAAGATATCTTTGTACTCTGAAACCATGGATGAAATTGATATATCAGACTAGAATGCAGTAAGTTGATATGCAATACTTCTCAAGAATTTATTTTGAATGGGATCATAACTGCTTAGTTGCCTCTAGAAGCAGAGAGAATAGAGCTTGTGTTGTTTTGCAGTTATTTATTTATTTGGGTTATGGGATATACCAACGAGTGAAAAGGACTTACTCTTGGTTCTGTGCTCTGGGATCACTCTTGGACAGCTCTGGGGACTGGGGTGCTGAGGATCGAACCTTGATCAGGTTCAAGGTAAGCGTACTACATACTATACTATTGCTTCAGCCACCTTGCAGTTATTGATGGCACTCACTCTTTTTTTAAAAAAATTTATTTTTTTTTATTAGTGAATCACCATGAGTTACAGTTACAAACTTGTGAACTTTCATGTTTGCATTTTGTTTATACCCCTCCACCAGTGCCCAGTCCCCTCCACTAATGTTCCCAGTATCCCTCCCACCCTCCCACCCCATCCCCCCGCCCCACCCCACCTCTGTGGCAGGGCATTCCCCCTTGTTCTCTCTCTCTCCTTTTGAGTGTTGTGGTTTGCAACAAGGCACTATGTGGCCATCGTGTCTGGTCTATGTTCTATTTTCAGAGTGCATCTCCCATCCCGTGCAGGTCCTCAAACCACACGATGGCACTCATCTTTAAAGGTTTCTGTTATTTTGTAAGAAATAAAAACCCAAAACTTTTAGGTGTTAGACTATGTCCAGAATATGGATTTTTTTCTCCTACATCTCCCAACTGACCAACTCATATACAAAACTATCTATCTTCAGAACATCTAAGAGTGACTTATGCTGGCCACTCTTAAGTGGGTAATACCCAGAAAAATTTTGTGTTAAGTACACCATCAATAAGAGCTCTGAAGAGGGAGAGGGTGATAGGCTTTGCAATTAGATTCCATTGTAAGACGATTAGAGGTGGATAAGAAGACAGGCAAAGAATCAGAGAAGAAAGCAAGGGAAAAGAATAGAGCATGCAGTTCAGAGAAAAGGAATGATAGAAAGTTGGGCCAGAGAGATAATACAAAAGCTAAGGCACTTGCCTTACAAGTGGCTAAACTTAGTTTGAATCCACAATACCACATTTTGTTTCTTGAAAACAGAGGGGTAACTTCTGAGAATAGAGCCAAGAGTAGCTCTTGATCACCACTGTGTGGTGCCCACCCCACCCAGTCTCCAAAGACACATAAATTATCTTGTACTAAATGAAAAGAAGAAAAGACACTTAAGAATTTTTAAGGTCTTCACTGTTAATATTTCCCCTTATTATTTCTTTGCCTTAAAAATATATGAAAGTAAAATTTCTTGTATGCATTAGGACTAGTATATAATTTATTTAGATTGCAATATAAAGAACTAATTTATAAATTTTTTAATGGTGGACTCACAAGATTGAAAGTTAGTTTTGGTTCAAAACAGAAATGAGCAATTTGTTGTACACACGTTTATTAATCCAAGTTTTATGTTTTTCAGTAAAATGTAGCTGAATAAGCATATTCAAAATTTGTGTTCTATTATTTGATGGTCTGTTCAAAACCAGAAATGATGGAAAGGCTCATCAGAGTACATATAATAATTTTTAAAATAATAATCTTCTCTTCATAGCTGTGTGATTATTATTTTTATATTTTTCAGGTTTTTTTATATTCATCATTTTGAGTTTTAACAAAGCAAAACTCAGGGAAGCTGAGATAGCTGTGGATTTGAAAACGATCACCATTCATTATTATCATTATTATTATACAATTTTCTTTTTTGTTTTCCACTTAAGAGAATACATTTTACTTTGTATTATAAATTTGAATCCCTACAAAAATGCCAAAAAGAAAGTAGGGACATAAGGCATCATAAAAATATATAAAAATTAAAAGATGATACAGAAATGAGTTGAGATTTGCTCAAGTTGCTGGACTAGTAATAAAAGATTACTTATCGCTCACAACAGATAAAAGGAGTAAGCTGGCTACATTCTCAAATCTAACAAATTAAATGAGAGAAAGAGAGCCCTGGGGAAATTTCTCTAATCATCCCACATTAGCTGAACAGCACAGATTGCCTTCTATTTTCCTTCAAATCCCATTGCACTTGCCATCTGTAACATTCACTTGAATTCTTCCTCAAGTTTTGCCTTGTCTTGCTTTTTAGAGTTTAGTAACTGACTTAGGTGAATTGTGTGTGTGTGTGTGTGTGTGTGTAGAGACAGAAAGAGAGTTGTCTAATTACAAAGTACACATATTGGAAGCCTAGAAGTTAGCATAGTACAATGCTTGTAAATGCATTTTTATTTGGATTTTTAGATAATAGACTAATAATTAAAAAAAACACATATGGGACCTAAGAAGATTAGAGAGAAAAGTCAAGGTCTAGTAAAGGTTAACCAAATACTTCCATGTCTGTGTATTCAAAAAATAAATATGAAAGCCCGCAGTGTCTCTCTCTTTCACAGGCTGCATTCAGTAGTCTCGCATTGCTTCCCCCATTCTGGGGTGACTGATGGCAATGGGCAGACTAAGGAGGGAACAAAGGCCAGGCTGGTTGGTATCAATTGCAGTTTAATTCAGTCTCATCTCCATTCTCCTCTGATTCTCCAGATTTTCCCTCCCAGATCCCCTTCATCCTCCTCTTGGGTCCAACTCCTTCATACTTCCCTTTTCTGCTTTTGCCTCACACTCTTACAGTCTTAGTTAAATTCCAAACCAGGAGGGATTGGAGTAATAATTACACATAAATGTGGTCATACAGTCAACAGAGGTAAAGTTCTTCCCTCAGAGGAAGTTTCTTCTAGGACAAACTCTCGTTCAGCAGGATGACTCACCCAAGAGTGAAATTCCATCTCTGGATGTTTCTCCTTTCCTTAGTCCAACAAACATATAAACATTCATAATATTAGTCATTTTGTGTGGACACAGTAAGACATACATTGAGACTTGCAGGGAGACTAGCCTGGGAACATTTTGCCACAGACTCAGACTACAGTGCTCAGGACAGATTAATCTTTCCTAACTCTAGAAGGGTCCTAATCTAGTTATTACTTTTTTTTTCTTTTTTCGGTCACACCTGGCAATGCACAGGGGTTACTCCTGGCTCATGTACTCAGGAATTACTCCTGGAGGTGCTCGGGGGACCATATGGGATCCTTGGAATTAAACCTGGGTCAGCCGCGTGCAAGGCAAATGCCCTCTCCACTGTGCTATGGCTTCAGCTCCAAGTTGTTACTTTTTGGATCACGACAGAATTTGTCCATGACCATAATCTTAACTTATACTTAAGTGTTGTGGCATTTTGGCCTGGCCCATTTCAATGCCAGGGTAGCTCACAGCTTGCCCTGGGGCCATGCAGTCTCTCATCAAGATCCTGCTTTTGGGGTGCTAGGAACTAAGGGTAACTTAGGCTCAAGTCAAAAAAGCAGATGCCCAGGAGTGAATATCATTCGGAGTCAATTGCCTCCCAAGTTACAAAAAGATAATATTAACTGTCTTCCTGTGTCTATACCAAAAGGACATTATTCTGAAGTAACTATGCAAAAGATATAAGGAGAGGAGAAAGGAAATATTTCACTTATGAATACAAGTCCTGTGTCCTACAAGGATCTGACCTTACAAGTTAACAAAATACGATTAGGGGAAAAAGGTGATAGACTGCTTGGGAAGCAGAGAACAAAGAAAGAGGTTACAAACAAGCAAATGAATGGGAGTAACTTGGGAGCACTGTGATGGGTGTAACTTTATATACCTAAGCTCCCTGTAGCAAGGAAAAAAAGGACAAACTAATGTTATCCTATACATGTCTATTGTGTCTGTCACCATAATTGAAACCATTATTTTACCAACACATTTAGTTTCTTAAACCATCTTGTCACACAGTTAGATTGGTAAACAACGTGTTAGTCAACCTTCTTCTTTACTTACACGATCTGGCTAGTGATAAGGTTAAATGAGATAGAAATATTAACATACTCTTTTGTGAATAATAAAGGGCATTTGGATTCAAATGTCCAAAGGTAAAATGGGCTGCAAATTAAGTTTTGTCTTGCAACTCAAATAATGTCCACAAAATCAATTTTTTTCCCCATCTTTTTTATTCTGCCTTCCTTGGGTTGTCTTCATTCTCCAGGGAGGCATTGCTCACCATCTTCTAGTTTTCAGTAGTTTCTGTTCCCAGTCCTTAATGTGTAACCTAATTTTTCCACTAGATTTTAAAATTTTTAAATACTCCTTTTTAATTCATACTCTGCAGGAAAAGCAAATGTTTATTCCATTATCCAGTCAAGTCATAACTAATGTCACAATCACTTTGGCCAGATATATGGGATTATATCATAAATTAATCATACAATAAATGAAAAATTTATACACTACTCCTTGCTTTCATTTTGGAGCTGAGAGTGAATTAAACATCCTTAGAATCATCACTGTATCACTGTCTTCCCATTGTTCATTGATTTACTCGAGCATGTGCCAGTAACGTCTCCATTTGTCCCAGCTCTGTGATTTTAGGAGCCTCTCCTTACTCATTTTTCCCAACAATTGGAAGTTCTTTTCAGGGCCAGAGGAATGAGACCTGTTATTGTTACCATTTTTGGCATATCAAATACACCACAGGGAGCTTGCCAGGCTCTTCCGTGCAGGTGGGATACTCTCGGTAGCTTGCCGGGCTCTCTGAGAGGCATAGATATATATCTCCCTTTATGATAATGTGTCCAGGAATATGTTTGCTCATGCGTGAGGCTTGGCCCAAGCGTGTGGAAAGTGGCCTGGTGTGTGGCATAGTAGGTTAGTGGAGGTTGGCTGCTGGGGCTGGGTCCCTTGGGGGCAGGGAGGGCTCTCACCCGCCCTCTCTGGGGCACCCCTGGTGTGGTGTCCAGTGTCAGGTTATGGGGGACTCATTTTATGCTCCCTTCCGGGAGAAACAGTCGTGAGTTCTGGAGGCTGGCCAATGAGATTATTTGGTGCCGGCAGGAGGTGTCTTATGGGTGTGACCCCCATTAGAATCATATGGGTCCAAAATATAAATTCATAGCCATGAGAACAATGGAAATAGATGTTATAAGACTAGCAAACATGGACTGGAGTGGATAGAGTAGGGTATTTGTCTTGCATGCTGCCAACTGGGTTTCCACCCTCAGAACCCTATATCATCCTCCATGTCCACAGAAGTGAAACCCTGAGCCCAGAGCCAGGAGTAAGCACTGAGCACTACCCGTTGTAGCCCCCAAACAAAAGATAGTATTTGCATGCCTATGCTTTTATTTATCTTGACTGATAGTTGTTAATAGAAATCAAACTATGCAGACTGGTGAAAAGCTGAAAGTTCCCTTTAAGATCAGGTACAAGACAAGGATGTCACCGACTCTCAGCCACTTTCCTTCAACACAGCATTGGGTATACTAACCAGAGAGATTAGGCAAGAAAAAGAAATTTAAAAGAATCCAACAGAAAATGAGGAAGTAAAACTCACTATTTGTAGATGACATAATATTAAAGATAGAAAACACTTGCATGTTACAGAAAAGAACTGTTCAAAATAGAAAATTAGTTTGATAAAGTTACAAGATACACAATCAATGTTAAAAAAACTATTATATATCTATTTATTAATAACAAAAATATGAGAAAAATCAAGAAAATAATTCTCTTTTTATTTCTAAAAAAGAATAAAATATCTGGGGTAAAACATAATCAAGTAGTGAAAGAACTATACAATAAAAAATTATCTGGCTTTGATGAAAGAAATGGAAGAAGCCATAAATAAGTGGAAAGCTATTTCATATTCATAGACTGGAAAATGATACCTGCTCGCTCCAGGCACAGGAAGAGCCTCAAATCGTTCATTCAGAGATTTGACGAAGAAATCTGACCATCTAGTTAGTGGGCTGCCATGAGGTCTTCTGACGTCCCGTGGAATCCAGTTGGTAACAGCTCTAGTCCAATGGTCATCTCTGAATCGCATTACATGACTGGCCCATCTGATTTTTGATGCCTTGGCAAATGAGACAGCATCCCTGATTTTTGACCGTCGATGGAGGTCAGAACTCCAGATTCCTTCTCTCACTTGAGTGAGACATGATATTCCCAGCATAGCTATTTTGATTCCTCTATAGCATTCTCATCCTGTTTGCGTAGGGCCCAGGTCTCTGAGGCATATGTTAGTGCAGGAAGAACGGTGGAATCGAAAATATATGCTTGGAGTCGGAGGTTCTTCATTCTCTAAACCACCTCTTCGACGCTCTTGAAGGCGTTGCACACTGCTCTCTTCCTCCTGTGAAGTTCTGGCGCCAAGTCGTTTCTCATATTGAGTTCTCGACCCAGGTACACATTGCCGCATTCAGAGATGTTTTTTCCATTGAGAGCAAATGGAACATCAGGGACTAGTTTGGTTTTCATGAACATTGTCTTGGTGTGATTTAGCTGCAGTCTGACCTTTCCACACTCGCGGTCGAAGTCGGCCAGCATTTGTGTCACTTGGCTAATGTTTGGTGTTATTAGAATGTCATCAGTGAAGCAGAGGTGGTGTAGTTGCTGATCATCTATCTTCACTTCCATTTCTTCCCATTCCAGTTGTCACATGATATGCTCGAGGATGGCACTGAAGGGTTTCAATGAAATGGTATCATCCTGCCAAACCCCTCTCTTTACAGCAATGATTACTTCCTTGTAGAATGGTGAGATCCTGGTGGTGAATCCATAATACAGCTTGTGGAGGATACTGATGTAATGAGTTTGAACACCCTGCTTGGCTATGGCTTTGATGACCGCTTCAGTCTTAACAGTATCGAAGGCCTTCTTTAAATTGATGAATGTTAGAGAGAGTGGCATCTTGAACTCACGTGAAACTTCCATGAACTTGGTCACTGTGTGGATATGGTTGATCATGCTGAATCCCTTTTGGAACTCAGCTTGCTCACATGGTTGTCCTTCATCCAGTATTCTGCCTATTCTATTCAGGATGACTCTGGTGAAAAACTTGTAGATGATGGAAAACAGGAAGATTGGGCGATAGTTGCCAATGTTGTGGATGTCTCCCCTCTTGTACAGCTGGTTTTCCACTGGGACAGAACCTTGTATACAGAGAGGTAGCATGTGAAGAGCTGAGTCAGTGTATTGATGAATACTGGTGGCAGATTCTTCAGGTGTTCAGGTTTGACCTTGTCTGAACCAGGTGCTGTACTCGTCTTTACCGATAAAATGGCATGTTGGATTTTTTTTCTTTTCTTTTTCTCTTTTGCGTGTTGGATTGTGGAAGGGAGAACATTGAGAACAATATATCCATCCTGTGGAATTTGGTATGTGGCCTCGTCTCAGTCAGACCAATGATGTTGGTCCACTTGATCTTCTGCACTTGCACCATCAGGTCCTTGATGGATGCTTCTGATGCCAGTGTACATGCATTGAAAGTACAGACAGTCATTTTAGTCCTCCTTCGTTTTGGCAGTCTAGTTCGTCCCTGAGATTTTATCAGCCTCTCCTTGTTCATCCTTCTTAAGGCTGCTGTATTGGGGGCTCTTTCAGTGTTGAAGGAATGAGGCCCATTGTTGTTATTGTTTTGGGCATATTGAATATGCCACGGGTAGCTTGCCAGGCTCTGCTGTGCAGGTGGGATACTCTCGGTAGCTTGCCAGGCTCTCTAAAAGGGATGGAGGCTTTTAGGGTGGCCTCTAATCACTTTTATAGGTGTTCCCATGGTTCACACCATATTTGAACCCCATCAAATATGGTGTATTAATGTTCTTGGATATATTCATTAAATACATTGAAGTATTTTTAATTTCCCTTTATTATTAATACCAGCATACTCAAGGTGATTTTCTCTGTCCTCAGTGTAATTTCCTCTAATAAATATTCCAGAATATTTTTCAGCGATCTTTCCAAAATTCATATCATACTAGGTCACTTTCATATATCTTTTTACTTGGCCTGTGACTTCTTTCAAACATTCCTCCTGTTTGTTGGTCAACACCTTCCAAACTAGTTCCATACCCAAGTCTTGATGCATTTTCTTGAAGTGATTTCAAAGCATATTTCTAACATTTGACATACCTTTTGAATGTCTTCAGTGCCTAGAAAGTTTCTTCATCTGACTAAATTTTACTTTGCTCTTAAAGATGTGGCTCAAACATTTCCTCCTCTCAAAAGTCTTGATGAATATACTTATAAGCCATTGGTTTGCATTTATTTCCTCTATGAAATGTGTCACACTTTATAGTCTTTACTTATTTGTTTTCCCTGTGAAGCTACCTATTTCTTGGGGTCCACATCTTTGTCTTATTCATACTGATATCCTCTGGCAATGAATGACACACAGGGTTTTGTCCTACAATATTTGGAAATGTAAGAGAGGGCTAAGGTTACAATGCTAGGGATTGAAAACTGCTTTGTGAGTAATATCCAGAAATAATAAATGCTTAGCAATATATCGTGAAAAGTTCTGCACAAATAATTATGTCAAGTATTTTACCCAAAATGCAATAGTATCTCCAAAAAAAGAAAAAGCAAACACAGAATCTTGATAGGGGACCAAAGAAATAGTACAGTGGGTAGAGCACTTGCCTTTCATATGGCAGACCTGGGTTCAATCCCCAGCATCTCATATGGTCCTCTGAGCACTACCAGGCATGATACCTGAGCACAGAGCTCAGTCCTGAGCAGAACTGGGTTTCAGGTGTGCCCCCCCAAAAAGAATTTTGATAGTTGTTGGTTTATTGAAGGCATGAATGAATTAATATTATTGCATAGTAAAATAATGAATAAATTAATACATAAAGAGGGAGAAAAACATCATGAGCAATGAATTTGGAGAGAAAGGTAGGAAAAGCATCATCAACTGGGAATTATAGGCACCAATACCAGAATGAGAGGTATCAATTGGGAAGTCCTTGCTTTGACAACTTAAATTCTGGGTTTGCTGTTCGTTTCCTTGTGATTGTAAATTCAAGGTGAAATCTGAATTGGGACACAAATTAAAGTGAAAAGGTTCATGTGAAGAATATGGGGCAGGAGATAGAATAGGCTATCAAGAAGTAAGAGGGAAGGCATTTTTTAAGGCTTCTTAGACTATTTGGTCTATGACATTTACCTTACTTTTTCCAAGATAAAACTCTTACTTCTTATATGAACTTTACAGTCAACCATTTAACCCTAAGGCCCATTATCTGCAGTTTATTGCTGCTGCAAATTAAAATCCACGGGGAGCAGCCTTGCACTGTGGTTTTATTTGCCAATATAAGTACTATGTGACTCATATCGTCTCCTCATCAGAATCTTGGTTAGGTAAAACTTTGCCAACCTCAACTTTTCCTGGAATAATTTTGTCATTAGAGACATAGGCATTGAATCAAAAATTAATTGAATCAAAACTAATTGGAAAAAATAGTGCATAAATAACTGGGACTAAGTATCTTTAATGCAACGATTCCAACAACTTTTGAGTCCCAAAACATCATTTCTAGTTTTAAAGTCGTATCTAGTTTTAAAGTTTTTCATTTTCATTTTAGAATTCCAGGAGCACAGAGCCACGAGACATTATATGCTATTCATAATAAGCAATACAAAACAAATTGTCTAGCGTTGCCCTTTCAGCAGGTTTGAATGGTGGTGGGAAAATCCCAAATAATAATGGTGGGATTGGTGTCAAAATGTTGAATGTAATCAAAGTAGAGAGAGTATTGTGGAAATTGTCTGCCACATAGGCAAGGGAGGGGTTGGAATAGGGGAAGATACTGGGGATTTTGGTGGTGGAAGATGTGCACGGGTGACGGGATGGGTATTTGATCATTGTATAACCAAAAATCAAATATGAAAGCTTTGTAACTATCTCAGTGATTCAATAAAAAAAATTTAATTAAGTTTTTAATTTTCTAGTTTTAAAGGCTACACTTTAAACCTTTAAACTTTTTCTAAAAAAACTTTTTTTTATTGAATCACTGTTAGATAGACACTTACAAAGCTGCTCATGATTGAATTTCAGTCATACAGTATTATAACACCTGTCCCTTCACTTGAGTACATTTCCCAGTACCAGTGTCTCCCAAACCTTTAAACTTTTAAAAATATTTTTATATACACAGTGACATAGAGATTTTGGTGTATTACCAGCTTGCAAATGATCATTATAAGCTTACTTTACAGAAAATAATGAGTCGGTATTCAAAAAGTTAACAAAATATTTTAATCTACACTTGAGAATGAAATATTTTTCTTCCATTTTTGTTTTTCTTCTGTTTTTTTGTTTGTTTGTTTTGGGACCGCACCTTACTCTGCTCAGGGATTACTCTTGGCTCTGCACTCAGGGATTACTCCTGGCGATGTTTGGGGGAACATATGTGGTATCCATGATCGAATAACATGCAAAGCAAACTCTCTGCTTGCTGTACTATCACTCAGGCCCCTG
The DNA here is from genome assembly GCF_027595985.1 of Sorex araneus. NCBI lineage: Eukaryota > Metazoa > Chordata > Mammalia > Eulipotyphla > Soricidae > Sorex > Sorex araneus. Next base: position 109,782,856 of record NC_073305.1, read on the forward strand.
GAAATATTTTTCTCATTTTCTAATTTCCCTGGAGAAAATAGCACTAGAGTTTCATCAGGACGACCATGATGGACTCCTTTCTGTTAATCTTCAACACAGGTTAATCCAGTACTTTGCAGACTCTCAAGTATTCCATTTCCCATTTGCTACTTAAGAAAGAAAAGGTGGAGCAGGGGAGGTAAAAGAACAGTAAGGGCTTAACCTTGCATTCGGTCGACCAGGTTTCTATTCCCTTCATCCCGTATACTCCTGTCTAGTCCCACTGGGATTGATCCCTGAGAGCACTGTATATGAAGCTCAGAGCATTGCCAAGTGTCACCCAAAACCTGGAAGGGGAAAACAAACAAACAAACAAAAGAAAAGTAAAGAAAAGAAAGAAAGTTTTTCTTTTGAAACTTACCAAATTTGTAAACTACTAGATACTTATCTTTTTATTTCTTTTTTTTTGATGTTGGATTGGGGGGAACACCCAGTTGTGCACAGGCTTATTTTTGGCTCTTATTCCAGGAATCACTCCTGACAGTGTTCAGGGGACCATAGGCGATGCTAAGGATTGAACCCAGGTTGGCCGTGTAGGAGACAACTGCCCTACCACTGTACTATCTAGCCAGCTCCTCAATAATTATCTTTTAGTGGAAGGTAATTTCTAGGAGACAATGAAATATACTTTTAGAAATGATTCTTTAACTTACTATTAGTTTCATCAAGTAATAAAAATAATTACAAAATTATAAAATTTTGTGTAGAAGTGTTTTTAGACATTTATAAAGCAATTTGTGAGAGAGAGTTAGGATTGCAGTATCTACAGAAAATGTGGTCTAGAGTTCTTCATTCTTTTGCTAATACAGTGAAAGATGATTCCATCTATGTTTTGGTTCCTGAGATACACTTTCAAGGAAGTTGCCATTTTTACAGTTAAGCAAGACTAATCAGGACTAGATGAATAGACATAAGAATTAGATTAAATCCAATGAAACACCTATTAACTAATTACAAATATCAGAATAATTACAGAGGATTCTTTTAAAAAGCAAGTAATAATCTACCATGGGGATTAAGATTGATACATAGTTATTACTGATGATTAAATGAAATATTGCCATTAAAAGGAGAAAAAGTATTGTGAAGACACGAAAGAGGGAGACTACAACCATTTGAGGGAGGTGAGAAAAAAATCTAAATAAAGCTTAGGGGCTGGAGCAGTAGCAAAGCAGGTAGGGTGTTTGCCTTGCACGCGGCCGTCCCGGGTTCGATTCCCAGCATCCCATATTGTCCCCCAAGCACTGCCAGGAGTAATTCCTGAGTGCATGTACCAGGAGTAACTCCTGTGCAATGCTGGGTGTGACCCAAAAAGCAAAAAAATAAATAAATAAATAAATAAATACATAAATAAAGCTATTTGAGATAGTATTTAGAATGAACAGGATTTAGCAGTACATCTGAAAGTAAGATCTTATTTTCATAATTGTCAATATAGAGACAAATTGTGAAAGATTTTTAAATATATTAAAAAGATTAACGAATGATTTCAATGAAAAACTGGGCAAATTACCTGAGTTTCTACAGTTGCTAGGACTTTCACTCTGCTTGGGCTATTTTGCAACACTATAAATTGTACATAAACGATAGCAAAGTAAAGGACTCTCATAACCTACTTATTTATCTGCTGGCAGACTATTCCTTCAGGTAGACCCCTGGAGCCACAGAGTTAGTGCCCATATTGTCAGCAGTGCTTCTGTCACCTGTCTCAGTGCATCTCTTCTTATTAGGGAAAGTATGAGTGTCTACTAGCCTTAGATCTCTTTCTCAGTAAGGGGCATGATACCTGTCCCTTCCCATTTCTGAGCCTGTACCTTCCTCTTACTCTTGTCTCTAACATATAGAAATCACCTTGTTCTTGTACCAAATTATATTGTCTTGTACCAAATTATATATTATATATTCTTGTACCAAAAATACCACTATAGATGGAGAGCTTTAGAGCATGAAGATACGAATTTCTGCTTTTGTTAATTCTTGTTAATCACCTTCTCTTAGTATCACTGTATCACTGTCATCCCGTTGCTCATTGATTTGCTCGAGTGGGCACTGCTGGAGTGATAGTCAGTGGTAGGGCATTTATTTACCTTCCACGTGGCTGACCTGGATTCGATTCCTCCGCCCCTCTTGGAGAGCCCGGCGAGCTACCCAGAGTATCCCACCCGCACCGCAGAGCCTGGCAAGCTACCCGTGCCATATTCAATATGCCAAAAACAGTAACAACAAGTGGAGACGTTACTAGTGCCTGCTCTCTTAGTATCCAAAGCATAAAAATTTCTCTTGAGGATGAGAACTATAACAGAAGGGTTCAATGATACCTTAGAGCTCTCAGAGTTTACATCCTTCTCACATAATAAAACATTCTTTGCTCCACTGCACTCATTTGTGGAGTGTAGGGTAGCATCACATGAGGCTGACACCCAAGGACAGTAGATACAAGGGCCAGGGGGATTGCCCCATAGCTGGAAGACCGCTTCATGAATGGAGGGGAGAAGGCAGATGGAATAGAGAAGGGATCACTAAGAAAATGATGGCTGGAGGAAACAGTTGGGATGGGAGATGCATGCCGAAAGTAGATAATGGACCAAACATGATGACCTCTCAGTGTCTGTGTTGCAAGCTATAATGCCCAAAAGTAGAGAGAGAGTATGGGTAACATTGTCTTCCATAGAGGCAGGGGGAGGATGGGAAAGGGGGGTATACCTGGGATATTGGTGTTGGGGAATGTGCACTGGTGGAGGGATGGGTGTTTGATCATATTGAGATTGTAACCCAAACATGAAAGCTTGTAATTATCTCACAGTGATTCAATAAAATTAAAAACAAAACAAAACATCATTCTTTGCTCCTTAAGTATATTTATTTATTTATTTATTTATTTATTTTTCCTTTTTGGGTCACACCCGGCGATGCTCAGGGGTCACTCCTGGCTCTGCACTCAGGAATTACTCCTGGCGGCGCTCAGGGGACCATATGGGATGCTGGGAATCGAACCCGGGTCGGCCGCGTGCAAGGCAAATGCCCTCCCCGCTGTGCTATCGATCCAACCCTTAAGTATATTTAGAATGCCCATGAAATTTTAATGAGAAATTTTGGGAGTGCCATCAGGAGTGCCATCACAGACATGTTCTTATGGTATTTTGAAGAGGACATTGGGCTTCTCATCCACAATCCACAGGCCTATTGTCACTGCTTGTCTTTGACTAGAGCTGAGTAGAATTCAGCAGACAGTCTCACAGGAAGGTCTTCTCATACAGTTTCTAATCCACTTTATTTTTGGGTCTTATTGTTTTTCTTTTAAGCATAGCAGAAAATAATGTTTTGTAGGTGACTAGACAGCCTAAGAACTAAGAGAAATCAGGATAACAAAGAAGGAAGTCGAAGTAAAACAGAAAGTTCAAAAAAATAAAAAAGAACTGCATAATTAAGAAAATAATTAATGCCCATCTGGAAAGAGATGCCAACACAAATTATGTGTTACCTTAATTGAATCTCTGCATGTAATTTGATAATATTTTTCCTATTTAATGTTGCAAGCTATTGCATTTATCATGACCTTGCATACTTTCATGCTCTGACTATGTAACTATAAAATAATTAAACTGCCTTCATAAAGTGACATAAAAATTGAATGATTACATTTTAGAATTACACTGCATGCTCCAGTTCAGCTTTTAACCCATAGTAGACCTGGCATTACAAGGAAAGTCTGAAAGTGAGACATAAAATGAGCACTGCCTGGCATTCTTCCACTAAAATTCCTGCTGTGGAAGATTGGTCCTTTCAAATAACACCATATACTAAACTGGTATTTAATTATAAAATCCCCAAGCAGCAAAGATCCTAACCACTATTTACATTTCATTAGATATCAATTCTACCTATCAATTAAAACTTAACAACTATGGCTCCATGGCTTGGAAGCTGGCCTCACATGCTGGGGGAAAAGGCAGTTCAGATAGAGAAGAGAACATCAGGTAAGCTGTGGTTGGAGGATCCGCTTGGGAGGGGAGATGCATGCTGGAAGTAGACTATAGATTGAACACGATGGCCACTCAATACCCCTATTACAGACCACAACACCCAAAAGGAGAGAGAGAGAGCGCAGAGGGAATGCCCTGCCACGGAGACGGTGGGGCGGAGAGCGGGGATGGGATTGGGGGGTGGGAGGGATACTGGTTTCACTGGTGGTGGAGAATGGGCACTGGTAGAGGGAGGGGTGCTCGATCATTGTATGAGGGAAACACAAGTATGAAAATGTGTAAATCTGTTACTGTACCCTCATGGTGATTCACTAATTAAAAAAAAAACACTTAACAACTAATGCTATTGGGAAGATATGAATTGGGGATATATGGTTTATTGAAACCAAAAAGATTGCTATCTTGTTTTTTAAAAGGAATATTCTGTAGTAGTGTAGCTAAAAATAAAAACAGAGGCTTTCCATTCTTTTCCATTCCATTACTTTAGATGTATATGCTCGTTGACATGGTCAAAGAACATAGATCCTAAAATTTGCATCGGAAAACAAAGCATTCATTTTCAGTTCTGAGGACATTTTGCCCCTTCTCTTTCCTATGTTGATGTTTTGTTGATAGCGGTCACACACTTGCTTGGTTTGGAGTGCTTTCTGGGGATTGCAATCTGTGTTAGGGTGCTTACACATATTCTGTCTATAGCGTTTGCCAGGAGTCTTTGGGAAACTCACATACATGCCTATCCTGGGCCTCATTCTTGACCAAAGCGTTCTGATGTCTATTTAGGTTCTTGAATATACCTGACTGTGCTGAGGGGTTGCTTAGCTTTTTGGAAGCGAGGATGGGTCACACTTGGTGGTCCTCAAGGCTTATTCCTTGCTCTATGCTCAGCGATCAATCCTGGTGGTGCGTGAAGGATCATATGGGGTATTGGGGATTGGAGATTGAGTAAGAGTTGATCACGTGCAAGGCGAGCGCCAATCTCTGTACTATCTCGACCTCAGTCCCTCATTTACAGATTTTCATTTCATCATCATTTCAATGGGATAGTGTCCTACTTAAAAAATACAGAAGTGCTTTGGAAGTAGTAGTTGATAAGTATGGGACAATGCAGGGGCTTGATCTTGGAAGTATCTCATAATCGAGGCAAAGCCAACCACAGCTACAAATCAGTGATCTGTCTTTAAAAGGTCAAATCAAGGAGCCAGAGCAATAATACAGCAGATAGGGCATTTGTCTGGCATGCAGCAGTCTTGGGTTATATTCCAGGGTCCTTGAGCACAAAGCCTGGAGTAGAGTAAGCCCTGATCACTGTCGCATGTGGCCCCAAAAGCAAAAACATCAAACAAATAAAAAAGTCAAGTCAAATCTTGAAAACATGAATAAATTATACAGGAATTTATGTTTTGACTTTTTTAAAATTAAAAATTGAGGAAGGCTTTGTTTCCACATAATCACATATTTTAAATTTAAGAATGATAGCTTTAAGTGAGAAAAGTTGGAAAGGTGAAAACACAATCTTTTGAGTGGAATGATCATAGCAGTTTTCTTAGATTATTACATGTACCTGTTATCAGTAGTATTAATATTCTATTTCATCTAGGCAAACAGAAGAGAGGCAAGGAATAATCTACAGTTAAAATACTAGGGCAGTTATTCTTCTGTGTTTTCAAGTTCTTATGCTTATTGACCCTTCCTCCACATTAAATCAGACTAAAATTAAAATCTCAGTGAAACCAAAAGAACACCCAGAATTGGATTATCGCTATAGGAAGTAAACAAAGCTAGAATTAAAATCAGAGTGTCCAAGTTGCAGTAACTTTCCAGGCTTTTTTTTTAAAAAAAAAAAAGATTCCTGCGTGAAATAGCTTTTACAATTATCTGCCACTAGATGGCACTATATAAACACCTTAATTTAAAATTTCCCCCCCTTTTTCTTAAGTAGCCAAATATTAAAGGAGGCAAGTATTACATAAATCCTTTAGTGTTTTAAAAATTTCTATCGTTTATAAATATAGCTAAACCATTAAGCAATAAGCTTTTATATATATATTGCTATTTATTTGCCTATACTTTATTTCTCTACTAGCAGATAAAATTTAATTGATGAAAGATTTACTTCAAGCAGCTTTAATTTGCTATTCAGTTGATAAGAAACTGAATAATAACAAGGCAGAAAAATGATAACATGTAAGAGGGCAGACAGAATAAAGTACACTTATAAGAAAATGTATAATCTTGCATTTTCTTTTTCTATTAAAACCACCAGTATCTCAGAAGATTGTCAGTTTAATGTTCTATCAGTAGTACCATAAATTATTCTTTTGTTCCCCAGGAGGATTGGAGCAGAAAAGGCCCAGGCGAGTAAGAGGAACAGGACAAAATTATAAATGCAAATAATTTGGTAGCTCTTGTAGTAGAAAGAGGTTTGTCTTATAATATTTCTTCTAAGTCTCATAAGAAATCTTTGGTTGTTGTGAATATAAAAAGAAGGGAAGAAAATACTTTAAAAGGTATATAAGCTGTGATGAAAAGTCAGAAGACATATGATTACTGCAACATGTGTGATTTTTATTTCTAAGGGTTAAGATTGGAGGAATGAGGGGTAGGGAAACAATTCAAAGCCGTTTGGCAGGGCAAGGTTAAGTGAATTCAGGCCTGGGAATTGAGGACATCTGGCCACATCCAGGTAAAATTTAATCTATGTGATGGGTGGTAGGTAAGAGTAACCAAGGTCATCTGCCTTCTGGCACTTGGACTGCTCCTAGGTTTTCCATCCCAGGAACTATCAGCCATCTTCTTCATGGATCTGGTGTCAGGTGTTGTTTCATCTTTGCAGGAGAGGCTTGGAAATGGAGACAGATATGGAAGATGTTCGAGAACCTCAGTAGACTACTGCCTTCCTGTAGCTGACAGTCTTACTAGTCCAGTAAGGGCAGAAAGGCAGAGAGATAAGGCAGTGGGGCCTGAGGGGTGGGAATGGGGGCAGGGGTGGGGTGAGAGAAGGGAATGGTTTGAATGAGCTCCTTCTGGCACAGTCAATAAGTAACGCTTCCTTTGCCTCTGCATTTTAGTTTACAAACACTAGCTTCTCTTTATAAAAGGACACTCCGCTATTCATTCAGAATTTGTGATCCTCTGGAACTGAAGAGAAGCTAATAGTAGAAGAAAATAATAATACTATCATGACTAAGTCCTACCAAATGGAGAACAGATTAACTTTGAAATTTTTTTTAAGGACAAGAAAATACAGCACTTCTCTTTGATTCATAGCCTTGATAAATCCTACTTATAGTTTACAATAATTCTAAGTTATTCTAAAGATACTTTTTATTAGAAAAGAATAATATCTATCTGAAATAAATTTAGTAAAGAAACACCCTTCTATAAGAGAAAGTTATAGGAAAATCTATAGTGAAACTTTTTTTACTTTCACTAATGAAGAAAGAAACTAATAAGGATTGTTGAATTTTGGAACTTAGGAAGTTCTGTTCATACCCACAAAAAAATAAAATATTAGGCCACTACACTAGAAAAGACTTGGTTCATTTAATTTGATATATATATCTTAAATAATTTACTTTCCTTGGTAAATGAGCTATAGACTCTTCAAAATGATATTATTTAGAATATTATTAATGTGAACTCATTCGATACAACTAATAATTTTGCCAAGAAATGAAATGTGAACACCACAGCAAATATTAAAGGAAGGGAGAGGAGAGAGGAACAAAGATGAACAGTATAGTTGAATTTATGGAGTTCAGAAGTAAAAAGTGGAAGGCACCAGCAACGGGGTGGGGGAAGGGAAGGGTTGGAGAGGGGGGAATCTTCGGTCTTAAATTTTGTTATCAATTATCATCCAGTTTTAGTTGAAAATCAAATACCATGGTTAACAAACATGTAGGGAATACTTAATAAAGAGTTTACAGCCTGCTCAGTGAAAGTCCTTGCAAGCATTGCAAAAGCTTCCAGGTAATAAAATATTGGCATATTTGACTCTAATAATGAATAAAGTATAGCTTAGTCTGACTAAGTCCAAGAGGGAACATTTCTATCGTCCCTAGAAAACCTTTTGCATGAATGAATTTTTTGTTTTGTTTTACAGTTTGGTTTGTTTGCAGTTTTGTTTTGGGGCCAAACTAAGGGTTACTAAGGGTTACTCCTAGATCTGTGCTCAGGGATTATTCTTGTCTTGGCTGGGGGAGAAAAGGGGGATTATGTATGGTACCAGTGATAGGATAAAGATTTGGCTGTGTGCAGGGCAAGTGCCTTAGCCCCGTTAATATCTCTCCAGTTTAAGAATAAATTTTTGTTTGTGTGGGGACCACACCCTGCCAGATTAAGGGCTTAATCCTGGCTCTGTGCTCAGGGATCATTCCTAGTAGGACTCGGGGGACCCCTATGTGGTCTGAGAATCCAAGTTGGGTTAGCCTTGTGCAAAACAAGTGCCCTACCTGCTGTACTGTCACTCCAGCCCCAAGAGTCAAATTTTAAGAAAGAAAAAGACAAGTTTAGAGGAGAGATTGAGATGAATCTCTATTCCACAATTTCAATTATTGGCCCAAGGCCATAGGTCTCTGGTGATTTTTTTGCTTTGCTTCTATGGTGGAGCTCTAACTTCTCCACTTTGGCACCGCTTTCTCATCTTCTCTGAGTCTCCTTTATTCTCTCATTCTAGGAAGAGTCATTCGAGGACACCATCAAAGGCCCTCTAAAATGCTAGTTTTCTGAGTTTTAGATCAAGTCCCTGGTTCTTCTATAGCTTACTTTATTATTGTTTCTACAAATGACATCAGACATTATCAAGCTAAGTTTTTTTTAGACTGTGATATTTTTTCAGAATTACATTTTCAAATAACAGATATTTAACTTTACTAGCATCACCTAATCTGTACACAGTGCCAATAATAATATTCTACATGAACTATGGGCACATTGCTGAGATTTTCTTAAGCATGACATCCATTTAAATTAATTTTCGTGTGATATATTCATTCACTTAACAAAGTGTCCCCAATGTCCTATCTACTTAGTGATGATGTTTATGTTGGACATCAATTCTAACATGATTACATTCCCACCTCATCTTAGGCTACATTAAAGGAGACTTCTCTGCGTCCAGATTCTGCAGAATTGAGGGTGTTCCTAGTGAGATTTTTTTGTGTTGAATGGGGATTAAAAATTGGAGTGGTTGGTCAAACCCTTTGAGTTTACTTCTGTTAAAGTTTTATAAATGGGGACCTAGAAGACAGTTTAAATGTCTCAAGCAGTTTCCATTTCTAGACAGACATGATACTACAGAATCTTCCCAGGTAGACTGGTTGGAGCTTAGAATAATGTGACTGTCTTAGAATGGGGATGGGCAGATTCCCCTTTCAGTCTGAAGTAAGCAGTCATACCTGATAGCCTCTGATATAGAAATGGCCTAGCTACACACCTAAATCTCATCAAACTGCCAGGTTATCAAATTGTTCCAAATCTATAGCTCCCAGACCATAAAGCCACATATGCTGCCACACGACATTTCAAAATTTCATGGTACAGTCAGCCCAATAGGATCACTGCAAATCTGATTGGAAAGTTGTATCACCAAATTCAATACGCTTGAACAATAGCACAGAAGTCTCACCTAGCACACTGTAGATCCTCAATGACTTTAATAATATCATTATGAGATATAATTATCACAAATGAACTAATTGACCTAAGATATAATTTAATTTGCCTTTGTGTTATAACAAGCAATATGAAGTAAATTTTTTTGTGCCTACAAAGGGGCAGGTTGGGATGGCAAGTGGGAAACTGGGGACATTGGTGGAAGTGACATAGCAGTTAAATAGGGAAGGGTGCCCCATGACAATGGAATTTGTAGGGAGTAGTAAAACCAAGGACTGGAACGATAGCACAGCGGGTAGGGCGTTTGCCTTGCACGTGGCTGACCCGGGTTTGATTCCACCGCCCCTCTTGGAGAGCCTGGCAAGCGACCGAGAGTATCCCGCCCACATAGCAGAGCCTGGCAGGCTATCCGTGGTATATGCGATATGCCAAAAACAGTAACAACAAGTCTCACAATGGAGACATTACTGGTGCCTGCTCATGCAAATCGATGAACAACGGGAGGACAGTGCTACAGTGCTACAATAAAACCCCATTGCCCTAAGGCTGTCAGGACCCATCTGTGTTTAATGGATCCCAGCTCTGAGAGAAGACCCAGCAGGAACAAAGGTCAAGAAAAGGAGTGTCAAAGACCATGGAAACTCTACCGTCCTTGGCAACAATCCTAGCAACAAACTCTTAGTTAGAAGCCCCACATGGAGCAAGTTGGGAAAATCCCTATAAAAGCCACCTTGAACAAAGGAAGGGACCATATACTCTGCCTGAGCCCATGTGCATGGGCCAAACACATGTGGCACCCACATCTCCCCTCTTGAACTGTGTACTTTCATGCTTCCATATCTAATGTTGGGATGTGGGTAGGGACTCTCTCTGCCTTTGGAGAAGCATGCATTCTCTCTTGAGTGCATTACTCTGACTCTCCCTTTGCTCTCCTTCCATAAGCTACCAAATAAAATCTGCTTTATTCACTGCTTGTCTCCTTCTGAAATTCTTTTCTTCAAGATAGGATGAAGTACCTGGAAACCCTGGGTAAGACCTGTCACTGTCACTGTCATCCCGTTGTTCATCAACTTGCTCGATTGGGCACCAGTAAAGTCTCTATTGTGAGACTTGTTACTGGCTTTGGCATATCGAGTATGCCACAGGCAGTTTGCCAGGCTCTTTCGTGAGGGTGGGATACTCTTGGTAGCTTGCCAGGCTCTTCGAGAAGGACGGAGGAATCAAACCCGGGTGGGCCGCATGCAAAGCAAACGCCATACCCCCTGTGCTATAGAAATAAATATTTAGTACTGGAGAAATGGGCAGCAGCTAAGGCACTTGATTTGCACACAACAGACCTGGGTTTAATTCCCAGCACCCCATATGGTCCTGAGTTCCACTCGGAGTGATCCCTGAGCACAAAGCCTGGAATAAATCCTGAGCAGTGTGGCCCAAAAATCAAATAAATAAGTGTGAGTTTCTCCTACCAAGAGAGGAATTTCAAACAAGTAAGAATGGCCACTCTTTAAATTTAAAACAAACTATATTGAGGATAGAGAGTTTGCCTTGCAGGAGGTCAATCTGGGTTCAATTCCCAGCACCTCCTTACGGTCCCCCAAGCTTGCCAGGAGTGATTCCTGAGCACAGAGGCAGGAGTAAGCCCTGAGCACTTCCAGGTGTGGCCCAAAATACAAAAATAAACAAACAAACAAGCAGACTGATGACAACTTTGTTAGCATCATAAAATACATTCATGCGTGGCCTCAGTTAAAATCCTCAGATTCCAGAGTCAGGAGTAAACTGAGCACTTCAGCGTGTGGGTCCCCAAACCAATAATAATAAATAATAAAGTTCAGATTCCAATCTCTGAACAGCTTAAGTCAATAGAGTCACCCAAGATCCACAAAAAAGGAAAAAACAAAAATGCTCAATCTTATAGATACCAAATTTCTCCATAAAAACAATGGTATTTTTTAGAAGCAGATATTACCCATGAGAGAACCTGCAGAAAAACTCAGATACACAAGACCCATGACTAAAGTCTCCAAGCTTGCTCAGAGCAGGACTAGGTATCCTCCCCTCAGCTCCCAAGTTTTCCAGTAGCTTGGCAGTCACACCCACAAATTGCCCCAGCATGCACTATATTTTCATCAGTGGCCAAGAAGAGAGCAACATAGGCCTTACCCATGAGCAATTCTACTATATAATCATACTGAATTTCAGAATTTCTGGAGCATGTGTATGCATTTGCGGCTATACAACCTCTCATACTCAGGCCCACTGATACACCAAAAATAGCACACATTTGTTTAGGTTTAACATACATGCTTGTAATCTCCTATACAAAAGCTTAAATGGCTCCAGGATGAAATACAACAATCTTCACACACTTTCCTCTTATGGTGGTGGGAAGGTGTTTGAATATTGAATGTAATGAATTATTGTGAACAACTTTAGAAAACTTTAATTTGTAAAATTAAATTTTAAAAAAGAAGCAGATATTACAGCACTTCATGAGAGAAGAAACAATGAAACCACCCCAAGAGAGGTCAGAGAAATAGATAAGATAAGGTGCTTGTCTTGCATAAAGTCAACCCTGATAGAATCCCTGACGCGACATATAGAGTTAAACCCAAATCCCTGGGTTTGATTCTAGGCATTGTGGCTCCCAAGCACTGCCAGGGCTGACTCCTGAGCAAAGAACAGGAATAGCCTGAAAACTGCTGGGTATGGTCCCGACCCCATCAAAAAGCAATTTCAGAATTCAAGACAAAGTCAAACTATATATCATTAGCAGAAAAGTATATATTAATGTCTATAGTAAACAGGGTTTTTCTGGCGGAGGGGGACACACAACCAGCAGTGCTCAGGGAGGTACTTCAAGCTCAGTGCATGGGGGTCACTCCCAAAGTTGTTGGGGGAAATGATGGTAGTAAAGGGGCTCAAACTGTTTCTCCTGCATGCAGAGCCTATGCTCCAGCCCAGCAAGCTCTGCTTTCTCCAGCTCTACTTAAATGCTATTTTTGCTTCTGGGTCACACCCAGCAATATTTAAGATCTCCTAAGCTGGTGTTCAATGGTTGCTACTGGCAGTACTTGGGGGCCAGGCCACACTGCCTAGAATCAAACCCAGCCCCTCAGACATGTAAGGCAAGTGCTCTACTACAAAGTCACATCCCCAGTGCTAGTCATCTACATTCATTTTGTTTTAAGTCACACCTGGTCATGTTTAGAGGCTATCCCAGATCTGTACTAGAGGTATCATGTAGTGCTGAGCATCAAACCAAGGTCTCTGGCATGTAAAGCACATACTACATCCATTGAACTATATGTGTAACCCTACATTAATTTTAAAAACTAATCAGGGGCCGGAGCAATAGGTAGGGCACTTATCTTTGCACACGGCCTTCCCAGGTTTGATCCCTGGCACCTCATTTAGTCACCCAAGCCCCTCCAGAACACAGAGCCAGGAATCAGTCTTGAGCACCACTGGGTGCGGCCCAAGAGCAAACAAAAAAAATTAAAATTACCAAAATATTAAACATTAAATGTCATAGGAGTGAAATAAAAAATGATCAAGGTCGGAAAGATAGGTCAACATGCTGGAGGATGGGGCTGGAGCGATACAGTACAGCGGGTAGGACATTTGCCTTGCATGCAGCCAACCTGGGTTAAAAGCTATACACTTTTAAAAGTGTATAGCTTCCATTTTCAGAATTTTGGAGTCAGGGTTCCCTGAAAGGAAGAGAATGGAGTTAAGACTCTACAAACAAACTATCTGGTATTTAAGCCACACCCAGCGGAGCTTAGGGGACTATGTTGTGTCAGGGATCAAATCTTACATGCAAAGCGTATGCTTAGCCTGTTGAGCAATATCTCTAGCCTCAAGTTTGTAGTGTTTCCCATCCTAGTCTAATATTTAGGCAAGGTGAGACTTTTAATTTTCTTAAATGATAAAAAATTTGTAAATTCCTAAAGAATATAAAGTGAGAGGTAATTTTATATTTTGATATGAAATTCAGTTTTCTTCTTTGAATTGAGATGGGGGATTAAAGAGGGAAATCCAGGAGGAAAATAATGTGTAGCATGCACAAGCACAAGCAAATGTGTTTAGGGGTGACTTCTGGTAGTGCTTGAGGGACTAAATGTGGTGCTGGGGGTAGACTGGGAAGGTGCATGCAAGCCTAGGGTTTTAACTACCTCAGGAGTGATTCCTGAGTTCAGAGCCAGGAATAACACCTGTTGACTGTGACCCCCAAACAAACAAAATTACAAAAAAAAAAGACAAGGGCTTTAACCCCTGTACCTTTTCTCTGTTCCTAGAAGGAAAATATTTTGTAAGGACAAATATCTGCTATTCGGTATTTTGGATAAGATTTTGGTGTGCCTTGGACTTAAGCTTCTGTATTACAGAATTGTGATTATATTCTGCTTTAGAAAGAGGCTTTGGTCTTCTCTTTTCTGGCTGTTGTGCCACACATGGCTTGGGAACTCCTCCTGACTCTGTATTTAGGGGTCACTACAGGGGATGTCAGGCATCTCTGTGGTGCCAGGGAACAAACCTGAACCTCTTACATGCAAAGCATATCTTTATCTCCAGCATAGTTCTTTTTTTTTTTCTTTTTGAGCCACACCTGACAATGTAAAGGGGTGTTTGTTACTCCTGACTCTGCACTCAGGAGTTACTCCTGGTGGTGTTGTGATCAATGCTGGGGTAAGACTTAGGACTGACTTTTCCTTTTCTGAAAAGAGCAATTCCTCGCTGTGGCTTGAGTCCATGGCTCTCCAAGAAATTGGATGGCCGGGATTAACTCCCATGAGAAGACCAAGTACGTATCAGGTGTGGCTTGACGGCCACCTCATGGGGCTGGCAGGACTCAAGGTCCATGCCGTGCAGGGGCTCATCACAGTCTTTATTAGTTATAGACTTCCCAGCTAGTCCTGGGGTGGCAGAGGCAGATTGGAAGAAAGTGACCATCTCTTTCCTCCCTGCCTGCCATAAGTCACCATGGGAGCTCACCAATTTCAGAAAGAAGGGCATATAAGTGGTGGAATTGGAGTTGGGAAATTTAATGCCTTTTCTTGCCAATAGAAAATTTGTTCTCTTATATAAAATTCAAAGATAATTGAACAAAGCAGTAGATGAATAGATAGATCATGAGATGTCACTGTCACTGTCATCCTGTTGCTCATTGATTTGTTCGAGTGGGCACCAGTAAAGTTTCTCATTGCGAGACTTATTGTTACTGTTTTTGGCATATTCAATACACCACGGGTAGCTTGCCAGGCTAAAATCTGATCATCAGCAGGCATTTTGATCATTTCCATGTCATAGCTATTGTAAATGGTATTGCAATAAACATTGGGTGGTATTAACATTTTGTTGTTAAAGTTTTTGATAATGCTTGCAGGGGACTGGAGAGTTGGGCATGGACAAGCACAATCCTTTTGCCCCAATTTTTCTGCTTCCCAAGCAGGATGTCATGGACAACACAAAATATTTTAAACAAAAATTCATTCAAAAGTTTGAGGAGGAAAGCACCCGTTGACAGTTTTAGTATTTAAGAAAAAGAAAAAGTAACAAAGAAGCTCATCACAAGGGTAGGGATTCGGGTCCAAAGCAGAACACTAAGATTGTCTTCATTTCATCTCTTTTCATGACTCTGACTTCCAGCCTTTCAGGTTTCTTCCCACACTCCTCTCCAAACGGGTAGGAATAGGGTGCTCGGGTACTTTATGGGTTAGCATAGTAACTACAAACTGGGGTGGACCGCTGCATGTAATTTTTCTATGCAAAGATATTGTAACAACCATTTAATAAGCTAGAGTGTACTCAGGGTATTTAATAATACTCTGTAAATGGTTTTGTTTATTGTGTTTGTGTTGTCCTTGTTGAATGCATAAAAGAATGGATAAGTAAATACTTGAAGAGAAATAGGAAAAAACAGCAATGATTTACTACTGGTTGTGGAGGGTTTGTGCACACTGAGAGGTTCTCAGGGCTTTTCCTGATTCTGGGCTCAGAAGTGACACCTAGTGATGTTCAGAGGACCAGATATGGTGCTGGGAATTTGAGCCCAGATAAGTGGGATGCAACACAAGTGTCTTAACACCTATACTATCTTTCTGTATTTCAGTTATATTGTAGACAGTTTCCAAGGAAATTACCATCAGCAACCCAGAGTTTTATGGACAACTTTGTTTTCCTCCTGAAGAAGAAGATGAAGGAAAATATCATAAGCCATTCACTTTCTTTTATATACTCAAGTGTTCTAAAAAGTGGTTTCTTTCATTTTTGCATTTGACTTTGGGAAGACTTAGTTGTTTACCGTTCCAAAGTTTGATAGCATGTTTGCTTATTTTGCTACTCTGAAAGCATTTTGAATTATTTGTATCTTACTCATTTTTGGATCACCAGATACTAGCATTGTTTCTGATCTATAGCAAGCATTCAAAAAAGGAGTAAAAGAAAATGTACAGATTTAAGGAAATTTATTTAGAAAAGTTTCATAAGACATCTAAACAATTTTATATGGGGGTCAGAGAGATTGTACAGTGGGTAGGTCATTTGCCTGCACACTTCTGATCCAGGGTTGATTCCCTGCATACCATATGGTCCCCTGAATACTGCCAGTAATGATTCCTGAATGCAGAACCTGGTTGGTAACCCCTGAGCATCACTGGGTGTGGCCCCCAAACCTCATAGATATGTATATATGTAAGATATGAGTTGAGATGATTATATATGTATATACATGTTAGAGGGATTAAATCTGAAATAAAATTCTTGATAGCAACATAGATTAACTGTATAAGCACTTTATATACATTATCAATTTAACCCTCATAACAAACGTCTTTAAGTTTGAACTGTCCACTTTTATAATTTATTTTTATTTTTTTATTGAATCACCATGTGGAAAGTTACAAAGTTCTCAGGCTTATGTCTCAGTTATACAATATTCAAACACCCATCCCTTCACCAGTGCCGATATTCCACCACCAAAAACCGCAGTATGCCTCCCGCCCCCGCCCCCCCCCACCCCCAACTGCATAACTGATGAATTTCACTTCATTTTCTCTTTACCTTGATTACATTCCATATTTCAACATAAAACTCACTATTGTTGTTGGAGTTTCCCCCCCCATGAAAGACAGCCCTACTGCCAAGGAAGCATTTGATAATTAGTTTTCCATTGCTTAGAATGAAGAGATATGTAGCCCCACTGCTCCAAGTACATAACTCTTTATTTTTTTCCTTTTCTCTTTTCCTTTTTTTTTCCTCCTCCCCCTTCCCACGCCTCATAGTATAGTGGACGCCTCGTTTCTCTCGAAAATGGGAAACAACCGAGAAAGAGGAATATTTTCTCTTAGTATTAGGTATCCACTCTCCTAATACTAAGAGATTATATATGAAGATAATAATATTTGGAAAAACTGGTTCCTAGGACATAATAAAGATAAGGAGGAGAGTGGATACCTAATACTAAGGATATTGAAATATATTTTTCTTCCAGATTTTATTTTATTAAAAATGTTTTTCTTTATAGTTACAAAACTTTCATGTTTGAGTCTCAGTCATACAATGATCAAACAACTGTTGCCCTCCACCAGTGTTCATTTTCCACCACCAATGTACCCAGTATCCCTCCTCCTCCCCCTCCCATCCCGTCTTTCTCCCTGCCTCATAATAAACAATTTTATGAGGCAGGGTTGATTCCAGGATTGATTCTCATTCCAGGCAATTTCTGTCTTACTCTCTCTCTACTTATGGGTATTATGATTTGCAATACAGATAGTGAGAAGCCATCATGTTAGGTCCTTTATCTACTTTCAATACACTTCCCCCATCCCAAACAATCCCTCCAACCATCATTGACTTATTGATCCTTTCTCCATCCCATCTGCCTTCACCCCCAGCTCATAAGGCAGACTTCCAACCATATAACACATATATTTAATAGTGAGATATGAGTTAATATGATTATATAATATTTAGGAACTAAGGACAGAAGAAAATCCGGTTCTACATCATGCCCAGTTTCCAAACTAGGCAGATTTTTCGGATTCTCTATCCAATTTATGAAAGTGAGAACTCTAAAATGAATGTTTGAAAAGGATCCAAGTACTGAAAACCTTATGAATTTTCATGAAGTGTTTATGTATATGTAGGTTGGGGTGAGATTGTTCAGAGTTAAATTTTACTGTATTATAATCAGAAATGCAGAGAAATACAGCTTCTGTACTTCTTTGTGGTTTTATTTGTGTGTGGGATGTGTGTGTGGGGGGGTGGATGTGGTGGATTGCTCTGAGATTATTCTTGGTTCTGTAGGAATGACCCCTGTTGGTCTTTGGGGGGCCATATGTGGTGCTGGGGTTGAAACCTAGGTTGGCCACAATCAAGGTAATCACCTTTCCTGTAATATCTCTTAGACTCCTTCTGTACTTCATATAACTAGGGAATGAAGTAGGGGATGAACAAGAGACACTTTAAAATTTTGAGCTTCAATTTTTTAAATTGTGGTAAAACACACACACACACAAATTTTTAAGTGAACAACTCAGTGGCAGAGCAAGAGATGTTTTAACTTGCTAGTTAAAATAACTTCTAGAATAGACAGCTGTGTTCAGGTAAATATTTTATCAACTCAAAGGTCAACTCTCTACTGGGGCTATTTTTCCATCTTTGTTTTTCTATTCATAACATTTAGAGGGTAAAGTATTCTTGACAGCTCACTTTCTCTGGTCTTTTTACCAGGTACACTGAATTAGTGTTAGGATGTGTCCACTGAATTTTTTTTATCTGTTTGTTAGTTTGGGGTCACACCTGGAGATACTCAGCGCTTACTCTGCATTCAGGGATCACTCCTAGCAAGACTCAGGGGACCATGTGAGATGATGGGGATTAAACCCTGGTTGGATACATGCAAGTAAAGTACCCTACCCATACTATTGCTTAGGCCCCTGTGTTTATTGAGTTTTGTTTTGTTTTGTTTTGTTTTGGAGCCAAACCTGCAATACTCAGGGGTTATTCCTAGCTCTCCACTCAGGAATTAACTCTTGACAGTGCTAAGGGAAACGTATGGGATTCTGGAGATTGAACCCTGGTTGGCCGCATACAAAGCAAAACCCATACCTGGTTTCATATTGTTCCAGCCCCTACCCATCAAAAAAAAATTTAAGACTGTCCATTGAATTTTATTTTATTTTGTTTTTTTTTGTACTGGAGCAATAGCACAGCAGGTAGGGCGTTTGCCTTGCATGCAGCCGACCCAGGTTTGATTACTTCATCCCTCTTGGAGAGCCTGGCAAGCTACCGAAAGTATCCCGCCCACATGTCAGATCCTGGCAAACTACCCGTGGCATATTTTATATGCCAAAAGCAGTAATAACAAGTCTCACAATGGAGATGTTATTGGTGACTGCTTGAGCAAATCGATGAGCAATGGAACAGTGCTACAGTGCAGTGTTTTTTTTCTGTCACAATGGCGATGATCAGGGGTTACTCCTGACTCTGCATTCAGGAATTACTCCTGGCAGTTCTTGAGAGACCATATGGGATACTGGGGATTGAGGGCAGGTTGGGAACATGCAAGGCAAATGCCCTCCCTGCTAGATTATCACTCCAGCCCCTGATCATTAAATTTGAACTGACAAGTCCATTGTGTGTTCTCAATTGTCTCTGCCCCAAGGTGGCATATTCAACTTCTTTCTCCATTGTGAGACTTGTTGTTACTGTTTTTGGCATATCAAATATGCCACTGGTAGCTTGTCAGGCTCTGTCAATCGGAATTTTATATTTATTTTAAATAATTTATCTTACATTGCTTGTTATAAATAATTTGCTAAAAGGATGATCAAAAAGTGCTTCCTTAGAAGAAAGTTAGTGAAGATTGTTGTATCTTACCATGGAACCCTTAAGCCCTGAATAAGAGAATGCTAATATGTTGTTACAGGTTAAGCCTTCTTTTGTTTCGATTTTGTTAATCGAAATTGGTTGTCTTCTATATTACATCCCATCTAATCTGGGTTCTACTCCTGGTTTATCAGTGTTATAGAGTTTGAGATATCACAGCTGCTCATTCCAGGATCTCTAATGGAGTGATAGAGCTGGAGTTAATTTTTTTTTTTTTTTTGCTTTTTGGGTCACACCCGGCGATGCACAGGGGTTACTCCTGGCTTTACACTCAGGAATCACCCTTGGCAGTGCTCAGGAGACCATATGGGATGCTGGGAATCGAACCCGGGTCGGCCGCGTGCAAGGCAAACGCCCTACCCGCTGTGCTATCACTCCAGCCCCATGGAGTTAAATTCTTAACTGGCTGGAGACTTTGGGACATGTGTTTGGCTGCCAGGCTTCCAGAAGTAAAGGGAGATGTAAGGGGAGGGATGGGGAGGGGGAAGGTAGCTGATCTCTGACCCCATGAAAACTGGAGATTTCAGACACAAAACCTGCATACCTGATTTTTTCAACAAATAAATTTCTGGATGAAGTTCATTCAAATGGTGGGGTACGGCCAGGAGCATGGAGGTGATTATGGAGTGTGGAGGTTTTTGGCTGCCAGGCTCTGTTTGGACAGGTGCAGGGGTTCATCTGCTCTACTGCAGGTTGCCTCTGATGACTCAACCTTGTGTGGGATCTAGGAGAAATTCTGCCACTTGTATATCTCTTTTGAGATTTACTTTTGAGCCTCTGGATCATGACTGGTGAAAGAGCTTATATGGTGCCAAAGATGGTTCCTGGGTACTGGCAAACTTTCAAAGTACAAGGAGATGAGTGCCAAGTTGACTTCTTAATATGAAAACTTTGTCCTAACTTAGAAACAGGAATTACTGAAGATCATTCACCACCAAAATACTATATGTCACAATAAATTGACAACTTTGAGTAAGGAATTGCATGACACACTTCCTGATGCATATCTAAATACAATATTGAAAGAAAATATTAAGAAATCATTTTCTTTTCTTCAGAAGGCAAATAAAAAATAAAATATTTAGATTTTATTTTTTGACTTTTTGTTTTTTTTTGCTTTTTGGGTCACACCTGGCTATGCACAGGGGTTACGCCTGGTTTTGCACTCAGGAATTACTCCTGGAGGTGGTCAGGGGACCACATGGGATTCTGGGAATCGAACACAGGTCGGCCACATGCAAGGCAAATGCCCTACCTGCTGTACTATCTCTCCAGCCCCAACATTTAGAATTCTTATATTTGCTTGCTAGACATCCTGCTTATGTATTCCCCAAACTGAGTTTAGCAAAAGATCAAAATCTCAAAATTGAATTTTAATTTTACAATACATACAAACACACACGGGCTGGAGTGATAGCACAGCGGTTGGACATTCGCCTTTCACATGGTGGACCCCAGTTCTATTCCTCCGCCCCTCTCAGAGAGCCTGGCAAGGTACCCAGAGTATGGAGCCCGCGCGGCAGAGCCTGGCAAGCTACCCGTGCGTATTAGGTATGCCAAAAACAGTAACAATAAGTCTCTCAATGAGAAATGTTACTGGTGCCCGCTCAAACAAATCGATGAGCAACAGGATGACAGTGACATACAAGCACACACTCTCACATCTACACACACTCACACACACATACACACTATTTGATTAGAAATGAGTTTCTTCAACTTTTGACTGTAATTAGAGAAACACTATAAGTCTATAATTAAATCTAATCTTTTATTCAATGCCCTAGAATGAGTTAGTTATTTCTACTAAAACACTTTTTAAAGAAAGAACCATCTTACTAGGCTCTAGAATAATATTAGGTTTTGTTCATTTGAAAAACAGCAAAATATTTAAATTATTTAGAATTTTTGCCTCCAAAATTTTCACTGATAATACAGTTATTATGTTACAAGGTTTAAGAATTATTTGACTCTAATATTTGATGATTACATACCGATATATACTTAGTAGGTAAATTAAAAATGAAAGTTTTCTAAATGTTTAATATGTGCTTTTCTTCAATAAAAGAAATAATGTGAACTAAAGATAAGTATCAATTTAATTAAAAATTCAATATGACTAAGTTTTTATTTTCATTGAAATCAGTTGGACATTGATATCTTAGCCATTGCTGGTAAATTTACATTAATATCTTTGGAAGGAAAAAAAAAACATTTATGTGCCTATAGTCCCAGAGGTCTTTAATATAGAAAAAAGAAGATCAAAAGATAGTAGGCAGAACATGTGTCTGAATTCATCTGAATAGGATTAAAAGAAATTCATTTGGATTTTTTTAGAATTATATGGATAGGATTGAAAGCACAGAGACATGAATATCCACAGGTAAAATCCAAACAATACTGGATGAAATAGCTATTTACTCTCACCTATGCTTAGTTGCGTATAGTTTTCTTGTTTGCTATGACTTATTCTGTTATAACCATATTTTAATTTTTATTTCAGTTACTTTCATAGATAGACAGCAGTAAATATTTTCATTTTTATTTAATTTAAGTTCTTTTCATAGGTAGATATCAGTATCAATCCAGTATGGAAATGGATTTCTAAGAACAGCTTTCTAAGATTTTTGTAAAAAGCTACCTGTCAATTTCAAACTAAACTGTACCAAAAAGCTTTAGTCACATTTTTAATTTGATCTTAGTTACTTCACAAAAGATCAAAGAAATGGGAGGCAGAGGGAGTCTCTAAAGGTTTTCTAATCTATTTTGGACTCATGATTCAATAAAAGCTAAACACCAACTTTAAGAAACCACAGAGACCTTTACTTTCCTTTTATTTTTCCAAATATTGACTATTTACTATTTTTTGCTTCCAAAGGAAGTATGGGATGAATAGAAGGTTGTAAACCAAGTGTTTTATGAGGTTAAGATAAAATTTAAGATAAAATTGGGTGTTGGAATATTCATGGAGACTGCATAAAAAGCATGGATTGTGTTGGTGTTTACAACTGATGGAATATTAGGATCTGAAGAGCCATAATAATCTATGATTGCATGAGATATACCCTAATAAAAAATTGTGAGAAAAGTAAATTTAGTCAATAATAAAAGCTGAGATTTGTTGAGTACTTTCTATATAGCAGGCATTTTCTAACACTTAATATTTTTAAAATTTTCACAATCCCACCTAGATGAATTAATACAGAATTCATACTGAAATCATCTAGGTGAGATTGTGAAAATAGAAATAGATTTCTACTTCTATAGTATAGAAAGATACTCTAATTACTATTATTTTACATATGAGGAAAATATATTTCAGGAAGGTAAATTGTCTAACATCAAACAGCCCAGTAAATGGTGGAGTACTTATATTCATGTAGTTATAAGAGACTATGTCATGCATTAATCTATGTGAAGAGTCACCTAACCATGATGGGTTTAAGTTCATTAAAAAATAAACTTGAAGCAAGTGGGCAGAGAATACTTCAGGGGTTAATAAACTTGCCATTTATGTGACCAACTCTCTGTGGTTTGATCCCAGACACAAATGTTTTGCTGAATGCCAGGAATGATTCCTTAGCACAGAATTGGGAATCTGAGAGCTCATTAAATGTGGCCCTCCAAACAAACAAACTGAAAAAGAATAAACAAATAAACTGTGATGACTATTTGTTTAAATAGTCACTTATAGGTTTAAATGAGCCTCACCAAAAGTGTAAAGAACATTCAATGAGAAAGTTTTCCCCAACATAGGGTACTGGGAAACTGGTGCTTTCAACTGATAATGAAAAGAAGTGGACTTTTAAAGCATATATAGTAATTTATTCAAATAAATTAGAGTTGTAGATATAATAGCCCACAGTATAAACCCCTGAGATAAAATATAGAGGAATATCTTCATGGATTTGGCAATAATTTCTTGAATACAGTACCAGAAGCATTATTAAAACAAGATACATAAATGAGACCATAAAAAAACTTCATAACATGTGTGTTGGGCTGAAAAGATAACAGGCTGAGCACATGTTATGCATGCAAGAGGTTCAATACCTGGCACCACATTATTCCCCAAGCACTGTGCTAGGAGCAATCTCTGAGCACAGTTGTGGGAGTATCCCTCACTGAGTTTGGCCCTAAAAGATAAACAAACTAATTAAAGAAAATACACATACATCAAGTATACAAACATTAGGGTTAAAAGAAAACTATGGACTGGGAGAAAATATTTGCAAATTATACATATGGAGATCAGAAAGATAGTAAATTAGTAGGCACTTGCCTTGCATATATTTGACCTGAGTTTGACCCCTGGTAACCCATACAGTCTTCCAAGCCTATCAAGACTGATCTCTGAATGCAGAGCCAGGAGTAAGCTCTG
This sequence comes from Sorex araneus, assembly GCF_027595985.1. NCBI lineage: Eukaryota > Metazoa > Chordata > Mammalia > Eulipotyphla > Soricidae > Sorex > Sorex araneus. The sequence continues at coordinate 109,806,766 of NC_073305.1, forward strand.
TGCAATACCAAGTGTGCTCCAAAACAAAACAAAACAAAACCCAACAAAATATATTTGATTCCCCAGAGTAAATAAATAAATAAATAAATAAATCCAGAGTATATAAATGATTAATTTCTATAATGGATTAATAAAATCCCCAATTAAACCAGCAATCCCAACTTAAAAATAGACAAAACTCTTGAATGAACATTTTTACAAGGAAATATATAAATGACAAACACGCATATAAAAGATGTTCAAATCACTAATCATTAAAGACATGCAAATCTAAACCACAAAGAAATATCATCTCATATTCCTTGGACTAGCCTCCTTTTTTTCTTCTTTTTGGGTCACACTCAGCAATATTCAGGCATTACTCCTGGCTCTGCACTCAGGAATTTCTCCTGGAGGTGCTCAAGGGATGGGATGCCGGGGCTCCAACTCAGGTTGGCCTCATGGAAAGCAAACGCCCTACCCACTGTATGATCACTCCAGCCCAGGAAGAGCTACTTTTGAAAAACAGAAAACAATATGTTGATGCAGAGAGATAAAATGAGGATACAGTAAGATTGAAACACTTGTGTATTTGCAAGTGGAAACCAATATTCAAAGTAAAACTTCCATTTGACTCCACAATTATAATTTTGAGTATATATCCAAAAGAACTAAAAGAATAAAAAATACGGTCACAAAGAACCCCATGCTCACAGTAGCAGAGCGAGAAGTAATGCAATGTCCTTTGATAATGAATGTATGAACAAAATGTGGTATAACCATATAATGAACTAATACTTATCCTTAGTTTAGAAAAATAAGAAAATCCTGTCACTTAATGCAACACAAATGCATTTTATGGATAATATAGAAAATAAAGAGTCAGTCACAATGTGACAAATACTAGATGGAATCATTTATATTAAGTATTTGGAATAGCTGGTTTTATAGAAACAAAACATGGAAAAGTGGTTAATAGGAACTTGGAGCAAGGGAGAAACTGTGTAAAAAGGATTCTGTTTCAGTGATGTGAATATAGTCATCACTACTAGAATGCACAGTTAAAAATGACTAAATGTAAATGTTTTGCTAAGTGGCTTTTACCATAATTAAAAATAAAATTAGGGACAAAGAGATAATACAGGGGCTAAGATACTTTTCCTAGATTATTCCCTAGACCAAACCTAGGACCTTGGTTTGATCATTGGCTTTGGCATGACATATTGGACTCCCCAAAACTTCCAGAAATGAGTACTAAGTACAGTGCCAGGAGTAAGCCCTGAGAAATTGGACTATAGCCCAAACCACTTCCCCCATTAATTACATAAACCAAAGTTAATAAACAAATTGACTAGAGATTATGGCTAGGTAACCAAACGCATGTATCAACACATTTCTTTTATGATTTCTAAGCTATATTCCTACTCTAATTTTTTTTATTATTCTAATTTGTATGTAATTCCTACCTCACGGCAAAATCTTTCTCATTAAGTTACTGGTATCCACTATGTCTGAACAATGTATTCCTTATCGATCCTATAAATAGTAACATTTAGTATTTCAAATCTGCAGAGCCTTAGCAACTTTGCAGATAATGATAGTCTTAGACTAATTAGGTAAACCAATTTTGTTAACATACTGTCTCACTGAAATAATAATCAGTTCTTACTCAATATATATGCCTAAATATTAAATGTTAAAATAGGTACATTTGAATAACATTATTATTCAAATTATTATTATTATGAGAAAGAAATATTTTGTGCAAAAGGGACCAGAAAGGGAGTTTGCTTCTCCACCAGTGTGAGTACCACACACAAAATCACTGAGTGACCTCTCAGTCAATGAAGAGCAATATTAGCCAGTTAAACTAAACAGCATGCCTTAAAGTGAAAAAGAAACTACTAGGGGCAGGGAGATCAGTGGCTTGGAATTCCTATCTTGCAAGTGACAGGACAGGAGTTTCATCACTGGTGTGACCACAATCCTGGCAGCTCTACTGCCTGTGGTCCCCTCACGTCACAGTGATTTCTGGCCACATTGCAGATCACTGTGTCCCACAAATACAAGAATGAGACCCCGAGTAAACACCACTAAAAGATGCGTGAGCACCATTGCCAGGAAATGCACCCCCTGGCAAACATATGTATAAGCACCACAGCGAAATTCCCAGTGAGCATTACATCAGAATTTAATGAGCCACCCAACCAAAGATTCCAGTTCCAGGCAAGCTTGTGTATAAACATCACAACTAAAGAAATGCAGCTCTCAGGAGCGTGGAGAGTGCAGGCACCACAGCCTGAAATGCAACTTCTAGCAAGCACCATAGCTAGGTGTATGTATACCTTGGTTTTAATGAAAGGAAGGGATGAGAAAAGGAATTGAAAAACAAATAGCTTGATCTTTAAACACATTTTCTCCCTTGAACACCTATCTCCATTGCTTGTCTTTGTTTCTTGACTTGCTTGTTTCCACTCTGGAGAAGCCAACGTTTTTTCCCTCCCTCATATCTTTCTAAATAGTTTTCAAAGGGAACTATCTTGCTTCAAAAAAATAAACTCTTGGAAACCCAACAAGAATGTTTGCTTTGTGGGTTTCCCAAGATTAATAAAAAACAATGCTATTATTATTATTATTATTATTTTGCTTTTTGGGTCACACCCAGCGATGCACAGGGGTTACTCCTGGCTCATGCACTCAGTAATTACTCCCGGCATTGCTCAGGGGACCATATGGGATGCTGGGAATTGAACCCGGGTTGGCCACTTGCAAGGCAAATGCCCTACCCGTGTGCTATCACTCCAGCCCCAAATGCTATTATTTTTGGTGAAGAAAATAAATTAGTATAGTTTATTTCAACCTAAATAGAATGTGAATTTTATTTTTAAAAACCAAAAAATAAATACCTTATTATTTAACCAAGACAGAAAGAATGGGTGTTTTCCCCCTATAACTGAGGAGAGTCTGGCTGCTGCTTAATTTATATCCCCTAAATATTATCTAACATTGAATATACTATATTGCTTCTTTTCTTTACTGATTTTAGGTCATCATTAATGAATCTAGCTCTTCTCTTGCATTTGGAGGAGTTCTTAAGTCTCTCAATGACACTGTATTCTGAAGGAACTTTCGAAGCATAATAACAGTTGTAAGAATATTGCAGGGGCCCGAGTGATAGTAGAGAGGGTAAAGTGCCAGCCTTGCATGTGGCAGACCTGGGTTCGATCCCCAGCATCCCATGTGGTCCCTGAGCACTGCCAGGAGTGATTCCTAAGTGTAGAGTCAAGAATCACTCCAGAGCATCACCAGTGTGGTCCAACACCCCCTTCCCCCTGCAAAAAGTTTTTTTTTTTTTAAAGAACACTGGGAAATCCAGTAGGTAGTTGACATTACCCTGCTCAAAACAAGAATGTTATCATAGAGAGGAAAAAGGTGGTGATCACTGGGTAATATAAGTTCTCTTCCCCTTTGCAACAGCAGAAATCTATCCAGGTTTCACACGCAAGTGTTTCTATGATTCAATGGCTTCCTGAATGATGATGACTGGCATGTAGACAAATGAAGTAAGAGCTTCTAGATATGAGAGATAATGACCCCACAGACCAACACCCAAGAAGAGGAACTCTAGATTGTTTTCTTGTTTAATTTACTTGAAGAATTCCAGAAAGCCCTGGGAAGTGGAGCATATTTTACTTGACTAGTTAATGTCATAGCTTCTCAGGAAGACAGTGGATCAGAAATTTGATGAAAATGAATGAGCTCTATAGAGAGGGGTTGTATAGGAATCTCTGGGATCTCTGTGGAGAATAATCTTTTTGTATTTGATAGATATGCTATGAATAATTTTCTGTAACTAAAACTTTTATTTTAATTTGATGGTAAGAGTACTTGTATTGAATTTTAAATATTTCTGCATTTGGGGAAAAAGGGAGGAACAGGGAGGAAATTGTGATACTGATAATATTATAAGAAATTAATTATTCACAGGAAAGTTGCAAATGGTTGATTACAATAATAATTGTCTTCTGCCATGCCATGATTTCCTCATTCTTTGCTAACAGTGTTTCTAGCTATCGAATCAATGTGCTATTTCAGCAAAGACTCCAGATAGTCTTAAAGTTGTTGTTTAAGAGTTGTATGAAGATTAACCAGCAGTCTTTCTCCTTTTTTAAAAAAAGCATTATGCAAAGTCAAATCATCCAGTAATCTATTTTTTTGTCCTGGCAAGTGTTTTTAAAAAATATTTCTTTGAATTGCAAACTTGTATATTGTTGGCATTATACATATATAAATATATGTATATATATTTCACATTTGGGTTAATTGATTAGAATGGGAACGATTATAAAATTTGAGAAGGTAGTGCTTTAAAATTACACTCTCAGGACACCAGTCTTTCATGAGAATTTCTGTGGGCAAGTATGAGAGAGCAATGGTCTTTCCCAACTTCTATTTATTTACTAATTATTTTATTTCCATATGGTAGAAATGGTTTGTTGACAGTGATGGGTCACGTACAGGAGGCCAAGGATAGAGCCAGAGCATCCAGGTCTGACCCCGAGCTCAGCGCAGCTGCTGGACCTCTCACTATGACTGCCGCAGAGTCAGCACGTCACCCTCGGTACTGGGCCTTTCACGTTGTGGATGATGGAGTGGCTCATGTTATCATAAATTCCATGCACACCTGTGTGTACTGTCCTTGTGATCAGTTCTTCCCAGCACCGTGGTGACTCAGGCTAATTTGATGGACTGTACTTAACTCATGACTCTGACAGTGTCTCAGCAGCATCGGGCAGAGAGCTTTTCCCCTAACTTTTAGACTACTGTCATCCCATTGCTCATCTATTTGCTCGAGCGGGCACCAGTAATGTCTCCATTGTGAAACTTCTTGTTACTGTTTTTGGCATATCAAATATGCCACGGGTAGCTTGCCAGGCTCTGCTGTGCTGGTGGGATACTCTCGGTAGCTTGCCAGGCTCTCTGAGAGGAACAGAGGAATTGAATCCTGGTCGGCCTCGTGCAAGGAAAATGCCCTACCCACTGTGCTATCACTCCAGCCCTAGACTACTGTAATTACTGGATGTCATTAGTTTGGTTTTAAGGGTTTTCATATATGTGTATTTGTGTGTGTGTTTGTGTGTGTAAAATGATTGGGTTTCAGTCACACAATGTTCTAAAACCCAATTCCACCAGTATAGATTTCCCACCAGCAATGTTCCCAGTTTCCCTACCACCACCTCTTCCTCCTTGCCTCTATGGAAGGCACTTTTTTCCTTTATCTCTCTTTCTCTTTTTTCCAGCATTATGGTTTGAAATACTGGTACTAAGAGGTCATTGTCTTTGTTCAGGGCTTTCAGTATTTTTATAGGGAAGGTAAGGCTGGAGTAGCTTTTTCAACTGGGTGGCACCTTTAGGGTGACTGCTGGGGCTTCCGGAGGTACAGGGAGGAGCAGGGAGGAGCCCATCTTGATCCTGAGAAAGTCTAGAGATTTCAGTCACAAAACCCAAATACCCAAATTTCTAGCATATTAATATCCCAGTGAGGTTCATCCCCAAACAGTGGAGTTCAGCCAGGACCATGATGGTGATTTTGGATTGTGAGAGTAAGCAGTAAGATTTGGATTGTGTGTGTTCTGTTTGGGTGGGCACTGGACCCAACCTCCTCCAGTGTACCCCCAGTCTGTTCAGCCTTGTGTGGGTCCAAAATTAAGTGCGGCTTTTGATCTCTCTCTCTCTCTCTCTCTCTCTCTCTCTCTCTCTCTCTCTCTCTCTCTCTCTTCTCTCGGTATATGAAGTGAGGCCTGTAGAAGAGCTGATTTGTGAGAAAACTGGTAATCCTGAGGTCTTCATGTTAGAAAAACCACTTACAGATACTCTGGTCATTAGCTGTCTGCCATGTGAATGAGCCATTTATATTTCCAGTACAGCCTAACATTTAATTCCTGAAAGCTGCAAATGGATGAGATTGAAATGCATAAGAGATTCCTAGAGAGAATTAGTTGGTTGCTATGTTAGAGATGGGGAAATTCATTATGCAGTAATAACAAGGACAGTCTGTAATAAAACCAGTCTACTGGACTCAAACACTTATTTTAAGCTTTGAGATTTCATTAACCCTATGATAGTGTTACTATTTTTCTATAATAAAATTTAGTATGAGATTCAATTTCATATAAAATTATATGATTAGCTATTTATTTAAATTTATAATAAATTTAGATGATTAAGCTTAGAATATCCATACTTTTTTGATTTCTGCAAAACTTTCTATTCTCCCCCATTTCTCCGCGCCCGCACCCCCAGAATGACTGACGAAGAGGACGGAGCTGCTTGGGACACCGGCAGCCCACCAGCAACCTGCAGTATGTGACTTGAGAGTTTCCGCCAGGTCCCCCGAGCGGGGGCCTGGCGTTTCTCTTTTTTTTTTTCTTTAATCTATCTCTCTTCCCCTCAACCTCTGGGCACAGCACAGCATCTATCCCACTTCTGAGCACAAAATGGAGAGACGCACCCAAGTGCGCGGCGCGGCTGGCGGGGGATCGAGGGCGGGGAAGTACCGGTCTCCGCCCACATCGGACACTTAAAGAGAGTGCAGCCACGTGGGCTTTCCCATTTCTCCGCGCCCGCACCCCCAGAATGACTGACGAAGAGGACGGAGCTGCTTGGGACACCGGCAGCCCACCAGCAACCTGCAGTATGTGACTTGAGAGTTTCCGCCAGGTCCCCCGAGCGGAAATCTCTCTCTCTCTCTCCTTCAACTTTCTCCCTGGACTTTAGACAGAAACCCAAAACCGCGCGGCCGCTGCTGCGGCCGCGCGACTTAATGTCATCTTAGTATCAGCAGTATGTAATGGTTCCTTCTTAATGGGTCGGACTTTTGTGGGTGTTCCTAACAAGAATAGTAAGTATTTTGTTGAAATATTGAAGGCAATCAAAATGGTAGCCATCTCTCTAGACTGAACTAAGCTATATCCCCACGCTGGCTGAGAAGAAATATCCTTCTTTCTCGGGAAGAAACGTGGCGTGGTGTCAAACATAGTGTGATGTCCATTAAGCAAACAGACCTGGTGGCGTGGGAATGGGAAATAAGGGGAAAAATTAGGTACATGGACCAGCGGGACGCTGGTGGTATCTCGAGCCGGAGCCGATATCAGCGCAAGAGCTTTGGTTCCAGAAACTGCTTCCAGACACTCTACTAGACTATCAACTAAGCCAGAGCCCCACGCCGGCTGATGACGGGAAATAACCATCCTCTTCGGTTTTTTTTCCCTTTGTCAGACAGCGTGGCGATTACTAAACAGGCGTGAACTCGGTGGCGCGGGGCAAGGGGGAAAAAGAAAAGTTATGTAACAAACAGCAGGACTTAATATCTCTATATGCTTAGTAATGGAGAATTATCAAAAGCCTCATTGGCAATAGGACTGTCTTTTTCTTTTTGGGGGGAAACCCCAGCAACGGTAGTGAGTTGTGTGTTGAAACATGGAATGTAATCGAGATAAGCGCAAATGAAGTGAAACCTATCACGTATAAGGGTGGGGACTAGGGAGGTGGGAGGGGGCGGTAGATAGACTGGGGGGGTTGGGAATGTAAGATGGGCACTGGTGAAGGAAGGGGTATTTGAATATTGTATAACTGACATAATCCTGAGAACTTTGTAACCCTCCACTTGGTGATTCAATAAAATTTATAAAAAAAAAAAAAAAAAAAAAAAAAACTTTCTATTCTGTCTCTTAAGAGAGAATATAGTTTAACAAACAATGGTCAAGTTCTTATTCATTCACTGTCATCCCATTGCTCATCCATTTGTTAGAGCTGGCACCAGTAACATCTCTCATTGAGAGACTTATTGTTATTGTTTTTGACATATCCAATATGTACGGGTAGCTTGCCAGGCTCTGCCACGTGGGCTCGATACTCTCGGTAGCTTGCCAGGCTCTCCAAGAGGGGTGGAGGAATCGAACTCGGGTTGGCTGCATGAAAGGTGAAAGCCCAACTGCTGTGCTATTATTCCAGACCTATTAACCAAGATTTATTTTGTGGAGCCTCAGCTCCTAAAAATGTAGTAGGTGGGGTGTTTGCTTTGTGTGCTGCTGACCTGGGTTTGATCCCTGACATCCTATATGATTCCCCCAGCACTGCAAGGAGCAATTCCTATGCAGAGCCAGGAATAACCCCTGAGCATCACCAGGTGTGACCCCCAAACTAAGAAAACAAAATATTTTGTAAGTCAGACAGGGTAACATTTGTGTAGATTAAACAAATAATTAGCATGAGCTTTATCATCCTATCAATGATGGAATACTGGGAGGAAATGGGAAAATATTAATACGAAATAATAATAACAAAAGTGAGAAGTTTGAATGAAAGTACAAAAGGGATTTCTGTTTGTGCAGAATCTAAAGCTTTTCAGGGGTCAGAGAGATAGTACAGGGCTAAGTACTATCTTTCATGTAGCAGACCCCAGTTCTATCCCTGGCATGGCATATGCTCCTGAGCAGTTCCAGGAGTGATCCCTGAGCACAAAACCAGGGGTAAGACCTGAGTACAGATGGGTGTGACCCCTAAATCCTAAATAAATAAGAAAATAAAGTTTTTCAGGTAAAAGTGTGAGGTCTTGGATTCAATCCCCAGAACCTGAAAAAAACTAAAATGAAACTTTTTCAAGTATTTGGAGAAAGGAAGAGAAAATTGGAGAAGTAAAGGAACTACCCAGGTTGGTTTGTACCATTTATGGTACAATCCTCAAGTATCCTCTAAGACCTTTTGAACACTCACTATCAGAAAGTGGTTGTAAACTGGAAATAAGCGTCCAATAGTGAAAGATAAAATGCTATTCTAGAAAATCAGCTTTTTATGACTACTGAGCTTAAGAGAATTCAGAGGTAAGCTTTGAGATGATACTGGGCCAGGACAGTTGTTTTTAAATGAAAGTTACCTGGGGCTAGTGAGATGAATCAGAGGGCAGGGGATCATCACCATAGTAAAACCTCAGTTTTGCCTGTGAGTTACCCTCCCCAACAACAACAACACAAGATTGTGCATATTCATTCAGTCTACTAAGTACTAAGGTTTATCCCGGGTTCGATTCCTTCATCCCTCTTGGAGAACCTGGCAAGCTACCGAGAGTATACTGCCCACGTGGCAGAGCCTGGAAAGCTACTTGTGGCATATTTGATATGCCAAAAAGAGTAACAACAAGTCTCACAATGGAGACATTACTGGTGCTCGCTCGAGCAAATTGATGAACAACAGGACTACAGTGTGACAGTGCTATAAGCACCAGTAACATCTCCATTGTGGAAGCTTTGGGGTGTGGATGTGACTGCTGAGACTTCTGGAAGTACAGGGAGGTGGGGGGAAGGTATCCCATCACAACTCAACTCCAAGAAAGTCTGAAGATTTCAGTCACAAAACACGCATTCCAGAATTTTCAACAGATATTTTGGTGAGGTCCGTCCTGAAATAGTAGAGTCAGGCTGGGTATATGGTGGTGATTTTGGACTGTGGAAGCAAGCGGCTACTGGGTGCTCTGCACGGGCACCAGGCCAACCCACCCCCCTCTTATTTACCTCAGTCTGTTCAGCCATGCTGCAGATCAGAGATTAACTGCAGTTTTTGATCTCTTTCAAGATTTATCTATGGGTGTCTGAAATCAATGTATCACGGTATCACTGTCATCCTGTTGATTATTGATTTGCTTGAGTGGGCACCAGTAACATCTCCATTTGTCCTAGCCCTGAGATTTTAGCAACCTCTCTTTACTCATTCTTCCCAGCAGTGCCACATTAGAGGCTCTTTCAGGGTAAGGAGAATGAGACTCATCATTCTTACTGTATGTGGCATGTCAAATATACCACGGGGAGCTTTCCAGGCTCTGCTCTGCAGGCAGGATGCTTTTGGTACATTGCCAGGTTCTCTGAGAGAAAGAAGTAAGCTATAAGAAGTCTTGGGAGTGTTGTTTTATAGTCTCTGGATCTTGGCTGTTGGTGGGATTACATGGCGCCAGGGGCAGTTTGTGGGTGTGGCTGCCAAGCTACTGGAAAATGGGGGGTCTGGGTGGAGGAGGCCCAGTCTCAATCTGAGCAGGCTTGGAGATCTCAGCCCCGGGTCCCGCACACCTGGTTCCTCTGCCAGTTCCTTCATGCATGAGGCTCGTACGAATGTGTGGAGAAGGGCCTTGAGTATGGCCGTGGCTGGGTTCCGAGGTCTTCAGCTGCAAGGACTCTGCTGGGGGTGGGGAGGGAAATTCAACCCGCCACCCTCCAAGGAGCTCCGGTGAAGACAGGCAGGCGTGGGGGCAAGAGACTCTGCCAGCCTCTGAAATAAGGCCAATAAATAATCTTGTATAGCTGAACTGGAGGTGGTTTGGGGTGTGCCTCCCATTTGGTCATTTAATTTCTTGGCAAACTTGGTCCCAAGTTGTTGGGGTCTGGCCAAAGGCACAGAGGCAATTTTTGGGTTTGAAGAAGCCTGAAGGCACCATCAGGCTGCTGATGCACTCACCCTGCAGGTACAGGTTGACCTGTTGGCAGCACCATACCATCTGAACAGATGTTTTCTAAGTTATGATTTACTGGATGTCTATGGATAGTTCCTTGTTTGGAGGAAAAACGTTTCAGGCATGGGAGTTATCATTACTTCAATTGTGTAGATCTACATTCTAATAGTAAGAATTAAACATCTATCTTTGTTCAAGCAGCACAGTCTGATCAAGAGAGCTATTTATTTATTTTTAACACATGGTGTCTCTTACTCAATGAGATGGTAACAAATGCTTTTACATGCTTGTCTGAGCTTAAAGTTTTCATTTTCCAAGCAACAGCTAAGACTTCTCTGATTATTCAGTTAGTAAGATAGCAATTTTTGCACTCAATTGAAATTTCTCCCCTGCCCCCTCTCCCACCTTGTTTATTTCTAAACTAACCTTCTATTTTGAGGGGTTAATATTTTGAGCGATGAAGAGAGTCTCTGGCCCACGTGCCTGGCTGTCTTCCCTGGGGCCCCTCAGAGAGGGTGGGCTCCAGCTTCCCTCCCTGCCCTGATCAGAGATCCCACAGCTGAACACCTCCAGAGCCTTAGCCACAGCCATGCTCAAGGCCCCTCTTCACATGCTCGGACGAACCTTACGCATGAAGGTACTGGCAGAGGAACCCAGGTGTGTGGGACCTGGGGCTGGGACCTCCAAGCCTGCTCGGATCAGGGCTGGGCCTCTTCTGCCCAGATTTCCCATTTTCCAGTAGCTAGGCGGTCACACCCAGGAACTGCCCCCCAGTGCCCTGGAATCCCATCAACGGCCAACATCCAGAGACTTAAAAGCAAGCTCCCGGAACTGCGCAGCCGCTCAGCGGCCGCATGACATCTTATAGCCTACTTCTCCCTCTGGGAGAACCAGCAGGCTATCGAGAGTTTCCTGTCCCCATGGGAGAGCCTCACAAACTCCCCGTGGTATAGTCATATGCCAAAACCAGTAACAATGCTGGGTCTCATTTCCCTGACCCTGAAAGAGCCTCCAATGTGACATCGTTGGGAAGAACGAGTAAGAAGAGGCTTCTAAAATCTCAGGACTGGGACAAATGGAGATGTTACTGAGACCGCTCGAGAAATTCGACGCTCAACGGGATGATGATGATGATGATGGTGACCTTCTATTTTGAAAACTCTCTTTTAGGAGCAGCTGGGGCTATGGATGAAGTTGCCTCACCTGTCTAACTAAAACTGAATTCTGGCTCTCACTGGCAAAAATGTATATATAACACCTCCCCAGACACAGTGATAGAAATGTGACCCAAGCAGAGAGAGGGATGATAAGGATTGGGATGAGTGGACATGGAGAGAGGTTATGAACTATAAGGAAGTCTGATGTGTCAGGAATTATCTTTTTCATTATGCAAATACCTTCAGTTTACAAATTAAAGCCAACATCTGAAAAAAATTGTAAACAAATATATGCTGAGAATGTTATTAATGTAATGACTACTAGTGTAATGATAGTGAATGATTACATAAATGAATCATTTATGCACTAGTTCTCTGTTGGACCTTAACAACTTCTAGTCTCCTAGGTTATATGAATCAGTAAATTATGTTTTTCTTTCTTCTTAAGGTAGTTTGAGTTCTCTATCTATTCCAGTCAAGACTCTGTGTTAACCCAAGAATAGCAGAAATAAGTACCAGATTTTCTCCATAGCTTGGAAGCTGGCCTCACGTGCTGGGGGAAAAGGCAGTTCAGATAGAGAAGGGAGCACCAAGTAAAAATGTGATGGGAGGACCCACTCAGGATGGGAGAGGCATGCTCAAAGCAGACTATGGACCGAACATCATGGCCACCCAATACCTCTATTGCTAACGACAGCACCCAGGAGGAGAGAGAGAACAAAAGGGAATGCCCTGCCACAGAGGTGGGGTTGGGGGGGAATAGAGGGGGTGGGAGGGATGATGGGGTCATCAGTGGAGAATGGGCACTGGTGGAGGGATGGGAACTCAAGCTGTGTGTGACTGAAACACAGGCACGAGAATATGTAAATCTGTATCTGTACCGTCAGAGTGATTCATTAATAAAAAAATTTTAAAAAGACTGTGTTAATTCAATTTGTATATGAATTTATCATTCTAGAAATAAGTTTTACCATCTATAGAATACCCTATCTCACCATCTTCCTTCCAAACTTCCTGTGAGTGATAGTTAGGAGGAAAGTATTTGAAGATGGAACTCGTCTCTAATATCAACTTCACATTTTCAAGATTTAAATTTGTGAGCAGACCAGTGGTTTCTTCAAGTCTGTTTTCTCTGCAAAATAGTGGTATTTTTGTGCATATATTCTGGATTTATTTTGAGATGGTTAACAAGAGCAATAAGCTAAAATCCTTAGGGGATTTTAGAGTTTAACAAAATGATTTTCCAGACAGTTATTTCAGGACCTCTGTAAAGGGTGGTATGTAAACCAAAAAAGTGAAGGAGCAGTTTGGGCAATATGTATGCCTAAGGATATATCTCTGTTTTATTCTCAAGTTATGTTAGAGATCCATTTTAAAGGAGAGTATTCTCTTTTTAGAAATTTCATGATAATCTCTCTTTGATACCATAGTATACCCCAGACACACACTGATCAGAGCTACATCTTCATAAGTTGCACAAATTACCAGGCATGAAGGTAGTCATGATTCTATCTAGGAGCTGGGTTGCAGTGAAGCCTCTTCCAGTACAACCAGACGAAAAAGCACAAGCACAGGGTCAAATTGACGGAAAATATCTAAGGGGTTTATATTGTAACATTTATTGTGTGTAGGGAGAAAAGAAAACTATAAAGACATCGTCTCAAATTACTGTTCTGCCCCAAGCAAAGAATCAACTCCTTGTCTTTTCTCCAGTTTTCTGAAATCTGTTTATGCCTCACTGGTTTCAAAGAGTAATATAAACTCTTCTCATGGTTGGTTGGGAGCTTGAGTTGAGATGAAATAAAAAAAAAATTAGAGTTCAAAAGTAGACATTCTCAATTGTGTACAGCTTCTCCTGGAGCTTACCCAACTTCTAGATTGTTTTTTGGAGGTTAGTTTTATGCTAAAAAAATTGCTTATGGGGCTAAAGAGATAGTATAGTGGAATGGATGCTTGATTTGACCATGGTGACCCAGCTTCTATCTCCAGCACACTATATGGGCCCCTGAGACAAGCCAGAAGCAATCTCTGAGTGCAGAGCCAAGAGTAAGCTAAAAATAAATAAATGAATGAATGAATGAATGAATGAATGAATGAATAAATAAATAAATAAATGCTACTTTTGTTTATTTTAACACAGTATTTAATGCTAACCTGCCATGCAAAGATGCTAGGAATCTTGTCAATAAGGCTAAGGTTAGTGCTCCTTGAACACTTCCCTTGTACCTTTACTTTACCTCTCGCTCAGACTTTTTCTTACACATAACCTCTGTTTCCATAGCACACTTCCAGTGTATTAGGAAAGGGAATTTTCTGTGTGAAACAAAGTTTGACTGTAGTTTCTTCTGCCTTCTAGTGAGTAGGCAGCAGTTTCTTATCTTTCCTTGATCTCTCTGTGTGTTTTTTCCAAAGCCACTGCCAAATAAATATATAAAGCTATACTTGTTTATATAAAGTATGATTATATAAAATCTGTCCTAATTATCTCAGTCATCCAACTCTGTCCATTTGACAGAGTTGACACAGATCCTTGCAGACCACTTCACCAGTACTCCTCAGTCCTCCGGTTTCCGGTTGAATTTAGTCTATGGAAAGCACTTGCCAGAGCATGCAGGGAGTGGGTGTGTGGTTGGAGGAACATAAGATCATGCTATTTCTTCCTCTATGTCCACCATGGTTTGGTGTATATTACCTCTAGTATAGGTGCTCTTACTGATTCTTTTCCTATCTTGGCTCTTACCAGGCCTAGAGACACTGTTCTTTATCCTTCAGGACAAAGTGGCTTCATGAATTCCTAAATCACTGGCCCCTACTACGTCCATGTACCTTGTTGGTTTTGCTAACATTTCATACCTCTTCTCTGGATAGAATTTTAATTTCTTCTAGGACTTTGATACCCAAGTAAGTTAAAACCCTTTTGCTGTGGAAGCAAAATTTCAAGACAAATCATCTCAATACCTTTTCAATTAGACTTAATCTAAAAAGCTCCTTCTACATAAAATCCTGCAACTTCAATGAGTAATAGCAGCTTAATTATGGAGTAAAGACTTTTTCTAAGGGAAGGTACTACTGTTAGTTATGTTAGTTGAGAATGATGCCCTTTTTCACTGTCAGAGAGAGAAAGTTGAGAGAAAGAGAGTTAGAAGAGCAAATAAAAAGATATTTCCATGTTTGTATTTCTGGGGAAAATCTTAAAGAGAGTAATTAATAAATGATCAGAAGATTTGCAGTAAAGAGAAAGAAGGGGAAATCAAAGGTCATGTAATAAAGGTATTTCAAGTTTTATCAAGAAATCAGGCATCAAGAAATGATCAATGATGGAAAATAGCCCATAAATAATAGGAACAGTAGTATCTGAAATTGGTTATGTTTATTTTACACTCAAGGCTGAAATGATTGTTCCTTACATCTGCCTTACTTTTCTCAAAACATCAATAGTTGATTTTAAGTAACAGCTTTGTGAAAAATAAATTTAATTTTCATCCAGCAGGGCAGGAAAGTGACATGGAGATCACAGAGAGAGGAACTTTCTGGAAAAAGGCAGCCTACTTGCATGAGAGTCTGTGTGGAAAAGTAGGCTTCAGGGAGCAGTTAGGGAAATTGTTAATTCAGAAAATCCTCATTCATATTTGAGAGTGAAGGACAATAGACTTTATATTGTCACTGTCACTGTCACTGTCATCCCATTGCTCATCGATTTGCTCGAGCGGGCATCAGTAATGTTTCCATGTGACATATTGTTACTGTTTTTGGCATATCGAATATGCCATGGGTAGCTTGCCTGGCTCTGCTGTGGGGGCGAGATACTCTCAGTAGCTTGCCAGGCTGTCCAGAGGGGCAGAGAAATCGAACCCAGGTAGGCCACATGCAAGGCAAAGCACTACCGCTGTGCTATCGCTCCAGCCCAGACTTTATATTGAGAAATATAAAATGAATAGTTTAGGGCAGTAGGAGGGTTTAAAGATATCTTGACTGGAACAGTTGGGTTGCATTTTCTTACTACTATTTTATTATATTAGACCCATTATGATGGACTGAAACTCCAGCATGAAGGAAATGAGTGTGTAGAATTTATAGAAATCAGTCAGTATAAATAAGAACAATAACAGTAACATGAACTATCCATTAAAGTGTGTTTCTGCATTTGAAATTCTAAAAAATA
This sequence comes from Sorex araneus, assembly GCF_027595985.1. NCBI lineage: Eukaryota > Metazoa > Chordata > Mammalia > Eulipotyphla > Soricidae > Sorex > Sorex araneus. The sequence goes on from NC_073305.1 coordinate 109,822,562, forward strand.
ATTCTTAACATAGCAGTAAACACCTTGGTGTGCATACACATCTATGACAGGAAACTTTCTCTCAGTGCTTAGAATGGTACCTGGCACAAAGTATTTGCTGTATGTGTGCTTAATGTTCTGTTGTTTCAAATAACCACAGATAAATAAATTCTTAATAGATAGGATCATGCAATTATGGTAGAATAGATTGATGGGTAGATGTATTGGTCAATAGAAGACTGAATCAATGTTAAAATATTTAATAAATAATAGTGATTATTATTATGTTGTTATGACCTGGACTTTATTGTAAAAAAAATTTCCCTTTTATGTTCCTATCCTCAAATCTTATCTTTTCATTTTCAAAATGGTCATGTGGCTACACATTCCAGGAGAAAGTTCGGATTTAACTCAAGAACACAAATTTTGGTTGCTGTTCATCATGGACCACAGCTGAGAGCTTCTTGGAGGTACTCAGTGCCTGGATCTTGCCCAGCTCAGTGTGCAGATACTTCGTTTATGTAGGGCAGATGCATGGTGGAAGGGAGGCTGGGCCCCACTTTTTTGAATTGGGATTACAGAAAGAGACCACAGAAAGGCTGCTATAGTAGCAGGAAGGACCAGAGGCTACACACCCTGGGTTAGCAGCCTTACTCTGTAAAGAGACATAGAGTAAATGCGTTTAACATTGCAGCAAATAGCTTCTTTCAGTACCTTGTTATCATATGCTCATGAGTGAGTGAAAGCACTATTTTATGAAAATATGACTCTTGTGTTCACAGGAAAATAGCCACACAAACATTCACAAGTACTGTGCTGAAAACTGCATTTCAGACCCTTTAGTTACTTCTGAGATTAAGAGGCACTATTCTATTGTCACCTTTCAAAGGGGAAGAAATTTAGGCACAGAGAGGTTAAATAATTTGCTAGAGATTTCACAGGAAAGTTGCAGGACCAGGATTCAAACTAAGATAGCTCAACTCCAACACAGAAGTTCTCAAAGACTAAACTACCTCAACTGAATCTTAATGCCAGAAATAACTAACTATGTAAATATTCTGAGGCTCATTTTCCTAAATATTTGGGGTCATATTATAAAACTGTACAAAATATACCAGTTACTACTAAATGCACTAAGTGTAGTAAATGTAGAAGTAATACTCATTCAACAAGAATGTAATAATTAATCTATAGTAAGAAACTCTTCTGGGGCAATAGCGGTGGACAGTGAACAGAAATTTATGCCTACCTGGTGAGTACATTCAAATGAAGTGGTAATAATAAATATATAAAATAGACATAAATATTATAAAGAGAAAATTAAGTAGAGAAAAAATGCAAGTTATTCATTTGGTTAGAAAGTTATGGATAAGAGATATGAAATCCACTTTTGAATGACATGATTGAATGTTAATCAATTCTGTAGTTGTGGACTCTTATATTCCCACTTCCCCTCCCCAGTTCTATCCACATCTTTATTCTATTTTAGTAGAGCTAAGTCACCATGAAATCTGCTTGCCATAATTTTAGAAATCCTCTCTATAAAGCGAAAACAGAAAAGTGGCTAACATGTTGCTTCTCTTAGTCAAAAGCTCTTTCTAGACTGCAGGACCTTCTTTTGCAATGCTGCACCATTCTGGGGAATACTCACCAGTCTTTTGTTCTTTTAAGATTCAAGTCAGAGTACCTCTTTGAGCTGATCACTCTCCAGTAAAACAAAATGGAGATTTGAGCTCTGCCAAAGGCCTTGGGCAGTTCAGTGTCCTTGCACATAGGATATTTGTCTTGCTTAGGTATGAGTTGTATTACCTGAAGCTCAATCTCAAAACTCCCTGAAGTTAAAAAAACTATACAATGAGTTTTTCTATTATTTTTCTATTTTGTATATAAGTGTTTATGTGCTAGAAGCAATCTTGTCATATTTTAATAGCCTCTTACTATAGAAATATAAAATCAAGGTACAAAATCATGCTTATTTAATCTAGTTACTCTAGAATAACAAATAATCCTCATGAGAGAATAAGTAAAATTAAAATTAAAATGACAAGAATAGAAATAATATATTTAATTTTCTAATATGTCTATTAATACTCATTAAAATATCTCCAGAAATCTGAATTAGTATCATTTACTTCAATTTTCCCTCTGCTTCTTGAAGAAGTCATTTTTTATGTATTAATTCTACTTTGCTTTTGATTAGTGAGGAGAACAAAAACTAGAAACCCATTGGGGCCCATGATCGTGGCACATTTTATAGAAGCAGTTCTCACAAACAATGCTTGATTTCAGTCTATTCAAACACAAAGCCAGTGTGAGCAGTGTTTAGAAAGACACGTTCTCCATGGCACCCTCTCTATCTAGATTCCTTCCTTCTTTCCTCTACCCCTCTTTCCTCTTCATCCAAAGCTAGGTAGCAATTACCACTATTATACTGTCACTCTTCCTTCCCTGCTTTTTCCTTTCTTTGCTAGTTTATTCTTGGATTTTCAGGATTCCAGCTTCAGAAGAAATAGGGGTCATTATAGAATATATGTATATATATGTATATATGTATATATATGTTCTTTGCATTCTTTTCCTCTTTGCATTCTAAACTTTTATTTCTAAGAATATGATCACAATTCAAAACTCTTCCCAGCTTTCTTGAGCTCTAATTAACATAAAAATTTAATAAGTTTAAGGTATACAATGATGATGTGCTATATGTATACATGTTGTGAAATGATTTTCTTAGTAAAATAAATTTAACATATTCAGTTACCTCATAGAACTACCATTTGTGTGTGGTGAAAACTTATAAGATCTATAATATTAACTACTTTCAAAGTACAAAATATAGTGTGACTGACATAGTCACTGTGATGTACATTAGATCCCATCCTAAAGATTTTGATTTAATGGACTTGGATCCAGGCTCAAGAACTTAAAACTTTCTAAACATGTCAGTTGATTCCGTTACAAGGAAATTTGAGAATCATGATTTGAAAACACAATAAGTGGCAGCAAAATAAATTTTAATGTGAGGATCTATATAAAATTTAGATTTCAGGTTTCTTCCATGCGGAATAAAGATTTTACTTCAAACTGTAGAAATGTACCATTATAAAGTGTTCAGTCTCAGAGTGAAGCTCATTCTTGTCTAGTCTGTTGCCTTCCTGAGAAGTTAGTAATGTGCCCAAGCATTTATGTAACAAGTTTGTGGCAGAATCAGAAGTAGAAATCAGGCTCCAATTTTCCATACAGGTTTACTTGTTCCCCGTTCACACTCTAACATGAAGGAAAATTAAGAGGATTAATTTTGAAGATCTTTTTATTTTTTTAACCTTTTGTAGGGCTTAGAGTTTCTAATTGTCTCTCGAAATATAGCTGTCGTCTATTTAAACATTCTGGAATGGAAACAAAGGAGTTGCTTTCCATAAAAGCAGAAAAAGAGCATGGAAAAATACAGCTGGTAAGGACCAACTTTTCTCTGTGAAGAGAATCTAAACTTTGTGTTTTAAATACCTATAATCAGACCCCTCTATTTTAACCATTTAAGCCTTATTTTGGCTTTTTCACATTAAATCTTTCCTTTTTTCTGCACAGGAAGGTCAGATTGTGTCTTATGAATGTAATTCTGATGAGTAAGGTACATGCATTATAAATGTCAACATGAATGATCATGATTTTCAGAAACCAGGTCTTAAGTGCTTAGTACCCAATGTGTAAAACCAATCCTTTGACACTTGTATCGTCAAACTCTTTGCCATCTTTATAGCATAAATATCTATTTTGAAGTTTTATACTAGCAGTGTTGCATGAGCTTTATAGCTTTCAAACATCCAGTATGAGTAACATAAAATTATTATCTAAACTGAGTTGGTCTGATTGCTTGGAATATATACTACCTCAGACACTTTCTTATTTAAAGGGAATTCACCAGAAAGTAAAGCATATTCTGAATTTGAAATTCTTATAAAATGAAAAAGAGACAATGGATATACCAGAATAGAAAAAAAACAGTATTTAAGCAGATAACAGAATTCCTGCTGGCTTCTTTCATTACTTTTTTCTTTTGAGGGTTTTGTTTTATTTGGGGGCCACACCTGGTGATGCTAAGGTACTTACTCCTGACTCTGGGCTCAGGGATCACTACTACCTATGCTTGGGGGACCATATAGGATTCCAGGGGGTAATAAACCCGGGTCATCCCTGGTCAAAGTTTCAGCCTCTCAGGGCCCCCTTTTCTTTCTTTCTTTTTTAAACGTTTTATTTTTATAAAGTTGTTCATGATGATTTATTACATTCATTATTCCAACAACAATCCCACCACCATTATACTTTCCCACTACCATTATTTCCAGTTTTCCCAAGCACCACCCAGCCAGCCCAATAGCAAGCCCTAAATAATTTATTGTGTATTGCTTGTTATGAATAATTCTCTAAAAATGATCACAAAAGTTTTCCTTAGAAGAAAGTGTGTGAAGATTGTTGTATCTCACCCTGGAGCCATTAAGTCCTTGTGGTAAGTGGGTTATTAACATGTTGCTACAGGTTTACTTCCAACTTTCCCAACCACCAACCAAGCCTGCCCCAATAGTAAGCACTAAATAATTTATTTTATATTGCTTGTTATGAATAATTCTCTAGAAATGATCAGAAAATGTTTCCTTAGAAGAGAGTGTGTGAAGTTTGTATATCTCATCCTGGAGCCATTAAGTCCCTGTATAAGTGGATTATTAACATGTTGTTACAGGTTGAGCCTTGAGTGCTAATATTTTCTTAATTGAGATTGTTTGCCTTCTATGTTACATCTCATCCAATGTGGTGTGCTACTCCTGGTATATCAGTGATGTAGAGTTTGAGATGTCATTTCAGGAATTCTAAAATTTTGAACGGGGTGATCAGCTGGGAGTTAATTTTTAACTGGATGGTAACTTTGGGATCAGAAACATCTCTGCAGCTTGTTGATCTCTTTTGAGAGTTATTTATGAGTCTCTGGATCATGGCCAGTTAGTGATGTTCACGATGATTTATTACATTCAACATTCCAACACCACCATTACACCTTCCCCCCACTATTATTTACAATTTTCCCAACCACCAACTATATGGCACCAGAGACAGTTCGTGGGCATGACTACCAGTCTCCTAGAAAAATAGGGGGATGTGGGGAGGTTGCCCAACTCTGACTCTGTGAGAGTCAGGCTTCCCTTCTCATCTCTTCACTATTTGCAATTTCTATTCCTCTGAGCTCTCCTTCAGGTAGGTGCCAGCTCCAGAGACTTACTCTGACAGAACTCAGGTGGGGTCTATATTCAGTCTATTCCTCCATAGCTTTTACTGAGAGAGAATGTTTTGGGGATCCCTACATTTGATCATCTTGCTCCCCAACCCCCAATTGTGTTTTTTTTTGACGAGTGTTTGTTGAAATATCCTCTCTTCCCTATTTCAATGCTTTCCATTCCTTCTGATACTCTAACTGCATATATATACCTCACTAATTAATGGTGTCTTACAAGTCTTACAAACCTTTTTTTTTCTCCTTATAATTTCATATTTCAGCTTCTTAGATTAGAGAATTTTAGTTGACTTACCAAGTTAACAGATTCCTCTGCCTACTCAAATCTAATATTAAACCTCTTTAGAGAATTTTTCTTTTCAATTTGGTCCTTTTTACCCTTTAATTCCAGAATTTCTATTTGATTCCTTTTTATAATTACGTCTTTTCATTGATATTCTGTATTTAACAAGATATTATTCTCATTTTCCCTTTATTTCTTGGTCTGTGGGGTCCTTTAGTTCTTTAAATATATTTTCAGCAGCTGAGTTAGAGTAATACAATACATATTTGACAGTGCTGGGGGGCTGGGAGGGAAGGATAGAACCTTAGGATAATGGTGACTACAATCCTGGCACACTGATGGTAGATGTAGCCGTATCACAAGTATTATTTTAAAAGGCAGGGGGAACAGTAGTGGAGATTGTTGGACACATTGAAAGTAAAGTAACTTTGTTTATTAAAAACATGAATGTCAAGATTATTGTAACCATGTTACCTAAACTACAATAAAAGTGAAAAACTGGATCTGGAGTGGTAGTACAGAGCATAGGTCATTGCCTTGGACTCATCAATCCCCTGCATACCATATGGCATCCTGAGTACTGCCAGGAGTAATCACCAGGTAAACAGTCAGACGTAGTCCCTGAGAGCCGATTGGTATGGCCCCAAACCAAAACAAAACAAAAATTAAAATAATAATAACTAAATTAAATAATAACAAAAATAAATAAATTGATGTAGTATTGTAACTTTGCTCTTTGTAAAGAAATTTAAATGCTGAATGATCTTTATTACAGTAGAAAGTATACTCCAGAGGCATAGGAATGGACTGACCCAAGGGTGCAGAGCAACTCCCAATCATTTACAGACAGGATACTATTTATTCCTTACAGAGAAAATTGAACTAAAATACAGTGTGAATTAAAAAAAAAAACAAGTGTATTTTCTAATTCTATCCTGATTTAAGACCTCATTTTCATCAAGTCCTTTTTGTTTTGTTTTTCTTTTTTTGTTTGCAGTGCTGGGGGTAAAACTGAGGACCTGCAGCATGCAAGCACGCATGCTATTACTGAGCCACATCTTCTGCCCTCTCAATGACAGTTTTTTTTTATCTTAAAATATACTTTCTCCTTGAAATAATATTTTAGTTTCATTAGATATAAGCTATGCAATTTTTCTGCACATATTATAATATATTGCATGCATCTCCTATATAAGGATATGTACATTATAATAAACATTGATTAAATGTTTCCCTTTTTAACTTTTTTTTCAATTTTTTATTAGAGAATCACTGTGATGTACAGTTACAAGCTTATGGACTTTTGTATTTGCATTTCACTTATGCAGTGATCATTTACCCATCCCTCCACCAGTGCCCATTCTCCTCTACCAATGATCCCAGTATCCCTCTCACCACCCTCACCCCATCCCCCACTACCCCGCCCTGCCTCTGTGGCAGGGCATTCCCTTTTGTTCTCTCTCCTTTTGGGTGTTGCGGCCTGCAATAGAGGTACTGAGAGGCTTTCATGTTTGGTCTATAGTCTACTTTGAGCTCGCATCTTCCAACCTGAATGGGTCCTCCCAACATCCTTTACTTAGTGTTCCCTTTTTTATCTGAGTTGTCTTTTTCCCCAGCATGTGAGGCCAGTTTCTAAGCTGAGGGGCAGACCTCCTGATCCTTATCTCTACTACTCTTGGGTGTTAGTCTCCCACTCTGTTATTTTATATTCCACAGATGAGTGCGATCTGTCTATGTATGTCTCTTTCTTTCGGACTCATTTCACTTAACATGATACTTTCCATGCTGATCCACTTATATGCAAATTTCATGATTTCATCTTTTCTAACAGCTACATAGTATTCCATTGTGTAGATGTACCAAAATTTCTTTAACCAGTCATCTGTTTTTGGGCATTCCAGTATTTTCCAGATTTTGGCTATTGTAAACAGCGCTGCAATGAACATACAAATGCAGATGTCATTTCTACTATACCTTTTTTGCCTCTCCAGGATATATTCCAGGAGTGGTATTGCTGGATCAAAAGGGAGCTCAAGTCAGGTCAAAGTGGATTAAAGATCTCAACATCAGACCAGAAACCATAAGGTACATGGAAGACAAGGTTGGCAAAACCCTCCACGACTTTGAAGCCAAAGGTATTTTCAAAGATGACACGCCATTGGCCAAGCAAGTGAAAACAGAGATAAACAAATGGGACTATCTTAAACTAAGAAGCTTCTACACCTCAAAAGAAATAGTGACCAAAATACAAAGACATTCTACAGAATGGGAAAGGATATCCACCCAAAACCCATCTGATAAGGGGTTGATATCAAGAATATACAAGACACTTGTTGAACTCTACAAGAAGAAAACTTCTAACCCCATCAAAAAATGGGGAATGGAAATGAACAGAAATTTTCTCAAAGAAGAAATCCGAATAGCTAAAAGACACATGAGAAAATGCTCGACATCACTAATCATCAGGAAGGTGCAGATTAAAATAACAATGAGATATCATTTCACACCACAGAGACTGGCCCATATCCAAAAGAACAAAAGCAACCGGTTTTGGCGTGAATGTGGGGAGAAAGGGACTCTCCTTCACTGCTGGTGGGAATGCTGACTGGTTCAGCCCTTTTGGAAAACAATATGGATGATTCTCAATGATAGTTTTATTTCTCTTGTTGCCAATTCCATTCTCCAACTCTTAATATTACTATCTTTTGAAACCCCCAAGAATATTAAGCTTACTGTTTTACTGCAGGAGCTAATCGATGCTGGAAGAAATCAAATTTTGTGTCAGAGAATGCTTACATTTGAATTACTGGGTGTGCAGGTGGGGCAGGGAAGCAAAATGAATAACAGATAATGCAGAAAAAGGTACCATAAGATAAGCAATTAAAGCAGCTCTGAATGAAATATCATGGTTATGCTTTTGGATCAGACTTCTTTGTCAAAACTCTGAATGAATGGTTTGAGCGAACCCAGGTTGGCCGCATGCAAGGCAAATGCCCCTACCCACTGTGCATTTTTTTTTGGCTTAGTATATGGTTAAATTTTATTAGTATATTGCTTCTTTATTCTATAATTGTTATTTAATACACTGGCTGATACAGAATTAGCTAAAATTATATTAATCAAAATTTTTATATCTTTAGAGACTTTAAAAAATTTTTATTAGTGAATCACAGGAACGTAGTTACAAACTTATGCACTTTCATGTTTGCATTTCAGTCATACAGTGATCAGTGATCGTTTATATCCATCCACCAGTGACCATTCTCCTCCAGCCTCATTTTTTTATGAGATTGGATGTTTTTTCTTGCAGAATTCAACCAGTGCCTTGTATATCTTTGATGTCAACCCTCTATCAGAAGAATATTGGGTGAATATCTTTTCTCATTAGGTAAGCTAATAGTAGTCTTTTTATCTTGGTCACTGTTTCTCTTGAGGTGCAGAAGTTTCTTAGTTTAAGATAGTCCCATTTTTAAAATTTTAATTTTTTTTATTAATTCACCATGAGATATAGTAACAAAAAATTCATGTTTGGACTTCAGTCATACTGTCATCCAACACCCATCCCTTCACCAGTGCACATTTTCCACCACCAAAATCCCCAGTACCCCCCCACTCCCACTTTTCATATCTCTCCCCTGCTTGTGTGGCAGACAATTTGCAAGGTATTCTTTCTCTACTTTAATTACCTTCTATATTTCAAGACCAGTCCTACTCCCCTTATATCTGCCGAAAATAGTAATTGCTAGACAATGTGTTTTGTATTGCTTGTTATGAATGTAATATGATGTCAAAGATGCGTGCTTTAGGAATTCAAAGATTTTAATAATTAGGGTTTGAAGAAATTGCTATCTCAGGTTGCCCTTGTCTGAGATTCCTGTATGTGTCTCTGGATCGTGGCCATGTGGGAGCTGGTTCTTTTTTGCTGGCTTCTAGAAAATGGCGACAGCTCGAGCTCTCAGAGGGCAGGTGGTGGGACGGAACCTGCCCCTGTCTGGAGCGGCCCAGTGGAGAAGGCCTATTGCCAAATCCCAGGCCATCTCTGCTCAGGTCCGAGATTTCTGTGTGTGTCTCAGTCCCATTTGTTTACCTTTGCTTCACTTGCTTGCTCAGTGGTGTTTCATCTTTGACTATATCTTTAGCTTCAGTATCATGGAAGGTTTTGCCAACCTTTTCTCTAATGTACCTTATGGATTCTGGTATGATGTTGAAATCTTTAATCCATTTTGATCTGACTTTTGTTCATGATGTTAGGTAGAGGTCTGAGCCCATTTTTTTTTTTTTTTTTTGCATGTAGCTGTCCAATTTTGCCAGCACCATTTGTTTAAGATGCTTTCCTACTGTGAAGGGATGGGTATTCGAGCATTGTATAACTGAGATTTAAACCTGAAAACTTTGTAACTTTGTAACTTTCCACAATAAAAAATTAAAAAAAAAAAGATGCTTTCCTTACTCCACTTTATATTTCCTGCTTCCTTATTGGAGATTAGATAATCATATATTTGAGGGTGTGTGTAAGGATATTCAACCCTATTTCATTGGTCTATGATTCTGCCTTTGTTCCAATGCCATGCTGTTTTAATTATTACTGCTCTGTAGTAGTACAGTTTGAGGTTGGGGAAGGTGATGCCTCCCATCTTCCCCTCCACTCCCCCAGCAAGATTGCTTTAGCTATTCGTGGCGGTCTTATTGTTCCATACATATGTATATTTCTTTTACAGAATAGTATCATACTATATATTTTGCTATGCCCTTTACATTTTTTTTTGCTTTTTTGGGGGTCACATCTGGCAATGCTCAGGGCTTACTCCTGGTTCTGCACTCAGGAATCACTCCTGGCAGTGCCGGGGGGACTATATGGGAATGCCAGTTATTGAACCCAGGTTAGCTGCATGCAAGACAAGTGCCCTCCCTGATGGCCTTATCCCTTTACGTTTTTTACTTTATTTATTCTGGAGATTATTGTAGTTTTGTGCTTTCCCAAAAGAAATGTTATGTTCTACTTCTCAGCACCTCAGAAAGTAGCCTAATTTGGAAATAAATCTTCACATGTAATTAGTTGAAGTGAAGTCATGCTGGAGTGGATTGGGCCTGTAATCCTTTATGAGTGATATTCTTAGAAGAGGACACTGACACTTAGTAAGAATGCTATGTTACAGCAGGAGAAAGAGAGAGAGAGAGAGAGAGAGAGACAGACAGACAGACAGACAGACAGACAGACAGACAGACAGACAGAGACAGAGAGAGACAGAGACAGAAAGAGAGACAGAGACAGAGAAGACAGAGGTGGGGGAGAGAGAGAGATAGATAGAGAGAGAAAGAGATTGGAATGAGATAGCCACAAGACAAGAATTATCAAGGTTACCTTGCTGGCAAATCAACAAATATTAGGGACAGGCAGGGTAGGATTCTTCCCCTATAAATTTCAGAAGAAAAAAGCCAAGCCAGAATTTGAATTTTTGACTTTCAGATTTCAGAATTGTGAGGGAGTAATTTCTATTGCTTTAGGTCATACAATATATGAAAATTTTTTTTTGGTAATCTTAGAACTCTAACATGGATCCATTATATTAACAAAGAGATAACTTCATTCTGTTTGACAGCTGCATAACTATTGTATGAATGGAGAAATTTATATAGTTTATTGATGGACATTTAAATTGTTTTCAAACACTAGCATTAAAAATAATGCATAAATTAATAATCTGATATATGTGTTCTTTCACATGTGTGAGATTAACTGGAGTTAAATACACAGGTATTTAAGGTGATATATGATTTTTGATACTATTTTTAAAATAACATTGGATTGCATTATTATGTTTTTTGTGTGCATAATTATAAATCTATATCTGTATATACTGTAAAATAAGTAAGTTTTTTAGTTTTCAAATATAAATTTTATCAGTAAACTTCCCCCTATTTTATTAGTAGCTTATGTTATATGATAATGTGATTTGCAATAGTTCCCAGATTATTTTATTCTTGCAATGAAGCTTCACCACCCCACTACCAGTCAATAACCCTCTACTACAGTCTTACTATCCCTTCTGCGCCCATAAATTTTCTTTGTTAGAAAAGAATTAAATTGTTTTCACAATATTAACAAAAAGAAACCAAAACATTTATATTAAAATCAAACTTTTCTTGAATATATTTAATTGGTTATTTTTTCTAGAGCTATATCTAAAAAGAAAAGTATTCATGAAAAAAATCCAAGATCCAATCCAAGCTAGCACAGCAGTAGAAATATTACTTAAAAAGAAGTGATTGTGAGAGTAACATTGTTCTAATCAGGTTATTATATTTAACTTTTTATATGTCTTCTAAAATATAGTAACACATTCAATAACTTGCTTATAACATGTTTTATACATAAAAAGTCAGAAATAATTGAGATTAAGTAACTAAGTTTTCATGTAGGATATAATCATAAAGCTGTGCTTAAGCTAATAGACTGCTGCTAAATGATAGGACTTTGTCCTCAGTTCTCTCCTGTCCTTCTCCCTAACAGTCTTCATGCTACATGACCTTTTAGACAAGCTTTACTTCTTTTTCTCTGTAGCTCTGCTACACTTGAGTTTTTAGTGTTTTAATAATTAAATTCATGGGGTAACTGTCAAGATCAGATGGAAAAAATATTGTGAAAAGCCATTGTCCCATATAATGACAGCAATTGCTCCTGTCTATGACTTAAGCAATGTTTGATAACTTTATTATGCCCTTCACCCATAACTAGCCTTACTAACGTACACAGTAATATACTTGCTGAATTATATAACTGTTTCTTTGTTTGATTGTACTAAGTAGTATCATATGGCTTCCTTCTTTATATTTGCCCATAAGAGGTATCATACTTTTCTACAGATTGGGAAAAATTATTGACACAATACCTATCTAATAAAGGATTAATATTCAAGATGTGTAAGGCACTGGTAGAAGACTACAAGAAAAAAACATCCAACCCGATGAACAGAAACTTTCTCAAAGGAGAAATACAAATGGCCAAAAGACACATGCAAAAAATGCTCTACATCATTTAATCATCAGGGAGATGCAAATCAAAACAATAATGAAATATCATCTCACACCACAGAGACTGGCACACATCTAAAAGAACAAGAGCAACCAGTGCTGGCATGGATGAGGAGAGAAAAGGACTCTTTTTCATTGCTTGTAGAAATCCCAACCAGTTCAGCCATTTTGGAAGCCTTTTTTCTCAAAAAGCTAGAAATTGAGCTTCCATAGGACCCAACATTACCACTTCTGGGAATATACCTCGGGGGTCAAAAAATACAAAGCAAAATTCTATCTGCACTTCTATGTTCATTGCAGCCCTATTTGCAATAGCCAGAATCTGGAAACAACTCAAGTGCCTGAGAACAGGTGACTGGTTTAAGAAATGGTGGTACATGTGTACAATGGAATACTGTGCAGCTGTTAGGAAAAAGGAAGTTATGAAATAAGCTTATAAATGGATGGACATGGAGAGTATCATCTTAGTGAAATAGGTCAGAAGGGGAGAAACAAAGAATGATTCGACTCTTTTGTGGGATATAAAAAAGCAAAATGTGAGACTAATATGCAAGGACAATAAAAACAAAGGACAAGGAAGTTTGGTCCAAGGTTGGAAGCCTGCCTTTAAAGCCTGGGGAGAAAGCAGTTGGGATAGAGATAGAACCACTATGACCAAGATAGTTGGAAATGATCACTCTCAATAAGAACTACTTACTGAAAGTAGGTAAAGGAACAGCAGGATAACCTCTCAGTATCTGTATTGCAAACCATAATACCGAGAGAGAAAAGTGCCTGCTATAGAGATAGGCTGGCGGGAGAGTGGCAGGAAGTAAGCTGGGGACATTGATGGTGGGAAATGTACATTGGTAAAGGGATGGGTATTGAAACACCATATGACTGAAACCAGACCATGGACAGCTTTTGTAACTCTGTATCTTATAGTGTTTCAATGGAAAGAAAGAGACAAGAGTTATTAGACTTTTCTATAAATGTTACTACCTACAAAATATGCATTCAGTACTTTATATGCTAAATTTTATCCGTGAAAATTCTTTTTTTTAAAGGAAGTTCAGTTATTTATTTTTTGCTTTTTGGGTCACACCAGAGATGCACAGGGGTTACTCCTGGCTCTGCACTCAGGAATCACTCCTGATGGTGCTCAGGGGACCATATGGGATGCAGGGAATCGAACTTGGGTTGGCGGCGTGCCAAGGCAAACGCCCTATCCGCTGTGCTATTGCTCCAGCCCTATCAGTGAAAATTCTTATTTTCTAAAGGTGACCTGAAGAAACATGACTATAGAATACAATATTTATTTTTTATTTTATTTAATTTTTAAAAATTGTATTAAAGTAGTTCACAATATTTCATTACATTTAATATTCAAACACCAATCCCACCACCATAACACCTTTCCACCACTATATTTCAGATGTTTCCATCCCAAACTCCAACACCTGCCCCAAAGCAGAACAGAAATAATAGATTTTGTATTGTTTGTTATGAAAAACTGCTGAAAATGCTACAAAAAATTTTCTTAGAGGAAAGAGTATAAAGATTGTTGTATTTCACCCAGGGGCCATTGAGACCTTCTATAAGAGATCACTAACATATCGCTAGAAGTTGAGCTTTGTGTGCTCTTTAATATATATAGATAGATCACTGTCACTGTCACTGTCACTGTCATCCCATTGCTCATAGATTTGTTCAAGCTGGCACCAGTAACGTCTCTCATTGAGAGACTTATTGTTACTGTTTTTGGCATATCCAATACGCACGGGTAGCTTGCCAGGCTATGCCGCGTGGACTCGATACTCTCGGTAGCTTGCCGGGCTCTCCAAGAGGGGCGGAGGAATCAAACTCAGGTCGGCCATGTGAAAGGCGAATGCCCAACCACTGTGCTATCATTCCAGCCCATGTAGATAGATAGATATAAAAATATATATTTTATAATATATATAATATATATATATGGAGTGGCAAGAATTATCGGAGCTGAGAGTAGGATGTTGCTTATATGATATAATTGGTGAAGTGCTATGAGTCCAAAATCTTCACACATCTTCCCAAGAGTCCTACAAGTACTTAAAATTCCTACCTTCAGAGTCAAAGCTTTTTCTTGTGCAAATGTAAACAGCCTGAAGGAATATCATAATAAACCATTATCAGTCATCAGCAACTCAGCATGTATTGGCCTTTAAGATTCTTATCCTGCTTACAATTCATGGCCAAGAAGAAAGGGAAACCAGAGAAGCTATATAATTTTTAAGGAGACTAAAGTGACTTTGCTTGCTGGTCCTGCTGCAAAAGTCTGTGAGGTACACTCTTCTCACTTTTCTTGTCACCAGGAGGTAAGAGCGCCTTTGCGTGAAGTACTAGATTTAGAGCAATCTGGAGAATTAAGCTAAAAGAATCCTTTTCACTTGCCTGCAGAGTCAACCCTAGTGAAGAGGCAGCTGTTAAAATTTTCTAAACTTTTAGCATGACAAGTGTAGTGGTGATCTGACAAAACTCAAAGTGGCATCAGGCAGTCAAAATGGTTCATCACATTTTAACAGTGTTGGGACTTCCTGTCTTTTGAACTAAGCTACCCACTGAGATGAAAGCATTCTGTCCTCTACTCTATTTTGCTTTCCCCACCCCCACCATTCCTGCAACAATTGTGGAGCCACTGGTATCCATTTTTCTTTTTAATATCGCTATTTGATTTCTTTACTGGGTTTGTGGTCAACAAAGTAGCCATGAGTGCTGCCCTCTGAGATCTGTTTGGGGGACTGGTTACCTGGTTTGTTAACTCCTCCCCTCCCCTCTGCTCCTCGTCTCTCCCCACCTATCCCCTCCCATCTTCTCTTCTCTCCTTTCCCTTCTTCTTCCTCACCTTCTCATCTTTCCAATTCTCATATGAATAGAAAAACTATTAGAAAGAAATGGTGTTCCATTTGGCTAAACCTGTCTCAGAGAAGGCACATTTCTCAAGAAGGCACATTTCTCAATTTTCAAGAAGGCACATTTATTTTAGAAGTGGTAAAGAACTGTAAATTGAAAGCATTCCGTGGAGGAAACATTCTGTGAGAACAGCCAACAAACTGTAGATGGTTCATAAATTAGATTCATCCAAAATGCTTCAATTCAAATATTGCTCCATCTTATTGATTAATTGAACTTGTCACATTATCTCTTTGTGAAGTTTATTCATTATGAGAAATTTTTCTCCAGAGAACCTTTCACTTATATTGGTATTATTATTATTATTTTAAACACTTAATTACTAGCTTTCTGCCTAAAAAATATGCTCAAGCTCTTTCCACCTAAGATTGTAAGAATCTTCTTGGACATTTTTACATTCAAGTGAATGCTGCATATCTTTCCATTTACTTAAGACTTCTTAAAAAGAATTTATGACTAATTTTTCTTTTGTTCTTAACAAAAAGTAATCTTATTTTTATTACTAATTAACTTATTATTCACAAAGTGAACTGACATAGATAAGAACACTGAAGCTGAAGGAGTATAAGCACGTTGCCCAACAAGTAAGAAAATGGTGATTGACAAACATAAAGACTCTAGTTGAGTCCTGAAACATTGCTATTGCTTAAAATAGCAACGTTTAACTCATTGTTATTATCCACACTTCATCTACCAACTGATGCAACCAGTTATTGTCTAATCATCATATGCAGTGTCTATTTCTGATCTGTTCCCTATTCAGTGTTCCTGTATTATCATCTGATATCTTGGGCTCTTTCTCCATTCTTTATTTCCCATAGAATTCAAAAAATATTGCTCTTTACTACTTTGTTGGTTTATTCTTTTGCTGCTGTCTCTCTTTTTAGTTTTAAATTGAAATTCTGTGGTTTACAAAGGATTTTGCATGGAATCCCAACACCACAACTATCACCAGTGTATTTCCTCTCCCAAGCACCCATGATCCTTCCCTCTCAGGCCAACTCAATTGTGTGATCAGGTCTCCCATTATGTTGCCTTCTGACCTTTGTTACTACCTTGCTGTGCATCTTTAAGTCCCACAGATAAGTCTGTCTGTCTGTGGTCTGTCTTTCTCTCTTAATTTATTTTCTTTCTGTCTTTTGGACCACATCTGGCAGTGCTCAGGGCTTACATTCTGCTCTGCACTCAACAATCTCTCCTGGTAGGGCTCTGGGACCATATGGAGTTCTGGGATTCAACCCAGATCTGCCACATGCAAGGCAAGTGCCCTACTACTGTTCTATCTCTTCAGCAAACTCTTTTTTGCTCTCTCTTAGATGCTGAGTTAATCTAAAATTTGTTCTTTTTTTTGAAATATCTTTCCCGAATTAGCTCATTAATTCCTATGTTCTCAAAAGTCTTCTCACTTTAATTCCAGCATTCCTCTCTCCTGGGCTCCAGGTTCATCTCCACGTTTTGTAATTACACACTAGATACATCCAAATCAACTTCATTATCTTTCTCTCAAAGTTTGTTTCTCTTTCTGCACTTCCTTTCCTTTAAGCATAGTATATATAAATATACAGCTGAAGGATATGGAAAAAGGCAAAAATTATTGAGCCATTAATTACAGATCTTCCACATTTATTTAGTCCCTAAACCTGTGTATTCGAATTTTTTGTTTGATTTTTGTTTGTTTGTTTTTGTTTTGGACCATACCTGGTGTTGTTCAGGGCTTACTCCTGGCTCTGCAATCAGGGATCTAGGGTCAGGGGATTATAAAGAGTACTGGGTATAGAACCTGGGTTGGCTGTGTACAAGATAAGCATTCTACCTTCTGTACTATCTTTCAGGCCCATATTCAAATTTTTTAGTTTAAAACTTTTGATTCATTTCCATTATCTTTTTTTTTTTGCTTTAACCAAAGACTTTATTCTAAAACACCAATTTTGAGGTTAATTATTGTGCATATACTTCATTGTGGGCTGGAGTGATAACACAGTGGGTAGGGCATTTGCCTTGCATGCGGCTGGCCTGGTTTCGATTCCTCTGTTCCTCTCGGAGAGTCTGGCAAGCTACCAAGAGTATCCTGCCCACACGGCAGAGCCTGGCAAGCTACCCATGGCGTATTCAATATGCCAAAAAACAGTAACAACAAGTCCCACAATGGAGACATTACTGGTGCCCGCTTGAGCAAATTGATGAACAACCGGACGATGGTGCTATACTTCATTGTATTGCCTGTATTAAATTAATTTTCCCTTTTTTTTTTCTTGTGCTTTGGATCATACCCAGAGATGGTAAGGGGTTACTCCTGGCTGTGTACACAGGAATTATTCTTGGCATATGCTTGGAAAGCCATATCAGATGCTGTGAACTGAACTGTGGTCAGCAGCCTGCAAAGCAAATGCCCAACCCGCTGTAATATTGCTCTAGCCCTAGATTAATTGCTTTTATTTTAAAAAGCATGTATTTATTCATTTAATTGAATCACTGTAATATATAGTTGCAAAGCTTTCATGATTGAGTTTCAGTCATAAAATGATTGAATACCCATCCCTCCACCAGTGTATATTTTCTACCACCAATGTCCCCACTATTCCGCCTGTCACCCCACCCTACCCCCTGCTTCTATAGCAGATGATATCCTCTCACCCTCTCTTCACTTTTTGGCATTATGGTTTTCAATACAGATACTGAGAGACCATCATGTTTGGTCCTTACTTAAAATAATTTTTTTATATAGAAATAAAACATCAGAAATGTATTAGGTTAATAGATAAGCATCTAACTTTCATAAAGTTTATTTTTTGTTTAATATGTATATAGTGCTTGTTATCTGCCAGGCATAGTCTCAGTGCTTTAGTTATTTTACCTAATTTAATACTCACAAATATGTTTTGCAGTATATACAAGTGTATTTTCCCATTTTTCAAATGAAGAAATAGACATAGAGAAGTACACTGACCTGTCCATAGAAGCAATAAATGGCAGAGCTGAAGTTAGACCATAATTTAAGCATAAATCTATTCTCTTAACCATAATACTTCCTTATATTTCATTTAATTCCGCTTCTATGCATTGCAATCAGGTCCTAATTAATTTTTAACCACAATCATGCAAATAAATTTCAAATTCACATGCTTGTATATGTAGAACTAAGACTAAATTAATTCACAATCTCAGCATCTTCCAACCCCTTGTATAATCTGAGAGCAATTCAGAATTAAAATTAATTCAGACCTTGAGGGAAAATGGACCATTAAAGTAGGGTCCACTGACACAAAATGCAAATGTAAATCAACTTGACTCTTATAACTCAAAACAAATTAAGACGTTGAAAGCAGGATCTACATCTCTCAATATTAGTTTCCTATATTGGACTGTTGAATTAAATAGGGCAGGAAAAATATAGTACAAAGATACTTCTATGGTATTGATCTAGTTTGTGGAGGTAACATAAAGCATCTCATGGAGTTTTTAGTAGTAATAAAAAAGTGTTTAACAAATGAAATGAGAGGCAAGGTGTATCATAGATGAATAAAGAATAAGGAGCGACATAAGAGAATGTATCAAATATAAGTATGGTTTCTAAAGTCAAATCATTTTTTATTTTATTTACTTTTTAAGCCACACCCAGCAATGCTCAGGTACTATTCCTGGTTCTGCACTCAGGACTCTGGCAGTGCAATGGGGGCTACGTGAAATGCTGGGGATTGACACAGGGTTGCCTGCATACAAGGTAAGCTCCCTACCCACCGTATTATCTTTCCAGCAAACATAAAGTCAAATCATGTTAGATGCCTAACACTTTGTGGTACAGTAGAGGGATTTTTTTGAATCGTACATGGAAAAACTTGTATTATGGTACTTGAGGTAACATGATTATTGAGATAGTGTTTATGTCAACAATGTACAGCTGCTCATCTTCCACAACCACCAATGTCTCTAAGACCTAGTTTCTCTTCTCCCTCTTTAACCCCCAATGACTCTGCTTGTAATTTAGTTCTAAATTCAAAGGTCAGTGGTATATTGCCATTAGATATTGCTCATTTTCTTTCTCTGGTATTTATCCTTTTTTATCCTTATTTTGCTTAACATGGACTTCTAGCTCCAACCAAGTTGCAATGAAGTGAAGTAATCTATCTTTCTTACAGCTGAGGATTGTTCCATTGTCCATTTATACCACAACTATTTTTTTTTTTTTTTTTTGCTTTTTGGGTCACACCTGGCAATGCACAGGGGTTACTCCTGGCTCTGCACTCAGGAATTACCCCTGGCCGTGCTCAGGGGACCATATGGGATGCTGGGATTTGAACCCGGGTCGGCCGCGTGCAAGGCAAACGCCCTACCTGCTGTGCTATATCTCCAGCCCCAATATACCACAACTATTTTATCCACACAATCTGTCATGAACGTGAGGTGTTTCCAGGTCTGGACCATTGTAAATAGTGCTGCCATGAGCATAGGTATGTACGTGTTTTTTAAGTTAATGCTTTTTCAAAACATATATATATGTATGTATATATGTATATATATATATATATATATATGTTTTTCAAGTTAATGCTTCTTATTTTGGTATGAATGCCAAGGAGTGAACTTTTTGAGTCATAATGATAATTCTTTTAATTTCTTGAGAAGTCTTCCTATTTTTTCCATAGAGACTGCATCAGATAATATTTCCACCAACCATGAGTGAGGGATTCTTTTTCACTGCATTCCCTTCAATAACTGTATTGTTTTAGTATTTTAAACGAAGGTCATTTTCATTGTTGTGAGGTTGGATTTTATTTTTGTTTGATTTGCATTTACTTGATAATAAGTTATAATGAATACTTTTTCATAGTCCTATTGACAATTCGATGTTTTCTTTGTAGATGTGTTTGTTTATCTCCTCTTTCTGTATTTTGATAGGGTTGTTGTGCTTTGTGAGTATATTATATATTTTAAATTTTAGCCCTTTATGATCTGTATGGTATGCAAATATTTTCTCCCTTTCAGTAGGGTGATTTTATTTAGCCCTAGTTTCTTTTGCCATGCAAAATTTTTTAAGTTTTATGTAGTCTCATTTGTTTATTTTTGTTTTTGCTTGCTGTTTTTTTTTTTCCAATGGACTCTAATCATAGAAAAACACTTCTGTGCTCAATATTCTGCAGAGATTTTTGGTCTTGGTTTTGGTTTTGGTTTTGGTTTATAGGAGGGGACATAGCAGATACATCTGGTGACCCTCAGGATTATTTTTGACTTTTCTGCACAGGGTGATCCCTGATAGTACTTGGAAGGCCATGTACGGTGTGGGGGATCCAACAGGGTTCAGCTATATGCAAGGATAGCACCTTGCCTCCTCTGCTAGTTCTCTGACCCCAATATCCTGCAGAGTTTTAGCTATGTTTTCCTTAAAATATTTTATGGACTCTGGTCTAAGATCAAGATCTTTAATCAACTTTGAACTAATTTTTTGTGTATAATGTGGATTAGGGATCCAACTTCATCTTTTTAAAGATGGCTATTCAGTTTTCTCCACACCATTTTATGAAAAAGCTTTTCTTTCTCCACTTAAAGCACTTAATTCCTTTGTTGTTGATTAACTCTTCATAAAACTGAATGTGTTCTTCTGGACTCCCACTGGTCTGAAAGTGTTATTTATTCCAGTCTCATACTTTTTAAAATTACTATAGCTTTATAGTATATTTTAAAATCAGCAAATGCAATGTCTCCCATTTCTTTCTCATTTTTTTCGCTATTTGGGGAATTTTATGTCTGCATACAAATATCTACAGCATGTGTTCTATGTCCTTGAAGAATATCATAGGAATTTTAATAAAAATTGGTTAAATTTGTAAAAAAGTTTTGGTGGTATAGTGATTTTGGCAATTAGGAATTGTCATTATCAACATTAGCAATGTTGTTCTCTCAATCCATGAACATGGAATATTATTTCATATTCTTTTTGTTCACTTCTATTTCTTTTAATAATTATATCATTTTTGATGTATAAATCTTTCATGTTCTATAGTGTCTTTGTCTGGCTTTATTATCAATGTAATTTTGACCTTATAAAATGATTTAGAAGTTTTTCCTCCTCTTTATATATTTGTATATATAGGTACATATATATAATTTACCTATTTCTTCTAGGTTACCCAATTTGTTTATAAGTAATTGTTCTTATTTGTCTTTTATTACTTTTTGTATCTTATGTCAGTTGTAATACCTCTTTCATTTCTGTCTTTGCTTTATTTAAGTGGCTTTTCCCTTTTCTAGTTAAAACTTGTCAACTTTATTTGGAAAAGAGTTTTATTGATATTTCATATTGTTTTTTACAATATCATTGCTTTTCTACAATATGATTGCTTCTTCAATGCACATTACTTTAAATCATCTTACTTGAGTGAAGTTATCAATGCTCTTACCCTGTTGGTCACACTGGAGACAGCACAGAAGGATAAATGGTGTTTGCAAAGTGCTTTTTTGATACTGTTAGGAAATGAAAGCTGTCAATCCTCTACCCAGCTACCTATAGCAGGAACTTTGATGAGATTCTCAGAGCAGTTATCTATCTTCATTAATACCAGAAAAGAGGATTGACATTTCAGCTGACTAAAAGAATAGAGATAGTGTGAAAGTCCTCCAACTATCCCTGAAAAGGAAGTCCTAAAACTTTCGCCTAGAGGAGTCTTCATGCCGAAGAGTTCCTATGTGACAAGAAATACCTCTGTCACACTCCCCAGCCTTAAATTTTTTAAGTTGTTGCTACAGTTGTTTAGCATAGTGAGTCAGAGGATGCCCATGGCAAAGCATATTTTTCTAGTGGCAGTTTTATAAAAATATGCTGATGTGGTCATGATTGTACTTTTTCAGATTTCTATACTACTAGATGATTAAATTGGCACTGAAGTTTGGTGTAGTATATTTAGCTACAGTTTTTTATATGTGTTTCTAGTTTTGTTTATATAAAGGTATTTCCTATTTTCCTTTTTTATTTCTTCTCTTTCTACTCAAGAGTGCATTGTTTAATTTCACATAGTTTTAACATTTTCAGCTTCCCTCCTGTTATTGATTTCTAGTTTCACACTATTTCAGTTGGAAAATACTTGTGATTTCAGTCTTTTTAAATTTAAGAGGTGTTTGTGATCTGCAATATAATTTTCCCCACAGAATGTTCAATGTGCTTGAGACAAAATGTATTTTGTTGCTGTTGAATAGAATGTTCTGTATATGTTTATTAGGTCCATTTGGTAAAAATATAGTTTAAGTTTGGTATTCCTGTATTATTGTTCTGTTTGAATTATCTAGCCAATGTTGAATGTGGGATAGTAAATTCCCTTTCTGTTGTTGCATCACTGTCTATATTTGTCTTTAGATCTCTTAAATGTGCTTAAGACAGGTGCTTCAATAAGGATGTGTATGTAGTTATGCTCGTTATGCCTTATTGTTGAATTGATTCTTTATTAATATGAACTTCATTGTCTCTTGTTAAGGTTTGTTTTCTTATATAAGTTTTTTGTTTGTTTCTATTATATAGAGAGTCTTCTATACTTTCTTGTTGAGCTTATGTGTGTTCTCAAGATTGAAGTTATTTATTTTCTTACTGTCTCCATAAAGTTGTCCTTGTTTTAGAAATTTATTCAGCAACTATCTTTGACTGGAAAATTTAACTAATCTACATTTAAAGTAACTAAAAAAACAGTCGTGGACACATCCTGCCACTTTGGTGGTGGGCATGGTGTAGCAACATTGTAAATATAAGAAAATAATATTGTACTGTTGTTAAAAAAATAAAGTAGCATGACAAAGGCTTTTTCCAGTAAAATAACAGGTAAATAATTAATGTTGTCATCATATTAAATTTTTTTGAGATTTTATAGTGTTGGGGATTGGCCAGCAGTTGGACATATACAAGATAAGTGTTTTAACACTGGTACTATCTCTCTGGCCCAGCAGTGGTATGTTTTGATCCCTCATGTTTTATGGTTACTATAAGGCTTTCATAGAATATTTTATAGTTATAATAATCTATTTTAAGCTGCAACTTAATTTTGATCATATATAAAATCACTACCTTTATATTTTCCTTCTATTTTATGTTTATGCTATTATAACATACCTTTTTATGTTGTATATTTATTATAAAATTATTATAACTATACTAATATTTAATAATTTGCCTTTTATCCTGAACTCTCTCAGTTTTAGTTTAGGGAAATTTTGAACTCTCATTTCTGAAAGATGGATTTGCTGGGCAGAGCATTCTCTGTATATTTGTTTGTAGTACCAGAGATCAAATCCAGGGTTTTGTACATGCAAGACAAGTGTTATATTGAAGAGTTATCTCCCTGGTCTTCTGGTGGCAGCCACACGCAAGGCAAGAACCATAATCCCTGTGCTCTCTCTAGCCCTGTTTTAAATTTTTGGCAGTTTTATTATAAAGTGATTTAATGTATCCTCTTGGGTTTAATCTGCTTTTTGGACGTGTAAGCTTTAGGAATCTTGATATACACCTCTCTATTCTCAGATTTTGGAAGTTTTTAGCCATTATTTATTTAGATAGGTATCTTTCCTCATTTTCTCTTTTCTCCTTCTTGCATTCCTATAGTGCAACAACCATTTATTTTGATTGTGTTTTATAATTATTGGAACCTTATTCACTTATTTTACTGTTTATTCTTCATTCTTCTCTTATCCAATCATTTTATTTATTTAGAAAGCATTTTATGATCTCAGGAAGAGACCAAGAGTTAAAAATATTTTTTACTTATTTTATTCCCCTCTCTTTTTTCCTTTTTCCTTCATTGTTAATTTTGTTGTTGATGTTGTTGTTGTGATGACATATGCCTGACTATGGTGCTTGCACGTTTTTACCTGTAGTGTTTGCCAGGAATCACACAGTCGTTTGCTGTATTTATCATTTGGCTGTGGTGCTCAACAGTGTTTGCATTCACTTAGCCATGGTTCACCTATTCTAGTGACAACATTGATCTTAGACTACTCGGGATCCAAAATGGTTAAAAATAAACTTATATTGTTAGTGTTACTTGGCCTATAGAATTTTGTTATGGTAGCCTGAGCTAATAAACTAAACTTAAACAAGGGTCATTTTTGAAGTCAGTCTCTGAGATTTATTCTGATCTCAAGAAGACTTCCTAGCTCTATCACTGATTGTTGTAGTGGACTAGTTGAACTATGTTATTATTGTCCTTATTGAAGAGAAGCTATTGTTTTTGAGAGTATCCTTAATTTAATAAATAAAATATTAATCTGTCTAATAAGTACAAATCAATTAGGAAAAACTTGGAAAAAATAGGTAAAAGACATGAACAGATGTATTTAAAAAGGAAATGTGAATAGTTTTCAAACATTGAAATTGTCATCACCACTTATAATCTAAAAATATTAGAGCTATATATGTAAATCTTACATTTTCATGCTCAAAATTAGCAACCATAAAAAGTGATAATAATTCCAACATTGTTGCAGAGAACACAAAGTGTTACAACCATCTCTGTATTGACAATGTCTATCAAAAATGGAAAGAAACCGTATCTTTTAGCTACTATATTATACAGATGTCATATGCATGATTATATTCAGGCAGCTTGCACAAAGAAAGATATATTGGTTGTAAAGGCAAGACACTTCCTCAGTATCAAATATTTATTGCTCAGTGTGTCTACCATACTAGTTGTAAGCTGTCATGAGAAATATATTAATTATCATTACTTGCAAATGTTATCATACCAACAATTCTTTTATGCTTTTATTTTTTGTTGTTTTGGTCAAACACAGTGGTGCTAGAAGCTACTTCAGGTTTCTTGCTAAATGTTCACTGACAGCAGTGCTTGAGAGACTTGCGGTGCCTTGAATTGAACCCAGGAACTTCTGCATGCAAAGCATATGCTCCAAACATTTGAACTCTCTCTCTGGTCCTCATCTCAATAACTCTTGTGTTGAATTTTGTTTTGATTTAAACATCCTTTGGCATGTAACACTGACTCGACTCCAGACTATTCAGGCTTGATTTTGTTTTCCCAGCTAAAATTTTTTAACTTCTATTTTTTTTTTACTGTGATATTTTTCTGTTCTAAAATATCCAGCATTCTTTCTCCCATCACTTTGATATGCAGATCTGAGTCTTTTCTAAATCTGACAAATACTCACTTATTGGTTTTGAATATTTTAAGCAGTGGTAGCAAGCAACCTATTGATCTATCTATTTTAGTTGACTAGATAAGACATACAATAGATTGTTAGAAGTTGGAATCATTTATCCAGACTCAATAGGCTCAAGCCTATTTGCTGACTTTTGCCACGGACATGCAAGAGATTCCTGTCAATGTGCCAGGATCAAAAATTTTTTTAAAAACATTTCTGACTTTGGAGGTGGCTCTGTTTGGAAGACAAAACAAATACCATACACAAAATCATATTAACAAACATTTATTGAACTATATTAAAGTTAATTGAAATTAATTGACCCTGGGTGGTGGCTCCAACTCCAATCCAACTGCTTCCATTTTTGGCCAAAATTCCAGTTTTGGTTCAGAACCCAGCTTGGGTAAGAACTGTCACTCTCACTGTCATCCCGTTTCTCATTGATTTGCTCGAGCGGGCACCAGTAATGTCTCCATTTTGAGACCCATTGTTACTGTTTTTGACATATTGAATGCACCATGGGTAGCTTACCAGCCTCTCTGGATGCCAAAATGGGTTAGAAGACCTCTGAGATCATAGTCTTTAGGAGCAGAGGGTGTTTTGCGAGCAGCAGCTCTGGATCTTATCTGGGTTGAGGGCGTGCCAGTAACATCCCCTTCCCATGATCGCCTATGAGCCACAATATTGCAAAGTTCATACCTCTGGGTGGAAGTCTTAGGGGGTGGCTCTCGCCACGTGGATGATGTCACCGCCGCCATTTTCCCAAGCAGAAAAACAAGGTGGAGAGGGAAAATCCCTCCCCAGGCGGCACATAGTCGTAGTACAGCTCACAGTGCAGATGCATTTCTGTAAGAAGCCGCTCTGGGTGCCAAAATGGGTTAGAAGACCTCTTGGATCATAGTTGTTAGGAGTAGAGGGTCTCAACACTACTTTACTTTTATATTTCATTATCTCTCAATGTCTCTTTCTTTCCTCAGTCCTCCCTGGTTCACCCTTTCAACATACTACAATGGTGATCTTTCTAAAACATACATTTTATGTCTTTCCCTGGATGAAAATTTTCAGTGACATCACAGCAATAAGACAAAGTCAAAGTTTATTGGAATGGAGGGCGATAATCTAATTCTACTGTATTCAAAAAGACTTCGTACCACTTTATCCAATATGTGCCATATCATTCCCATATAGTGTCTAGAACTGAACAAGTTCTCTGAGTGTTCTCACCAATTTGCCCATTTTTTAAAATCTTACAAGTTCTTACTATTATTTCAAAAGGCAAATTATGCATTTTTTCTTCAGTGGAGCTACCTTTGGATAGTAGCTCTATCTACAGACAGTCCACTCTATCCTTAATCTTTGATTTTTTTTCATTTTATCTTATCCCCAAGATTATGTTGTCTAATGGAAGAGATTTTTCTCACCATCTCCTTTTTAAAATCTCAACTATATCAAATAGGTAGAGGCTTTAAAATGTGTTTACTGAACTAAAGTAGTATATCTTTTCTACTTTTATGTTTTTGGAGAATTCTGCATACTACTGTATAACTGCTTTTATTAAGTTTCCAATATTTTTCATTCTTGAAGAATAATATATATTTCCATTCATTTTAATCATTTCCGTTAATAGTATTTTAAATGGTTCTTTTAGTATTTATTCATTAACTCTATGGTGAATTTTGAAGCTTCTTCATTTATTTTATTTTATTTTACTTTTTGTTGCTTTTTGGGTTACACCCATCGATGCATAGGGTTTACTCCTGGCTTATGTACTCAGAAATTACTCCTGGAAGTGCTCGTGGGACCATATGATTTGCGGGGAATTGAACCTGGGTCGGCCTCATGCAAGGCAAATACCTGCTGTGCTATTGCTCCAGCCCCATCTTTATTTTTTTTTTTACAAGCTCCAACTCTCCTTGCATTCACTCATGAGACAAAAATATCCTTTTGAATCATTATTTATTATACTTCATTTTAGTTCTTTATCTCAGATCAAAAGTCTACTTCTTTTTCAAGTAACTTGAATTCAGCTTCTGAGAAATTTTCTATTTAATATCAAGCAATTAAAAGTACCGCCTCACCTCACCCCCCCTGGGCCAGAGAGATAGCTCAATGGCTAAAAAGCATACTTTGCAAGCAGGAAGCCTGTGTTTGAGTCTTGGCCCAGCATGGTCTCCCAAGAGTGGCCAGGAATAACCATTAGCATCAAAGCAGGAATAGTCTGTGAACATGGGTGGGTGTGGCCCCAAAACAAATATATATTTTTCCCAGTAATAGCTCTTTCCCTCTGAAATTGACCATCCGATTTATTATTTTGTTTTTCAGTGTAGGTTCATGGTTTTATGACACATGTAGTTAGTGTTCAGCAATAACTGGATTTAAGTTAGATGTTTTTGATATTTTTCATACGTGTGTGTACACCTCCAAAAAACCCTCGCTTATTAAAGCAAAGCCCAAAATTAACTAGTATTAAATCATCTTGATATTCCTGCTGAATTGTATTGCTTTTCGTTACTAGTTACTGTGAGGGTGGTTATAATCACCCATCATTTTTTAATACCACATTATTCCCTGCCTTCCCAGGATTTGGCAGCAATATTTCAATAATTTACTAATGACTTTCCTTTGGGTCATTAGAAGAAAAATGGTTCCTGTAGAAAAAATTTGCTAAATAAATGATAGTGCAGAGACATTTTCCTGGAGGCTACAAAGTGACCTATTGAAATACACTAAATTGGTTCTTCTCCATTAGGACATTCAGATCCTTCTTTTATTTCATTTTGAAATGGAAGAATAAATGAGGAAAAATGTGCTCTGAAATCCTCTGTCCTGCTTTAGAGCATGTAAATAGCATCATGCACACACAAAAATACCAAGCTATCAGGAGTAAAACAAGTATGATAATTTAGGGTAATTAAATGCTTAAGACAATTCAAATAGAACTGATGCTAGTAAGCTTTCCTCATTTGAAAGAAATTTTCTTTAAAAAGTTGCAGATTGACATATCTTTACTTTACAGTTAAAAATGTGATATAATAGTGTGAAATAGTTAAATCTTCAAAAATGTAAGCCTATTTATGCATATGACAGGACAATTTGTGGTTGTTTTAAAATAAGAAACGTGAATAGTACATTTACTATGATACCATTCATACAAAAATAGCAGAAACAAAAGTAAAAGACATATACAGAGGGGAAACTGGAAAGATACACACACCAAATTGCACTCAAATGTTCACCATTGGAAGCTTTTGTTTTTGTCTGCCTTTTATTGTCTCCCTATTAGGTCATGAACTTCTTTGTGGCCAAATCAAACTCAGGATATCCAGTTAAATTAGAATTTCAAATAATTTTTGTTGTTATTGTTGAAACTCATGCTAAAAGTTACATGGGGCATGCTTATATTAAAAAGTAGTTATTGCTTACCTGAAGTTCATTTTTAAAATGGAATCCCCATGAGATACATAGTTACAAAGTTGTTCATGATTTGGTTCCAGTCATACAATGCTCTAACACCCATCCCTACACCAGTATATATTTTCCACCACCACTGTCACTAATTTCCCTTTCACAGCCACCAACCCCTTCTGTCTATGGCAGGCATTCTATCTCTCTCGCTGGGCATTAACTGGTATTTTTATGTTTACTTAAAACTTTTTAAAATTTTCTAAATCTGCCAATTCTATCTTAGGGAGACTTTAAAATTATTTATCCTTGGGTTCCTATCACTAACAGTTATGTGAGACACAGTAAGTGCATAATAAATGGCAAGATGGAGAGTAATTAAGGAGAGCACAATAATAATTGTTCATTTTGTAAGAGTGATAAATTATCTCAATTATCATGGGAAAGCTATCATTATTAAAAATAGTCCTATTTTATAGCATAAGACACAGAGATGTGTGGTAAGTGTGATAGGGTTAGTCACATAGTAAATAGGTATTTGATGGAGTTAGAAATGAGCCTGAAAACAAACTTCTGGGTCCTGATTCAGAAACCAACTACCAGTTGTGCTTGCAGGGTAGAAGAGAGAGGTAAGGGAGGACAGAGTTCCTGAGATTTTTGCTTCTGTCTAAACTGAGTGGAGCAGGATTTTGCATAGATTACTTAACCTTGCCTAAAGGTGGAATGTGGGATATTTATGAGTCAGACAAATCTGGGCTGATCCCCTCTTTACCACTCACTTAAACAAGTTATATAATTTATTTTTGCCTCAGTTTTTTTCAGTGATAGGTCCTCCGTAAATATTGATATGAAGAATACAAGTTAGTTTCTCTGAAATGATCAGTACTGGGGAACTTGACAAGTAAAATATTGTCAATGTTACTTATTCAGTTCCAATTGTTTCATTTGTAAAATGACTAAATAAAAGCAAGATGATGATACTACCAATAAAAGCAAGATGATGATTCAAACTACTGGTATCTCTATTGCCAAGTTAATTAGGTGGTCAGACGACAATATATATTACCTTTCTGAATTCTATAGTGCTCCTCAGTCTTCTTAACAGTCATTGTTGTTTAGATCAGAACTGCAATTAATATCATGCTAGAGCACTTCTACACTTTTTTCCTATGAGCAATTAATTTTGTCTTAAAAGCTGTTATACACAAAATTGGCTTTTTTTGGTTTGCAAAGGTCTACAAATCTTAACACATGTATAAATTTATGTAACTACTATACCACCAGAGTCAATATACAGAATTTTGAGATTCTACCGCTTTTGAGATTCCTTTTTTTTCAAAGAGTTTCACATTCACATTGCAGAACACATTTAAAAATACGGGGGGGAAAGGATTTAAATAAATCTGCTGAAGATGCAAATTAACAAAACTAGCTCTTTGCACAAATCTGCAGTTTTTAGCTTCTCCAAGTCATATCTGGGCCAGTATTTTGCTGGTGGCTCTGCAAACTCTCTTCATAAAAGTAATCAGGTATGAACTTGAAATCTGAGGCATTTCTTCACACTTAAGGAACTTGTCTTGAACAGAAACTTCAGCATTCCTTATTTAATTCTTTTTATAGGACTAAATCTTCATATTTCTCAATTGCGTTTAACCGAATTGTCTTTTTTCACTTTAAAATGAAGAAGCCTGGGAAAGTCAGCACTTTCTCATGGGTTCAGGGCAATTGTTTGACAGACTAAGATTAGAGTTATTGAGAGAGCAAGGGCAGGTATTTCAGGACCCCAAGGTTCTGAATGAACGCATCCTCCCA
The DNA here is from genome assembly GCF_027595985.1 of Sorex araneus. Classification (NCBI taxonomy): domain Eukaryota; kingdom Metazoa; phylum Chordata; class Mammalia; order Eulipotyphla; family Soricidae; genus Sorex; species Sorex araneus. Next base: position 109,853,413 of record NC_073305.1, read on the forward strand.
GGAATCAATCATTCAGTCTGTCTCTTTGTCGCAACTCCGACCACTTCACCTCCCCCACCTTCAGGGTGTCCCCTGAGGCTACAGACTTTGTACCAAACTTCTGTTCTAAGTGGGCAGCCTCCCTCCTACCCACTGCCCCGCGACCCTCTCTGTTTAAGCGACTCGCGCTGACACCCCGCTGCCACATGTGGTGAGCGGGGCGGGTCCGCTTTCCGGGTGACTCACGTTGTTGCTATTTGCCTTTTGTTTCTAGGATGCTTTGGCTGCTGCTTTCCTCCCTCTGCTTTTAATTTTGGGAGGAGAAGAGCTAATGAATCCAGAATGAACCTTGTTTCCACGACTCTGTGACTTTTTTTCCCCCCCCTCCTAAAGTTGGCTGTCTCTAGCTTCACAAGTTCCCTAAACTATCCGCGAAGTACGGGGACGGGGCAGGTGGGCTGCGTTCCTGACACCTTAATCCGAACCGGGCAGACATATCCCTTCGGTAAAGGGAGACTTTCAGAAGCTCCCTTTACAGTCTTCTGGGCGTCTGGCTGCTGCCACTGTACACTTGCAGCTCATTTCTTTATGCTGCTGCTTCTCGCTGCTTTGTCTGTCACGCCTAGATCGATCACGTTCCTGCCAGCGGTGCCCGGATCAGGGTGAATTCCACGAGACTCACCAGCGGTTCTGCTCCCGTGCAAGGTAAATTACAGCATGCAAAAACGAGGAGCCACCAAGGGGTGCGGGGCAAAGGGGAGGGGTGGGGATTCCTTACCTCTCCAACCCATCGCTTGTAGACTGCCAAAAGGAGGAGGAGCGCAACCCGGACTTGCCGCCACCCCCCCCCCCCCCCGCCGGCTCCCCGCCCCCCCCCCCCGCAGCGTCCTTTTGCAAATCTCTCCCGCCGCGCTCCGCCGCGCGGCCAGTCCCTCCACGGCCCTCCCCTGCCCACGCCCCCACCCCCCGACTGGGTTTTTCTCCCCTTTGCGAAGCTTGGGCCAGGGGCCCGGGTGCGAACAGAACCCAAGACCGCCACACTGGTGGAACTCGGAGTTGTGCTCGGAGGTGCGCGGGCGGCGTGGGCGCAGAAGGGGCGGCGCCGGGCCCTCCCCACCGGGGCTGGACGGTGCAGTAGGTCTCCGGGCCCCGCGCCGCTTTGTTCCGGGCCTTTACGGACGACCTCACCCCACTCTGCGATCCCAGGGGCTGGCGGGGGGCGTGGGCTGACGGCGACTGTTGGAGGGACGTCCTTTCGCCGAGAATCCCCGAGGCGCTAAAAGACATCAAAGGACACTCTGGTAACCCGAAACTTCCCTCTCCTCGGTCTCGGGACGCCGCGGCCCGGGAGGGAGAAGTTGGGCGGGGAGGAGGCTGGGATTGCGCGCGGAGCCCCACGCGTGCAACGAACCCCGCGGGGTGGGAGGGGACGGGCCAGGGTCTGGACCGAGGGACACTGGGCACGGGGTTTCGGGACGCGCGCGCACCTCCTCGGTAAGCTTGTCTGGAGGACTGGGGTGGAGAGGGGGCGGCCAGGCCCGTTTGGGCTTTGCCTAGGACGGTCTTAGGGATGCACGGGGACGAGTTGGCTGGCCGAAGGCAGGGTCCCCTTCGGGAGTTGGGTTGGGGGGGGGGGCTGCAACCGGCGCCGAGCCTCTAGCGCCTTTTCTCTCTCGTTTGTCCCAGGTCGTGCAGCGGATCCCCCGCGTGGCGCCAACAAAAGAGGCTGACGGAGGTGCCCTTCGGGGGGCGGCGACCTGAAAGTGCAGCCGAGGGAGGAGCGCCGAGCGCAGCGCCCCGACCGGACGGAGGGGGACGCGCGTGGGCCGCGCCTTGTTCCGGGCCCTGCGGCCCCCGAGGCTCCCACGAGGAAAGTTTGCACCCGACGCTTCCGGCCGCCCGCGCCCTCCAGGCCCTGCCCACGGGCGCCGCCCGGGCCCAGCTCCGGGGACAGTCGTGTCGCGATGCCTGGGGCGTGCGCCCGGGGCCCCGCCGCCGGAGACGGGCGGCTGCGGCTGGCGCGGCTGGCGCTGGTCCTCCTGGGCTGGGTCTCGTCGTCGTTGCTCCCCTCCTCAGCGTCTTCCTCCACCCCGTCGGGCTCGTTTCTGGCCTCCGCGGGGTCCGCCCCGCCGCCGATGCTGTTGGGCCAGTGCCCTGCGCGGTGTGAGTGCTCGGAAGCGGCGCGCACGGTCAAGTGCGTGAACCGCAACCTGGAGGAGGTGCCGGCCGACCTGCCCCACTACGTGCGCACCCTCTTCCTCACCGGCAATCAGCTGGCGACGCTGCGGCCCGACGCCTTCGCCCGCCACCCCCCGCTGGCCGAGCTGGCCGCGCTCAACCTCAGCGGCAGCGGGCTGAGGGAGGTGAGCCACGGAGCCTTCCAGCACCTTCCCAGCCTGCGCCAGCTCGACCTCAGCCACAACCCGCTGGTCCACCTGAGCCCCTGGGCTTTCTCGGGCAGCAATGCCAGTTTCACGGCCGCCAGCCCGCTGATGGACCTGATCCTGAACCACATCGTGCCGCCCGCGGCCCAGATGGAGAACCGGAGCTTCGAGGGCATGGTGGCAGCGGCCCTCCGAGCGGGCCAGGCGCTCCGCGGGCTCCGCCGCCTGGAGCTGGCTAGCAACCACTTGCTCTACCTGCCCCGGGACCTGCTGGCTTCCCTGCCCGACCTTAGGCACCTGGACCTGCGCAACAACACGCTGGTGAGCCTGACTTACGTTTCCTTCCGCAACCTGACACACCTGGAGAGCCTCCACCTGGAGGACAACGCCCTCAAGGTCCTGCACAATCGCACCCTGGCCCAGTTGCAAGGCCTGCCGCATGTCAAGGTCTTCCTGGACAGCAACCCCTGGGTCTGCGACTGTCAGATGACAGACATGGTGGCCTGGCTCAAGGAGACAGAGGTGGTGCCGGACAAAGCCAGTCTCACGTGCGCGTTCCCCGAGCAGATGAGGAATCGAGTCCTCTTGGAACTCAACAGCTCGGACCTGAACTGTGACCCGATGCTTCCCCCGTCTCTGCAGACGTCTTATGTCTTCCTGGGTATTGTTTTAGCCCTGATAGGTGCCATTTTCCTTCTGGTTTTGTATTTGAACCGCAAAGGAATAAAAAAGTGGATGCATAACATTCGAGATGCCTGCAGGGATCACATGGAAGGTTATCACTACAGATATGAAATCAATGCGGACCCCAGATTAACAAACCTCAGTTCTAACTCTGATGTCTGAGGAGCATTGGAGGACAGAGCAAGGACGGCTGTGCATGAGATGTAGGCATAAGCTTTATCCTCTTCTAGGCTTTGTTCCACCTCCATACTCAGCTCTAGACACCACTGACCTTGCTTGAAAGCTGTGATGGGAATTTGCTCCCTTGTTATGTAAAGTTTCTTAGTGTTGTCTGTTACAGTGAGGCCATGAACAACTGTGTGTAGTGTTTTGCCTTCTTACTTTTCTCGGAACTCAACAAAAATTGGAGGGATTTTTCCAGTTCAGCATGAACACGGAGTCCTGGCTGTGTCTGGCTGTTTCTTAGTACAGTTCAGGGGTAATAAGTGTACTCATACAGTTAGCATTCGACAGAAGCTGCCTCAACTTTTATGAGAAAGGTTTCTCGAACTTTATTCATAAATATCATTTTATTCTCGTGTACCTAAATTGTGGGGAAAATGATTGCATTCCATAAGCTGCCCGCAGACCTTAGCAAGCTCTTCAGAATAACTCCATAGTACATGGGAGCGCCTGCATCCAAGAGCATGCTTACATGTTACTGTTCTGCATATTACAAAACAAAAACCAAACAGCAATTTGCAGTTTCAGATAACTTCTTTGACAAAGTAAGTTCCTTTTTTGGATTGCAGTTTATATAAAACTATACCGAAGTTTTTAAATAAACTGCATTGAGATACAGCAGATTAAATTGTTAAAAAAAATTCAATAAAGATTCCTAAAAGAATTACAGTTGTGTTTGTTCAAGTTTGCTGTTTGAAAAAAGGATAAGGGCTATGATAGAGAATGACTTTGGTTCTTATGATAATTAAGGCATTCATTAACAAACGAATGAAACAATTAGAGTTCTAATAGTTTTAAATTTGTGGTTTTCAGGATTTAAGTCGAGTTCTTGAATATTCATGTCACATACTTCTGATGGTCTCAAAGTCAATGCTATTCATGAAAGAATTTTGTAAGAGCATTATCAAGTTAGCAAGCTGTGAGTTTTTGTGGGATAAACAGTTCACACTTTCTGACTAATAAAGTTGTCAGAACAGAACAATATTATTGACTAATTAAAATGCTGAATGTGAAATTGTTCTGTGGGTTGTTAGAGCAGAGGATGTAACAAATATAATGCAAATAAATGTAAGGAAACAAAATGTCTTCAAGACAAAAATATTCTAAAATGGAAAATGTATCCACATTAAAAATCAGTCATAAAATAATTTGGAACTTGAATTGTCTTGCACATTTTTTCCAGAACATTTAAACTAGAATATACATGCTTAATAGTTTAACGGAGACCTTGTTATTTTGTTTTAAAAAGTTAGTCAGGATATAAACTTGTGGAAATAACTAAAGGTAAATATTTACACTCCAAAACAAAGTGTCTCAACTAATCATATACAGTTCAGTATTTTAGATTTTGGGGATATATTCAACTGTATATATAATTTTGGAAAGAGTCACATTTGGGTCTTAATAAAAGCAAATGGCTAGTCAATTTGTACTATTCATAGACAAAAATTTACTTTTTCAGAATATTATTTCCCAGACTAAGCTAAAGTTTTATTAATCTTTAAGCTGTCATATAATGTAACTTAAATTAAACTCACTTATCTTAAGGTGTAGGTAAGCTTGCATTAGTAAATATTATTGTTGCTCTTTAAGTTAGGTTTCTTCTGTATTGTTTTACACTTAAATAAAATTTGTTTCCATATTTTTATGAAAGAAGTATTTAGTACTTTAAGCACAAGAAATCTTTTCCCTTTTTAGTTAAATTCAGACCTTTTCAAAAATAGGGCTATTAATCTTTTAGATACTAGAACATGAAGTTTTCATAGGCTTATTTTATGAAGCATATTGTGGTTTGTACTTCAGATATTTAACCTGAAAAAAGGTTAAATATATAACACTTAGTACGCTAAAAATGTTAAGTATTCACTAGAAATGCATAAACTGGTTGCCCCCATTACTTCCTGAGAAGGATGATAATGTTAAGCTGCCCAAACTAGACTATTCATTTTAGGAATAAACTACTGATGGACTTTCATCTATAATAGTGTAGCGAATAACAAGTTATATTTAAAGTCTCTGTTCCAGAGAGGAACTTATTCCTTATGTGATGCTGTGTTAAAATCTGAACCCTGTTTAAGATCGTTCAAGATCCGGAAAAGTGCTAGATCCATTAACTTTTCTCATCAAACTCACTGAATCGAATGTGTGACAGTGAAGTCAAGTGTTTTCACTTAGATGACTTAGATGAGATTTTTTTACTTTTAAATTTTGTTGTTTTCTCCTTTGTAGGAAAATTTTGCCATTGTTGTTTTAGTGAACATGTTACTTTCTTCTACTCTGTGATATGTGGAGATTTTTAGTGCTTGTAAAGAGTTGCTATTGTGTAGCTATAATACTCTAGGCCTATAAACCTTTGAGGTCCTTGAAAGGTAGGTGTTATATATATCCAATTTGTATAAGGGAAGAGAGGAAAAATAAAATAAGAGGTTCATCACTTTAGTTTACTTATTTTGCACACTATAGTACCGTATGCCATATTTTCCTAGAAAAGCAATCCATTTAAAATTTATTTGAATTAATAATACAGTTTATTACTGAGATTCACAACATAAAAACATCTTTGTATCTTCGTTTATCCTTCACAAGTTCGTTTGAACTAAGAAATACTTAGATTTTAAGCACTTGATAAATTATTTAACTTAAAAAGCTGTTAAAATGCTCAATACATTTTTGTTTAAAGTGATGGACTGGAGATGTAATTCAGGAGTAGAACACTGGCCTTGCATGTATGAGGCCTTGAGCTTGACCCCTAGCACCACAAAAAGAAATATCTAAAAGGAAAAAGGAAAAAAAGGCAGACATCTCTGGGTGATACAGGTATTTGACCCTGAATCATTATTTCCTCATTTGGGATAACCATTTAATTTGTATCATTAGTATATGAATAATGAGTTTTGCTGTTGTGATTAAATGATATATAAGACATATATATTGTAGATGATACATTTTTCTTTCAAATTAAGAACAAAACAAGACGAAGTATAGTTGATAAAAAGTTTTAAGAGAAAGCTACAGAAATTTATACTATTGATAATATGATTTTCTTTTTGTTCAGAAGCAAGGAAAGGCTTTGTGGAAATAGATGAGCAAATTACAAATGGCAAGTTCTTAAAACATTTTTTCCCTTTTTAAAAAAAAATTTTTTTTAGCTTTGGTTCACACCCAGCAGTGCTTAGGGTTTTACTCCTGGCTCTGTGCTCTGAGACCACTCCTGGTGATACTCTGGTAAGCAAGCTGGGTGCCAGAAATCAAACCCAGGCCACCACAGCAAGGCAACAAGATGGTACCTTTCGTACCATCTATCTGGCCTCAATCATGATGAATTAAAAAAAAAAAAGATTTGTGTGATGTGGGAGATCAAACTCATATCCTCATACATGCAAGGTCTTCATGTACACAGATATATATTGCTGTACCCATGAGCTGTGTCTACAGCTCTTACAATGATTTGATAGGCAACAAATATGGGTTCCACTCATCTTAATATCTAATTAGAAATAACTATATCTTTGTTTTCTGTCTTTTTAATTAAAGTAGAAGTGAAAAGAGAAGATTTAAATGAATTGTGATTACTTTCTCAGGGATTTTATTTTACTGTCTCTTTTGCCTTTATGTTTCAATATGGAACTTACTTTCTTGAGAATATTAGATTCTGCAGTACTACTTTAGAAATCTTTCATATTGTTACTGCTTTCCATCTTAATTTTTCTCTGAAGACCACACTAAAAGAGATATCATGAAAATTTACAAGGTTCAAAGAAATTTGGCAAGTGTTTTCTTCCTGCTTCCAAAATACTTGGTTTCTCAACCTCCGAGTATAGAATCATAAAGGACAGACACACATTTATTAAATGAGATTTGGGTTTCGCTTTTTTATACTTGTGCAAGGATTTGCACACAAAGTGAGAGAAAGAAAGTGATATATTTAGATAACATGTTAAAAATATATTAACTGTATCTTTTAACAATCATCCAGAATAATACTGTAGTGCTACACTAGAAATAATTAGTTTAAGAGAGTATTTTTTATATTTTCCAGGACTTTCTGGCTTCTCTTTAGACAGCTAAAATCAGTTCTTTGAGGATGTATTATATAGTTATTCCCCCCCATATTTAATTATAGAAACTTTTGATTCAAAAAACAGACTTACTTCATTTTGTTATATATTAAAATATCTTAGCAGTTCAATTTTTGTCATGGGTTAAAAAGCTCTAGATTAAATAATGTATATGTGTATATATAATGACACATTTTGTCAAGTTTAAGAATTTTGGAAAGTTTAAAGCTCAGTTTCCTATTCTATGAATGAAGTAGGTTCCAGAGTTCTAGGGCTCTTTCTGCCACATGATGATATTACTAATGACTTTTGAGACCTGTGATATTCTTTATGTCAATTTTTTTTTTAGTCACACCAGTAATTCACAGGGGTTACTCCTGGCTCATGCACTCAGGAATTACTTCTGGCAGTGCTCAGGGACCATATGGGATGCTGGGAATCGAACCCAGGTTCGCCATGTGCAAGGCAAATGCCCTACCCACTGTGCTATCGCTCCAGTCCCTTTGCCTATTTTTAAGTCAATTCTCATTAATTTTGGTTTATTTTAAATTTAACTTCAAAGATTTTAGAAATTAGATTTTTCCAGACTCCTGAGTCAAATGATTTTGTCAAAATAAGCCTCTTTTTTGTTTGGTCTTTGTTTGGGGGCCACATCTGGGAGTGCTTGGGCTTACTCTTGGCTCTGCATTTAGGAATCACTCCTGGTAGAGCTCAGAACACTGAATCAGGTTTGGAGGTGGCAAGGAAAGAGTCTTACTTACTTACTTACTTACTTACTTACTTACTTACTTACTCCTTGGCTCAATATACTAGCAATCTTAATATTCTGAAGCTCTTTTGAGTTCATGATAAAGAAAAAATTTGGAAATTTCATGGTAATATTTCTTTTGAAAGAAAAAATACAACCTAGGAAAACTGTGCTAGCTTGTGTAATTCTGAGTTAGCTCAGCTTGTGAGAACACTAAACAAATGAGAATAAGTTCATTACCACAGAATTGGTCACCTGGTGAGGCAGTCAACTTTGCATGCTCTGATCTGCTCTCTAGGCCCGTGTTAACAGGTCCACGTGTATATGCCACCACCTATCCTCTGCAGGCCTATACCAAACAGGGAAACTAAATGCAAATCCGTCATCCTCCTGGAAAGCCAGTATACTATTTCCAAACCCTGGTAGACCTACTGCTGATGGTCCCCTTTACTCTCTTTATGTAAGCAGGACACCAATGTGCAGTTTAGATGTTTTTATGTAATGATACTTATGTCGTGCATCACAGAGTTTTTCTCATTTTGTGAGTTTTGAGAAAAATCCTTCAGGGATGCCTTTAAAGTGTGACATGAAAAATTGATTAGGTTTTCTTTATTATTTAAATTAAAAAGTGATTCAAGGTTGACTTACGATTATTTTTAAACACTCTTGTTTGTAAATATTTGTAAAGGATAAATGCCATTTATATTTAGCTGACTTTTTATGATAATAGGATTTGTTTGTGGTTCATAGTTTAACTTGGTTGCTATAAAAATAATGTTTGTTTTCAGTGAAGCAAAAACTTAAAATAGGACCAGCTAATAATTTTTATTGTGGAAGTAAACATTTAATTGTGCTTTAAACAGAGTGGGTATTTTATCAAGATAGGTTTTTGGGTTGTAGGCTAGGGGAGACATAGATATTTATAGAGACCTACCCTTTTACTCCATAGAGTGCTGTTTATTTTACTTTTGTAAAATAAAGAGAATCATGATATGTAACATTTTAAAATGACTAATCACACATAGGACAGTTCGTCTGATTGAAAGGCTTGCATCAGTTCAAAAATCTACATTTCACTGTAGGATGAAGTTTCTCTCAATTTCATAGTGCACTATTTATTCAAAAAAGAAATCATGTTTTATTACATGTTCTATAATTTTTTATAGAAATAACCTTAGCAAACATAAGTTTATTAAGTATTTAAAATATTTTAAAATAAGCTCATGGATCGTGTAGATTATTTTTAAATACAGATGAAAACATGAGGAAATTTTTAACAAATATTGAGATGAACAACTTTTTACATTACCTTTTATTTTGCCTTTTCACTTAAATTTTGTGAACCTTCCCCACTATTGCTATAAATCATCTATATATTTTTTCTTTTTGGGCTACACCCAGTAGTGCTCAGGGGATACTCTGTGGCTCTGCATTCAGGAATTATGCCTGGTAGTGCATGGGTGACAATATGAAACTCCAGGAATCAAACCTGGGTTGGCTGTGTGCAAAGCAAGCCCCTTATCCGCTATACTATCGTTTAGCCCATCACTGTAAACTATTTTAACACCTGCTTTTAAAAGTACTGCAATCAAACATTTATTTTATACCTGTAGGATATTTCTTGCAACTTCAGCCAATTTTTAAAGGAGTATTATTATTACACTGTTTTTCATTTTTCATTAATGTAGCTCTTTGGAGAACTATTACATCAGAGGAGTTATTTTTTTTCTGATTCTTAAAACAAAATTTTCATTTATAGGATTAAGGAATCTTAAATATATATGGACCAGTTTAGCATGATTTAAGAGTCATCAAACTATTTTCAGACTATTGAGTAGTCTTTGAACAGAATTTTGACTGGAAAAAAAAAAGAAAACAACTGATAAACGTGCTTATTAACTTGTTTCTTTTTTTAAACACAAAAGTAGACTCATTAAAATAGCAATTCAAGATTAGCTAAGTCCATATATAAGTGTGTGTGTGTCTGTATGTGTGTGTAGCTAAGCCCCTATATAATATGAGTTTGTATGTGTTGCAGAGTTGGCAGGTGTAGGGTGTGTAGGTAAATTCTTGATATTAATTTGGCTTATTTTCAAGTTAGCAAGCAGTTTTAAAGAAATGTTTCCATCAGTTCTACTAGTTTTTAGATGATTTGTATAAGTACTTAGAATTAATTTAAATTTAATGTGCATAATTGTGTGACTCTTACTGCTAATTTTATGGATTCTTATGAACTATTTATTTAGTTTGAGAGATTTATTAAATGTATTTTTATCTAGCAGACTGTTGAAGCATTGAATTAAAAAAGTTTTTGACAAAATTACTTCTGATCAAGTAAACATAGCTAATGATAGTTGCTAACATTTTATTGAATACTTAACATGAATACTAGGCATATCTTGTGTGATCTTATTTATTTTTATTCGAAAGAGAAAATTGAGAGTTAAATATAGCAAATGACTTGCCTAAATACAAGTAGGTAGCAAGAATCATATGTGAGATTTTTATTTTCAGTCTTTCTCTAGGATCCAATCTCTCAACCCCCAAGTTTTAGAAGCCATTCAATATGAATAACCAATATATGATAGAATATAGAATGATGTTATATCCTACCCTATAACAAAGTCATTTTTAAATAGATATATAGATATATAGGTATAGAATATATAGATATAAGATGTGCATATGGTAGAATATCTCTATAGGGTAGAATAACCTATATAGAGTATGTGTATACGCTGTACTGAACATACTGTTTATGGGTATAAAGCATATATAGAGTAGACTATATACCCTATATTCACTACCAGAGATTCAAACAGTGTGATACAAGGTTCAAAGCAAGATCTACTGACTGGGAGATTAAAAAAGCGTTGGAATGCCACCGGACCCTGTGCCAGGCTGTTTCACTCCTGGATGCCCCAGAGAGGGGCTGGTGAGACCCCTCTCCACCCCAAGGGACCCAGCCCACAGCTGGGGTTTTCAGACCACAGCTGAAAACCTCCAGAACTCAACCGCAGCTACACTCACGACCGTTGTCCACATGCTTGGGCAGAGCCTCACTCACGAGGGAACCTATTCCTGGACTGCGTGGCCATGACATTTCATACCACACACTGTACCTACACTCTAAGAATACTGCACCACATTTGATGGGATTCAAAGTAGGACACAACCAATCTTAGACGGAATTTTTTTTTAAATATATTTTTTGCATATATATGGACTAGAGTGATAGCACAGTGGGTAGGGCATTTGCCTTGCACGTGGCTGACCCGGGCCTGATTCCTCCATCCCTCTCAGAGAGCCCTGCAAACTACAGAGTATCCTGCCCGCATGGCAGAGCCTGGCAAACTACCAGTGCCATATTCAATATGCCGAAAACAGTAACAAGTCTCACAATGGAGATGCTACTGGTGCCCGCTTGAGCAAATCGATGAACAACGAGATGACAGTGCTACATATAAACTATATATATATATATATGCATATACATATATATATGTAAAAGCACACAAGGCTCAACCTTTAACAACATGCTAGTAATCTCTTATAAAAGGGCTTAATGGCCCCTGGGTGAAATACAACAATCTTCACACTCTTTTCTCTAAGGATACTTTTTGTAGCATTTTTAGCGGTTTTTCATAACAAACAATACAAAATATATTATTTCAGTTCTGCTGTGGGGCAGGGATTGGGGTTCGGGATGGAAACATCTGAAATATGGTGGTGGGAAGGTGTAATGGTAATGGGATTGGTGTTTGAATATTAAATGTAATGAAATATTGTGAACTGCATTATAAAATTAAAATTTAAAAAAATAAGAAAATGTTGGAATTTAAAAAAAATATAAAAAATGGAGGAGTTGGGTTGGAGCTATAGCACAGTGTGTAGAGCATTTGCCTTGCACACAACCAACCTGGGTTCAATGCCTGGCATCCCATATGGTCTTCTGAGCACTGCTAGGAGTGATTTCTGAGTGATTTTAGGAGTAACCTCTGAGCATCACCAAGTGTGACCTCCCCCCACCTCCTGCCACAAAGTGAAGGAGTTGACTTCACAGATTGTCTTAAAGAAAGGAAAATGGAGATGATGAGTAGAAGATAAAATCCAGGAGAACACAAAACAAACAGTATAAGATAAAAACAATGGTAGCAATTAAAGACCAAGTGTGTTTTTTAATTTGAAGCTTTGTTTTTTGTTTGTTGGTTGGCTGTTTTTTGGGCCACACCTGGCTGTACTCAGGGCCTTACTCCTGGATCTGTGCTCAGAGATCATTCCTGACAGTGCTCAGGGTCTAGATGGAGTGCCAGGAATCAAATCTTTGTTGGCTGCACACAAGCAAGTATCCTAATTGCTATACTATGGCTCCAAACAGCTTTGTTTTTAATGAATCGGAGCAGGTAAAAACAGACGGATAAAGCTGCAGCTATGATAGTTTCTGTTCTGTGGAGAGTGGGGAAACGATAGTAAGTCTGTGAGCAGCAGCAAGCAGTGAGTGATATGCATAGTTGTGTGTCCACCGGAGAGATCAATATCCCTTTTCTCAATTTGGTTTGGACATTGACTGATGGCACCACACAGTCATCAAGTGTACAAAGAATGTTTATACACTTGATGACTCCCGTAATAGATGTTCCTGAGAAAGCAGGATTTGACTCTGTGTGTGTGTGTGTGTGTGTGTGTGTGTGTGTGTGTGTGTGTGTGAGAGAGAGAGAGAGAGAGAGAGAGAGAGAGAGAGAGAGAGAGAGAGAGAGAGACTCGGGGGTGGAGACATGGTAAGGATTCAATCGTTTTAGTGGTCCTAACTACCTAAGTGGTGCCAAGGTGTGTAGCTATTGGGCCTTCTTAGGCACTTATGCCTAGATGAGGAGCGTTGAGGTATGAATAATGTCAATATTCAGACATCAAAAATAGAATCACACTCAATTATAATTCGGTACTGATATTTGATTAATGGTAAATTAAATCAATCATTTTATTGATTTTGAACTTTAAGTAGGAGACTCACAGCCTATGACCATCAAAAGAAGTGAAAGTTCCTTTGAATGCTTTGTTTAAGAAAAAGTTCTGTATTTTGAAAAGTGAAATAAATAATTTATCCACCATTATTAATGTCTGGAAGTCTGAAGAGGACAAAAAAACATCCCTGAGAAGTTTTTATTTTGACTTCAGTATGAGCAGGGACATATGACATTGATTTATGTGCTGGGTATCTGTGAGACAAGAAATTCCCAAAATTTTTCTTTTTAGTCCAAAATGGATGAACTTGGATTATGATTTTTTGTTGCTTTCTGTGATCAGCTAAGTCATTAGCTAGTTGGTAATGTCCCAGGATTCTCTAGAAATATGCTTGTTCAGCCTGCTTTTAACCAAGAATCCTGAGGCACTGAGATAATTGCTTAGTTTATACAGTTGTACTGACCCTTAAATCTTACACTTGATCAATGTTTTCCTGATTAGTATATGGAAAATAACATTTGCTAGCAAGGTCTATTACATGTTTTGGTGACCTTACCATAAAATAAATGAACCCCCTTTTCTGATTTTTCTGGTTGAGTACACACATGAATGTGTATGCACAGATACGTACAGTTGTATATACATTGGTTGGCTAGTGGCTCTGACGGAGTCCCTCATTTAACAAGGGACTACGAACCAGAAAATCATTTTCCTCTGAAAGTTCACTGAAGGTCGCAGTTTGACTCCATCCTGTAAGTACCATTTATATTTTAATAGGAAGACTTCTATGACTGTGCCAAGCTATATGGCAATTACCTCAGTGATCAAAGCATCAGTGACACTTAGATATGGGTAGTCCTGATCTCAGGGCTCATCAGGATCTCTATCTCCAGAAAGATCTCAGTCTCCAGTACATAATTAGAAGTTGTTACTCAATGAATGTGTAGCATGGGGCTGAGGAAAGCAGTGTCTTCCATCAGATGCTCTTGGGCAATTTATAGTCACTATAGATACTTCATAAACTATCTATATAGTTTATATAGGAAGTATAAGAGGAAGGGGTTGGAGAGATAGCACAGCGGGTAGGGCATTTGCCTTGCACACTGCCGATCCGGGTTCAACTCCTCTGTCCCTCTTGGAGCGCCTGTCAAGCTATCGAGTATCCCTCCTGCATAGCAGAGCCTGGCAAGCTATCCATGGCATATTCAATATGCCATAAACAGTAACAACAAGTCTCACTTGGAAAAGTTACTGGTGCCTGCTCGAGCAAATCAATGAGCAACAGGATGACAGTGATACAGTGATAAGAGGAAGGTGCTGATGCCTTTCCATGAAAGAACTCTCTGGAGAGCATTAAAGGGGATGATAATGTATTACAATTTTGACAGATTTCAGAACTTTTTGTTCAGAGACCCTATTCAAGAAAGATCAGATTATAGGGACATGTGAGCTTAAGAAAAATTTTAAGTGAAGAATATGTTGCCTTCAGAACTCCCCAAATATGAAAATGCATGTGCTTGTTTTAACATTGTGCATACTGAGAAAGTTACAAATTATCGTTTTATAGTTAAGGTTGAAGTAGTTCTTGACATTCAAAATTACTACTAGGAATTTAACTGAATTAAACCAGACTGTATACATTTTAGGGGACCCATTTCTTTTTGTGAGTTTCATTGTATTTGTGTGTATTGATTGAGTATGTCAAATGAATTTTGTTTTGTGGGGTATATTTTGCCATTTCTTTTTTAAACGTATTTTTATATTTTATTCTTTTTTAATTATTTTTTATTGAATCACTGTGAGATAGCTACAAAGTTGTTCATCATTGAATTTCAGTTATAGTATGCTCCAATACTCATCTCTTCACCAGTGTACAGTTGCCATCACCAATGTGCCCAGTTTTCCTCCCACCATCAGATTAATTTTGGAAGGGTGGATGTCATCATACCTCTGTTCCTAGAAGATAGATGCAGCAAATATCTTACATGCAGAGATTGTGAGGGAAGGCAAAGCTGCTGAGATACCCACAAGGACAACCAAGTGAAAAAAAGCCTGTGTCCCTTTGGAAGCAAATTGTGTAAGAGAGGCTGTTGAATTAGAAACTTAAGGGCCATATTTGTCAGAGGTATAATGCAAATATTTTCTAGCTGTTGGTTGGATAATAATTTCAATAGTATTGAGTAAGAAGACATTAATTGGATACCTCCAATCAATTGGTACTATGACATTAGCACTGTAGCACTGTCCTCCCGTTGTTCATCGATTTGCTCGAGTGCGCACCAGTAACATCTCCATTGTGAGACTTGTTACTGTTTTTGGCATATTGAATACGCCTCGGGTAGATTGCCAGGCTCTGCTGTGTGGGTGGAATACTCTCGGTAGGTTGACGAGCTCTCCGAGAGGGACATTAAGGTTTAATAATCTACAGTTGTGTGACAATCTTTTTTTCTTTTCCCAGTCAGGTTTGAGTATTGGCAAGAGGAATAATGGTTCCTTCCGTTTTTGTGGGGAGGGAGGCTTAGGTCACAAAGGGCAGTGATTCCTAGCAATGCGGGGAGGGTCATTTGTGAAGCCAGGACTCTAACTGGGGGGTCAGCTGCATGCCACGCAAGCATTTAACTTCTGTTCTATCTTTTCTGGCCAGGTTCCTTCACTTTATGGTTTTATATGACATATAATTCCTGTAAGTGTTGTTTTGATCTGTATTGGTCTGTACTAAGTTTTAACTGTGGGAAAGGTTGTATTTTCTTAAAACTAAGCCAATAATAAATACCAAAGACTAAATTTTATTTCAGTTTACTACTTGTTAGGACTGAGCACGCAGGCTGTAATGGGATATTTTAATTCACTGAACTCTTTGACTGTTGAAAATTTTGGTAAGGCTGTAGTTCTGCCAAAGATGAAGTAATCCTATCTGTTGCTAATGCCTATAAGAGAATAGGGAATACCTTGTTTAAATTTAGTACCAGGCCATAGCCAGTCTTGATGTTAGTGTAGAAGCTATGTTGTAGAAGCAAAAGATGATTGCCCTCCGATGTCCCAATGGATCTATCACATCTTCCAGAAGGGCAGTGGAAAAGATTATCCACGACTTCCACTTGGATCTCTTTGATAGCCATGTCCACCTGCCCACAAACCAAATTCTGCAGGATGGATATGTCGTTCCCAAAGAATCTGCCACCAGTACTCATCAATACACTGGCTCGGCTCTTCACACGCTACCTGTCTGAATGCAAGGTTCTGTGTCAATGGAAAACCAGCAGGACCATCCTGTTGTACAAGAAGGGAGACATCCACGACATTGGCCACCATCGCTCAATCTGCCTGTTGTCTATCATCTACAAGTTATTCACTAGAGTCATCCTGAATAGGATTGGCAGAACACTAGATGAAGGACAACCATACAAGCAAGCTGGGTTCCAAAAAGGATTCAGTCCAATCGACCATATCCACACAGTGACCAAGCTCATTGAGGTTTCCCGAGAGTTCAAGATGCCTCTCTGTCTAACATTCATTGATTTAAAGAAGGCCTTTCATTTTGTTGAGACTGAAGCGGTCATCAAAGCCCTAGCCAAACAGAGTGTTCAAACTCAATACATCAGGATCCTTGTGAGCTGTATTACGGGTTCACCACTAGGATCTCACCATTCTACAAAGAGATGATCATCAACATAAAGAGAGGGGTTCAGCAGAGCAACACCATTTCACTGAAACTCTTCAGTGCCACCCTTGAGAACATCATGTGACAATTGGAATGGGAAGGAATCGGAGTGAAGATAGACAGTCAGCAACTACACTACCTCCACTTCGCTGATGACATAATTCTCATTATACCGAATATCAGCCAAGCAGCACGAATGCTGGCCGACTTCGACCTTGAGTGTGGAAAGGCTTGACTACAGCTGAATCTCACAAAGACAATGTTCATGAGAAACAGATTAGTTCTTGATTTGCCCTCAATGGAACAAACATCTCCGAATGCAGTAGTTATGTGTGCCTAGGTCGAGAATCCAACATAACACATGACCTGGCACCTGAACTGCGTAGGAGGAAGAGAGCAGTGTGGAACACCTTCAAGAGCATCGAAGAAGTGGTTAAGAGGATGAAGAATCTCCGGCTCCAGGCACATCTTTTTGACTCCAACATTCTTCCTGCACTAACATACCCCTCTGAGATCTGGGCCCTATGAAAATAGGATGAGAATGCTATTAGGGTATCCCAAAGAGGAATGGAAAGAACTATGATTGGAGTATCATGTTTTACTCAGGTAAGAGAAGGAATCCAGAGTTCTGATGTCCGTGGAAGATCAAGAATCAGGGACGCTGTCTCATTTGCCAAGGAGTCAAAAATCAGATAGACTGGACATGTAATGCAATTTAGAGATGACCACTGGACTAGAGCTGTTACGGACTGGGTTCTACAGGGCGTCAAAATACCTCGTGGCTGCCCACCTATGAGATGGTCAGACTTCTTCGTCAAGACCCTGAATGAACAGTTTGAGGCTCTTCGTGTTCCTGGGGAGAGTAGATACCATTGGGTGGCACTAGCACTCGACTGGGACGAATGGAGATGTTACTGTCGCCACTTGTCAATGAGATGACAAGTGATACAAGTGATATATAATTATCCAGTAAGGGGGATGACATATGCTGAAGAGACTGATTTTCATAATCTCTTGCTCCTCAGTGGGGAATGCTATATGTAATTTTTTTAATAGCCTTGATGTCCTTTTGTCAATGAAATGAACCTTTTTCAATGAAATCATAGATAACAACAAAACTAGAGACACTTTAGGCAAAGTTTTCTTTCCAGGCATCTATTTTTAGAACTGTGGATTGTAGCTTGCCACCTGTGAACCTTCTTCCCACACAGTGATTTCTAATGGACTTGTTCATTGTACAGATTAGTCTTCACACTGAGTGTTCTAGAATGGAACCTGTGACTGGATGATAAAGACGAATGGTCATAGATAAATGGTGCCCTCCGGAAGCAAGAGTCATTCACAGCTTAGTTTTTAACTTAATCCAAGTCATACTGATAGGTATGGACTAAGATCATGAAGTAGAACTAGTAGAAGGACTTCCCCATTGCTAATTCCCATAATCTTGTGCCTAAACTCCAGTTATTGAAGATTTCAGTTTAGATCAATGTACCCAGAATCTCCATAGAACTTGGCAGATGCAGCGTTGGCAGAGCACCACTCGCTACAAACTTGACAGCAGGCATGAGCCTGACTCTAAATGCATGACTTCCAGCAGGCATCAGAGCCAACCAGCAATTGGAGAGCAAGAGAAGAAAGGCTTTCTTCAAAGGTGGTTGCCAACTAGACAACATTGCTTGAGGCACCATGAAGGGCAAGGTCAATGTTCTCACCCAAACTTGGCTTTGGTTTTAAAATTTATTGCATCACACATAACATCCCAGGAAGGCATGAAGACTTTATTATTCATGTAATAATAAAGAGGGCACAGAAAATAGTTAATCTGGTTCAGGATGGTCTAAGCAAAAAAAAAAAAATGGGAATGGCTTTAAGTTTAAAATTACCCCATACTACTGAATACTACAGTGACAGTTTATTTTACTGAAAGGAGAACTTTTCATCTAAGAAATAATATATTTAATTAGTTTATTATGCCATATACTACTATGCCCTAGGCAACATTCTATGTGATTTGTTAATTTTCTTTTCTTCTAGGGGAACAATTTGCCAGAATCTTTCAGATAAGGATACTGAAACATATTGGAGACTAGAGTAGAATTTGAATTTTGCTCCACAAGCCACATTCTTAATTATTGTGCTATATTGCTTCTCACTTGTATATTAATAATCACATGTGCTACAGGAATTAAGAAACACGCATGTGTGCATATGCAGATAAGTATTACATTTTTTTAAAGTTTTTTAAAGTTTCTTATTTGATAAATTTGGTACGTGGAATTTTGGGATAAGTGAATAATCAAACTTCAATATAAAAGTCTGATTTTTCACTTTTTTTTGCTTTTTGGGTCACACCTGGTGATGCACAGGTGTTACTCCTGGCTCATGCACTCAGGAATTACTCCTGGTGGTGCTCAGGGGACCATATGGGATGCTGGGAATCGAACCTGGGTCAGCCACATGCAAAGCAAATGCCCTCCCCGCTGTGCTATTGCTCCAGCCCCTGATTTTTCACTTTTGATGTTAAGCTACAAACACAAAATCACTAGTGGTATTAAAAGTAAATTAAGAATGGTAATAAAATAATATAAGACCCATTTAAGATATTGTGTATATAAAAGAATACCATGAAAAGTCCATTTGCAAATATAATGGAGATAGCCATACTAACTTTTAAAAGCCACTTTTTTTAAAAAAAGAGAAATATTGTTAATTTAGTTTTTGTTTGCCTGATTATTCAATTGAAATGGTCATTTTAATGCATTTGACTATATATTCTTTTGTTTAAACTTAGTTTTGAATAGTTTTGATCATTTATATAAGGACGTTTATAGTTGAGTCAGACATTTCAAGTATTCTCCTAAATGTTTTGGTCTTTTTGATCTGACATGAGTTTTGTATTTGCCATTTGAACTAGTTGGTTATGAAATTCTCCCTGTTTGAGTTTAGAATAATTTGTTATGTCTTTGCAACTTAATCTTGATGAACAACTGCCATCTGTGTAGAGAAGCTAAAAAGTACCCCTCTCTTTCTTTTGTGATGTCTGCCACAGTACTAACCCTCACCACGTACCCATATAAAAGCTGACCTTTTAGGGATTCCTCTGTAGTCTGTATAAATTGTCCCTGATAAATCTTGCAACAGGATTGTGTTCAAGTAATCTAAATTTTATTCACAAATTAACCTCTTATTTTAAATGGACATCATTTGGTATTTGAACTAATCAACTCTTCAGTCCAAAGAAACTCTGGACTAACTTGACCTTTAAAATAAAGTAATAAGTCCATCTTTGTATTGATTTGGCTTTTCTTTCTCTGCACTTAACTTTTGCTTATGCAGGTTGCCATAGTGCTAGTCTGAGAAGTTTCATGTAAAGATGTAGCTATGCACATGATAATGTGAGAGCCATTAACATAGATTTTTCCCCCCAGGTGTCTCATGGCTGGTGGTGAGTTGTTTTAATATCAAGAAGCCTTACTCAATTTTATGATTCTATCATAGAATAGATGACATTGAAAATACAATCAGCATTTTGATTTTCTTCCTTTTACTTGTTTATCTTGGGAAATTAAACGTGCAGCCAACATTTTTCCAATAGGACCAAATTTTGGCAAATCTTCAGGCTGAGTTATGTTCTAAGCTGGGCTGAGGATTATCTTAAGAGAACTTTCGTACTGGCAGTGGTTTCTAACCAGCTCCAAAGCTCTCAGTAACATAGGTTTCAGCATACACTCCATCTATTAATTCAGATTAGGTTTAGCACTGAGTGATAATAAACTCAATAAAGGTAAACTTGTTTCTCTTTCTTATAAGATTATAGACTTGAAATTCAGATGTGGTACAGCCTCGCTCTGTGTAGTCCACAGGGACTTTGGAGGCCACTCATTGCTCCTTCATTACTAGTGGGCTTCCTTGTGTATTGCTCTGAATATGGGATTCCCTTAAGATAAGGCCCTATGAGACTATTTCAACAGCAAGTGCATCAGTTCTGAAAAAAACAGCACATTTTCCAGGATGCTTTCCCCCCACCCCCCATCAGTAGAGGGTGTAAACTCAGCCTCTTTTTATCCTTAATTTTGTTTCTGGTTCTTATATTGCTAACTTATTAAAAAGTAAGTATTAACTATAAATGTGGTGGAAGTCCCAGGTTTTCTCTGGGAGTTTGTATGGTTTTTCTCCTTTGTTGCTAAAATGAATCATCTAACTGATTCAGATTAGTGAGATTTCCAGTTCAGGAAATATTTATTCAATACTTTCCAAGGCTTAAGGACTCTGCTAGGGGATATGGGAAATAAATAAAGAAAAGGAATTGATGTACTCACCTGGTAGAAGTTAGACAGTAATACAACTATATGTATATAACTATACTTTTTTATGTCCTATATAGACATAACAGAAGATATGCATATGCAAGTATAAATAACTCTCCTATCTTAGAGGTTGAAAGTGTTGGAGGGATTTGGGTAGACAGTACAGGGATTAAGGTGGTTGTCTTATATGCAGCGGACTCCAGTTCATTTTCTGGCACCCCACATGGCCCCCTGAACACCTCTAGGAGATATCCCTTAGCACAGAGCCAGGAATGATTCCTGAGCACTGAAGTGTGTAGAGGAGAGAAAGAAAAAAGGGTAGGAAGTGAGGAAAGAGGGGAAAGAGAGAAAGTAAAAAGGATGGAAGAAAGAGTAAAAGAAAGGGAGGAAAGAACAGAAGAAAGGAAGAAAAGGAAGAAAGAAAGAAAAAGAAAAAGAGAAAGAAAGAAAGAAAGAAAGAAAGAAAGAAAGAAAGAAAGAAAGAAAGAAAGAAAGAAAGAAAGAAAGAAAGAAAGAAAGAAAGAAAGAAAGAAGAAAGAAGGAAGGAAGGAAGAAGAAAGGAAAGAAAAAGAAAGAAAGAAAGGAAAGAAAAAGAAAGGAAGGAAGGAAGGAAGGAAGGAAGGAAGGAAGGAAGGAAGGAAGAAACGGGCAGAAGGTAAGATGAAAGAAAGAAAATGCTGGATGTTTATATTTCTCATCTTCTTTGAAACTAGTGAGTGAGCACAAAAAATTCATGATAATTAGCACCGTAGAGGCTTCCTAGGGACATGGTAGAAAACGTTTTTCTTTCCTTAAATTAAGATATATGAGACTGGCCCCTCCCACCGCTGCCGAGATGTGACCCCGGGGGCCGCACGCGCATGCGGCTCCTCCACACCTGCACGAGTGTGAATCCAGACCCAGCTGAACCAACTTCAACATGGGCAGCTCCTTGCAGATTGTCTCCAGCCAGAGAACTAAGCCGCGACTCCATGCCCGCC
This sequence comes from Sorex araneus, assembly GCF_027595985.1. NCBI lineage: Eukaryota > Metazoa > Chordata > Mammalia > Eulipotyphla > Soricidae > Sorex > Sorex araneus. Next base: position 109,875,398 of record NC_073305.1, read on the forward strand.
CAGGAGGGGAAAGGTATTTCTCTCTCTCGCCTGTCCCTTCCCAGGGATGAAGGACGTGGGGACCACCATATTATGACAACCACAGATGGGGTTTACAAGTTTTCAATGATCCAATATCCGGAAGAAATCTCCCTGGACTTAGTTGTTAAAGTACAGAAATACAAAACCTCATATCTCTTCACAACAGGTCTGACTCTAGTGGGGTGCTCCTAATAATAATGGTGAGGACTGTGTTGAAATATTGAATGTAACCAAAGTAAATAGAAAGTAAAGTGAAATTTATCAGTTACAAGGTGGGGGGGGGTGCAGGGGTGGGCGGGATGGGAGGTGTACTGTGTTTTTTTTTTTTTTTTTGTCTTCAGTGGTGGGATGTGGGCACTGGTGAAGGGATGCTTGTTTCAGCATTGTATGACTAAGACTTAAGCCTGAAAGCATTGTAATTTTCCACATGGGGATTCAATAAAATAAAATTTAAAATAGAAAAAAAAAGATATATGAGAGTAACTCCTCTCCACTTCCCTTTTGATGTAATAATGTCGGGAGTAGTAGAAGCTGTCTTGTGACTATGGGGAAAGAACCTGAAGACAATGGACAACATTCCAAGGCCGGCAAAACAGAATGATAGAACACATGTGGTTATTTCTATACAGGACTTATTGTCATGTAGGTAATGATTATGTGAATTGTTTTAGTCATGGTTACTTGAGAATTATGTACAGGAAACTGTAAGTATCCTGAATAGCAGGATTTTTCTAGGCAGTTTGAGGTTATAATAGGAGTTGGGTGGGGTGTGCTGAATGGTGTTGGAGATAGTATATTCTGGACAATAGTATGGTGTGAATGTACATGCTCAGGTGACATTAAAAAATAGGAAATGATTTCATTTCATTCGAGCAATGGGGAAAGAGAATGGGAATTCCTATGATGTAAGTAAGAGAGTTTGGGATAAAATCATGGGAGACTAATTGCTGATATTTAAGAGCTTAGAATTTATACAATAGGAAACAGTGAGTAGTGGAAGGGCTTGAATAGAAAGCTTTAATCAAAAATTTTAAATCTAAATTATTTTACAGGCACATTGAGAGACTTTATCATGGTTATACTTCTCTACTTTAGCAATTTTTCTATATTATCATCAAGAATGTATGACTTACAAAATCAAATCAAATCTATTATGAATTTTTTACTCTCTTGGTTTAACTGTCATAACTGCTTAATAGTCTTCTTTGGATAAGTTAATTCACCTGGTATTAGTTAGCTTACTTAAGCAACTCTAAAATGCAAAGATTTGATATTATGAATAGTCTTCAGATAAGATTTCTTGTCAGAGATTCTCATTCTATTTTAACAACTGATACTAGAAGTAACTTTCTGTTATTTTTATATTTATTTATCTAGGAGGAGTTGGTTATAAGACACTTCCTACCCATTTTTCATAATTACCACAACCATATTTGATGGAGTTCAAACAATAGGCAACAAATCAGAGAGAGTAATATATATAACCCTGAAAGAGCCTTTAATCGTTGGGAAAGATGAGTAAGGAGAGGCTGCTAAAATCTCAGGGCTGGGAAGAATGGAAACATTACTGGTGCCCACTCGAGTAAATCTTTGAACAATGGGATAACAGAGATACAGTGATACCGTAATATAGGAGGGGTTGGAACATAATGACAGTGCTCAGAGCTTATTCCTGTGTTTGTACTCAGGGAACACTCCTGGGAAAGCTCAGGGGCTATATACAGGCATCCAGGGATTAAATCTGGGTTGGCTGCATGCAAGGCAAGTATTTTACCCACAATACTTCCGCCCCTCTCGGAGAGCCTGGCAAGCTACGGAGAGTATTGCGCCCGCATGGCAGAGCCTGGTAAGCTACCCGTGGCATATTGGATATGCCAAAAACAGTGACAATAAGTCTCTCAATGAGAGACGTTACTGGTGTCTGCTTGAACAAATCAATGAGCAACGGGATGACAGTGACAGTGATAGTGACTATTTCTTTGGTCCCAATTTTGGTTATTTTTAAAAGGCTTTTTATTACAAAGTATACTTCATTACTGAAACTTTATGAAATTTTAAAAAATCTAGGAGGGGGCTGGAGCAATAGCACAGCAGGTAGGGCATTTGCCTTGCACTCGGCCGACCCGGGTTCGATTCCCAGCATCCCATATGGTCCACTGAGCACCACCAGGAGTAACTCCTGAGTGCAAAGCCAGGAGGTAACCCTGTGCATTGCCGGGTGTGACCCAAAAAGCAAAAAAAAAAAATTCTAGGAGCAAGAAATAACCCATATAATTTCTTTAATCTCAGGTTATAATTTTTCTTACTTTTTTTCTGAAATAGTTTTACTTGTAAAGAATTGAAATAATACATACAGATATTGAAACTGAAGAAGAAAATATGTAATTGACACATGCACATGTAGAATTAACATGTGTTACAAATTTCACATATATATGATTAGGTAATGAGTGAAATGTTATAACAGAGTCCTGAATCATCACTTTGATAATTATCACTTAGATATGCTTCAGCATGAAAGCATATTATTCATAAATAACATTTTAGTTTATTTCAGAATATGAAGGCAAGTTATGTCAGAACAAATGTAAAGTTGCTTTTCCTCTGTAAAAACTTGAGTGAGACTTCAATTTCATTTTGGATTTCCAGAAAGATTTTTCACAATTCAGTAAAGGTTATTACTGTACTAAACAAAGCTTTTTGCAATTTTGCTGACTTATAGTATAATTTGGTTCTCAAGAATCTTGAAAATATTTTGTTATATGAAACAAAAGCAATTTAAAAAAATAATTTTATTTAAAAAATTGATTCTGTGATGTATTAATGATAGATTATTATGATAGCTTATTAATGAAGCTATTAATGATAGCTTCCCTTTTATTATATAATTTCTACACCATATCCATTTCAGTGTACCCACTTCTCATCCTCAAGGAGCCAACACCTTTCCCTCTGAGCCTCATCCCCAGGTGCCCCCACCTTAATTGTGAGGTTCAGTTCTCCCGTTATGATATCTTTGGACCTCTGTTGCTACCTTGATATGTTTTCAAGTCCCATTTGTGAGAGAGACCAGTCTGTACATATCCTTTTCTTTCTGGCTTAATTCACTCAGCATGATATCCTCTAGTTTTATCCACAGTTACAAATTGCATGATTTTGTTCTTTCTTACAGAGCTGTGTTGTATTCCACGGAGTATGTATAACACAGCTACTTTCACTTTTTCTTCTTTTTTTGTGTGGAGAGGTCACACCTGGTGATGCTCAGGGGTTACTCATGACTCTCCACTCAGGAATTTCTTCTGGCAGTGTTCAAGGGACCATATGGGATGCCGGGAATTGAACCAGGATAGGCCACATGCAAGGCAAACACCCTACCCGCTGTATTATCACTCCAGCCCTACAAAACAACTTCTTTATCAATACATCTGTAGTTGGATACTTGAGTTGTTTCCATGTCTTGGTAATTGTATTAAGCACTATACACCATTGTACACATATCCTTTTGAATTAATGGTTTTGTGTTTTGGGGATAGATGCCAAGAATTCTTGAATTGTATGGGAATTTTCTATTCCTATTTCGGGGAGAGATCTCCATATTGTTTTCCACAGAGCCTGAAGCGATGACATTCCCATCCACAGTGGGTGATGGCTCCTTTCTCACCAACAACTCCACCAACATGGTAGGGGCTCTCTCCATATTTTTTGACTTGTACAAAGCACACATATTTAATAAAAAGGCAAACCGATAAATAATCCATTTTATAATCTATTATTCTAAAATAAGCTGCTGCTATTAGATTTTTCATCAAGAGTTGTTTTTTTATGTTGTAACTTGTGATTTGTTTAGTATACTTCATTGAAAATATTATAACTTATCTTAAACTGCATTTGGGGATTTATAAAAATATAGAGCTTGTTAAGTCTATTGCACTTAGTTATTGAATTATTAAAAGTTTAAAATCCTGAAAATAATATTTTGCTTAATTTTAAAACAAATATTTTTGGGGATAAAAATACACATGTAGAAGAAGGGTGGACAAAAACATATGCATGTAGCTCTGCATTAGATCAGTGTTTGTCAAATTGTCATGCAGAGTGCTTCTTAAAAAACACCTTTTGATTCAGACGATCTAGATTAACTCTATTATTTTGCATTTTTAATAATCTTAAAGTTTCTGCTGGAGCACCAACTCCACTTTGAATAGCAAGGTTTTCGGAAAACATAAAAAAAATTGTTCTTATCCAAATCAGAAAATATATTCAAAGTACTGTCTGGTAAATCAATGTAATCACTAGTAAATCAGTTGTGAAATGTTGCCTTTAGGATAGGATTCAATATTAAACTGTTCACAACTCCACAAATGTATGAGATTTTAACTCAGTTTCACGTTCTAAAATATTTTTATTTTGTTCACTTAATAACTCCATAAGCCTGTCATTCGTATACAAGTTTAAACTGGAACCTAGGCTGCTGACATTAAACATCAAATACAAGTTTGCATTTTGAATTGTGTTTGTAACAAAATTGGAATGAGTCTTTTCCAAGCCTTTGAAGATATTTAAATGCAGTCATTTTCATTAATTACTCTTAACAAGTAATTAATGCTCTGTTTAAAGTTTCACACGCGCTCCTGTCTTTCAAATGCTGGGTTGGTGTTTGATACCATTTTGCAGACATTCAGGCTAGTTACTTGCCTTTCATAAACACTTCTGAGGATAAATTTAAGCAGAACTAATCCTGTAACTAATAACAGATGAGATGTTCATTATACAGAGGTTCCTCCCCACCCTTCCTAATGTTGAACTCTGGGCATTTAACAGAAAACTTCTAGTTCTGCAAAGCAGACAACTTTTTCCACCCCTGAATAAAATCTTCTTGCACAAATAAAGGTTATGGGAAGTAAATATTTATCTCACTGGTTACAAATGAGATTTTAACAAGTTGGGAGCAGACTGCTCTGGCCCATTGTTCTGGCTCCAGGTAGTGGGTGCAGGGATGCTGGTCAGCGTGGGTGCAAGGCTCATCTTGCTGGCTCCTTTCCCTGCCCTGGAACTTTGCCCTCCAGGCTGCCTGGGGAGCCAGATGCAAATTAAGTTTGGTTTGTTGTTTCTTTCTAAAACAGGCAGTTTTCTCTGCTCTACCTGTGCATATCAACAAACTAGTCATTAACTATATTTCTGTCAAAGTTCATTAGTCATACTTCATGTTCTTTAAAAACCAAGTCTGAGATCAGCCATGGGCGCCACGACTCTGACCTAGAACTGATGCTTTTATTAAAAGCTACAGAATGCCTGATTCTAATAAAATGGCTATTAGCCGAGTGAGATTGTCCGTTCACTTAAAATTCTCAATTTTTCATTGTTTTCTCATTAGCATATAGATTTCAGCTTCTGTGGTGTGGAAAAATGACCTAATTTCAAAATAAAGTTAATTATAAATAAACAATAAGGTAGAAGAGAAATGTAGTTAAACAGAGTAAGTCACACAGCAAGATAGCATGAGCTAAGATGTAGGGTAGCAGTTGCATAACTGACAACTCTTTAAATAACAAGAATTTAAGAATAACTCAGGGCAGCATTTTATATCTCAGCTGTACATCTTTTTATCTTCCTTCTACCCTCATTAAACTGACGTGATTTCATTTTAACATTTACTGGGTATTCATTGTGTGCCTGGAATTACTCAAAAGCTCCTCATTGAAGTTAACTTTTGTTCTGGCCTCTGGTCTAGAAAAGAGCCTTCCTCTCACCTTCCCCTTCATCCTACAACTTTGTCAGGCTCTTAGTAAACATTTGGTGCCCAGTGCTATGTAGATGTGAAAAAATGGTTTCAGCTGAATCAATTTGTTACCGTCATCCATTAAGATGCTGGTCTTGGTTATGCTTTATAGCAAGTGTTATCAGTGTAACAGAGGGTAGGTGGAACCTTGCCAAATGCTCCATTACACCTGTGCAGCTGGGTAAGCTGAAGAACTGTTGGGGCAACATTTTTATGTTAAAATTAGTTTCCCTTATGAAATCGCCTCAGGATAAGAATACAAAATTTAAAACATTAATTAAAACAGCGGTGATAATTGAGACAGGCATCAAACCTTAGAATAAGCCAGAAGTTTGCTTTTTATGTTTTAAAAGTAATTAGAGACATTGAACTCGAAAGGAAAGTATACTTTATAACAAATTTTATTCACACCTTTTATTAAGATATGATATTTGGTCATTGGTTAAATTTAACATTGTTGTTATCTAATGTGGAGATAATGATAAGGTTATCTCCACATCTATAAGGTTCAAGAAATCAAGGTTGCACTGAGTATTATACTGATCTATTCACAGGCCACTGATTTTCTGAGATTTTTGTTTTGCTCATGATAGCTCCTGCCACTGATTTCTGTCCAGCAGTTCTCAAAGCATTTAGAGGTACAATTAAACAAATGACTGTAAAACAGAAGCAGAGGCATGGGACTATTATTAGATTCATTATGAGACAAAGAAACAGAGTTTAAAGATTTAAGGGATGTATACTTTTGGCAGGAATGAGCAAGAAAACCTTCATTGATCTGATATCAAAACAGCAACAGACACTGGAACTCTTCCAGGAGAAAGTTGGCCTTTCTATCTCTTTTCTGAAAACATTAGACTTGGTCACATTTTGGTATGGCTTGCTATCTCAGTGATGCCAGGGGGGTTCTGACCGATGGTACTTTTCTTTTGTTTGAGGGAGAGACAAATTTGGCAGTGCCCAGGGATTACTCCTGGCTCTGTGCTCATGGATCACTCCTGGGGACCACCAAAATAAGATGTGAAATCTAACCAGGCTATGTTGAATGCAAGTCAGTGCCTTAATCCCTGTACTGTCTGTACCCAGTTGATGGTATTTGCGTGCCTGCGTTTGTTGGTGTATACAAGAATGCTCCAGTTCGTGTGATGGATGGTGCCCTGTGTATAACACTGGGGCAGTGAGTTGGCCTTGGGATAGTGCTTCCAGACTCTATCAACACTTTTTTTTTTTTTTTAAATCTTTTTATTTATTTATTTATTTTTATTTTATCACCATGTGGAAAGTTACAGAGTTCTCAGGTTTATGTCTCAGTTATACCATATTCAAACACCATCCCTTCACCAGTGCCCATATTCCACCACCAAAATCCCCAGTATACCCACCGCCCCCCCACCCCAACTGTATAACTGATGAATTTCACTTAATTTTCTCTTCACCTTGATTACGTTCCATATTTCAACACAAAACTCACTATTGTTGTGGGAGTTATACCCCCAAACAAGATAACCCTATTAAGGAAGCATTTGATAATTAGTTTTCCATTAATAGATTGTATGTTTTCAGGTTTTAGAAAAGGCCATGCGGCTCGGATGTGTCCCAGTCCCGAATCCCGGACCCGTGTTAGTTGCTGCTCAGTGTAGCTAGGGCTCCATCTGGAGAAGGTGTGCAGGCTGCACCTCCTCCTTCCAGCTCCCTGGTGTTGTTGGCCCCAATTCGGGTCCGGAGCATTTTCCGGGCCGCGTTGCTCACCAGAATGCCTGCCGCTTCTCTGTTAATTGTGGCAAGATGGCGCCGAGGGTGGGTCGAGGGCGTGACTTCCGGGCGGCCGGGACCACTTGGAGTATTGGGCTGTCTATCAACACTACTTTTGATTTTGGGTAACTCCTTCACTTAAAGAGAATTTGAACTTACTTAAATGGAACTGAAAACTTATAGGACTAATTTAATGCTAATAAATTTATTCTAAGTGGTATTTGCTTATGAAAGCAAACAAAGGTTAATGTTTTTAAAAAATTTTCTCTGGCTGTCAATGACAGGTTGAGATAAAATAGACTAACAAATTATAGCACAAATTATCTTAGTAGAAAAGCAGTTACTATATATTTCAGAGAGGTTAGAAAATGTCAAGTACAATTTATTGATATATACATACACACACAAACACACACACACATATAAAATTCTTGTCCCAAATGAATAATATGGTTACACAAAAGCAGCAGGAGACAATGTTTGTGAATTTCCTTGCTGAATCACTAACATTAACTTTTTTTTTTTTAATTTATTTTTGCTTTTTGGGTCACACCCAGCAACACACAGGGATTATTCCTGGCTCTGCACTCAGGAATTACCCCTGGTGGTGCTCAGGGGGCCATATGGGATGCTGGGAATCGAACCCGGGTTGGCCGCATGCAAGGCAAATGCCCTACCCGCTGTGCTATTGCTCCAGCCCCAACATTAACTTTTAAATAGGAGGGAAACATTTGGAATGCTGAAGAATAGGAAGCCTCATTTTATGTAGAGTAAAACTTTAGTGTATTATTCTTATGTTACAGTGATTTTGTGAAATAGTAAAATAAACTAAAATTAAACATTTTTTTTCTAGGAAGGGCAATTGTACACTTTTATGTTTTTACTAAACAGAAGGGAAATTGTACCTTTTGGGGATACTGTCAGTAATAATAGTAAATTGCTGCTTTATGTAAAAGGGGTTTATTTACATTACATAAAAATTCTCAGTTGAATACAACTTTTACCCTAGGTAGTAGTTTGTGAATAAGCTTTTCCCCTGGTGTTTAAGTAGCCCTCTTATTTTGCACCCTCCTAAGACATTCAAGTGAGTTGAACTTATTGTGATACTTGTTTATAACAAATATCATTAAAAATAATATATTTATTTCAGAAAAACAAATCTGAATAACTTGTTCTAATAGACTAAAATATTTAAGTGTATTTTTAGAAAAAGTTGTTATTCTCTAATCTGAAAGCCATAGAAATTTATTAATAAGTTTTAATTTTTTCTCTATGTTCAAATAAACACAAATTCAGATTTTTCCTTTAAAAATCATATTAAAAATGGCTACCTTGTAGAATTTTCTCTTATATTCTGAGTATATTTCTAAAAATAAATCCATCATACACTTCCTTTTTTTATGGTATATTGCTAAAATTAGAATATTTAGTCACATTAAGATTTAAGTGTCTATAAGGTGAATAGATTAATTATTTAACTTATTCCACATTATTCACAATGTTAATGCATCTAATCTGTCATTTACATGGAGCAGCATGACATTTTTCTGTGCAGAGATGCAAAATATGTGTTATAATTTAAAATGTTTGAAATACTGTTTTTGTTTGTTTTGGGCCAACATGATGATGATCAGGGCCTACTTTTGGCTCTGCACTCAGGAATTATTCCTGGTGGTTCTTGGAAGACCAGGATGGTTCAGGTTGGCCTAGGTCAGTCCAGGTAGGTCGCATGCAAGGCTAGTGCCTTACCCACTTTCCTATCACTCCAGCTCCTTAAAAAAAAGCTTTGAAATAATGCCTGCTGTGTCTTTTCCTTGCCATGGCACATGAAATAGTTACTTGAGTTCTGTTTCAAGTTTTCATACTTGCTAAATAACATTTGGCTTTTCCTGTGTTTGAGTACTCAAACAAGATTCGTTTTCTCATCAAATCCACACAATTAACAAAACAGGAGACATAATGTTTCTATATCTAATACCTACTAGCTCAGATGAACAGATTTTCCTACATTTATTTTCATTTGAGTGACAACAGCAACGAAAAAACCAAACCACATGCATTTCATCATGAAGTTTGTAACGAAACAAGGTCTCAGAAACTGAGTGTTGATTGTTAACTACTGTAGAATTTTATTAACATTTGGAGATGGGGCTGTATACAATATTGGGAAGATGAGGATTCTGAGAATGGAAACTAAATTTGGAGAGGCCAATAATAAGAGAAAGTGCAATTAACTATTTGGACTGTGGCATCAGCAGAATTAGGTTCAGATCTTGGTCTCTCAAAATTTTTATTTGCTTGAAATTAGGCAAGGCACCTAACCCCAATGAGTCCCAATTTTTCCAACTATAAAGTAGACTTTATATTACTTTTTACCTCAAAGTGTATGGAAGTCAAATGAAAATAGTGCATATAAAGTTCTGGCATAGAGGAAGTGATAAATAACTGATATTTCCTGTCTGTCAGTTTCTTCCCCTGCCAACCTTGTATATTCAGTAATGGTTTAAAACACATACTTTTATTTAATCTATTTAGAAAATTATGTAAATTTTAATTTTAGTAATTAAAATTTTTTAAGGGAAAACAAATACCTCTATGTAAAATGTTTCATCATAAAAAATAGTGTGGGGGCCGGAGCGATAGCACAGTGGGTAGGGCGTTTGCCTTGCATGCGGCCGACCCAGGTTCAATCCCCGGCATCCCATATGGTCCTCCAAGCACCGCCAGGAGTAATTCCTGAGTGCAAAGCCAGGAGTAACCCTTGAGCATTGCTGGGTGTGAGTGACCCAAAGAGCAAAAAAAAAAAAAAAAAAAAAAAAAAAAAAAATAGTGTGCTTGTGATAAGTTTAACTTATTACTATATAGGTTTATAAGAAAGCAGAACTATACTCCAAAAATTTAGAACATTCATTGGAATTGGAAAAGCAAATAAAATAGTTTACATAATAAAATAGTTGTAAGTAATTGCTTCTATAAAGAAGAAATTTAACGCCCTTGGCCCAGATAAATCCGGAGCCGTTAAGCGCGAATCGGACCCTCTGCGCCTAAAGACTTTGACTCCAGAGATGTAACACATTCGGGCATCCAGCGCAGCATCCGATAGCGATGCATTGGGACTGCGAACTGGGCTACAATTCTGTGCTGCCGGGGGTGGATTTTTTTCCTCCCCACCCTGCCTTCCTGCATGGAAAGCGGCGGCCTGGTGGCACCCACGTGGCAGGCGCCATCTTCTGTAACTCCAAACCCAGAGGTATTCGGTTTTTACTTTTGGGGCTCCCAGGAACTCATGGGAAGGGGGCGTAACCGGCACGCCCTCGGCCCAGATAAATCCGGAGCCGTTGAGCGCGAATCGGACCCTCTGCGCCTAAAGACTTTGAATTCAGAGACTTCTTACAGCAATGCACTGGGACTGTGAGCTGGGCTATGTAATTTCTGGCAGAATTTTCCCTGGACTTTATACAGAAATCCAAAACTTAACATTTATAATTGTCAGCAATGTGAAACGGCTCCTTTTGAACAGGTCTGACTTGGGGGGGAAACTCCAAATAATAACAGTAATTTTTTGTTGAAATATTGAAGGTTTTTAATGTAGCAGCCACCTCTCTGGACTGTGAACTAAGCAAAAGCCCCACGCTGGCCGACACGGCGTGGCGTACACCATACTATGATGCGCAGGAAGGGGAATGAGGGGGAAAAGGAAAAAAAAAAAGGGAAAAGGAAAAAGGAAAAAAAGAGAGAGAGAGTTATGTACTTGTAGCAGTGGGGCTACATATCTCTCCATTTTCAGCAATGAAAAACTAATTATCAAATGTAGTAGGTCTGTCTCTCTTGGTTGGAAACTCCAACAAGTATAGTGAGTTTTGTGTTGAATTATGGAATGTAATCAAGGTAAAGAAAAAATGAAGTGAAATTCATTAGTTATACAGTAGGGGGTAGAAGGTGGGGGCGGGGGTATACTGGGGTTTCTGGTGGTGGAATATGGGCACTGGTGAAGGGATGGGTGTTTGAATATTGTATAACTGACATATAAACCTGAGAACTTTGTAACTTTCCACATGGTGATTTAATAAAAAGTTTAAAAAAAAATAAATAAAAGCTAAAAAAAATAAAAGAAGAAATTTAACACATTAATTTGGAAAGCAGTTTTCCTTGGCAGGTGGATTTTATGCTAATAATAGTAGAATTTTTTTTCATATACCTTAACTGCATTCAAGTTTATTTCAAGAATACTGTCAGAAAAAACTCCATTTGAGTCATGGAAAAAATTCTCAAAATATCTTGGCAGAGGAAAAAAAACACTTTTTTCTTGACACTTAATACTAAGATAACGCTTAATTTAGCTTCTGATCCACATTTGGTGTTTCTTGTGGCTTTGACTGCTGAAGCTCTCATACATTTTCTTGTCCCATGTCATACCCTTTATATTTTGTATAAAATTACATTCTCTGGCCATGTATAATTGCTGTTTTTGCTAGTCACAATTACATTATATACAATGTCTTAATTCTGATCATTAAGATGTGCATTTAATAGCCATTTTATGGCAATGAATCCTGCAAGACAAAATAGTCTTGCAGAAAATAAGTACCTGACAGGTTAAAATTCCCTAGTCTGCTCAAAGATCTTATTACCTTATTGACAATCCTATGTCTACAAACTTATGAGAAAATGTCCTCTAATGTTACTACATCTTCATTTGAGCTAGAGATTAATGCCTGCTGTTCTCTGCTGTTCTCAGAAATCGGTGATTAACTGGCTATCATGATAGTGATCGTTCTCAGCCAATTATATTTAAGAATTTGGATAGAACTATTAATCCAGCTAACTTGAATAGTTCATTTATACCATTGTTCTAGATTTTCTATACTCATGTATACTATTTAAGATTTCTAATACATAGAAAGTTCTTGTAAAAGAAAATATTTTACATTAAACTGTGTAGAATCCACAGGATAAACAATATATTCTTTTTGCTGTTGTTTTTGAGTCATAAGTTATAAGTCCCAGCTCTGGTAAGGACTTATACTCCTGGCTCTGCTCTCAGGCATCACTCCTGGTGGGGCTTGGGAGACCATATGTGGTATTAGGGATCAAACAGATTTTGTCAAGGCAAGTATTCTACTTACTGTACTTTCTCTCCAGCCCTAACAATATATTCTTCTTGGAGCACTGAACAGGCACTTCTTTGCCATCTCTCAGTTTCCTGTGAACTGCAATTCATTAAATCCAGATACATTTGGACACTGGTTACCCTCTCTAACAAGGAAAGGAGAAACACAGAACTGCCAGTTGGATTCACCTCCCACCAGAAATTTCCTTTAATGAGCATGTTCCTGCCTCACAGGGCAATCCTCTGCTATCACTTCTCCCTTAGTAAAACACCTGGGAATCTTCAGCCTTGCCATATGTGGAGAGTAGCCCAAAAATAGGCCTGCTATAACTTCGAAGATGGATTGCTAGATTTTGTGAGTCACCTCTGAAACATAAAGCTCTGTACTTTGTAATTTTTTGTTGCATCATTAGGGTGAGGAATTTCAGTAAAGGTGGAAAGGAATACTTATATCTAATTTTAGAAGATGTAAAATCAAATGTTTTCTCTTTTAAAAAACACATACAAAAATAAAATCGCATAGAACTGGATAACACCCCTCTTAGAACTTTTTTCCTTCACAAAATACTCATCAACAAAAACCTTTAGTATAAATATGGCATTCAGTTCAAAACAACTATATTTCCCAACTTCAAGTAGATTTGAAAATGTGCCTTGAATATTGTGCTAGTAAAGGAATAATTAGGTCTGGATATCAAACAGATATTATACTGATTTTCATAACAGATAAGTTGGATTCTAGAAGGACTTCTGAGTAGGCTGACATTCTTACTAGACTAAAGCATAAACCAAACTGCTGGACAGAATACACAGAGCAAGTGTTATCATGCAAAGGCTAAGTTTTATCAGGATAAACTCTTAATATACACATCTTATGTTTTACTTCATGTTTTATAATTGAAGAGACAGACAGTCTTCGGACAGCTACATATTGGTATGTGTACCCATAGCAAGGTGGGAGCTATCATCAAGAAATAGCCTAAAAATAAGAAAAGGCTAATATAACAAAATGGTCTAATGTGTATGGATTTGTTCAATAAGCATTCGAATATAGGCTTTCTGTAATTGTAAATGTAGCCATATATATATTGTTATGATCATATTCAAAGGTCATATGTCAGTGCTGAAATATTTGTACATATATATATGTGTGTGTGTGTGTGTGTGTGTGCTCTGACACAATGAAAAAGTAAAAGTAGGAAAAAATAGAGAACAGGATGGGTAGAATAAGAAAGGAAGGGGGCGGTGGAGGGCAAAGTCATGGATCTGGATATATTGATACTGTCTATTCCAGATCCAAAATATATATACACACACACACACACAAACATAATAAAATAAACTACCACCTTTCAATTTCTAAAGATATAGGGAGAAAGGGACCATATGCTTAAAAATATAAAGATACAAATTACAAAGTAAATTTCTTCTGGTAGTTTGAATTTACCTTAACAATCTAAGCACATGTTTTAGAGCTCAGGTGTTGGTATTAGGTTCATAGAATTGCAATCTTTATTATTTTACATACATGTCCAGCAGATAAATGACCTATATTTTCAACATCATATTAGCTAATGTTCTTAAATGACTTTAGCAATGTTAGCTCACAAACTTAACAGTAGCAAGCATTATTACCATCCTAGTTCCTAGAAAGTAGAAAACAAACAAATAAGCAAAATCAGTCATCCAATGTTACCTTGTGTATCTTGGGACAGCATTGAAACACAGATCGCCTGATTCTGCTCACACAAATTACTTTATATTCATCTTTCTTTTTACCTAGTCATTGGTTTCCCAACAGGGCAATGCTGTAATTTTAGAAACCGCTAAAGAGTACATGAATCTTTTAGACCAAATGTGACTCACAATACAAATACATGAGCAATTGTTTAGTTCTATAAGTTCCAAGACACTGTAGGTTTGGTCAGAAATTTAATTACCTTAAAACCAGATGGCCTAAATAGTAACTGAAAGGGGAGGTGTATTGAAACTAACTTATGGGGAATTAAGAGTCACACCCAAAAAACAGGTCTCCTGCCTCTTTCAGTAGAAAACATTCTCTAAAAATTTGAGAGTGCAGAATGAGTGGGTTCTTATGGTTCTCAGAGAATTTGTTCTCAGTTCTCTGAGGAGAATGACACGAGAGTGGAGTCTGGAACCACCAGGGTCCTGCAACTGCCACACTGGCTGTGAGAGCCACGTGTGACATTTTCAGGAATGTTGTGAGCCAGTTTATTTCAGTTATCCTTAAGCATTAAATTATATTTAAAGTTAAAAATGAGTTACATTTAAAACACAGGTACTAAGTTCTCAACATTCATCATTTCCTCATTGTTCTACTACTTCTTACTGTGGCTACTGACGAGTTTATATCTATTTTATAGGTATTATAGGATTGTTTCAAATGGCCTGTTTCTTTGCATATCATTCTAACTCCACTTCAGTGACTTCATGTTTGTTAATTTGGTTTTTTTTTTGCTTTAGTTTTGGGGTGACACCAGAAGGTGCTTAGGGAATTTAATCAGTTTACAGCAGTGAGGTAAGCTGTTTTTGAGGAGCTTGTCTACAGCCAAGTCTCAAAAAGTGAATAATGTATGAAAAAAATCAAAGATAGTATAAAATATGAACTTATCTTAGTTTGGATTTCACTGCAGACACTCTGTGATATGGATTCAGATTCAGGAAGCTAATTTTAATCTTGATATAAGGACGCGATGTAATAGAAGAAGAGAAAAAATATTTAATTGGGGGGTTATTATATCCATGGGCATTTGGGACTTTTCTCTACTTTAGGATGTTTAGAAGAATATGTAAAATGGACCACAGAATTATCTATACCAAGGACAATTGGTATAGAAACTCTCCATAAACTGTTATCACCACTGGAATATAGTGTGTAATTTGTATGTGTGGGTGTGTGTATGTATGTATGTATGTATGTATGTACATGTGTGTGTGTTTAAAAAGAATGAAATCAAGTAATTAAAATATATTTTCAGGCGTAAAAACCTTTCATTTCATTTGACCATCTAAGTCTTACAGAATTAGGTTTAACGGGGTAGGTGCTTAAATCACTTACAAAGTTCACTCACCTCTTTTTCAATAAGATACCTCATAAGTACATCATGACAATATAAAATATTGACATGTAAATATTGACATGTCTATTATAAAAGTGAAACACTACATTAAAGATTATGGTTAGAACAAAGTAAAAATTACATTAGTACCATGTTCAGGGCTTTGTTCCTGAAACACATTTCTGAAAAATTAGTCAGATATTTAATCGATTTGCTCAAGCGGGCACCAGTAACGTCTCCATTGTGAGACTTGTTACTGTTTTTGGCATATTGAATATGCCACAGGTAGTTTGTCAGGCTCTGCCGTGTGGGTGGGATACTCTCAGTAGCTTGCCAGGCTCTCTGAGCGGGATGGAGGACTTGACTTGACCAACCTGGCTTGACCACGTGCAAGGCAAACACCCTACTTGCCATAGAAAGAAAAAAATTCATACACAATTTCTTCCTTTCCTTTACCAATTCAAGCCCCCTCCCTCTTTTAACCTTCACAGGTAACAGATATATATTTTTTTCACAATGTTTCATCAGAAGAAGGAAACCAAATTTCTTCCCATAAAAGCAATTCCAAGAGAGTAAATGCTTTTCTCATAGGAAAACTTAGAAATGCTTTTGGCATAGAAAATCTGTTTTGATTGAATTCTCTAAGTAAATGACTCACTTTTATTATATGTCTCAATATTGTTCCTTTATCTTTTTAAATGAGTAAAATGAAATAATGGAAAGTATAGCAATTGCAAATAAGATATACCTGAATTTACATATTAACAGTCGATAGTCTATCCAAAGGAGATATTTTTCCAATTGTAAATCAAAGAACATATAGTTCAATTTGCTTCATAAGGAAGAATGCTCTCTAGATGGTAATCTTGATAATTATAGGTAGTATTTAATACTTACTTGAATTCAATCAGTTGTCAGACCTAATATTTAAGATGGTCTTTAGTTTTTATTATTGTCTATGTTTTAAAAACAGACTTACAGAAATCTTATAAATTTTACAAATAGCTCTCATGAATAGGTGTGAGTCAACTCTGGTACAACATGAAGCTATAAAATAAAGTATTATTATTTTTGACTTATAGATCAGAAAACAGATTCAAAGGGAGAAAAATCAACATCTATCACCTATGTGAGGCCATGCATAGTATGGTTACTTTAATAAGTCATCATTAATAGAACCCTCATAACACAGTAAGGGAAATGTTATTCTAGCTTTACAAATGAAAAATCATAATTTCAAATGCTATTAAATGACAAATTCAGAGTGTAAAAACCAGGTTCTTTTGATGCACAGAATTTCACTTTTTTTATTCTGATATCATTTACCCTCTAGGTTTCCATATAAACTGTGGAAAAGCACTGAATGCCTTTATATGAGACACTGCACAACAATGGACCATGTCATTTAGTTAATTAATATTTTGGGTTTGGGGCCACACCTGGTGGTGCTTATGGCTGATTCCTGGCTCTGTGCTCAGCTGTGTCCCTTAATGGTGCTTGGGATCATCTGCAGTGCTGGGAATCAAAACATGGTCAGTTGAAACTGCTGCTTTATGTTTTATTTACATAACACAAGTGCCTTATGTTTTAGTTATAAGGTGTTATTTCTCCAACTCCTGCACTATGTGTATTTTAAAATACTGATTTTTTAAAGCATTAAACATGATTGCATTTGCTAAAATTAGAAAAATACAAACCAAATGACTATAATCAATTGTATTGATTTTATTAAAAAACTAAGATAATGAGACTTTTTTGCAAAGTGTGGCCTTTCATGTATTATTCTGGAGTCTGGGTTCTCTTTTGTGCTACTGGCCTGGCAATGCCCATCCAGGTGCTTATGTGCTCCACGGATAGGCAATGCCACAATGCTCAGGCCAGAAGGTGCTAGAGGCTATCAGGGCTACACCAGACAGTGTTGGGGGCATGACATGCAGTGATGGAGACTGAATGAAAGGTCTCCAGCATATAAGGCTGGAGTCCTTCCACCTATATTCTCAGCTCAAGATGCTATTGGTCAGTGACTAAAATCTTAGATAGATTAAGAATACTGCTAAGGAAGAATTGAGAAAAATAAATCGTAATATAATAGTTAAAACACTGAATGATCGGTAGAAAGAGCAACACCATGGACATTAAAATAGTTGCTTTTTGAGAGCTCAGTACTATGAAAGCTGATGTCTTAACATGGAGACAAAACTGAAGAGACATGTTCAATAAAACAACATACAAGGTGAAAGATTTATTCAGGGACAGTAGCTTTTTGTTTTATATTGCTTGTAGTCAGCATAAAACAAGCTAACCTTCATTACCACTGATAGATTCTTTGAAGCTCCTTTGAAGATCAATATTATGTCATCATAAATTATTACATACAGAGACCTAGTAGAAACACTATAATAAAGATGTTAAAAACCAAGTAAATGCTAATTATATAAAGGTAACTTGTAAGATCAATGAAAATGGAATAAGAGGTGAAAGCTCCGGGGCATATATTTTAAAGAGCTAAAATATATGCTTCATATGTAGGAGCCCAGTGTTTGATCCCTGGTACTGCATAGACTCCTTAGCACTGCCAGGAATAACTCTTGAGCACCAATTAAGGAGTAGCCCCTGAGTACTACTGGACATATCCTCAAAATAAAACAAAAAATTAAAAGTAACCAACAACATTCTTCCCCTCAAAAAAGAAATACCTACCTTTTAGGAAAATTCTTTGTGAGTACATCATTTATTCAAATTAACTTGGTTTATTTTGCTTTTAAGACAAGATAAACTTTGTTAAAAATTTCTGTGTAAATATTATGGTTCTAATAAATAAATGTTTTAATACTCCATATTTAAAAATCAGGTTCTGTTCATATTACTTGGTATGAAAAAAATAAACCATTTTAGAAAGATTTAAAAACACTTTCTTTGTTTAGACAATAGGAAATATTTTTATTTCATGATGAAAAGTGCCCTAAATTCTGATTGCTAAAGGTATTAGAATGAGGTTCACTACTATATTTTTTTAATTTTTTTTAGATTAATTCTTTTATTGAATCACTATGAGATATAATTATAAAACTTTTATGATTGAGTTTCAGTCATACAATGATCAAACACCCATCCCTCCACCAGTGCTCATTTTCTACCACCAATGTCCCCAGTATCCCTCCCGACAAACCCACTCCATCCCACCCCTTGCCTCTGTGGCAGGCACCTTTCTTCTTACTCTCTAATTATGGGCATCACGGTTTGCAATACAGATAATGAGAGGCTATCATGTTTTGTTCTTTGTCTACTTTCAGCATACATCTCTCATCCTGAGTGAGCCCTCCAACCATCATTACTATACTTTTCTTGATTTCCTGTTTTCTGTTATTGAAATAACATCATTATTAATCTTATTCTTTCAAAATTATATTATAAAAGTGACATTAATCAGAAATTTCCTTATTTTCTGTCTATGCCTTTCAACCAAAGAGGAGAATGGATTTGGGTGATGTACCGAGTTTATTTCTAAAGGGGTTAGTGCTGCCCGTTTTCAGCACACCATTGGCTTCTTTATACATTACCTCTAGCACCAACAGTTAAAAAAGGGTTTTGAAAGATAATGTCTTATCAGTCTCACCTCTCTTCTTACTGATCTAACAATTAAAATAACAAATGGCATTAGATGCTATCCCAGAGATTTTTTCATCAAGACAAAGCTTGAATCTGGAATGGGTCATGCCTTTATTACACTTGAAACTTGAAGAAGACAGAACCCAATGAAACTAAAATGGTCAAATTAATTAAGTTATTGACAAGACAATAAAGTATGTGGAAGACACACAAACATGAGGTGGGGGTGGGGGAAGGAAGCACCAAAAAAGCTAAAATATAAAAACATGGAATTAGGTCCTCCATCTTTAGTGAGGTACAATATTGTGTCTTGTAAATCATCTTTAGTGATTTACAATATTGTTAATAATAGTTTCATGCATACATTGTTCCAACACAAACCCCTCCACCAGAGTGCTTGCTTCCCTCCACTAATGTATTGAATGTCCCTTTCATCCAACCTTCCCTGTTATCCCAGGTAAATTCAGTTATATGGAACAACTCTCCACTTCTGCTATTTGTTTTACCCTTACTGTGTTTCTTTAAATGACACATGTAACAGAGGTCATTATGATTCTGTCCTTTTTCTCTTTAGTAGCTTAATGCTATGTGTTGTCTTCTAGTTCTATCTATATAGTGGCAAAATGATTTCATCTTTCATTATAGCTATATAGTATTCCCTTGTGTATAGATTCACAACTTTTTGACATTTGGGTTGCTTCCATATTCTGGCTCAGCTCTGTAATGAACATAAGTGTACACATATTCTTTTGATTTAATAGTTTTGTCGGGGGGGGTATCACTGGGTCATACGAGATTTCTATTTTTACTTTTTAGAGAAATCCCCATATTACTTTCCATAGAGGTTGAACTAGGACATTCTCACCAACAGTGAATGAAGGTTTCTTTCTTGCCACAAGTCCCCTCAACACTGACTATTTCAAGTTTTTATGGTATATTACATTCTCACTGTTGTGGGATTATACTGCATTATTGTTTTGATTTGCATTTCCCTAATACTAAGTGACAATAAATACTTTTCAAAGACCTACAAACCTTCATCTGTATGTCTTTTTCAGAGAAGTCTTTCATTTGTTTTGTTTATATTTTAGACCACACCTGATGGTGCTCAGGGCTTATTTTTGACTCTATGCTCAAGGATCACTTTAATGGGGACCTTTTGGGGAGCAAGATATCGAGCCCCGTTTGGCTACATGGAATTCATTATAAAACTGTCCCACAGTGTGTCTTCTCTAAGGCCAATTGTTAGTCAAAATACAACAACAACAACAACAACAACACAACGGCCACCTAATGAAACACTTGAGAATTCATCGTATCTTCCATTATGAATCTGACAATGCATGGATGAGGTGTGTATCAGAAAGTTTGTGCTATTGCACTTCTGTGTTACCATTACTTCTTGTGTCCAGACTTAGAAATCTAAGCCATTATTTCCAAGACTTAGTTTCAGTAAAAAAAAAAAAAAAAAGAAAATCAAAAATACTTCCTGAAAATCCTTGATTTTCTCTAGTATCTGTCCTCTGTACAAGTCTTCACACTATTAAAATATAATGGAGGCCAGGAAAGACTTATCTTCCTTTCATTTTAAGCATCTAATATTTATTTGAGTGCATAAGCATTATACTGATAGACATTTCCAAGAAACATAGAGGAAAAAAGAAGACATCTAAATCAATATCCAGAATAGCAGAACCATTATTACTTGATAAGAGACAGAGAAGAAGGTCATAGTTTATAATATTTTTCTAAGAATGGAAAAACTTGAAGAAATGAAGTCATATTTTTTGACAAAAAAGAGACAGCATAAAACTTTGGGAAGGAAACTGATACATGAGAAGCATGATGTGTCGTGCAGGAATAAGACCTTGAACTCTAATACACTGGGTTCAGGCATCAGGTGTATTTCTTTTTTTTATAATTTATTTATTTTTAATTAGTGAATCACCATGAGGGTACAGTTACAGATTTATACATTTTTTGTGCTCATGTTTCCCCCATACAAAGTTTGAGAACCCATCCCTTCACCAGTGCCCATTCTCTACCACCAGTAAACCCAGCATCCCTCCCACCTTCCCCAATCCCATCTCCCCCCACGCCACACTGCCACTATGGCAGGGTATTCCCTTTTGTTCTCTCTCTCTGATTAGGTGTTGTGGTTTGCAATAAAGGTGTTGCGTGGCCATTGTGTTCAGTCTCTAGTCTACATTCAGCACGCATCACCCTTCCCCTGCATGACCTCTGGCCACATTTTACTTGGTGTTCCTTTCTCTGAGTTGCCCAGAATGAGAGACCAGCCTCCAAGCCATGGAGTCAACCTCCTGGTACTTCTTTCTACTATTCTTGGGTATTAGCCTCCTAGTCTATTATTCTATATTCCACAGATGAGTGCAATCTTTCTATGTCTGTCTCTCTCTTTCTGACTCATTTCACTTAGCATGATACTTTCCAGGCTGATCCACTTATATGCAAACTTCATGACCTAATTTTTTCTAACAGCTGCATAGTATTCCATTGTATAGATGTACCAAGTTTCTTCAACCAGTCATCTGTTCTAGGGCACTCGGGTTTTTTCCAGATTCTGGCTATTGTAAACAGTGCTGCAACGAACATATAAGTGCAGATGTCATTTTGACTATACTTTTTTGCTCCTCAGGCATCAGGTGTATTTCACACCTACTCTCTGCATTTAGTTATATAACTTCAAAATGGGGTAAACATTGATTAATAATATATGTTGCTAAAATGAAAATACTTTATCAAGCAATAAAACTATAGGTCTATGTAATTGACTATGTTTAACATATCCTGTTTTTGAAAATTTTATAGAATAAATATCTCCTTTTGGAAGAATTATGAGGAGTTCTTCCAAAAGGAAGAATTTAATATTTAATATGTTAATTTAATATTTCAATTAGCCACCTAGATGGTTTTGAAATTTTGTGGCTATTATTAATTATTTATTGGTTTATAGGTACAAATGATTTATTAGTTTGCAGGTGTTACCTGTAAGACTATAGTAGATACTATGGAAATAGAATAAAAATATTTTTATAAATTATATTTGCAATGGATCTTAGAGATAAATTTGTTAATTTTTATTTATTCTAATTTGCTTTAAAAATCACAATAATTGGGGCTGGAGTGATAGCACAGAAGGTAGGGCATTTGCCTTGCACGAGGGTGATCCAGGTTCCATTCCTCTACCCCTTGCGGACAGCCTGGCAAGCTACCAAGAGCATACCACCCGCACAGCAGAGCCTGGCAAGCTACCCGTGGCATATTTGATATGCCAAAAACAGTAACAAGAAATCTCACAATGGAGATGTTACTGGTGCCTGCTTGAGCAAATTAATGAGCAACAGTATGACAGTGAAACAGTGATACAGTGATGATAAATTTGGAGGGCCTAGAGGATGGCTCAGCAGCAAGTCTTATAAGCATGAGACTGAGTTTGATTCCCAGTGTTGTTGTGGTGTGGGACCCTACACCCCCAATGCTACAACAGAGTGCACAGTTTCTGGTGCATGTTTGTGGACATTACAAATACAGATGTGTGAGCACAAAGCAAACCCAAGGAGAATGTGTGTGTGTGAGCAAACATTAATGCTCCCAGTCAACTACAGCTAGAATGTGCATAAGAATCACAACAGACTTAAGTGACCCTTGGTAAATTTTATGAACAAGCGTGTGAACACCAAACTGGATGCAACCTCCAGTCATTGAAACTACAAAGGGAAGTGGGTGGAGTGAGAAGAAAATAACTAGTGGTCTTCATATTAAAAATAAAGATGAGGCTCGCTGCTGAGATGTGATCTCAGGGGCTGCACATGTGCAGCCTCTCCGAAGCTGCACGAGCATGACTCCAGATGCCAGCTAAACTACTTTTGGTATGGGCAACTCCTTGCAGAATGTCTCCAGACTGAGAACTAAGCCTCAGCCCCATGCCTGCCCAGGAGGGGAAAGGTATTTCTCACTCTCTCTCTCTCTCTCTCTCTCTCTCTCTCTCTCTCTCCTTTTTCCTTGCCAGGGGTAAAGGGCGTGGTGACCACCATATTATGAGGACCACAGACGAGAGTTATAAGCTTGCAATGATCCAATACCTGGAAGAAATTTTCCTGGACTTAGTTGCTAAAATACAGAAATTCAAAACCGCGCAGCCGTGAACTCAGAACAATAACAGTGAGGATTTTGTTGAAATATTGAATGTAACCAAAGTAAAAAGAAAGTAAAGTGAAATTTATCAGTTGGGGGGGGATGGGAGGTATACTGGGTTTTTGGTGTGTTTTTTTTTTTTTTGGTGGTGGAATATGGGCAATGGTGAAGGGATGGTTGTTTCAGCATTGTATAACTGAGACAAACCTGAAAGCATTGTAATTTCCCACATGGTGATTCAATAAAATAAAAAAATAAAAAAAAATAAAGATGAGAGCACATGCTGAGTATGTGGCTAATTGATCTTAATCCAGATACTAAATGGTTCCCTGAGTATCCAGGTAAGTGCAGTTTTGAAGTCCCTGAGAGCTGCTGGGATTGCTTAGGTATCCCTAGTACTACAAAGCCAGAGTGGCAGCATCACTTACTTATACTGAGTTTCTGGGCCCTGGGGAACCTGAGCACTGCTTGGGAGGGCATCTCCCCACCAAATCAAAAGAAATAGATAAAAGAAAATAAAACTGGAACTCTAATTAGGCTAATCCATTTGAGGTAGACTTGATTTCTTTTTTCTTTCATTTTTTTAAAAGAGGGTACCAAATTCATTTAATCTAGGTATGTTTTTAATTACCGATATTTTCCTAATTGTTGAATTTTAGAGTTTTTAAAGTGCTCAGACCACTCTAAGGGATTATTGTTATGGAGGAAGATCGATAATATAAAAGACAAATAGAAATTTGTGGTTCACAGAATTTTCAATTTTTTATTTTTAAATTGAGTCTCCGTGAGATAGTTGCAAAGCTGTTCAACTAGGTTTCAGTCATACAATGATCCAACACCCCTCGCTCCACCATTGTTCATTTCCTACCACCAAAGACCCCAGTTTCCCTACTACCACCGCTCCCTCCTTCAGCCTGCTTCTATGGCTCTATGGCAGGCACTTTCTTTTTACCCTCCCTCCCTTTTCCTCCCTCCCTTCCTCTTCCTCCCTCTCTCCTTCTCTCCCCCCTCCCTCCTTACCTCCCTTCCTCTTTCTCTCCCTTTTTTCTCCCTTCCTCCCTCCCCCTCCATCTCTCTCTCTCTCTCTCTCTCTCTCTCTCTCTCCCCCCCCCTTCCTTGGTTCACAGACTTTTAAAAACTAAGTTTATTTCACTTATAGGAAGACTCATTTTTTTTGCCTGAATTAATTTATTGAGTGAATACAAGGGTCCATATATTGTCCTAGCCCTTTACATGTACAGACTTATACTTGAAAGAGCAATCTTGCAATTGTCATGGAATTTATCTCCTAAGTTTTTTTTAATTGAGAATACAAAAGCAGAGAAATATGCTCATTTTTAAATACTATGAGTCAGTATTCCCCGAGGTGGATGATTAGTGTCCGTGAGTCTTTTTGAGAATTTTTAGACTCTGAAAGACACCCTAAAGGCCTGGTGAGCTGCCTAATATTAAAATTCACTTTATAACCCGGAAAATGGTTAGGAACATAGGAGAAATGCTGCCCTGGAGCTGGTATTACGTCAACAGCACACTGGAAAGGAGATCTTGGTGTGAATCACGGTGTTACAGAAAATGACTTTTTTGATGATCAGCAGTACAATCCGTTCACCATAAAATGCCAGTGCTCCTGATCTAATATTTAACCTTTGCATCCTCCTAGCACCTAGGGCCCTGTCCTATATGTACCCACAGCTTTCTGAAGTTATCTCCATTTCACAGATGAGGAAACAGAGAGATGAAATTACTTGCTCAAGTTCACACAGCAGACAAGTGTCAAATTATAAACCCAGGTAGTCAGTCTTCAACTTTCATTGATGAAGTCAAAACCTTTAAGTATGATAAAGAATTAACACTTTAATCCAGGGAAAAATTATCTAAATACATTTAAAAACAGTTTTCCCTTGAGGATATATAATCACAATAACAGTGTTGTCATAATTTAAGGAAAAATTATGCAGCCTTTGGTACTTGCTTCAGTCATAGAAATGTGACAGTAATGGAAACAGCAATCTCTTAGGTTTTAAACAGAGGGGACTTAATGAGTAGGAAGTTCCAGATTCACAAACTTCCAGTTGCTGTTATTGTCCACAACACTGTCAGAAACAGAAGAAGAAAAGAAAAGAAACATCTATCTTTGTGCCACCTTACATCTCCTGTCATTGCCTCCCACTGACAGGAGTATCCTACCTAGTACCATACAAGATCTGTGAAATAGAGGTGATAGAGTTTCAGCCCCCAGAGATACAGCACGAAATGAAGGTCAGATTAGATGACAACTTGCTGTTGCAGCACATTGTTAATTTGTTTTAGAGGGTGTAACACATTAGAAAATAAACATATTGCTGACATACCTATTACTCAATAATAAGAGAGCAGCCTAGGTTATGAGTTGGTGCCAATAGGTCTTTAAAGAGGAAAATGAATAAAGGTTATTCTGGATAGCCCACAGAACTTCCAAGAGGGCTGTGGAATTAGGCTTCAAGGGTTCCAAGCCACATAATAAGCCCATTCCAGGGCTGGAGAGAGAGTGCAGCTGGTAGGGTACTTGCCGTGCACATGGCTGACCTGGTGTTAGACCTGGTGTTAAATGCATCTAAGAAACAAACTGACATGAGCTGCTCAGAGGGGTAAAAGTAGAAATAAGGAAGGTTTTGTTCTCTTTTCCAGGAAAGCATGCTTGGAGGTGAGAATGGGCATCAGGTAATACAAAAGAGAATGAACAAAACTGATCTTTAAATTGAGAAACTTGGAAGTTATTGAAATCTAAGCAAGAGTAATGCTAATAACAATGTAGATGAAGAATTACAAAAGGTATTGTAAGAGAATGTGAAGACAGAAACACAAATAACATTTACAGGAAAGTTGATGGGGAATGAAGGTAAAAGAATTAAGTGTAGGCCAAAAATATTCAATGGAGATGGAGAAATTGCAACATATTTGCATAATGCTGAACTTGATGATGCAGACAGAGAAGAGATAATTGCCCAGCATAGAAATCTTGAGTATCTGAAAGCAAGTGAGATCTAATGAGTGGATGGAGGGACCAGCTTTAAGTGGAAATTTCTTCTAGGATATCAGGAAGAGATTACGATTATAGATAAGTATATTTCTGTGGGAAAATGAGTGTGAGAAACACATTTCCTGACAGGCGTTCTCTTCCTACTTCCTCCCCACCATGAACCCTGAAGATAATATTTACTGAGGGAGAAGAGGCGAGGCATGGGATATGGTATCAGTAGGAAGTGGTGGACATTAGGAACTGCCAACGAAAAGAATGGTGGAAAAGAAGTTTATTAACGTGTGACTCAGTGACGCAGGAGGCTCAACTGCAGGAAGAGCTCATTATTTCTCAAGTTATATTTTGCATTAGTTGTCAGGACTTTGGACAGGAGCATAGACAGGAGCATTTGACCCGGGGTCAAAGAGTGACAATTCTTATAGAAGGCTTCAGTTTGCCAGGGATGAACAGATGGGATTAATTGTAACAAGAAAACTTACTGATATGTTGCTATGTTATAAAGCCATGACAGGTTAAGAAGGAATTTGAACAGAGAGGTGTCTGGAGCTGGGGTATGAGTGTGGATGACCGTTTGTGGCAAAACTAGAAGTGGTCAGTGAGTGCAAAGAGGAAATGTATCAGGAACAATGAAATGAGATGGTAGGGAAGATGAGGGAAGTAATCAGGAATGAATGATTGAAGATGTTTTGATATGACCTTGGGAATGAGGTGACTAATAGAATCAAGGGCTAAGGTTGCTTGAAATAAGCTCAGAATGTGGATATTCAGGGATATTTAGAATTTAATTTAATAAATAAAAATAAATCCAACCTGGTCCCCTTAGCACTGCTAGGAATAAGCCTGAGCTCGTCCACATGTGACGCAAATACAAAGGGGAAGGTGGGGGTGAAAAGGAGATTATTTTTTACTCTGTTGTAAAGAATGTTTGTTTTTTTGTTTTTTAAATATTTAATTTTATTGAAGCACTTTGAGTTACAGTTATTCATAGTTGGGTTTTTGACATAGGGCGATAGCACAGCAGGTAGGGCGTTGCCTTACATGCAGCCAACCCAGGTTCGATTCCTCCGTCCCTCTTAGAGAGCCGGGCAAGCTACTGAGAGTATCTCGCCCGCATGGCAGAGCCTGGCAAGCTACCCGTAGCATATTTGATATGCTAAAAACAGTAACAAGAAGTCTCACAATGGAGATATTATTGGTGCCCGCTCGAGTAGATCGATGAACAACGGGACTGCAGTGCAGTGCAGTGCAGTTTTATTTTTATGGGTGCTGGCTTCACTTTGCAGTGCTCGGGTATTATTCTTTGCTCTGTCATCAGGGATCACTCCTGATGATCTTAGGGGACCATAGGTTGTGATAGCTATCAAACCTGGGTCGGCCATGTGCAACACAAATACCAAGCTTGATATTTCTGGTCCCTGAAAATTAAATTTTTAATGAGTTTTTTTTTATTTTTCCAGTGCCACTAGAGTTTGTTTCTTCCCACAATCAAAGTGATGCAGGATTACTTCAATAAATCTCTTGATAATTAGCTTTGACGTGTTCGGTGCTCTTTTATCAGCTGTGTTGCTATGCAAAAGCGATCCTGGTGGTTCACAGTAGGAAAGACTGATTGTAAAAAGAAAACCTAAATTTACCCATAGTTCAAGGAAGTTAGAAGGCATAGTATAGACAATATTTCATCTCCAAACCCGGAAGATAATCAGAACTTTGTTTAATTAAAAATAAAACATGATTGGATTAAATGAAATAAGAAAAAGTTATACTTGGCCTCTTTCTTTTGACTGTTAAAAAATTTAGTTTCTGGCAAAGAAATTTCAAAAGATGATCATATTTAAAAATAGATGTGGAATGCCTATATGATGTGTTAAACCATGTATTAAACACAGAGAAGAGAGAAGTTTGTCTAAGAACAGATAATAACAGGATGAATGGGTCCAGGGGAGCGGACGGCATGCTCAGTAACTGAAACTAGAGTGGTTGCTGACCTACACATCATTGCTACCAAAACAGAATACATTGTCCTCCCCTGGGAAGAAATTTCTCTGCCTGTGACATCCTTATTTCTTTCATGGACCCCTGGGTTTTTTAATCTGCTGGATTTAAACTTCGAAAGTAATTTCCTTTTATGCTTCTCACACCTTCATAAGTCTTGCACAAATCTACTAAGTCATCAAGGCCCCTTAATTAATCCTTTGTCACATTCCTACAGCCTGAAGAATGACCTGTCAGACTCTGCTGCTGACAGTTAAAATGAAAGGTGGGAGGCAATTTTTTTTTTTCCGGCTTTAGCCTTCTGACCTAAAGGGGATCCATGTGAGTTTCCTTGGAGATTGTTGGCATTGTCCTGAGAATGCATCTCTGGATGGGGCTCTGAGACTTGACTCACAGGGATCATCTCCCTACAAACTCTGGGAACAGATTCTATTAAATGACATGCAGTTGCGTGTCGTTTTAAAAAATAAGTAAATAAAGGTAGCAATACAGAGCTTTGTTTTACAAATGGAAGAACTGTGAGTGTCCAAATTCCTAAAAAAAAAGTTTTTTGATACATTAACTCACAAATATGCAAATTTACAAACAAACTATTTTTTTAAACTCATATTTGTAAATGAGTGTCTTTAATTCTACTCTATTGTCAAACTGGAATACCATTCTTAATTAGCTATTATACAGCTCTTATGAAAAGACATTTGTCCATTAATGTAATTGTTGGGATAGGTAAACATGATGAAACATAAACCAAATGTAACATGAGACATGATGTTTATTTTTATCTCAGAAATATATTTATTTCTTGTTAATATAAATTCCTAAATAAGTTTTCCTTGTTAACTGGTTCTCTTTTTGGCAATGATAAAGGAATCTAGGTTCTTTGAAGCATGTACTTCAAAGGTCTATGGCAATCCAGTGAAAGTAAAATAAGTATGAAAAATTAATTGTATATGCAAGACTTCTCTGAGCTTGGAAGTAGCAAGTGGCTCTGACTGGAACTCAGTCTCCCAGTACTCTTTATGTCTAGAAGCATGGAACATGAGATTGGTGAAAATTTGCAGTTTATGTTTTTTTTTTAAATTTGTTTGTTTTTTACAATGGTTTTGCAATAGCACCCATGTAGGGAATTTCAAGGAAGAACCACAGTCCTGTACACAGATTAATGCTGTAGGAAGAGAAGACTATTGCTAGAGGAACAGTCAGTCATATAAATGAACAGGGAGTATTTAAGAGAAAATATCTTGACCTAATATTTTAATAAAGTCTCTTTATCTTCTGAAACACATACAAAAGGGAAGTTTTATTAAATGAACACACCATTTTGTAATACTAAGTTGGCAAACACACAAAGTTGGCAAGTTGACAGGTGAGATGTGGGCTTTAGCAGTTTGAAGGATCTAGGCAAAAAGCCTAGACTAAAAAAGCAAAGCCCAGGCAAAAATCCAAGAATGCAGGGCTATGCTGGCATGAGAAATCAGATATGTGAATAGAAATTGAGACGTCATGGTCACTTTGGAGTAGAGTGAAATCAGTCACAAAATCTGGCCCTGATATTTACTAGTTGACAGAAAAATTCACTAACCGCTCAGATTTTTTTTTTAGATGTTGTGTAACATCTAAAATTGACTAGAGCATCAAATAAGATAATGTGTATGAAAACATATGTAGTCTAGCAGGAGAAAGAGGACTGATTTTGCATTTATTTCTATTTTCATAAGCTTAGGATTTTGAAAGTGCTATTTAAGAAGAGAATTTGAAATCTGTTTTATTCTTAAATAAGTACCTAGACATAAAGCTGAAGAAATAGTTTGAGAAGAATAGATAGTGCAAAGTTTTAGTCTTTAGTCTGGGTAAACTTTGCAGATTCAATTTTCATTATCGAAATTTGGCTTTCCCGCAGGACTTCCTTCCTTCCTTCCTTCCTTCCTTCCTTCCTTCCTTCCTTCCTTCCTTCCTTCCTTCCTTCCTTCCTTCCTTCCTTCCTTCCTTCCTTCCTTCCTTCCTTCCTTCCCTCCTTCCTTCTTTCCTTCCTTCCTTTCTTCCTTCCTTCCTCTATCTTTCCCTCATCTAGTTTAAAATTAGTTGAGCCTTGACATGGAGGCAAGTGCACCCAATGTAATGTATGAAAAGTCTAGAAGAAACTTGCTAACAATTTTATTTTGTGTCATGTCAATAATCACTATATCACTGTATCACTGTCATCCTGTTACTCATCAATTTGCTCGAGCAGACACTAGTAATGCCTCCATTGTGAGATTTGTTGCTATTTTTTTTGGCATATAGAATACGCCACGGGTAGCTTGCCAGCTTCTACTCTTGGTAGATTGCTGGGCTCTTTGAGAGGGTCAGAGATATTGAACCTGGGTTGGCCGCATGCAAGGCAAACACCCTACCCACTGTGCTATCGCTCCAGTCCATGTCAATAATAGAAACAGAAAATAAGGATTATTCACAGATGTGTTACACAAAGGTGTAACTGTTGGGTAAAAAGATTATAATTTTTATATATTTTATTTTCATAAAGTAGTTCACAGTAATTTATTACAGATAATATTCAAACACCAATCGCACCACAATAAGAGGGAAGTGTGTGAAGGTTGTTGTATTTCATTCTGGAGCCATTTAAGCCATATATAAGAGAATACAAGCAAGTATGTTAAGACCAGACAAACGTGTGCTACTTCTGGTACATCAGTGGGATAGAATATAAGAGGTCGCCTGGCCGTGAGCCCCAGGAAATTCTTCATGGCTCTCTTCCAGGAGCTTTGGGTCTTGACCATTGATTAGGTTACATAGCACTGGGGGCAGATTGTGGGTGTGACTGCCAAGCTACTGGAAAACTGGGGAGCTGGGTGGAGGAGACCCAGTCTCAATCTAAGCTGGCTTGGAGATTTCAGTCATGGGTCCCACATACCTGAGTTTTTCTGCCAGTTCCTATTTGGGTGAGGCTCATCTGAGTATGTGGAGAGTAGCCTCCGAGATGTCCAGGTGAAGACATCATAGAGCAGGGTCAGGAAATTCTGCCTGGACTAAAAATTTAGTATGTACCAATTGAGATAATAATTTGGGCTAGAGCCATAGTATATTTGCAGTGGCATTATGCTACAAGTCTATAGTACAGCCTTGCATGTGGCAGACTTGAGAGTTAGCACCCAGCAACCCATATGGTCCACTGAGCACCATCAGGAATGATTCCTGGGCACAGAGCCAGGAGTAGCCTTAAGCACTGCCAGGTATGATCCCAAAACTAAATAAGACAACACACAAAACAAAATGATAACAGTTTCCCATACTCTATATAAACTCTTCTGGCTATCCTGAGGAAATAGTCTGAAAAATTTTTTAACATTTTATGAACAAATATGTTTATCATAGTTTTATTTATAAAAGTATAAAATAAACAGGCTAATGACTCAGTAGTAGAGAAATGATAAATTAGACATTCACACTGTAAAATATATAACTGTTGAAAACTGTCCACTAAGTGATCAGTAACATGGAAAGTATAATTAAAAAATCCGAAAGAAAATAGTAAATTACAAAATGACCACAACCATGTCAAAATTATAGTCAGGAAAAGCCACGAAGTAAACACATTATAAAGGTGATGGTTATTGTCTATAGTGGGTGATTACTGAATGTTTTTTCTTCTTTTCTGTACTATATATATTATATGGCACACACATAGCATATTTTGAAACATGAATCAATGTTAGTTTCCAGGAAAGTTGCTGACAATAACTTGCCTCATTTTAGTCTTTCTATTGATCAAAAAAACTGGTGTTCTTAATAGCCAAATAAATTAGCTTTGTGCAATGTAATGTAAGCCATGCTTTTCAGAAGTGAGCAAAATTATTAGTATAAATATAAAATATATATATACACTATAGCACTGCACTGTTGTCCCATTGTTCATTGATTTGCTCAAGTGGGCACCAGTAACATCGCCATTGTGAGACTTGTTGTTACTGTTTTTGGCATATCAAATTCACCACGGGTAGCTGGCCAGGCTCTGTCATGCAGGCGGGATTCTCTTGGTAGCTTGCCGGGCTCTCTGAGAGGGACGGAGGAATTGAATCCGGGTCATCTGCGTGCAAGGCAAATGTCCTACTCGTTGTGCTATGGTTCCAGTCCATATATACACCTAAGGATGGGAAATATAGGTCTTATCATAAATAAATTCCCCTCTTATGAGTCATAATTTTGCTCTATAGCATTTACCTGATAAGAATAAAAGCAAATTATTGATACAAAATTTTTAAGCTCTTCATAATGGCAGCACAGATCCCACGACATGAGAAATGACATTTGCATGCATTATAATAGCAAGGACTGTGTTAGAGTCAGTCAAAGTGAGAGTGAACTTTTCTTTGAGATTATTCTTTTTTTAAAAAACCTTTGATAGCTCTGGAAACTGTACCCTCTTTCTTTCTTTCTTTCTTTTTTGTTTTTTTGGGTCACACACTGTGATGCACAGGGGTTACTCCTGACTCTGCACTCAGGAATTACTCCTGGCAGTGCTCAGGGGACCACATGGAATGCTGGAAATCTAATCCGGGTCTGCCGCATGCAAGGCAAACGCC
Organism: Sorex araneus; assembly: GCF_027595985.1. Taxonomy (NCBI): domain Eukaryota; kingdom Metazoa; phylum Chordata; class Mammalia; order Eulipotyphla; family Soricidae; genus Sorex; species Sorex araneus. The sequence continues at coordinate 109,908,498 of NC_073305.1, forward strand.
CTATCCTCAGTGCTATTGCTCCAGCCCTGTGTTTTTTAAAAACTTTAATGGCACCAAAAGTAATACAAATATTTGAATAATCACTTGTATACTTTGACTAAGATGATCAAGCATGATAATCCCACAGATATTAATGTGGAGTTCTGGGTCCAGTACAAACTGTAGTGGGAGAAAAAAGTTACTTAATGTAGCCTTGTTCAAACATCTATTTAATTAGAAAATAGTGATTTAGAGTGATGGTCTCAGAAATTCTAGGGAAAATCAAATGTAATGAAGTAGTCACTTCTAGTTAAGAAAAGATAAGTATAGGTGAATAATCAAAGCAGGTCATTAAAAGTTGTTCAGAGGGACCAGAGTGATAGTATAGTGTGTAGGGCATTTGTCTTGCATGAAGCTAACCAGGGTTCAATCTCGAACATCAACAGGTGTGACCCAAATCACTGTCATCCCATTGCTTTCTTCGATTTGTTCGAGCAGGCACCAGTAACGTCTCTCATTGTGAGACTTATTGTTACTGTTTTTGGCATATCCAATATGCCACGGGTATCATGCCAGGCTCTGCCATGCGGGCACAATACTCTCTGTAGCTTGCCAGGCTCTCCGAGAGGGGCAGAGGAATTGAACACGGTTTGACCCCGTGAAAGGCAAATGCCTTATCGCTGTACTATTGCTCCAGCCCATGACCCAAATAGTGAAAAAAAAAAAAGAAAAAGTAAAAGTTGTTCAAAGAGTCAAAAGGGACTATCGATAAGTGCTGGATGAATATTACTTCAGATACAGGGAAGAATGACTAGAGAAGAACAAAATATTATTTCATTTTTAATCCAAAATTGTAAACCATAAAAATTCTTGTCTTTATTTTTACAACTTTAAAAAGTATGCCACCTACTAAAACCCAATATAATTTCATTCAATATTAAAATTACAGTACATAAACCATCAAATTTACCAGGGACAGAAAATTACATATTTAAAATCGGTAAGGAAAAGATATACTATGTTTGATAAGGAAACAAATAGGACCTGAATCTGAGATTCCTGACAATGTAAATGAAGGTGACTTGAACTGCACATGCATCATTATCTATTTGTGATGGTAAGAATTCGTAGGTGTCTGGCTTCGGGTGAAACTGATATTTGTACCAAATTGGTCCAGGAAAAAAAGCTGTATTTTATTTTCTTGAAAAACTTTTATGGTGAAATTGCAAATATTGTGATCACCATGCTATAGACCAATCTATACAAAGATTTTGTGCTTTGTTTATTCAAAGACTCTAGATCAAATATTTCTAATTTTTCTTCTGTTCAAAATCTCAGGTCAGTGCTTTTAAAACCCTCATTCATATAAAAATCCGTTGGGGGTATATATAAACAGAGATTTGGGAATAAGTAAAATTAATCTTCATGAAGGAAATAAGAATGTTATCTTTGCAGGGCGGATGACCAGGTGGATCATGAGGAAACTTTCTGAGATATGTAAAGTTCACTACCTGTGCAAAGTTGGGGCTGGAGCGATAGCACAGCTGTTGGGCGTTCGCCTTTCACGCAGCCGACCTGTGTTCGATTCCTCCGCCCCTCATGGAGAGCCCGGCAACCTACCAAGAGTATTGAGCCTGCATGGCAGAGCCTGGCAAGCTACCAGTGCATATTGGATATGCCAAAAACAGTAACAATAAGTCTCTCAATGAGAGTTACTGGTGCCCGCTCGAACGAATAATCGATGAGCAACGGGATGACAGTGACAGTGAAGATTATATACTACACTTAAGAATTATTCACCAAAAATCTGTTCTGCAGTGACTGACTTTAATAATATACTATACTGAAATTGAAAATCTAGGTCTTTGGCCATGCCACAGAAAAGTATGCCTACTGACTGCACACTTTGTAATAAAACTAGATTATTATTGACTGAAAATTAACTTGTCCAATGTCAGATACAAGTAACAAAAAGTAGAAGGCAAATTTTAACTTCACATTTTACCATTTTGCTCATCCCTATGAAAGAGAAAGCCTCAATATCCCCCTTGCCAGCTTCTCAGATCAGTCCCATTTTTGACTGCTCCCATCCTACATTTTTAACATTCCTGCAAATTCTTGTCTATGATAAATAGGAAGTTAATTATCCAACATAATAAAATTCTACCCCACAGTTTGGGCTCACCAGGAGGCTAATATAAATACTTGAGGCAATACCTAGGGCAAATTACCAGACCACTCTGATCTTTGCATACTCTGTAACATTCCTGTCAAAGAATGCAAAGAAATGCAAAGAGCCCAAGTTTAATTTCATTTCATATTTTTAAAGAGGGAAAGTAGCATTTGTTGAAAAATTTCTGCATAAACTGGTTAGAGACCTTGATCGTTGAATTTGCTTGTCTAGTCAAGCCTGGTATAGGAATAGCCCTTTTCCCTGCAAGTTGAGAAAAAAAGGTTAAGGACCCCAGAAAACCCAGGATTTGTATTCAGATTTCCAGGATTACAATATATATTTCTATTGTCTTCCCTTTCCAGAGGCATAAAGACATATAATTATAAAGGAACAGTTACTGACATAAAAGCAAAAAACCTTTATCTTTAATTTCCATGTAAACCACGCTCCAAAAAAATTTAACTTAGTCCTATACTAAGTTCCTCCTCATGTGGGAAGTTCTTTTTCCTTTCTCTTCTACCTTCTAATAAACTTTTTTACCTTTAAACTCCGAGTCTGAGGATCTTCATTACTCAATATTTTCATTCTTGAAAATATCGAAGAACCTGGGAACCATGGACCAACAGAGACCTGCTTTCACTCTCTTCATCGCCTACTCCTCATCTGCTTTTATAGCAACCAAGTTATAGTTGGTGCTTTCTGCAGTAATTCAAAAACTATAAAGTATCCAACTTAATCAAATGTTGGAAATTTTGTCTTTGTGTAGTTCACTGCACAATAATTGAGTTATAATTCTTAGAGTTGGGTAGTGATTGCTTGGGAACAGGTTATTTGGGGTTTCCTTTTCTGCTATTCCCAACATACCTTCCCTCACCCCCATATGACCTTAATCTTTTTGAATTATTCATTTATTATATTATTATTATTATTTTGCTTTTGGCGTCACATCCAGAGATGCACAGGGATTACTCCTGGCTCTGCACTCAGGAATCACTTGTAGCAGTGCTCAGGGGACCATATGGAATGCTGGGAATTGGACTGGGTTGGTAGCGTGCAAGGCAAACAGCCTACCAGCTGTGCTACTGCTCCAGTCTCTATTTATTTATTTTTGCCACCAGGGTTTACAGTTTTATAATACTTCCAAACCGCTGTTGAAGTGCCATTTTCCTTTGCATTTGTCCTGAGTCCTTCTTTTATCACCCTGACCTCTCCCCTATTACTTACTATGCCAACTTTACTTTCCTTGTCTCAGCGCTCTGGTCAGCCCTATTCTGTAGACCAGTACTTAGATTCTGTTGCTTTTGGCTTTCTCTCTAAAATCGGGGCAAAACAAAGTTGCCCACTCTTTTTTTTGTTGTTGTTCTTTGGGTCACACTCAGTGATGCTCAGGGGTCACTCCTGGCTCGGCACTCAGGAATTACTCTTGGCAGTGCTGGGGAGACCATTTGGGATGCCGGGAATCGAACCTGGGTCAGCTGCATGCAAGGCAAATGCCCTTCCTGCTGTGCTATGGCTCTGGCCCCCAAAGTTGCCCACTCTTATCACTTCAATTCAATACAGTGCTGGAGGTACTTGCCATAGCAATTAGGCAAGATAAAGATATCAAAGTCAGCCAGATAGGAAAGGAAGAAGTCAAGTCATTGAAGATGACATGATACCATACTTAGAGAATCCTAAAAAATCCACGAGAAAGCTCCTAGAAAAAATAGATTTGTATAGTAGAGTGGCAGATTACAAAATCAATACTCAGAAGTTTATGTATTTCCTATACACAAATAATGAAAGAGGAGAGAGATGTTAGAAAAACAATACTGTTCACAACCATGCATCGGAAAATCAAGTACCTCAGAGTCAGATTAACTAAAGAGGTGAAGGACCTATACAAAGAAAACTACAAAACACTACTTCAAGAAATAAAAGAGGACATGAGGGGCTGGAGTGATAGCACAGCGGGTAGGGCATTTGTGTTGCACGTGGCCGACCCGGGTTCGATTCCCAGCATCCCATATGGTCCTCTGAGCACTGCTAGGGGTGATTCCTGAGTGCAGAGCCAGGAATAACCCTTGTGAATTGCCAGATGTGACCCAAAAAGAAAAAAAAAAAGAGGACATGAGAAAATGTAAACATATCACCAGCTTATGGATGGGGAAGATTAACATTGTCAAAATTACAATACTCCCCAAAGCATTGGATTCAGTGCTGTCCCTATAAGAATACCCATGATATTTTTCAAAAGAATAGATCAAACACTCCTGAACTTCATATGGAAAAACACCCCCCCAATAAAAGGTAAAGCATTTCTCAGAAAAAAGAAGATGGAAGGCATCACCTTCCCTAACTTTAAACTGTACTACAAAATGGTAGTAATTAAAACAGTATGGTACTGGAGTCTATATAAATATAGACTTTCAAATCAATGGAATGGAGTTGAATATCTTGACACTGAGCCTCAAATATATGACCTTCCAGTCTTTAACAATGGTTAACTCCTACTCATAAGACAAAAAGAAAGATGTTTATAGTCTTATAGATAAGACTCCTCTGCTCACAATGAGCATTCACATTTTTTAACAAACTACCACCAGACTGCTTATGCCTGAGAAATAGCATACTGAACTGAGTCATGGAGTAGTTATTCATTTTCCGTAATCTAGCCAAGGTCATGTTTATCTGGTTGCTTGCTTATGCCCTACAGAAACAGAAACATGGGGTATCAACAAGAACAAAAATAAATCCTCATTTCTTTTAAAGAACACGCTGTCTTTAAATTCCTAATTTCTTTAACACTTCTATAATGACTAGAATTTTTTAGTTATTTCCATAATTATCAAGGATACCACAGTGAGCAAGAGAAATTTTTTTTTAAATTTTATTGAATCACCATGAGATACTTACAAGCTTCCATGTTTGGGTTACGATCACACAATGATCAAACACCCATCCCTCCACCAGTGCACATTCCCCAACACCAATATCCCTGGTATACCCCCCCTTTCCCACCCTTCCCCTGCCTCCATGGAAGACAATATTACCCATACTCTCTCTCTACTTTGGGGCATTATGGCTTGCAACACAAACACTGATAGATCATCATGTTTGGTCCATTGTCTACTTTCGGCACACATCTCCCATCCCGACTGATTCCTCCTGTCATCATTTTTCTTAGTGATCCCTTCTCTATTCCATCTGCCTTCTCCCCTCCACTAATGAAGCAGTCTTCCAGCTCTGGGGCAATCCTCCTGGCTCTTGTATCTACTGTCCTTGGGTATCAGCCTCATGTGATGTTATTCTATACTCCACAAATGAGTGCAGTCCTTCTATGTCTGTCCCTCACAAGAGAAAAAAATTAAGCTGTGATTTCATGCTACATGAATTCTCTTATAATTAATAATATAAAAACAATAATAATGATGAGATGGAGAATATAATACATAAAATAACTATTTTAATAGCAAAGACATTTTACTCAAGTTTAAAAACGGAATCTCCAAGTTTTAAGTTTAATTAAATAAATTTCATATATGTCAAACTAATTTTTATTACTTGTATCACTTGTCATCCCATTGATCTTCAATTTGCTCCAGTGGGCACCAGTAACATCTCCATTCATCCCTGTCGAGTGCTAGTGTAGCCCAATGGTATCTGCTCGCTCCAGGAACACGAAGAGCCTCAAACCGTTCATTCAGGGTTTTGACAAAGAAGTCTGACCTGTAGGGAGCCAGAGCACATTGCGCATGTGCGCATGCGCATGATCGCGCATGCGCAACAACCACATTGCGCATGCGCGACAAACACATTGCGCATGCGCAACAACCACATTGCGCATGCGTGGCGAGAGCCAATAGAGCGCCACCTCATATGGGGTGATTGGCGAGAGCCAATAGAATGAGCGCCACCCTATGGGGTGATGGGCGAGAGCCAATAGAAGATGAGCACCACCTTAGAGGCGGGGCAACCAGGCTATATAAGGACTGCCATTACCCAGGTTGTTGTTCTTTCTCCCCGTGAAGTTAACTGAATAAAACTGCTGCAGAAGGATCCTCAACCCGTGTCGTCTCACTCTTTGCTGGCGAAGGGAAATCGCGACGCGGGCGACGAACAACTGGTGCCAAAACCCGGGAATTTCATCTTGCACCGCAAGGAAGAACCCCTCCTTTTGGAGGGAGGATTCAGAACTGCAGGACGATTGCTCGGAGAGGCGTGCTGCGGACCACTGCCCAGCGTTGGTAAGAAAAGAATGCCCGTTTCCTGGTGGTGGGGAGCACTCTTTGTCCTCCTTATTTGGATTTGCCTTCTCTTTTGCTCTTGTGTCTTTACTATGGGCACTGAGGCGACTTGGAAGATGGTTCAAAATTGTTTGGAGGATGAGGCATGCTCCATAGTGGTCAGGGAAGGCCGGCAGGTGTTGGAAAAGGTCCAAGACAGTTTGTCAGAAACCGAGCGATCAGAAGGGCTGGGCGCGCGTATGAAAATACCCAGCAATAAGGAAAAAGGACTGCCCGGTGGGGGCAAGAAGTTAGAAATAAATAAGGAAAAAGGACTGCCCGGTGGGGGCAAGAAGTTAGAAATAAATAAGGAAAAAGGACTGCCCGGTGGGGGCAAGAAGTTAGAAATAAATAAGGAAAAAGGACTGCCTGGTGGGGGCAAGAAGTTAGAAATAAATAAGGAAAAAGGACTGCCCGGTGGGGGCAAGAAGTTTGAAATAAATAAGGAAAAAGGACTGCCCGGTGGGGGCAAGAAGTTAGAAATAAATAAGGATGAAATCAATGGGAAGGTGCTTTCGGGTTTGATTGACACTGGTGCAGATGTAACGATCATTGCCAAAAAAGAGTGGCCCCTCACCCCCTCACTGACTCACCTTCAGGGTACAGGCCAATCCCAAAACCCTATGTTAAGTTTGTCCCCACTTGATTGGCGCACCGAGGAGGGCAAATCCGGGACTGTATGCCCTTATGTTCTGCCTGGGCTCCCTGTCAAACTCTGGGGCAGGGATATTCTCTCACAAATGGGCTTTTTACTAATTGACACCTACGGCCCCCTTCCCATTGAAAAATTACAGGCCGCCAAGTTGTTAGTGCAGGAACAGCCCGGCACCCCACCCCCATTTTTGTGATAAAAAAGAAATCCGGTAACTGGAGGCTCCTCCATGACCTCCGGGAAATAAATAAAACTATGATCCCCATAGACGCCACCCAGCCTGGCATCCCTTGCCCGTCGGCTATTCCCCACGGCAGCTCTAAGATTGTCCTTATTCTTAAGAATTGCTTTTTCTCCATTCCCCTCCACCCAGAGGATTGCAAGCGTTTTGCCTTTTCTCTCCCTGTCACAAACTGCGCTGGGCCCCAGCCCTCGCTTCCATTGGAAAGTTCTGCCCCAAGGCATGGCCAATAGCTCTACCCTTTGTCAAAATTACGTCGCTTCCATTATCGACCCTTTTCGAGCTCTTTATCCTTCCATCTATCTACCTTGTTCGTTACATGGACTGGACGACATCCTCTTGGCCGGTGCAGCCGCTGACCTGCTTCACTCGGCTGCGCAGCATCTGACTCAGACGCTGTAACACAGGGGTTTCCGCATTTCCTAGGATAATACAGATGCACCCTCCCCAGCTTTTCCTTGGTTTTGAACTTGCTGCCGTGTCCAAATTATTTGCCTCGACCCCTCATCCCTTTAATCTTTATACAGATAGCTTTTATATTGCCACCCCCCCCTTTTTGCCTCTAGATTGCTAGCTTCTTATTAGAAAGAGCCCGATGTACATTGTAGCAACCCCATTGTCAGGGGGACAAGACCAAAGGTAATATGGACGCAGGTTTAAGAATTTCTGTGTGAATGGGGTGCGCACCGGAATGAAAGAGGACCGGTCCGAATGAGTGCAGGAGTGTGATTTGTGCGAGTGCCTTTAGTGTGTGTGTATATTTGTCTCATTATATTTCTCTTAGTTATGCTTATTATTATCAGCAGAGAAGTCAGGAAAATGCAAGATTATGTGGTTGAGTGTTTAATAATATCAGGAATGAAAAAGAGTGTCGCTAAGGTGGTCTATCCACCTCAGAAGTAGTCTTGATCTTAAAATTGTAACATCTGACAACTTAGGTTTCAACAACTTTGTCATGGATTGTTTTGCCGGCTTATATCAACAAAAGCGCTTTCTTGACCCAATATTAATAAGCAGGAAACTGGCTGGTCAGGCAGAGAAACGGGGAGCAATGTTCCCAATCGGCCGACAGGGCTTAACTTTGCCCTGGGGACTTGTTCCTTCCTTTCTCAGTCTATCAGTTTTTTCCCTGCCATTTCTGAAGGGTCAGATCGATAGATCAACTGCAGATGTGTGCACATGTACATGTGGTGTTTTTAGTGAACTTATTGTCTGTCTGTTTGTCTGTCTCTCTATGTGGAACACTTGAGTGCTGGAGCCAGAGTGGGAATCAGTGGTAAAAATTAGGCCTGGGGAAAACAGGATCATCTCAAGAGATCAGGGCGATATGCAGTTCAGCAATTTAAAGGATCTATGTGATTTTGGAACCTGTTAGACCAGGTTTAAACAAAAATTTCTAATTAGAATATGGCGCCTACAACGAAATTGAAATTTTTAGTCTAAATTTTTTATTGGAAGAACATTAATAGTTATTACCAATTGAAATTCTTTTGAATTCCAATATCTGTACTATCTAGAAAAAGCTACAGAACTAGAGCCAGAAATCTAAAAGTGAATTGGGAATTCAGAGTGCAAGGTTTATCTTATAAGCCTCTGCTAATTTTAATGAGGAATTTAGCTGTTTTTCAAACAACAAAGGTACAGAAACCCTCAAAATAAACAAAGTTACTTGTGTTTCCGTAGACATTTGATAGTCAAAAAAAATTTTTTTTTTCTTCTTCTATGCTATTATTGAAGTTTGGTCAAAAAAAAAAAATTTTTTTTTTAAGCTACTTAGCTCAGGGTCATAAGGAGTGAGAGTTTTTAAAGATTTCCGAGTCCGCAGAATGCTCCAGGGGGAACCCCTGAGAGGGATTCTCTCTTTTCTTCTTACAGAGAACATGCGGCTCGTCGTCCGGTGCCGACCCTGCGGGTTTGCAATGATGATCCTGCTGCTGACTGTGCAACCGACGGAGGCCGGATTGGGCCGGCCGGCTGACCCTACACGCCTCCTACAACAGCTGTATGGGACCCCGTGCAACTGTCAGGGAGGACAATCTTCGGTGACCCCAACGAGCTACACGAAAACCGTGGACTGTGGGACTCTGACTATATATCTCGTCACGCGGCCCAGTGCTCGAGGCGGACTGACCCAGCTTTGGCAGTGCGTGCCCAAGCCTACTTTTATAAATAAGGGGGATCCCTGTCCTCAAAACTGTCAAGTGGTAGACCAGATGAATGCCACGTGTTATACCAGCTATTCTGAATGTACCCTAGGAGGAAAGAGGTATTTTACTGCAAAGCCCCATATGTCCTACGTGGAAACCGCTTGATGCTATGTTGGTTGATTGCATTTCTGATTTTGTTTTGATGGTTGTATTTTTTGATTGTTGTTTTGATTATTTGCTTTTACCTGGGTTATAGCTGACTGCTGCCTGGTGCCCCAATCCTCTGGCGGGGGCTCGGACTCGTTGGGCTCCCGCTATCCCCCTCTATCTTGTGCTCATGGCTCCTGCTCTGGGAGCAGCCCTTGCACGTTCGGAGCCACAAGGGCTCATTGCACGAGTACGGGTGCTCCCGAGTATTCTTCCTGAGAAGGGTGTCAGGCCGGAGAGCACTGCACTGAGTTGGCCCCCGACTCAGGGTGGCGAGCCACTTGCATAGGGCCGCCGTCGGATTTTGCCCTGCCTGGAAGTGAGGACGGCGGGACAGGTGGAGCCTTGGCGCAACCTGAAGGGGACGTGCAGAGGCCTCCTCAGTCCCTTGTAATACAGGCAGTGGTGACCGCCACCCCCTTCTACCAACAGGATGGCTCCATAAACAAAGACATAAGGGGGAGATGTAGGGAGCCAGAGCACATTGCGCATGTGCGCATGCGCATGATCGCGCATGCGCAACAACCACATTGCGCATGCGCGACAAACACATTGCGCATGCGCAACAACCACATTGCGCATGCGCGACAAACACATTGCGCATGCGCAACAACCACATTGTGCATGCGTGGCGAGAGCCAATAGAGCGCCACCTCATATGGGGTGATTGGCGAGAGCCAATAGAATGAGCGCCACCCTATGGGGTGATGGGCGAGAGCCAATAGAAGATGAGCACCACCTTAGAGGCGGGGCAACCAGGCTATATAAGGACTGCCATTACCCAGGTTGTTGTTCTTTCTCCCCGTGAAGTTAACTGAATAAAACTGCTGCAGAAGGATCCTCAACCCGTGTCGTCTCACTCTTTGCTGGCGAAGGGAAATCGCGACGCGGGCTACGAACATGACCATCTCGTAGGTGGGCAGCCAAGTGGTCTTTTGACATCCTGTGGAATCTAGTCTTGGCAGACAAGACGGTGTCCCTGATTCTTGATTGTCAACGGAGGTTGGAACTCTGAATTCCTTCTCTCACTTGAGTGAAATGTGATATTCCAACCATAGCTCTTTCGGTTCCTCTTTGGGATACCCAGATAGTGTTCTCATACTGTTTTCATAGGTTCCAGGTCTCTGAGGCGTATGTTAGTGCAGGAAGAATGGTGGAGTCAAAAAGATATACCAGGAGCCAGAGGTTCTTCATCTTCTTAACCACTTCTTCGATGCTCTTGAAGGCGTTCCCTGCTGCTCTCTTCCTCCTGCACAGTTCTGGTGCCAAGTTGTTCCTCATGTTGAGTTCTTGACCCAGGTACACATTGCTGTTGCATTTGGAGATATTCATTCCATTGGGAGCAAATGGAACATCAGGGACTAGTTTGTTTTTCATGAGCATTGTTTTGGTGAGATTCAGCTGCAGTCTGACCTTTCCACACTTGTGGTCGAAGTTGGCTAGCATTTGTGTCTCTTGGCTAATGTTTGGTGTTATTAGAATGATGTCATCAGTGAAGCGGAGGTGGTATTATTGCTGACCATCTATCTTCACTCCCATTCCTTCCCATTCCAGTCATTGCATGATGTTCTCGAGGGTGGCACTGAAGAGTTTCGGTGAAATGGTGTCGCCCTGCTGAACCCCTCTCTTTACATCAATGATCACTTCCTTATAGAATGGTGAGATACTGGTGCTGAATCTGTAATACAGCTCACGGGGGATCCTGATGTACCGAGTTTGAATGCCCTGTTTGGCTAGTGCTTCGATGACCGCTTCAGTTTCAATAGAATCAAAGACTTTCTTGGATTTTAAAGAAGACCTTTGGTTTTTATTACTATCATTATAAATATTATACTCAAAAGAAAATATGAGAACCATGCCTCCAGACCCATCTCAGGCTGAATATCATACCTGGGGCAGCTCAGAGGGGAGGCAGGTAGAAGGACTAACCCTGCCCCAACAGAGCCCTGGCAGCCGAAAACCTCCAGAACTCAATCACTACCATGCTGACCCCATCTACACAGGCTCAGATGAGCCTCATCCATGAGTGAATCTGCTGAAAAATTCAGGTATGTGGGTTTTATGTCTGAAATCTTGAGGCACACATGGAGTTAGGAATGGGCCACCTTCTCCTATCTTTGCTTCCAGGAACCTGGCACTCATGCCTACAAACTGCTTCTGGCACCATATAAGCTCATTAAAGGCCATGATCAGAGACTCACAAATAAACCTTGGAAGAGAGCAACAAGCTGAAGACATGTTGCTGGACCCCAAGTCACCATCCTGTTAAAAACTTGACTCCAGCTGTATCAACCTATTTAAAATTTCAGAATTTTAGAATGTGGCTGTATGACATCTCATACTCCTATGTGGGATATCATACCACTGCTATCCCAGGAGTATCACACTGCATTGGATGAGGTGTAAAGTAGAAGCAATTGATTTTGATTAAATATATACATATATATTTAAATTTCAAGGTTCAACCTGTAATAGCATGTTAATAAATCTCTTATACAAGGGCTTATTGGCTCCAGACTGAGATACAACAATCTTCATATGCTTTCTTCCAAGGAAACTTTGATCATTTTTAGCAGGTTATTCATAACAAGCAATGCAAAGCAAATTATTTAGGACCGGCTATTGGGTGGTGGGGGGGGGGAAATTCAAAATATTGTTGATGGGAAGATGCTATGGTGGTCGGATTAGTCTTGGAATATTGAATGTAATAAATTATTGTGAATAGCTTTATAAAAATGAAATAAAACTTTTTAAAAAAGAAGAAAATATGAGGTGACTTCTAAGCACCTGAGCATAGATAAATATGGTTGCAGATCTATGGTATAAATTACGTTTAGACTTTCTCAGACATCAACAAGCATACTTACAAAACTTTAAAACTTGCTAAGCAAATCCAAAATTAGAAATCTAGAGATTATTTTCTTTACATTACCCACAATATCAACTCAGAGGTTGTAAAAACAGGCACATTTGAAAAATACATATGTATATATTATTGTTAGAGTATATTTTTCTACTTTGGTACCAAATGCAATTTTATAATAATAATCTTTGGTATCAGCGTACAAACAGGCAGTGATTTTTAAATTAAATGGAAAAAAATTGGAAACATTTTCTTAATTATATCATGTATATTTCAACTGTTTAGTATTCCCATGTAGCTAGTGATTTCTATAGAGATAGAATACTTCTATCATTGAAGAAAATTCTGTCTGATAGCACAATTTTTTAGGGAGTTAAATGTATATGATATGTGCCCATTTTTATAGTGAAATTGAAATTATGTACTTAAATTACATATATTAAGGTCAGTATAATGGAATCTGACAAGATTAGTTCAAGACACTACTGGGGCAGGCTTTGAAGGATTTGCAGTGCCAGTAGAAGGGATAGAGTGAATCATAAATATCTATTTTTAAAAAAGAATATTACCTTTAAATGTTATATTGCAATCTTTAGTTGGTGCATAATGGTAGACACTGAAGAAGGTATAGCCAATTCACCTGAACTATTTTCCAGTCTGCTAGTGGCTGAGGCAAATGGGGCCACAGGTGTATGGCTACTACAAAAGTCATGTTTTTGTCATGAAGTGGTAGCCATTAATTACCCCAAAGTAGAGTCATATTTTGCTAATTATACTGTAACATCTGCTGTATGAAGTTTTATAAGGAAATCTGTGAAACACAGATTCTGCTGAAGGGAGAATAAAACTATTTGAAACTCAATGAAGCCAAAGGGGATTTAAATGTCCTAATAAGGAAGATAAGAATACCTTTGGATCCCAACTGAACTACATCAGAAAATTAATGAGACCAGTCTACTTATCCTGAAACTAAAGGGTTAAAGAGAATCAGTATCACTGAGTTAAAAAGAGAATCAGTATTACTGAGTTGAATTTTGAATTAAATTTGCAATTTTTTTATTTAAGTTTCTAAAATACAGGGTCAGAAGCAATAGTACAGCAGGTAGGGCATTTACCTTGTATGGGGCTGACCCCATTTGGTCCCCAGTATCTCATATGGTTCCCCCAAGCACTGCTGCTATAAGGGACCTCAGTAATATCCTAGTATTTCTGATTTCAAATCAATTTTTTACCATATTATGCTACAGAAAATTTGTAGCAATATAATCATAATCATAATCATAATCATAAACTGAGTATTTACATGCTTCAGGAACTTTTTAAGAATTTTCCTTAAATGACTATCTATTGGAAAAAATAAAGGGTAAAAAACCAACCAAAGTCACATAACTGGCAAGTACTTGCACCAAAATTAAAACCCAAGCTAGACTCCAGTAACCTCCTCTCACCAGGTAAAACTGCGTTTTTACCACTATGGAAAATGCTCTTCAAAAATAGTACAGAATAAATAGATGTTGTTTGGCATAGACATTATAGAGGTAGGTTGAATGGTAGTAGAACAAATATATAAAGTGGCAGGTTATTATTTAAGTTAATATAAAACAATGTGTTCTTTATTCTATGTTCATCAAAATCAGAACACAATATTGCCCTTTAAGGTAGGTGATGGGAATATATTACCAATGTTTTCTTATTAAAAGATTGTTTTGAGAGGTTGGGGGATGTGAGAGATAGTACCGGGGTAGGGCAGTTTTCTTGCATGTGGCAGACCCAGTTTAATTCCTAGCAATCCATATGGCCCCCGAGCCCTACCAGTAGTGATCCGTGAGTACAGAGCCAGGAGTTAGCCCTGAACATGACTGGTGTGGTCCAAAAGCCAAAAAAAAAAAAAAAGGTTTTTTTGAGGCCAAGGAGGAGTTGGGAAAATCAATCAATGCATGGAGTGCATGTTTTGCATGTGGAAGTTCCTGGTTCTTTTTTCAGAACAACCCCTGAGTATTGTGTTAGGAGTAGCCACTGAACACTACCAGCTGTGATGTAAAACAAAACCATGCATAAAACAAAAACAAAAAGACAAAGTTGTTCATTTACTTGTCTTAGAAACACAAGTCTGAGGGGGCAAAAAGATCATATAAAGCATACTAATAAATCTCAGAAAATCAATGACAAATACATGAGTATAAGTATTTCTAATTTTTCTGAGGCTCTCTCCTTATAATATATTTATATAATTTTCAATTTAAATGAGTTGCACAGAATTATCACTTTTTGTAATTAATCTTCAACATATTTACTAATAATTAAGCATATTTTATTTTTGATAATATATTACACATGAATAAATTACATAACATAAAATTACTATTTACCCATATCTGAGTCAGAAAATAGTTACAAGAATGAGATGGTAGGCAAGGAACCAAAATTGCTTCTTGGTGATATTTATTTGTGGCCAATTTTACTTTGGTTATTAGAACCAGGGATATTTAATAAAATTAAATAAGAACCTATGTTGATTACTGAACAAAAGATTTGTCATCTAATTTTCATATCTGTAAACTTTTCAATTTCTGTTAGCAGTTTTTAATAACTAAAAAGGATCAAATAGCCTCAAAATCATTATAATGACAAAAAGATAATCTCATCTCATACTCTCTTAATTTCTGCCAGTTTTCTAGGATCAGCTACTTACAGCTCAGATATTTATTATTTAAGTAGTTATTCCCAAACTTCTATGTTGGATGCTATTAGGTTGCTCCTTGGTGTTTGACATCATCTATTACTTTTCAATTTAATCAGCTAAGGATAGGATTCTTTAAAACATAACTTTCCTATTACTCTTCTCCCAAGTCAATTAACTATATCATAGTTATTAAATTACATTGATTACATTCATAAAATATAGACATTTGCTTAAAGGCTGTACATTATACTTTAATTTGGTTTAACTTCCAATAGAACTTCTTTTCTTGAATTTATGTTGGTTTGGTCATGTTAGGGCTGGAGCAATAGCATAGCAGGTAGGGTGTTTGCCTTGCACGCAGCCGACCTGGGTTCGATTGTTCAGTCCCTCTTGGAGAGCCCGGCAAGCTACCGAGAGTATCCTGCCTGCACGGCAGAGCTTGGAAAGGTACACGTGGGGTATTCAATATGCCAAAAACAGTAACAACAAGTCTCACAATGGAGACGTTAGTTAAGCGCGCTTGAGCAAATCGATAAACAACAGGACGACAGTGCGACAGTGCTTGTGTTAATATTTGTCCATTTTTTGTATGCTCAGATTTCCAGTTGGGGCATTATATATAGGTTATGCTAAGTCTCTACTTTTATTGCGAGCATCTGCTTTCATCCTACTTCAAATTGGACAAGTTACAGTCACTTTACAGCTTGCTATAAAACACTTAACTGTTTGGACTTATTTTCCTATTTCATCTTTTCTTCATTTGTGTCAGATACATTCTGAAATAACTTTCTAGGAGTATGTGAGAGCTTTAGTTTGGAGCCTTTGCATGACTGTATTACAAAAACAGTTTATGTTAGTGACTTAATATGATATATTACAAAAACAGGTTTATGTGAGTGACTTAATATGATATTTTAGATGAAAATCAACTTTCCCTGAAATACGTGAGATCAGGTAATGCTGTTGGGCAGTCTACAGCCTTTTGAATTTTCTCCCTACAGATATTGGAATTGTCTTTTCATTCCAGAACTTATGAAATTTGCTATTGTGTATTTTGGTGTGGATGTTCGTACAGTTGAATAAATGAAAAATTATAAGGTAACCCAATTTTGTTCACTTATGTATATTTTATCTAAAAATCTATGTTAAGGTAAAATTTCCAATAAGAAGATTATACTGAAGAAACTTTGGGTCTCAAATTAAAGTGCACTATATTAGAGACTAAAATAACCTCTAAATGAGAATAAGCATATATACTTGAAAATAATTTGGTATATAACTTGTATCTATTTATGTATGTACACAACATCATAATCATCAGCCTCATGCATGAAGGAACTGGCAGAGGAACCCAGGTGTGTGGGACCCGGGGCTGAGACCTCCACACCTGCTCGGATCTGGACTGGGCCTCTTCCGCCCAGATTTCCCATTTTCCAGTATCTAAGCGGCCACACCCAGGGACTGCCCCCAGGGCAGTGTAAAACCACCAACTGCCAACATCCAGAGACTTAAAACCAAGCTCCCCGTGGTGTATTCATATGCCAAAACCAGTAACAATGATGGGTCTCATTCCCCTGACCCTGGAAGAGTGTCCAATGCGGCATTATTGGGTAGGACTAGTAAAGAGAGGCTTCTAAAATCTCAGGGCTAGCATGAATGGGAGCTCAACCTCTAGTTTTTTGAGAATCGTCCATATTATTTTCCAAAAGGGCTGAACCAGTTAGCATTCCCACCAGCAGTGTAGAAGGGTCCCTTTCTCCCTACATCCTCTCCAACAGTGGTTGCTTTTGTTCTTTTGGATGTATGCGAGTCTCTGTGGTGTGAGGTGGTATCTCATGATTGATTTGATCTGCAACTCCCTGATGATTAGTGATGTAGAGCACTTTTTCATGTGCCTTTTGGCCACATGTATCTCTTCCTTGGGAAAGTTTCTGTTCATTTCTTCGGCCCATTTTCTGATGGGGTTGGATGTTTTCTTCTTGTAGAGTTCAACCAGTGCTTTATATACCCTTGATATCAACCCCTTATCTGATGGGTATTGGGTAAATATCCTTTCCCATTCTGTAGATTGTCTTTGTATTCTGGTCACTGTATCTTTCGAGGTGTAAAAGCTTTTTAGTTTAATGTAGTCCCATTTGTTGATCTCTGTTTCCACCTGGTTGGCCAGTTGCATGTCATCTTTGAAGATACCTTTATCTTCAATATCATGGAGGGTTTTGCCGACCTTGCCTTCAATGTACCTTATGGTTTGTGGTCTGATGTTGAGGTCTTTAATCCATTTTGATCTGACTTTTGTGCATGGTGTCAGGTCGAGGTCTAAGCCATTCTTTTGCATGCTCAAGCTATCTATTGAATTTAATATTTGCCAATTTTATTTTTTAATTCCCAAGAATTTTGCTTGTTTCCAATTATTACTTTTTCATGTATCCTTATTTTGTGTTTTTAGGCATAATATCTTCACTTGTATCTTGTAGGATAGCAATTTGAGTGATTCTTCTTTATCTAATTTTTTTTATAATCTGTGAAATTTCTCTATTTTATTCTTGGTCTTTAATTCCTGTCACTTATCTATACCCAGGCCATTACCCTGTTTTATTATTTTCCCCACTATTCACTTTAGAGATTTCCTACCACATACATGACATACATGAGTTTAGTTTGATTCCTCATATTTAAAATTGAGATACTCAAATCTGATTTGGTTTGTTGGAGAGTCAGCCATTGCTTTAGGTAAATCAGTAATGCTTTAGGTAATGAAGATTAGAAAATGCTAGGCTATTTCATCTCTGGAGCCATTCAGTTCCTACAAATAAAAGGCTTTCAGTGTTAGTTCTGTATCTGATTTAGGAGATCTCTACTTAAGAAAGATTTTTCCATATTTAAAACAACTGTTGTTAGATATGAATAAGATATTGACAGAGATACAGTATAGTAGGTGCCTTTAACATTCCTTTATTACTGTTGACTAGATCAACTAGACAAAAAATCCTTGCCTTAAAGGAAGAAATGGAGTTATGGTCTGGCAGACATATCTAGGGCCCTTCATCCTCCAAAAGTTTAGTACACAGTCTTATTCAGTGTACATGGAACATTCTCCAAGATAAACCACATGTTAGGCCACAAAACATAACTCTATAAAATCAAGAACATAGAAATCATGTCAACTATCTTCTCAGAAAATAGAAAATAGAAAAATAATCACAAATAGAAAGAGAAAATTCAAACACTTGGGAATTTAACAAAATATAAATACAAAAGTTTCTCTGATATAAAAAGACCATTAAAAACAGAATTCCATAAAATGAAATAAGATAAAATTAAGATATATTGTAAACACAGTAACAAGTATAGAGACCACAGAAATGGAAAGTTGGTATGCAGACCTGAGCTTACCTAGGCTGGGAGAAAGGTGGGGTGGTGGTGAATAAGAAGGGCCTTTGGAAAATTGATGTATGGAAGTATTCACACTGGTGGTGAATGTGGCATTGGAACGATGCATACATGAAACTGTCATTAACAGTATTGCATGTTACTTTACTATGGTACCTCAATAAAAATGGGAAGGAAAAAAGGGAATTTTTTTTCCTGATGAATCTAGTAATACTTTACATTGATTCAATTGTTTTTACTTCTTGGTCTCACATTGTTCCTTTCTTACTTTCATGGGGCACTGGTATATTAAACTTGGAGTTTATCCCAAGTTCTGAAGCAATTATGCTCCTTCCCAGATATTATCTTCTACAGTCAGTAACATTTCAGCCTTCTCTGCTTTTTTCATCATTTTGTTCTCCACAAACTAATTGAAATCCATGACTCAAAAACGATGATAACACCACCATTCTTTTATTACTGTAGGTTTCTAGAAACTACTCTATCTTGAATATTTTAATATAGTGTCCTGAGAGAAAGGGCATAGTTTTATGTAGTCAAGTCACCATCTGAGTAATGAAAACTCAGTGGAATGCTTTACAGTGATGATTGTCATATAATTTAAAAAGTTAATCTATATAAATAATCCCCATATTTTAGCAAAAAGTTTTCTTTTACATGACTTGACATTAGACTATCATTTGACTTTAACATCAAACAGACTAGGTTTGCATCTCTGAGTTTTCTTCTTCTTGGGCATCGAACAGTGATTACTTTAGGTTTCATCCTTAAAATAAGAATAATAGTATTTCTCTTGAAGGATACTTGTGAGAGCTAAATAATGCAGTTAATAGGGAAGACAGTAGAGATGTGAAGGTAGTAGGGCCTGTCTTTTTACATTTATATGGGAGTTATCTGATACATCTGAAACATAAATAAGTTACCTTAACTCAAAGTCTACATAATATGACACCCTGGTTCTGATATCACTTATTTAGGAAATGATCCATGATTCAAGATTAACATGGAGGTACTGCCATTGTGTTTCAGCAGCATTATGTTTATTATAATAATTGTTGTACTGTTGTGGGATTGGTTGTTTAGTTGATTATTTTTCCTTTTAGGCCATATACCTATATACTCCATTAAAACATGAACCTGGTCTATATAATTTACCTGTATGTTTAAGGCCTTGCAATGTTTCACAGAGTTGGTGCTCAATAAACATTTGTTGAATAATACTATTTGACATTTAGAAATCTGGTTATATTATAAGAAATAATTTTTATAAATGTAGAAGGTATTTTATGAAGTTTCTTTTGTCAGGCTACAAAATTACCAGTAGAGCAATGATTAAATAAATAATATTATTAAAAGCAAAGGAATACAAATCTTGCACAATAAATCAAGGCCCTGTATGAAAATTATATTTGGTTAAACTATTAACATCATGTTTTCTCCTCCCCATTCCCTATCATGGAGCATTGACATTTTATAACTAAAGGAAATGTGACAATTTATTTGGAAATTGGTATTGATTTTTTTATTTCTATATTGCTTTAAAGTCATAATTCCACCATAATTTCTTTTATATCTCAAGTCCTTAGTAAAAAGGCTACAACAAATGTCTATAGATGATTTCAATTTGGTGGGCAATGCCTACAGCTATAAATAGATTCAGCAAATGTGTTTCCATTTCCTCTTTTGGAATGCTTTCTTCCTTAACCCTACCACTTAGACACAGCTACTATCATCAACTAAAGATTACAGTCTTAGCAAGAATGATTTATTAAAAATATAGTGTGACTTTAATTTGCTTACTGAATTGTCTTGGACACTCCCTTATGCCCCCAGAGAAATTAGGAGAAATGGAATCTGGAGAAGGATGAATAATTCTGTTGGTCCTGAGTTAACCCTTACACAGAAGATGTAAATTAAAAAGAGTCTTCTTTCTACTTTCTATCAGTGTATTTAGTGAGCATAGCTGACATGACATAGTGACATGATGACTTCACTGGTGACACTATTACTACTTACACTGAACAAATCTTAAGGATAATTATCTTACATAGTTTATTTTGCTAGTGAAATATATTTTATTTTACTGAGGCTCAAATAGTTTGACATATTTAAACTCTGACATAAACAAAAAATCTCACTAAACAGAAATTCTGACATAAACACATAGAAGTTAATTATATTGGAGAAGATTGTCTTTATATACATACAACTTTGAGTGGAGTGGAATTGGGCTCGAGCGATAGCACAGCAGGTAGGGCATTTGCCTTGCTTGCAGCCAACCCGGGTTTGATTCCCCTGTCCCACTCGAAGAGCCTGGCAAGTTACCGAGAGTATCCTGCCTACATGGCATAGCCTGCCTGGCAAGCTATCTGTGGCATATTCAATATGCCAAAACCAGTAACAAGTCTCACAATGGAGGCGTTACTGGTGCCCAATTGAGAAAATCGATGAACAACGGGATGACTGCAACAGTGCTACATACAACTTTATTATGTCCAAATATAATACATTAATTCAGACCATAGTAAAGCATTAATATCAAATTAATTAATCAATTTATATGATTATACACATATAAACATATGTATAGATTATACACATATTTGTATTTGTGTATAATCACATATACATAACATTGCATGTATACTATGAGAATCATCTGCATATACAAATTCTTATCTAGTTTACAGTATATTTTTAGCTAGGACACAAGCATAGAGTGATAACTAAAGAACTTTTCTACAATTTTCTGATGGGAAGTCTCCCAAGCAGTGCGCAAGGTTTCCAGGGCCTCTCCTAAGAATGATTGGCCAGCCAGGCTAGGTTCAAAGCTAGGACTGCAGGATGCAGAGATACTCAGGTTCTGAAGTGCCAGGGACTACCAAGGCTACAAGCTTCTCGGACCACACCTGGAAATATTCAGGGACCATGTGGTACCGAGGCTCAAGCTTATGCTAAGCATATGCCCCTGACAACTAGGCAATCTCCTTAGTCCTGCATAATCTTAAATAATTTTTCTCCAGAAAATATTCTATTATTCAAGTCTGTATGTTTAAAAATACAGAAGGAGCAGTAGGACATGGAATAAGTTTACTTCTAGACTGATAAGGCAAGAGAGGGTGTAATTTGGGTTTTCTTATAGTTATATCTTTATAGCTTGTAGAGATATTTTGATCAGATAATGACCTATGACTTCTATCAATAATATGTCATGTCAAATCATTAAAGACATATTTGCAATGTATTTACAAATAAAGTCATTGTTTATATTTCTATCATAAATTGCAAGACTGCTTTTGGTTAGATTTCTTTAGTTTATTAGAATTGTTCTTATTTTATTGGCATAGTGAACTTGAAAATATTTGCTTGCTCTGTATCACTGTAGTCCCATTGTTCATCGATTTGCTTGAGTGGGCACCAGCAACGTCTCCATTGTGAGACTTGTTACTGTTTTTTTTTTTTTAATTTTATTTTTTAAATTTTATTGAATCACTGTGAGATAGTTACAAGCTTTCATGTTTGGGTTAGAATCACACTGCTTTTGGCATATCGAATATGTCATGGGTGTCTTGCCAGGCTCTTCCATGTGGGCAGGATACTCTCAGTAGCTTGCTGGGCTCTCAGAGAGGGACAGAGGAATTGAACCTGGGTTGGCTGCATGCAAGGCAAATGCCCTACTCGCTGTGCTATTGCTCCAGTCCAAACATACCTTTTCAATTTTTTCTTTGTCATACAAATTAAAGATTACTCCTCGATTACTGGACTTTGGGGAGTGTTATGCAGAACTGGGCCCATTAGCTACATCCTGTGCTCAAATACCTAGTTTTCCTGGTAACTATCAACATATTATTTCATTCTCCTTTTCGTCAGGTTTCTCTCCAACTTCTCTGAGCTCTCAGAACTCACATGTAGGGTCTGTTCTCTTTTTAATGTAGCCATCTGTAACCAAAACCTAGTCATTCCCATTTTACTTTCTATCTTCCATCCATCTTCTATGGAAGAATCTACAAAATCCAACTGCATCCTTGCCACTGCCACTGGCTATATCATAGGCATCTTAAACTCTTTGCATTACCACCTTGACCTTTTGCTTATTTCTTGAATTTAATCTGAGTCTTATTTATGACCCAAAGTTTTGTATGATCATAGTTTTTAGAAAAATAATAACTCTTACTTAGTTGTGTGCATGGGCACTAAATTGCAAATATCTATTGCAGAATATTATCCCAAAAGTGACAGAAAATCAATCTCTTTCTAATTACCCAAGTTTGTACAGTGAGTAAGCTACTAGATGGATGGACCCAACTGCTCATTTTTCAGTGGGATTTATAAGCTAATGCTGAGCAATAAAGCCTCCTACTGTATAGAATCTTGTTATCTTAGATGTGATTTCCACTTCCTCTTTCCTCATCCCTGCATTTTTTTGAGAAAGCAAAACCTAGTTAAAAATCCTCTTGAAATTTTTACTTTGAGGGTCCATAAATGCTTCTTTTCATTTTACTTCTTTTTTCAAAGAAAACTACAGTAACATTTAATCTTGTCTAGATAAGTTTTATAAATATATTCAACTTTGACATTCTTCCTTCCTCACTATATGCTCTGCAAAGATTGTTTCAATGTTTCAATGAGGATACTATTGACTCAAACAACAAACACAAAGTAGAAGCTTTAAAATCACATTAATTTATTGGTATAAAAAAGTCCTCAGTGGGATGGGTTTTATACATCCAGGATTTGGGTTTACAAATTTGGATTACAAATTTTTTCTAATTTGCCATAGACACCTTGATCCAAATTGGTGTCATCATTAGGCCAATTTTTATTTTATTTTACTGAGGTTCAAATAGTTTGATGTATTTAAACATATTCCAAATTTTCAATATAGCTTCTAATGTATCAATGTCTTTCATTCTTCCTTATTATTTTTTATTCTGAGTTGTGAAGGAAGGGAGAAAGGAAATTACAAAAGTAAGGATCTCTCCATAAGTAAACAAAGTTCTCTTCTTTGATTTAATAGTACCATCATTTATAAATCCCAGTAGTCAAGGATGTACATAAACTATCAGAACCCAACTGCATCCTTGTAGGAGTGGGAGAATAGAAACACTTGAATTCCATCTAAAATTGTCTTAGCCACAAATGGTAGAAAGGAAGAAACACAAATTGTTGATGTCACTTCCATTTTCTCTCCATTGAGCAAGCTGGGATTTAATTCATTATAAATAACTTGTATCCTAAAACATATGAGCTATAATGGTTCTTAAAGTTATATAATTAAGATATTATCAGTGCTCACTTTGCTGCAATTTATTGAAAGAAAACATTATCACTTGTTTTTTTACATGCCTCGATAAGTTCATATAATTGATTTTTGGTTCTACTCTTCTTTTTTTCCTATAGAAAGAGTGTTGGGATAATGATAGTGAAACTAAATTCTGTGCCATTTAATTATATTTTATAATTCTCATAATTAATAAGAATATAATTGTGAGATATGACATAGTGAGTTAAGGTGAAGGAAGAAATGATATTAGGTTAAAGTTGAGAAAATAAAGCTACGGCCCCATGCTGCCCCGGGAGGGAAAAGTTTTTCTTTCTTGGCCTTTCCTTTCCCGGTAGCTTGGTGACTGCCATCTTATAAGGCCTACTAAACAGAGGTATGAGCTTGCAGTGATGTGACTTCTGTCAGAAATTTCTCTGGACTTAATTACTAAAATACCAGAAATCCAAAACCTCATATGCTCTTCATTCTCAGCAATGGAAAACAAATTATCAAATGATGCCTTTTCGGCAGGTCTGATTTTGGGGGAAATATTCCAAATAATAATAGTGAGTTTTCTGTTGAAATATTGAATGTAATCAAAGTAAAGAGAAAGTAAAGTGAAAATCATCAGCCACATAGGCGGGGGGAGGGGGAGGGCAGGGTGGGAGGTATAATGGAATTTTTGGTTGTAGAACATGTGCACTGGTGAAGAGATGGGTGTTTGGTAATTGTATGACTGAGACTTAAAACCTGAAAGCTTTGTAACTTTCCACATGGCGATTCAATAAAAAATTTATTTAAAAGTTGAGAAAATAGAAGGAAATCTAGCTATTGAATAAGAGCCAATAATCTATCATCAAAATAGTGTTCTCAAAGTTCCATCATGTCACTAAGTTCTCTGCTGTGTCACTAAAAGTTTGAACTTCGTATCGTTGGAAGATTTTAATCCTTTGGGAAACCATCTCTAACTTTTAAAAGATATCCAAGGGAAATAGGTTTAGCTTTGAAGCTAAATTTTCTGTAAGTCATCTATATAACTTAGTAAAAACATATGCTTTCTGCATTTGGTATGTGACTAGGGGTTCTACACAATTGCTTAAATTATTATGTCTCAAAAAAGTAAACAGAAATCTTTGCTATTTCAAAGATGCTCTATAGTCCAATAAAAATTAATGATATAATTCACATAAAACATGAGGGTTTAGGAACATGAATTATTTAAGACCTCTTTTTATAACTAATGCAATTAGTTACTTATGTACTCAATTTATTATCACTTGCAGATAATAAAAATCGTACTAGGTTGTGCACAGAATATACAACTAGGTACAGTTACAAATGGATTGAGGAGGGGGGAGTCCCTTTCTGCCCTCTACCCCCCAAAAAGTCTCAATAAAGAATCATCTGTAATCTGCAATAAACAACCTACAAATTCCAGCTACAAATCCTGCAAACAGAACTGTTGAAAACAGCACTTTAAGTGACGGACTGGCATTTCTAAAAGATAATGTCACCATGACATTTTCAATCTTTTAATATCTTTTTATTGAGTCCCACTCATATCATCCTGGAGCTAGAGCCATCTGAGCAGAACTTAAATGTATTTCTGTTGTTTGCCATTCTCCTTCTCACCTGCCAACTGGGTCACGCCAATATAATCTTCCAAGTTCTTAGTGGGAGGAATCTTATCGTTCACACTGCTAAGAACAAAGATGCTTCTTCATGTAAAATAAGAAAATATTCTTTCTGCCATTGATCTGTCTTCAGTAAAGGAATATCTAACTTGAGCTGCCATACTAATTTTATATAACTCCAGAACTGGTAGATGGCAGTAACTGTCAAATCTACAGACATAGATGAGTATTCTGGGTTAGGATTGTATGCCTGAAAAATTATATAAAATGCATATAACAACATACAAGGCAACTTATTTGATTATATAGAATTCTTGAGTGATTATGACCAGTTGAAACAAGAAAGAAAATGAAAGATAATTGCTGGATGATTTTATCTCTTATGTTGACAATAGATAACAGAAGCAAATAAACTAGTAGTACAAACTACACAGCTAGCTTCTAACGTTGCTGAAAACTATGGTGGTTTTTAGAGAAAAAAGAGGTGGTGAGAGGAAGGAATGGTTAAAGAGGTATTTGTGGTCGGAAGGATGGCACTGCGACTTTGATGGTAAGTGCAGTGAATTCACAGAGATATGAAGCTATCCCTGTCATTTTGTCAATATTATAAAAGAATGATAAAAAGTTTTAAAAGAAAGACAATAGGGTAGACACCGGTCTAGTAAGAATGTTTTCTAATTTTTGCTCGTGGTTTTATTTAATTTTGTGTACAAAATGATTTTAAATGTTATTTAAAATATCACATATAGTAAAATATTACTGGGAAATAAAAGTTAAATAAGACATATGGAGGCTGGAGTGATTGTACACTGTGTAGGGCATTTGCCTTGCATGTGCTCAACCTTGGATCAATCTCCAGCACTCAATATGGTCCCCTGAGCTGATCAGGTGTGATCCCTGAGCACAAAGCCAGAACTAAACCCTGGGCACTGCCAGCTGTTGCCTCAAAACAAAACAAACAAGAAAAGAATGAAGAAAAAAATACCTGAAAATTTTTTGTGCTCAGAAAAGAATGTCATTCAATAAAAGATAACTTATTTTAATTGCAGATTTTCTTTCATCTATTATTATAGTAGTTATTCCACTGCTAGTTGCTCATAGTCTCAATGTCAAAATCATCTTTGTCATAGCTCTTTTAATAGATTATTTCCCCTTTAATTGATAGATTCTAGATAGTTGTATATATATATGTGTGTGTACTTATAGTTATGTGTAATACATATTATAAGTCAAGGTTCTCTAGAGAAACAGGCCAATAGGATGTATGTGTATATTAATATATTTATATTATATGCACTATAGTGTATGTACAAAGATTAATTTTTGCCAGTTTAATTTTTTAATTTAATCCAAAATCAGTATTTTTAATTATATAAAATAAAACACTGTTATACTGTTATCACAAAATTGGAAAAGATGAAAAGTACAAGAGAAAAATAGCAGTCAACAATAATAAAAAGAAAAAATAAAGGTCCGTTTTCTTTGAGAACTTTTTGAACATAAAAAAATATAATGGAAAGTATAGCAGACCTCCATGTCTCCATCACCTTGATTCTAGAATACCAATGTTAGAAAATGAAAGAAATTTCTTTATTTTAGGGAATTGACCCACCTGCATTGCATCATGAGCCATCAGACTTAGAAGAAACAATGGAACAATGAAGTCTCAAGGCAGTCTTCCAGGTAATTCTCTCTTGTTCCAGGATACTGATTGTTTTGTTTCCCTGAGACCTCCAATGGATCAAACAAAATCCACCTGCATTATAAAGGACAATTTACTTACTAGATGTCTACCAATTGCAATGTTAATCTCTTCCAAAAACACCCTCTTAAATGGGCATATAAAAGTAACTGCCTCAAATTTAGAAAGGCCAATATCTATGTTTCTCTCTACAGCATACACATAATATCTTTTTGTTATTTATTTATTTTTTTGAGCCACACTGGTTGTTCTCAGGGCTTCCCCCCTGAGATTTTGTTTTCTTTTGTTCCCTCTTGCTATCACCAAACAGATTAGAATCAAAACTACAAACCGGGTCTGGATAGCGTTGGGGGTAAGATGCTTGCCTTACCTGTGGCCAACTCCTGGAACCCATAAGGTCCTCAAACACTGACAGGAGTGACATCTGGGCACAGTACCAGGACCAGCCCTGAGCACCAATAGGTGTGGCTCAACCTTCCATCCCCCCTTCTGTTAAAAAAAAAAACACAATAACAATTATGTGTGAATTGTGACATATCATTGAACTATAAAAGTCAATGTCCATGTCATTTATACAGTGGAAATATTGCACCTATTTTTTAAGGTTGTGTTTAGCAAATGGAGCCTGTTTTCTATCCATTCAAACAAACATTTACATAACTTCATTTTTTCCAGGTCTCTATTTCTACTGCTCACACCCTAGTCAGGTTAATATATCTCATCTGGACTTGTTCAGTAGCCTCCTAAATTATATCCTCACTTTAATCCGAGAGGGTATAGGAGGCAGTTTTCAGGAAAAGACTGAATGAAAAAATTGATATATGAATAAAGCATAGATATACCTCATAAAATGTTTTTTGGTGAAAGGTTCAGATGTTCTAAAGAAGACAAAAGGAATTTCAAACAGAGGAGTGTTTGGGAGAGAAATCCTTACCTTGTGTTTTGTGAAATGGTATTTCTTTTATTATGCTCTCTAATGTGAAAACATCGCTTACAAGTATTTTTGATACAAGAGTGAAATATGCTTTTTTGCTCTTTCTTGATAGCTGTCTAAAGGACCATGTGACCTGCCCAATGAAAGGGAAGTGTGTGAATTGCCCACAAAGCACATGTCGGAGAGAGAGCACGATAGGCTACAGGCTGCTACCAAAGTCAAATGTTGACTAATTAAATATTAAAGATTATTTTTTCTGTAGTATCAATACTAAAGCAGGTGTAACAGCAGGATGAGGTCTCTTCCATCAGACTCTCACATTTCACGCTGAACAATATTTAATGCTTCCTATACAAGCCTTTGGACTCCTTAGTGAATGTAAAACAGGTGTACCAAGACTTAGTTACTCTAAATTTGGCATTTTAGCATCTTGATGTAGAAAAATAACAGGGGTGAGCTTGAGACTTCTAGCTCAAATCTACAAAATACAAAAAGCCAGACTGATGCCTCCCTGCAAATAATAAAGGGTTAAGTAGAGTTGCAATTTTTAAGGAGCGATAGTACAGCAGGTAGGGGGTTTGCTTTGCACGCGGCCAACCTGGGTTTGATTCCTCCGTCCCTCTTGAAGAGCCCAACATGCTACCGAGAGTATCCCGCCTGCAGGCAGAGCCTGACAAGCTACCCATGGCGTATTCAAATGCCAAAAACAGTAACAACAAGTCTCACAATGGAGACATTACTGGTGCCGCTAGAGTAAATTGATGAACAACGGGAAGACAGTGCTACAGTGCTATTCTGTAAACATGAGACTATTTAGTAAGTAGTCTTAAATAATAATGTAGTAAGAACTTAATACACACAGTAACATAACTTTTAAAAATGTATATCCTTTTATTTTATTTATTTATTTATTTTAAAATTTTTATTTAAAGAAAATATTTAAGATTTTATTAATGAAACACCATGTGGTACAGTTGTAGACTTACAAACTTTTATGCTTGTGTTTCAGTTATACAGTGCTCGAGTACCCATTCCTCCACCAGTGCTCATTCTCCACCACCAATGATCCCAGTATCCCTCCCACCACCCCCAGCCCATCCACCCCCACACCCTGTCTCTGTGGCAGGGCATTCCCTTTTGTTATCTCTCTATAAAAATGTATATCCTTTTAATAATTGATCACAAAGATTAAATTTTTCAAAGATCACAATGATTATTTTGCACACTTTGCATTATATCACCAATTTTCATTCTTTTTTTTTTTGCCACTCCCCATTCTTATTTTCATTCTTGGTTACTACATGAAACTACTCAAAATGGAGGAGTAGTTATAAATACAATAGGAAATAAATATCTGTTCCTATCCTTTCTCCTGAGTCTTAGGCTGATCTAATTAAAAATAAACAAAACCCAACACACACACACACACACACACACACACTCCACCAGACTCACAAATTAGCCATGAACTAAACTTCTTTTCATCCAAATGTTTCTGAAAATTAGTTGTGGGAATCTCTCTTTTTTTTTTTTTTTTTTTTGCTTTTTGGGTCACACCCAGTGATGCTCAGGGGTTACTCCTGGCTCTGTACTCAGGAATTACTCCTGGCAGTGCTTGGGGGACCATATGGGATGCCGGGGATCGAACCCAGGTCGGCCGCGTGCAAGGCGAACGCCCTACCCGCTGTGCTATTATCGCTCCAGCCCCGTGGGAATCTCTTTTTATCTTGGATTGGATTCAGTGAGGCTGAAAATTACAGCAAGAGTTGCATAGCCAAATAAAATAGGAATAGGTAAAGATGAGGGACATTGTAGGATTAGACTACATGAAGAAGGACCGATCAAGTTCAGTATACTATGAGAGGAGTTCTAAAGTGCAGCCATATTTGGTAATGGTTAGTGAAATAGAGGGTGAACATGCTTATGAGGATTTATAGAAATTTTGTGTATATCATTAAATGCTACTGTTTGGTAATTCTTAGGAATAAAACATGGAATGAATGTGAGAGATATTGTTACTTATTCCCAGGATCTTTGTTATGTTTTATTTGTGCCTTGAGAATAGGGTGGGGAAACTGAGTCAGTGTAGACTATCATTAGAATAGATATATAATTAAGGTTCATCCACTCATAGACTTGGACCCAAACTCAGAGGCTTCCAAAAGCAGCCATAGGCTTCTCAGTTTATCTAGCTTCATTCTCCAGTGACTAATAAATCCAGGAAGAAAGGAAAACCACCATGAGATTAACTGAAATGTCTTTCCTCATTGCCTTTTACTACTAGCACAAAAATAGATTTTCCTGTGTGGTGAGTTCTTGAGAATTGTATGAAAGATTCGCATACAAAACTCAGAAGGCAAAAAGTGAGATTTATTGTTCTGATGTAGATGGGTCTAGGTACACCTCCCCCCTCCACCCAGCTGTCTAGGTCTCTCCTTTATCAGTGAATATGTTACCAGTTCTGACCTTCTCGTTGCCCCTTCTGTGAATGACCTCCCTGTCTTGTCCCACAGAGTCTACGCGCCTCCCTTGAAAAACAGCCATGTTCTATGTTCCTGCATTGCTCTCTCAGTCTCCAGCCGTGGCCATATGTGCATGGGTGAGATCCCTGTGCTCTATTCCTGTTGCTGGACTACCCTAACAATTCCTGTCATTTTGTCCTGGCTTTCCTAGTTTCTGGCCATAGGCATATGCGCATGGCTGAAACTCCTGTGCTCAGCATCTTGTCACTACGTGGGCATCTGAGTCCTACCTGAATCTGAGCTTTCCTGATTATATTCTCCACTGTCCTGACTTATGGGGCCTGCCTATATTTGGCTATCTGTCTGGCCACACAACCCTATCTGATCATGCAGGTCCTGAAAGAAAGGGTTGGAGAGAGGGAGCAAGGAGGGGGTGGGGAGAGGGAGAGAGAAGGAGGAAGAGAGAGAGGAGTGAGATGGGGCTGGGAGCTTCCTTTTTTTTTTTTTTTTTTTTTTTTGCTTTTTTGGTCACATACAGCAATGCTCAGGGGTTACTCCTGGCTTTGCACTCAGGAATTACTCCTGGCAGTGTTCGGGGGACCATATGGGATGCTGGGAATTGAACCCGGGTCAGCCGCATGCAAGGCAAAAGTCCTACCCACTGTGCTATCACTCTAGCCCCTGGGAGCTTCCTTTTATCTGCTGCCATATTCCACTCCCCTCCCTCCTGCTTTCCCGTTATCTATTCTGATTGGCTACTTGTTCCATGAACAAGATTTACAGAGACCAACGAAATTAATTGATATTCCACCCTTCTGCTCTTGCTGTATCACTACTTCAAACCCACAGCACCGAGAATATCCAACTATTCAAGGACTGAATAAGGAATTGTGGTAAGAGGGGGCATGTAAATTGGGTATTCCCAATTGGATATTGCCTAACCTATACTGGATTCCCTCAAATTTGATTTGTGAACGAATGAATCAAGTTGAATAAATCAAATCAAACTTTTCAGACCTGTACATTGAGAGAAAAATGTTCATGAAAAGAAAAAGAAATCAGAAAAGACAATATAATACAGATAAAGAAATATTTTATATTTTTCTCCATAGGATGAAATTTTAATCATACTGATTTTTCAGCAGAAAATGTCACTTTGTCAGATAGATTTAAATCATAATTTACTTTAACCACTTTGCTGCAGTTCTGGAACAGAAGACAAGCAACTCTGTCAGAGTGAACTCAATTTGTCCTTAACATTTCAAAAATGTTTCTTTCTCAGCTAAGAAGTCCTAATAACCGCGCACAACTAAAATATACATTTCTATCTGTTAGATGCTATACAGTTACAATTTTCACAAGTTTTTAGGACATGACTTGTGTCAAATTTCTAGCAGGCCAAAGCTATGTAAATATGCTTCAACATAGTAACATTCAAGGTTGCAATTAATCTTGTAAGCTTCATTTAAGGAAAGTATAAAATAGGATAATAATTCACACTGAAGTCTTCGGTTTAGTCCCTCAAAGTCATTAATCATTTTAGCAATAAAGAGAATTATATTCTGGGAAGAAATAAAAAGGTTACATATGACACTTATAAAACTGATATTCACTGCTCCTGTGGAGGTCTTTCTCCAACTACAAAGATCTTAGTCTCCGGCAGACTCTCTGCTAAGTATATGTAATATGAAGTATCATATCACAAAATCAAAGAGAGAGATTGTGGTATACAAAAGACAATTTGAGGGAAGCAGCTGAGGAAAGGAAAAGATATCTGAGGAAAAGATAAAAACCCAGAGGCTAGCAGGGACTTAAGAACTTTTTCAGATTGGCAGCCAGTTCGTGATGGAGGTGAATAAGAAAGCTGCTCTCCGCACACCCAGGATCAGTCCCCCTGCCATGAGGAGGAGCCCTGGCGTCCCATACAATGATACACATTGCCTAACCTAGACTGGATTCCCTCAAACTAAATTTCTGAATGAATTAATTAAGTTGAATAAATCAAATCAAACTTTTTTTTTAGATCTACTAATTTTATTTATTTATTTATTTAAATTTTATTTTATTGAATCACCATGTGGAAAATTACAATGCTTTCAGGCTTAAGTCTTAGTCATACAATGCTGAAACAACCATCCCTTCACCAGTGCCCATATCCCACCACCAAAGACAAAAAACAAAACAAAACCACAGTACACCTCCCATCCCGCCCACCCCTGCACCCCCCCCACCTTGTAACTGATAAATTTCACTTTACTTTCTATTTACTTTGGTTACATTCAATATTTCAACACAAACCTCACCATTATTATTAGGAGCACCCCACTAGAGTTAGACCTGTTGTGAAGAGAAATGAGGTTTTGTATTTCTGTACTTTAACAACTAAGTCCAGGGAGATTTCTTCCGGATATTGGATCATTGCAAACTTGTAAACCCCATCTGTGGTCGTCATACTATGGAGGTCCCCACGCTTTTCATCCCCTGGAAGGGACAGGCGAGAGAGAGAAATACCTTTCCCCTCCTGGGCGGGCATGGGGTCGCGGCTTAGTTCTCTGGCTGGAGACAATCTGCAAGGAGCAGTTCATGTTGAAGTTGGTTCAGCTGGGTCTGGATTCATGCTCGTGCAGCTGTGGAGGGGCGCATGCGCGTGTGGCCCCCGGGGTCACATCTCGGCAGCGGTGGGAGGGGCCTCAAATCAAACTTTTGAGACCTATACATTGAGAGAAGAATGTTCATAAAAAGAAAATGTTTTTTCACAAAGGAAAATGTTTCATGATGTAATTTTGATGAGTCTACCCTTTCACCCAGGTATCACTCTCCCTGTTTTCAGGATCTCTGACTCCTCATGGGCCAAAATACTGGTAGCAAGGAGTATTAACTAAGGTCTACCTGGTGACCCTCCTACCCAGTACGCCTCTCAGTTTATATTGGAGCCATGTGGGTTTATAAACTACAGATGGTGCTGGTAGACAGCAAAGG
This sequence comes from Sorex araneus, assembly GCF_027595985.1. Classification (NCBI taxonomy): domain Eukaryota; kingdom Metazoa; phylum Chordata; class Mammalia; order Eulipotyphla; family Soricidae; genus Sorex; species Sorex araneus. The sequence continues at coordinate 109,942,072 of NC_073305.1, forward strand.
GTCTAGCCCAGCCCAAAGAGGAAATTGAGCCTCACTGAGGCCCGAGTCATGAGTGATTAGAGCTTTACCCCCAAAGTGATAAAGCAATAAAAATTTGGATAAATTCAGTCACATCAAGGAATACAAGGAATAGTGACCAAAGTTCAAAAAGATCTTCATTACATTAGAACTTTTAAACTGCCTAAAGTCTTTTCTTTTTTTAAAAAAATTTTTTTATTAGTGAATTACCATGTGGTACAGTTACAAACTTATGAACTTTCATGTTTGCATTTCAGTCATACAGTGATCGTTTACATCCCTCCACTAGTGCTCATTCACCTCCACCAATGTTCCCAGTATCCCTCCCCCTCCCCCCACTCCAGCCCCCACCACACTACCCTGCCCCTGCATCAGGGCATTCCCTTTTGTTCTCTCTCCTTTTGGGTGATGTAGTTTGCAATAGAGGTATTGAGTGGTCATCATATTCAGTCTATAGTCTAAGAAGACTTTTCTCTTTTTCAAATGTAGGAGTACTGCTATTTATTCAGCCATAGATTAAGCTGATTGAATTGGTCATGAACTCCACATAACTTTTTTTTAAAAATCAGAAAATTATTTTATTTTGTTATTTTATTATTATTATTTTTAAAACCACCATGAGATACAGTTACACCATGAGAAACTGTTTGAGTTTCAACTATACAATAATCATTCACCCAACCCTCCACCAGTGCACATCTTTCACTACCAAGAACCCCAGTATCACCCCTATTGCCCCCCCACCCCATCCCGCCTCTATGGCAGACAATCTCTCCCATACTCTTTTTGTATTCATATGAATAGAATAAGATGTCATGCAACTGTAAGAGCAGCCACGTGCTCCTGGAATTCTAAGATTTTAGATAATTAAGGTCTGGAGAAATTTCTGCAGTGAGCAGCTCAGTTGGGAGATTCTTTTGTTTGTCTCCAGATCATGCCACCAAGGAACTTAAGTAGCAGCTGGAGGCAGTTTGTGGGCGTGACCTACAGGATCCTATGGGGATGGGGGATGAGAGGGATTGGCCCATCTTTTATCCCTTGAGGCCTGGAGTTTGCCCTCACTCAACCTGTATACCTGCACTTCTCATTGGGTTCTGGAAGTTGGTGTCCATTGGAGTTTTTAGGGGGCAGGTGGAGGGATGATGCCTTCCCCTATTTGAGGCACCCTGGTGAAGTAGGCCTGGCTTAAACTCCAGAGGCATCTCTGCAGTGAGCTGTTCAGTTCGAAGATTCTTTTGTGTGTTTCTGTCATGGCCCTTGTTTCCATATCTTCCAGGAAAATAAACTATTGGCTTATGCCCTGCAGGGCACGCCTGCTAGCCTCCAGCACACCATGCCACAGGCCCTAACTTTTTTTGATCTTTTTCGAGATTTATGGGTCCCTGAAATAAGGCCAATAAATGAACTTGCATTTATATATGAGCTTGCTGAGCCGGAGGTGGTTTGTGGGTATGGCTCCCACCTACCTAACTTTTGGCCACTTAATTTCTTGGTAAACTTGGTCCCAAGTTGTTGGGGTCTGGCCATAGGTGCAGTGGAAATTTTGGGGATCAGGAAGTTCACGCACCATCAGGCTGCTGCTGCACTCACCCTGCAGGTACACGTTGACCTGCTGGTGGCACCATACCCCTTGCCTGAAGTGTTTAGACAAATAATCTCTGATATCTAATGATCTAGGGAAAAAAGGAAGTGAAATGAGTGAACATATAATCAATAAGTTTGAAGAGAGTATAATGGGAAAAAACTGAAAGAAGTTTTTCAATTAAAAATTAATACATGAAAGAATACAATGGTAAGTTTGAGCAGCAGAATGAACAAAGATGAAAACTGGAGCAGTGACCTAGAAGACAAGGTACTTACCTCCTTCAATAAAAAAGAAATAATAGAAAATAGATTGAGAAAAACTGAAGAAAATTTAAGAGCTATTATTGACAATACCTGGAGGAATAACCTAAGATTAATAACAACTCCAGAAGGAGAAGATAAAGGAAAAGGGGAGAAAAATGATTGATTGGTTGAAGAATTAATAGCTGAGAACTTCTTCACATTTTTAAAAACTTCATTTGAACAACGTGATTTACAAATTATTCACAATAAAGTTGTTTCAGGAATTCAGAATTCCAACACCAATCGCATCACCAATATGCCCTTACCTCCACCAAAGTCCCTAGTTTTCCACCCATATCCCAAGCCTGCTGCCTTAGTAGGCACAAATTAAATGACTTTATACTGCTTTTTACAACATATATCTTGCAATCGTGTTACTAAGGATTTACTGAACTGTTAGATGTAGCTGGACCTTTAGTGTTATTGTTTTTACTCATTGAGCTCAGTAGGCTTTTACACAATTTTCCTATCCATTGCTTCTACTGGGCTGTCAAATCTGTGAAGTTTGGAAAAGTTGTGTGGCTGCACATGTGGCTGCTCAGTTCAGGAGATTTGGAACTGATAACGATCAACTGCAGATGTTTCTCTGGCATCTCGCCAACATCAGTCATGAAGCTAGGCTGCTTCTCTGGCAGTAGGTGGAGCTGGATGTGGTGGGGGGTGGGGGTGGGGGGTGAGTTCTGGAGCTTGGTCTGTCCTCATTCCCCCGCTAGGGCTCCAGAGATCTTGACCAGGTGACAGCTGAGCTAACCTCGAATAACACACTTTAGGAGTCTCTCTGAGATCAGTTCTAAACCTCAAACTTCCCAAATTTGAAGAGCGATACTGGTATACTGATATAGAAGGCCCAAACAGTGCCAATAAAGGTAAATTTAAATAGAAAAATTTCAATATACATTGTAATAAAAATGACAAGAACAAATATAAAGATAGACTCATCAACGTTGCAGTCAGGAGCAAAACCTCACATACTAAGGGGGGGAAAATAAAACTCAAATGAAATTTCTCAAACTAAACCCTCTAATAAAGAAAAGAATGCTATATTCAAATTATTGAATGGAAATAACTCCAACTAAGAATACTCTACCCTAACAACAGCTAAGGACATTTATCATTTCTAAACCAGCTTTGTTAGGTGTACTGAATGGCTTTATATAAAGTGCAAAGTTCAAAAGGCAAAAGCAACCAAAATCTTTAAAAAGCAATAGCAGCAAGTTTCTTCATTTCTCTAGATGCCAAGGGACTGAACACCCCAATAAAGGTACAGAATGGTGGGTTAGTCAACAAAGCCCAAACTTCTGCTGTTTATAAGAAACACACATGAATGATTACAATAGACACAGACACAAATCAGAGTCAATAGTTGGAAGACAATCATATAGGAAAATGATAAGTTAAAAATCAAAAAGCAAGGACAGCCTTACTTGACTCAGAGCTAATAACATTGAAGCTAAAGTTATAAGAAATTAAGAAAGACATAACATGCTTGGGAAGAAATTAATAGATTAAGAGGACTTAACACTTTTCAATATATATGCACCAAACAAAGGTGATTCAAAAGAGTAAAAAATAAAGCAGGAGCTGATTAAAATAAAGATAAACAGCATTGAAAAATGCTTAGATGGAATCTAAAAGGAGAGAGAAAATCTAAATAACTCAGATCAGAGATGACTGGGAAGAAATTACAACAGACCTCAGAAATATGAACAACTTCATGCCAATTAACTGGACAACCTAGAAGAAAGGTTGTATGTTCAGAGTCATACAATCTTTGAATCAAAACAAAGTAGAAACACCTAAATTATGGGGGCTGGAGCAGTAGTACAGCAGGTAGGATGTTTGCCCCTTGCATGTGACCTACCCGGGTTTGATTCCCAGCATTTCATATGATCCCCCAAACACCGCCAGGAGTAACTCCTGAGTGCAAAGCCAGGAGTAACCCCTGTGTTTCACTGGTTTGACCCAAAAGGCAAAAAGAAAGAAAGAAAGGAAGGAAGGAAGAAAGAAAGAAAGAAAGAAAGAGAGAGAGAGAGAGAGAGAGAAAGAAAGAAAGAAAGAAAGAAAGAAAGAAAGAAAGAAAGAAAGAAAGAAAGAAAGAAAGAAAGAAAGAAAGAAAGAAAGAAAGAAAGAAAGAAAGAGAGAAAGAGAGAGAGAGAAAGAGAGAAAGAAAGAACAAAAGAGAGAAAGAAAGGAAGGAAGGAAGGAAGGAAGGAAGGAAGGAAGGAAGGAAGGAAGGAAGGAAGGAAGGAAGGAAGGAAGGAAGAGAGAGAGAGAGAAAGAAAGAAAGAAAGTAAGAAAAAGAGAAAGAAAGAGAGAGAGAAGGAGAGAAAGAGAGAGGAAGAGAGGAAGAGAGAGAAAGAGAGAAAGAGAAAAAGAAAGAGAAATAAAGAAAGAGAAGAAGAGAGGTAGAGAGGAGGAGAGAAAGAGAGAGAGAAAAAGAGAGAAAGAGAGGGACAAAGAAGAAAGAAAGAGAGAAAGAAAGAAAGAAAAAAGAAAGAAAGGAAGGAAGGAAGGAAGGAAGGAAGAGAAAGAGAGAAAGAAAGAAAGAGAGAGAGAAAGAAGGAGAGAAAGAGAGAGGAAGAGAGAAAGAGAGAAAGAGAGAGAAAGAAATAGAGAGAAAGAGAGAGAAATAAAGAAAGAGGGGAAGAGAGGTAGAGAGGAGAGAGAGAAAAAGAGAGAGAGAAAGAGAGGGACAAAGAAAGAAAGAGAGAAAGAAAGAAAGAAAGAAAGAAAGAAAGAAAGAAAGAAAGAAAGAAAGAAAGAAAGAAAGAAAGAAAGAAAGAAAGGAAGGAAGGTAGGAAGAAAGAAAGAAAAAAGAAAGAAAGAGAGAGAGAGAAGGAGATAAAGAGAGGAAGAGAGGAAGAGAGAGAAAGAGAGAGAGAGAAAGAGAAAAAGAGAGAAAGAGAGAAATAAAGAAAGGGGAAGAGAGGTAGAGAGGAGAGAAAGAGAGAGAGAAAGAGAGAGAAAGAGAGGGACAAAGAAGAAAGAAAGAGAGAAAGAAAGAAAGAAAAAAGAAAGGAAGGAAGGAAGGAAGGAAAGAAAGAAAGAAAGAAAGAAAGAAAGAAAGAAAGAAAGAAAGAAAGAAAGAAAGAAAGAAAGAAAGAAAGAAAGAAAGAAAGAAAGAAAGAAAGAAAGAAAGAAAGAAAGACCAAAACTAGTAAGGTAACAGTAGTTAAAAGTCTTCTGAAGAACAAAACCCTAGATAAAATTGGGTTGACCAGTAAGTTCTACCAAAATTTCAAAGACTTATTACATATGCTTCAAGCTTTTCTAAAATATCAAAATGAAAATTCCTCCTAACAGTTTCTATGAAGGCAGTATTATAATACTACCAAAAGCAGAGAAATTACTTGAAAAGAAGATTTCAAGCAGATATCCCCAATGAACATGGATGCAGAGATCCTTACGAACATTTTGGTAAATAGAATACAAAACAATACCAGAAATATTGTGTACCATGATCAAGAGGAATTCAATCTGGGGTTGCAAGGATGGTTCAATATATGCAAAATAATAACTAAAAAATCTTATAAAAGAGAAAAAACATGTGATCATATTTATGGATTCTTAGATTCTTACAAGATCCAGCATTTATTCATGATGAAAGTCCTGAAAAATGGGATTAAAAACACAAATTCACAGTCAACATCATGCTCAATGTGAAAAAATTAAAGCCTTCCTTCTGAGATAAAGAGCAATTCAAGAATAACTTAAAAAAATGAATCTTTCCTTTGAGATAAGGAGTAAGACAAGAACACCTGCATACTCCACTATTATTCAATAGAATTTTAGAAGTTCTTATCATAATAATCAGGAAAAAATATACTTAATTTGGAAAAGAAGTTAAGCTATAATTATTTGCAGATAACCTGATAATATTCACAGAAAAGCCTAGAAACTATGCCAAAATATTTTTAGAAACAATTAAACTGTATAGAGAGGTAATTGGCTACAAAATTAACACACAAAAATCAATTGCTTTTTATATGCAAGCAATAGGCTAGAAGAGAAAAAATTCAAAAAATACAACTTTATTTAAGCTATTGTTTCAAGTCATTAAGTACTTTGGAACAAGAAGATGAATTTTTTACATATTAAAAACTATAAGTCACTATTGAAATACACAAAAATATACTGGGAAATGGAAATATTTTATGTTTATGAATTGGAACAATAAAAATTATCACAATGACCATCTTTGCTAAAGGATTATATAGATTTAATGCAATCGCCATAAAAATGCTAATAGCTTTCTTAAAAAACTTTAAAAAAAGACTACTAAAATTTGTATGGAATCACTGTCACTGTCACTGTCATCCCGTTGCTCATTGATTTGCTCAAACGGGCACCAGTAATGTTTCCATTGTGAGACTTATTGTTACTGGTTTTGGCATATCAAATATGCCATGGTAGCTTGCCAGGCTCTGCCATATGGGCTAGATACTCTTGGTAGCTTGCCAGGCTCTCCGAGAGAGGTGGAGAAATCAAACCCGGGTCGGCTGTGTGCAAGGCAAAAGCCCTACCCACTGTGCTATAATATGGAATAATAAAAACAAATAGCCAACACCATTCTGAGAAAAAAAAAAGAAATTATACTTACTCACTTTAAATGATAATTATAAAGCTGTAGTAATCAAAGTTGTGTGGTACAAAAATAGATTAAACCCTCAGATTAATGGAACAGAATTGAGAGCCCAAAGATAAACCCAAGATTTTAGATAGAAAATCTATGAGAAAGGAACTGGCTGTATGGAGTGGAGCAAGGAAAATCTCTTCAGTAAATGATGTTGGGAGAACTAGACAGTTACATGCAAAAAAAAAAAAAGAATATGGAACTTATCTTATATCATTCACCAGAATTCATAAAATACATAGAAAAAAGCAGGCAAAATCCTCAGGATATGGTCCTTAAAGGATCGAAATGATTTTACACCAGAGGGACAGACAACAAAGCAAAAGTAAACAGGGGAATGAATCAATTCAAAAGAGTTTTCATAGCAAAGGAAATTTTTTAAAGTAAAAGAATAATCATTTTATGGGGGAAAAGACTTGTGTATCATGCATCAGATAAATGGCTAATATCCAAGTTATATAAAACACTCATAAAGCTTAACAGAAAATCCCAATAATTCTGTCAAAAATGGAGAGCGGTAATGAAAGACAATTCTACAAAGAGGACATATAACTGGATGGTCAGGAGGCACATAAACAAGTGTTCATCAGCATTTATTAACACAGAAATTAAAAGAACAATGAGAAATTAAAGTGATAATGAGATATCTCATATCAGTGTGGATGGCATTTATCTTAAAGACTTGAAACAACCACTGTTCATGGGAAAATTGTACAAAAGGAGCCCCTCTGTTGGGTAACATTGGGTTGTCCTTACTCCTCCTGTAGGGCTCTTAGGTTTATTGAGCCACTTCCACAACAGTGCCCTTCAGGCACACCCAATTCCATCAAGCATCAATAATCCTATATTGATTTTCTCTTTCCTTTACGTCATTTTCATGGTTTATTTATCAATATCTTTTTTGTATAGACACAGGAAGACAGTTCATGCCATGCTTTTGTAACATGGGAATTGAATGACTCCAAAATATTTACTCCTGGGCATCCATATTTAATTGACTTAAGTCTCAGTTACCCTTAGTTTCCAGCACCCCAAAAGCAGGGTCCTGACAAGGGACTAGATGAACCTAGGGCAAGCTGTGAGCTACTGTGGCATAAAAATGGACCAGGCAAAGCACCATGATATTTAAGTATAAGTTGAGAGCATGATCATGGACAAACTCTGTCATGAGCCAAAAAGAAGTAACCGAATAAGGATCCTGCTGGGGTTAGGAAAGACTAACCTGGCCTGAGGACTATGGTCTGGAATATATAGTGAGATATCTCCAGGAAGAGCTAACCTTTAATCTTAATATAATCTCTTACTGTGTTCCTACAACATGACTAGAAATATTATAAGAAGTAAATTTATTATGATGGCTTAAATGGACTACTAGCGGAGGAAAGGATAAACGATAAAGGATGGAATCCAGCCCTCTAGTGAATCTCCTAGTAATCTGGAGTATTCTCCTCAGATGAGATTCTGTCCTTGGGTTAATCTCCTGAAGGAGTGGCTTTACATCTGTTTGTTGTTATGATAGTGTTCAACACAACCTTTGTATATCCCCACCCTTCATGATTTCTATATAACTATGCTGTATGGGGTAAGAGGGCAGTAGATGTTGGGGACTAGAGTTTGAAGACTTGAAAGTCGACGACTAGAGGGAGGATGAGAACTGAGACTTTGGGGACTTTGGAACTTAAAGGAGTGGATAAAGGACTAGATGATGATGACTGGAAGTAGAAGACTATGAGACTACACCTAGACAAGGAAAAAAATGTAACTAGGGAGAGGACTTTGAGGTCTACGAGGAGACTAAGATGATGGAGCTATGATGACTGAGACTATGACCAAACTACGACTACAGCTGCACAGTAAGGGGAGAGATAGAACGACGTTGGTGAGGAGAGAGAAATAAGCTGTCTAACAACCAGCCTGAGGACTAAGTCCCAGGTTCTCCATTCCTCAGTCTGTTCTTCCTCCCTCTGTCACCATTGACCAGCCTGGGGAGGCAGCTCTTGGCCACTGAACACTCGAATACCCTATGTGCCCACACACCTTTTTCTCTGAAACTCACAAACATCTATGGAATACAATAGGAAAATTCCTCAGAAAGAAAGAATAGAGTTTTCATATGACTCAGTTACCCCACTGCTTGATATCTCTCCCAACAACACAAAAATATTAACTCTAAAAGATACATGCACATTCGTGCTCATTGCAGTGCTAGGTACAAATTATCAAATTTCTAGCTAAAGATGAGTGGATAAAAAGTTAAGATATATATACACAATGGAATACTATGCAGCCACAAGAAAAACTGAAATCATGTAGTTCCCTGAAACTTGGATACAATATGACGGCATCTACTAAGCAAAATAAATCAGAGGGAGAAACACATGTAACAGATGCTTTCACTCAACTGTGTTATAAAAAAAAAACAAGGGCATAGACAAAATTGAACAATAACAAGTCATTGACCTTGACTTACAAAACTCATAGTCAGAATGAAGAATCTGACTAGAAGTAACATAAGATAGTGATAGAAGGTTTTGCACACTTTGTTTTCGGTAAATTGCAGTAATTTTGTATATGAAAATCATAATACCATGTAACCTGAACAATAATACAAAAGATAACCATTATTTATCTCTTTAAAATGAACTAGAAAATTTTATTAAAAGAATGTATGCATCACCTCACAGGGGCAAACACATTAATCTAACTAGCATGTGTTTTGTTTTTTAGCACGTTTTATAAGATCCTCTTGCAAATACATTAAGTTCATCATCAGTAACCAATCCAGTCACAAGTAGTAGCCTACAAAGTACCCAAAGGGAAAGCATCTAGGGCAAATAAAATATTACTGCAACAAGAAGGAAGAGAAAATGGCTAAACATGGGTAATTTATCTAAGGTTGAAACGAAAGTTATTGGTGTCCACAAAAGAAATCTGCTTAGCTCATTACCTATCCAAATGTCCTACTGGTCCTGACTTTGATCATGGACACATTTATTATCTCTTCTTTACCTTAATAAATCCTGTTTTTAAAAAGTACTCTTGTTTGTAGAATCATGTCACCTCAAAAGATATACTGAAATCCTAATACCAGGTATTACTGGAAATAGGATATCTGAAAACATAATTAGTTAAGATATGGTCACAGGTTGTAAATCTAGCCCAACGGGCTAAGCATATGTGAAAAGCTGGAGTTCAATCCACAGTACCTCAAGTTCTGCCAGGATGAACCACCGAGCTCAGAGCTAGGAGTAGCCCCTGGGCACTGTTGGTTGTGACCTTAAAAACTGGAAAAAGGAGAATTCAAACTGAATAGTGATGGGATCTAAACTCACCCAATGTAGAGGCAGATCAGGAGATAAAGACAAACTGAGTTGATCATTATGTAACAATGAGGCAATAAGTCAAGAAACAACAGGAATTGCCAGTAGCCACTAGAGATGATAAGAACCTTTATAGATTTTTTCAGTGGGCAAATGGGCCTGCTCATGCCATAGTAGAGATAGTACTGTGCAATAATTGCATACTTCTGTCTCAGGATTGCAAAGGTTTTGAGTCATCGGAAATAGTCCTTAATTTTTTATATTGAGTCCCTAAAGATGTAGGGAATGCAGTCAATGCTGATTAAAATGAGATGAGAATTATTTCCATATGTATTAAATCTCCTCTGCTCTTGTGTGAAAATATTTACATCTCAATAACTTAAGGCATGTAAGTATGGAACAAATTAAACTCAGATCATTGAATTTCATCCCATACATTAAAATATGTTAAGGAAGAAATTAGGGAGCCACATAATTGAATAACTGAGTATACCAATTTCTGTTTGGTTGTCCCCAGCCCTGGAAAAATAAGGAAAAAGTTTTCTGAATTAGTAAAATAAAATTCTTTGGGGGGAAGTCAGTTTTATGAATTTAACTCTCTGTAGAATCCCTTTCCATTCAAATAAAGTAATTGTAATTCATGAATTCAGAAATGTGGTACAAATTCAGATGAAGATAAATAGCACATGAACCATCTGAAGCAGGCAGAATCATGGGGGAAATTAGAAACTGTCATCAGGAGAGTTAATGGAAAGTCCACTAATCTTAATTTTCAGACAGGATAAATGGAGTTGCGTGTTTCCTATCCAATTTGGTCTTACATTAGATTTGCTCCTTTGGAGAAGATGGGGTTGCTGGCTCCACTAACTCCTCCTTCCCAAATATCTATTAGCTGCTACATTGGCATTTGAGATGTCCCAAATAAATTTTGAACATGTTTTAATTTTTATAAAGAAATAGCTGAGAGGCTTGTTCAGGGATGTTAGCTCTCTTTCCTGTAAGTAATCACTATTTAACAGGCTAGTTCATGAAAAGATACAAATTTTTGTATGGAGTGCTAAGTAGACATCTTCTGTACACATTAAATTGAATAATTACATATCATATGGTACATGTGACTGGTACTGAGGTATCGACAGTGTCTATTTTTATCTACTTTTTATACTTAAGAAGCTTTGATTTCAAACGATTTAAAGGATAACATCTCAGAATCATTCTTGAAATTTATTTGCCATATCATTTAATCAAATTTCTAAAACATTTCTCATTCTAGCTCCTTTGGTGGTAAACATTGGGGGTCCTTTTCCCAAATACTATTTTATTTTTGATGATTAACACAATTCAGAAAGCTAAAGGAATCAAGAGTTTCTCTGTTTTCTCTAGACATTGTCTGCTCAGAATAGAAAAGCTGAATAATTCCAGCCATCTTGCTACTTGGGGAGCAAAGCCTTGCTAAGATAGCAGAGCAGACAAATCAAGAAGCCCAGATTTTTATGATATCTTTAAGCCATTAGTTAAATTTGAAGGCTCTTCAACTTGGCAACTTTCAATCAACATTAAGTCATACATCTATTGTAATTTCAGTCAAGTTTTATGTTACTTGGGTCTGAAGACATCCAAACAATTATGCTTTTTTTCCATTTTTGAAATGGAAGGCCAGTGACTACTACAAATTAGTAAATGAGTCACTACTTGTAATGACCATGTCTTAGTCTGCCTTAATCTTCTTTGATATGCTTTCATTGTCTAATTCTCAGTCCAGTCAATTTAAGGGACTAACTCAAAACTCTGACTCCACAGGAATCTATACTCAGGCGCTGGTCACAGAGATTATCATTGTGTCTTGGCTGCTGTTGCTAGTTGCAGGATGCACTTATTATCCAATTGAGGTCAATGGGTTACATCACTAGAAATCTCATTTTAACTTTAGGAAAAAGAGAATCTTTTCCCACTAGAGTTTCTAAGCCTCTAGAATGTAATTTTAGAGTTTTTGTTGGCTTCCAGAATGTAATTTTAGAACTTATGCTGGCTTTCTTTATTGCTCTGAAGACTGAGAAGGAAAGATCAAGACATGGGTAAATTCAATGTCTAATGAGAACCTGCTTTCTGGTTTAAATCTCTTCCTCACATGGCTGAGTAGAATATACCTGGGACTTCCTTTATATGGTTATTAATCCCATTTATGAGGCCTTCTTCCTTCCAACCTAATTACATCCCAATGTCCCCCACCTCCTCCCCTTTGGATATTAGGATTTTGTTCGAGCGGGTACCAGTAACGGCTCTCATTGTGAGACTTATTGTTACTGTTTTTGGCATATCTAATATGCCCCGGGTAGCTTGCCAGGCTCTGTCGTGCGGGCTCAATACTCTCGGCAGCTTGCCAGGCTCTCCGAGAGGGGCGGAGGAATTGAACACAGGTCGGCCTCAGGAAAGGCGAAGGCCCTACCGTTGTGCTATCGCTCCAACCCATTAGGATTTTAGCATATGAATTTTGAGAAAAAAAATTAGTCTACAGTAATACTGACTAAAGTCTGCTACTAGCTCTGGCTCCACACTTGAACTTTTCAGCAACATGATCCAGAAAGTCCACTTGGCTTAAGTAAATATGAAGTGATTACTTGCAATAGAAAGAATCCTATCATTTTCTGAATAGTAATTATGTTTCAGGAATATTATATCATTTTATCTAGGTCCAGAATAATCTAGAATTTATGTTTTCACTTTATGGAAGAAGAACTGAATCTCAGAGTGTTTGTGTGACATGATCAGTTTACTCACTATTGATAAGCATAATAAGTTAACCCAGGTTTGTAAGACTCCCAAAACAATAGCATTCCCTTATACCATCTCTCATTATTGACATTAGTAACATCTACATTATTTTATAGATTCCATATTTTCTTAAAAATTTGTCTTTCAAATAATAATTTCTCTTTTGTCCAAAAAACAATAGGGGATTAAAATTCTGTTTTTAGCTGTCTCCTCATTTCCTAGTATTTTTGATATGTATGTGTTGCTACCTGATGGAACTCTTGCAATTTCTCAATTCCTCTGCTCTTACCTTTTTCTTCTCTGGAATTTTCTTCTCTGACCACATGATCCATTCATATATCCATAACTTTGATGATCCAACTCAAATTTTACTACCCTCACACAGCCTTCCCAAACTCTGGACTACCACTGAATCTTCTCTGAATTCTTAACTTTACTGAATGGGTGACTTTTTAGTGGCTATCACACTCTTTATTCATTAATAAAATTATTTGGGTAGGATCTGTTTAATGTCTTAATAGAATTTAACTCCTTAAGCAATATGTATTTGATCTGATTTTGTTCTGTCTTATCACTCAGGTGTTCAGAGAATGTCTGGGTTCAATTCCAATGTAAGTGTGTGGAAGCTTTTCCATATTAACAAGAAATTCTCAGACACTGGCATTGTGTCTGAAAATTCATCTCAATTTTGAAACAACATATCTGGAGAGAACAAAAGATTTTAAGGTTAAAGTCTCAGTTTTCAAAACTTCCCTCAACTTCAAATGTTGATTGCAAGCCCAGGCTCTCACCTGTGATTTTGACTAATCTCATAAATACTGGAACTTCCTATGACCTTCTCCTCAGATCTCGTGTGCTGATTGTGGGCTCAGGCCACTATCTATAATCCTGACCACTGACTACAAATCAGAAGTTCCCCTGACACCTTCCTTGGGTTTGATTGATTTATTAAATAGTTTGCAGAACTCACAAAACCTGTTTACTCTGTAGATAACTGATTTATTGCCAAAGACATACATAGGAAGTCATATGGAAGAGATGCATAAGGACAAAATTTGTGGAAAAGGCATACTGCTTCTATGCCCTGTCAACATGCTCAATTCTCCCGCTAATCTCCATGTTTAATAAGCAGGAAGTTCCCTGAGTCTGTCCTTTTGTGCTTTTCTGGAGGCTTCATTGTATAGGTCTGATTGATTAACTCACTGGTCACTGGCAATTGCCTTCTCTTCATGTGGGTTTCCTTGGCAACCAACCTCCATAGTCCTTTATTTTCCAAACGTTAAATTTCTAAGACTTTTGGGATCTGTGAGCCAGGAACTATGGATGACAGTAAAATATGTATGAGAAGTGTATTTTGGTCACATGAATTACCATCCCTACATTTTTTTCTGTGAATCACAATATCACAGCAGGTTATTTAAATGCAAAATGAATGAAAGATGAATGAAGCCTAACTGACTTATCTTCACGGCTCTGGGATTATAGCCCAAATCTACTAAAAAGTATATTAGTGTCTTCGAAACTCATTTGGGTAGTAATTTGGATAAGGCAGGCATCTAATCATAAAATGACTTAAACTTAACATAATATTTAAACCTTTAAAAAGTAAAAGCAACCCTATTACTTGATTTAGTCAGCAACTTGTTTTCCATTATTGGCATGCATTGTTTGTATCAACCTTTTTTTTTTCACATTTATTTGCATTGATGGGCTGGAGCAATAGAACAGCTGGTAGGGCGTTTGCCTTGCACGATGGCCGACTCAGGTTCCATTCCTCTGCTCCTCTCGGAGAGCCCGCAAGCTATTGAGAAAATCTCCCCCGCACAGCAGAGCCTGGAAAGCTACCCATGGCGTATTCTATATGCCAAAAACAGTAACAACAAGTCTCACAATGGAGACGTTACTGGTGCCTGCTCGATCAACTCGATGAGCAACGGGATGACTGATTACAGTGATTACAGTGATTACTTGCAATGATTAGACACAGTAAAATATGCCTTTAAATTCTCATCACATATTTTTTGTGACTCTGTTCATTCAGGTTCTATATATCAATTTTTTGCTTATCTTTTTTTGCTTATCTTTTCACAAGAGCCCCCACTCCTTTATTCTGTTCTCTGATAATATCAATTTAATTCCAAGTAGAATTTAATTCTGTTCTTTATTGATGCTGACCTGTGCCCAAACTATTTCTATTCAAAGAATGACTTACTGTTACATATCTAAAATTTGCTCCTCTTTGATTGAACAATTTGAACTCTTAATGTATCTGGTCATTTTAAATGAATGCTTATAAATATGTTAATTTATATGCATTTTTATTCTAAAACATCTTTATAGATTCATGTGAAATGAATGTTCTAATCAAATTTTTTCTTGTAGGTGTGACCTATTAATAAAAACATGCATTTCAGCCCATTTCTCCGCGCCCGCACCCCCAGAATGACTGACGAAGAGGAGGGAGCTGCTTGGGACACCAGCAGCCCACCAGCAACCTGCAGTATGTGACTTGAGAGTTTCCGCCAGGTCCCCCGTGCGGAAATCTCTCTCTCTCTCCTTCAACTTTTTCCCTGGACTTTAGACAGAAACCCAAAACCGCGCGGCCACTGCCGCGGCCGCGCGACCTAATGTCATCTTAGTATCAGCAATATGTAATGGTTCCTTCTTAATGGGTCGGACTTTTGTGGGTGATCCTAACAAGAATAGTAAGTATTTTGTTGAAATATTGAAGGCAATCAAAATGGTAGCCATCTCTCTAGACTGAACTAAGCTATATCCCCAAGCCGGCTGAGAAGAAATATCCTTCTTTCTCGGGAAGAAACGTGGCGTGGTGTCAAACATAGTGTGATGTCCATTAAGCAAACAGACCTGGTGGCGTGGGAATGGGAAATAAGGGGAAAAATTAGGTACATGGACCAGCGGGACGCTGGTAGTATCTCGAGCCGGAGCCGATATCAGCGCAAGACCTTTGGTTCCAGAAACTGCTTGCAGACACTCTACTAGACTATCAACTAAGCCAGAGCCCCACGCCGGCTGATGACGGGAAATAACCATCCTCTTCGGTTTTTTTCCCTTTGTCAGACAGCGTGGCGATTACTAAACAGGCGTGAACTCGGTGGCGCGGGGCAAGGGGGAAAAAGAAAAGTTATGTAACAAACAGCAGGACTTAATATCTCTATATTCTTAGTAATGGAGAACTATCAAATGCCTCATTGGCAATAGGACTGTCTTTTTCTTTTTGGGGGGAAACCCCAGCAACGGTAGTGAGTTGTGTGTTGAAACATGGAATGTAATCGAGATGAGCGTAAATGAAGTGAAACTTAACATGTACAAGGGTGGGGACTAGGGAGGTGGGAGGGGGCGGCAGATATACTGGGGGGGTTGGTGATGGAAGATGGGCACTGGAGAAGGGAAGGGTGTTTGAATATTGTATAACTGACATAATCCTGAGAACTTTGTAACCCTCCACTTGGTGATTCAATTCAATAAAAAAAAAATTTAAAAAAACATGCATTTCATTTATTTATTTATTTTATTGAATCACCATGTGAAAAGTTACAAAGTTCTCAGGCTTATGTCTCAGTTATGCAATGTTCAAACACCCATCCCTTCACCAGTGCCTATATTCCACCACCCAAACCCCAGTATGCCTCCCACTCCCCCCACCCCCCCGCCTGGGTAACTGATAAATTTCACTCTTCTCTTTACCGTGATTATATTCCATACTTCAACACAAAACTCACTATTGTTGTTGGAATTTCAACACAGACTCACTATTTTGTTGGAATTTATCCCCCAAGAATACAGCCCTATTGACAAGGAAATATTTGATATTGAGTTTTCCACTGATGAGAATGAAGAAATAAAATGAAGGCATGGCTACCGCGGCCGCGCTGTTTACAATTTCTGTATTTTAGTAATTAAATCCAGGGAGATTAAAGTTGGAAATTGAATCATTTCCCTTCCTGGAACTGCATGGAGCAAAAGCTTAGTTCACAGTTTGGATACATGGTTGCAAGCACTCACCGGAACCCCAAGTCTTATAGCTGCCTCTGGTTCCTCCTCGTTCTGCATTCCCGCGGCTGTGCAGAGGCATGGCCACCCGGGTCGAATCTCGGCCGGAGCCCGAGCTCCTCCCCGGCCCGAGCCTGCCCAGGTGTCCCGGTTTCAAGTTCAAAGCACACATTTTTTTTTTCCGCGCCACAAAGTTCGTACCTGCTCAAAGGACCCATAAAATGTCGGAGACCACGCCTTCTCCCTCGGGAGGGAGGAGAGAGCATTTTATTTTTGATGAAAGCTTTTTGAAGATCTTTCATAGTAGTAAAAATCTGATTCTATCACAACCTCTTCTCCATTCCTTCCATTCTGCACTTTATTTTTTTAAAGGGACTTTGTCTTTTTAAATGTTGTATAAAAGAAAAATGCACTGTAGCACGTAGCACTGTCATCCCGTTGTTCATTGATTTGCTCGAGTGGGCACCAGTAACGTCTCCACTGTAAGACTTGTTACTGTTTTTGGCATATTGAATACGCCACAGGGAGATTGTCAGGCTATGCCCTGTGGGCGAGATACTCTTGGTAGCTTGCCAGTCTCTTCGAGAGGGCAGAGGAATCGAACCAGGTCAGTTGCGCACAAGGCAAACACCCTACCCTCTGTGCCAAATATAAAACAATTTTTTATTTGTTTCCTTTCCATATTTTTTGGTATTGCCTGAACTCCAGGATTAATTTTCTTTTTAACAACTTACTTCATTATGGCCATACTTTGTAAAACTGAGACCATGAACTGTTTGTAGAATGGTGAGGTTTAACTATTAGGTGACTAGGTGAATGAATGTCAAGTATCCTACAATGTTTAAATGAGTTCTCATATGCAAGCTTCATCTAAAACCTCCTTTAAAGTAAATTTTAGCATTGGGTTTCAGTTTAGCTCAATTTCAAGTCCCTTAAGAGGAAAAAGATCTTTAATTTCTGGGAAGGAGAAATAATATCTTAATACAAAACAGTAGAACATCAGAACGCAGGGCTATAGTTTGTCTTTTCCATACTTAATTAGACATGCACACCCAACCTGATTGCTGCATATTTGTCTCTAGGTTTCAGGATTTCTCACAAAAGTCCTAAAACAGACAACCTCACGATTCCAATCTACCTCAACACTTCCACAAAACTGCAGAGCCTATTTTGAAGCATTCTCTGTGTCAGCTGAAATGAATGGTTAGGTCTTAGCTTCAAGAGTGTTAATATTGTTGGACACTATCATTTTCTGAGAAAAATATATCACATCTTAGTTTTATTTGTTGTATGCTCAGTTTTACTCTGAATGTTGAATATCTCTGTACAGCTGTAGAAGCAGTGTTTATTTATTTATTTACTTATTGAGTCACCATGAGATACAGTTAAAAGCTTTTATGTTCGAGTTACAATCATACAACGATCAAATACCCATCCTTCCACCAGCGCACATTCTCCACCACCAATGTCCCCAGGATACCTCCCAATCCAACACTCCCCCTGCCTCCATGGCAGACAATTTCCCTCATACTCTCTCTCTACTTTTTAGCATTATGGTTTAGAAGCAGTGTTTTAAACATATTGTATTCAGCACTATCGAAGAATTATTTAACAAATATTTAAAATTTAGTGTTAAAAAAGTAACACTTTACACCATATTTCACACAAAGTATGCAATCATCAGTTTTATTTTCTGAGTTGAATCTTATATTGCCAAATATTATATGTTATCCGATAACACAGATGTTTCACAATTTGTTCTTTCTTTTAAAGCTATAACTGATGCTTCAGTTTCTGTCAATGTAGCTATAAGGCTAAATATGCTTTTAGTGAAAAAATCCTCTAGTACTGACTGTATGCCACCTGTCTAACTCACCACATGAATCCAGATACGCAGGAATACTGATCTACAACAAAGTAGTCACATGCAACAAGGGTGTGCAAACACTGAAACAGTGATAAAACAGTTTTACTACCTATAATAAACTGGGGTGAAATTCACATCAATATTCTTGCTGACACAATTGAAAAATAATGCTAGAAAAGCTTAAGACTAACAGTCTCTCAACATATTCAAAAAATACTTATTCTAAAATCACTTGGTCTCAGCTATCAGCCTTTCAAAAATGTTTAATCTTCAGACAAAAAGGAAGCACTTTTACTTTGGCCAATATTATGACTCTTTTGTTTTGTGTACAATGATTATTAATGTCATTGAATTAAACTGAAAATAAGTATTTTAAAATCATCATGATTTTTAATATATTTTTTGCTTCATATATAAATAATATACTGAAGGTCATTTTATATTTATTTGAGAGATACAGTTCATTTTGGGAAAAGATATTTATAAAATAATTAGAAATTTCACAAGATAATTATTTTGTTAAATATATATATATAAAACCAAGTCAAAAATTTTACTGAAACTATTAAAACAAGTTAATCTCCATAATTTATTGCTAGTATTTTATTCTCATATGTATCATCAAAGCACTCTTATGCTTATCCTTATCATGACATCCTAAGCTGCCTATTTTCATGTGTTTTTGTATTTACTCTCTAGACTGAATGTTTTATGTCAGAAATTTTTCTGTGAGGGGGTTGGTTTGGGAAATCTGGTGGTGCTGTGGGCACCGACAAGCTCTGAACTTAGGGGTCACACCCTGTGGTGCTCAGGGGACAGTGGAAATGGAGCCAGGTCAGCCACATGCTAGGCAAGTACCTTAGTACCTTAACATGTGTACTGTCTCTCTGTCTCTCAAGGAATGTTTTTTGTACCTCATTATTATTCTAACATTTGTGTATTACCTGAGACAGTTGACAGTTGGTAGATAGAAATGGATTTAGTACCGTGGCATTAATTTCTCAAAGTAAAACAATCAGTTTAGATGGCTTTTGAGAATTAAAGTTAAACAATATCAAATAGAAAAGCAGAAGGTGGTAGACACTTAGGAATAAGAGTAACAAAATTCTTGGGCTTTTTGTTTGCTTATTTTGGGATCACACCTGGTACTATTTGGAGGTTATTCCAATTGTGGGGCTCAGGGTAACATGTTTTGCCAGAGACATAATCCTGGTCCTTTGCATGCAAGACCACACCCAGTAGAGCTCTGGGGGACCACGCAGTACTGTCCCTTTTTATTATTTTTTTTTATTGAATCACTGTGAGAAAAAGTTACAAAGTTACAAAGAAAAAGTCACAATTGAGTTTCAGTCATGCAATGCTCCAACACCCATCTGTTCACCAGTGAACATTTCCCCAGCACCCATGTCCCCCATTTGGGTTTTAATTGGCAGTAATGTTTTTCAGCAGCTTAGAAGTTCATGGCACAATTGAGAGGAAAGTAGATTTCTGAAGTAGATCCACCCCATCATGCACAGCACCCCCATCCATTGCCAGTGCCCCCCCATAGTGCTATAGTTGTGACAACTATAGAACCTCTGTTGGCATACCATAACATCCCCAAACCCACAGTTTAGGTGAGAGTTCTCTGTGTTGTGCATTCGATGGGTTTGGGTAAATGATTATAATGGCATTACATTTTTTATACTAATTTTTTAAAAAATGTTTTATTAGTGAATCACAGGGCTGGAGTGATAGCACAGCGGTAGGGCATTCACCTTTCATGTGGCCAACCTGGGTTCAATTCTTCCGCCCACTCAGAGAGCATTGGCAACTACAGAGAGTATCGCCACCCACACAGCAGAGCCTGGCAAGCTACTCATGGTGTATTTGATATGCCAAAAAACAGTAACAACAAGTCTCACAATGGAGATGTTACTGGTGCCTGCTTGAGCAAATCGATGAACAACGGAACAACAGTACTACTACAGTATCTCCAATAAAGGGTCTTTATATGCCTTTTCTTTTTCCTCATGAAATTTACTGTCCCGATGATGATAACTGTATATTTCTAAATTTCCTTTCAATTGTTCTGCCTAAATGGGTGTTTATTGTAGAATGGGCGTATGTTAGTAGAATGGGTGTTTTGTTAGCAAAATGGGTGGGTTTTTTTTTAGAATGTGTTTTACTAGAATGGGTTTGTTAGTAGAATGTCTAAAAGGGTATTTGTCAGTATGAAACAGAAGATATCAGCATTTTACACCTAAGGTTCTATAGATTTCACTCTTCTTTGTAAGTAAAAATTATGGACTCAGTGTGGAACCTCTTTCCAGCTATCAAACTCCTGATTCATTGAGACCCAGGTAACTTCCCTTTCCTTTGAAAATTCAGACTGGTACCTTTCCTTCCTCTCAATTCCTTAGCAATTATATTCAGCAAATCTGGTATTTTTAATTTAATTTTAATTTAATTTATATACTTTGGGTTTTGGAACACACCCAGCAGTATTCAGGGCTTACTCCAGGCTCTGTGTGTTCAGTTATTACTCCTGCAGTGATTTGGGAGATCATATGTGGTACCAAGGACTGAACCCAGTTCAGCATGTACATGATAAGTACTCTACCCTCTGTCCAATTTCTGTAGTCCAAATCTGGTCCTTTTAAACACTGATTTTTATTACAAGGCAATTTTTCATGTGCTTCTTATTTCTTCAAAACTCTTTGGAGATTCCTCTGGGCCATATTTGATTTTTCCCTATTGTGTGTTTATGTTTATGATGTGTATATATACATACATATATGTTATAGTCAGTGCTAAATCTATTGATGAATCATTTAAGCAGACTAAAGGAAATAATGATTAGGAGTAAAGCTAAGTAATACAATCTAACTAGAAATATAAAGTTTTTCTGCTTCTGAAACTTTTGTATGTTTATGACATAGTTTTGTAAAGAATAAGATAAAAAAGATAAACAGGAGGAATTATATAAACTGTTACCAGTGTTTTTGCTTGGGGCTTTTTTTATTAGGGCTACACATATTTTTTTTCTTTTTCTTTTTCATTTTGAATTTTATAGATTTTTGTTTAAAGAAGATGTACTCATTTTTTTAATTGAATTACCATAAAATACACGGTTACAAAGTTGTTCATGATTGAGTTTCAGTCATATAATGTTTCAACACCCATTACTTCACCAGTGTACATTTCCCACCACCAATGACCTTAATTTCCCTCCTCCAACCCCTGCCTCTGTGGCAGGAATTCTCTCTCTCTCTCTCTCTCTCTCTCTCTCTCTCTCTCTCTCTCTCTCTCTCTCTCTCCCCCGCATCTCTATCTCTCTGTTCTGTCTGTCTGTCTGTCTGTCTCTCTCCCTCTCTCACTTTTATTTTGGGCATTCTGGTTTGCAATACAGGTATTAAAAGGTTATCATTGAATATACTCATATTTATTTATTTAGTTTGGCTTTTTGGATCACATCCAGTTAACACTCAGGGCTTACTCCTGGCTTTGCACTCAGGAATTGCTCCTGGCAATGCTAGGGAGCAGATGGGATGCTGGGGATAGAACCCAGGTCACTCCCGCCCTACCCAACCCACTGTACTATCACTTTGGCCTGATATATTCATTTTTAATGAAAAATTTTACAACTACTATTTTAAAAACATGTTATTTTTAATAATTTGCAGTTTTATAGATAATTATTGCAATATAGTTAGCTAATTGACAAGCTGGTGGTATTCCAGAAAAGGTTATTATTATTATTTTTTAAACAACAGACAAATGCAGAAAAGAGCTTTGTCTTAACATTTAAGCTAAGGCTGGAGTGATAGTACAGAGACTAGGGCATTTGTTTTGTACAAGGTCAATCTGGATTCAATTCCTGGCACTCAATATGGTTCTCTGTACCCTACCAAGATTGACCCCTGACTATAGAGCCAGGAGCAAGCCCTGAGCACTGTTGTACAAGGCCAAAACAAAAAAAGCATACTAAAACTGACCAACCCATCTAAAAATTTAAGGATATGTTGTCTTTGGTTAAAAAAGAAAAAAAGACATTTATAACCCCAATTATAATCTAAATGTTTTTTCACGAACAAATAAAATATTTCACAGTGTCTGAAGTTAAAAAAATATTATTTTAAAATTTTTTTCTGTTTTCTACAACCTGCAAATAATACGGAGGTAAGCTGTTATGAGGTTTCTTTTCTTTTAACATTTATTTTTAATTATATGCATAATAAGGGTAAAAATATTAATTAAATGCAAATGAAGTAGCACTGCACAATTGCTTTTAATGTGTTTCACATTACTTTTTTCAAAAGTCTGTGAAATACAGTACTGAAGCATTCAAGGCAATGGAGAAAAGTTTGACTCAGAAACTATTATGCAAGCATCTGTGACCATGAAAATTAAAACAAAAAAAGTTATGTGGTAAAGATCACTTACAGCGCTTAAGCAATGATTATGGGAGAATATGAATTTCCAGACATTGCAGATGGAGAGCCAAGGTGAGTGGGCAGCACTTAAGAAGTAGAAAAACAGTCACTCCTGTGAATTTTTACTTACATGTAGTCTGACAATTGCCATGGAGAGCCTCTGTTAGGAAATAAGGCTGAAACTAAAATCGTATTGTTTATTGTTCAAACTGCAGGTGTTCATGAAGACACTAAAATATGAGGTAGAACAAGAATTAGCTGTTGGAACAGAGCTGCTCTCTATTCTGTTATATGTAGGGTCTGGCCCCTAGAGCAGAGTGAGGAAGAAGGCCAGACCCCATGATAATGGTAGCTTGTTAATAGCTCCTTGGCTTTAGAAAAATAAGCCTTTAATCATGCCTCCTGGGACATATTTTAGAAGTACAACAGCACAAAAACCAAACAAAGAAAAACACTTTTGAGGATCATTGTTATTATACCCAAAGGTAATCGCTATCCTTATTTCAATAATAATAGATGACTTTTGCCCATTTTTAACGTTACACATACACTCACACATACACAGATACCAAGCAGACATTTCCTTGTATGTTGCCTTCTCTTATCCAATAGTTTATTAGATCCATTCACTTCTTATATGCAACAACAGACTAGTGCATTTAATTTAGTATAATTTTTGTTTTATATTTCATTATTTTTTCTCATACTACAATGAAGTGATAACTTTTTTCTTGTAGCTTCTACCAGTAAAAAATAATTTTGCCATAATTGTTCTGACCTGAATCTTTTGGGTGATAAATTATATCGACAAGATTTTGTATCTGAAATAGTCTTTGCATTTTTGGGACAAGCCTAACATTGACCTTTATTTTATTTTTTATGGTTCTCTTGCCAAGTTTTATATCAAGGTGATCCTGGCCTAATAGGAGAGATAGTAATGCTAATTCTTTTGGAATGTTTTTTTAGAATGTCTTAAACTAGGCATTATTTCTTTTATAAAGATTTAGAGAAAATCCCTGAACAAGCTATCAGATTCTGAATAGAATTTTGAAATGAAATTTTTAAAGGGTTAGGTTCATTATTTGGCATAGTGCCATTCAGGTTTCTACTTCTTTCTGTGGCTTTTTTATTGTTAAGTTGCTTTAAATTTTCAAAAATTACTTGGGTTATTTTGTAAATTTTATCTACAATTTGATCTAGTTATGTTATTTATTTAAAATATACTAAGATAATTTATTTCTGAGTATCTTCATTTTGAGTCACTCTTCTTTCCAATTTTGCTCAGCTTGTAAAATGTTAATATTAATGTTATCTTAAATGTTAGAATTATGTAAAATGTTTTTTCAAAGAATATACTTTCACCTATTCCATTTATTTTCATCCTTTTGTCCTCTGGTAGCTTAATCAAAATGCAGCATATTTTTACTACAAAAGTAGCAATTTTTTTGCTCTTTTATTCCTTGATTTTTTTCACTAAACAATGAATTTTAGAAATCACCCAGTATGTAAGGACTTTCTTTGTTATTTTAAATACAGTTGTGTAGTATCTCTTTTTGTGTGCATAGCAAGTTTATTAATAGCATTATACTATGTATGAGTTCTTTGAGTGGTAAACATTTTTGTGATTATAAGAAATGTTATAATGTGCTTTTTGTCTGCTTTTTAAGAAAAAAATTCTAGAAATGGTATTTCTGGGTTAAAGATAATTTTATATATAAATTTTTGTTTGTTTGTTTTGAGCTGTACTGGCATTGTTCAGGATCACTCCTGGCAGGACTTGGGGGGAACCATAGGGATAGTTGGGATTGAACCCCAGTTTGGCTGCATGCAAGACAAGTGCACCTGCTGTAATATATCTTCAACTCCAATAAATGTAGCTTTGATATGCATCTACATCTCTTCTGGAAGAATTATACCCACTTGTTCTCCTACTGGAACTGTATGATCATACCTGTTTTCTTACAGTCATCTGGATACAATGTTTTACCCTACTTTAAAACCTTTGTCTATGAAATGCATCATAAGTGATCTCTGTGTGATACTTAAAATTTGATTAAAAACTTTGGAGGATACCACCCTAGAAGTGCTCAGGAGGCACAGAGGGCCCTTTTATTCATCCTGGACTAATAAGGTCCTGGTTCAATTCATGAACCCGTTGATGTAGTACTTCTAGGGCCCAGCACATTAAATATTTTTATATGTTTGAATGCCATGTTCATATCTATATATTATTGGGGTATGCAAATTGACTGTCTTTTACCTATTTACTTTACAAAATTTTTAGTCTTTTATACTTAAGTTAAAATTTTTTTATATTAGCAATGTCACACTTTAGTTTATGTCATGCTGCAATTATTTTCCTCCAATTTGTTGGGTCTTTTGGATTTATTTATAAAATTGTTTTCTTTCCATATAACTAAATTTTCATATAATCACATTTATTAATAAGTTCTTTTCTTTTAATAGACTTAATAATACTTAGAAATTATTTTCTTTCTCTATGTTATAGAAGAATTTACTCAAGTTTTGCAAGTGTTTCTATGAATTCATATGTTTCAGTTTAGGTTATTAATCCACTTGGAGTTTGTTCCGTGTGTGATATTATATAATCGAGGATATACTATTATTTCCAGGGAATCCAAGCTCCTTCTGAACTAATATGGTGTTTCCTGGAAGTTCCTCAGGGAACCATATATGGTACTCAGATCAAACCATCATTGGCTGTGTGCAAGGTGCTTAACCCTTATACTATCTCTCTGACTGAACAATATAATTACATTTGAATAAAATTGCATGTGAATTTTTTTTTGCCTTTTGGGTCACACCTGGCGATACACAGGGGTTACTCCTGGCTCTGCACTCAGGAATTACCCCTGGCCGTGCTCAGGGGACCATATGGGATGCTGGGATTCGAACCCGGGTCGGCCACGTGCAAGGCAAACGCCCTACCCGCTGTGCTATCGCTCCAGCCTCCTACATGTGAATTCTTAAAGAGTTTTCCCTTCGCCCATGGTGCTTCATTATAATGATATCTATTTGGAAAAATAATCTTCATAAATATAGCCTAACAAGATTATTCACGTTTAAAAACATTCTATAACCAGATAGTTTGGGGAGCACTAACTTTATTTGTAAAAACAAAAAACAAACAAACAAACAAACTTCTTATCATTCAAGTGTTTATTTGCTTGGAAAAAAAGTCACTAAAGTAACAGATTAGTAAGGAGCTGAATTGTGTAATAGCTATAGAATTTTTTAAGGATTTATGATGACTGGCAGGATAAAGATAAGAAACGATAAATCTAAAGAATGAGTCAATGTTTGACATTTAAGCAGTTCAATGTAAACATATAAAGTTCTTCCATCCAGAATTTTTTTTTCCATCCAGAACTTTTAATTTAATTCCAGGTCTCCAGGAATAATGCCACATACTAAGAAAATGTCATGAAATATCTTGTTTGATTTAATTCTGATCAACAAAGGAGGTCTTGTTAGCAATGTGAGAATGATAGAAACAGGTAAGAAGAATGTGTCATCATTTCATTCACAAATAAATGGAATAAAGTATTGAACATTTCTTTAACTGTCATTAATAGATGATTTTAAAAACTTTCTGGAAGTTCTGGAGAGATACTATCATGGGTGAGGCACTTTCCTTACATACAACTTACCCACGTTTGAGCCATTGCACCCCATACG
This sequence comes from Sorex araneus, assembly GCF_027595985.1. Classification (NCBI taxonomy): domain Eukaryota; kingdom Metazoa; phylum Chordata; class Mammalia; order Eulipotyphla; family Soricidae; genus Sorex; species Sorex araneus. The sequence goes on from NC_073305.1 coordinate 109,968,697, forward strand.
CTACCCTGTGCCCACCAGGAATGATCTCTGAGTGCAGAGACAGAAATTAGCCCTCATCGCTCCTTGGTGTGACCCCCACACAAAAACAAAATTAAAAAATAGTTCCTGGAAGAGTAAGCATATGTTAACAGCCACAGCAGGGAGAATGGGAATAAATGATGGAACAGAGATGGGAATAAACAGCGACTGACCATCAACCAATTTGGTGGCCTTGTTTCTTCCTTCATGGATCTATTGATGGTGGAAGGACAGGGTGGAAAAGCAACTCATGGCTACTAAACTAATGTGGCAAGAGCCCACTTTATTTGTGAACACACAATAGTTTATTGGCAAAAGCCAGTTATTTCAAAATTATTCAATTACATTCTTAGGTGAATTTACTGATGACCAAGAAATGCCTAAAAATAAAAGAAATCCAGAATGGTAGTTGAACTATCAAGTGACTTGACATCTGGAAAACCAATCATAGTGACTGTATTATATCTTTTAGGTAAATGAAAGGGCATCGGCCTTTTCATCCACCATCACATTGTACGCTCTATGTATTTTGGCATGTGTGTTTTTGCAAATGTTTGTGCATTTTGTTTAATTATATGTAGTTTATTTGCTTTAATATAAATGGAAAAAATTGAAAGTAAATATAATCTTTAAATAGAATTAGAAAAAAAATCCCCAAATCATGAAGACAAACATTCCAATGTAGAGTTCCAGGTCAACGATATATCTATATTTTAAGTTTGTGTGAGTTCATAGATAACACATACTAGCAAACAGGAGCGTATTTAGAAAGCAATAGAAAATATAAAGATCACGGATGTCATGTCAATTAGAAAAAGTAAAAAGAAAAAGTCTGGAGAAGAATGTAATAAATGTGTAGATTGACTTTCAAGTCATTCAACTATTTAGGCCTTCATACTATTCTTGTATAAACTGGAAGTGAATGAAATTGTTAGTCTTTCTGAGTCATGTCTCCCAAACTATATGCAGCTTCTGACCAAATGTTTCAAAAGTCCTAGTAAAAGCTAAAAAATATGATTCTTCTTACTAAGTTAACTAGAATGAATTAGTGTGTAACTGTTGCAAAGTGGCAAATTTATTACTAAACATAAAGAACACCCCAATAATTACCTTTACCTTAAGATAATGGATGTTGGTTCTATTGAGCAGACTGTCAATGAAGTATTCAAGCAGTGAGTAGATGACTATGTTGATGATTTTGGTAGCTAATTATATTTTATGTAATTATCATTACAGTATTTTAACATTTATTAGAATCTGATAGATCTATTTTATATATCCAATCATTTGTATTGATTAGTTTCTATCAGCATTACCACAGTAGATATTCAGTACTAAAAGAGAATAAGTGATTCTCAAGCATTAGTACAGAGGGTGGAGGAAAAAAACAAGCTAGGTATTGATAAGTCCTATTCCCAAAGTTTCTGATTCAGTACATCTAAAGATTCCCAAAATTTAACTTTTGTTTATTTTGAGGCCACACCTAGAGTGCTCATAGATTATTCGTGGCTCTGGACTTAGGGATCACTTCTGGCAGGGCTGGGGTGAGCAAGAACATATGGGATGTTCTGATCAACCAGGTCAGCTGCTCTATCTCTCCTGCCCTAGAATTTAAAATTTGAATAAGTTCCCAGGTAATAATGATACTCTTGTTAGTCCAGAGATCACACTGGTATGGATGGTTTCTAACTTTAACTTTAGTACCAAGATTCCAAGTTTCCTTATGTTTCCTTCCTATGAAAGCAAAAGTCTCCACTCCCCAAAGAAATACTTTAATAGAATCACAAACTTCTAAGTTCAGATTTCTAAGATTGTCAATTAATTGAACCAGTTAGATCACTACGACTCCACCTTTCCCTCACTCTTTCTTTAAATGCTAGTTTCCCTCATTAGTTGAGATGCAATTTTTAAATTGGCAGAAGAAAAAATGCAAGTTTTCCTTACATTGTTTTGATTCTTTATCGTATGTAATTTCATTGATTAATTTTTATCTCTCAAGATCTGAGAATCAGTGAAACTATATTTGGAAAAACAAAGCAAAACTTGAATATTATAAAAGAAACCATTACCAGAACTATGAAATAAGACTATACTAAAATGTTTTCTAACTTTTGTAAAGGAAAATTATTTGACTGAGCTTGATATTGAAGATGAAAAAGGTGTGTATGTGTGTGTGAGTGGAGTAACGCATGTGCATGTACACATATATTCATAGAAAAGTTAAGTATTAATATTCATTCCTAGTTGCTTCAGGTGACTTATTCCTGCTATTTTTAATGCATTCATCATTTGAATTTGCTGTGCCTCAGGGGTCTTTAGTTATTTCAAGAGGTGTCATGAGATTCTGAAAAGTTTCAGAAAATAACATTTTGTCTCTCCAATTGAAAAAATACTTATTTTCTGTACAGATATTTTACAGAGTATACAAAAAGAGAAGAATGTTTAGAATTGCAATAAACGGTAGAACAGTGTCATTTTTAAACTCCATTCTATGCTAGTCTTTAAATAAATTGCAAAATATTTGTATTCTGTGTTTAGAGCCTTGGCATCTAAATCAAACATAAATGCCCCATATATATTAAACTTTTAAAAACCCACATTTTCAAGCACTTCTCAATAATTATCTCATTAGTAGGCTGTTTGGAATGGCTGAAGTCCTAATGATTATTTTCTGTAATTTGAGGCTATTTTTATTTTTAAAGATGAAGTGTTTTAGCGATGACCTAAGGCTTTCATTCAATTAATGTTAAAGGTGCTACTGAGAGGAACTAAAATGTGGTTCATGGATAATTTTTAAAAAGAAAATTTTCTTTTTCAAATACTGTAAGCCTTTTTTCTCTTAAAACAACTGTCCTTTGAGCTGGAGCGAGGGAACAGAGTATTTGAGATATAAAAGGGGTTCTGGACTGCTAAGTGAAAAAGAGCTAAGATAGTAATGCAATATCTCTGGCAATTTGGGCAAAGAAAAATTATTTGAGTTTTTAGAGTATTAAATCCCGCTCGCTGTCTTATGTCAGAGAAAGAAATGACAACCCATATGCTTTTGAAACACCAAGAATACTTGTTTTGTTCTCTGTAACTGAGCAGCATATGGGCCAGGTAAGAGCTGAAAACTGGTTGTATGTGCTGATGAAATAGAGCATTAAGAAGGGCCTAAACTTACAGTTTTGCACTGTCCTTTTACCATTTTCTGTTCATCATGTCTACTTCCCAAGAATTTTCACTGGACTCATCATGGCTGCCCTGCTACCATAATCTTAATCCTTTAAACTGATGCCAAGTTTTCATAAATATAAATAGCTCATTCCTCTTTTCTCAGGTATTTTACCATATCTTTGAGAGATAGAAGAAAGAAACTCCGGTTTTGGGGAAACTCCAGGATAGGGGTAAGAAATCTTTGTTTTGTTTTGATTTTCTTCTGTAGACTAGCGGCAAAATGGGTGTGGTGCATTCCCCCCTCAAAGATGATTTGATACAAATGATATTTTTATAGAAACATATAAAAATATGTCTTCTTAACTTTTTTTGCTTACCCTCTCCTACTCCTATCTTTCAAAGATTCTAATACTTCCTTTTGAGCCAGTTCCCCCAGTTGAGAATTTCTACTCTAATTTCTACACTGCGAATAGCATCGGTCACATCATTTGTGGAGCACAGTGCAAACATGAAATTTGGAGTCCCTTGTTAAGAAACTAAAGAGTTTTATAATAGCAAGAGTGTTGACCGAGGAATCGGGAGCATTCTAAGTTTGGGATACTGAATGACAACACATGTCACACTCTCAAGGTCTCTATGACCATGGCTTTCCAGAACCTGCTATTCCTATGACTTCTTTTTTTTCAATTTCCGAATTTTGATTCCTAAGCCTAAAAATATGATAGTCTCAGATAAGCATTTCTTTCTAGGATTGTTTCACTTGTCACTGAAAATGCCAATTAATAAGTCTTCTGGTCAGTTAACTATGGCAAGATGAAGTAGTTGTGTGACCAGCATGAACGGTCAGTGATGACCCATTTTTTCTTAGAAAGACTTGTGGATAGAGTAGATGCCTTGGTGACAAAGAACCAGTTGGAGAAAGGAGGGTCACTCAGTTTGTGTTAAGCTCCACAGTCCCTCACTCCAAAACAGCAGTTGCTTACTCCGAGAATCACAGGCTTAAATTGCCAGCATCCATTACAGACAAAGGAGAAGCAGTAGTGACCAGAAATGTCTGATGTTCTCAGGCACTCTCTTTGAAGCAAAGTGCTTCTGGTTGGCTCCTGTGTTCTTTCGTGATTTAGTTCCCAGGATCTTCCATATTTTCACTCTTGAAAATACTGAATAGTTGTTAAGATGCTCAGACTCAGAGTTGGAAAGAGGGAAAGGTTTATTTCAAAAATATAAGAGAAAGAAACTCCACATCTAGGGAGGAATTTCATATAGGACAAAGATAAGCATGACTAATTTTCATTTTTTTTAAGAATTTTATTTTATTGAATCACCATGTAGAAAATTACAATGCTTTCAGGCTTAAGTCTCAGTTATACAATGCTGAAACAACCATCCCTTCACCAGTGCCCATATCCCACCACCAAAAAAAAAAAAAACACAGTACACTTCCCATCCTGCCCCCCCGAACCCCCACACCTTGTAACTAATAAATTTCACTTTACTTTCTATTTATTTTGGTTACATTCAATATTTCAACACAAACCTCACTATTATTGTTAGGAGTACCCCACTAGAGTCAGACCTGTTGTGAAGAGATAGGAGGTCGTGCAGTCGCAGTAGCGTGGTTTTGGGTTTCTGTACTTTAGCAACTAAGTCCAGGGAGATTTCTTCCAGATATTGGATCAATGCAAGCTTGTAAACCCCATCTGTGGACGTCATAATATGGTGGTCACCACGCCATTCACCCTAGCAAGGAAGAGGCGAGAGAGAGAAATACCTTTCCCCTCCTGGGCGGGCATGGGCCCGCGGCTTAGTTCTCAGTCTGGAGACATTTTTCGAGGAGCTGCCCATGCCGAAAAATTTAGCTGGCGTCTGGAGTCATGCTTGTGCAGCCCGGGATCACATCTTGGCGGCAGGCCTGTTTTTTTTTTTTTTTAAATAGGAAAACTAGGTCCTTGTTTTTCTTATCAAACAAAGTCTCAGAGAATTCCATTTCCCCCCTAGAGATATCTTGTTAATTTAGGGTTCATTTGTGCTAAAATCAGGTTAGTATCTTCCATATCCACTTAGGCTTGTGGGAACTCTCTGTTATTTAAGACTGTTCAGGTTATATATTTCACCATATGCCCAGGTATTACCCTGTTATCATAAGAGAGTCTTCTGTGAGCCCAAGGTCTGGGCAGAATTTATGGTCTTGGGGGAATTGGAAACTTCCCCAGACTCAGAAAGAGCACAGAATTTGAAGAAATATTTAAAATACAGAATGGAGACAGCTAAAATGGAGCTGTTTACAGTAGTTGACAAAAAGAAATCTTTCTGCATTAGCAGGAATCCAGAGTATCTTTTCTTGAGTTCTGATCCCTGGCTCATTCCTTGCTGTGAAAGAAATGACAACCCATTCCAGTCCTCATCCTGCCTCTATCGCAGACAATTTTCCCAATACTTTCTACTTTTGGGCATTATGGTTTGCTCTAATTTTCCCACCACTATCAAAAACTATCTGCCAGGGGCAGATGCTAGATCATTTATTGTCCATTGCTTGTTTTGAATATCATGGGTGCCATAGCCACGTGCTTCTGGAATCTTAGATGGTAGATGACTGAGTTCCAGAGACATTTCTGTAGGGCACTAATCCATTTTGGGATTCAATTGGGCATCTCTGGCCCAGGGCTGTTAGTGTGCTAAGATGGCCCCCGGAGGCACATTGTGGGTGTGACACCCAGGCTAAAGAGCGGGCGGGGAGCCAGGGAGGGACTGCCCAGTGCCTCTGCAGCATGCAGCATGGAGATTTAGTCCTGGAACCTGCACACCTGGGACTTGCTTGTGGAAGCCCTTGGTCATTGGGATTCCATCTGGAGTAGGCATGAAGAGTACACTTGCTCCATTTGGGGTGCCCTTGTGAAATTGGCTCCATATGGGGCCCAGAAAGATCTCCGGCTTTGTGGTGTCTTCTGGGACTCACTGCTGAGTCTCTGGCTTTTGATCTCTTTCAAGATTTATTGATGGGTCTCTGAAGCAAGGCCAGTAATAGGGTTTACAGAGTGGTGGTGGAGTTGATTAGTGGAGGTGACTGCCAGTGCTTCCATGTGTATTGGGAAGTAGGGGGAGGTAGCCCACCCAAACTCCATGAAAGCCTGGAGATTTCAGTCACAAAACCTACATACCCAAATTTTCAGCAGATTAAATCTTGGTGAAGTCCGTCCTGAGAAAGTGGAGTCAGGTTGGTGGTATGATGGTGATTTTGGATTGTGGAAGCAGGTGGTTACTGGGGGCTCTGCTTGGGCAGGCAAATGCTAACTTGTCCCTCTCCAATTTACCCCAGTCTGTTCAGCCATGTGCAGGTCTGTGATTAACTGTGGCTTTTGATCTCTTTCGAGATTTATCTATGGGTCTCGAAATAAGGCCAATAAATGAGCTTGTATAGCTGAGCCAGAGGTGGTTTGTGGGCATGGCTCCCACATACCTAACTTTTGGCTGTTCAATTTTTTGGTAAACTTGGTCCCAGGTTGTTGGGGTCCAGCCAAAGGCACAGCAGCAATTTTGGGGTGTCAGGAAGCCTGAAGGCACCATCAGGCTGCTGATGCACTCACCTTGCAGGTACAGGTTGACCTGTTGGCGGCACCATACCCCTGGGAAAACAAAAATCTTAAAAGCACTGCTTTGAAGGAAAAAGCAGCACATGCATGATAGAGCATTGTGAGTGTGTGAGGGTCATTTGTTAAGCTGAAACGCTTCTTTGCTTCAGCAGACAGAGGCAGAGTGGGCACATGTCTATATAACTATTATGTGCCGGATGCAACACTTGTCTTTCTGATGACAGTTATTTGCCAGAAACACTATACTTAGGACATGTATCATACCACCAGTTATACCAGCAGTTTCCAAGGATGGGTAGAAGCCCCAAGCAAAAAAAATATTCTACTACCACCCGAATACTCATTTGAAGAATGGATGTTTTTACATGTCACTCACTCAACCAGCATGATAAGAAAACCTGATTTCTTAATATTTGTTTATAGGAAGAAACAATTAAAAACCCCTTAGTCTTTCAAAATGTCAGCTATTGCACAGATACAAAAATTACACATTAGTGAAAACTGTTTTGTAAACAGCCTTAGGATATTATTCTTTCTCTTCTAACTTTTAATAATTAATTTAGGTCTCTAAAGTTCCATTTTAGTAAAACCTTTAGGGCAAGAAAAGAGTGCATTAAAAGATAGCAAAGGTATACTAAGAAGTAAATCAAAATGTCTTCATTATCAGCATGTGGGTAGCAATACTTTCAGATTTTCTTAAATATGTTTATTTTTAACTTATTGAGATAACAATAACAATATATATACAAGTGTTTGTATGAGTCTCTCACAGATGTTGCAGTGTTCCATTGGGTTCTGGAAGAGGGTAAAAAAATTACAAACATATATATATTTACTCACAGTGAAAGTTTTGATGCAGGTTAAAGATCAGACATTTTAAACTGCTAGCTTGTCAAGAAAGTCAGAAACATTTTCCTGTGTGTTAAGCCTCTCTTAAACTAAACCAATAGGATTTTAAGTAATTTCAAGATCTTTCTATTTGAAGTTGGTATACAGTTTCTAGAATCCCATTCTTATTTTTTGTAAATAGGTCACAATAGTATTTACATTTATAGCATTGATGTACAAAGTTACAGCACACCACCATCATCAAAGTGCCTATGAGTTGCTAGGGAAGTCCTATTGTGCTGGCATCAAACACAGGGCCACAGGCATGCAAACCATGTGATCCACTCCCTTGAGCTATCTCTCCCTCCCTTGCTTATTTTCCTTTAGGTAAGAGCCATTTTCAGATATGAGGTGATATTTCATTTTTATTTGATGTGTATTTCCCTAACAGTAAAAGGGAAAAACATAGTTTCATGTATCTATTCTTTGGAGAATGCACATATATTCTTTGGAGTATATCTGTTTATATATTCTGCCCATATTTTATTAGGCCTACCAGTTATTTTATTGCTGAGCTTTATGACTTTTTATATTTGGGATATTAACCCCTTGTCCAGCATTTGATATATAAATATCTCCCCCCAATCTATGGCTATCTTTTCATCTTGATCATAATTCTTTAGCTATGCAGGCTATTTAATTATTTTAGTTTGATACCGTTTGTTTTTGTTTGCTTCTATTTCAGTTGTTACTGTAATCAAAGACCTGGTGTGCAAGGTCTAGTCAAGGTCTAAGTATGGTCTGGAGTTCATTGTCCATTTTATTTTTGCAATTCATGGGTTTCAGGTCTTAAACCCAAAATAACTAATCATTTATTTTTGTTTTAGGGCCACACCTAGAAATGCTGAGGGGTTACTCCCGGCTCTGCACTCAGGAATCCTTACTGGCTATTTTCAGGGAACCATATACGATGCTGGGGAACTGAAGCTGAGTTGGCTTGATGCAAGGCAAGCACCTTACTGGCTGCACTATATCTCTAGCCTCTTAACTTGGGTGGTTCTCAGGAGTCACTGTCACATTAGTGCTCAAAGGTTAATCTTGGCATCGTTCTGGGAACCATGTAGTGTCAGAGGTTGTAGTGTCAGAGATCAAACAGGTCTCTAGCATGTAATGCATATGGTTAGTTCATTCAGCTCTTTCTAGCCCCAAAGTATTTGGGTTGTGTGTTCATTTATTTGGGCTAAAGTCAGTGGTACTCACTGTGGCCAAATATGTAATGTTAGAGATCAAATCCAGAACCTGTACATAAATAAAAGCCTGCACACTAGCCCTTTAATCTATTAGGCCAGCCTTTCCCCCACAAAATTCTTATTGTCCTATGATTAAGATCACAAAACCAAAAGGGCACACCACTGATGGTGTCCAAAAACATTCCATGTTTATCTCCTTTCTATGTTATTCTTTTGAGATTTAATGATTCTTATAGCTCTAGTTTATTTACTTTAAGCCCCTTTAAAAATTTCCATTCAGTGAATAAGCTACAATATATAAACAGCCCTGCTGTGGATAACAAATGTGTTTCCTTTGTCCTCTGCTATAAGAACATTACAAGAAACAGTGCTGTGCACAGGAGAATCATGATGGAAGGGCAAGTGCATTCGAGAAGTAGATAAAACAGCATGCTTTTCTTCTTTTCTTCTTTTTTCAGCTCTCTCACTGACCTACAGAAGTATTTACTTTCACTTATACTCAGTTATCCTGGGAAGTTAGAGCGGTGCTTTCCTCTCAGCTGTGTCTTGAGAGATCAGATACTCAAAAATAATGTCAAAAAGATACCCCAGAGCCTCTCTTAACCTTGCAAGAGTCAGGGTATTCTCACACAGTCTGCCATCTGCCAACATCTGGCTTCACTGGTCAACCTTAACACTTTAGTAAGGGTTTTCATACTATTTTTGAAACTGAAAAAATCTTATCAAATCCCAAACTTTGCTATGTGTTAGTTAAATGAAGCGTAGTCTAGCAAGAGAGGACATATCAAACATATTGCAAAAAGGCCTCCTTTGTGACCATAGGAAAGTCACTTTGTTTTATTACTATTTTCTCATTCATAAAATTAAAGAACTCAGTAACCTTGCTCTTAACAAATATAACAAGTTAAAAGTGTAACTAAGCACATTCATCATGGTGAAAGTTTATTTACTTTCCCACTTTTTGTTCTGTTTATTTTTGTATTTGTTGATGCAGCGATGGGGACCCCACCAGCATCTCATACAGCCAAGGCATATTTGTACAACTGAATCACATCCTAAAACTTTATCCTTTATTTGTTTCTTGTAGAATATTCTCACAATGTTATCTATTTTACAGAAAAGGTTATTTATTTTGAAATTGTTAAATATACTGGATTATTGGACTGGAGCGATAGCACAGTGGGTAGGGCGTTTGCCTTGCATGTGGCCAACCTGGGTTCGATCCCTCTGTCCCTCTCAGAGAGTCCAGCAAGCTACTGAGAGTATCAGAGCCTGGCAAGCTCCGTGAGGCGTATTTGATATGCCAAAACAGTAACAAGTCTCACAATGGAGACATTACTGGTGCCCGCTCGAGCAAATTGGTGAACAATGGGACGACAGTGCTACAGTGCTACAGAATATCCATGCACATGCATACAGATTCTTACGTCATAGTTCTTTTTCCTTTTTTTCCTCCAATCTCAAAGTTTGTAGATAACAGTATGATTTTGTGAAAGCAAACTTATAGCTATTGCTAATGAGTTGTCTTTAAAAATTTATTCTATTAACGTCTGCTAATCTTTTAATGTATGTTACAGCAATATTTTGGCCATATTTGTATATACATTCTATCTTTAATCCACCCTAAAATTGTAAGTATTTTACATAATAATTTGGTAGTCTAAAATTACTGTCAGTTGTAGGAACATAACTCACCAGTTGCTTTGTTAAAGAAGAGAAATGAATTTCTTACACATTAGTGCTCCCTTTAAACTACTGAAATGGTTACTTCATACTTCGTTAGGTATTTAAAGTTACTATTGATTATGGCCTAGAGAACATTTCTTTTTTTTTTTACCACTAAGTTTTTATTTATTCATTGTATTTTCCCAGGGTACAGAAAGGAAATGGGAAAAGGGCCAGCATGTATATTGCAAAATGATTGCAAAAAGGAAGGGAAGTAACTCATACAGCAAAATCAACCATCAAATAAACATTCCCAAGGATGGGGTTACCAAAGTCCAGTGGCTTCAGTCTCAGCCCATGGGATAAGGGAAGTGGATCGGTACATACTTCCCTACTCTCCCGCCTCCCTCCCATAAATTGAAGATTTCACACAAAGCTTTGGTTTCTAGCAGTAAACATGGAGTTACATTCATCCATTTTCTATTAAACAATCTTGTGGCCAATTTGACCTAAGCTTCTTGCACCTGTACAAAAGTTCCTGAGTAACCTGGATATACATTCATCTTCCCTTTCCTTGGTTTCCTGATCCCACTTTACATGGAAGGCCCCCTCATTGCTTCTTTACCCTAATACTCAAAACTAAAATAATACAGCAGTGCGTGTTTGGCATAAAAGATAGCAAGTAATAGTCCTCTCTTCAAAGACTGGGTGCAAGGAATAGAGTGTTCTGAACTTCTAAAGGACTTTTGTAAAAATCACTTTAATACTTGTGGGGGTACATCACAAACTTGCAAGTTTGTGTGGATTGTTGAGGGTTGGGGGAAGCTGGGAGAAGTGGGGGGAGAAGAGGGAATCAAGAAGGTGGTAAGAAAATTCAGGAGATGGTAGAAGTTTGAGGGATAGAAGACCTGATTCAAAATAGGAAATAGGGGCAGGGGAACACAATAGAAAGGGTGATTCAAGACCCCCATTTCAAGAAGGGTCCCCAAGCTTGCTTCATATCCTTTTACCTGGTGCAGAACCTTTTGTCAAAGGTGCTTTGGCTATTTTTCTTATACAAAAGTTTTGTAAACAATAAAACTCCCAAATAACATGGAGGAGACCAATACATTATATTTACACAAACTAGGCCACCTAGAAATCACCAAATTAGCTACTCATAAGCTCTACAAAGCCCAGACAAATACAATAACTAGAACGGGCTGCAAGTTGGGGGAAACAAGAACCCAGGATCAGACACAAATCATCCAATGCGGTCTATTGCATTTGCCCCGTTTCAACACAGTGAGATAGAGGTTTGCAGGGATCACAGCACGTAAATGGAACCCTCCCCTCCACCCCCTCCCTTTTCTCCTTTGGCTACCATGACATGAATCACTGATACTGCAGGGCAGCACACTAGCTCTGGGCCCCAAAAAGAAGACATCAGGATGCCAAAAAGTTAAAGGTTCTGGATTTGGTCCCTGTTTCATATCCATACCTGGGATCTCAAAATGGATACAGAGATATCCTCTGAAAACTACCTTTATGAAGCAAGCTTTTTTTTTTGGGAGGAGGACAAGCACACATTCACCCTGTTGTGCACGGTAAGCCTACCCTAATCCAGTGGAAGATGGATCTGGGATGTAAAGATTCCTGTGCCCTGGGGTTAGAGGTCTGGGACAGCAATCCTCCATCTCACACACCGACCTCACCTGATCTTGGCTTCCTTTTGGTGCCTTTAACCTGGTCCGGCTTCTCCTAACCTCTCTGTACCACCTTTCCTATTCAGACCAGTTTCCAATCTTGGGGAAGAAATCAAGTCATAGGGCACCCAGGGAAAACCTAGCACCCCCTATGAAAACACTGAAGATGGAGGGGTTTGAAAATGACATAACAGCAGAAAAGTCAGCTCACAATTGACAAAAAAAAATGAGGTAATTCAATCCACTTCAGATAGTTTTTCTCCCTGCTGATCAAACAACAAAAAGTATTCCTGGCCTTTTTCCGGCCCCGCGCGAGATCGACCCCGGAGGCAACTGAACCACTTTGGACACGAGCAGCGCCCCCAAAATGCCTCCAAACTGTGTGCTCAGAGCTTCTGGCCCAGGTGCTGCCGGCAGGGTATGGTCTTTTCTCTCTCAACTCTTTCTTTTTGAACGCAGTGAGGCAATAGCCGGTTTTTAGACTCTACAGGAAGCCCGGGAAAGCCGATGGGCGGGACTTCCGGATCCGCCCTGTGCCGGCCGACATTTAAGCACAGAGCCATGTGGGGACGCTCCTTTCTGGCCCCGCGCGAGATCGACCCCGGAGGCAACTGAACCACTTTGGACATGAGCGGCGCCCCCAAAATGCCTCCAAACTGTGTGCTTGGAGGTTCTGGCCCAGGTGCTGCCAGCGAGTGATGCAATTACCAAAAGAATTTTCCCTGGACTTCATATAGAAATCCAAAACCTAATATCTCTTGATTGTCAGCAATGTGTAAATGTTCCTTTTTGGCAGGGCTTACCGTGGGGGGAAACTCCAAACAATAGTACTAAGTTTTTTGTTGAAGGGTAAAAGATTGTAGGGATAGAATTTTAGGCAGAATTTTCGCTGGACTTTATATAGAAACCCAAAACCGCGCGGCCGCGGCAGCCTAATGTCATCTAATCATCAGCAATATGAAATGGTTCCTTTGTAATGGGTTGGACTTTGGGGGGACCATAATAGGGTTAAAGTTTGTAGTGACGTGTAATTTCTGGCTGTACTTTCCCTGGACTTTATACAGAAATTCAAAGCCACGAGGCCAATGCCATGGCCACGCAACCTATTGTCATTTAATCATCACCAATATGAAATGGTTCCCTTTTAACGGGTCGGACTTTGGTGGGAAATCCTAACAAGAATAGTAAGTCTTTTGCTGAAATATTGAAGGCTACCAAAGTGGTAGCCATCTCTATAGACTGAACTAAGCCATATCCCCACACCGGCTGAGAAGAAATATCCTTCTTTCTCAGGAAGAAACGCGGCGTGGCGTTAACCATAGTATGATGTCCATTAAGCTGACACGGACCTGGTGGTGTGGGAATGGGATACAAGGGAATAAATTATTATGTACTTGGAACAGCGGGACGCTGGTGGAATCTCGAGCCGGGGCCAATACCAGCGTATTACTTTTGGTTCCAGAAACTGCTTGCAGACATTCTACCAGACTATCAACTAAGCCAGAGCCCCACGCAGGCTGATGACGAGAAATAGCCATCTTTTTTGGTTTGTTTTCCCTTTGTCAGGCAGCGTGGTGATTACTAAACAGGTGTGATCTCGGTGGCGTGGGACGAGGGGGGAAAAAATAGAAAAGTTATGTAACAAACAGCGGGACTTAATATCTCTACATTCTCAGCAATGGAGAGCCATCAAATGCTTCCTTGACAGTGGGACTGTCTTTTCTTTTTTGGGGGAAAACCCTAGCAACAATAGTGAGTTATGTGTTGAAACATGGACTATAACCAAGATAAAGCGTAAACGAAGTGAAACTTATCACTTACAAGGGCGGGGACTGGGGGGGGCGGGAGGGGGCGGGAGGTATAATGGGGTGGTTGGTGATGGAATATGGGCACGGGTGAAGGGAAGGGTGTTTGAGTATTGTATAACTGACATAATCCTGAGAACTATGTAACCCTCCACATGGTGATTCAATAAAATTTAAATTTAAAAAAAAAAAAGAAAAAAAAGTATTCCTGCTGTGCAGACCCGGAGCTGCCGCTGACTTATCCTTGAGATTGTTCATGTACCTGAGAACACAGTGCAGGAATGAGGGCCTTAGATTAAAATACACAAAGATACAATACCAGAATATTTATATTATAAAAAAATTAAAATGCACAAAATACATCTTTCTCTCACAACTAGTGCAGTTGGCATCCTGGAGAAGGTGCAGGAATCCAAGGCAGCAAATAAATAAAATTATATTGGCCCAGAAGGGGAGGGAGCTTAGGAACAGATAGGTCAGCGCTGTTCTAGTCCTCCTTTGGCCTTTCATCACAATCCATGGCTTGGGACAGTTCCCAACACTCTAACCCAAGACTGTTGGGAGACAAGATGTAGAAAAAGCCTGCCTTAGCCCTGAGATTCCCTCTCATGGAATGCAGAAGCTTGTGGGTTGGGCCCATTAATCTGGTATCTTGTCTGATCAATCTTTTCATTCTGGCATGGAAAATAGTTACACAGCCTTCTTTGAAAGGAAAACCACTTCCGTGTCCAGAACATTTCAAAAGCAAGAAATCCTGGGCATAGAGACTCAGATAAAGCATGCAGAGGGGGTCAGCCCTCAAAGCCCTCAGGTGCGTTTAGATTGTGTGATTGGGGTTCTTTTTGCCTCCCTCTCCCCCCTGCCAGGTCGGGTGGTTGCTGGCCCCAGAGAAGTCCGGAGGCAAAAAGCCATAGAGAACACTTCTAACCTTAGTTTTCAAAAGATTCAGTGTCTATGAGTATTTAAAATATTAGATTGATCATTTAATACTGCAAATTAACAGAATTCAATTAGATCTCTAACTGCAGGAAAACCACTATTTTCTAGAGGTTGAATCACTTCCAGCCTCAAGATGATTACACTAGAAACATTTTGGTTGTTGAAACGTTAAACTTAGCTTATCAGAATACTTAGCTAATACTGAGATACTAAATAAAATAACCCTGTCAAAGGAGATCTGGAAGTAATATGAGTAACATATTACATATTATAATATGAGTAACATATAGCATATTACATACAAGTAACAGCAGTATGAAATGGGTATTTGAATAAAGAAGTTATTTAGCTGGTAGACGGCAGTATATTGGGGACAGAGCATAAGAGGAGAGATAAATACTTAGAGGGAGCTAAACATAAACTTTGTCTGCTCTCATTCAAGTTTTTAAAGTTCTAAGAAAAGAGAGCAGAAAACCTCAAGAGAAAAACCTCCTTACTCTCCCATGAAAATTTTGTCAACTAGATTTTTTTAAAAATATAGATTATGTTATATGGTTTATGTATTAATTTCCTTTATCTATCTATCTAGTTATTTATTTATTTGGGGGGCTACCTCTGGTTGTGCTCAGGAGTCTCTTCTGGTTCTGTGCTTAGGGATCACTTGTGCCCACTCAGGTGACCGTCCCATATGGGATGCCAATGTCTGTAGGGTGCAATCAAGAGCCTTATCTGCTGTGCTGTCTCTCTGGTCCCATCTTTGGAGGTCTTCTAAAAGTCAGAGTCTCTAAGTAAGTTTGAAGGCTTTCTTTAAAAACAGCTGATAAAAATAAATAATAAAGTAAGTTTAAAATAAAAATCAAAAACAAAACAGCTGATAAAATCTGGGAGAAGACACCTATTATATAGGTTCTTTTACTTTCAAATCCTAATGTCCTGAGAAGAAGAGCAACCTGAATAAGTAACAGAGAGCAGGGACTCCCAGAAGAGTATACAATGACTATCTATGCTTTATTTTTTTAATAGAAAACATTTCTTCAATCGCACCATAACTGCTCATAAAATTAATAAATAAATCACATCTTTTGGGGGAGATATGACTATAGTGATAGTAAGCTAAAATTGATCTTTCTCTGAACTGCTATGCAAATTGTTAGAGCAGGCACCAGTAACGTCTCTCATTGAGAGACTTATTGTTACTGTTTTTGGCATATCCAGTATGCATGGGTAGCTTGCCAGGCTCTGCCACTCGGGCTCGATACTCTCGGTAGCTTGCTAGGCTCTCCGAGAGGGGCGGAGAAATTTCACGGGTTGGCCGCGTGAAAGGCCAAAGCCCAACCGCTGTGCTATCGCTCCAGCCCATTGCAAATTGTTAAGTCAAAATTTAGATATTTTAACACATGGTGTGAAGGAAGACATTTCCTAGCTCCTGTCCCCTCCCATGGAAATTTTGTCAACTAAATTTAAAAAAAATTATATAGTTAGGTTATATGTATGGACTATGGTATTAATATACACATTTACGGAACCGTGACCCCTGACTCCCACCCCACCAAAGTACCTTAGATCCTGGACCATTCTTCCTCTGTCACCTCTAGTTCAATCTTCATTCGTCACCTCTTCTCCCACTCCTTGGTTATCGTTTTGTAATTTGAGATCAAGGGTTTGTTATTGTTAGATTTTCTTGGGTTTTTTTTCTCCATATACCACAGATGAGTGAGATCATCTGGTATTTGTTCTTATTCCTTTGACTTATTACCCCCTTAGTTTCATTCACTTTGCAGCAAATTCCATGATGTGATTTCTTACAGCTACATAGTTTTCCATTGTGCAATATGTTACAACATCTTTATCTAAACATCTGTTGTTGGATATCTGGATTGTTTTCATATCCTGGCTATTCTTCTTGGTGCTGCAATGAACATAGGTGTGGCTTGTATCTTTTTGAATTAACGTTTTTGTGTTTTGGGGATAAATGCCAAAATGAGGAATGGCTGAGACAGATTGAGAGTATGAGAGTTTTGTTCTTTTTTTTTTTTTAGGCATCTCCATATTGTTTTCATAAAGGCTGAACATACCATTCCCAGCAACAGTTAATGAGGGTATGAAGGTCTTTTTTTTTTCAGTTTCATATCCTCTAACATTTTTCTAGATAGATTTTTTTTTTAAGACAAATAAGCTCAGCACTTATTTGACCTGTTGGTGACACACCTAGTAATAATTCCTATTTATTACTTTATGCCTTTTCCTGGTTTATTAAAAGAAGATATACCCCAATTATTCAAATAACATGTTTTTATTGTAATTTCAAGATAATACCACATACTATTATCATTCTTGTATTCTTTAATACCTAAATATTACACAGACTTTTTAATACATAGGATTGGGTGATTCTCTCATGACTGTGGTGTTGATAACAGTTCATTTATCTACTATTTAGTTGAATTACAACTTTTTTTTTTTTTGCTTTTGGGGTCACACCTGGCGATGCACAGGGGTTACTCCTGGCTCTGCACTCAGGAATTACCCCTGGCCGTGCTCAGGGGACCATATGGGATGCTGGGATTTGAACCCGGGTCGGCCGCGTGCAAGGCAAACGCCCTACCCGCTGTGCTATCTCTCCAGCCCCTGAATTACAACTTATTATATAGTATGTCTTTTAGTGTGGAGGGTTTAACACTTAAGGTTTTAAGTATTACAAGTGATGCCAGTGGTCCTTGAAATATAACGAGTTTTCATTTCACTAAGAGGAATGTTTGAAAGCACATGCCTGAGAGTGATACATGAAGATTAAAATAATCTGACCATGGAAGTTTTCTGCTTATTGTAATGTGTTTAGTTCTCAGAATGCATCAATGGGGAGTTGAAATAGTCTCAGGTTAGATGAAATGAAAATACACGATCAATTGGAAGTAATAACCTTTAAGAAACTTTTCTCCCATTAGCAGTTTCTTTGTTTTCCATTTGCCACAGCTCATGCTATTTCTAAATATACCATAAAGATAAAGGAAAGTTGACAAATAATTTAAAGATTTTATATTTTACTCTACCAAGAGACATTTGTACTTTAGCAAGAACAACTGAAAAATAACAATGCTTAACTGAACAGAAAAATCTACAATGCATTGGAAATTCAAATCTAGTTTCACTTAGGTTGTGCTACTAGATATTTTATTGCAAATGGAAGTATAAAAAAACCCATATTGGTTTTTTGAAGCATGTGTAATTTGTTAAACATTTCTTGCTAAAAATGCAAATGTCATTTAAGTCAGTGGTTTCCACACATTACTTTCTCTTTTAGAGAAGAGTTGTAGCCCTGTAGCACTGCCGTCCCTTGTCCCATTGTTCATCGATTTGCTCAAGAGGACACCAGTAACATCTCCATTGTGAGACTTGTTGTTACTATTTTTGGCATATTGAATACAACACAGGGAGCTTGTCAGGCTCTGCTGTGCGGGTGGGATACTCTTGGTAGCTTGCTGGGTTCTCTGAGAGGGATGGAGGAATCGAATCCGGGTTGGCCGTGTGCAAAGCAAACATCCCACCCCCTGTGCTATCACTCCAGTCCACAGAGAAGAGTTATTTTATTTTTATTTTTTTCTGGAAAGCTTACCCAATGGTGCTTAGAAACCTACCAAGTCTCTAGAGGGTAACTGCCACTGATGCTTAGGGGTTTACTTCTAGTGTTCTAGTAATGCTTGGGGAATGGATCACAAAGTGTCAAGTATTTTACAAGGACTTCCTGCATACAAGGTGTCTGATCAGCCTACTAAGCTTTCTCTCTACCCTCTTACAGAGTTTCTTAAAAACTCATTAGATCCCATGTCCTATCTTGGACACCCAAATCAATCTATATTTTATTCACAAATTTTACCAGATGCTTATAAGTTACATAACTTTTTTGGCTTTGCTTGACTCTTCCTATTATATATTTACTTAAAAATCAATTATTTATGTTCTTATATTATTGAATTGTTCTTATGCTTTCCATGATTTTATTTTATTATTTTTAATAACTTCTTGGGATAAATTATTGATTCATTAATTTTCAGAATTTTATTTTTTAATTATATTAATTTTAAGATTAAAATTTCTTCAAGTTTGAACTTAAAATGTATCTTACAATTTTAAATGGTTTGTTTTTAGTGCTATCTACTTGTATTTTCTAATTCCCACATGTTTTTTCATATGCATGTGATAAATGTATATTTCTTAATATTCTAATAGGCAAGAATAGTAGCCCTTTAAATTTTTATTGAAAACTTATTTCCATTGCTATCTAATAACATTTATGTATGTATGTATGTATGTATGTATGTATGTATGTATGTATGTATGTATTTTTCTTTTTGGGTCACACCTGGCAATGCACAGGGGTCACTTCTGGCTCTGCACTCAGGAATTAGCTCTGGAGGTGCTCAGGGGACCATATGGGATGCTAGGAATTGAACCCAGGTTGGCCATGTGCAAGGCAAATGCCCTACGTGCTGTGCTATCGCTCAAGCCCCAAGAACATTTATTATATGGATTTGGTCTCTTGGATTTGTTGAAATTTACTTTTGAATGTTTCAAAGTGAGCTTCAAATTTTATTTTTGCTATGATACACATTTAAAATAAATCCTGTCTAACTTTAGCATTTGATTTTGCTTTGATTGTTTCTGCTCTCTATAAATCGGTACTTTACTCCTATTGCTTTGTTTGCTTGTTCTTTGTCATCTTTCATCTTAAGCTCCACTCCCTTCCCCCCAAAATTGTGGAAAATATTTCAAAGCTGGTAATACAATATTTCTTTTTTATTTTGGTAATACAATATTTCTTTAATAATATTTTCCTTTCTCTTTAAAATCATGAGTGCTAGCAATTCAAGCAAGACCACTTTAAACCAAATTTAGATTAAGCATTTTTGCATTTTGTCTGGGAATTATTCAGGTGATATGAATTGAGCTTCAATTCTGCAGGAAGGCTCTAGTTTGTAGTTATAAGTTCTCAAGAATTTCCTTTCCCCAATCGCTTCTTCCTTTTCTGCACTATTTCAAGAGAATGTTTCTTCACAACTCTGTACAGTGGAAGTAAGGGATGGTGAGCTGGTGGATCAGATTTAGCTCATCTGTCCCACTTGTGCCGTGTGTTTCCTGTTCCGAGGGAAACCACAGCTGCCGGAAGCTTTCAAGCAATGTGGGGAGAAGTGTTAAGTGTGTAAGATATGTGGGTATCGGACCTTGTGTGAAGATGGTCTGCAGAGTCTGCACTTCAATGCCAAGCACAGGAACGAGAGGCTGCCTGCCCGACTGAATATGCAGACACACTGTCACTCAGAAGGCCACTTAACATGTACATGCACATGCACAAGCACACAGGAGAAGAAGGCGTCTCCTGTGTAGGAAAACCCCTTGCACCCAAGGCAGCCTGAAGAACACAGCTGCGCTCGCACTGGGAAAGGGCCCTCAACTGTGAGTTTTTCACAGTGAAAGGGCTTCTGCTGTGGCATGCGGCCTGCGAGCATCTAGGATGGCTGGTCCTGCTTCTGCTCGGTCTAGGGAAATCCCTTCAAAGTCGCAGCAGGGCAGCATCTGTTACCACACCCATCACACTGCACGAGGCAGTGGGAAAGTTTGAGTGCACTGAATGTGGCTACAAGTCTACCAACCTGGCATTCCTGTGGAGATACATGGAGATCCAGGGCCAGCGGAGAACCACAAACTTCAGTAGCACAAGCTCTGGAACCTTGTCATGAAGGAGAAGAAGCTGGTGGTGATGGTGCTCCTGGCACCAGCTGAGCTGGAGGAGGGCTCCGCTGAGGTCATCAAGGAGTTTCTGGCCTAGGGTACCTTAACCAACCTTTCAGCTTCCTGGCCAGAGGCTGGCTGCAGAGGAGGCTTCCCTGGCCTCTCAGCACCACAGACTACTATCCCCAGTGTTGGTGACACTAACCCCTGCTCCCAATAAACCACACGGCTTTGGGTGAAGGGATTAATTTTATACTGAGGCTATAGCTCTTTATGACCTTAGCTTTGTAGAGACTAGTCTCCAATTAAACATCCCAGTTTTGATGGGTACCAAAGTTACCTTTTTGTCCCTTTCATAGCTTATTCAATCCAAACAGAAGCTCATTATTTACAGTAGCCAAGATCTAGAAACAATCCAAATGTTCAACAACATAGTAGTGGACAATTAAATTATGGCATCTATATCTACATCTACAATGGAATAGTACCAGCTCCAAGAAATGAGATGGGATTCTTGCATTTGGCTGCAATATGAATGTAGTTGGGTGCATATCATGCTAAGTGAACTGAGTCATTAGGGAAAAAAACAAATGCTGGATAAGATGAGTCAACAGAATAGACAATCTCCAATTGGAAAAAACCCTGAGATATTGTCAAGAGAATAGCAAACTGGGTTGCAAGTGGGGAGGGGGGCAAGGCTGGATAATAACAGGATAGTAGTGGAGAATCATTTAAACATTGCCAGCATGAATCAATGATATAGAAACTTGTTAACCACATTATCTCAACAAACTAAAAACAAAAATAGAAACTTGGTTTTGCAAACCCTCTATAGTTTTATAGGTTTAAATAGTTCCCCTTCTTGCCCATTCTCAGATTGAAATCTTACAATCCTGTCAGTGCCACAATAATGAAAACTAAAAATATTTTTCAACGTATATCAATGTTTATCAGAGTAATGGTCCCAAACATAAGTCTTAAGCTTTATTTGTTTTTTTTGGAGGGGGTCACACCCGGTGATGCACAGGGGTTACTCCTGGCTCATGCACTCAGGAATTACTCCTGGCAGTGCTCAGGGTGCCATGTGGGATGTTTGGGATCAAACCCGGGTAGGCCACATGCAAGGCAAATTTCCTACCTGCTGTGCTTTCGCTCCAGCCCCTTAAGTTTTATTTGTAAAGCCTTATCTTTCCAGAGAGCTGTGGTCTTTGTTACTCTAGATCTGGGTAATGATGAGAGCAAGGGCTACTCTCTTATTAGCTCTTCTGAGAAGTATCTTGAGAGAAATTCTAATGGACTTGCTATAGCTGGAAGGTAAGACATTGAACCAGGGACAAAACTCTGTCAGAAAAAAAGAAGGAAAGCAGGTGTGTTGCAGAGGCCAACATAATAGCATCCATTGTGCAAACATTTTTAATTCTCTCATCACCACTTAAGAGGTCAGCATTCATCTTATTTTACATGAACAAAAACAGTGGCTCACTAGGAACCAATTTAAACCTGGAGATTCTTTACCTCATGTTCTTAACCACTGCACTTCTCTAACTCTTATGTGTCCTTTAACTGACTACTCACTTAGTATTCTTTAATGAAAAAAGTATGGACCACAGCACTTTTCTGGATAGAAAGAAAAACATAAGAACATGAATCAACACAGGAATAGGCCAGTGGCACCTCGGTGAATGTGCGAATGTGCTGAGATAGTGAAAGGAGACCACTGACAAACATAAGCACACTTGATATTCCTTTTTTTTTTTTTTTTTTGCTTTTGCTTTTTTTGAGTCACAGTCAGCTATTCACAGGGGTTACTTCTGGCTTTGCACTCAGGAATTACACCTGGCGGTGCGTGGGGGACCATATGGGATGCTGGGAATCAAATACCGGTCGACCAAATGCAAGGCAAACACCCTACCTGCCATGCTATCACTCTAGCTCCCATACTTGACATGTGTAACACTGCATTTTTGTGTTTGGATATCTTCCAAAGAGTGCCAGGACCACTCCTGGAAATTCTCTGCTCACTGGGCTGATAAATTGGTGATAGAGTCCAAAGATGTGGTGCTGTCAGAATCCTTCAGGGCTGGGAACCTCGCTAGGTATACCCTAAGTACCTATATAGTGTATCCTAAGTACCTTTATAGTGTTCCCAGGGCCTATATCCATATTGTGTGTTGATAAATCAGTAAATACAAATTAAATAAAGGAAAATGCTTTTAAAAAGCTTTGCATTCACGTTATGACCAATGTCACTATATTACACACCTAAAAATAAAAAAAGATACCTCAAACTCCTCAAAGTATTGAAAGTATCCAGGGTTTTTAACTGAAGATCTAAGAGGTGGAAGTAATGTGCTGGTGTGTTTGCATCATTTCCAACATAGCAGGATTTATAAAAAAATCCCACTTCTAATAAAAATTGCTCAAATCTTTCAATTAGTAGCTTCTTTTTTTTTTTTTTTTTTGCCTTTTTTTGGTCACACCCGGCGATGCACAGGGGTTACTCCTGGCTTTGCACTCAGGAGGATTATTCCTGGTGGTGCTTGGGGGACCATATGGGATGCTGGGGATTGAACCCAGGTCAGCTGCTTACAAGGCAAATGCCCTACCCTCTGTAATATCACTCCAGCCCCTCAATTTGTCCAGTCCCTTTCTATCTTTGTTTCTTAAGATACAAATCATTTCTTCCTTTTCCCTTTAGGTGTACCTTCAGCTTCCTCTTTTTCCCTGATATCTCTTCCATGTAACAAAAGCCTATTCTATGCCTAAATCTCTAGATTTGGACATTAAAAATCTTTTTCTTTGAATAATTCTGTATTTATCAGCCCAATAAAGACCTACTAGTCAAAGAGTCCTGTAGAGAAAGGAGAGGAGAGATTTTGCATGTACTTCTTACTGTAAGATTTTTTTGATGCTTGCCCCCAGTGTTTTATACGTAGGGTTCTCAGGAATGTAAGGAGAATATAAATAATATTAAGTGTGAGGCAAGATTTAAGCTTAAATGAATCATCATTACAAATTTTCATCTTGTGAAAAAGAACTATTTTCTCTATGGACTCTGAACATGTTTATTGAACAAAAATCCAATGTATAGCTTAGGATGGAATTGTTCTTTGTCCTTCAGCATATTTCTTTGTTCCCAGCAATAATGTTCCTGCAAAACACTATTCCACTGTAACATTACATGGTTTTTAAAACCCTAAATTTTTTTATGACCAACAGCCATGGAGGTGTTTCAGCATCTGTATACTAATAATTTCAAGAGAAATTTTCTGATGATAGTGACTTGCAAATATACAGAGTTTCAGTCAATTGCCTCTCAGCAATAAATCAAGTGCTCCAATGTCTGACCAGGCAGTTTTTCATTTTGTATTTCCATCTTATCCATCAGAAATATACTTTTGGGAAAGCTTAAATGATTTTTAAATGAAAGCAAATGAAATTTTTTTGCAAAAGGTAACACTAGACTTTGTTTATTTGTTTAAAATGAAATTGATAAGATTAATTTGAAAATTATTTGTTTTGTCTGAGTTTTGTGCTATTTTTATTGCCTATGCTTCTCCCGTAAGAAGTAGAGAGTTCCCAACAGTCACAAAATAAGGTTAAGAAAACATAAAGCAGCCAAATCACAAAATAAGCCTGCTTTAGATAAAGTGAATTTTACATCATACCAAGTACTCACATTCAATCTCTCTAGGAACAGAAGGTAGGTACCACAGTTTGTAAGCATATGTGAAAGTTCTAGGAGACAAAGCTAAAGAGAGGAAGGGACCCTTTCATCTATTACCCTTATGAATGGATCACAGCAAAGATTTGAGGTTATATAGTATTTTGAAAAAGAAATATTATGACCTGCATACTTATGGAGTCATATGCTGCTGTGTGTGGTGTAGGGAAGGGGGAGTAGAAGAAAAGAGATGGCAAAAATAGATACAATAAGCAGAAATAATCATAATCATAACATCATCATTCCATTGATCGTCGATTCTCTCGAGTGGTTTCAGTAATGTCTTTATTTGTCCTAGCCCTGAGATTTTAGAAGCCTCTCTTTACTTGTTGGAGTAAAAGTTTATGCCCCATTGGAGGCTCTTTCAGGGTCAGGGGAATGAGACCCAGCATTGTTACTGGTTTTGGCATATGAATACACCATGGGGAGTTTGCGAGGCTATCCCATGTGGGCAGGAAACTCTTGGTAGCTTGCCAGGTTCTTCCAGAGGGAGAAGTAGGCTATTGTAAAAAACTAAAGCTCGCCGAGGGGCGAGTGCACTCTCGGGCTCTCCGGGCAGCTCTGTCTCACCGCCCGCATTCGGTGCCCCGGAACCGCTGTGTGTGCTGTCGGACAAGGGCAGTCGAAGGAAGGAAGAAGGCCAAACTGGTTGCTCGATCAGTTTATTTCGTTCTCTCTCCCTGCTTCTCTCCTGGCTCTCGGTCTCTCTCTGGATCTGTGGATCTGGCCCCCGTGGATCTGGCTCCGTGGATCTGGCCCCCCAACCCACTCTTACCAGCCTAGTTAAATCTCCACAGCATGAAGGGGTTGGGGCGTACACATAGGTGTGGTCACCATCAATAGGGTAAGGTCCTTTCCCTTAGGGGATGCTTCTCCTAGGACTTAATTCTCTTTCAGCAGGAGGATCCACCCAAGGGCGGAGTCCCATGAATGTGTTTCTCTTCTCTTCAGCAAGCAAACATATAAGAATTCATAATATTAATTATTTTGTATGGACACAATAAGAGATGCATTAAAGCTTATAGAATTGCTCTCCTGGGGCCATCTCAATCTCAGACTACAGTGCTCAGGCCAGATCAGTCTTTTCTATCCCTGGCAGGGTCCCAGTCTCATAATTACTATTGGATCATGACAGCATTTGTCTATGATCAAGCTCTTAATTTATAGTTAAGAATTAGGCACTTTGGCCAGGCCCATCTCGATGCCAGGGTAGCACATAACTCACCGCTTGCCCTGGATCCTTCCCGTCCCACGTCTGGGACCCTGCTTTGGGGTGCTAGGAACTGAGGGCAACTGAGGCTTAAGTGGAGAAAGCAGAGGCCCGGGAGGGAATAATATTCAAGGCCAATTAATTCCCAAGTTATAAAAACATAATATTGTCTTCTTGTGTCTATACAAAACAGACATAGCTTTAAAGTAAATTATTCAAAAGGCACAAGAAGAGGAGAAAGGCAATATTAACTTATATAATATAAATTCAGTATCCTAGGAAGTTCTGACCTTGCAAATTAGCAGAGTCAGATTAAGGGAAAGCAGCGGATTAACTCTTTTGGGGAAGAGAACATGGAGAAGTGATTATAGCTAAACAAAGGGATGGGAGACATTCGGGAACACCTTGATGGGTGAGACTGGGGTAAGCCTAAACTCCGGGGAAAACCGGGACAAACTACTTGTGGCAAGGAGGGAGAGGACAAAGTAATGTCATCCTACAGGCTATAAGATGTCGCTTCCCAGAGGTTGGTTTAAGTCTCTGGATGTTGGCCATTGGTGGGATTACACAGTGCATGGGGCAGTTCCTGGGTGTGAACGCCTAGCTACTGGAAAATGGGAAATCTGGGCGAAAGAGGCCCAGTCCTGATGTGAGCAGAAGCAATAATATTTATATTCATAATAAGCAAATATTTACAGAGTAAATAGGAACAATAAATAGGCCATCACAGTATCTGTGGATAGGGTATTAGCAAATAGAGGTGTAGTATACTGGATAAATTTCAAAAGTAGAGGTGTCAGGATTAGCTTATAAATTTAATATGAAACATAAAGGTTAACAATAAAATTAATGATGGTGGCAAGAGTTATTACCCCCCAAAACTTGACAAAATTAGATTGCCATTTACAAAGATGGGGCAGATTGTGGAATGAATATTTTGGGGGGGGGACCCAAGATTTAATTTTAGGAGCATTAAAATAGAAATGTCTATTAATACCCAAGAAGAGATGTTGAGAAATGAGTCTATACTTCAGGAAGGAGATGGAAATCTAATGAGATATTAACATATATGTGGAATTTCATCATCAATGAAATTTTATAAACTCTAGCATATAAATATTGAAAAAGGAAGTGTAAAAAACTAAGGCACACCAACGGGCGCGTGTACTCTCAGGCTCTCCGGGCGGCTCTGTCTCACTGCCCGCATCCGGTGCTCCGGAACTGCTGTGTGTGCTGTCGGTCAAGGGCAGGCGATGGAAGGAAGAAGGCCAAACTGGTTGCTCGATCAGTTTATTTCGTTCTCTCTCTCTGCTTCTTCTGATTCTGGCCCCCCTTTGCCCCACAGTCTTAGTTTATATAGCAAATTACATAGGGCGGTGGCACAAAGGTGGGTTTAACATCAACAAATAAACAAAGAAGGCTAAGACCATTTCTTAACAAAATTTCATCTAAGGAAATATCATCTAAGGACATCCACTAAAGGGAGTGATTCCAAACAAGGGTGTGTCAGGGTATGAGCTAGTAATCTGTTTAAATAGTTACAGTAAATCTACTTCTAATATTTCTAGCAATGTCATTCTGTATGAGCACAGTAAGAGATATAAATTTTGGCTCTTCCTGAGGACATCTCACTATACAGTCCTCAGGCCAGGTTAGTCTTCCTAACCCCAGCAGGGTCCTAGTCTCGTCGTTACCTTTGGATCATGACAGCATTGTCCATGATCATGCTCTCAACTTATAGTTGAGTATTGTGGTGCTTTGGCCTGACCTATCTCGATGCCAGGGTAGCACATAACTCTCTGCTTGCCCTGGATCCATCCTGTCCCTCATTGGGACCCTGCTTTTGGGGTGCTAGAAACTGAGGGCAACTGAGTTAAGAAAGCAGATGCGCAGGAGTAAATATTATTGGAGTCAATCAACTCCCACATTACGAGCACAATATTGTCTTCCTATGTCCATACAGAAAGGACATTGCTTTCAGGTAAACTATGTTCCCTAAGGCAAGGCTAAAAGGACAAACCCCATGTTATCCTACAGGGAAGGAAGACAGATTCCTAAGTCAATGCAATATAAATAATCAGGAAGATGAGATGTCGCGCGCCGCTTCGTCCAGCGAAGAAACACGCAACTCGGAGATCCTTTTGGCTGCGATTTATTTAGGAACTTTCTCATGCGTTAGAGAAGAAATCAGGAACGGGGACGTGGAGTAAGGCGGAAAATGGGACGCATGAGGGAGAACCCTCTAGCTAGGTGACTTACCCCCTTATATACCTCTCGCTGCCTGCTTACGCCCACGTGTCTGCATCTGATAGGTTAGTTATACCTTGTGGGCGTGACAGGACATCCTGTTTTCTTACACCTTGTGGGCGTGACAGGACATCCTGTTTTCAAAGCACGGTGAAATTGACAAGAACAGGTGTTGTTTATGAAGCACGTCCTGTGGAGGCTCTCCACAATGAGATCTGACAACAAAGGAAACTGAGAGGTGGAATGGAAATTAGACAAAATGGCATCCCATATGCTGAGTGAAGGAACTGTTTTAGATCAAAAATAATGGACAGTCCTTCAAAAACTAGAAATTGAGCTTCCATATGACCCCACAATACCACTTCTGGGAATATATCCCGAGGATACAAAACAGCACAGAAGAAATGACATCTGTACCTATATATTCATTGCAGCACTGTTAACAATAGCCAAAATATGGAAACAACCCGAGTGTCCTAAAACAGATGACTGGTTAAAGAAACTTTGGTACATCTACACAATGGAATACTATGCAGCTGCTAGGAGAGATGAAGTCATGAAATTTGCTTATAAATAGATAGACATGGAAAGTATCATGCTAAGTGAAATGAGTCAGAAAGAGAGGGACAGACATAGAAAGACTGCACTCTGTGGGGTGTAGGGTAGCATCACATGAGGCTGACACCCAAGAACAGTAGATACAAGGGCCAGGGGGTTTGCTCCATAGTTGGAAGACTGCTTCACGAGTGGAGGGGAGAAGGCAGATGGAGTAGAGAAGGGATCACTAAGAAAATGATGGCTGGAGGAACCAGTTGGGATGGGAGATGCATGCCAAAAGTAGATAATGGACCAAACATGATGACCTCTCAGTGTCTGTGTTGCAAGGCATAATGCCCCAAAGTAGAGAGAGTATGGGAGTATGGGGAATGCTGTCTGCCATAGAGGCAGGGGGAGGGTGGGAAAGGGGGGGTATACCTGGGATATTGGTGGTGGGGAATGTGCACTGGTGGACGGATGGGTGTTTGATCATTGTGAGATTGTAACCCAAACATGAAAGCTTGTAACTATCTCACAGTGATTCAATAAAATTAATTTTTTTTAAAAGAATAATACTTTAGTCAGATTCTACTAAAGGGCTCAGAATGATTTAGACCAGGATGCGACCATTATACACAGAGCATGGAGTTCACCTTTCTAAAAGACAATTCATTAGACTGTCAAGGAAAAAATACAATTTTTAAGAGTTGAAATCAGGCTAGGAAAAAAAATGAAATAAAGAGCAGAGATTGATAACACTCCAAAAGAAGATGGATATGGAATGTCAGCGGGATGGACCATATAGGATCAAGGAGATGTTTTGTTATATTTTTAAAAGAAATGAAAATAATAAGCATACTCATTAAAGAGTATTTAAATTCTTTTAGGTTCCTTCTCCTTAGACTCACTAAATTAATTAATTGGTACAACTGGGAATAAACATGCAATTTACATAAAAATGACATTTTATTTATTTATTTATTTTTTATTGAATCACCATGTGGAAAGTTACAAAGCTTCCAAGCTTAAGTCTCAGTTATACAATGCTTGAACACCCATCCCTTCACCAGTGCACATGTTCCACCACCAAGGATCACAGTATACCTCCCCCCATCTCCCACCCACTAGCCCCCCCACCCCGCCTGTGTAACTGATAAATTTCACTTTACTTTCACTTTTCTTTGATTACATTCAGTATTTCAACAAAAAACTCACTATTATTGTTTGAAGTTTCTCCTCCCCAAAGTCGGACCTGCTGAAAAGGAAAAAAGGACATATTCTAAGTTAAAAAATTGTATTTCCACACTGACTCACTTTGTAAAGTTATTCATTTTGTAAAGTCTTATCTTTTTAAACAAATCTCAAAATCTATTTAAAAAATTATGATTTTAGTTTTTTTTCTTTCTTTTTTAAAAGTGGAGTAATACTTGTTTTCAAGAGTATAAATACTCATGTGTCTCAGGATACAATGTTACCATCACTAAAGTGTCAATATTGTAGGATAACATTGGTTCATCCTTTCTCCTCTGCCTTTTCTCCCTTGCCTCAGTGAGCTTAGGTTTATTGGGTTACACCCATCACAGTGCTCCTGAGGCACTCCCATTCCTCTGTGTTTATCTTCTACTTTGTGATCTGCTTCCCTTATCTGTTAATCACTTATATCCCCAAATCAGACTCTTTGACTTGTTAGGTTAGATTCTTCTAAGGACTCTGGATTTTGTATTTGTAAGTGAAATATTGCTTTTCTCTTTCATTTATTCTTTTTCATAATTTATTTTAGAGCAATGTCCTTTTCGTATAGATGAAGCAAGACAGTTAATGCTTTGCTTTTGTAACTTGGGAGCTAATTGACTCCGAATAATACTTACTCCTGGACATCTGTCATTTTACTTGACTTAAGCCTCAATTGCCCTTAATTCCTAGTACTCCCAAACAGGGTCCTGACAGAGGGACTTAGATGGACCCAAGGCAAGCTGTGAGCTACCCTTGTATTGAAAAGGGACAGGCCGGAGACGTCGGTGTGGCTCCAGCAGGAGGAGCCCCGCGCCACAGGACGCGCAGCCGGCCGGGCCGCCCAGGGGTCACTCCTGGCTCATGCACTCAGGAATTACTCCAGGCGGTGCTCGAGGGACCATATGGGATGCTGGGATTTGAACCCAGGTCAACCTCGTGCAAGGCAAATGCCCTACCCGCTATGCTATTGCTCCAGCCCCAGGAAGCAGGAGTACGTAAGCTACGTTGTGGTGATTCTTAATTTGGATTCAGTCGATGGCTACATGACTTGCCTGCGGGAGGACTCTCTGCTCTTATAGTTCCTGTCACTGAATCTGTACCAGAACAGGTTTTTGGGCCTGGCTGCCATGGCATCTCCATCGAGAAACTCACAGAACCGATGACGCTGCAAAGAGCCACTGCGACGCAGCTACAGCCCTGGCCAGCTGCACAGCATGGCCCTGAGAACAGGCCCCCATGGCACTGTGACCATCCCCCGTTCCACCAGCGACACCGACCTGGTCACCTCAGACAGCCGCTCCACACTCATGGCCAGCAGTTCCTACTATTCCATAGGACACTCGCAGGACCTGGTGATCCACTGGGATATAGAGGAGGAAGTGGATGCTGGAGACTGGATTGGCATGTACCTCATTGGTGAGTGAACATGTTTAGCCATACCCACTACATAGTCTCCTAGGCTAATGTTCTTGGAGTATTGTTTGAGTTTGTGATGCATTCTTCGCAATCTCCAGATAAACATGACTTTTCTTTTGTTATGAAGAGAGTGGGTGCAGTATCTAGACATGGAGAGATGTGTGGCCCTCACTGATGTGTCACTGTCACCAAATCACCACTGCTTTTCTTCTGCCACAATCACAGCAACTCTATGACAAGGCAAAAGAGCAATATCATTGATCTAATAAGAAAATCACTTTTGATTGCCCTATTAATGCAGTAGTTCATAAACCAG
The DNA here is from genome assembly GCF_027595985.1 of Sorex araneus. Classification (NCBI taxonomy): domain Eukaryota; kingdom Metazoa; phylum Chordata; class Mammalia; order Eulipotyphla; family Soricidae; genus Sorex; species Sorex araneus. The sequence goes on from NC_073305.1 coordinate 110,000,043, forward strand.
ATGAATGATAAATAGCTTTTCTCATCCTCCTGTTAATTGGCACAGAATGTATAAAGACTATGTTATTTTAATGAAAGCTTGAACTAATTTACAATTATACATTTCCACTGGCCTCCTGTGTTGGCATTAAGGATTGGGTTCCCAAAAGGAGAGAGAACAAAAGGGAATTCCCTGCCTCAGAGACAGGGTGGGATAGTGGGGATGGTGGGAGGGATACTGGGAACATTGGTGGAGGTGAATGGGCACTGAAGGAAGGATGTAAATGATCACTGTACGACTGAAATGCAAACATGAAAGTTCATAAGTTTGCAACTGTACCTCACAGTGATTCACTAATAAAAAATTTAAAAAAAAAGAAAAGGGACAAGCCAAGTGCCATAAAATTTATTTATTTATTTTTAATTTTATCACCATGTGGAAAGTTACAGAGTTCTCAGGTTTATGTCTCAGTTATACCGTATTCAAACACCATCCCTTCACCAGTGCCCATATTCCACCACCAAAATCCCCGGTATACCCCCCGCCCCCCACCCCAACTGTATAACTGATGAATTTCATTTAATTTTCTCTTCACCTTGATTACGTTCCATATTTCAACACAAAACTCACTATTGTTGTGGGAGTTATACCCCCAAACAAGATAACACTAATAAGGAAGCATTTGATAATTAGTTTTCCATTAAAAGATCGTATGTTTTCAGGTTTTAGAAAAGGCCGTGCGGCTCGGATGTGTCCAGTCCCGAATCCTGGAGCCGTGTTAGTTGCTGCTCAGTGTCTCCAGGGCTCCATCTGGAGAAGGTGTGCTGGCGGCACCTCCTCCTTCTGGCTCCCCGGTGTTGCTGAAGTGCCATAAAATTTAAGAGCACAGTCATGGATAAATTCTGTCATGACCCAAAGAGAAGTGACTGGACAAGGACTCTGCTAGGGTTAGGAAGGAATAATCTGGCCTGAAGACTATAGTCTGGGATATATAATGAGATGTCCCCAGGAGAACTACTCTATAAGTTTAATATATCTATTACTTTGTCCATACAAAATGATTAGAAAGATTATTAAGTAAATTTAAGATAAGATGACCATTTAAGAGGCCGGAGCAATAGTATAGTGGGTAGGGTGTTTGTTTTGCATGATGCCCACCTGGATCCAATCCCTGGCATTCCTCTAACCCCCCACCTTTCCCAACCCCCCCCCCCCACACACACACACCCGTGCACTGCCAGGAGTAACCCAAAAAGGAGAAAAAAAAAAGATGACCTTTTAAATGGATATGAACTAAGGAAAAGAGAAATACACCCTTAGATGAAATTCTGCCCTTGAGTGGATCTCCAAGCAGGATGAGATCTTTGTCTTAGAAAAGCTTCCCCCAAAGGAAGAGTTTGACATATACTGATTGTGCTATCTGACTTGGTTGTAGTTGCAACCCCCAACCTTGGCGATTGGGCTCTTAACTAAAACTGGGAGACAGGAATAATGGGGGGCAGAGTGAGACTAGCATGAGGGACAGTAGGAGATGGGAATGAGGGGCAGGAGCACACTGGAATGGGGCGCTCAGTGAGGTTGGAATAGGGACTCAAGGAGGATGGAATAAATGGCTGGATGGACATTGGCATAACCAGCAACTGATCACCAGCCAGCTGGGGGCCCTGTTGCCTTGTTCCTTCCTTCATGTGTCTATCTGCAGCAGCTGGAGGGAGGGGGGTTGGGGGTGGAGAAGCGGCTTATGGCCACCGAATGCTCATGCATGCAACCTCACTTTTTTGAACACACATATATATCATTACACCCCCTTCCTTTGTCCCCTGCTCCCAGCCTCAGTGCTTTGTTCTAAAGATAGAGGAGCTAGAGAAGGAGTTTTTAAAAATATACTTTTAAGTTTCAAAAGTATGAGTTGCACGCAAATAAACTTCATTCACTGTAATCCTAAATCTTATTGACGACAAGAATAAGATCTTATTCTAAAATGAAATGATGCTGTCACCATGTTTCCCTTTTCCAATATTGGAGCTGAAAGATAAGCAAGTCTCACTGGATAAAGGTAAACATCTTCTCACACCTGTTACAGTAATGCTAACACACCAACTATTATAAAAGAGCTACACTGAATTAATGAGTATTCTAGCTCAGTAGAACATGGCCCTAGATTGATGTACCAATGCCTATTTGCTCAAGCTGGCACCAGTAACGTCTCCACTGTGAGACTTGTTGGCACAGCTGCGATAGGACACAGAATCCAGACCCATCTAAGTCCAAGGAAGTCCCAATACCAAGCCAGGGTTCAGCTTTGGACTGTCCCTGCTCAGTCAGTGAACACCTGTGCCCCAAAAGGAACTCCAAAGCAGCCAGGAGCCACATAAATCTCATTGGACCTGGCAGGTGTCCCATACTTCTCCTCCAATCAAACCTGAACACCCCCCCCAAAGCCCCACCCCACTCTGGGTTCTTCTAGCTGTTATTTGACGGAGCAAGCTGACCACTGCTGGTCTGTATGTTGACACAGTCTTGCCAGCTGCAGGGCCATTTCAGTCTTTGGCATGCACTGTGCTGTTTGGATTTGGCCTCCGAAGCAGCTGCCAAAGCTGTAACAGGCCACTGTGATGAGAGCAAACCAGAGGCCATGGAGCCGCCTTCTGTCTGTGTGCCTTGGACGTTGTCACTGTTAGGGTCCAGTGTCAATAGCTTCCCCCCAACGAATCTGCACAAAAAGCTCAGCCAGTAATGTAATAAACAAGCGGAGTTTATTAGCCAGATAGCTGGGGTCAAGCTTCTAGGCACGCAGGCCCAAGCAAGACCCTGAGCAAGGGAAAAGCCGCAAATTTTATAGTCAGTGCTTGCATCTGCTTACATCCCAACTCGCACATACTAATTTTAACAACAGCATGAGTAAGAATGTAAGTTTCATGATTCAGAAGAAAACATATTTTCAAATAGTACAAACAAGCTGTTACAGATAGGTAATCTAGACGTGTTTTCAGAACATTCTGGCAGCTACCCACCCTGCTTGTATCTGGGTGGCTTCTATAGACAGTGAATAGCGGTTATGAAACTATTTGCCAAGGCTGAGTTTTCAGCCCAGTTGTCCTTCCCTTGCAGATATCCAGGGGGAGAAGCGGGGATTTTAAGAAAAACCAAAAGGTTTAAGTAAAACAGGATGTGGAGCAGGAACCAGGCATGATGGAGTCGCTCCTGCCCCGCTCTGTGTCTAACATCACCACATCCCACACAGCCCTGATCACCAATTGCCCTGTCAACCCACCCAAAGGCCTCATGCTGCCACGGGACTGTCTCAGGCCTGCTCCTTCTTCCCCGTGTCCCAGGAAGCCAGCTGTCAGCAGCTGTTAGAACTCCAGGAGCAGAAACTCTGATACTGAGTAGGTGGGATAAGCAGTTGGGCTACCGTTAGGTCAAGATTCACTGTATTCTACTGACTGGCTTGCTTTGCAGATAGCACCATTTTCTGTCAAGTTTAGGCAATGCAAATCCTGTGATCTAGAACCATAGGAAGAGTTAAAGAGCTAAGGGGATGCCCATTACATGTTCTCAAGCTAGAGTGGTACTCATGTGGTGGGGCAGATTGTCACAGAAATAGTCACTCATTAGGTAAAGTCCAGCGGGAGCAAAGCAGCAACCCCGGGGCATCTCTTGGGAACTCGCCGTGACTGACCATAATGGGGATCTGAGAGAGACCCATGAGTGCACCTCACAAGCAGCAGAGCTTTTCTGAGTGTGAGGAGTTGGAGAGCGAGTACAGGGTTAAGGCACTGGCCTTGTGCCACCGACCCCAATTCGAATCCCTGGCACTACAGACCTAAGCACCGCTAGGAGTCACTCCAGAGCACAGAGCCGCGACTAACTAGCCCATGACCACAGGTGGGTTATTACCCGACCCTTCTAACACCTCTCCCCCCCACAAAATACCATACTGATGGTGAGAGATCAAGGGTTCAATTCTGTCCACTACTTCATGACTATTGCACCAGTCCATGTGAGTAGGGCATTTGCCTTGTATGAGACCAACCCAGGTTCAATTCTCTGTCCCTCTTGGAGAGGCTGGGAAGCTACTGAGAGTATCCCACCCTCACAGTAGAGCCTAGCAAGCTCCCCGTGGAGTATTCGATATACCAATACCCAAATATTTTTGATTTATTTGATTTCAGAAGCAGACATGTGTATGTTTTAAATCATCTCTGGGTGATTGCAATGTGCTTTTGAAGCTGAGAATCACTGCCTAACACTTAGGTTTTCCACCTCAAGGAGGGAAAAAAAATCATAGCTCTTTATGATTAAAAGGCTTGAAATTTGATCTAATCTCAAACATAGAGCAGAGAAAATAGCCACCTCCACCTGAAGTAATCTCCTACCATGGATCTCATCTACCACAGAGAACACACTACCATAATTTTCCTGATGTGGCAGCTCCATGCGCTGCCAGTGAATGTGGGAGAGGGTGACTTGGCATCTGTGGGCAGGATTTCTCTTCTTCCCTGACTGACTGAGTTGACAATTGCAGTCTCAGAGCAAATTGAAGTCTCAGAACCAAATTCGTTTTTCATTTTTGTTTTTTTTTTTTCCACTACATTTTGACAGTAGGTAAGGAAAAACTGGGCTATCACAATGCTTGTTCTAAATGTTGGATGGAAAGTGGGAGAGGCAACTGAAAAGAAATTAGGGTGAGCAGGAATGAGCAAAACAAATCTGAGCTGAAGCCAGATTTCTAGGGGCAAACTCATGTTTTGTTTCATTTGCTTAAGGCAGCAGTATAGTGTTGTTTACATTTCTGATCGTTTTGCCTTTTGTTTGTTTTGTTTTGGTGTTTGGACCACACCAAGAAGTACTGAGGATTCACATAGTGATGGGGCTCATACCTAGCGCTCCAGCATATTTTACATATGTTCCAGTCTTTTGAGTTATTTCCCTAACTCCTGTTTCTGTTTTTTCTAATGCTAGCAGCAGGATATATTTTCCTTTGGAGAGAAGAGTCCACAATAAGGATCTTTTCCTAAAATTCTGAAATGCACAATTTTAACCTAGATATTTGATTTTGAGGACAAACAGAAGTCTCATCAAAACAAAAATGAAGGACTGTAGTGACAGTACAGAGGATAGGGTGCTTGCCTTGCACATGGCAGAACCGGGGTTCAATATCCGGCATTTCCGATGGTGCCCTGTGCTCAGCCAGGAATGATTCCTGGTGCAGAGCCTGGAGTAAGCCCTGAGCACAGTCATGGGTGGCCTTCAAACAAAACAAAACAGAAAACCAAAAACCATCACCACCACCACGACCATCACCACCACCAACAACAAATAAAACCCTCCATAAATGAAGGAACTGAAGTTATAGCCCACAGGGCTGGGCTGGAGCATAAGCTCTTTATACAAAAGCCATGAGTTCAACCTAGGACAGCATGCATGGCCTGTTCACCCAGTATCACTGAGTGAAGCCTGCAGACCCCCAGCACTGTTAGGTCTGAGCACCATGGCATCACCAGCTGAGTGCTGGTGTCAGGTTCACATAGCCTGGCAGAGTTTTGCTGGAAGTGACCCCTCAAACTCCTGCACACTACTTGAGAGAGATCCCCAGACTAAAAGCAGCTGTAATGTCTAAAGAATTTCATCCCCATTATTTAGCAATTTTTCTGCTTCTCAAATCATTGTTAACACATATCAATGTTTTTTCTGTGAGAAAACCATTAGATGAACTGTTCAGTCTAGTCTTTCCTCTACCAGATATTTGTTTCTAAATATACTACATGTGCATACTTGGATCAATAAAGATCAATAAAGATCATACTCTTCTGCTACCTCAGACCATATTATCCTTAACAGTTTCACATCACCCCTCCATATGACATTTTTGATACTTAGTTTCCCTTTAGCGTCCTTTTTTCTAGTTTCCAGTCCCTTGATCTATCATATGTTTGCCTATGATCATATATTTAAGACGCTTTCTCCCAGCACAAATCATTTATCTTTATTGATATGCATGTATTTAAGAGCGATATACATTTGTCTATTGAGGGTGTGCTTTTAATTTACTTAAATAACATTAAACTAAAAATTGCTGTCAGAGTTTATTTTAATTGTTTCTTCTTGGGTAATTCTACATCTAAATATATGTAGTTTTTGTTTTATTTTCCCTTATGTTGAGTAATAGTCTATTATAGAAGTACTATTTTAGAAAAAGTCATCATAATTACTTTATTTTAATGGCTACATTCTAACAGTAATATACTATTGAAATTGCATTATTTGTCAGTATATACTCATCTATCTATAACACGTATTAATTTGATAATGCTGCCAAAAAATGTACTATATACCAGATGGTTTAAACTGAAATTTATTTTCTCACAGTTCTGAAAGTCCACGATCAAGATATAGGCAGGATTATTTTCCTGATGTCTTTCTCCTTAGCTTGCAGATGTATATATTCTTCATCTATTTTTTTCAAAGTCTTTCCCCTGTGTATTTATGTCCATGTCCTCATTTTCTCTTCTTTTAAAGACAGGTCACACATAGGATAGAACCCACTTTAAAGACTTCATTTTAGCTTAATTACATCTTTAAAGGTCTTATCTTCAAATACATAATCACATTCTGAAGCACCATGTGTTAGTTTTTCAACATATGAAATTGGGGTAGACACAATTTAACCTCTACCTAACTATATAACATATAAATAGCACTGTAGCACTGTTCTCACGGTGATTCAATTAAAAAAAATAGAATTGAAAGAGATATTAGTCTATGTTTAGTTCATGTAATTTCCTTAAGTATTTAAGAAGGCATTTGATTCATTCATTAAGTCACTTTTCTCTCTTGTTTCTATTTCCTCATTCATAAAACTAAAGAATTCTTAATCATCTTTTAACTTTTTTAACAAATAAAATAAAAATCATTAAAGTTATTTTCTCAAATTACATCACAAATCATACTCTTGTATTAAGCACAAATTTTACTCTTTGCATTCTTAAGTATATGTATATACATCTCCAGATTTTTTTGTTTCTCTTAAACTCTGGCTTGTAGTTCATTTGTAAGCTACTCTGTACCTTCTCAAGAAGGTATTTATCTTGGTTCTCTAGTTTTCTTTTCCTCTTTAGCTAATTTTAGTTCCATTATTCAAGTTCTTTGGAATTATGAAATTCACTTAGGAAATAACTATTGATCTCTTGTTAGAGCATGAAGGTGACTCTGGCTCATTTTTTGTTTTTATCATACTTTAAAAAACTCAACACATAAGAAATAATGTTACAAGCCTGAGCTCAAATTAGAAGTCAAACAAACAGCAGTCCATGTGCTAATAAGAATCATGATAGACATCATTCTTTAAACAATAGTAGTATAGTTTTCTATCATTAATTTTAATTTTTGCATGCTTAAATCATTTTCTTTTAGTCATTGAGCTATTAAGTTAGTATTAAAGTGTCTGAGCACTAGCCATAATTATAATTAATATGTTTTATATGAATCCGTAATAAAGCTCATGGAGGATCCTGATGTATTGAGTTTGACGCTGTTTGGCTAGGGCTTCGATGACCACTTTACTCTCAACAGAATCAAAGGCCTTCTTTAAATCGATGAACATTAAACAAAGCTGCATCTTGAACTTCACGAAACTTCAATGAGCTTGGTCACTGTGTGGATATGGTCGATCGTGCTGAATCCTTTTCGGAACCCAGCTTGCTCGCACGGTTGTCCTTCGTCTAGTGTTCTGCCTATTCTATTCAAGATGACTTGAGTGAACAACTTGTAGACGATGGAAAAATAGGCAGATTGGGCGATAGTTGCTGATGTGGTGGATGTCTCCCTTCTTGTACAACAGAACGGTCCTGCTGGTTTTCCACTGGGATAGAACCTTCCATTCAGACAGGTAGCGTGTGAAGAGCTGAGCCAGTGTATTGACAAGTACTAGCGGCAGATTCTTCAGGTATTCAGAGCTGACCTTGTCTGGACTGGGTGCTGTACGAATCTTTACCGATGAAATGGCGTGTCGAATTTCAGAAGGGAGAACATTAGGAACGACATATCCATCCTGCGGAATTTGGTATGTGGGCAGGTGGATGTGGCTATCGAAGAGATCCAGCAGAAGTTGTGAATAATCCTCTCCATTGCTCTTCTGGAAGATATGATAGGTCCATAAGGATGTCAGAGGGCAGACATCTTGGTCTTTGTAATTGACCAAGGAGAGGCGAGCATTGCAAATACTTTTTCCAGCTTCTACCACATCGGACAACACTGCTGCTCTTCTCTCTTGGAGGTCCTCCTTTATCACTTCTCTACACAACTTTGCGAGCTCAGATATTAGTTTGTGATTGCCTGAGGCTCATGCCAAACCACATTGGTGAATGAGCTTGAGTTTCTGAAGACAGGCGCCTGTTTGTGGCTTTCTCACTCTCAGCATTCTTCATGCAGTCATGGAGGTTGTGAAAGAATCGATCGATTGTATTCCTTGTCGATATTGCCAAGGATGGTATCTTCCCATTGAGTTTGCGTTCAAACTCATTACACCAGGAATTCCCCGCAAGCTGTAGTATGGATTTACCACCAGGATTTCAACACTCTATAAGGAAGTAATTATCAACTTAAAGAGAGGGGTTCAGCAAGGTGATGCCATTTCACTGAAACTCTTCAGTGCCACCCTCGAGAACGTCTTGTGCTGACTGAAATGGAAAGAAATGGAGTGAAGATCGATGGTCGGCAACTACACCACCTCTGCTTCGCTGATGACATTGTTCTGATAACACCAAACATTCGCCAAGGGCACAAATGCTGGCTAACTTCAACCTCAAGTGTGGAAAGGTCGGACTGCAGCTGAATCTCACCAACACAATGTTCATGAAAAACGAACTAGTCCCTGACGTTCCATTTTCTCTCAATGGAATGAACATCTCTGAATGCAGCAGCTATGTGTACCTGGGTCAAGAACTCAACATGAGGAACTACTTGGTGCTAGAACTGTGCAGGAGGAAGAAAGCAGCATGGAACGCCTTCAAGAGCATCGAAGTGGTTAAGAGGACGAAGAACCTCCAGCTCCAGGCATATCTTTTCGACTCCACTGTTTTTCCTGCACTAATATACGCCTCCGAGAGCTGGGTCCTAAGAAAACAGGCTGAGAATGCTATTTGGGTTTCCCAAAGAGGAATCGAAAGAGCTATGCTCGGAGTATCATGTTTCACTCAAGTGAGAGAAGGAATCCGGACTTCCAATCTCTGTCGACAGTCAAGAATCAGGGACACTGTCTCATTTGCCAAGGCATCATAAGTCAGATGGGCCGGGCACGTAATGCAATTCACAGAGGACCGCTGAACTAGAGCTGTTACGGACTGGATTCCACGGGACGTCAAAAGACTGCATGGCCTCCTACCTAGGAGATGGTCAGACTTCTTCGTCAAAACCCTGAATGAACGGTTTATGACTCTTTATCTTCCTGGATCAAGCAGGAGCCATTGGACTACATTAGCATGTGACAGGGACGAATGGAGACATTATGGGCACTCGCTTGAGCAAATCAAAGATCAACGGGATGACAAGTTATAAAAGTGATGTTTTATATGATATCCTAAAAATCTGAAAGATTTATGAGCATTCTCAAATAAGCTTGATCTTATTTTAGATCACCACACTGATCCTGCTCCAGATAAACTAAATTGAGGGGTTATCTTTATGTCAAAGGATGACAACACATTTACCAGGACTTACTTTCTATTATGTAGAGAGGGTGCAATTTTCCCTTGGTTTTGTGATCTAATTTGGTATATTTTTAAAAATCCAAGCAAGTTAGAACTAAGGAGAGAGATATGTTTCCTAGTATTTGCTATTAAATAAATAATAACAGAAGGACAAACCTTAGTCTAACGAAGAAACACTGTTTAGTTATAAACTCCTTGGGTCTTAAAAAAAGGTAGAATAAGAATCTACTCTGCAAAGTGAACCTTACATAAGTATGATCACTATAAAGGTTCAGACTTGAGTACATTTAAAGGTTTTTTTTTTTACCAAGTCTGATATTTCCAAAGTAAGGTTTCCATATACAATTCAATTTTGTGATATGGAATCCATAGTGATTTTATACTTATTTCATCTTCTTTCTCATTTTTATCTGCCATTTGGTTTGTAAAATAGGGTCTGCATTACAAATTTTTGTTTGTTTGATTTTGGGTCACACTGGGAGATGCTCACCAGGGATCTAACCCAGATCAGCTGCATGCAAAACAAGGGCCATAACCCCCTTACTATCTGTCCATTACCTATAAATTATATCTTTTCAGGAAATTTCACTATCCATGTTTTTATACTTTGCCATAGGAGCCATAGATGCCATGGAAATTTTCTGGGAACTTAATGAGAATATTCCTTAATTTCTGTGCTCTTTGCAAGGGCATTACATTAAGAAATTAAGTAAAGATGCTGATTAGGCTTCTGCTTCCAGGTAGGACATAAAGGAATGCCAAATAATTTTGCTCTCACAGTAACTATAAGAAATACCCCTAGAGCTGGAGCAATAGCAATAGCTGGGTAGGGCGTTTGCCTTGCACGCGGCTGACCCGGGTTTGATTCCCAGCATCCCATATGGTCCCCTGAGTACCACCAGTAGTTAATTTCTGAGCACAGAGTCAGGAGTAACCCTTGTGCATTGCCGGGTGTGACCCAAAAAGCAAAAAAAAAAAAACAAAAAAGAAATACCCTGACAAAATAAAAATCAAACTTTTTTATGAGGTTAGTGAAGGCCAGTGACAGTAAAAAAAAACTTGATAAACTATTCCAAAACAAACCCATGAGAGATAGGGAGCAAGGTATACTTGTCTGGCAAATAGCCACTTCCCCTGACCTTGGCTAGATTTAGCACCACAAATGGTCACCTAAACTGTGACTGCCACAGGAGTCACTGCTAACCAAGAATCAGGAATAGCTCCTGAACAATATGGTCCAACTCTCCCCATCCCATCCCTAAACGGAGCTTGGGGTGGGGTTGGGGTGGGAGAAATGAGTTTATCACAGGTAAGCAGAGAATGGCCTTGGTTTCTGTTCATTCCTGAATCTAGTGCCCTGGTGAGCTTCCAGAGGTGGATAGATTTTGTGGGGTTGAGGAAAAATAATCAGACTTTCCTTGGATGACTCACCTGGCAGACTGAACTGAGAATCTGGAGAACTCAGTAATCCAAGACTATTTGTTCTATCTTCTCTGAATAAGAAAGCAAAAGTGGTCCAATACCTGCATATCAGGGGACAGTTGTGGTCCTGTTGGACTCCTGGCCATCCAAATGAAAATCTCTTAAAGTCTGAAATTGCATGTAAATTCAAATACCAGTAAGATACAAAATAAGAAGATTCAATGTTCTTTTAGTCACAATTTTGTGATGCCCTTTATCTACATGAATGCAAAGGTATTATATGTATAAAAACACTTCATATGCAAATATATACAGCATAATATTTAATAAATATGAAGGGGTAATTAAGGATAAAGCTTTAGAGGATATACAAATGAGCACAGAGACAACCCAGTAAGTCAATAGAAATTTTAAAAGCAAGTATAAATTTGTCAAAGAATGAGTCGGAGAATGCATTTTGTGCATAAATAAGTGGATTTTTTTTCTTGATTCTTGATGAAACATGGAAAAACTATAAAACGACCAAATAAAATTCTAAAACTTAATAATGCAATTGATACAGGCAGGTAGACAAAAAAGGGCCCCTCATGGCAAAGAAATTCCTGGGAAGTAATAAAACCAATAGCCTACGGCTACAAAAACAATCCCACCTTGAGGATATGGTAACAAAGGCCTGATAAGACTTCACCTAGTGCCAAGAAACTAAAAGAAGACTGGAACACCCACTGCCCCGCCTGCCTGCCCCCCTCCCCCAAGCTCCAGAAGGAACAAAGGCCAGGAAAGGAATTTTAAAGAAGACAATCAACCATCAACCTCTCCCAACTCTACCGCCTTGGCAATCAACCACCCTAACAATGGACTCTTACCTAGGTAGAAGCCCCCCGCAAGAGATAGCTTGGGAAAACCCCTATAAAGCCACCTTGAACAACAGAAGGGCACACGTATGCTGCTCAAGCCTATGTGCTGCTTGTGTCTACATGTCCAAGCACATGTGGTGCCCAATCACATTCGTTGCCTGCATTTTCCCTCTTGAGATGTGTATTGGGACTCTCCTCTGAAGAAGCCTGTGTTTTTCTCTTGCGCAGGTTACTTACCCTCCCCTGGCTCCCGCTCCTTCCACTCCCTCAAAACCTCCAAATAAAATCTACTTCTGAAATCCCTGTCTGTGAGATAGGACAAAGACCAGAAAACCCTGTGTAAGGCCTAGATTTGGCTTTCCTTTCCTGTAAAGACCAATTCCTAGCTCCCTGGTTCCCACAGAAATTGAGTGGTGGGAATCAACTTCTGTGCTTGGAAGACCACGCGGACATCAGGTGTGGCTTGAGAGTCACCTGGTGGAGAGGGCAGGAATCTGGCTTGTGCCGCGCAGGGGCTCATTTTGTAGATTTCATCAGTCCTATCCTTCCCAGTGGGTCCCATCCCAGGGAGGCAGAAGCAGATCAGGAGAAAGTGACCCTGATAATACCTCTCCTCTCCGCCTCACATAAGCTACCCCTGGGGGCCACCAACTTCACAGCATCAGAAGTGCAAAATTTATTGAATGGGCTTAATAGCAAATTGGATATTGCATAATAAAAGATTTGTGAAGCCTAAGAATAAGTAAAAAAAAAAAATCTACACTGAAACAAAAATAAATGCATTTATTTTCTTTTTTCTTTTTCTTTTGTGGTGGCAGGGAGAAAACAGAGTTCTCCTGTATGTAAGGTTTGCTCTCCACTAAGCCACAGCCCAACACCAAGAAATGTTTTTAAAACAACAGAATATACCCCCAGTAAAGTGAGGGATATGACTTTAGTGGTAGAGCCCTTGTCTTATATTTCTGAAGCTGTTGGTCTGATTCCATTACATCACACCAGCAGGAAAAAAAAAAAAAAACAGAAAACAACCATTACTGTGAGATAATATCAAGACTCAAATATTATTGGAATCTCAGAAAAGTGTTGGGGGATGGGTCAAAAAGAAATTTAGAGTACTTTTCTCCTGACAACAAAGCAAGTACTTAACAATGGCCTCTCTCTCCTCCTGCCCTCTAATTGCTTCCCCAGTCACCTACCCCTTAGGCTATAAAGTAGTACTGTCTGTTTGAAGCATGGTTCATCCTGAATTAACTCATAATAAGCTTGCTCTTGAACACAAAGTGTAATAACCTCCAAGTCTGTGAAAGACAATGAGTCTCTCAGTTCCAATCTATTAAACTTCGGCATAATTCTAATTTTCAGTCAAAAAAAAATATCCCACTAGTATGAATTTTAGAGAACTGGAGGGAGGTAATCTTAAATACAAATATTTCATTAATCTCTTTTTGTGCTTTATTTGCAATTAAAAATTACAAAACTTAAATCATAGAGGGAAAGGAGCAGTAAAGCTGGAAGTGCTTCTTCTAATAATCTAGTCTGCCAAATTTTAATATATAATGAGATAGAAATAGCTAGATATGGAGAGGCTAGTAAAGAATGCAAAATCTATCTATGAAGTCCATAGGCCAGGTGAGTACATGGGATAAAGTTCAAACAGTACCACTTAGGCCTCTTAACTGACACAACCTTCCATTTCCTACATGGAACAAGGAATATTATGTCCCTAGTGGCGGGGTAGAGGGGAAGCTATGTGCTATTGAAGAGCTACTCTGGCATAACACCATTTCCATGGGCACTTTCTGGAACACTGATAAACAGAACAGAAGAAAAGCAGCAAAGCTAAAAGAATGTTTTACTCTTTTATAATTACAAAAGTAAATAGAAAAATTAACCTTTCATACCTACTCCATTTCCCAGCTTTCCAGATTGCTCTCTCTGATCCTTTGGCACAGTGACTTTCTAAGGTTTTTGAAATTTTCTTATTATACATTGTTTAATATAAGATATTAATATATAATATTATTTATATATTATATAATAATATATCACTATCATCATGAAAATCATTGTTATATAACTAATATCTTATATATTAATTAATACAATACTACATGTTAATATAATATGTTGATGTCATCAATAGAATTAGCTATTATTTTGGATGCTTATGTTTAATGAAAGAAAAGGTGATATTAATTCATTTGACAAATCTTTGAAAGAAATATGTTCTTGGGTGAATGAAGATAAAATAATAATAACACAAGAATAGCTTTAAAAATTGTTGAGGATAACAGCAAACCACAATGCATTAGAGATTCAGCAGTTCACCAGTAGCACCATTTTCAAAAGAAAATATAAAGAAGAGTATCAATGAGGATGTGAAAGGTTAGAGACTGAGAATTGGCATATGAAGGGTTGGGAATGAATGGATTTGACTGAATAATTATAGTGCAGTACAGATATGAAAATGAGTAAAATTAATAAGTAAAGTAAAAAGAGTCCAGCTAATAATATCATAGGAATTACTTCCTAGCAAATTCCATGTTATGTTACTTTCAACTTATTTTTGAGTAATAACTGCCTGCTTCTCATTATGAAAAACTTCTAAGGCTACAAACATTACTTTTCCTATTGGATTCTTAGGGCCCCTAAAAATAATTTTTGCTTTTTGAAAAACTAGAGTGTATCTGTTACCTTTCACTTTCAAGTTAAGATGAGAAATAACCTAAATAATTCCTTCTCCTTTCTACATTGTCTCCTATCTCCAATATTAATAAAATTGCCTCTAGATCTAAAATTAAAAGCATGCATACACATTAGCAGTTTATCATTGTGCTGGTTCTATTTTAAAAAATAGAATTACTTCACAACGAGAGAATGTGAAACTTTGAAATTTTATACTAGGTTTTTATCCAGAGAATAATCAAGATCAGTTGTCTTTTTCTCTAGGAACATTGACAATTCTGAAATTGTCAATTAATTTTCATTCAGGATAATACTTCTACTCAAGTTCCTGAATGATTCTCCATGGAGTCAAAATAAAATGTAAATTAAGCTTACAGGAGTTCCAGTGAAAAAAGAAACTTTTGAAGATGATAATCAAGTCAATTTGGACAACAGGTACATTTTGTTAAAAGCATATAAACGTGAAACCCAACATTGCTATCATTCCCTACTCCCAAGTTCCATGTTAAACAGAAAGAATTAGCAGGAAATTTGGGAAGAGTAATAAAAATCCTAAAAGACTTCCTTTCTCTTTAGGAAAATTATTAATGACCTGGAGGATGTAAAGTGATTTGAAAAGAGAAACTTGCTGTGTACCAGCTGGTGCTGGAGTCAACAAATTACAACATTCACTTGATATCTCACTAGATACACATGCATGAACAAGACGGGCTTCCACACTTCACAATTAGACTTTTAAATTATCTTCTGAGATGTGGTTGTAGGCAAAAATTATTGGATGCATTAATGGTACAGAAAAACAAATTTCCAGCTAAGAAATTAGTTTCATAGAACCAATTTTAACATCTTCCTTTACGTGCTACTGACACTAAAACTTGTTCTTTTCAGGGAAAAGACTGGGCTGTCCTTCAGAAGGAAGAGTAATTGCTGCTGTCAATTTAATGACTTGTCTCCCTCACTAAAAATTTTAAGCACTTCTCGGGGGCAAGGACCAGGTGTTTTATTTTCAAATCCGCATGACCTAGTAAAGAGTCTACCATCTGGTGCTTGCCCAGTAAATATTCGCAAGATGGATAGTAAGAAGATGTAACCATCATTACAACGTGGTTGAATGTGTACACAACTCCCATAACCCTGAAACTTTTAATACTAAATATGTGTTTGTTTAAAACATTAGTAATGTTCTAATAGACACAACAGTCAACTTAAAAGTACTCAGAGGGGCTGGAGAGATAGTACAGTGCATAAGGCGCTTGCCTTGCACGTGCACATCCTGGGTTTGATCCCCAGCATCTCATATGCTTCCCTTAGCCCAGTAGGAGTGATTCCTGAACACAGAGCCAGGAGTAATCCCTGAACATCTCTGGGTGTGGCCCCCAAACAAAACAACAACAAAAATATGCATTCACCACTCCCAGCTTTCATAAGATGTCAGTCCTCCTCACACTAACTAATAAATTCACAATTCTAGTAGGAAGAATAGGGAAGAGATATATAATATTTTGTATATTTTAGATTTTTAGTGCTACTATAATGTTTCCCATAAGAATAAATGACATCTTCCTTCTAAGTAATTTTAGTCACTGTTGGTACATTATTTACTGTATAGGTTTAAAATTCACCCATAGAGAAAGGACAGTGTATTTTCTTAGAAAATGAGTCTCAATAATTATAGACACATTTATTTAGCATTATTAAGAGCTAGTTCCTTAATTATATAAAGTTTACATGGTATTTCACTGATGTAGTTATGCTATTTATATAAAAGAACATATTTACAAATTAGGAAATATAGTATAACCAGTATTACTGCAAATCTATCTAACATCAGAGCTCTCAGCTACAATTGTCTTGCCCTTTTCTTGAAACCTCCTACATCATTTTCTGATTCTTGTGCCTTCACTTTCTTTAACTACTCCCTGCTACACTATGACAAAACCTACCAAGAGTAACTATACTCTCCAAGTTCTGTCAGAAGAGCAACATATAAACTACTTAGTTTTTACATCTGAAATGGATCCTTGGATTAATTTCTTTGTGATCTTATTGGTACCCTATATTTTCCAGAACACTTCACTTATTATTATTCTAGAAAATGTAGAACATAATGGGGAAATGTATCTCTAAGATTTTACCAAAAGATTTTGGAAACTGGGTAAGTTGGTTTTGTTTTGTTTTGTTTTAAGTGGAAGGCATACTTTTAAAGCTGAATCAGTCTTAAAGCTTATAATTACTTTAACTATAATATAAAGTGCCAGATTCTCAAGAAGCAAAAGTTCTTTTTATCAACTGTAGGTGAGAGTAGACTGTAAGAAACAGTTTCTTTGCTCCTTTTAGCCTCATCAGCAATTTCTTTTACCTCTCTTCTTTCTCATGTAACTTTCAGGAAATCTTAAAAATCAGCCAAAGAAAAACTAAATAACTATATACACAGTCATTTTTATTAATTCACCAATTGTAAAGGAAAAATTAAACACAAAATTCACGGGGGATGGCCTCTATAAACAAACAGTATAGTATCTCAATATATAGAATATTGACAGCAAGAAATGACATCTCCTGGCTTTGGCACCTTCGTATAAAAATTATCAAAGTGCACTTCGAAGATAAATTGCCTTGTAAATCAAACCAAGTTATACTCAAAAGAAAAGCAGCACAGTTATATATTTTTCTTTCATTGTTTCTCATGCTTTTTTTTTTTTTTTTTTTTTTTTTTTGCTTTTTGGGTCACACCTGGCGATGCACAGGGGTTACTCCTGGCTCTGCACTCAGGAATCACCCCTGGCCGTGCTCAGGGGACCATATGGGATGCTGGGATTCGAACCCGGGTCGGCCACGTGCAAGGCAAACGCCCTACCCGCTGTGCTATCGCTCCAGCCCCTCTCATGCTTTTAAATTGAAACTTGGTTAAGATCTCAAGTAAAATTTATATCTGTGACTCCTTTATGGTGATTTTTTTGAGTAAGAAAAACTATTCCACATACATATAATTCTCATATATATATATAAATAACTCATATATAAATGAGAGGTAAATATTCAGACTTCTAGAGAGTTTATTTTATGGAAAAAATTTCTTCAATCAGAATTCCATTGAGTATGGTTTTAGCCTGACACAGTAGAAGGACTATAAAATTGAAATGAATTCCATGAACAGGTTCCCTGGGTAATGACTTCAATAAAAATTCTTCAAAGTAAAACCAAGATTAGAGAAAGGGCTGCATCAAGTGGAAATTCCTCAAAGTAACTTGAAGAGGGATACCTGTTTTTAGATTTCTTTCATTATTTGGAAAGGGCAGGAAAAAAATTCTTAGGATAAATTGAGGATCATACCCTAGTCATCTCCCTTTGATTTTTTCATGGAAACTGCTTTTTTTTTTTAAGAGAGAGAGAGACAGAGACAGAGAGACAGAGACAGAGAGAGAGAGAGATCATACTGATTCCAACCAGGCAGAGAGCTTTGAGAAATTTGCTTTCACTGGGTGCCTCTGGCACCAAATGAAAAAGAGAACTTCCCAGATTTTTCAAAATGAATAATGTGGAGTGTTCATAAATCCTGGAAATTATATGCAGAAAGGGTGAGTTATACACATTTATGTCAGTATCTTATATTAAAGATGTTCCAAGTGGTTCTCAGGAGGCCTGGGCACCACCAATCCTCAATTCTCCACTTGGCTATTCAGTGCAAGTGCCAAGGATGCGATGTTGCACATGTCCCATGTTGCTAGAGATACCCAGACTGTGCTAGGGGGTTGCATTGCTCAAGGAACATCCAGAGATGCACCCAGTTATGCTCAGGGGACTTCGTGGTGGTGTTTAACAAGTCTGAGTAGAATTCATTAATCTCTCATCATACTATCTCCAGATCCCTATATCATTGTCTTAAAGACTTTTGTTAAAAGGAACAAAAAATTCACAAAAAGATTTATTTGCAATTCAGCATAAATCTCCTAATATTTTTTATTCACTTAACAGTGGAATAATTCATTGCCCCATTCCCAAGAAAGTTAATCTACAAATATCAGATCTAGAGAAAAATAGAAATGTTACATGGCTCATTTACCTGCCTTTAGACTATAGTCTATAAGTAAAATCATATTATTTTAAAATATGGTAGAGAATAATTTTAATTCTTCTTTAGCTAGACTATCCCTCATTCACATTTCTCTCAATAAGGAAGTTCTTTATGTAAAATCTAGTCCTCCACATTGCAAAATAAGTTGGTCTTGTATGCATAACAAAATTATATTTTGTGTACTGCTATAAATTCACCTTTAGTCTTCTCTGTACCAGTATTTTTGATCTTTCCACTTGAGTCATTCTCAAGCAATCATTATTTGTGACTTTCCTCTAAGCTCTTTCCAAATACTTCCGAAGTAAATACGCTGTTCAGAGATTGGTAAAAGATTTAATGAACATCTCAATACCTAGTATATAATAATAAATTACCAGACATAATTATATAATTGTTCTCTTAGGGTGAAATTATAAAATCAATACAAAATAGTTAAGAATCAACAAATTTAAGGGAAGGGTTCTATAGTAGTCATCATCATCATCATCATCATCATCATCATCATCATCATCATCCCATTGATCGTAGAATTTCTCAAGCAGTCTCAGTAACATCTCCATTTTAGAAACCTCTCTCGACTCGTCCTTCCCAATGATGCTGCACTGGAGGCTCTTTCAGGGTCAGGGAATGAAACCCAGCTTGTTACTGTTTTTTTGGCATATGTATACACCATGGGGAGTTTTGAGGCTCTCCCATGTGGGCAGGAAACTCTCAGTAGCTTGCCAGTTTCTCCCAGAGGGAGAAGTAGAATATAGATATTGCAGCCACTTTGCAGCTGCACACTTCTGGGAGCTTGCTTTTAAGTCTCTGGATGTGGGCTGTTGATGGGATTACATGGCGCCGAGGCAGTCCCTGGGTGTGACCAGCTAGTTACTGGAAAGTGGGAAATCTGGGCAGAAGAGGCTTAGTCCTGATGCGAGCAGGCTTGGAGGTCTCAGCTCCCGGTCCCACACACCTGGGTTCTTCTGCGGGTACCTTCATGTGTGAGGCTCGTCTGAATGTGTGGAGAGGGACCTTGAGCATGTCTGTGGCTAGGCTCTGGAGTTCTTTGGTCACCGGGAGCTCTGCATGGAATGGAGAGGGAAGCTGGAGCCCATTCCCTCTGTTGGACCCCAGGGAAGACAGCCAGGCGCATGGGCAAGAGACTCTCCTAGTATATAGTAGTCATAATATTAAGTATTATTGAAAGATCGATCACGAAAACTTGAAAGACAAAAAAATCACAGATTCAGTTCTTGACAGTATCCACCTGAACATTATCCAACAATCTTCACTGTTGACTTGGCTTGCACTGTCAAAATGAGAAGACTAGGATGATCAGATAACCTCAATACAGCTTCTCCTAGACTTTGGGAAGTCCTTATTTTTTTTTTATTAAACTCCTTTATTTCTATAAATCAGCCAGACTAATTTAGTGACCAGATAATGTTCTAATGTGTTTGTGTGTGTTTGTTGAAAAGCTTGCGTGGCAAAATCTGGGTTTGGAGCAATAGTACCACAGGTAGGTTGCTTGCCTTGTATACTGCTGACAAGCATTCAATCACCACAACCAGTTGGTTCCCAAACCCCACCATGAGCTATTCTTGAATGCAGAGCCAGGAGTAAGTCCTGTGCATCATTAGGTAGTCTCCCAAAAATGAGAAAGAATCTTCTACCTGGACCAAATATTAAAATGAAAGTAGATATTATTGTTATTATGCCAATGTTTACTAAGTAGAGGAAGGTTTTTTTTTTTTTTTTTTTTTTTTTTTTGCTTTTTGGGTCACACCTGGCGATGCACAGGGGTCACTCCTGGCTCTGCACTCAGGAATTACCCCTGGCCGTGCTCAGGGGACCATATGGGATGCTGGGATTTGAACCCGGGTCGGCCACGTGCAAGGCAAACGCCCTACCCGCTGTGCTATCTCTCCAGCCCCAGTAGAGGAAGTTTTTTAATTGTACTTTAGCATTTTCTTTTAGCATTGAATAATACAGATAATCAGCAGACATTACAACATTAAAATTTTATAATGTTGTAAATGTGGACAACTTTGTAACTGTGAAAAAAATAAAGATAATTGAATTTTAAAAAGCCCCAGAAAATTATTTACTGAATGGTTCATCCCTAGAAAAAGTTATCTACCTTATTAACTCAGAAGAGTGAAAAAGGATAATATATAGCTAACATACTTTATACTCATCTGAACAATGTCACTCTGAATGAAATGCTATAAATCACATAGGAAACCTGAAAGAATTCACCCAAATGTCATAAGTGGATAAATATTAAAGAGTTCAGAAGTCACTGAGGAATGCCCAAGAAATAAACCAGCACTACTGTTCTGTATTCCCTTAGAGGTGTGCGAGGGGGAGGGGTGGTAGGGATGGGTGAGGGTTGGGGCTGGTGCCGGCTCAGTTAACAAGCAGAGGATGGACCATGGACGTAATTGATAGCACTTCTTTTACCCAGAGACTCACAGGCATATTCTGCAATAACAATTTGGAAAGATTTGCCACACATTCACAGCAATTTATACCTTTCCAACCATTGATGTTTCTAGTATATTTAACACCAGAGAACATTTTCCTTCTGCATGACAAAAATATTTATAGTAATAACTATGACAAGAAACAAATTTAAAAACTGCCCAGAAAAGAAGCACAGATTGTGAATATTTTCTTTTTTTTCCCCCTGTGGTATAATGGAGCTTCATCACTTTATTCAAGGCTTCAAAAGAGTATTCATTCTACATGTTTATTGTATAAAATTCACAAGTATACCATTGTGTAAAGAGAGCTATAAAAAACTAAAGTTCCTTCCATAACAGACAGCATGGGAAAATCAAACAGCACATGCACATGAGACAAAATTTACGTGAAGTAAAATTATAAGATGGATTAAAGTGTAATCTTAGAAAATAAACAAAATATTAAGGATTCCTGAGCTATTCTTAACCCCAATGAAATTTCACTGATTATTCTTTGATCAAGACACAGTTCTGGGCATGACCCCATGAATTGTTTTGGAATTGCTGCATTGGTGCCTCTCAACTCACAATCATGCAGGAGACCACTGAAGGCAGCAGGAGGGAAGCTTCTTCATGGGAGGTTCAGGTGGTGGGAACAATCTGGTGAAGAACTATGACCATCTCTGTACTGGAATCATGAGTGGCTGCATGAAACTCTGACAATAAATAGTAACCAAATTTGGTTCAAAAACTCCCTTTAATTTGGTTCTAAAGTTATCATGTATAACTATAACAAAGTTAAAATGTATCCTCCTTGTCACCATACTTTTACAAACTGTTTTTAGTACAGTTTGCTTTGTACACTTTGTACACTATAGTAGGCTCTGCTTGTTCAAAGCAAAGCTGGATATTGCTAGCATCAAAGTAAATTGAAGTTTGGCTTATGAATGGAGACACCCCCAAAAGAAAGTTTCAAAAGTTACCCTCCACTTTTGCCTAAGGACACAAAAAAAGAGGAAATTATGGGATTTGTTCTTGGAGGATAGAAAGGGTTTCAGAGGATCCTTAACTCAAAGACAACTAATTTCCCTCAAAGGGAAATTCAAAGAGAGGAATAAATTAGTCTGACCTATACCTGTTAGGCTTCTGACCTGTATCACTGATGCAATGTAGATTGGTTGACATGGAGGAAAAGACTAGGTTAAAGGTAGAATACTGGCAAAGGGAAACCACTAATGTATTTTCTTCTTAACATGTAGTAAAAATCAAAGACAAAGGCAATTAGAAACCAGTAAGAATTTTTTGGCAAATTTAATTATTATGAATACCAAAGTTCCCTCCAAACATAATTTGATATTTTATTCTAAAAACAATGACCAGTGTAGTCGAATACTACTCTGGAAAATTAAAGGAAGATCCTAAGGACCAATATTCAGTTTTTAAATAGACACCTTCCATATCTCAAATTTATTTTGGGAGGTACTGCTATCATTACATGGATCCTTATTGAGTCTGAAAGTGCCTGGAAGTTTGGGGACCAGAATACCCTAACAAAATGCATCTAAACTGCAACTTCAGCATGACTAATACATTCACACAGTGAGAAGAGTTGAAGGTACATGATGGATTTTCCATTACAGAGATGATCTTGGTTCTTCACCAGATTGTTCCCCCCACCTGAACTTCCCATGTAGAACTTTCCCTTCTGCTGCATTACATTGGTTTTTTGCACAATTGTGACTTGAGCAGCATTGGAAGGACATCAGTGGGTGGAGGAGAATGATGCCAGAAGTAGCCCTAACTTCAAATTCAACAGTTGCAGCCTATTCTTCATTCACCAGCACTACTGAAACAGATGGGTAGACCAGTTGGATATTAAGAAGCTTTGGGGATTGGAGAACCCAAAGGATCAGCAGCCACAGGGTGGAATATGGAAAATACAATATGGTGTCGGGAATGCAGTTTACTTGGTATGTACTGTGGTCTTTCTGGAGTTCACAAAGCTCAATGACAGAGTTCTGATCAGGCGGGTATTTCATTGGTTTGAGGTATGACCTGAGGAAAATGCAGTGCCTGGGGCATAAACTGAATTTCTAGGAGACTGCACAGAGTAGATGGCAGTGACAGATTGACCTTTGCTATTCATGTAACCTTATAAGCAGAGAAATACAAACAAAAATAACAATAAAGTATTTCAACCTTTTAAAACGACTTAATTCCAAAAGGCCAGAAGCAACAGGTACTGGTGGGTGTGTGGAAAAAGAGACACCTCAGGCATTATTGATGAGAAAGTAAATTTGCACAGTTTCCAGATGTAAAATTTTATGGAGATGATTAAAAACTTAAAACAGAGGCCAGAGAGCTAGTACAGAGGTTAAGATGATTGTTCCGTTTAAGATGATTGAACCATGGTTCAATCCCTGTAAACACATGTTCTCCAAAGCATCGCCAGGTATAGTACGGATAGCTCATGAACATTATTAGATTGACGCAGGTAACTCCTGGCACCATGGGAGCCTGGTAGCACTACATTCTTAAGACCTTGCATTGACTTTCTGGTCAGTTGTGTGGTAACTGTACATGAGGCATATGTACCTGCTGAATATCACGTTGGAAGTCACCTTCCCCAAATTAAAATTTGATCTAGTATATAACCAAGGAATTTTATTCTTAGGTATCCTATCTGATAATGAAATCTCAGAAGGAGGAAGACATAACTGATAATTTCACTCATATGTGGTAAACAAATGTCTAGATTCTGACTGTATGACTAAGGCTGACAAGAAGAAGGGAGGGAGTGGGTTGAAAGGTTAGAGAGAGCCTCGGGATACCGGGGCAGCCCCAGCTGGGGCCGGTGCTCGGCTCTGGCCGGCCAGGTTTTCGGTCTGGGTGCCCATGCCTCTGCAGAGCCGGTGGATGTGGAACGAGCGGGAACCAGAGACAGCTTTAGGAATTGGGGTTCCAGCAAGTGCTTGCACCCATGTATGGAGACTTTGAACTAAGCTTTTGCCCCACGCCGGCTAACGGAGGAAATAACCTTCCTTCTTGGTCTCTCTCCCCTCCGGGAGAAGGCGTGGTGTCCTACATTTTATGGGTCCGTTGAGAAGGTATGAACTTTTGGCTCGAAAAAAAAAAAATGTGTGCTTTGAACTTGAAACAGCCTCGGGATACCGGGGCAGCCCCAGCCGGGGCCGGTGCTTGGCTCCGGCCAGCCAGGTTTTCGGCCCGGGTGCCCATGCCTCTGCAGAGCTAGTGGATGTGGAACGAGCAGGAACCAGAGACAGCTTTAGGAATTGGGGTTCCAGCAAGTGCTTGCACCCATGTATGGAGACTGTGAACTAATTTTGGCTACATGCTGTTCCAGGAAGGGAAATGATTCATTTTCAAACTTAAATCTTCTCGGACTTAATTACTATAATACAGAAATTGTAAACCGCGCGACATTTTATCTCTTCATTCTCATCAGGGGAAAACTTATTATCAAATATTTCCCTGTTAATAGAGCTGTATTCTTAGGGGATAAATTCCAACAAAAATAGTGAGTCTGTTTTGAAACTCTAACAACAATAGTGAGTTATGTGTTGAAATCTGGAATGTAATCAAGGTAAAGAGAAAAGGAAGTGAAATTATCACTCACGTACGGGGTGGGTTGGGGGGTGAGGGGTGGGATGTATACTGTTTTTTTTTTTGTTTGTTTGTTTGTTTTGTTTTTGCTTTTGTTTTTGTTTTTATTGGTGGTGGAATATGGGCACTGGTGAAGGGATGGGTGTTTGAGCATTGTGTAACTGAGATATAAGCCTGAGAACTTTGTATCTTTCCACTTGGTGATTCAATAAAATAAAATAAAAAAGTTAAAAATAAAATAAAATAAAATAAAATAAAATATTAAATTATTAAAAAAAAAGGTTAGAGAAACTGCAGTGGACTGTTGTGAAGGGTTAGCGTCATTTTGCTGGGAGGTGTTGGGTGCTAGCCTTGCATACTTAGTCACAGATACATTCAGTTTCTTCTTTTTTGATTTTGGGCCACATCCAGCTTTGTTCAGGGATTGTTCTTGGTGATCTTGAGAGACCATATGGGGTGACAGGGGTAAAAATCTTGTTTTTTTTTTTTTTATTGTGGAAAGTTACAAAGTTACAAAGTTTTCAGGTTTAAATCTCAGTTATACAATGCTCGAATACCCATCCCTTCACCAGTGCTCATATTCCACCACCAAGAATCCCAGTATAGCTCCACCCCGCCCCCTCACACCCCAAATCCCCCCACGCCCCTAGCCCCCCCACCCTAAGCCCCCCCGCCTGTGTAACTAATAAATTTCACTTTACTTTCACTTTGAAAAATCTTGTTTTAGTTGTGCAAGGCAAACCTTATTTGCCGTACTGTCTCTCTGAATACCCACATTTGAGTCTTGAAAATTGATGTTACCTCAGTCAAAAATAAAAAATAAGTATTAGCTAAATAATTAACTAATAAATTGAGGGGTCAATTTTATAGGATAGAATTAGATTTATATATATGTATATTGTTTTATTTTTATTTTTGGACCATACCTAGCAGTACTTGTGCTGCTCCCTGTGGTGCATAAGGAACCATGTGGTTCTAGGGATCAAATTTGGGACTCTGGAATGCAAAGTGTGTCTTCCATCTCTTTGAGCTATCTCCCTGGCCCAGAATTAGACTTCTACTGATGAATTTAACATATAGAATGTAATGTACATAAAGATGTTGATTTACAATGACATATAGCTAAAATTTATATTATTATGAAATGTTACTTCAATAAATGACTTTTTAAAAACTTTTTTATTTATCAAGGTTCTGTGATCAATAAATAGTTTAAAAAAACAATAAAAGTCCACAACAGTAACTGCTGTACATGTTTAGATCTTTAATTGACAAGTTTTTTATGAAGGTCTTTCTCAATTTTCATTGACAGTCTTTAGACTTGCAGGATCATAGTGATAATAAATAACAGATCAACTTCTAAGTAGTCACATAATTGTTCCCACATTTTCTACACATTATTTTGACTGTATCTGAGGTACATTGATCCCACAGACTTAACTTTCAAGTTCTGCTTCTACCAATTGGATGAAATTCAATTGCAGCCTTCCTGCCTTCCTTCCTTCCTTCCTTCCTTCCTTCCTTCCTTCCTTCCTTCCTTCCTTCCTTCCTTCCTTCCTTCCTTCCTTCCTTCCTTCCTTCCTTCCTTCCTTCCCTCATTCCTTCCTTCCTTCCCTCCTTCCTTCCTTCCTTCCTTCCTTCCTTCCTTCCTTCCTTCCTTCCTTCCTTCCTTCCTTCCTTCCTTCCTTCCTTCCTTCCTTCCTTCCCTCCTTCCCTCCTCCCTCCTTTCTTCCTTCCTTCCTTCCTTCCTTCCTTCCTTCCTTCCTTCCTTCCTTCCTTCCTTCCTTCCTTCCTTCCTTCCTTCCTTCCTTCCTTCCTTCCTTCCTTCCTTCCCTCATTCATGCCTTCCTTCCCTCATTCCTGCCTTCTCCTCCTTCCTGCCTTCCTTCCCTCATTCCTGCCTTCTCCCTCCTTCCTGCCTTCCTTACTCCCTCCTTTCCTTACTCCCTGCATGCCTGCTTGCCTGCCTGCCTTCTTTTTGTCACTCCAGTTCACGGTCTATTCCTAGTTCTGTTCATGAGATACTATATGCAATACTAGGCATGGAAACTGGGTCTCCTGCATGATTGAACTTTTTATCTGGCGTCTCTTACTCTTTAAGTAACTGTAAGCACTCTTTTCACTTTCACATATAGGTAAAATATAACTTTTTCACAGAAATTGATTGGACAAATTTTCTCTGCTCAGGACATATACATGCCCCCTTTTAACTTCAGAGTCTTCAAAACAGTACCCTAATCAGGGAATCCTGATGTGGAGCAGTCAGCCCAGCAAGACTTTAATGTTTAGATTCTTGTCTCTGTCCTATTTCTCACCCTCTCCCAAATAGCATTTGTGCTCAACTCTTTAAAGCTATCTAATTTATTTCAAAATATCACGGAACTGAACATATTAAGGACTAATATTTTATTGCCTCTTATTATTTCAATGTTTTATAACAATGTTATATAAGCAAATTTATAATTTGTTTATATACCTCTCATAGACATGAGAAATCAGTAAATAGAGCTTTTTAGAAAAACCCTAAAGCAATTTCCTTCTTCCCACTGGTTTTCTTATCTTTTCTGAATTTAGGTTGTATTGAATATGGGCTGAGAAAAATGAACTTGACCACATATTTGCCCATTACCTACATATCTCTCCCAGTGGAGATATTTAGCAAAATACAGAGTGATCTATCTTTGGAATTTTAGTCCCAACCAATTTTAACTCAAGGCTATCAATTCATTGACTTGCTTGATTTTTTTTTAATTTTTTTTAATTCTTTTATTCATTCACCATGTGGAAAGGTACAAAGCTTTCAGTTTTAAGTCTCAGTTATATAATGCTCAAACACCCATCCCTGACTTGCTTGATATTTTATGTGCAAGTTATGATATATGTTGTTAGATACATTATGTTAATTATATAAACATAATTTTGAAGCTCCAAGTGTGTAAGAAGTTAAGCTAGGTGCTAAAGATATAACGTTCATCTGTAGCACTGTAGCACTGCCATCCCATTGTTCATCGATTTGCTCAAGTGGGCACCAGTAACGTCTCCATTGTGAGGCTTGTTGTTACTGTTTTTGACATATCAAATATGCCACAGGCAGCTTGCCAGGCTCTGCCGTGCAGGCGGGCTACTCTCGGTAGCTTGCTGGGCTCTCCGAGAGGATGTAGAATGTATGTCATAGAATACAAGCAAGTATGTTAAAACCAAACACATGTGTGCTGCTTTAGGCACATCAGTGGGCTAGACTATAAGAGGTCGCGTGGCCTAAAGTGGCCACCTGCTTCCCAGAGCTTTCTTTTATATAGTCTCTGGATCTTGGCCATTGATGGGATTACACGGTGCTGGGGGCAATTTGTGGGTGTGACTGCCACACTACTAGAAAATAGGGGATCTGGGTGGAAAAGGCCCAGTCCTGATCTGAGCAGGCTTGGCGATCTCAGCCACAGGTCCCACATACCTGGATTCTTCTGTTGGTTTCTTCATGGGTGAGGCTCATCTGAGCATGTGGAGACTGGGCTTGAGTATGGCTGAGGCTGGGTTCTGGAGGTTTTTGGCTGCCAGGGCTCTGTTTGGGGTTTGGAGGGAAACTCAACTTTACAATCATACTTTTCAGTACAGAATTAAATTTAGTAAACCTGCTAAGAGCAGTCTATAACCATATGTCACAATGATAAAACTTTTGTCTACAGAACCTGGCAATTCTAGGTTAAATCCACATCTCTCCCAATTAAGTGGTAGTAGAATTGACAATTTACCCAATTTCTCTGTGTCTCCTGTTTTCTCAAAGTTAAAAAGCAGCATGCATTTCCCAGAGTTATTTCTTAAGGGTGAAGGTTAAAAAAGGTGAAGACCTGAAAACCTGTTACCTAGAATATAATAAGTGATATTTATCATTTACTAGTATAACACTGTGCTATCCCTCCAGTCCACTAATATAAATATTAAAAATAATTAATGTTATTCTCATTTTGAACACCCATTAAATAGTAATTATAAATAAATTGTAAGATTATTCAGTCTTTAAAATTTCAAAATTAGTGTTCTGATACTTGAATATCAAAGTATTTTATTATATCAACCAGAATCCATCTGGAAAACTATTATGTATTTCAAATAGAGGGAATTGAAAACAAAGGGGTTGGCAGGATTAGAAAAAGGAAAAAGGAAGAGGTGGGATATTGGGAGGACAGGAACATTCTGATAGCTACACCAATATATATCTACTGCTTTGCCACTTACAATGCTACTGCCATTACCAGTAGCAGAGTTACCTGACTGGTGTGGTCTGGGCTGAAACTAAACATAAAGCTTTCTCTTTACCTACGGACTCCCATCACTGCCATCCCAAAGCAGAATGTGACAGGAAAACAGCTGGCAAGGGAGTTTGAGAAATATTTGTCAAACAACAACCCCAGAAATAAAGAACAGAGAAAGTAAGGTAAGGAGCTAAGAAACAATAAGTCTTGGCACTTAAAATAGTACATACTTAGAGTTAGCATCAAATCAGAATTGAAAATAGTCAAGAAAATTTAGTTCTTCAATGTTTAAAATGAAACACATAGTGATTTATCTGGCCCTCTTTCTGTTGTTTTTGGATATTATAAGTCTCATATTTATACTGGCACACACTCCACCAAGCAATCTATTAGCAATTTCTGCTTATTAACACTTAAAATTTTTTTCTTTTATTTTTGGTGTTCTAGGGTTTAAACCCAGGGTACTCATAAGCAATGCATTTGTTCTATTACAAAGCTACATCTTGACCCTCTGTAGATAATTATTTAAAAGGGTTTTCAAATTAAAGGATTTTAACATTTTGAATGAATTTTAAAATAGCTTTCTACTGTCTACTAATCACTGATGGTATATTCATATTTTAGCAAAAAGCACTGCCAATACATTGATAGTATCCTACCAATCAGGGTAACCAAGTAGATTATAAAATTATTTTTTGAGTAACTTCAAGAGAAAATAAAGGCCATGACAAAAAACTATGACAGATAATGATTATTGACTAAAAGACATGAAAAACAACCTTTGAAAAAGCATGGCCAGGTGGCAGGGCAGCACAACTTCATTAAACAGTCAGTCAGGGAAAAATTAAGCTAGAGAGTTTTCCTACCTACTTAAATAACTTTAACTTTGTTGTATTCAAAAGAGAAGTAATGCAAGGCAGTATTTGTTTAGACACTTGAAAGACATTAGATGCTTTGGCTTGCCCTCCACAATGCCCTCCTCATCAAAATTATTCCCATTATTAGTTCTGAAGCAGCTGGTGCTATTAATTAGAATCTGTGTTAATGAACCAATGACAGACTTAATCCTTAATTGGGCTGATTATTTTTCCATGAGATCAGGTACAACTAAAAGCAATAGGATTCAGATATCAGTAAAAAAAGAATTAGTTACCACGTGAGTCAAAATGGGCAATCATTGAAGTGGTGGTACTTTGTTTGAGGAACTTCTCTTCCTCTTTCCCCCACTTGTTAAAGTTCTTCCTTAATATGACCATTTCCTTCATAAATTAAAGCTTGTCATGATCCCACTCAATCACCTCATAAATGTAGATTAGACCATACGAAATAATATGTTTTGTGGGGTTTACATATTGACTACTAAGTAACAGAGGACTTGAGGGTTCTTTATATCAGTGATGTTAAGGATATAAGAAAGATATGCCAGAAAGGAAAATTAATTTCAAGTTACATCCAAAAGACGTCTCATCCAATACATCTATTGCTGTAAAAAATATGGTACTCTAGAAAGAACACAGTCCCTGCGTCATTCAGATTAGAATCTAAATATGTTTTTTTCCCCATTTGTCTGACTCCTAAAGATAATATATGTAAAATCAGCAAGCACAGAATAGACCTTCAATGAAAGAGAGCACAGCATTCATTTTTGATTGTGTACACATAAAGTGCACAATTGGTTGTCATGACTTAACAGTTGACTTTGTAAATATAAAAAAAAATGCAGATCTGTCAGTGAGGCATGAAGTTTTCTTCCATGCAGCAGTGAGAGCAGCGTTCACGTGTGTTTGTACAGCTGGCCCCCCAAACTACAGTTTGTCAGTGGAGTGGTTAGCTGAGAATAAGTCTGACATCCAGGGATCACTCAACAGCATAGAATAAAACACAAAGAATTGCAAAAGGATAATCTCCCCTTGTGCTTATAGGTTTTTATAATCACTGATAAAAATAACAATCTTAAAATCTTGGATGTGATTGTTATATCTCAAAAAATATTTTGATAGCACTAGTTAATCAAAAAAATCATGGAAAGAGGAGTTAGGAAACCTGGTATATGTGAAGAAAGAAGAAGGAAGACAAATGCTGTCTGGTCTCATTTATCGGTGGTATATAAAATAACGAGAACAAGGGAATGAAAGGGATGTCAAGGGGGCTATGCTAGATTATCCTGATCCTAGAGTATAGAACTGAGAAAGATAGGGAAGGATATAAACCAAGGAGGTGCTGGAGTAATGGAAGATAACAGAGTCAGGAGACAGGAGACTCAGACACATTGGTGGTATAGAGGGGTTGTATATGTATATATCTGAACCAAAGAACAAACAAAAATGAAAACATGCAATCCAAACTAATAATTAAACTTAAAAATGTGCCAGTACAGTAGGCAGGCTGGGGAAGTTCCAGCAGGAAAACTACAGACATTGATGGAGGGAAGTTGACACTGATTGTGGGGTTGGTATTAGAATACTGTATGCCTCCAGCAAAAGATACAGGGACCAGAATACAAAGGCAATATACTGAATGGGAAAGGATGAATACCCAATACCCATCTTATAAGGGGTTGATATCAAGGGCATTCAAGGCACTGGTTGACCTCTACAAGAAGAAAACATACAACCCCATCAAAAAATGGGGCAAAGAAATGAACAGAAACTTTCTCAAAGAAGAAATACAAATGGCTAAAAGGCACATGAAAAAATGCTCTTCATCACTAATCATCAGGGAGATGCAGATCAAAACAACTATGAGATACCACCTCACACCACAGAGACTGGCTCATGTCCAGAAAAACAAAAGCAACCTCTGTTGGTATGGATGTGGGGGGAAAGGAACCCTCCTACGCTGCTGGTGGGGATGCCGACTGGTTCAGCCCTTTTGGAAAACAATATGGTCGCTTCTCAAAAAATTAGAAATTGAGCTCCCATTTGACCCAGCAATAACACTTCTGGGAATATATCCCAGAGAGGCAAAAAAGTATAATCAAAACGACATCTGCACATGTATGTTCATCGCAGCACTGTTTACAATAGCCAGAATCTGGAAAAAACCCGAATGCCCTAGAACGAATGACTGGTTGAGGAAACTTTGGTACATCTATACAATGGAATACTATGCAGCTGTTAGAAAAAAGGAGGTCATGAATTTTGTATTTAAG
Organism: Sorex araneus; assembly: GCF_027595985.1. Taxonomy (NCBI): domain Eukaryota; kingdom Metazoa; phylum Chordata; class Mammalia; order Eulipotyphla; family Soricidae; genus Sorex; species Sorex araneus. The sequence continues at coordinate 110,032,243 of NC_073305.1, forward strand.
TGGATGGGCATCAAAAGTTTCATGCTGAGTGAAATGAGTCAGAATGAGAGAGACAGACATAGAAAGATTGCACACATCTATGGTATATAGAATAACAGAGTGGGAGACTAACACCCAAGAATTGTAGAAATAAGTACCAGGAGGTTGACTCCATGGCTTGGAGGCTGGCCTCACATTCTGGGGAAAGGGCAACTCAGAGAAGGGATCATCAACTTTAATGCAGTCGAAGGCCATGTGGGGGAAGGGAATTGCGGGCTGAATGAGGGCTAGAGACTGAGCACAGTGGCCACTCAACACCTTTATTGCAAAATACAACAGCTAATTAGAGAGAGAGAACAGAAGGGAATGCCCTGCCATAGTGGCAGGGTGGGGTGGGGGGAGATGGGATCGGGGAGGGTGGGAGGGATGCTGGGTTTACTGGTGGTGGAGAATGGGCACTGGTGAAGGGATGGGTTCCCGAACTTTGTATGAAGGAAGCATAAGCACAAAAGTGTATACATCTGTAACTGTACCCTCACGGTGATTCACTAATTAAAAATAAATAAATTTAAATTAAAAAAAAAGTTTGAAAACCAAAAAAAAAATAAATAAATAAAACCAGTAGATCAGTATTCTTTAGCTGTGTCTCTAAAGACTGCTGGGGATAGGCCATATTAAAATGTTATTAATCATGACAGAGATATTTTACATGAAATAATTACATGTGTGGTAGTGTGGTATCATAATAAATCTGTCCATGTGAAAAAAAAGACAATATGGAGCAAAGTATGGGATGGTTTATTGAAAGAAACTACAGTAAGAAAATATTACAACTGCAAATATCTGTGAGAGAAGTAGGTTTCCAATGTTCAAGGAACAAAGAGTTGGTTGAATTGGCATGAGGGTATCAGGAGTAAGAGGGAGCATGGTTTGAGTTGAGTTAAAATAACATAGGGTGGGGGAAGAAGAAGGAAGAGGAAGACTCAAAATAACATAAAATCAGTGATAATGCATCTTGGGCATGTTGGAGGTGATGAGGGGCAGGAACTGTACACCTCAAAATAATAAACACTATTGTTATCATGTTACCTAAACTACAGTCCTTCTGTTGCTCATTGATTTGCTAAAATGGGCACCAGTAATGTCTCCATTGTGAGACTTGTTGTCACTGGTTACTGTTTTTGGCATATCGAATACATCACAGGTAGCTTGCCGTGCGGGGGGGATACTCTCGGTAGCTTGCTGGGCTCTTTGAGAGGGGCAGAGGAATCAAACCCAGGCCAGCCACATACAAAGGTGAATGCCCTACCCACTGTGCTATTGCTCCATCCTGACAGTTTTAAGGAGGATAAATACATTAATTTTTACTATAAAGTAAAAGACTAGCAGTTTTCAACTATTACTTTTACATTTAATACTAGTGATATAAATTACAATGAGTTCTACACTTCCATGTGTGTCTACTTACCTAAACTACAATAAAAATAAAAAGAAATTAAAGAAGGAAAAAAGAATATGCAGGAATTTGTTCATATTAGATCTTAAGCTTTTTTTTTTTTGGTCTTGGGTTTTACTCAATAATCAGTGGTAAATACTTTGAAAGTCTTGGAGACATGGAGAAAATGATACAAATAATATTTTGATGAAGAATTAGAAGAGAAGCAAAGAGATTATTTAAAAGCACTTTAGACAATAGATGACAGTGGCAGAGTCTCAGATGTCAGCAATGAAGAGCTAGAGAAGGGCATAAATTCTGGTTAGTATTGGGGTAACATCGTAAGTGAACTAGATGAGTAGGATGATGATAGACTGCTCATAGTCTTGGAGCAGCCAGAAAGTCATCACCATCATCATCATCCTGTTGATGGTTGAATTTTTAGAGCGATATCAGTAACATCTCCATTTGTCCAAGCCCTGAGATTTTAAAAGCCTCTCTCTACTCGTCCTTCCAACGATGCTGTACTAGAGGCTCTTTCAGGGTCAGAGGAATGAGATCCAGCTTGTTACTGGTTTTGGCATATTAATACACCATGGGGAGCTTGCGAGACTCTCCCATGTGGGCAGGAAACTCCCAGTAGTTTGCCAGATTCTCCCAGAGGGAGAAGTAGGCTATAAGATATAAGTAGCACTTCCGGAAGCTGGCTTTTAGGTCTCTGGTTGCTGGCTGTTGACAGGATTACACTGCACCCGCCCAGCGGCAGTCCCTGGGTGTGACCGCTTAGCTACTGGGAGATGGGAAATCTGGGCGGAGGAGGCCCAGTCCCGATCCGAGCAGTCTTGGAGGTCTCAAAAAGAGCTTTTTGACTCAACATATTTTTTTTAAGTAGCTTAGATTCTTAGGAAAGAAATGTAGAAAAAGGCGATGGAAAGTGAAAAAAAATGGAATCAATAGATTAGAAATCTGTATTTTCAGTCACTGAAATGAATTATAAGAATTATCATCAGATTTTTAAACTTCAATAGATTAAAAATTTTTCAACAATTTTTATCTTTCCTCAGAAAGATAGCTCAAAAAATGGAGCTCATTCTTTTATGCAGAGGTCCCAGGATTAATCTATGTAATGACATGGATCCCTAAACAAACATGGATTTTGCCCTGATGACCTTAGATCATGACCAAAAGAAGCCCCCAGGACTCCTGAGTCCTATGTAAATCTATAGAAATTATTCAGAAACTTTTTAAGGTTTCAAGCCTTTTTTCTGGAAATCAGGAGTAACAAGTTCTACATTTCATAGCTAATAGTATTTAATTAGTGTTATCTACACAAAACATTCAATATAATTCTTGGTATTTGGCGAGTGCTCATTAAATGCTATCCATAATTTTTATTTGTATAGGGGTGGGCGGGTCTCAGCCTGTGGTTTTCAGTGGTTTCTCTTGGTCCTGTGTTCAGGGGTTACCAGAGTACATACCACACAGAGGGTTTTGAACCAAAGTCAGTCACATACAAGGCTAGTGTCTTAACTCCTCTACTACCTCTCTAGTCCATCTATAATTATTATGGTCACCTTCCCTTTCCAACCTGGCTGTGCCACAGATCCTTTTTTTTTTATTTATTTGTTTTCATTATTATGGTTATGGTAACAGGTTTGTAATAGCATTAATGTAGTTAGTATGGTTGCACAATTACTATACGTTACTAACATCAAGAACATGTTAAAAATAAAACTTTGGGGATAGGAAATAAAGGGACTTTTTTCCTTTAGTATCTTTATTAAGAATATTTCTTATGGATTTTGGTATTTGCATGCACTTCGGTAGAAACCATCCTGTGATCTCTTTTTATAAAGGTGCTACTTGTGTACATGAATTATATTTCAAAAATGGAGGCATTTTTAGATCAAAGAAGTTGCATTGTCAAATCTGATATAATCTTTCTGTATTTTTCTTATTTCATTCTTTTTCTTTTAATTTTAATTTTTTTTTATTAATGAGTCACCATGAAAGTGCAGAGTTTCATGCCTGTGTTACAGTCATACAATACTCGAGTACCCATCCCTCAACCAGTGCCCGTTTTCCTCCATCGATGCCCCAAGGTTCATCCCTCCCCCCTCCCCATGCTATCCGGCCCCCTGCCCCCCCACCCCCGTGACAGGGAGTTCCTTAGTTCCTTAGTGTTCTCTCTCTCTCCTTTTGGGTGTTATGGTTTGAATGAAACACCTATAAAAATTCTAATTCGAAGATAAAGAATTTCAAACACCCAGGACTAGTATCACATTTTAGCATTTTAGTTCAGAATTTTGTCCCCAACAAGTTCCATTTTGCAAAGCTTCATTTTTTAAAGAAATATTGGGAATCATCTACATCCTAATTTAGGAGCTCAGACAACTCTCAATGTAAATGTCAAAGGCATCATGTACCAGTAGGGTCCACATTTTATCTCATCGACCTTATGACACTTTCCTCTAACTGGTCCTCCAGGATAATACTCCATATGTGATTTGGAGAACACTGTTCTCCAAGGCCAGGTCTCTGGGATGGTCAGTCATTTTCAAAGTCTGTATTGACCTTTTAAGTGCCGTATACCGGATTAAAGATTCAATAAGTTAAATGGCACTATAGAGATCTGCTCAGATAGAATGTATCCTTCAAGGAGAGCTCAAGTTAAAAATTTGGTTGTTTTTTAGAAGAATAAAGGGAGCCTTAATATTTTCATTTGTCTTTATAACATTTCCCTAAAAGACCTTGTGAATTTGTTGAACCTCATTATGAATCTAGTATCTAGAGACAGGAAGAAAACCTTCATAGTGCTTATAAAAACTATATTAGTCATATGATATACTATATTGTTTAACAGGATAATGGTAAACTAATTTCTGAACTACTAAGTTTGGCCCTATTCTACAGCAAATATAAATATAGAAAAATAGAAATGTTTATTAGTGATCTAAATACATATGTTCTCAAATTAATTAGTGTGTATTTTTAATAGCAAACTCTCAGTATCTTCATGTGCTAAATTATCCAAGAACTTCATGTGGCTTAATGGTTTCCTCCTTTAAATAACTTGTGATTCTATTATTCTCATTCCTGTGTTACAAATACAAAAATTACTGTGCAGTTTTTACATGCTTATATAGCTAACATGTAGTGAGAGCAGTATTCAAATCCATACATTATAGCTTCATAGATTGATATTTTAGTCATTCACTATTACCATGTTTCACATATTTTGGTAATAATTAACAGTAAGAAGTAATGTCACATTGTAAGAAAGTAGTTTTACAACAAATGCCTATTCTAACAGCACAACTCAATGTTTTTCTTTTTAGTCTATTCCATCCAATTTTTAATAAAATGTGGCTGAGATTCATTTCATCTAATTTTATAACACTATAATGACTTGTGGTCTTCAATTTTCCAAATATTGCACTAATTATGCTGTCTCCTAAACAAAGTAACCCCAGATAAATATGAGAGTTTTTATCTAGAATCTAATAGAAGCTGAAATTTTCTTCTTTTTCATTTCCCAGTATGAAACTGGGCAATTCCCACCTATGCCCAGTTAAACAATCAGTTTGCAGGAAAAGGTCAAGAAGAAATGAAGAATGGAATTGCTCAAATATCTTTAAATCCTCCTTAGTTGTTTACTTTATTTTGTTATATCATCCAAATTGTGTCAGAACCATTTTAATAGGAAATAGAAAATATCACTCAAAAATTCAATTTTCAAAGCCCTAGCCTAATGGCATTTGTTACTAATGGAACATGCAAACTACCGTCAAGTCCATTAATATTCTCAATTTTTAATCTCCCAGATGATAGAACATTAAGGTTTCCATGGCAGCAGTTTCCAGCTGTTGGGGGATCCTGGCATTCATTCCTGTGACAATTAGTGTGAAGCATTGCTGAGACTTTCTAGTATTTCTGTGTCTTCATTAAGCAGCATTCAAAAGCACTGATTATCATGATATATTAGTTTAAGGAGCTTGATATGATGGTAGCTATCCTGGGAAAAGACTATCATTTCTTGAAGCTTGTCACCAGGAGTTGTTTCGTATGTCTGGAGTGATGATCTGAGTATAGCATTATATTCAATGCTTGGCTTATAAATGAACAAAATTCTCGGTGAATTCAATTATGGACTGTTTGTTCCAGGACTAGAAATATTTTTGAAGAGGGCAAATAAAAGGACCAAAAAAAAAAAAAGAGGAGGAAGGACTTATTTGACTAGTTTTTATCTAGCAATAGGCCTTAATGGTGGGGTGAAGCCTAGCTAGGCTTATAAACAATAACAAGATTTTGGGTTAAATATAACAAAAGAATGACAGACACCGAAAGAGTGGGAGAAAATTTGGACTATTTCATTTAAATCAGCTACTATGTAATGCCACTGATCATACTGCAAACAGTAAAAAAAATCTTGTTCTGTGACAGAGATAAAACCCAAAGAGCTAAGAAGATGCTCTATGCATCCAATGTCTGAGTTTAGATCCCAAGCACAGAGCTGATGTAGCCCCTGGTCACTGCCAGGTGTGGCTCCAACCACAACAAAAGAAAATATTCTAATTGGAGGGTGCTGCTGATGTTAATTTTTATAAAGTATACTTGGGTAAGAAGAAAAGAAAAGGTGGATGCAGGAAGGATTTTCCCAGTTTTCAAACATGATAAAATGTGCCAGGAATTTAAGTATTGCTTACATAAATCACAGCATTCACACACAACATCTTGCAGCATTAACATTTAACAAACATTACCTGAACAGGTGAATTAAAGTCAAAATCAGCATATTAAATCATGTTGATAGTATGTTATAGTATAGAACAAGATGATGTTCATGAAAAATGAACTGGTCCCTGAAGCTCCATTTGCTCTCAATGGAACGAACATCTCCGAATGCAGCAGCTATGTGTACCTGGGTCGAAAAATCAACATGAGGAATGACTTGGTGCCAGAACCACACAGGAGGAAGAGAGCAGCGTGGAATGCCTCCAAGAGCATCAAAGAAGTGGTTAAGAGAACAAAGAATCTCCGACTCCGGGCACATCTTTTCGATTCCACCGTTCTTCCTGCACTAACATATGCCTCAGAGACCTGGGCCCTACTCAAATAGTATGAGAATGCTATTAGGGTATTCCAAAGAGGAATCGAAAGAGCTACGCTAGGAGTATCACATCTCACTCAAGTGAGAGAAAGAATCCAGAGTTCTGACCTCCGTCAATGGTCAAAAATCAGGGATGCTGTCTTGTTTGCCAAGGCATCAAAAATCAGATGGGCCAGTCATGTAGTGCGATTCAGAGACGATGGCTGGATTAGAGCTGTTACTGACTGGATTCCATGGGATGTCAGAAGACCTCATGGCCGCCCACCAACTAGATGGTCAGATTTCTTCGTCAAATCCCTGAATGAATGATTTGAGGCTTTTCCTGTTCCTGGAGCAAGCAGATATCATTGGGCTGCACTAGCTCGAGACAGGGACAGATGGAGATGTTACTGGTGCCCGCTCGAGCAAATAGAAGATCAACAGGACTACAAGTGATACAAGTTGATAGTATGCAACCTTGACACGATGTGATTAAAGTGGTAATTTAAGTCTGAGTCTTTCCAAATCCTCATAACCTCAATCTAATCATAAGATGACCCCCTACAAATTCCTATTGAGTTGCATTCTACAGAATATCTGATCAGTACTCAAATCTGTTACAGTCCTTTAAAACACGGAAAGTCTGAAAAGTCAGTATAGCTAGAAAAACCTAAGTTATGAAGGCAAAATGAAATTTTGTAACCTTGAGTACGAAAGAAGTATTTAAATAAAAACAAAGGCATCAGAATAAGTGACTGACTTCAATAAAAAATAATTATTAATATTGGTTTATTCAATGTGCCATCTGTGCCATACAAATTTATGAACTTCACTTGTATCACTTGTCATCCCGTTGTTTGTTGATTGTTCTAGCGGGCACCAGTAATGTCCCCATTCGTCCCTATCGCATGCTAGTGTAGCCCAATGGAATTGGCTCGCTCCAGGAACACAAAGAGCCTCAAATCGTTCATTCAAGGTCTTGATGAAGAAGTCTGACCATCTCATAGGTGGGTGGACATGCAGTCTTTTGACGTTCCGTGGAATACAGTCGGTAACAGCTCTAGTCCAGCGGTCATCTCTGAATCGCATTACGTGTTCAGCCCATCTGATTTTCAGCACCTTGGTAAATGAGATAGTGTCCCTGATTTTTGATCGTCGACGGAGGTCAGAACTTCGGATTCCTTCTCTCACTTGAGTGAAACATGATACTCCAAGCATAGCTCTTTCTATTCCTCTTTGGGAGACCCTAATAGCATTCTCATCCTGTTTGAGTAGGGCCCAGGTCTCTGAGGAAGGAAGAACGTTTAAGTGCAGGAAGAATGGTGGTCGAAAGATGTGCCCAGGGCCGGAGGTTCTTTGTCCTCTTAACCACTTCTTCGACTCTCTTGAAGGTGTTCCATGCTGCTCTCTTCCTCCTGTGCAGTTCAGGTACCAGGTAGTCATGTTGAGTTCTCGACCCAGGTACACATAGCTGCTGCATTCGGAGATGTTCGTTCCATTGAGGACAAATGGAACATGAGGAACTAGTCCTTTTCTCATGAACATTGTCTTCGTGAGATTCAGTTGCAGTCTGACATCTCCACAGTCATGGTCGAAGTCAACCAGCATTCATGCTGCTGGGCTAATATTTGGTGTTATGAGAACGATGTTATCAGTGAAGCGGATGTGGTATAATTGCCGACTGTCTTTCTTCACTCCCATTTCTTCCCATTCCAGTTTTGGAATGGGAATGTTCTCGAGTGTGGCACTGCAGGCTTTCAGTGAAATAGTTTCACCCTGCCAAACCCCTCTCTTTATGTTGATGATCCCTTCTTTGTAGAATGGTGAGATCCTAGAAGTGAACCCCTAATACAGTTCACGGAGGATCCTGATGTATTGAGTTTGAATACCCTGTTTGGCTAGGGCTTCATGACTTCAGTCTCAACAGAATTAAAGGCCTTCTTTAAATCAGTGAGTGTTAGACAGAGCGGCATCTTGAACTCTCACGAAACCTCAGTGAGCTTGGTCACCATGTGGATATGGTTGATCATGCTGAATCCTTTTCAGAACTCAGCTTGCTCTCATGGTTGTCCTTCATCCAGTGTTCTGCCAATCCTATTCAGGATGACTTGAGTGAATATCTTGTAGACTATGGACAACAGGCAGATTGGGTGATAGTTGCCGATGTTGTGGATGTCTTCCTTCTTGTACAACAGGATGGTCCTGCTGGTTTTCCATTGGGTCGGAACCTTGCATTCAGACAGGTAGTATGTGAAGAGCCAAGCCAGTGTATTTATGAGTACTGGTGGCAGATTCTTTGGGTGTTCCAGTCTAACCTTGTCTGGACCAGGTGCTGTACGCATCTTTACTGACAAAATGGCATGTTGGATTTCGGAAGGGAGAATGCTGGGAACGACATATCCATCCTGCGGAATTTGCATGTGGGCAGATGGACGTGGCTATAGAAGAGATCAGAGTAGAAGTCATTGGATAACCTTTTCCGTTGCCCTTCTGGAGGATTTGAAAGATCCATCAGGATGTCAGAGGGCATTTATCTTGGTCTTATAGTTGGCTAAGGACAGGTGGGTGTTGCGAATCCTATTCTTAGCTTCTGCTGCATCGACCAACACTGCTGCTCTTCTCTCTTTGAGGTCTTCCTTTGGCGGCAGTTGGGTAGTGGAGGTTGGCCGATCTTATGAAGCTAATAATAAGAAAAACTGCATTTGGATATATAGAAACTCTGTACTGTTCATGCAATTTTTTGCAAATGTATCTACAATTTAATTTTAAATTTCGAAAGTTACAATTTAGTTTCTTTAATTTTAAGGAAGATTAGTATGTCATTAATATTATTTGTCCTTTTGTTAACTCTTATTCAAGCTAAAATGAAATGGATTCAAAGGCATATGTCCATGTTAAAAACTATGATGCCATGGCATTAATTTATCAAAAAGGTTTCTTAATCAAAAGAATCTAAGAATATTGGCATTAACAAAGATTTAGTCTCTCAATAAAGTACTCAATTAAGATTACTATTTAAATTCAACAGACATCTAATAACTACATAAGAAAAACTAAGTTATTTTTCATAATTTTCTGGACAATAATCAATATATGATATTTTCCAAATCATTTATCACAAATTCACCACCAGAAAAATTTCTTTTTAATATAAAGTGCTTACTGAGAATGCAATGGCACAGCATGGACAAAAAGAAAAGCTATTTTTAAGCAAGCCCATTATATTCCTCTTGAGAGCAATGGTGTACATATTCAAGTAAATTCATTAGGACATGGGGCCATTGATGAACAGATCTAATGAAAGTCACTGCTGTGGTTTCTCATTAGTAAGTTTGACCATCAGTGAAAAGCTAACCCTTTGGGAACACCAAATATGAAGTATCGAAGGAAAAAGAACATCATATTTCTTTCCTAAAATAGAGCTACCATTTTCTAATGCTACATGTATGCAATGAATGAAGAAGCAGTGGGTGGTAATTATTATGGAGATTCTCAGATGATAGCTTTTGGGGAAGGCTGATCTTCAGCATAGAGAAACGGTAGATGAAAGACTATTAGTATCTGACACGAAATATGTCATACACAAAACATCTCACAACTTATAAACAAGAATCAACTGCATAATAGGAACTAGAATGTAGATCCTAGAAGTAGAGGAAAGAACTAGAAGAACTTGAAGGAACTAGAGGCAGAAATTAGGTACTAGAAGAAAAGGAAATGAAGATTGTAATTTTTTTAATACCTATAGCTATTTGTCAAAATTTTCAAGAAGTGATTTAAGAAAAGATAAGGAAGAAATAAATTGAAATTGGAAGAATCTTCTTGATTTAGGCTTCAGTTTTTAAATTCTAAAAAAATGTTCAAATACCAAGAAATTCTCATTGAGTTGTTTTATGCTCTTGAACTAAATTGTTGTTCCTGCCAATATTTATCACTTCTCAAGATATGATCCATTATAATAATTTTTATATAACTTTATCATTACTGAGAATGAGAAAGGGAATAACTGGACATAAAATGATGATATATTTACATAGTGGAATGCTATGAAGTCACCAGGAAAAACAAAGTCATTAAATTTTGTTATAAATGAATGGACCTGGAGAGTATCATGCTGAGTAAAATAAGTCAGAAGGAGAGAGACTGACATAGAATTACTGCACTCATCTGTGGAATATAAAAAAGCATAACTTGAGATCCACAGAATAAACAAGGGCCAGAGGACAGATTCATGGATGGAAGCTTGTCACAAGTGGAAGGACAAGGGGAGGGTAGTTAGGATAGAAAAAAGAGCAGTAAAACAATGATAGTTGGAATTCTGGAACTCTGGACAAGAACTGGGTGCTGAAAATAGGTAAAGATATGATCATCATCATCATCATCACCGTGTTGATCATCGAATTTCTTGAGCAGTTTCAGTAACGTCTCCATTCGTCCTAGCCCCGAGATTTTAGAAGCCTCTCTTTACTCATCCTTTCCAATGGTGCCACATTGGAGGCTCTTTCAGGGTCAGGGGAATGAGACCCATCATTGTTACTGGTTTTGGCATATGATAATGCCATGGGGAGTATGGGAGGCTCTCCCATGTGGGCAGGAAACTCTTGGTAGCTTGCCAAATTATCCCAGAGGAAGAACTAGGCTATAGGATGTCATAAAGGCTATAAAGTAAAGAAATATACAGGATAAACCCTCAGTACCTATATTGCAAACCGTATTGCCCAGAGGAAAGAGAACTTTAGTTAGTGACACTTACAAATTTAGACAGGGTGGGTTCATCAAATAGTTTTTTTATTCGTTTTTTTCAGAACTGTCAATGTATATATGTATATTATTTCCTGAATAATGAAAAACATTATTTTTCTACAGAAGCATATATAATAAATTTCTGTTCTATTACAATTATCAGGGTTATTAAGGAATGCATAATTTTAACTATAACATTTAAATAATCTTTTTCAATTCCATTTTTTAAAAGTTATTGCAAGTTTTTTGCTTGCTAACTGAAATATTTTTATCTTTCCAGTAGATGTCTCATATTTTAGTCTTTAACTAGAAATGTTTTAACAAATGGACATTGTTTTAAGAAAACATAAAAAGTTTTTCAAAATAGAATTCTTCAAAGTTTATATCTACAGAAAAAATGTCTATATATAACTTTGATGCTTTTAAATAAAATGACAAACTCTAACAAAGAAGAGAAAGTACCTAGTCCTAGTGAAAACCTGTTTATTTGTGGCCTCAAAGTGAAATAATGCTGGAAATTTCTCAGTAACCAGATTTTGACATTAACACTTGTTATAGATGCTTTCTTCAAAGAAAAGAGATCTTCCCCCCACTGCACCCACCCAAAAGCAGCCCTCTCTTTAAGATAAATCACTCTGCTGTGGTAGGGAAGGGCAGTGATGCAGCACTGGACAGGAGTGGGAGTTCTCTACGATCTCCCTGGAAGATTTGATTCTTTCTATTCAAGGTCACTTTTTTTCTTTTCGGTTCATAATAGCAAGGTAAGTGGTAGCTAGATGCATAACATGTCTTTCACAATATTTATCATTTTCTTAGATTAAACCTTTCTATTGAAGAAACACCTAAAATTTTATTTATTTTAAAATTTAAATTTTCTTTGTATATTCGCATTTAACTGTCCTTTGGATTGTATAGATGAAGATGTTCTTCCTTAATCTTCACATATAGAAACTTAAATTAAGTAACATATGTCATTTAGTGAGCCCACTAAAGAGTTGGGGTAAGGAAACACCTTTTCAGACAAAGCTTGTATTTGTTTGGTGGGGAAGAGGTGCACCTAGTGGTGCTCAGGTCTTACTCCTGGCTCTGCATTCAGGGATCACTTCTGGTGGTGCTCTGGGGACAATATGGGGTGCCAGGGATTGAAGCTGGACATACTGTGTGCAAGCTATTTACTCTATGTACTATCTCACTAGTCTCAACGTCAGATAAATCTTAAACCTAGAGATATTTTAAATAAATTAAGAATTAATTCACTGGAAACCATTTGTGCCACACTAGTGAAATTCTCAAATTATCAACTGGTATACAAAAACAAACATAAATAATAAGTAATAATGAAATGTCATACGTGCCATCAGACAGATCTTGCAAAATGACCAAGTTTGGCTAAGGACATTGGGATCTCTGGTCATATTTGTTGGTATAACTGGTAGCCAGGTTCATCTGAAGATGTGCTTTCTTTGGAGCTCAATAGATATTGGTTAGTGAATGAATGGAAATGGGTGTCTCCATTTGGGATTATTGATTGACAAAAACAATGGCAATAGAAAAATTATGACTGTAGATGTGCCTTAGCCTAAGAACTAAATTGTTTTAATATTCTTATTGTTCCTAGTTCCTGAGAGAACTAGGTTTCCTTCTAAATTGAGAAGTAAAAAAAAAAATCCTGTTAAAAAGTACACAATATACTTTGGCCTTGCCAGTCATGACACTAAAACTTGTGCATCATAAATTTTGAGCAGCAAGAGAGAGAGTGTTCCTGATTTTAACAAGACGTGCAAATGCCCTAACAACCTTCTGTAAGGGTATAGGTTCACATTTTGTTGGAGCTGAGGAGCTGAGCAGGCACATATAAAGAAACATAGTAGTGGGATTACAAACGCCCAAAGGCAATAGAAACAAAGAATATGAGAACTGGTCTTCAGTAGGAAGGGATAGGTGAAGACAACCACTGATTTTCAAATGTATGGTTTTCAAATAATCTAAAGTGTTTTTTATTTTTTAAAAATATATCTACTGTTAACGAAACTGAGTCCACCAAAATTCATACATTAAAACCCCAATCCTAATACCTTAGAATGTGACTGTATTTGGAGATAAGGCCAGGCCTCTGAAGAGGTAATAAAGTTCAAATGAGGTCTTTAGAGTGGACATGACTCCAGTACAATTGCTATCCTTTTATGAGGAGAGACACATGAGGGGTTTGTGAGCTCAGAGGGAGGCACGTGTGCCAGGGCAGTGAGTAGGTGAACATCTGTAAGCTAAGGGATGAAGAACAATCCCACATTTCTTAGTTTGTTCTTCTAGAATAATCTAAGCATCTTTAAATTAGTATTTATGTTGCGGATTAAATTCTCTCTGTTTCTGTGTTGCAGCCATAACAACAGACTCCAACTGCTGCCCCAATGAGTTCGTAAGAGAGCCTCACTTTTCTGGAACTTTAAGTTCCTGCAGAACTGTAGGGAAATTAATGTCTGTTGCTTAACTGACCCAGTCTGAAAATTTTATACATTGAACTAATACAATTCCCAAAACCATCCCCACTCTAGCAATAAACAGTAAATTCACATTTTCTGGAGCTGAGCAGGCACATATAAAGAAACATAGTAGGGGGATTACAAACGCCCAAAGGCAATAGAAGCAAAGAACGTGAGAACTGGTCTTCAGTAGGAAGTGTGGTGGGGGTAGAGGGAAATAGGACAAGGAAGAGACTACAGTAATGGTGGAGAAAAGTGTTTAACCAGAATGAAGAGAGGATGCTGAAAGGTAGTAATTAAAAAGTATGCACAAAACCTTATAAGTAGCAGTACTGTAACCACAGTGCCAAAAGGGATTAAGAAAAAGTTCACTCATAGAGACAGGCTGGTGGATGGGAGGGAAATAAGAAACATTAGTGGAGAGATGTGGACACTGATGAGAGGATTATTTGACTAAAATCCAACCATAAATATCTTTGTAAATCATGGTGACTAAATAAAATTTTTAAAAATCATACAAGCGTATCTCCAAACCTGATGTAGGGACCTTGTGATAGTGGTCTGGGATGGAGGTGACTCCTTTTTCATTAAATCATCTCACTAATGGGATTAAAAAATGTGATCACTCTTTGAGTTTCAGTATGATAATTAATACTGAGAGTAAACTTATTGACCAAGGAAAATTTAAATTCCTGTTATAGAATCCGGCTTGTTGATTTGGTTATTGTTTAATACAAAACATTGAAATTAATTCTCTAGCACAATAGACTTTCCTTTAGTTATTCACCCAAGACTATTATTATAATAGTCACAAGTGTCACAGGATGAGACACTTTTATCCAAATCCAGGTTTTTTAATCAAATTTAGCAACTGGAAAATTTTTATGTGATGCATTTAAGGATGAAATTGATCTGAAATAGTATATAAGAAATTAGATATATTTTATAGAGGACTTTTCTGATTGAGCCCTTTTGAAGACTTGTCTCTACATGCCTGGATTATCTCTCCTGTAGAAGATTAAAATAAGTCTAATTCTAGAATAGGAACTATTTTGGGCTGACTCTACTGCTTTCCAAAACTCTTTTCTCTTGGAAAGCAAAACTATAAATTTCTACACAAAGCAACAGCCAGTTAGCAGGCACAAATCTAAGTGGGAAATTAGAGTGGGTGAGACAGTCTACTAAAATTTTGACTACCTTGCTAAATTTAGCCAAGGAAGATCCATCTATGCCAATTTAAAATGGTTTCCAGGAGCTACTTGATCACACATTTTAGTAGGAGACTGAACACAAAAATAGAGAAAGGAAATATAGTTATCCCCTGCATCTAAATGTGTTTCTAATTAGGGTATCTATCCGTACCCTGCTTTAGAGAAGAAATAAATAGCCCTTTTCTGCTGGACAAGGATTACAATATTTTGTAATGAATTCATTCTGGCTGGCTGACTCTTCTTCACTTAGCCATAGAAACCCAAATGAGCTGGAGCTGCAGGAAAAGAGAACGCAGAACTACCATTATGTCAGTGGGAAATTGCACCAGCATTTTTTCCCCCATGAATTTTAGTTCAGTATTAAAATGCATCAGTAGAAATTTGTTAAATGTATTAAGTCACTCTAGCTCTTCTCGCTCCAGTTCTGGCTTCACTCCAAAGTCTACTTTATCAATATAATTAGTAGTTTCTTTTCACAGATAAGTTTTACTTCATGCATCAACTATCACCAGCATAAATGAGAATGTTACACATAAATGATTGCACAGGTGTGAGCTTAATTCAGAGATTTTGAAAATGATATTTTCATTATTCTATTTTAGTAAAAATCACCACATAAAGTATGTTTTTTGGTTGTTTTTCACTTTACAAGACTTATGGATTTGGAATCATGATTCTAAAATAAATGTATGGTTCTGCTCTTGACTTTCTACATAACCTTGACAAAAACATTTAGCATGTCTTGGCTCAGTTCCTGTGTCTGTAAAACACGGATAAAACTATTGACTTTTCTAATAGGGTTTTTGTTCAGATTAGTTATCCTAGCTTTGCAAACTGCTTTCAAAAATCATCATGCAGCAAAAGTTGCAGTCACACAATATGAATATGAAAAATCTGCTTTTTAAAAGTCTACTCTTCACGGGTGGAGAGATATTAAAGGAGATAAAGGTGTATTCATACCTTGCCTATGGTTGACCCCAGTTTGATTACAAGCATCACATATGGTCCTCTGAACATCTCCAGAATGATCCCTGAGCACAGAGCCAGGAACAAAACATTCAAATGTGGTTCCCTTTACCCTATAAGGGAGCTTACAACTAATTTTTAGACATTTTGTTTTTGTATTATGTCAACATTGTCTTCATAATTATACTTGTTATTACTAAATGCTTATCAAGTCAGGAACAGTGCTAAAATTTTAATTGTGTATTAATTACCTCATCTAAACCACAGTAATTCAATGAGAAAATCATTGTCATTATTAGTCCCAGTTTACTAATAGGGTTGAATCACAAAGTGATTAAATTATTTGAAGTTGCACAGGTTGTAAGGGTAGAATTAGAACTCAAACTTGGTCCTAACTTATCCCAGAGTCTCAGCTTTGAACAATTTTCACTATATTCCCATCATGCTAAATTCATGACTAAATTTCTGGGCAATCAAAAGTGGAATTGTAATTTGATGCAATTATGCAAAAGAAGTATCAAGAAGCTAATATTATTGCATGTGTAGAAAATGCCCCAAATTAAAGGAGTCTTCCAATTAGAAGAATTAAATACATATATACCTAGAAGAATAGAAAAAATTGACCGTAAGATGGCATACCGCTAATTTTTCAAAAAAAAATATGCTTAGATCATTCTGGACCCCAGTGTTTAGAGAGGATACAAATAGAGAAGGAAATAAATCAATGGGAGAAGAGGAGAACAAGAAATAAAGGGGTTAACGGGCATGAGGGCTTCAGTTACATTGGTGACATGAGTGAGGGGTATAGCCATATACCCAAAACACAGATTCAACAAAATTGAAAACATAGGATGTAGCAGCTGCTGCTGAAACTTTGGAATGTGCCAGTCAAGTTGACAGAGGGGTGGAGTGGGGGTTGAAATTGGGATAGAATCTGGGAACACTGGTGGAGAGAAGTTGACACTACTGAAAGGACTGGTGTTGAATGCCACAAATGCAACTCTATGTAACTTTGTAAATCTTGACTCCTTAATAATTTTTTAAAAAATTGTGTAAAAAATATTTATATAAAACATATGTAACATTACTTTTCTACATGCAACCTTAATTAAAGATATAAGTAATGGTTTCAGTATAAAAGTTAAATCTGCAAAGAATATCTTAAATACAGTACATTAAAGCAGATAAATTCTAAACATTCTTTTACCTAAGAAATTTAAACCTTTTTTGAATGATAGGTGAAAATATAATTGAATTTAACAGTCATCATAATCATTTTCTTGTTGATCATTGGTTTTCTCTAGTGGTCTCAGTAATGTTTCCATTCGTCCTAGCCCTGAGATTTTAGAAGCCTTTCTTTACTCATCCTTTCTAATGGTGCCACATTGGAGGCTCTTTCAGTGTCAGGGGAATGAGACCCATCATTGTTACTGGTTTTGACATATGAATACGCCACAGGGAGTTTGCCAGGCTCTCCATGCGGGCAGGAAACTCTCAGTAGCTTGCTAGTTCTCCAAGAGGGAGAACTAGGCTATAAGATGTCGCTTGGCCAAGAAGCAGCTGCACGCTTCTGAGAATTTAGTTTTATAGTCTCTGGATGTTGGCCGTTGATGGGATTACATGGTCCCAGGGTCAGTTTCTGGATGTGACCGCCTAGATACTGGAAAGTGAGGGATCTTGGTGGAAGAGGCCCAGTCCCAATCTGAGCAGGCTTGGAGAACTCAGCCCCGGGTCCCACACACCTGGGTTCCTCTGCTGGTTCCTTCATGCTTGAGGCTTGTCCGAACATGTGGAGAGGGGCCTTGAGCATAGCTGTGGCTGGGTTCCAGAGGTCTTTGGCTGCGGAAGCTCTGCTGGGGGCAGGGAGGGAAACTCAACCCATCCCCTCCAAGGGGCCCCAGTGAAGACAGCCAGCCTCGGGGACAAGAGACTCAGTAATTTTCTGTGCATACATTAGATAAGTTAAGTAAGGACACTTTCAGGTCTCTCATGAAAGATTTTTTAAAATTTCCCACTCACCACTGATTTTCTATGATCACTTAGAATTTTTTCCCTCACTAGGAAACTTTCATTCATATTTGTGTGAACCAATCATTTGTCATTCTCTGCAGAAAAATTTTAAAGAACCTAAAAATTGAAATTATATAACATTCTAGAAAATATTTACTGACTTCTTGTTTTACTCTACTGATAGACTTATGCGCGTTCCCCCGGAGATCTCTCCGGCCCGAGGAGAGACAACAGTAGAAAGCGCTCCTAATTAGGTGGATTCTGTGAGGGTCCCGATCTGAAATAAGACTAGTGAGGTTAGTAAACAGGGGGCCCAAGACGACACATGCCGATCAAGGGCAACTTTATTAACTGCCACGCTGGCTTTATACTTTTCTTAGCAGGGGGTTGGTACAGAAGTTGTCAATCATCAGGGAAGTGTCTTCTCAGACCAAATAAGGAAAGGTTCGGGGTGTATTAGGTGGGCTTACAACATTCTTCAAGAGTAGATTGAGAAATAGTGGGGAGGGGAAGGCAAGGGTCTATCTGGCAGGAGCATCTGGCAGGAGGAATGCACAAGGTAGAGGAAGGTATTCAACTTAGGGGCTTAATGGCGTCTCTTAGTTAACTGCCCTGGGCTACTTTGACCTCTTGAATTTGGCTATTTCCTTTGTCACAAGGGCACCTGTGCCTCAGGTTACGCAAAGCTGGTAATGGAATTTTCCGGTTTGTCCAGGTAAAGGTTTCGGGGTCCTGAGCAGTCCCCAACAGACTTAGTCTTACTTAGAAACTATTCTGAAAATAATTTTTTAAAAACCAAAAAAATCCATATATTTGAACAAATTTATTTGAATTATTGAAATTTTAAAATAATATTAGCATAATAATTTTATACTACAGATGTTATAAGTATTGTTAGGTTTGACCTTTTCTAAAAGTTGCTTAATTACCTTTAATTTTTTTCATGAAATTGTTTTCAATCTTCTTCAAAATGCAAGGAGGTTGAAAGTAGAGACAAATCCTAGACTTATAAAAATTCTTGCCAGTTTTGGATGATAGGAATACCATGTTGACAGAGTCATGACTCTGTGGAAGAAAAAGAGGGAGCACCTTTCAAACCAAAAAAGGAAATCTGAGGGAAGTCCATAAATTTGAAGTCAATATGCTGAACTATAACTGAAGCCACTGCAGAAACTGACAATACTTGGTATATGTCTGGAGCATTGCCAACGCCATTCCTCACCATGAAGCCAAAACCAATTTATGTAGCATAAATTTCAATATTCATTAGAAATAGTTCCCACAAGGTAGCTAGATCCTTTGCCATTGCTACAGGTGGATGAGTAAGGATAAATGTTTCTACCCTTTAAAGTCCAAGATTATGTTACGTAGATAACATCCTTCCATTGGTATGTGAGAGGGCTTATGCTTGGCTGCTCTAACTGTTGTTGTATTTCTGTCAACAATGGGGATTTATAAACTGTCCAACATTTCAGGATGCTTTGCTCTGAGTAAATTTTTTTTTGGCTTTTTGGGTCACACCCAGCGATGCTCAGGGGTTACTCCTGGCTTTGCACTCAGGAATTGCTCTTGGCAGTGCTTGGGGGACCATATGGGATGCCGGGGATCGAACCCGGGTCGGCCACGTGCAAGGCAAACGCCCTACCTGCTGTGCTATCGCTCCGGCCCCGTAAATTTTTTTTTTTGTATTTTGTAGAAGGAATCACAATGTTGAATTTCTTTAACAGTGAGAAAAAAACTGCTCCTGAAATTCACCATTATCCACCAAATAGGAAAAACAAAATTTTATTGGGCTTCTTGTTTCTGGAAGTCATTTAAGCCTTATATGGGTATAAACAACTTAACTAAGTATATATATATGTATATATATATATATATATAAACTAAGACTTCTAGTTTATATATATACATATATATACACACTTTAGTGTTTATATAAGTAACACAAAATTTATTATCTTTTGAGAATAAAAACGCAGATCAACACTCTAACTGGAAGCTGTCCAGCAAATGGTAGCAGATTTTCAAGGCTTGGGGCACGCAGCTCTAAAAATGCTTTTGTCTCTCTGTATATGAGTTTTCAAATGATCTTTCTGACAAAGAGAGACCATCACTATTCAAAAAGTGTCCCTTATAGGTTAAAACTAGTTTCTTCTGTGACACAGTTACCCAGAATACTTTAGCTGACTATTTTATTACTTCCAGACTTCCTCTATTTGCTTATGACTTCCATTTATCACTTTCCCTGACAATTTCATTTCTATAATCTAGGGCCAAGTGTTTTCCTATTTTTAATACTGTCCTTTCCTTTGTCATGTTACTCTATATTCCACAGATTAGTGAAAGGATCCAGTTGAGTGTTTTTCTGACTTACTTGATTTAACACAACATTCTTCACTTCCTTCGAAGTTACAGCAAACTGCATGATTTCTTATAGCTGCATAGTATTCTGTTGTGCACATAAAATACTGCTTCATGATACATCTACCTGTCATTGGATAGTTGGGTTGTTTCCATATCCTGACTATTGTTCTAAATGCTGCAATAAACATAGGTGTGCTTATGCCATTTTGTATGTCTTACGGGTAATATGAAGAAATGGAAGCAATTTAGGTAAGAAATCAAAGTTACATAATTTTGAGAAGAAGTCAAATTGTCACCATTTAAAAATGACCTGATAATTTATATAGAGAGCTTCTAGTTAAAACTTCTAGTTAAAAATCATAGAAAAAATCAACAAAGTTGCAGGCTACAAAAATAATTGTACAAAATAATCTGTTACATACTTATGTCAAATAATGAGCTAGAAGAAAATGAGATCATAAATACTTTATTAAAAATATTGTCCTCACACATCAAAAATCTAGGAAGCAACCCAATAAATGAAGTGAAAGACAGTTTACCTTGAGAAATATGTCACTTATGAAAGAAATAGAAAAGTGACCTAAAGTGCCTTGCACGCGGCTGACCCAGGTTCAAATCCCAGCATCCCATATGGTCCCCTGAGCACTGCTGGGAGTGATTCCTGAGTGCAGAGCCAGGAGTAACCCCTGTGCATCGCCGGGTGTGACCCAAAAAGCAAAAAAAAAAAAAAAAAGAAAGAAGAAAAAAGTCAACAGTGGCAAAATGACTTTCTACTTAAGTTATTATAGATTTAATGTAATACTCATCAAAATCCCAATGACATTCTTCAAAGACTTGGAATGTTCACTGATAATATTTGTATAGAATTGGACACTATAAAACACCAAAACCCCGAAATAGCTAAGTCCATACTGAAAAAATAATGAACTGGGAGGTATTGCATTACCTGACTTGAAAATAAACTATAAAGCAGTAGTAATCAAAACAGCATGGTACATAGTGGTGTATTCACCATTCTGACAAATGAGATAGAACTGGTGAAACCAGCGGTAAACCCTCAGATTTATGGAGAGCTAATTTATTAGAAAGGAGCTGGATTCATAAAATGAATAGTCTCTTCATCAAGTGACTATGGGAAAACTGGATAGCTACATGCAAAAAATATATGAGGATATTTTATATCTTACTCAAAAAGTCAACTTGAAATGGATTTAATACCTCAAAATGAGATCAAAATTCATAAAATACATTGAGAAAAATATAATCAGAGTACTTCAAGACTAGGATTTCAAAAGTGCTTATAATAATATGGTTATATTGACAAATGCAACAGGAACAAAAACAAATGGGACTACATCAAGTTAAAAATGTTTTGAATGATAAAAGAACTTATTATTCAAGTATTTCTCTAGAATGTGTGTTCTATAATAAATATGGGCTTAATACCTAAAATAAACTAGGTATAAGCATGTAAGTACAAATTTCTCTATGCAGATAGATCATTCTTTGAAATTATACCAAAGATGAATAGCTTGTTAAAGATGTCAGATTCAAAAGTAAAATGGCCTTTCTAGAACTTGCATAGGAGCTCACTTGATTGTAACACTGCACATACATTTTGTAGAATTGTCTTTTAATATTTAGAAGTTGAGATGAAAATATGACTTAGTAATGGTAATAAAACCCACTAAGAATTATGGTAGTGGAATTTAGTCCCAAATCACAAAACAAATGTCAAAAAGTACATCATCAGAAAATGCTCTGGAAGGCCAGTTAGAATAATTTTATTGCTGGATATAATGTAAAATTTAAAAAGTACTACTCATAAAATTTCAAAACTTTTGCAATTCATCAATGTAAATTATATAGTTAGTGTATAAATTGTGAAATCTGATCCTTCTCTTCATAAATGCAGTTGTACTTTGAGTTACCAATTTAAGAATGTTTATGCACTTTCCTGGAACTTGGTGGCCTTTGCTCCAATCTGTAAAATGGGAATATAAGTAATACATAAGTTTATTAACCATTATTATAATTAACATATAGACTATTTGGAGTTGTGCTTGGAATTCTAAATAATCTACATTTTAACTGCTCAATAATGACTAGTCTATTGAGTACGAGCATTTTAAATTGGAGTGTATGAATGAATATGTAAATAAATGCCTTAAATAAGTAGAGAAGCCCAAATGTCAGATAATTGGATGACTAAAACTCTTCTATTAGAACTAAAATACTTACATTTTTATTACATTATAAGTGACAGAAAAGTCATTGGGAGAGTAGAATGCTTTCTAACAGATATGAATATAAGCAGTCATTTAAAATGCATATCATGAGATTTTTAATAGCCACAATTGTAACTAAGGTCATCACCTAAACGAGCATATGCTGAGCTATGAAATTTTCTTCTGCTACTGTGGGAGCCTAGTTTCAGCATCTGACAAAGAGAAGGAAATATCACTAAGGTATGGCAATTCTGGGAGTGTGATGAAGAGTGTTAATATTGTGCGTATCTCACAACTCCCCATGTTCATGTCATTCAATTTTCCCATGTCATGTCATGTCATTCAACTCCCCATGTTCATGTTATTCAATTTTCTATTCTCATTATGACCCTTGAAATTTTGTTTTTGTTTTTGTTTGGGGACCACACCCAGAAGTAGTAGGAGTTACTACTGGCACTGCACTGGGAATTTTACTCCTGGTAGGCTCGGGGTACCATAGGGGATGCCAGAAATAGAACTCAGGTTGGCTGCATGCAAGGCAAGTTTCTCACCCATTGGTCCCAGATCTTTGAGATTTTTTTATCTATCTATGAAGAACTTTTTTGCTACAACTGTACTGATTATTTTCTGTAAATATTTTTCATCCCTTTTGTAATATCTTCCAAAAATTAAAGATCAAGGCATTATATCTTCAGAAGAGTCTATTTCCATATATTATATACATTTTTACATTAATAATAGTAACAAATAAAAAGAAAATTGTACTAAAATAAATAAATCTTAATAAATCTGACACAGTAAAAATCCTTTTTGTCACACAGATAGAGAATTGATTTCATCTGAACAATCTGGTTCATTTTCAGTCTGTTAAGAATGTTGCTAGAGGCTCTCCACTGAGATGTGACCTGAGTGGCCGCATGTGTGCAGCCTGTCCATTGCTGGATGACCATGATCCTGGAGGCCACCTATCTACATTTGGCAGCAGCAGCTTCCTGCAGAAATGTCTCCAGACTGTGAGCATAAGCCACAGCCTATGTCGCCCCAGGAGGGGAAAGTTTCCTCTCTCTCGGCTTTTCCTTTCTGGGGGCGGGGGTCTGCGTGATGACTGCCATCTTATAAGGACCACTAAAGAGAGATACGAGCTTGCAGCAAAGGGACACGTGGGAGATCTCGGATGGGGGCGTTATCAGTGCTGCTATCTGCTGAGATGTGACCCGAGAGGCCGCACACGTGTGCGGCCTCTGGGTTGCTGAATGACCATGATCCCGGAGGTCATCTATCTACTTTTGGCACCAGCAGCTTCTTGCAAAAATGTCTCTAGACTGTGAACTAAGCCATGGCCCCATGCCGCCCCAGGAGGGGAAAGGTTTTTCTCTCTCTCGGCTTTTCCATTGGGGGACGAGGGAGGAGGAAGGGAGGCGGTGTGGTGACTGCCATATTATAAGGACCACTAAAGAGAGGTATGAGCTTGCAATGATGCAATTTATGACAGAGATTTCCCTGGAATTAGTTACTAAAATACTAAAATACAGAAATCCAAAACCACATGACTGCTATCACGTCCCTGTGACCTCATATCTCTTCATTCTCAGCAATGGAACACAAATTATCAAATGCTTCCTTTTCAGCAGGCCTGATTTTGGGGGGAAACTCCAATGATAGTGAGTTTTTTGTTAAAATATTGAATGTAATCAAAGTAAAGATAAAGTAAAGTGAAAATTATCAGCTACGCAGGTGGGGGGTGTGGGTGGGATGTGAGGTATACTGGGGTTCTTGGTGGTAGAAAATGTACACTGGTGAAGGGATGAGGGTTTGATCATTATATGACTGAGACTTAAGCCTGAAAGCTTTGTAACTTTCCACATGGTGATTCAATTAAAAAAATAATAAAAAATAAATTTAAAAATGTTGCTAGAATCAAAAGAAAAACAGGAAAGTCAGGACTTTTTCAATCAAAACAAAAATTCACCTTAGATATCCAGAAATATTTGAACAAGTCTGGAAGATGAGTGAATTTGTTAAGGACAAATGAATCTTTGAGGGCTGGAGCGATAGCACAGCAGTTGGGCATTCGCCTTTCACGCAGCCGACCCAAGTTCGATTCCTTCGCCCCTCTCGGAGAGCCCGGCAGGCTACCCATGCATATTGGATATGCCAAAAACAGTAACAAAAAGTTTCTCAATGAGAGACGTTACTGGTGCCCACTCGAGCAAATCGATGAGCAATGGGATGAGAGTGACAGTGACAGATTCTTCTGTAGTGTTGAGTTTCAAAGGTAACTTCAGATGCATAGCTCTGATAATGAGATTAATGAGATGACATTATCTAGGAGAAAGCTCGTCATGAAACTGACTCATCGATGCCAGCTTTCACTATCTTTCTGGGCACTGTAACATTGAGCACCACTTCTGCACTGGACTGCCTGAGCTTAAGTTTTGGCTCTCCATTTATCAGCTACAACCTGTTGTAATGGTTCACAAGCAAGGATAATTTGTTCCCTCATGGGACATTGGCAATGTCAGAAGATATTTTAATTGGTCTGATTTGGTGGTGGAGGTACTAGTGGAGCCTGGGATACTACTAAACATTGGGTGCTCAGAGAAACCCACCCCCTGCAATAAGAAATTAACATCTGAAACGAGAATGTTAGGTCTGAGAGTAAGAAATCCCACCCAAGAATGAGTGACTTCATCTTTTTCCAAAGTACATGTACTGATAGTGCCTACTTAGCTAGCACATATAGTAAGCACTCAGGAAAATTATTCATTTTGTTAGCACTCAGTGAATGCTAGTTTTATTCTTCATGTAACAGATATGTGTATATCAAAGGCTTTCTTAGTGTTGGGCACTGTTTAAGCTGGTAGGGACATGGACCGGATCCCCACCCTTCAAGAGGCTCTCTGTTTATGTTTGTAGGACTGCTACAGAATCCACTGATCCTTAGTGCAGCAGCATCTATCTCTGGTGCAGTTCCCTGAATTTAATCCACCTTCCACCTGAACTGGAGCAATAGCACAGTGGGTAGGGCATTTGTCTTGCACACAGCTGACCCGGGTTTGATACCTTCATCTCAGAGAGTCTGGCAAGCTACCGAGAGTATCCCGCCCACAAGGCAGAGCCTAGCAAGCTATCTATCGCATGTTCAATATGCCAAAAACAGTAACAACAAGTCTCACTAGGAGATGTTACTGGTGCCCGCTCAAGCAAATTGATGAACAACAGGATGACAGTGTGACAGATAGATCATATTTTCTCTAAGACAAATTCATTTTAATGTTTTTGTCCTTTCCCTCCTCTACAAATTTTTATTTTATTAAAGCACTGTGAATTACAAAATTTTTCATTGCTGGGTTCTTGACATACAAAATCCATACCAATCCAATTACCAGTGTCAATTTCCCTTCACCAGCATTCTGAGGTTCCCGCTCTTACTTCCTCACCCCCAAC
Source organism: Sorex araneus (assembly GCF_027595985.1). Taxonomy (NCBI): domain Eukaryota; kingdom Metazoa; phylum Chordata; class Mammalia; order Eulipotyphla; family Soricidae; genus Sorex; species Sorex araneus. Next base: position 110,058,195 of record NC_073305.1, read on the forward strand.
TACAGCTTTCAATCTTGATTGACACCTTTTTAGTTTGTTATTAAAGTTTGTATCTTATGATTTCCGTGTTGCTGACTCTGTGGTTTGGATATTTAGCATTCTCTTTCCTTTTAACACCACCAATGTACCTGAATCCCCTTGATTTCAGTTCCTGTTGCTTCTCATCTATCTGTTCTCCCCCTCCCCTTCACTCTATTTCTTTTCTCCTTCCCATACTCCTGAGCCAAAGGTGATCTAGGTGTCTCCCCTCTAAACCATTGCATTTCTGTGTCCAGTTACTCTACCACATATAAATGGTATCCTCCTCTGTTTACTCTTCTTATGGCTTACTTTGTTTAATATATCTTCTGGTTCATTTCATGTTAGAGCAAATTGCATGATTTCATCATTCGTTACAGCTCCATAGTATTCTATGTGTACACACACACACACACACACACACACACATACACACACACATACCCCATCTTCATGATCCCCTGATATGTTGCCACACATCTAGGTTGATTCCAAATCTTAGCAATTGTACTGAGTGCTGCAATGAATCATGGTGTGCAAAACTACTTTAGAGCCCAGCAAGCTACTGAGAGTATCGCACCCGCACGGCAGAGCCTGGCAAGCTACCCGTGATGTATTGGATATGCCAAACACAGTAACAATAAGTCTCACAATGAGAGATGTTACTGGTGCCCGCTCGAACAAATCGAGGAGCAATGGGATGACAGTGACAGTGACAGTGACAGTGGGTAAGCTTGCAGGACTTTCTGAGAGGGATGGAAGAATTGAACCCAGGTTGGCTGCGTGCAAGGCAAATGCCCTACCTGCTGTGCTATTGCTCCAGTCTAAGAGTTTCCCGCCCACATGGCAGAGACTGGCAAGCTCCCATGGCGTATTTAATATGCCAAAAACAGTGACAAGTCTCACAATAGAGACATTACTGGTGCCCCCTAAAGCAAATCAATAAACAACCACATCCATGCCATCACAGATTGTTCCCATTACTTTTGATATGTGCCATTATCATTAGTGTCATTACCTTGATTTGGATTTCCCTAATAATAAGTGACGATGAGCATTTATTCATGTGCCTGTTGGCCATCTGTTTGTACTCTTAAAAGAAGTCCCTGTTCATTTCCTCTCTGAATTTTTGATGGAGATTTTGGAATTTTTGTTGTTAACCTTTGTGTAATATTTAAATATACAAATATCCTATATACCCCTTATCTGATGTGCTAAACACAAATATTTTCCCCTATTCAGTCCTTTAGTTTTAGCTTGTGTTTCTTTTGCCATGTAGAAATCCTTTAATTTGATATAATCCCATTTGTTTATTGTTTATTTTACCACCTTTGCCAGTGGCATTGTGTCATCAGAGACACATTCGAGGTCCAAATCTTGGAGAATTCTACGTATATTTTCTTCCATGAATTTTATGGGTTCTCCTCTAATCTCAAGGTCTTTGTCCACTTTTGAGTGAGGTGTGAAATGCTAAAAGGTTTTTGTTTCTTTCTCTTTGACATTTAATTTCTCACTCCATCTAGAATTACATCACATACAATTTGTAGTAGAAATAATTTTATGTAGGAAATAATTTTGTGTAGGAAATCATCCTCTAAGCAAAACAAAACAAAACAAACCAACAAAAAAAACCTTCCAAGGTCACAAGAGTCCAAATGTCCTTTGAGTAAAACAGTTTAGATCTTAAAATATATATCAGGTAGGCTAAAATGCATCCAGAGACACCAAAACTATGGTATGGAGAGGATAGAATAAAACAGTTTAGAGTCTTTTAGATGTAGAAGGCAACATAATAAGAAATAGAATAACAAATTATCATGATTTTATACTTTAGGGATACCTATTGATTGGCTATGTGAAATATCTCAGTCTCTACTTTTAATGTATCCATTGCATTTTCTGTGCTTATTAACTTTTCTTAATGTCTCTGTCAATTAAAACAATAATTTGGTTTTTTTTGGGAGCTAGGTTGGGGGAGTAATATTGTATTGAATAAATACAGTCAGTGAGTTTACTCTGGGCAGCTCAGGCAACCCTAAAGCTTGGAAAGTCCTTGTGTGTTTGTCTCATTCTCTGCCATTGATCCACCTCTGGATGGAGGTCAGAGGTGTACAGGGTTTAGTGTGGTCAATTGTCACAGCGCATAATACAGTCAATTTGTTTAACTGTAACTATTAAACCTTACCCATATGATTTTCCAAGCCGTCTCTACCAAATATCAAAATTTTATACATGTACAGGAATTTCAGGGACTCTGTATTCAATTTCATGCATAAATTCATCTCTCCTATGAGAATAATACATTTTAATAGGGCTCCATAAATCTTTATATCGAAATCTTTATATCGAAATCTTTATATATCCTTCATTTCTTTAAAAATAAGTGTTTACGACACACACCATGACCATGCTGCCAGATCCTGTGCCAGGCTGTATCATTTTGGGCATCTTGGAGTGGGACAGGTGAGACCCCTCCCCAACTCAAGGGCCCCAGCCCCAGCAGCTGAAAACCTCCAGTATTCAACTGCTGCCATGCTCACGGCCATTCTCCACATGCTCGAACCGAGCCTCACCCACAACTGAACCTATTCTTGGATCATGCAGCCCTGAGACAACTCAAACCTCACACCACCCATACTCCAAGAGTATACTGAACCACAATTGATGGGGTTTAAAGTAGGAGGCAACACATCTTAGGGGGAAATATTTTTTTTACACATATATATGCATATATGTAAAAATATTAGATATAAGTATGAATAAATATGGAATATTTATCTGTTACTGGACTGGAACGATAGCACAGCGGGTAGGACGTTTGCCTTGCATGCGGCCAACCCAGATTTGATTCCTCTGTCCCTCTCTGAGAGCCCAGCAAGCTACTGAGAGTATCTCGCCCACATGGCAGAGCCTGGAAAGCTATCTGTGACGTATTCAATATGCCCAAAACAAGTCTGACAGTGAAGATGTTACTGGTGCCTGCTCGAGTAAATCGATGAGCAACGGGAATGACAGTGACAGTGATACAGTAATACACACACACACACACACACACACACACACACATATATATGTGCACACAAGGCTCAACCTTGAATTGAACATGTTAGTGATGTCTTTAAGAAGGGCTTAATGGCCCCTGGGTGAAATACAACAATTTTCAATCTTCACACTATTTCCTCTATGGAAACTTTTGTAGCATTTTCAGCGGTTTTTCATAACAAACAATACAAAATAAATTATTTAGGCTCTGCTTCGGTGCAGGAGTTGGGGTTTGGGATGAAAACATCTGAAATATGGTGGTGGGAAGGTGTAATGGTGGTGGGATTTGTGTTTGAATATTAAATGTAATCAAATATTGTGAACTGTCACTGTCACTGTCATCCCATTGCTCATTGATTTGCTCAAACGGGCACCAGTAACGTCCCCATTGTGAGACTTGTTGTTACTGTTTCTGGAATATCAAATACGCCATGGGTAGCTTGCCAGGCTCTGCCATGTGGGTGATGTATTCTCGGTAGCTTGCCAAGTTCTCCGAGAGGGGCGGATGAATCAAACCCGGGTCGGATGCATGCAAGGCAAATGCCCTACTCGCTGCGCTATCACTCCAGCTCATTGTGAACTACTTCATAAAATAAAAAAATTAAAAATAAGTGTTTAACTAAGGATCTTTGTTTTTCCCTGGGGTCTTCTGGAATTTTAAATCTATAGATTTATCTAGTAAGAATTAAAATCTTCTTGATGTATTCCTATAATAAACATAAGGATATTTCTAATTTTAAACATTGTTTAAAAATCAACAATATTTTATAGTGTTCAATATAAAGGCTTCACATCTAATCTCTGATTTATTCCTAGATATTATGCTTTACAACTTATTATTCAAATACTGTCTTTTATAATCATTACTATTCAAATTATTTTTGGCTTTTAGAAACGTATTCAATATAGGCATGCTGATATTTTTGTTTTGTTGTTGGGCACCACATGGTGGTTTTCAGGTATCATATGTGGTAAGGTTCAGGGAATAATAAAGGGTGTCCGGGATTTAATCCAGGTCAGTTATGCGTAAAGCAAGCACTTTACCTGCTGTACTATCTCTCCAACTCCAGATATATTGATTTTATGTTCACATGATTCGTTTACATTTTCCTTTATTTTATATTTTGTAAGCTTCACTTGAGGGGGTTTCAAATAAAAAAATTGTGTAATTTAAATTGGCAACTTTCTCTCCTCTGTATTCTTAGGATCTTTAAACCTTTGTGTTAGAAAAATGGTTAAAAGTTCCTGTATGATATAGAACAAAAATGATGATGTTTTGTTAAAATTCAAAGATCAAAATTTTTGTTTGTTTTTTATCTTGGGACCATATTTGACAGCATTTGGAGGCTACTCTCACTGGGGCCCAAGTCACTCCTGGCAGTTCTGGATGGGTCGGGAGCATGTGGTGCCAAGGATTGAACCCAGGAATTCTGCACATAAATCATGTACTCCACCCATTGAACATCTCTCTGGCACCCAAAAGGTTTTAATTTCTATTGAAAAATACAAGTTAATGTCTTTCTGACTCTGCTGCAAAAAAAAAGTGGTGACTCTTAAATCACTACCAAAAAAGAAAAACCTGATAAAATCAAAGAAAAAGACTGGAAACTTAATATTAATTATAAGTTAAGAAGTCAATAAAAATGGAAAAAACTGGCAAAAACCACTACTGAAGCAAAAATCGGGATCACTGAAAAGCATGTGAAGTAATGCTCAGTGTAATAGTAATCAGGATATGTGAAGCAAGAGCAAGTTATTTCATATTTATTCAATGAACAAAGTTAAAAATCTGACAATACCAAATATTTCAGGTCTTATAAATCAAGGACTTTCACATATAACTGATGTGATTTGTGAATTATAATCATCAATAATATTCAAATTTTAGTGATTCAAACATTCCAATAGATGGTAAAAATTGCTAAAAAAGTATGTTGATAAATTACTTTCCAATTTATATTTTATTATATATTCAACCAACCAGCAATTCCACAACCAGGCAATTGTCAAAGAGAAGTTTAGTATATTGTGTGCTAGAAAATAGCTATTAGTACTGTTCATAATAGGACAAATCTCGAATAACCCAAATGCCTATTAAAAACATTTAAGCAAATACTGTAGCATAAATGACAGAAGTATTAAATATCAATGAAAATTAATGAATCAAATTACATAAAATACAAGTACTGGAGCTATAGCACAGCGGGTAGGGTGTTTGCCTTGCATGAGACCATCCTAGGTTCGATTCCTCCCTCCCTCTCGGACAGCTCTGCAAGCTACCAATAGTATCCTGCCCACACTGAAGAGTCTGGCAAGATACCTGTGGAGTATTCGATATGCCAAAAACAGTAACAACAAGACTCACAATGGAGATGTTACTGGTGCCGCTCAAGAAAATTAATGAACAATGGGATGACAGTGACAGTGACAGTGATAAAGATGGATATTATCATAATAATGGATGAAAAAAGTATGTCCTCAATGAGATATATACTAGAATACCCTTCTTTATCAAATTAATCAAGAAGGTAAAATTAGACAAAATAGTTTAGAACTATATATATATAATTTTTCTTTAAGGCAAAATAAAGATAAACATAAAAATTTAAATATTGACTAATCCAAGAACAAACAAAAAATGGAGAAGAAAAAAGCACATTAGATTCTAATTCTTGAATTGCTCAATATTTTTGTGTGATTATACCATATTTTTAATGAATACACAAATTTAAATAAGGTACATGAAGTTCATTGATATCATAAGGTCATGGACCAAGATTATGATTAGTAACATTTGGTGCCTTAATGCAGGGGGAAAATGACAATAATAAGTGCACAACAACAGCATTTAAATGAATGAATAAAATTCCACTTAGAAGTTCCATCTTGTCAAGCTAGAGGCAATTTATTTTCAGGTTTTGGAAGAACTTTCTTGTTAGCATCTTGCAGAAGTTCTAGGAATCTTATCAAAAATAAAAAGCATTGAAAAGACCTTCTTAGTCCCACAGTTGCCATGGTTATTACTGATTGTTGTCTAAGTTAGATTTAAACTATTCTTTTTTCCATCACATCACACTTTGTAGTTTATAAGCAATTTCTTCTTCTACTATGTAACACGACCCTCCCAGAGGCAGGTTAAGGTACAATGGCTTTTCTATCTGGCAGGAGTTGAAAAGGAAAGAGAAATTGAGAAGATAAGGGAAAAATAACAAGTTAATATTTTTTAAAAATTACTTTACACACCACTAAAGAGCAATGTGTAATGTGTTACATATTATACTTACTCATATGTATGTGCTTATTTATATGCTTTAGTAGGACATTTTTCTTTTTTTTTCCCAGATTTTCCTGGTCCAGTTTATTGCATTCTGTGCTATACCACTAAACAGTTGTTTTGCCCCTAATTCTAACTCTTGGGAACTAAACTTGAAGAAAAAATTAATTATAGCTTTATACACAACTTGTTTACTTCCAGAAGCAGAAACTATTACAATAAATGAAATAATGAGCAAAGACATTGAAAACAAATTAAGAAAAATGTTATATCAAGTTAATAATGGGCCCTTTTGCAAATTGTTTTTATTGTTTTGCTTACTTATCTGAACAGTTTATTAGCACTACATTGCCAAATGAAGCAGCTGAGTCTAATTCGAGCTTATTACTAATATTATCATTCTGTAATAATAAATTTATAAGTCAAACAAGTATTTCATAATATATCCATGATCCAAACTGTGACCTACATTACAGCTATTTAATGAAGGATGATCTTGGGTCAGCTTGCTAAAAATCAACACTATGCTTTTCCTTATAACATAACTTCATTCTCTCACCTGACATGTTTTCCTTACAACAATTAATGAGTTCTTCTATTTTTGTCTTTTCTATGTTTAATTTGCAAAGAGAAAAAACATCAAACTTGATACATCTGAATGTCAGGTAGAAAGTTGCTGTTAAGCAAAGAGATAGGGACTTGAAGCAAACATTTCAATTTTCAGACAGCTTTGGAAAGACAGTGGTCGAAGAACATAAGAAATCTCCAATTGGTGAGGAAGCAGATAGGAAGGTGATTATTTTCCTTAATATGATCCTACACAAAAACCTTCTCTCATTAACTCAATGTAAGACATCAATATTCCTGTCCCCAACGAAACCTCAATAATAAAACAAATTTCCTTCTGCCTTCAAAATAGATATCCTATTGCTGTTGTCATTACTATTGTAAGCACTGTAAGCATTGGGGTAGCAATGTAGCACTGTCGTCTCCTTGTTCATCAATTTGCTTGAGTGGCACAAGTAATGTCTCCATTGTGAGACTTGTTGTTACTGTTTTTGGCATATTGAATACGCCAATGGGTAGCTTATCGGGATCTGCTATGCAGGTGGGATACTCTCAGTAGCTTGCTGGGTTCTCCGAGAGGGACAAAGAAATTGAACCCGGGTCGACTGCGTGCAAGGCAAATGCCTATCCGCTGTGCTATCACTCAGTCTTTGCTATTGTTGTGCCCTATGACTAGGATGATATCCAGTGGTACTCACTGACAAATATTGTACCTTTGGGGGTACTGAACCCAGGGTCTAACATACGTTTTCTGCCATTTGAGCCACATGCTTGGCCCCTATTATTGTGTGTGTGTGTGTGTTTAATGTTAACAAAGAACAACTAAATGGTAAATGTGGGTTTAAAATGAAGTTTCCTGAATGAAAGCAATCTTATGTATTTTCGTTTCTAAGGATCTTAATGAATATAACAAACAAAGTTATAAAATTTGCTTACAAATGAATGAACATGGAGAATATGCTAAGTGAAATAGTTGGAAGAACAGTAATAAACATAGAAATATTGTACTCATTTGTGGGATTAATAAATTTAAGCACTATAGCACTGCCGTCCTGTTCATCGATTTGCTCGAGCAGGCACCAGTAATGTCTCCATTGTGAGACTTGTTACTGTTTTTTGGTATATCGAATATGCCATGGGTAGCTTGCCAGGCTTTGCCGAGCAGATGGAATACTCTCAGTAGTTTGCCTGGTTCTCAGAGAGGGATGGAGGAATCGAACCCGAGTTCATACTTCGGGTATGCTTCGGCTTCATACATGCTTAAGCCCTGCCTTATCTTAGAAACAACTGTTAAATTTTATTTATTTTTTCTTATTTCATTGATATACAATATCACAGAATTTCAGGAAAACGGCTTAATATTTTCATATGTGTATAAAACTCACCATTCATACCAAATTTTCTCTCTGATAGCCACCATAATTTTCACTGGTTGGTTTGTAAATCTTTTCAAGTTGTTGCTTTAGTTACTGATATTCCTCTTATGAGTGAAACTGATTGTTGCATTTTACTTTTAATTATATATTTCAATTATTATAGTCATCTGTCATCTCAATATCTATTCATTTTTCCCAAATGCACTATTTCACATTCTTAAATGGCATGGTAGTAACCTCTTAAAAATATATACTATTGCTTATTCTGTCTTCTGTTGATAGGCACTTAGGTTGTTTCAATGTTTTTCTATGGCAGTTAAGGCTTCTATGAATATGGGGATGCAAATATCTCCTCAAATATGTGCTTTGTAATCTTTCCGATATATGCACCAAGAAGATAATTTCATCTTTATCTTTTTAAGGAAAGAATCACTTTTAAAACTATCAATAAATGCTTAGGTCTTTTTTTTGTTTGTTTGTTTTGGGGCCACACTCAATGATGTTCAGGGGTTATTCGAGGTTCTGCACTCAGGAATTACTCCTGGCAGTGATCAAAGGACTGAAATTGAACCCAGCTTAGTTGCTTTCAAGGCAAGCACCTTACTTGCTGTACTACGTCTCCAGTCCCCAAACTTTGGATTTAATTTCTTTTTCCATCACCAAGAGTGTGGGTACAAGAGAATTTTGTCTCATTCATCATTAATCTTATAAATACAAGAGAGGATAGTAAGACTCCAGGTGTTCTTGATTAAACTTTCAACTTCAACGCTACCTGTCTCCCTAACACACAGGTCTAAAACATTAATTCTGAGAAGAAAGAGCGTAATTAGGACTGATCACACATTTTCCTCTGAGATATCATTTGGTAGAAACTCATCCTGCTTAGAATCTTTGCTTACTTCAGGCACTGATAGAAACACAAAATTCTCAAGTCATCTGTCATCACCCACACTTATCCCTTTTAAACAGCTGTGTTTATTTGCTAATCTAAAATCTTCTTTTCTCTGGCAAGCGTTTGTAGTTTATTCTTTTAAGATCACTCTCCTCCTAACCCTTCTCTAAATAGCCTAACAGGTTGAATTTATAAATTCACTTAATATAAATCAAGCTATTCTCTGAATACACTGCTTCTTCTGTATATAAAAGTCTGTTGTTTTTTATTTTCTCGCATGCCATGTGTCACTATAGAGCTACAGATGGAAGTGATATCCACTCAATTCCTTTTTTGCTGCTTCCAGAATCATACACAATGGATGTTCACAGTAATGCTGGAATAGGAAAAAGCTGATAGCAACCTGAATATCCCTAAATATTAGAATGGATAAGCAAATTGTGACATTTTTATATAATGGAATACTAAGCAGTAAAAAGAAACAAAGGACCAATATAGGCATTAGCAGGAACATATCAAAAATATAATTGAGTTTAAAAAACCAGATTTTGAAAGTATATGCAGTAGATTCAGCTTATATAAGTGTTCTTGTTACTAGTTGAATAACAGATTATGACAAAAGTAGATGGCTTAGGGAAACAAAATTTAGATATGTTACTCTCAAATCTGAAATTTGAACATGTATCTCTGAGCATGGAATATCTCCACTCAGTTGGGCAGTTCCATTAGAATTGTCAAACTTACTATGACTCATAAGTGAGTCATATTGCTTGCAAATTGGTCTTGGAGATTCCAACATGTTAACTGTAAACAATCAACACAATTGACCATAGTTTCTTCTCACATGACTTTTACTATAGGCTGCTTGAACTTCCTCAGAGTAGGTCAGACTGTTCTCAGAATGGTTACCCCAAGGTTCAAGGAAGCACAAGCTGTTAGTTTCTTTAAACATGGGCCTGAAATTTGGCATAGTGTGATTTTCACCATACTCTATTAATTATGCTCTTAACAAACACTTCATACTCAAAGTTAGGAGATACAGGTACCACCTCCTCATAAAAGGAGTATCTAAGAGTATGTTCAAAGGACATATGTATGTCCTTCCAAAGAACAAAGTATGTTCAAATCTGCAAGAATAATTGTATTAGAATATAGAAAGTTCATCTATGTTGACAGGAATTAGGACAGAATTTGCCTTGGGGTAGAAAATGTGGCAAGGGTTGACTGGCAAAACACAGAAGTGAAATTTATCAGTGGTACATTTTTCTGTCTCTTAAAGTGGGAGTTACTGAGTTGTTATAGTGTATCAAATTAAAAAAACTGTAACACCAAAATTATAGATAACCTGGTTTAGGTCTCCAGCACCACAGGGTCACCTGAATGACTCTAGATATGGTCCTAGTGGTCCCCAAGCACTACTGAGGTGGACCTGGATGTTACAGGCTGAGACTGAATCCAGAGTTCCCACACATTTACTTAGGTGGCCTCCCCAGCAAAAAAAAAAAAAATAATAAACAAATAAAATAAAATATTTTTAAAATTATTTAGAAGGAAATTCTTAATTTTTTAAGTTTTTGGGCCACACCTGCTCATGATCTTGGTTCTGTGCTCAGGGATCACCACTGTTGTGGTGCTCAGGAGACCATATGCAGTGCCAAATCCAACAATGTTGCCTGTGTGCACAGCAAGCCCCTTACCTGCTGCACTATCTCTCCAGCTCCCACAGATACTTTTTTCTTAACCAAACATATTCACATTAGCTTGATATATAGAAGATAGTTTATTATAATAAAAGAAGTGTAGACAAACTTTTATTTGATCATAGTTTTGAAAATTTCCCCAGTAAAATGCTGGAGCAATAGCACAGCAGGTAGGGCGTTTGCTTTGCACACGGCCCACCTGGGTTCAATTCCTCTGTCCCACTCAGAGAACTCGGCAAGCTACCGAGAGTATCCTGTCCACATGGCAGAGCCTGGCAATCTACCCGGGGCATATTCAATATGCAAAAACAATAACAACAAGTCTCACAATGGAGACATTACTGGTGCCCTCTCGAGCAAATTAATGAACAAAGAGACGACAGTGCTACAGTGCTACTCCAGTAAAATAAACTAGAAAAAGATTGTTTCTTAAATAATGTTCAAGACAACTTTAGGTCAAATTAGCTCGTAACAGAAAATTCTGAAAAGAGACTAAACAAAAATAAAAATTTTAAAAACCCATAGAAACCATGGTTTACACTGTTGTTAAAAGTAGGAATTCAAGCATAATGTAGTCCAGCACCACACCTTCCCCCAGAGAGTCTAACTCCTCACCATTGTCCCAGTGTTCCCCTATCCTAATTCCCTTATTGCCCTTCCCTGTAGCAGGCTTCCTACTGAAGATTAGTTCTCAGAAAATAAACTTTTACTTAGCATAAACGTTAAAATGATATATATGTATATTTTTAGGTCATTTAGGTACATAATCTAAAATCATGTATCCATATATGATTAATTTTGATTATTATTATTTTTTAAATTTTTTTGAATCGCCATAAGATAATTACAAATTTTCATGTTTGAATTACAAACACACAATGATCAAACACCCATCCTGCCACCAGTGCACATTCCCCACCACCAATATCCCCAGTATACCCCCCTTTCCACCCTCCCCCTGCCTCTATGGCAGACAGCATTCCCCATACTCCCATACTCTCTCTACTTTGGGGCATGATGACTTGCAACACAGACACTGAGAGGTCATCATGTTTGGTCCATTATCTACTTTCGGCATGCATCTCCCATCCCAACTGCTTCCTCCAGTCATCATTTTCTTAGTGATCCCTTCTCTACTCCATCTGCCTTCTCCCTTCCACTCGTGAAGCAGTCTTCCAGCTATGGAGCAAACCCCCTGTATACTGTTACTTATGGAAACTGATTCTAACTAGTGGAAATGAGTCATAGTAGGAAACTTTTAAAAAATTATAGATTATCCCATGCCTACTCTGGAATTTGATCTATGAATTTTGCAATCCTCCCTCCCTCCCCCACATCTTTTTTTGGTTTACCAAAGAAAAAGATGCTGTACTTGAAAGTCAATTCAGAGGATTTCCAATATATTTTACAGTGTGTTGAGAGTTGGTGTCTGAGGAAAAAAGGGTTAATATAAGAATATTTTCATTTATTTGTTTTCAAGAAATTACTGTAGAGTTTTAAAGAATTGGGGATACTGTGTATTTGTTCTACTTTAAAAAATATAAATCAGTCTTTTACATTTAAATATAAATATAAGTATATAAGTAGTAATACCTTTTTCAGTTTTTTAAATATAAAAATATTTACATATAAGTTAGTTAAAAATCTCTATCCGACCTTCTAGAAAGACTTCATATTTAACCAGACCTGTCTGAGACCATCCCAATTGACTTGTTTACTAATTAAAGCTATAGGGTACCTCTGAGCCCCTGATGCCTGTGTGATGATAGATGCCCGTCCTAATTGGTTAGTGCCCGCATGTGACTGTGTTGCTGATTATATAAGTTTATGAAAATATATTACCGTATATTACTGCATACTTTCTGCTCATTATCTGCACCTTACTCAATGAAGTTAGCTGTCCTGAAAACACAAATAACTACATAAAATATTCTTCCATTTTACCTTTGAATACATTATGTGATTTTTCAACATTTATGCATTGAGGTTATACCTAACTGTCCTTTGGGTTAAAAAGCTATGATGTTCTTAGGCAAATAGAAAAAGTCAACTTTTAAACTCAAGCTTTTATTTCCCCGTATGCAAAATAAACAGTATCCAAGGAAAAATAAGAGTGCATACAAGCACTCTTTCCTACACCAAGCTCTGTTATCTTGTTAAATCCCCACAAAATCCTCTAAATATCATGATTTCTTTATACAGTGTCAATTTAATCCAAAGCTGTACTTCTAATATTACACAGCCGTCAAGCACTAGATTTAGAGGTTATTTGTTTCATGCATCTTCAAATTATTGTGAAGAAATATTAATGTGCTCATTTTATTTTAGAAAACCAAGACTTTGGTTAGATAAGCAGCTTGTTCAGAACCAATACAAATACAGAACATATCTTACGTGACAAATGAAGTTTTCAGTGTTACAATTCAGATTTTCAGAACCTGAAAATATGAATTTGACAATATCAAAACCACTCTATTTGAAAAACATGCTCTATTCCAGCTATTGCCTCTATTTCAAGATACTTCTGGGCTTCTGTATGCTTCCATCCCAGTCTCCACTTCTTGTTCCATGGTGCATCAGAGTCTTATTATCTATCTGTACTTTAGTTATTATCCATGATGGGGATGATGGGGTTCTAAAGGCTGTCGGTGTCACACACACACACATCACTTGCCCTCTTCTCATTTAAGCAAAACTTATATAAGTTCATGTTTTCAAAAGTCTGAGGATTTTATATTTTTATAAAAGGTGCCATTTTTGGTTGCTTTCAGCCTTTACAGGACAGAGAAGAAAAGTTCAATGTTTTCAGCAATTCTATGTACTGGGAAAGGAAGCCTGTCTATGAGAGTATGCAAACTCTCATCTTCCCCTCTCTGGGTAAACAAATTAATCTAATAATGAAAAGACATGCTAACAAGAGAGGGAGTAAGTGAGATTGAAGACCATGGGGTAGAGAAGGACAAAATTGAGGAGGGAAAAGGAAGGAATAAAGACTCCAAGCAGAGTTTGCCATGGAAGAAGATGGAAAGTTTCCCAGAGTAAAGGAATCTTATTGCAGAAGAAAAACTACTTCTGGCTGAAAAGTCAGCCTCCCACTGTTAGACTATTTAGCTCAATCCAGTCTCCAGGGGTCCCATCCAAATTCATTTCATTTCTTTGTCAGAATCCTCCTGTCTTTAGTTACTGGATGTCTATCCTCTTTGAAAGATCACAGGGAACTGCAGCTTGAGTATCCATTTTCCGGGTTACCTTGAGCGTTTAAAACCGATCTCTTACACTGAAGTAGTTCATCCAAGGATTTAGGATTGAAAACTAATTGGCAAGAGCCATCCTTAGTACTACTGAAAAAGCCAGAAACAAATGGAAAATGCGAAGCTAATTTTAAATAGAAAAACTATTTTTATAACTGTTAATCCACAATTACCATGTTCTATAGCACTGACAAAAAGTATCTCTACTTCGATTTTTTCCTTAGAAAATCTACTTTTAAGTAAACTTCACATATGTCAAATAATTTAGTCACTGTCACTGTCATCCCCTTTGCTCATCGATTTGCTTGAGCAGGCACCAATAACGTCTCCATTGTGAGACTTGTTGTTACCATTTTTGGCATAACGAATACACCACAGGTAGCTTGCCAGGCTCTGCTGTGCAGGCGAGATAGTCTCGGTAGCTTACCAGGCTCTCTTAGAGGGGCAGAGGAATCAAACCCGGTTCTGCCTCGTGCAAGGCAAACACCTTACCCGCTGTACTATCGTTCCAGCCCAATAAATTTAGTAAGTAAAATTTATATGAAATGTAAATCAGTTGTTCAGCACCATCTTCAAATAACAGAATTGTTTGTAGAATTTAGCTATGCAGAATATAATTGAGAAAATCTCCTTTAACCTCTACATTTTTAAGAGAAAAGCTGGGTCACAAAAGGTCTGAAATTCCTTGCTGTATTCCCTGTTAATTATGATTAATGCTAAAAATAGAACCTGATCTGAGTTCTGCTTCAATGAGCTGGACTCCCTCATTGTAAAATTTGAAGACAGAGAGGGTTAACAGACAGTGTGAAGCTGTCTTATATTAATAATAAATCCACAAGTATAAACATGTGACTACTTTGCAAATTTCTGTTCTCTTTCTTTCTAGCTCTCAGGTTTTGCATTAAGAAATAAAAGCTGTTCTTGGGCTGGAGTGATAGCACAGTGGGTAGGGCATTTACCTTGCATGCAGCCGACCCGGGTTCGATTCCCAACATCCCGTATGGTCCCCTGAGCACTGCCAGGGGTAATTCCTGAGTACAGAGCCAAGAGTGACCCCTGTGCATTGCCAGGTGTGACCCAAAAAGAAAAAAAATGCTATTCTTTATATAACTTTACAAACATTAAAAGGGAAATGTGTTGCCTCAAATAAAATACAATCTGTTTCCTAGTCAATTCTCAATGTTCAGAGTTATATATTCTTCTGCCTTGATATTTTTCTCTCCTATTACTCTGGATAATTGTGTGTTTGCAAATAAAAAAACAAACATACCTACAACAACATTTTTAGATATAGTTTTTTAGTTTCCCCCAAACTACTGGAATTTTAATAATCTCATCATATCCACATTTAATTTTTCTTTATCCCACACTTGAAAATTGGCTAGTTTTCACTCCAATCCTCTTGCTTCTTCTACTTTGTTTAAATTTCACTCAAATTTTTCTTCTTTATTTAGTTTTCCTTCTGCTGAATACTCTCCAAATGTGAATGCTACTCAAATGTTTGATTTTTAACCCCTCTTTTGAGAACAGTCTTCATCTTCTTAATTTAGCTCTTTTTGAGAAGATAACATCACCTTTATGTATTCATTTCCCCAAAATTCATTAGTCTTAACTGCCCTTATTCTTCTATTTTGTTGAAATATATCATTAATTCACTGTCACTGTCACTGTCATCCAGTTGCTCATCGATTTGCTCAAGCAGGCACCAGTAACATCTCTTATTGTAAGACTTGTTACTGGTTTTGGCATATCCAATATGCCACGGGTAGCTTGCCAGGCTCTGCCTTGCGGTCGCAATACTCTCGGTAGCTTGCCAGGCTCTCCAAGAGGGGCGGAGGAATCGAACATGGGTCGGCCGCGTGAAAGGTGAATGCCCTACTGGCTGTGCTATCACTCCAGCCCATATCATTAATTATATAATTTAAACTGTCTTCTATTTAAATTCAAATATTGTATAATATTTGTTCAAAGTACTGTGCTAGGCTCAGTGTGTCTCAGAAAATGAATAATTAGTTACTTGTCAAGTCCAAATGTCTTTTTTAGAAAAGAAACAAATGGAGTTGATACAGTGTCTAGAGGAGTATTTGAGAAGTGATCTTATGTAAAAAGTTTCAGCATATAAGTCCTAGTGTAATAGCTGAAATTATCTTACCTTCACTTTTATTGACAAAAAAATTACTTGACCTTTTGCCTTCAAACATAATGGTAAAAATTTCAAACAAAAGCAATTAAATAATATATGCCACTATTTTAAACCATGATTAAATGTAGTTGTGGCATGCTGACACCATTTTCCCTGATATGATGCACTAAGCTGGGCACAATCAGACTTTTCAAAAGCATTAAGGCCATGAAAAACAAACACTGGAGAATATCCTGTGAGTGGGGAAAGTTCATCATCATCATCATCATCACTGTCATCCCATTGATCATTGATTTTCTCAGGCGGTCTCAGTACCGTCTCCATTCGTCCTAGCCCTGAGATTTTAGAAGCCTCTTTTTACTCGTCCTTCTCAATTGTGCTGCATGGAGGCTCTTTCAGGGTCAGGGGAATGAGACCCATCATTGTTACTGGTTTTGACACCAGGGGGAGCTTGTCAACCTCTCCCATGTGGGCAGGAAACTCTTGGTAGCTTGCCAGGTTCTCTGAGAGGGAGAATTAGGCTATAAAATGTCTTCCGGGAGCTTGGTCTTATAGTCTCTGCCGTTGGTGGGATTAAATGGCTCCCAGGACAGTTTCTGGCTGTGACTACCTAGCTACTAGAAAATGGGGGATCTGAGCGGAAGAGGCCCAGTTCTGATCCAAGCAGGCTTGGAGGTCTCAGCCCCGGGTCCCACACACCTGGTTTCCTCTGCTGGTTCCTTCATGCGTGAGGTTTGTCCGAACGTGTGGAGAGGGGTCTTGAGCATGTACCAGAGGTCTTCGGCTGCAGGGCCTTGGCTGGGGGCGAAGAGGAAAACTCAACCCATCTCCTCCAAGGGACCCGGGTAAAGACAGCCAGGCGTGGGGGCAAGAGACTTTGCGTCGCTCTCTTCTGGGAGCTTGGTCTTATAGTCTTTGGATGTTGGCTGTTGGTGGGATTACACAGTGCTGGGGACAGAGTCTCTTGCCTCTTGGAGACATAAATAAATTAAATATCTGGGTGGAGAAATGGTCCTGAATTATCAAGATGAGCTCAATATAATCATGAGTACTTATAAAAGGGCAGCAATACGATCAAATGCAAATTAAAGAAATGAAACAAAGGTCACAAACGTTATGGTAACACGTTTGAAGATGGAGGAAGAGCCCATAAAAAGAAATGCAGATGGGTTTTAGGAGCTGGGATAAGGAAATAGATTAGTCTCAGAAGCTTACAGGAAGAATATAACCCTATCTGCATCTTTATTTCAGATTTTTTTTAATCATTAGAGCTTTAACATAATACATCAGTATTACAGCAAACCACTAAGTTTATGACAATTAGTTACAGCAGCTGAAGGAAACTAGTTCATCGTCTGTTACTTTACTTTGGACCCATTTCAGATTCACCTCCATTTGAACTACTATATAATTTTGTACTTGTGCTCGCTCTTCACTTCTGTCCTCTATTCCTCCATTCCACAAAATGATGATAGATTAACCTTTCGCAAGACCAGGATGAAATATGTTATTTTTTTTCTGAACCAAAGCTTGTAAAAGTCCAGTCCCCAGTGCCTGCTAAAAACATTCTTACCTCCTATCCTGACATTAAACAATCTAGCCCTAATGTGAAATTCCAACTCGGTGTGGATGTCTTTGCAGTACTATATTTTCAACAAGGCAAATGGACTTATTCACATTCCCTAGGGTCTCCCTCCTGAATTTCAGAAAACCACTATTAAATAATATCCAAGTCATGTCGCTACTCTTTTATATCCCAGTCTCCTAGTTCACATGATTTTGCTCTTCACTGAATTTCTACAGTTTTCGTTGCATGTGCTTCAACGCCTTCATGTTATCTGTTGTTAGTGCCCAGGCCAGAATTAAATGGTTCTCTGAGCTTACACCAGTTATCATGTCTGAAAATTAAAATATTAAAAAAAAACTGTAGCACTGTCACTGTAGCACTGTCACCCCATTGTTCATTGATTTGCTCAAGCGGCACCAGTAACATCTCCATTGTTAGACTTGTTGTTACTGTTTTGGCATATTGAATACGCCATGGGTAGCTTGCCAGGTTCTGCTGTGCGGGCAGGATACTCTTGGTAGCTTGCTGGGCTGTCTGAGAGGGACGAAGGAGTCGAACCCAGGTTGGCCTCGTGCAAGGCAAATGACCTACCTGCTGTGTAATTGCTCCAGTCTTAAAATAAAAAAACTAATGGACACAATTGCTATTAGACTTGCTTCAGAGTTTTTAAGTTTGTGGAAATATTGTAAAGACTCAAAACAATGAAAGTGTAGAAAATAGAATTCAGAAACCAGAAAAAAAATCAATCAAAATATGTATTCTTTATAATATAATTTAATGGCTAAATGTGTGGTCATTTTTAAATTCTGGATCTTTCCCTTCACATTTTTATTACCATAGCTAAAATTTTGATAGATTAAATCAAAATAAAAGTCTTTACTCAAAATATCATAACCAAAGCTTCTGATCACAGCTTTTGGTTTCACAAATAAATTTTCTTTTTTTATTTTTATTTTTATTATTATTGTTTTTTAGTGAATCACCATGAGTTACAGTTACAAACTTATGAGTTTTCATGATTGCATTTTGTTTACATCTCTCCACCAGTGCCCAGTCCCCTCCACCAATATTCCCAGTATGCCTCCCACCCTCCCACCACATGTCCCCCACCCCACCCCACCCCTGTGGCAGGGGATTCCCTCTTGATTTCTCTTTCCCCTTGGGTTCTGTGGTTTGCAACAGAGGTACTGCGTGGCCATCGTGTTTGGTCTGTATTCTATTTTCAGAGTGCATCTCCCATCCCGTGCAGGTCCTCAAACCACACTTTACCTGGTATTCCCTTCTCTGTGTGAGCTGCCCCTTCCTCCAGCGTGTGAGGCCAGCTTCCAAGCCGTGGAGCCAACTTCCTGGTACTTATCTCTACTATTCTTGGGTCAGATTATCTATGTAGGCCCTTTCTTCCTTCCTGAGGAATGCTTGCAAAGCTATAAATTTTCCTCTTAACACAGCTTTAACTGCGTCCCATGGTTCTTGGTAGCTCGTGTCTTCATTCTCATTTGTTTCCAAGTACCTTTTGATTTCATCCTTGACTTTCTTCCTGACCCATTCACTGTTCAACATTGAGTTGTTTAATTTCCAGGTGTTTGATTTGGTTCTCCTCGTCTGTATGTGATTAACTTCTATCTTCAGCGCATCGTGGTCTGAAAAAATAGTTGATACCATTTCTATCTTCTTGATTCTATTCAGGTATGTTTTGTGAGCCAGCACATGGTCTATTTGGGAAAATGTTCTGTGGGCACTGGAAAAGAATGTGTATCACAAATAAATTTTCATACCAAAAGAGAATGTTCTCACACAAACTGTGGTTCCCATTATAAATTTCTAAATTGGCATTCGGTTTCATACATCAGTATTTTGTAAGTTTGGTTATTAAGACAATCAAGCCTGGAATTTAAAAAAAAGTAAGCGATGGAACTGAAACAACTTGCTGCATTATTCTGGCCTGCTAAAACAACTTTCACCGTTTGTATCTAAATTATCTAGGCCAATGTCTGTAACGATCAAATTCACCAGGATATTATTCAATTTTTCATTGTAATTTACATAGTTAGCCTTCTTGTACACCTGGCATTATCTCTGGAAAGGCTGGACAGCTGTTCTATTAGAAACAATAACATATGTGAACCTTAAATCATTTCATGTTTTAGAAAGATGACAATAACATGATATGCAAGCATTAGACTGGAAATTTCTTTTGGACAATGCTTGTTGAAAATACAGAAGAAGAACAGAGAACCACATAATAGTGTTATGTGGCTTAAACTTCAGTTAGAAACCAGTGTCACTCCCAGAGAAACTTGACCATCTTGTTTCTGAGTGTCAGAACTCATGCTATTATAGCATATACCTTGGATCCCCCAACATTTTTTTCTAAATGAAACTGAAGAGTAAAGAAAAGATTCTTAATCTGACTCATTATTCTCTTTGCATTCTTCAAATAACAGTCACATCAATGTGTCTTGATGAAAATTCTATATTTTCTCATTCAGATTCTATGAAAAACTATTGTAGAATTATTAAAAATCCCAAATACCAACATGTGGATTTAGCAAACTATGTGGGTATGTGTACAAATGTCTATCCTGTGATATTTTCTCATTGCATTATAGTAGCATGCTACTTTCATAGTACAGTATAAAATTGCACTCCTAAAATTCAATCTTTAGAAAGAAGAGTGATCAACTTGGAAACTCTCAGATGAGTAGACATTTAGAGACTGTTGGGAGTGACAAATTCAACAAGTTCTCCAGCTGACCTTTAAATTATTTTGATGAAGAAAAAGGGCAGCTCACTTGAGTAAGAAAAAGAAGTGCTCAACTAAGTGAAAATATTTGGCAAGCACTAGGCAAACACCTGTCACAGAGCTTCTTTTACTTCTGCTACATTGGGATTTGAAAGCAAAAGATCTCTGTTAAATCCAAATATTCCAGCTATGGAAAACCTTCACACATTGTCACAGGATCCTTCCAAAATCTTGCCTAAAACTCTCAATGATGACATATGTTATATTCTTGCTCAAAAGTTATCAGTAGATTTCTGTCATCTCTGGTACGGAACGCTAGGTCGTAGTAACATAGTCATTCACATTTTGAACTTGACATATATTTTTTTGTATCTTATTTTTAAAGATTTTTTAAATGAAATTTTGTTGGGCTGGAGCGATAGCACAGAGGGTAGGGCATTTGCCTTGCATGTGGCTGATCTGGGTTTGATTCCTCCATTCTTCTTGGAGAGCCCGGCAAGCTACAAAGAGTATCTGCCCGCATGGCAGAGCCTGACAAACTAACCAGCTATCCATGGCATATTCAATATGCCAAAAACAGTAACAACAAGTCTCACAATGGAGACGTTACTGGTGCCCACTAGAGCAAATCGATGAACAACTGGGTGACAGTGCTACAGTGCAGTGCTATAAAAGTAATACAAGAAGTGTAAATATTGAAAAACAGAAATAAACATTATTATTTATATATTATTTTCCTGTAAAATATAATGAAATTTTATATCTATAATATGTGTGATTTTTTTTTATTTTTGCTTTTTGGGTCACACCTGGCGATGCACAGGGGTTACTCCTGGCTCTGCACTCAGGAATTACCCCTGGCCGTGCTCAGGGGACCATATGGGATGCTGGGATTTGAACCCGGGTCGGCCGCGTGCAAGGCAAACGCCCTACCCGCTGTGCTATCTCTCCAGCCCCTATAATATATGTGATTTTAATTGAATTAATTTTAATTTAGTTCTATTTGTAATACATATAATTTTATTTATAATTATTTACAATTATAAAGTATGACTACAATTTATATTTATTATAAATACATCATGATTATTATACATATGACTTTAATAAATCAAATTAATTTTAAATTAAAACCTAATTTTATTTATATTACTTTTAATTTTCTTTTTATTTATATTATATGGGCTGGAGTTATAGCAGAGAAAGTAGGGCATTTACCTTGCATGTGGCCAACCCAGGTTCGATTCCTCCGGCCCTCTCAGAGAGGCCGGCAAGCTACTGAGAGTATCCCGCCCGCACAGCAGAGCCTGACAAGCTACCTATGGCGTATTTGATATGCCCAAAACAGTAACAACAAGTCTCACAATGGAGATGTTACTGTGCCTACTCGAGCAAATCAATGAACAATGGGACAATAGTGCTACAGTGGTATATTATATTTCTTATAGTTGATTTTTATTATAAGTCTATGCACTCTCCCCAGGTTCTTTTCTCCATCTTTTTCCCATCAGTCCTTTCCTCTAAGGATATTCACAGAGTATTTTCACACATGCACATCTAACAACCCACTACTTCGAAGTTCCTAAGGGGTTATAATAATGCCACTACCATGCTTAAGCTATCGGACCTAGCTACAGGAAGATAATGCTTTTTATGCTATCCCACTAGTTTTTATTTTCTCCCATTTTATTCAAGGATATTTATTGCTTTGAGATACAGATATTAGAACAAAAATCAGGAAAGGAATACTGTTACCTGCAATTTATGATAAAATCATGTAATTTTCTGTCAGCTGTTTTGAACTGGATGATATATTGAGCATAGGAATTTTGAAGAAAGACAAACACAGGATGATCTCACTTATTTGTGATATATAGAATAACCAGAAGAAATGTAATGTAGTAAAGGGAGTATGCCTAGATCACCCTTTCCCCAGAGTTTAGGGAGAAGGACAGAGAAGAAAAAAACCACTGGAGGAGGCTTTGGTGTTAGGGGGTAGGGGTTAGGAAGAAGAGAAAGGGAAGTAATGGGGGTACATGAAGGAACATTGGCCAGGGTTTCCTGCGTACTGTAGGACATTGGCATAGCTATATATCCAAAGCACAGATTCAACAACACTGAAATAATGAGATCTAAAGAACTACTGAATTTGTAATGTGCCTGTCAAGATGGCAGGCAGTAGGTGGGGTGGGATGGAATATGGGAACCCTGGTAGGAGGAAGTAGATAATAGTGGTGGGATTGTGTTGAAATATTTTATGCCTAAAACTCAACTATCAATAACTTTGTAAATCACCATTCTTTAATTAAATTAGAATTTATTTTAAAAAGGAAGGAAATCACTGTATCACTGTCATCCCGTTGTTCATCGATTTGCTCGAGCGGGTGCTAATAATGTCTCCATTCATCCTAGCCCTGAGATTTTAGCAGCCTCTCTTTACTCGTCCTTCCAAATGGTGCTGCATTGGAGGCTCTTTCATAGTCAGGGGAATGAGACTCATGATTGTTACTGTTTTTGGTATATCGAATACACTATGGGGAGCTTGCCAGGCTCTGACATGTGGGCAAGATACTCTCGGTAGCTTACCAGGTTCTCCAAGAGAGAAAACTAGACAAAAAGAAAGGAAAAGATTGTGATTATTTGTATTTTTGATTCTGATTAACAGGAAATCTTAACAGAAAGTTCAGATGCAAGAACACTCGAGAGGAAATGATAGAGAGGAATATAGAAAAAATCTTTATAGAGCCAAGGGGAACAGACAGAGGACACTGATTAGGACCAGTGTTTTGAAAGTAAAAGACTAGGCTGTCAACACAGAAATATTTTTGCCTTCATCTCTGTGCAACCAAGGTTAATGGGAGGACCCCTCAAATGACTGATCACTCATTCTCTAAAACCATGTTTCTGAAACTTTTACTGACTATATCACTCTTAACACCCTTTTTTCCTTCTGAGGCTCTGACCTACCAGTTAGTCTTATGCTGTGACTCCACATTTATGTGTGTGTGTGTGTTTGTGTGTGTGTGTGAGAGAGAGAGAGAGTATTTGCCCTGTGTTCTTTACTGTCCTACTGTCCTACTGTCACTGGGGCTCCACAGCCCACTTCTCAAGAGTTGCTTTTTGCCTTTTTGATGTTCCTTTGTTCTCAGGTCAGATGGGTGAGAATTGCTGTTCTCCAGCCTTCTGCCTGGTCAGACGTGAGAGATCAAAGAGAAATTTCCCTTTCCTGTGCCCCTTTTATATGTTTGCTATCTCTGCTTCTTAGCTCTTTCCATTATCTGATGCTTTCCCTTCATGTTGCCAAGATTTAAAGTGAACTGCTAACTTGATTACCTTGCATTCTCTATTCCTCACTACATCCACCAAACGATTTAACAGATAAAGAAACAGAACTCCACTTCATAATGGTGTCAGAACTAATGAAAAATATTCTCTATAGACTATTATCATTAATGGCTTGGAATAATATAACCATTATAAAACCTATCTTATGGGTATACATAGAAATATTTCTAAAGGGTAAGGAACTTTATAGAGTTTTGAGGCTTTACCCTACTTAAGAGGTAGAAAATGATTCTGTTACTATTTCATGGAGGACAACAAACAGCATCTAGGGCTCCTGGAACAGAGAAAGAGACATTATTACTTATAGCAAAAGCAGTTGTCAGAGATTCACAGTAACTTGGTATACCTCTCAGTACTAGTCAGGTTACGCCAGGGCAACAAAAAGCTCACCTGATTGATGCCTGCAAACAAAATGGGATATTTCCTAGGCTGAAGCACAGAGCTTGGCTATTCATTGCTGTCGTAACAATTATAAGCAAACCTGTTATCTTTTTGTGGGGTAGATAATATGTCATCTCTCAGGGTTGCCTTCTGCAAACAGAATAAATGTGGTAAAGAGCAAAAAAGGGGTTTGCCTTTTTGTCAGGCCTTGCAATAAAATGCAGGAGTACTCAGGGCCCACAGCACATTGCCTACCCCAATAGCTATCATTCGAAATGAAAAGAAAAGAAAAGAAACAACCTAAGAGGATACATTTGTCTCAAGATTTCCCATTACTTCTGAAAACTGAGATTTTTCTCATCACACCATAGGGAGAAATGTTTCCAAATGCTGTGGTACTTTCTCCTTTATGAACTTTTAAAACTACTTATTCCATATCAGTATTAATGTGTGACAGCTACACAATGGTGACATTTCAAATATCTAATATGAGTGCCAGTCAATCAAAATAGAAAACTGGTTATAAACAATGCATATACAGGTGTGAAGTTTAAGCTTTTGCTAAAAATGCAAGAAGCTGGACACCAAATTTTACTGGGATATATTGAAAGGTCCAGCATTTGTTGGGGAAAAAGTAGACATCTGACTGCATGTTAATGACCACAGTTCTAGTCTATTTAATCTAATTCAATTTTAAGTGAGTTCAGAAAATAACTTTCTGGCTCAAAAATCTCTGCTATCACTACCCCTACTTTGAAATGAATGAGAGGGAACATGTTTGCACAGAAATTAGCCTGTTTGGAAGGCCAGGGTAAAATGTAGTTTTAACTAAAAGGAATTTCCTGGGAGCAGCTATTTAAGAAAGGTCAAATAATTATTTTAATTTAAAAAAAAGGGGAAAATAATTTTGGGTGATGTTTTTATAGTCTTGAAGAAATGTTATGAGTGACTGAAACTCTGGGGACAAAACAATGTCACTTAAAATGGTTCTTTTACATATTGTTAGTGGAGTTATCTAGTTAGACTCTGTAGGAGGTAAAATATAATTGACAGTGTGAAAAATTTCCCAAAGAAGCTATGTTATTTTTCATTCTAATTTGGAGAAAGTTCTAAGGCTCATGCATTGCTCACAGCCACTCAGTAACTTGCAAAACCCAGAAACTAATCAAGGAAAAAATTTTTGTTTGCTTCCCTCTTTTTTTTCAAGGAAAAATATTTCACAATATTTTTTGAAACATACTTAACCTTATCTTGTCTCATGAGTCTAGAAGATCCCAATGAGGAAGGCATAAATGACTTCATGTAATGAGTAGGAAAATTAAAGTACAGAAATGCTGTGAAATTCATTAAAGAAATGCAGCACTATGAGACTCATGTTCCAACTGAATTTAAGAATTATCTATAAACAATAATCTGTTGAACAGTATTAAATCAGACCGTTGTAAGAATCTCTGCTTCTCATACCTGGAATCAAGTATGAGTAAGTAGAGAAGATAAACAAATCAAATATGTCTCAAATCTTCAGTTAACACTTAACCTCCACCTGATCACCAGCCCCCAAATAAACAGAAGTGATTTACCAGGTAATGGAGATCAGGATAGATATTTCACATAGATCATTGTATTGCCACAGCTATCCATAAAGTTGGATTATGATAATCAGATAGTTAATGCATTATTAACTGTAATAATTCACCAGAAAGGATGATAGGGAGATATTTTAATTTTAGCATAAATATGTGAATTTTCTATTTAGAAGTACCTATTAAAACATAGTGGCTGAAGAGGGAAATTTTTATTCTTTTTAGCATTAATAAGTTATTCATATTTTAACCATCTCTGGTCAAACTACAAAGTTTGCAGTTGTATATTAGTTTCCTGTGGCTGTTACAATAAATTATCTAAAAGTTAGGAGCTCTAAAAATAACAGAAAAATATTTTATCACAGTTCTTGGAGCAGAAGCCTGAAATTAATGTGTCATTCAGGTTATATTCCTTCCTAACATTTTAGGTGAGATTTTTTTTGTCTCTTTTAGGAAGTCATATTGCCTTCAGATTTTACTTGGCTTATAGTACCAACTCTGAATCTATCTCAAAATGACCTTTTCCCCTGTGCATGTAACTTCTCTTCTATCTCTTCTGAAGGTCTTTTTCAATTGACTTAGGAATCATACAGATAATCCAGGATGATCACATCTCCAGATACTTCAATTAATTACATCTCCAAAGACCCTTTCCCAAAGGTTACATACATAAATTCTGAAAATATATATTTGTCAGGAGTCCACCCCTCAATCTAATCCTATTTGCTTTTCCTGTGAAGTGAGATTTGATATTGTCATCAGATTTTCTTCCTTGTTTTTTTTTTATATTATGCATTTCCTTTCCCATGTACTTAGAATACATTAAACAAGAAAAACTGAAAAAAAATGTGCTATAAACACAGTGCAATAAGTTAGAAGCATGTTTATCTGCAGAAGATACTTGGGAAAGTATAAATAGTAATAAATCTCCATTAAAATTTTTTAAATTGAATCATCTTGAGATACACAGTTACAATGTTGTTCATGATTGGGTTTCAGTCATAGGATACTCCAATATCCATCCCTTCACCAGTGTACATTTCCCACATTTCCCACCTGCAGTGTTCCCAATTTCCCTACCACTCTCTATGGTTGGCACTTTTGCTCTCTTTCTCTCTTTCTCCTCTCTCTCACTTTCTGGGCATAATGGTTTGCAATACAGGTGCTAATAGATTATCACATATATCTCTTCACATACTCTCATCACTCAGTTCTTGTCCAGAGTGGTCATCTCTAACTATTGTTATCATAGTGGTCCCTTCTCCTTCTTAACAATCCCCCTTAATGTGTGGCAAGCTTACAACAGTGGACAAGCCCTTATTTTTACTGTCCTTAAATGTTAGTCTCATACTGTTTTGTTTTGCTTTTAAATCCCCAAAATGAGTGCAATTATTCTATGTATGTCCCTTTTGTTCTGACTCATTTCACTCAGCATGATACTTTCCACATCCATCCACTTGTAAGCAAATTTCATGAGTTCATTTTTTCTGGTGACTGCAATGTATGACATTGTGTATATATATACACACACCAGAGTTTCTTTATCCAGTCATCTGTTCTTGGTTACTCAGGTTGTTTCCAAATTCTGGCTATTGTGAACAGTGCTGCAATAAACACAGAGTTGCAGATGGCATTTATGCTGTGTATTTTGGGGGTTCACAATGTATATTCTCAGAAGTGGTATTAGAGGGTTACATGGAAGCTCATAGTTTTGAGAAACGACCGTATTGTTTTTCAAAGAGACTGGATCAGTCGGCATTCTTACCAACAATGAATGAGAGTCCTTTCTCCCTGCTTCTGTGTCAGCACTGGTTGTTTTGTTTTTCTTGATGTGTGCTGGTCTATGTGTTATGAGATAATATCTCATTGATGATTTGATTTGCCATCTCCCTACTCCTCCCTCTACTTAATGATGTAGAGCAATTTTTTACCTGTCTTTTGGCCATTTGTATTTCTGCTTTGAGGAAGTTTCTTTTGATTTCTTCTCTCCATTTTTTGATGAGGTTGGATGCTTTTCCCATAAAGTTCTACCAGTGCCTTAAATATCTTTGATATCAACCCCTTATCATATGGGTATTGAATAATAATTCTCATTCTGTAGGCTTTGTATCTTGTTCACCATTTCTTTTGAGTGCAGAAGCTTCTTAGTTTAATGTAGTCCTATTTATCTTTGTTTCAAAATTTGTTTGGTCAGTGGTTTCTCATCTTTAAGATGCCTTTGGGCTGGAGCGATAGCACAGCACTTAGGGCGTTTACCTTGCACACAGCCGACACTGGTTCAATTTCTCTGTCCCTCTCGGAGAGCCCAGCAAGCTACCGAGAGTTTCCTGCCCGCACGGCAGAGCCTGGCAAGCTACCCGTAGCATATTTGTTATGCCAAAAACAGTAACAACGAGTCTTACAATGGAGACGTTACTGGTGCCCGCTCCTGCAAATTGATGAGCAATGGGATGACAGTGATACAGTGAAGATACCTTTAGTGTCAATGTCATGGAAGTTTCTGTCTACATTTTCCACCATGTTCCTATGGACTCAAATCTGATATTGAGGTCTTTAATCTATTTTGATCAGACTTTTGTAAGTGGCATTAAAAAGAGAACTGAATTCAGTTTTTTTGCATGAAGTTGCCCAGTTTTCTCAGCATTTTAAAAGAAAGGTAAATAACCATGAAGTTGAAATATCTTAACCCTCTACAGGAAAAATTTAATTAAAAGGAATGATATTTCCTTATTTTCAAAATTTTCCTCTTAAATGAGTAAAGACTATGTCATTCTTCCTCCCATTATTGGAGCAGCAACACTACTATTAATAAAGCACTAGATGCCAGAAGCTCCAAAGGTCAAGAGAGACAATTTTCTCTGTGGCTTGTGTGAATCTCCTTAGGGGGAATGCAGGTGTTGCCAATCTCTTGCCCTCTGCCCTCAGGCATCTGTGCCAGTGCTCATGATGTTTTGATACACCAAATCAGCCTCCACTAGTTCCATTCTCTTGGACTTTGTCTTCATTCTCTTTCTTTATGAGATTTTTACTGACTTTAAATACTTTTCCACTTCAGAGGGAGTATTATTTTAGCATGTTTATCTTAAAGATCTCCATTTCATCTACACTAATAGCGTCCAATTCAGAGAGGATTACCGGAATGGATTTCACTCTAAAGGATTACATGAATAAATTAATTAAAGCCCCTGATATCCAATAAACTTCTAATAAAAGTAGACTTTTATTATTCTAATCATTATGTGAGAATCATCTCATGTGTCATCTTTGTCATTTTTATCACCGACTTTTATCATTTTACCAAGATTTAATTTTTTAATTTAATTTTTGTCATTGTAACCTTTTATTTTCTCCTTCCAAAATCTTAGTATTTTTTCTGTTCTTTCATCAACTTCTTAAATTTCATTATTGCCATTAAATCTTGTTCTTTCATGATTGTAGTTGTTTTATTCCTACCCTTTGAACCATTTTTTCCTTTTATATTTTTCTCTCATTATAGGATTCTTTCCATTTCTAAGTATCTAGGTTTTTTTCTAACTTGTTTTAAATTAGTTTCTACTTTATGACATTTAAAATAAATTTTTAATTTTTTATAGACACTTTGATTTACGTTATTGATAGTTGAATTGTAGGCATGCTATATGCCAGCATCAGCCTCACTGTCAGTGTCAACTTCTCTCCAAGGACATTCCCAAGTTTCCACCTACCCTGCAACCTGCCTCCTTGACAGGCACATCTTTAAGTTGGGTTGTTGTGACTTGGACTATATTTTTAATGATTTGTAGTTCAGCATTTTAAGTACCTCTTAATTATTTTTCTGTTCTTTCTTATTCTGTCCTTCACACTATTGTAAATTTGCTCTCTTTTCAACTTTTTTCTCATTAAATTTTTATATTCCCAAAGTCCTTAGTATCTTGATGCCAATTCTTTGACTTTCTTAACTTTGTTTCATGTAAGTCCAGTAATATGGGAAATAGGAGTACTGCTTAGTGTTCACTTGTCAAACATCCCTGGGTTTTATTTAGACTACCTTCAATGATGGGCTGGAGTGATAGCACAGCAGGTAGGGCATTTGCCTTACACGAGGTCGATCCGGGTTTGATTCCTCTGCCCCTCTCGGAGAGCCTGGCAAGCTACCGAGAGTATCTCGCTCCCATGGCAGAGCCTGGCAAGCTACCCATGGCATATTGGATATGCCAAAAACAGTAACAAAAAGTCTCACAATGGAGACGTTACTGGTGCCTGTTTGAGCAAATTTATGAACAACGGGAGGACAGTGCTACAGTGCTACCTTCAATGATGCTCCAAAATAAAATCACATAATAGGTTATTTGGAAGACCAACAAGCTAAAAAAGAAATCTTCCCTAGCACCTAGCAAATTTTAGAGAAACAATATACTCAGATTAATGAAATGATGCTAAGTTTTAGGGCTACAGAAATAGCATAGGGAATAAGGTACTTGCTTTGCATCCACCAACCCTGGTTTGAATTTTGAGCACCATGTATGTTTCCTCAAGAATTTCTGGGTATTACTCCTGAGCACAAAGCCAAGAATAGACTTTGAGTGTTAGTAGGGGTAGACCCAAAATAACATCAAAATAATAATGTTTGATTTAAAAAATTTATTTGTTTTTTTGGGAACTCCTGCAGAGGCTCTCGGGACTTCCTTCTGGTTCTGTACTCAGAGACCACTCATTGTGAGGCTCAGGTTTCCATGTGTGGTGCCAGATTGAACCCAAATGGGCATGTACAAGGCAGGCATCTTACCCGGTGTTCTATCTCTCCAGTATTAAAGGGGAAATCAAGACGGTAGACTGGTAGGATCCCAAAAATCGCTTCTCCCTCACAAATATAGAAAATCTGCATTTCATTTTACTACACTGACTTTGGAAAAATAATGGAGTTGTTCAGTATCCATGGAAAGTATACAGAAAAGGTGAGAACCATGAGAACCACGAGGATGGGCAGGAAAATCTCAAACAAAGTATTGCTAGAAATGCTTCTAGGACACTATAAGCCAAGGTCAGGAGGGGAATCAGATATGTGCAGTCTCTCCCTGCACTTATTGGAGGGTGTATGTCCTCATTAGGAACTCAGAAAGGAAACTGCATGTTGTGTACCTGCATGCTAAGTATACACCATGCAAGTCCTCATATTGAGTGCCTAATGTATAGCAAACAGAGGACTTTTCTTCAGAGGACAATGGCAACAGAGATCACTAAACAGTGGTAGTACAACAGGTAACCATTGCATGTAACTGACCCTGTTTTGATCCTCTGGCACCCATATGAGTCCAGGTAGGAATGATCTCTGAGCAGAGAGCCAGGAATAAACCGCGAGCTTTGCCATTGTGCATCACTGTATCACTGTATCACTGTCATCCCATCATTCATCGATTTACTCAAGTGGGCACCAGTAACATCTCCATTTGTCCCAGCCCTGAGATTTTAGTATCATCTCCTTATTCATTTTTCCCAACGATTGGAGGCTCTTTTCAGGGCCAGGGGAATGAGACCTGTTATTGTTACTCTTTTTGGCATATCAAATATGCCATGGGGAGCTTGCCAGGCTCTTCAGTGCAATCTGCCAAATAGTTAAAAATAATTGGAAAGATTTTCAAAAACGTTTTAAAATTTTTAGTTCTGAAATAAGCAGAGTCACAGGAAGTTACACAGAGCAGTCCTTTACACCCTTCAGTTTCCCAGTGATTCCAGCCTGTGGAACTATGTCCAGAGACCAGGAATGACATTGGTAGCATGTGTGCGAATAGGTTTATGTCATTTTATCATATGGGAAGACTAATATTATGGGTTACACCCAGCAGTGCTCAGGGGTTATTCCTGGTTCTGCATTCAGGAATTACTCCTGGCAATGTCCGGGGGACCAAATGGGACACCGGGGATCAAGCCCGGGTAGGCTGCACCCACTGTATTATTGCTCTGGCCCCTCTATGACAATCTTGGTACAGAACTGTTCCATCATCAGAAAGATTCCAAGCTATATTTCAAAGGTGGGAAATATCTAATCTATGGGCTATAATAAGGTCGACCACAGACAGTATAGATCTGTATGATTTCACTGACTGTGGTCCATCTGCCTGTATTTTATCACCTGAGAATGATGTGATAAACATCCAAATGACACATGGCAGAAAAAAAGTAGTCATACCTGCTTTCTCTTTCTAATCACAGCAAAAAGAAATCTAATATGGTATTAATGGATCTATACAGGGACCACAATCCCCCATAAATCAAATCCTCAATAAAATCTTAGCAAACCAAATCCAATGGCATATCAAAATATATCATACACCAGAATCAAGTGGAATTTATTCCATGGGTGTAAGGACAGTTTAACATATATAAATCAATTAATATTATGCACTGTCACCCATGATAAACACTCTCAAACAAAAAGGAGCAGAAGGAATCTCCCTTAAGATAATAGTGGCTGTCTGTAACAAGTCCACATGCAGTATCATTCTCAGTAGTGAAAAACTAAAAGATTGCTCTAGAAACAGACCTTCAAAGCAATGGAACAGAGTTGAATATCCTGTCACAGACCCCCAAATATATGGCCACTTAATCTTTGATGAAGGAGCAAGAAATGTGAAGTGAAACAAGGAAAGCCTCTCCAACAAGTGGTGCTGGGAAAATTGGATAGCTACCTGCAAAAAAATGAACTCTGACCTCTGTCTTATGCCAGGCACAAAAGTCAGATCAAAGTAGATTAAAGACCTCAATAGCAGACATGAATCTATAAGGTACATAGAAGAAAATGTAGGCAGACCTCTCCATGACATTGAAGTTAAAAACATCTTTAAGGATGAAACAGCACTGACCATGCAAGTGGAAGCAAAAATAAACAAATGGGACTATATCAAACTAAGAAGATTCTGCACTTCAAAAGAAACAGTGACCAAAATGCAGAAAGAGCCCACAAAATGGGAAAGAATATTCACCCAATACCCATCTACTAAGGGATTAATATCTAGGATATGCAAGACACTAGTAGAATTGTATAAGAACAAAACCTCCAACCCCATCAAAAAATGGGGAGAAGAAATGAACAGAAGTTTCCTCAAAAAAGAAATACAAATGGCCAAAAGGCACATGAAAAAATGCTCCACATCACTAGTTATCAGGAAGATGCAAATCAAAACAACAATGAGATATCATCTTACACCACAGACACTGGCACACATTCAAAAGAACAAAAACAACCAGTGCTGGCTTGAATGTGGGGAAAAAGGGACTCTCTTTCACTGTTGGGGAGAATGCTGAATGGTCCAGCCTTTCTGGAAAACAATATGGACAGACCTTCAAAGAGTAGAAATTGAGCTTCCATATGACCCCCAATACCACTTCTGGGAATATATCCCGAGGATGCAAAAAAGCACAGTAGAAATGACATCTGTACCTATATATTCATTACAGGACTGTTCACAATAGCCAAAATATGGAAACAACCCGAGTGCCCTAAAACAGATGACTGGCTAAAAAACTTTGGTGCATCTACGCAATGGAATACTATGCAGCTATTAGGAGAGATGAAGTCATGAAATTTGCCTATAAATGGGTAGATATGGAGATTATCATGCTAAGTGAAATGAGTCAGAAAGAGAGGGACAGACATAGAAGGACTGCACTCATTTGTATAGTATAGAATAACATCACATGAGGGTGACACCCAAGGACAATACATACAAGGGCCAT
The DNA here is from genome assembly GCF_027595985.1 of Sorex araneus. Classification (NCBI taxonomy): domain Eukaryota; kingdom Metazoa; phylum Chordata; class Mammalia; order Eulipotyphla; family Soricidae; genus Sorex; species Sorex araneus. Next base: position 110,091,790 of record NC_073305.1, read on the forward strand.
ACAAGGACAATATATACAAGGGCCATACAAGGGCCAGGAGGATTGCCCCATAGCTGGAAAACTGCTTCATGAGTGGAGGAGAGAAAACATATGAAATAGAAAAGGGATCACTAAGAAAGTGATGGCTGGAGGAATCAGTTGGGATGGGATGGGAGATATGTGCTGAAAGTAGATAATGGAACAAACACGATGACCTCTCAGTGTCTGTGTTGCAAGCCATAATGCCCAAAGGAGAGAGAGAGTATGGAGAATATTGTCTGACATGGAGGCAGGGGGAGGGTGGGAAAGGGGGGATATACCAGGGATATTGGTGGTGAGGAATGTGCACTGGTGGAGGGATGGGTGTTTGATCATTGTGGGATTGTAACCCAAACATGAAAGCTTGTAACTATCTCATGGTGATTCAATAAAATTAAAAAAGAAAAGATTACATCTGAGATCAGGTATAAGGCAAAGAGATCCAGTTTTATTCAATATAATAAAAGAATTTCTAGTTACAAAAATTAGGCAAGAAAAAATCAAAGAGATCCAAATCAGAAAATAAGAAATCAAATTACCTCTTCTGACGATAATAATGCTATACATAGAAAGTGTAAAGAATTCATTTACAAAGTTCCTAGAAATAATAAACCAATACAGTACAGCTAAGCAGTCAGCTACAAACTTGATACAAAATCTTTTGCATTCTTACATACAAATAATTAACCAGAAGAGAAATATATCATAGAATTTATCACATTTAAAATAGTATCCAAAACATCAAGTATCTAGGAAGCAACTTAAAAGAAGTGAGATATACATACCATGAAAACTATGAATCACTTAATAAGGAGAGAGAAGACCTTAGGAATTGAAAAAATACTCCATGTTCATGGTTTGAAAAAATCAATATTGTCAAAATGCCCATCCTATCTAAATTATTATACAAATGCAATACCATTCTCATTCAAATTCAGATTAGATTTTTCAGAGATTTAGAATAGTTGATAGTACAGTTTGTATGAAAACATAAAGCACTCCAGATAGCCAAATCTATATTGAAAAATAGGAAACAAAGAGATATTTCATTACATAACTTGAAATTACACTATATAGCTAAGGTGACCAAAACTGCATGGTATTGGAATGAAGACAGACTCTCTAATGAATGTATAATCCTCAAACATATTCCAAGATCTATTGTCAGCTGATCTTCAACACAGGAGCTGGGTACATGAAACGAAGTAAAGACAACCTCTTCAGCAAATAGCATTTTGAAAACGACATGACCACATGTAAAAAAAAATTGAAGCTGAGTCCATATCTCACAACTGACACAAAAAATCACTTCAAAATTAATTAAAAACTATTAAAAAAACAGAACCCATAAAATGCATTGAGAAAAACATAGGCAAAGCAATGCAAGATTTGAACTTCAAAGGTGTTTTCAATGATATGATTCTAATGGCAAAGTCGGGCAATAGGACAAAAAAATAAACAAAATCTAATTAAGGAGTTCCTTCATGACAAAAGACACACAGGCTAAAACTAAAAAATACCCAAATGAATAGTTAAAATATTTTCATTCAGCATACTAGACAAAAGGTTTGTAGCAATATATATAAAGTTATTCACAAATATCAATGACAAGAAAAAAATTTTTTAATAAACAACTATCAAAAATGGGTAGAAGAAATAAACAGACACTTCTCTGAAGAAAACAAGTGGAGGGTCAATAAGTTGATGGAAAATTGCTCATCATCACTTAGTAGCAAGGAAATCTAAACCAAGACAACAGTAAGATATCACTCACACCAGTGAAAATGGCACATATTAAAATTATTAGAGAACAATTGGTGTTGGTGAGGATGTGTCAAATAAGGACCTCTCCATCCACTATTTGTGGGAATGCTGTTTGGTTCAACCCATGTGGAAAACAGAATGGAGATTTATCAGAAGAATTAAATTCTGCAGTATGACCCAGCAACCCCACTTCTGAGTAACTACCTCCAGTACAAAAACATTCATTAAAAAGGACATATGTGATGCCACTATTCATTGTAGCACTTATCACAATAGCTAGACTATGGAATCAACCTAGGTGTACAAATAGGGAAGAGTGGATTACAAAAGTGTCAGACACACATACATACACACACACACAGCTGCAAGAAATGATGAAATTATGCTAGTTTCTGCAGCTTGGATGGACTGAATGATATATGTTAAACGAACTAAGTCAGAAGAAGAACATACATAGGATGATATCACTTGTCAATGGTATACAGGCTGAGAGGACAGGGGGATGTAAGGTATTGAAGGGGAGACATTAGATCACCAATGACTAGGAAGGAAAAGGAGAGGGAAGGAAAGAAAATGATAGGGGAAGTAAGAAGATGCAGACAGAAAGTAACAGGGGCAAGGAGGAGGGCCTCAGGCATATCAGTGAGATACAGGTATATATATGAATATCTAAATCATAGAACCAACAACACCAATAGTTGAATTTTAGACATATAATATTTCACTTGCCTAAAACACAACCTTCAATAAGTTTGTAACTCATAGTTGTTTAACAATAATAGAAAAAAATTAAAACAACAACACTTATAGCAGGAGATAAAAACTACAATAATAGAACTTAATAATGTGACTGTCAATAAGGCAGGTTGTAGGGTGGGAGGGAACCTGAGGCCACTGATGAAAGGAAGTTGACACTAGTAGTGGGATTAGTACTGGAATTTTGCCTAAACCTCAACTATTGATAACTGCATAAAAAATAATAAAATCTTATCAATTTAGAGATGTATTCAATACTGTGTTTATTGCAGTGCCGTTGACAATAGCCAAAAACTGAAAATAATCTGTTCACTCACAGATGATTAGGTGAAGATGTGACATATATAGATATATGCATTTGTACATATATGTATACATATGAATGCTAGCTATAAAAATATAAACTTGTCATTTAAACAGGAATAGAACTTGATGAAACTATTTTTAGCAAACTTAATCAGAAGGAGAAAGCAAATACTGGAAGGTTTCATTCTTATGAGAAGCATTAAAAAAACAAGCAAACAAGAAAACAAAACAAAACAAATATTTACATTGTCACTATAGAACTGTATAACTGTGGTTATAGAATGAATGCAAAAGGTAGATGGGCTTTAGTGGATTGTGGTGGAGAATTTGGTGGTAGATCAGTTACCATCATCATCATCATTATCCCGCTGATCGTTGAATTTCTTGAGCAGTCTCAGTAACGTCTTCTATTTGTCCAAGCCCTGAGATTTTAGAAGCTTCTCTCTACTCATCCTTCCCAATAATACCATACTGAAGGCTCTTTCAGGGTCAGGGGAATGAGACCCAGCTTGTTACTGGTTTTGGCATATTAATACACCATGGGGACCTTGTAAGGCTCTCCCATATGGGCAGGAAACTCTCAGTAGTTTGCCATCTTCTCTAAGAGGGAGAAGTAGGCTATAAGATGTCTTCTGGGAGCTTGCTTTTAAGTCTCTGGATGCTGGCCATTGACGGGATCAGTCAATGGATGCTGGCCATTGTGCCGGGGGCAGTCCTTGGGTGTGACCACCTAGCTACTGGGAAATGGGAAATCTGGGCAGAGGCAGCCCAGTCCCGATCCAGAAGGCGGGGAAGTCTTGGAGGTCTCAGCCCTGAGTCCCACACACCTGGGTTCCTCTGCCGGTTCCTTCATGCATGAGCTTGTCCAAACATGTGGAGAGGGGCCTTGAGAATGGTTGTGACTAGGCTTCGGAGGTCTTTGGCCACCGGGAGCTCTGCTGGGGGCGGGAAGGGAAGTTGGAGCCCATCCCCTCCGAGGGGGCCCCAGGGAAGACAGCCAGGCACTCAGGCAAGAGACTCTCTGCGTCGCTCTCTTCGGGGAGCTTGCTTTTAAGTCTCTGGATGCTGGCCATTGACGGGATTACACAGCACCGGGGGCAGTTATAGTGACATATATTTTAAAAGGTATGAACTTATACACTCCAAAAAATAAATATTGATTCTACAAATCAATATTATCTCAAAAAATTAACTTTAAAAAGAAAAATTTTATTACTTTTAAATATTGTAAATTGGAAACTTTGAGAATGTATTAAGAAACTAAATTTCAACATATAAGCCCACTGTTCAGGCTGATGCTATGCAAACGAATTCAACTTTCTGAGAACTAGGCTAAGTTCTAAGCCACAAGTCTGAGGCCTCCATATTTGCAGAGTTCTCTTGGTATAGGTCAAGATAAGAAATGGAAAACTGGACACTCAATCACAAGATATGATTGTGCTTCTCTGCATGATGGCAATATTAATTTCATCTACCCACATGGTTTAGCCAGACATCTATAAAAGGAAGTTTTCACACTTGCTGAGCAGAATCAGGAATATGTTCATGCATATTTGTTCATGTGAGAGGTGAGATGCAATTTGATCCTCTCCTGTCTTAAAAAGTGGTGCGCTCTCTCACTCACTCTCTCTCTCTCTCTCTCTCTCTCTCTCTCTCTCTCTCTCTCTCTCTCTCTGATGCTACAATTGTGGTAGTGTTTCTGGCACTGGTTAGGAATCCTGGCTTAATGAATTCCAAAGACATCTGAATCTAACTAAAATGATGACCTCACAGTTTCTTAGAAGAACTGGAAGAGAAGAACATCAGAGGAATTACAGGAAATGAAAGATATATATTCTGAGCTATGGTTAGTGTTCCCATATACCTCCACCAGTGCTGATCTGCAAGGCTTTAGGACTATGTCAAATTGCCAGTACTTGACTAGAAAAAGGGCAATTTAGAGATTTCATAAGACAAACTCATACAGAAATAAAATATGCCTAAAGAGCTGATTTCTTCATTGGCATCAGGGAAGCTCGTTATTGAGATTTGGTTGGGGGAGGGTTCAATATTAATGTGTCCAACAATTTTCCTCACTTCCCCGCCTTCTGGAGGGAGCCCTGCCATTTTCTGAAGATGAGAAGGCAATCGCAGGCAGACTTTTTTTTTTAATCCTCCAAGAGTTTCTGCTCTGATTTCTCTAGCTCCCTAGTAATTTCAGCAGCTGTTTCCTCTGTCTGAACCACTGCCTCCTTTATGACATCCAGATTCTTTGCCTGCCCTTAGCTGTTTGCTGTTGCAGTGACTTGAAATCACACATTTATTTGTGCCTTTTAAGGTTGCACATGTTTAACTGTTGTGCTGGTGCATAAAATTTGTTATGGAGTGAGAGGATCCCAAGCAGCAGTGCCCCAGGGTCATTCACACACAGCATGTGGATGGTGCAGTGGAGTGAATGAGTGTTGGCCTCATGCTGATAAGGCAGAGACTCTTCCACTGAGTCACTCCCTGGACATGCAGATTCCTCCATGAAATCTCCCCAGACTTCCAGATGGACAGTTACTCTTCATCTTGTTCTCAAAGTTTCTCCCCAAATGCACTAGGGGGAACCTTAGGGAAGCAATTGATAGGTAAAGCAATATTGCATTTATTTCCCAAGCAGCAGAGATGAGGCCTTTATTCATGGCAACAATTTGGTCAATGAAAGTGAAATGGAAAATCAGTTGACAATTCAATGTCTTTAGAGCTCTGAAAACTTAGGCCCCGCACGGCAGAGCCTGACAAGCTACCCGTGGCATATTCACTATGCCAAAAACAGTAACAAATCTCACAATGGAGACGTTACTGGTACCCACTCAAGCAAATAATGAGCAATGGGATGACAGTGATACAGTGAACAATTTTCCACCCAATACTTATATTACAAGTCTTTTACTAGACAAGGGTATTTCGCTGATCATTATAAACACGATCTTTTATAATCTGGGTTAGAGGTAACAGACAGATATTCAGTTAATCATAAACTATTATGTCAATGCCATTACCCATGGAAGCCAGGTGACGTAGAACTTTGTGATTTTGGGTTTTGGACTCAACGGAACCTGGGAGCAGAGGTCCTCTGCTTGCTTCCTCCAGTCTCTGGTGACCCAGGTGTCACACCCATAATCCACCTCCTGCCGGTGCCAGATAATCTCCTCATCAGCCACCCTCTAGAACTCATGGCTGCTTCTCCCGGAAGGAGCATAAAACGAGGCCCCCATAACCATGGCACCGGACTTCATGCCAGGCTGTTTTCACTTGGGACGCCCCAGAGGGGGTGGGTGAGAGCCCTTCCCGTGCCAAGGGACCCAGCCCCAGCAGCCAACCTCCACTACCCAACCGCTGCCACGTTCCGGGACACTTTCCATATGCTCGAGCCGAGCCTCACACATGAGCGAACATATTCCTGGACCATGCGGACACATCATAAGATGCTCCCTACCCATTTTGTATAATTACCACACCATATTTGATAATGTTCAGACAGTAGGCAACAAATCATAGAGGGAATATGTATGCCTCTCGGAGAGCCCAGCAAGCTACTGAGAGTATCCTACCCGCACAGAAGAGCCTGGCAAGCTCCCTGTGGTGTATCCAATATGCCCAAAACAGTAACAACAACAGGTCTCATTTCCCTGACCCTGAAAGAGCCTCCAATCATTGGGAAAGAGGAGTAAGGAGAGGCTGATAAAATCTCAGGGCTGGGACAAATGGAAACCTTACTGGCACCCACTCGAGTAAATTGATAAACAATGGGATGACAGTGATACAGTGATCAATGCCATGACAGGGGATGAAGAAGCTGTAGTAAAAATACATTAAAATTACCTAAACCAAATTGGAACATCTTAATCATGTATATTTGGAGGGTGTGAATAGCAAACTGTTACCTATTAATGGAGATGTGCAAACTGTACTTTGATACCAAAGAGAGCTTGATGCCTAAGATGAACTGAAAACACTTTAGTATAGATGGAGAACTGAGTTAAAGAGGTTAAGAAATAAGATGTGCAAGCAGAGTTTGCATATATAATTAGACTTGGCAAGGAATCTTGGCAATAAGTAAGAACTTATGGTCAGTCACAGCTATATTATGACTTATAGTTGAGGTGGTAGAGGGTTTCGGTCTTTGTTCAAAAAATATTGTGTATAAGCTTGGAATGAGAAAGGAGAAGAAAGAACAGAGCAGAATGTATGTTACACATATTAGTAAGAATAGCTATCCAGAGCTCATTGAAGGACAGATTTATAATAACATGACTAACTTACTGTCCTACTAGGTGAATATATGGCAGCATAATTATGATGGATTATGACTGAAGCTGACTGGAGAAGATAGAACCTAGATTGGAAGACAATAATTAATAGTTTCTCCTGGGGAAAGAGACAGAAACTAAGTGACTTCCTAGTCTAGAATTGTTCCTCCACGACTGAGGTCTAAATTTAACTTGTTTTTAAAACATTTTTAATAAAAATTAAATAGTTTCAGTTCTCAAAAAGTACTTTTCTGAAATTAGTTGTGCTTTAACAAAGTTTTATACACTACAACATATTTCAAGAATTCTATTCTAAATGTATTAGTTCAGCAGAAGCAGAAGAACTTTTGTTTCATTTTTTATTTCTTAATGTGGTTTACAACAATTTCCTTTCATTATTGTCCTATACTTGCAATGTGACTTCACTATCCCCACTTTCAGAGTGCTGGTCACCCACTACCACAGTCGTAAGTTTCCTCTCCCACTACACCTTTGCAACTAGAGATCACTATTCTTTTAGCACTGTTTCAGAGCTTATTTCTATTGGGGGCTCTCTTATCTCTTGCCTTACTTCTTTACATTCCACATCTGGGTAAAATGATTTAGTAGTTATCATTTTCCTTAGCATGATACTCTCTAACAATATTCAGGTTGCAGCAAATAGCATGTTTCATCTATTCTCACCAGTAAATCTTAAATAAACAAAGGCACATATAAAACCTAACATATAATGTAAGATATCACATTTTTATGATGAAAGAGATTTTTTTAAGTTTCCATTACACATTCATTAATTATAAACACATTAGGAGCTCGAAACTGAAAAGAACTTTTATTCTAGACAGATGGTGTGAGCCCAATAGCATGAACTCATGCTACAGAAATAGAAATGTGTCTTCGTAAACATCCATTATGCATTAATCTCAAATTCTGCAAACTAGTAACACAATGTAGAACATTTTATGTAAACCAAATAAAACAGTAAAATCAAGATTTATCTCTTCTCTAAACAAAAATGAAAAAGTGTTGGAAACTGGTTTTTTTATATGCATATACTCAAACACTAATTTTCAAACAGTTTTCTTTGAATGAATATTTGATGTCACCTTACTCTCACATTTAATGAACATTAAATGGGATTATTTAATAGCATTTGTAAAGTATCATATCTCATTACTAACTTGGAATAATTCCAAGAAATAAGTATTTAAATTTTGAAAAAGATAATTATCCAAGATTGATAATGAAATTAGAACTCACATCTATATCTCAATAACTCTAAATAAAATATTATTTGCAAACAATGCATTGATATTTTTTTCCAGTGAGTGGTTTTGACTAAAAGATACTTCTTTGCATATCTACTACTTTCATCAAAAAATCTTCAATGTTTTAATCTATTACTATTTTGTTTTTAGGCTACACCCGGTGGTGCTCAGGGACTATTTCTCCCTCTACCCTGAAGGATCATTCCAGATTGTGCTTAAAAGACCGTATGTGATGGATGGAACTTGGTTCAGCTATGTGCAAGGCATGCACCCTTCTCTCTGTACTACTTGTTGGCCTCAGTCTATTATTTTAAGCTTCAGCAATAGGACACAAATTCTCTTCTCTCTGCTATATGTAAATGTGCTCAATTGGGACAAAGCTCAATTGGGTACAGCAGATCAGGCTTTTACCTTGTTCGAGGCTGAACTGGATTCATTCCTCGACATCCTGCATGGTTCCCAGAGCATCACCAGGAGTATTTCCCGAGTGCAGAGCCAGGAGTAACCCCTGAGCTTTGCCGGGTGTGATCCAAAAAGCAAAAAAAAAAAAAAAAAAGTGCTCAATTTTCACAAAAACTTCTATTGTTCCAACTTACTCTTGGCACTGTGCAAGAACCAATAGACAGAATCCTTGCTCTACAGTTATTTTATTAATGTTAGAAGAACAGGTTAAGAACACATACATTGCAGTATAATGTGCCTACAAAAAGTTACCATGTTTACAGTAACAAAGAGGGATTAATTCAAATAATTAATTAATTAACACAGCTGTGTTCCTGTCCAACAGGTAGGATCCAGGGAAACTGGATTGGAGTTAGATGATCTGAGTTGAACTTGCCTAAGGTAAGTGAAATGAAACCAGGTCAGCAAAATCGTAGGTGGAATTATGAAATAAAGATACGCAGACTGGCACCCTCTCTTTCTCTCCACTGCTGCTGCTATCTTCTGCGGCTCTTGGCAATGCTTGTGTGCTCCTCTGGTACCCCTTTTGTAAAGTAGTTGCTGAAGAGATTTTCAGCATTCGAAACTGCAGTCAAAAAACCCAAGGAAAGTGTGAAAACCTAGAAAAGGGTCATATTAATTTGAAGGTAACGGGTCAGGATAGTGCCGTGGTGCAGTTAAAGATTAAGAGGCATACACTATGTGTGCTGAAAGTAGACAAAGGACCAAATATGATGATCTCTCAGTATCTGTATTGCAAACCATAGTGCCCAAAAGTAGAGAGAGAGTTAAAAAGAAAGTGCCTGCCACAGAGGCAGGGGATGGGATGAAATGGGATGGGGGTGGCAGAAGGGATACTAGGGACATGGGTGGTGGGAAATGTACACTGGTGGAGGGATGAGCATTCAATCATTATATGACTGAAAGCTTTGAAACTGTATCTCAAGGTAATTCGATAAAAAAAGAGGCATACAACACTTAGTAAACGAATGAAAGCATATTGTGAACAACAGGGTTTGTCAAGGAGGCAGATAAGATTCCAGTTTCACAGGCACACAATTAATGAAGCAGACACTTCTGCATAGCTGTAAATGGAGGATAAAGATACAACTAATGTGTTTAATAGCAGACAGGAGGAGTCTACTAAAGAGAGACCTACTAGTTTATTCCAGAACTGATTTCCTCCAGACCAAGAAGGCTTTCACAATTAGAAAATTGCAATTTGGTTCTACCACATGCTGACTACTACAGTATCATTTGTCTATTCTTTCCTTTTTACCTTCTCCATTCCTTTGTTGAACATAAAGTAACTGGTGTATGTGCATAAGCATTGCATCTTAAAAAAAAAGACTAACTGGACAATGGTATGTTTGATTGACATCATATGGAGATGGGATGGGGAAAAAATATTGGTTCTGTGTAAATACCCTCATCTCCATAGTAGCAAGCTCATTAAGTTTATCTTTATATTCCAGTAAGTAATTTTTTTCTCAATGTTTAACAAAAAGGAACAATATAAAAATTTTTCCATACCTTGATTGATTAGAGAATTTTAATGTTTTTCATTTCATTTATCATTGTAAGACCAAAGATAGTTTTATAATTTTTGTATATATAGCTATTATATGTAGAACCACCATTTTATCAGGTCATGATATCAAATTAAGCTAGTGTGTTAAAGAAGCAAATTAATTGTATTTGAGGAAACATTATAAAATATTAGTTAAAAACTGACACAAGTATAAGTATAAATTGATGAATAATCTACTACAGTTAAATAATCCTTCCTACCAGTAATATACAGTTACAGCAGATAGAATATCAGTAAAGAAATAGTTGAACTCACTGGCATCGTTAATTAACTAAGTCTATTTGATAGCTATAAGCTATATCCTGCAACAAAAGCCTAAAATGTATTTTTCTTTTTTTTATCATCACTAAAATCATATATATAAGTAAGTAAATCCAACTAAGAACAATCATATGACTAATACAACATTCCAAATTATATCCTCATCTCTAGTTGACTGAAGCCACAACCCAGGTGCTCTTAATATGACGTGTCTTAGGCATCAGGTGAGCTCTTCGGTCTCAGCTCAGGGTCATTCAGTCTACCTGATGTGAGGTTGGCAGCGGGACAGGGGTTGTCAGTGGAGCCATCCCTCCAACAAGTTGGAGACAAACCAGAGTCCATCCCAGTCCCTGGCACATTGGGGCAAGGCAGAGATCCATGGGCTCACACCAGGTCCCAGGTATATTGGAGACATGAACGAGATTCAGAAGTTCTGTTGGAGTCTGACAGGAGCTTTCAGAAGCCCGTCATTCAAGGGTCCATTGACCAGTCATTTGGGATTGTCATTAGCCAAATTATCCAGTCAGAGTTCAAGGTGGGAAATATCTACCCATCATTGATAGCCAGATGTTTCAGGGTCAGGATCCATGTCTGGTGGCTTTGTAAGCACCTTACTATCTAACTATATCACACACAAAATTACGTTTCATAAAATGATGTAGCTTTTTGCTTTTGCTCACAGAGAATAAAATGCTTTTATTTTTAATAGTAGGGTGTTATAAAACTTGGGCTAATTTGACAAATATAAGTATTCTAGTACTTGGAATTCTGGTTGGATCAATATTGCAAAGGAATCTCTTCAGAGATTTCCACTGTTAGTGAAATCTCTCCTTCTTTCCACTGTTAGTCAAAACTAGGTTAATCTAGGGATATCAATGCAAGACAAGCATTTGTGGCCATATGGCTATAAAATGTATTTTTCTAAAGCTCACAGTGAATATTTACTAATAGAAGAATTTAAAATAAAATAAATTATATGAATCCTTTCATACCACAGTGAAATTAAGTATAGATACATAAGAAACTATAGCTGAAAAATCTCCAAATACCTGAATATTAAACAAAACATTTCTAAATATCACATAGGTAAAAGAAATTTCAAGATAAATAAAATTTTTGTATTTTTAAGTATGTGAAAATGGTGATATAACTTATTCAAATGTGTGAAATTCCACTGTGGGTACACAAGAGGAGATTCATAGCATTGAATGCATAACCTAGAAAATAAGAAATACTTAAAATTAATAATCTAAATTTCCAGCTTAGAAAACATAAAAAATGGAGAGCAAATTAAATCCAAATAAACAAGAAAAGAAATAAAAAGTAAAGTGGCAATCAGTGAAATTTGAAATATTAGTAGTAAAAATTTATAAAACCCAATCTGCATATTTAAAAAGATGAATAAAATTGGTAAGCCTCAGGCCAAGATAGCAAAGGAGGAAAAGGAAAGAGAACATAGTGACAAATTACTAATTCAGAAATGAGAAATAGGACATCACTAGATATCCCATGAGCATTACAAAGACAATAAAAGAAAATTATAAACATTTCTGCTCACAAACTTGATAGTCTAGATGAAATTCGAATAAAATACAGAACATGCTAAATCTCACAGAAGAAAAATATTATCTATGAATATGAATAGTTGTATCTATTAAAGAAATTGAATAAAACATTTTTTTGAAATAGAAAGCAGTCAGTCCAAACGTGCTCACTAATGATTTATACCAAATAATCAAAGAAGAGTATAATAGTTATCTACATTATCCTCCAGGAAATAAAAGCAGAGAGAATTTTCTTCTAATTTAATTGATGAATTAGCATTGTCTAATTATCTAATACCAAAAGCTAGATGAAGACATTAATAATAAAATTGGAAATATTTTTCTCAAAATTCAAATAGATAATATTACATCTTTAGTTCTGGCACTAAACCATCTAGCCTGTTTGGCCTAGTACCATCATCATGTCCCCCTGAGCACTACTTAGGAGACCTCTCAAAAAAAAATCAACCTGAGGTTATCTATATATTTAATCCAATTATCATCAATTTCTTATCTAAGGTTGTTTAATCAATCCAAGCACTGAAGGGTTTTGAAGGTGGTTATCCCAAAAGCTTTTAACGTTGCCAGTATAAGGAAGCAGAGCATAAGGGCAGACACCATCATACTATCTCAATAAATTTTGATATATAATCACTGGAATGTTAATTAGCTATTATTAAAGATGAAATCGTACCTTTAAAAGTAACATGGTTTGAACTTGAATATAATAAACAAAGAATTCTCATACTCTTTTTGAAGAAAAAAATTTTCCAAATAAATAATGGAACCAATATCACCCTGACACCAATGTTAAGACAATACATCACAGAAGAATAACCAATAGTTTTGATGAAAATTGATTTAAAAAATCAACAAAACAAAATATGAACAAGTTGAATTCAACATTATATTAGAAGAATTATATAAATTAATGGAGTTTCTGATAGGAAAATGAGGGTGTTTAAATTATACAAATCTTGGGGCCAAGTAATAGTATAGGCAGTAGGTGTTTGTGTTGCATGCAGCTGACATGAGCTCAAACCCCTGGAATCCCTTATCATATCCTGAGCAGCACCAGGAGTAATTCCTGGGTAAGTGCAGAGGCAGGAATAACCCCTGAGCATCATTGGGTGTGGCCTTAAAAGCAAAATAATAATAATAATAATAATAAAGTGTAATAAAATAAAACGTTAAAATCTGAAGAGAAAAAGGTTTGGGGAAGGAGACAAGAGGAAAGGAATATTTTTTTAAAGAACTAAAATAGTAAATAGACAAATTTGCAATTAGAGTTGAATATTTCAATGTTCAGCAATCAGAGCGAGTTAATAGATAGTCAACAAAAACAGAAAGATCTGACTTCAGGGTACTGACAAAATTTATAAAACTTGAAAAGAGGCACTTCTTTCAAAGGAACTATAAATTTGGGGTCAGGAGATTTAGTCTCCTGAGCTTCAGTTTCTTCCTCTTCATAAAGATTATTATGAGGATTAATACATATTATAGCAGATGTGAAAGTGCTCACTCATGCAACTCAACATTCTTATATAAACAGGCACAGAGCAAAAGATGAAACAATTCAAATCTGCCTTGAAAACAGCCTGAAATACCCATATTGCTGAAAAGGATTTGGGAAGAATCAACTAGTTCTGGGAGGTTATTATAGAGAATTTGGGCTAAGAGGTCAATAGTAACTTCAGAATTTGTTATTGGTGTTATGGAATGCAAAAAGGGGTCAGGGTGCCTCTTAGAAAAAGGATAGCACTGTAGGACTGCCGTGCTATTGTTCATCTAATTGCTCCCATGGGAGCTAGTAATGTCTCCATTGTGAGACTTGTTGTTACTGTTCTTGGCATATCGAATATGCCACGGGTAGCTTGCCAGGCTCTGCTATGAGGGTGGGATACTCTCGGTAGCTTGCTGGGCTCTCCAAGGAAAATGGAGGAATTGAACCCGGGTTAGCCGCGTGCAAGGCAAACTCCCTACCTTCTGTGCTATCGCTGCAGAACTAACTTATCACTGTATCACTGTCATCCCGTTGATCATTGATTTGCTCGAGTGGGTGCCAGTAACGTCTTCATTCATCCTAGCCCTGAGATTTTACTAGCCTCTACTTACTTGTCCTTCCCAACAGTGCTACATTAGAGGTTCTTTCAGGGTCAGGGGAATGAGATCCATCATCGTTACTGTTTTTGGCATATCGAATACGCCATGGGAGCTTGCTAGCCTCTGCCGTAAGGGCAGGACGCTCTTGGTAGCTTGCTGGGTTGTCCGAGAGGGAGCTCTAGATTATAAGAGTTCACGTGGCCACCAATGCGGCCGCATGCTTCTGGGAGCTTTGTTTTATAGTCTCTGGATCTTGGCCATTGATGGGATTACATGAGTCACTGAGACCAAAGATCCAGGATTGGAAGCCATCGGCTTGAAGTTTATAGGCTAAAACAATGGAATACAGAGGCAGAGATCAGAGAAAAGCTGAGGGCTAGGAGGCAACACCTCTGTGACTGACTGCCTGAAATGCTGAGTCTCCTAAACAGCTGATGGGCTGTAAAATAAACTCTGAGCATCTGTCACTCCAAGGGCTGCCTGTTATATCTTCCTCCTCCAATTTAAACTTGAGGCAATTAATCAAATGAGACAAAAAAAAAACTCCCAGAGATTTGTCCTTTTTTTCTGTACTAACCCAGCTTCCTCCCTAGGTCTTTCTCCAAGGTCTTCATAGAATACCTTAATGAACCTTTTGGAACTTTGACCAGCTGTCACCTTCAGCAAATATCTGTCAAGGGAAGTCTTCCAGTGTGTGTTATCTAACAAGCTGGCCATGTAAGCTGTTATTGAAATAGGGTCTGTAGACATGAAGCACATGATAACCGCTCTGGGATAATTATAGGCAAACATTTCAAGGCATTTCTTTTCAAGATTTTTCTTTGTAATTCCAGGACCATTGACCTCATTAACTCTGAGGCTCTCAACAAGATTTGAGCTCAGTTCCTTCTCAATTGTCAGAGGTAAGCAATAGCCTTTCCTTTCTGCTCTAGTTGTGTCTTGGGTTTTCTGTGACAGGTATAGTTACAAACCCTTACATTTTTCAATTTTTTTCAAGGTCAATGAATTTCAAAATGTGAGTGCTAAAACACAATTTTGAATTTTCTTTTATTATTGATTCTTGCTCCCCATAACTTTGCCAACATCTAGTAATTCTCTGAATCAACAAGGCTGTGGGGAGTTCTTTTTGCTGGTCCTCTGATTTCTGCTTTGAGTAAGTAAATACCAGGACAATTCATCCACATGTTTCATTCCCCAGTGGTCAAGCTGACATCCTCCACCAGCATGTGTCAATATTAGCTGCCCTAACAGAACATAGACTTAGGGCTGAGGTGTCCACAGGGATTGGAGTCAAGAGCTCTTGGCACCAATAGAGTCCGTTTTAATGTATATTCACAATTCAATTACGAAGTTGGGAAATGCTCTTTTCCACAGAAACAAATGCCAGTTCTGTGTGTATCTTGGGGGTATCTGTATACCTTCATATAAACAAAGAGTACCCCCAGAGACCAAGAACTTCATACTAAATAAAATCTTTGATTTGAGTTACTCAGAGTCCAATTCCACTTTAAAACATTGGCTCATTTTTCACACACTTTTATTAAGTTCCTTGTATAGAATTGTGCTAAGCATTGTGCAAAGAAAATTAGAAAGATATGATTCTAATCTCTAGGCATTTATAACTAAAGAAAATAATGTCATTGGAGACAGAGGGAATAATTCAGGACATAGGAGAAATTTGAAAATTAGTCCATAGCACTGTAGATGAATTAACTACAAAAGTAAATGTGCTATTAGTTCTCTACTAACAGCAACAGAACCGCCTTTCCTGTCTGAGGATGGAATTTTATACAAAAATGTATCATTTGTATCACCTATCATCCTTGTTCATCAATTTGCTCTAGCGGGCTCCAGTAACATCTCTGGCAGCGCTATACAAAAATGTAGCACTGTAGCACTGTCAATCTGTTGTTCATTTATTTGCTCAAGCAGGAACCAGTAACATCTCCATTGTGAGACTTGTTACTGTTTTTGAGATATCGAATATGCCATGGGTAGCTTGCCAAGTTCTGCCGTGGGGGCGGGATACTCTTGATAGCTTGCCGGGTTCTCCAAGAGGGACGAAGGAATCGAACCTGGGTCAGCCATGTGCAAGGCAAATGCCGCTTTGCAAGGCAAACGCCCTATCCACTATGCTATCTCTCATAAAGTAAATTTATTGGTCACTGAATCTAGTCTTTCTTATTCTTTATTTGCCATTTTAACATGATAAACTAAGCACAAGAAAAGTTTTTAATTAATAACATACATCTGTTCTAACATTCTGTAGGAAGTACACTGAGTAGAGAGATTCTTAAGGAAGATTCTTTCCCTTCCTTAACAACCTTAGCATGGCTAATTCCTATGTATCCTCTCTTAATTAGCTTCATTATTTTCATAATTCCTACTTGAGAACCATTCTGCCTTCTCTGTACTTCATCCTAAAATCACTCAGAAAAAACAAAGGCCATTTTCAGGGAATGGCAAGGGTCATTAGGATCACCATCAGTTAAAGTGATCCTCAGGTCTTCAGAGAACCAAGAACTATATTCTATATAATACTTTTTAATAACATAACAAAGTAAGAAGTAAAAATAAGGGCTTACATCTGGGGCCTGACAAACAGTTTAAAGGAGGAGTATAAAGTTCTTATAGCTCCTTTATAGAAAAACAGCATACATATTATATTTTTTATGACAGTGAGTCATTTAGGTTGTGAATGTCACTGTGAAATAGATTTATTCTTAGAGGAGTGTATGACAGATTCGCTTCAAAATTCCTGATTATTATAAAGTCATATTTATTTAGCAGCTAAAATGGGTAACTTTGGCTCCCCCAATATCCTATGTCCCGAACTCATGCTAGATTCAGGCTGCTTCTGGTGTAGGTTGTCTTTGGTCTGTGCTGATATCTACTAGTGTAACCCTTTGATGTTCACGCTGGTTTCTCTATCCTCCCAGTCTGTCCTGATGCTCTAGAATCTCTCACTGAGTCCCAAGGTTTACCTCACAGACTGTTACCTAATGGTCCTTTATCCCTTTGGCTTTCCTTGGTTTTCTAGACATAGCCAACAGTTATTCCTGGGTAAAAACCACTGTTGTCTTGCAGTCTGCTTCAGAATACGTGATTGGTAAAGAGGAAGTTGGGTAAAGGGGACAACTTCCTTTTCTTTTTTACTATTTACTACCCCCAGCCGTTTTCATTTATTTATTTAACTGGTTACCATGTGTTCCTTCTATCCCTTCTGCTTCCATCTAACATTAACATGCTAGTTCAAATTGGAAGAGAGAGGGAAGTATCTAAAATCATTGTTGGGAGTCAACCAGAGAATTAGAACAACATCTCAGATCTTACATGGGACCAAAGACTCAGGAGGTCATTGCAGTCATTAGTTTGGATCTTCTCTAATAGAATCTGTGCATCTATTATCATATATTTTCAGTCCCCTAGAATACCGTGCTTTATTGTATTTCTGCTCCTGTGTGGGAAACAGGCTTCTTTCATGACATGACTAGAAAGAGTCAGACACCAGTCCTGTTCTGAGTCATGTCATCTTCTCATAAACTGCAACAGGGCAAAATAAAAGACCCTGCTGTTTCTGGAACCTATGTATTTCATCCCACAAATTGCACAAACTTTCCTGCATCCTTTGTTTTGCAGAATCTCAAAGATTCAGTCCTCCATGCTGTTGACCTCCAAAGCAAATTACCAATCTCCTCAGTGAAATTAGGGTTTTCAAAAATCTAGGTGTATAACTTGTAAGAAATGTCAACTTTTGGTCCAGAAATGCAAACTATTGCTGAGGTAAAGAGTTCAGAAATCTGCCTACTCACCTTAAATGATAGAAGAGGAAAATTCATGAAAATACATGAAAACATACATTGTCATAAGAGGAAGATTATAGGTATTATGTGGATACAAAGGTAGGGGTATAATTCTACTAAGAGCCCCAATATGGTTTCACAGAAGAAGTATATTATGATGAGTTTTCAGATATACTAAATCTACATTTGAGCTTCAGAAATATATACTCAGAAAATTTGGAGAAACCTGACTACATTTTTCTTCCCAATTCACAAATTATATTCCAGTTAATCCTGTACTATAACAAAAAAAACACATTTTTTACAATATGGTAATATTTTAGTAATTAATGCTATATAAAAGCACAGAATGGATTAACTACTTTAAAAGTTTTCTGACAACCAATTACATATGTCCATATGCGCACAAAATGTATACATATGTGTATCACTGTATCACTGTCATCCTGTTGTTCAATGATTTACTCGAGCGGGCACCAGTAATGTCTCTATTACACTCAGTCCTGAGATTTTAGCAGCTTCTCCTTACTCATCTTTCCCAACGATTGGAGACTATTACAGGGTCAGGGGAATGAGACCTATTGTTACTGTTTTTGGCATATGGAATACACCACGGGTAGCTTGCCAGGCTCTGCCATGCGGGTAGGATACTCTCGGTAGCTTGCTCAGCTCTCGAGAGGTATATATATATATATATCTGTTACTGTATTTTGGGTATTAGTACACCACGGGGAGCTTGTCAGGCTCTCTGAAGTGGGCAGTAGACTCTCAGTAGCTTGTCAGGTCCTCTAAGAGGGAGAATTAGGCTATTAGATGTCGTGCGGCCGCAATGCTTCCAAGAGCTTGGTTTTATAGTCTATGGATGTGGGCCATTGATAGGATTACACGGTACCGGGGGCAGTCTCTGGGTGTGACTGTCTAGCTACTGGAAAATGGGAGATCTGGGTGGAAAATGCCCAGTCCCAATCCGAGCAGCCTTGGAGATCTTGGCCCCTGGTCCCACACACCTGGATTCCTCTGTCAGCTCCCCCATGCGTGAGACTCGTCCAAACATGTGGAGAGTGGCCTGAGCATGGTTATGGCTGGGTTCCAGAGATCCCAGTATATATGTGTGTGTGTGTGTGTGTGTGTGTGTGTGTTTGTGTGTGTGTATTCATGTATATGAAAGTTTATCTGGAGGAATTATAGATCAAGTTAGTACTTGATAGTTCCTGCTCCTAATTGTAACATACATAGAGACTGACATAAGTTGGAGTGACTGAGTGAAATCAAATACACTGAACATCCCATGTTCAGTAATTAATAGCTTGTCAAATAGGAAGGTAGTGATGCACTCAAGTAAAATGTCTAAGAATAATTATACAGTGGCCGGGTTAGGGTTCAATAAGTGATACTGTCTTATTGGTCCAGAGGTTCTGACATTACCTGTCAAAATCAATTTATAACAGAAATGACTCATCTACCCTTTTCATTCCAAGATCAAATGTGTGTCCTCTGCTCTGGTAACTTCTAACTTTCTTTGGAAAACTGACAAAGTTAAGGTATAATTAACATGATGATAAATTACATGAAAGTCATTATATATTATCTGATTCTGAGATAATCTATTCCATCCTCTGTCATTTGTCTCATTCTCTGTGGCTTTATAGGATCAATACAGGTACTGCCATAAACTAAAATACAATGTTCCTTCAGAGGGAAAACTCAAAACCTAATTTTTGTAAAACAGCACATGGGAAGAAAGAAAAACAATGAATGTTAAGTGTCTTTAAGATATAAGTTGACAAGGTGCAACATCAGTTTATGAACAAATAAATGTTCAATAAAATGGGGATTTAAGCCACTTCCCTCAACATTGTTAAAGTCACTTATCACAAGCCAACAGCAAAACTCATATTCAGTGATTAAAGACTGAAAGCTTTTTTTCTCTAAAATCTGGCACAAGACAATAGTTGCCACTCTCACCACTACTATTCAATATAGTTCTGGAAGACCTGGTCATAGCAATTAGTCAAGAAAGACATGAAGGGCATCAATATTGGGAAAAATAGTAGTGGGACTCTCACTACTTGCAGATGGCATGAAACTATACTTAGGAAATCCTAAAGACTCTACAAAAAAAAAGCTTCTGATAATAACAAACTTGTACAGTAAAGTAGCTGGCTATAAAATCAAAGTGCAACTACCTATGGCAAAATAATGAAATAGAAGAGAAAAAATACTTTTTAAAAGTCCATTCACAGGTACCTGGGAATCAGCTAAACAGAAGAGGCAAAAGGCTTATATAAACAAAACAAACAAAAAACCCTATTAATAACTAGTAAAATAATTATAAGAAGACACAAGAAAATGGAAATAGAGCCTTTGTTCTTGGACTGGTGGAATTAATATGATAAAAATAACAATCTTTATTATACAGATTCAATGCAGTCCCTATAAAAATACCATGGTATTTTTTCAAAGACACAGATGAAACACTGTTGAAATTTATATGGAGTAATAACCTCCCTATCGCCTCCCCCCCACTGTGCACACACACACACACACACACACACACACACACACGCACGCACACACACATAAATAGCCAAAGCAAACCTAGGGAAAAATAAAGTTAGGAACATTTGCTTAGGCAAATTAAAACCACATTATAAGTTACAGTAATCAAAATAGTGTGGTACTGGGAGGAAAAGGATAAACTCTCAAACCAATGGAATAGAATTGGGAGTCAAGAGACAGATTCTCAGGTCCATGGACAGTTACTCTTTGATAAATGAGCAAAAGTATGAAGTGTTCTCTTCAACAAATGTGTTGAGAAAACTGGTCAATCATATGCACTGTAGCACTGTAGCAATGTCGTCTTGTTGTTCATCAATTTTCTCCAGCGGGCACCAGTAACATCTCCATTGTGAGACTTGGTGTTAACTGTTTTTGGCATATCGAATATGCCACAGGTAGCTTGCCAGGCTCTGCCGTGCAGGCAGGATACTCTCAGTAGCTTGCCAGTTTCTCCAAGAGAGACAAAAGAATCGAACCCGGGTTGGTCGTGTGCAAGGCAAATGCCCTACCCGCTGAGCTATCACTCCAGCTCTGGTCAATGATCCCACTGTTCATCGATTTGCTCGAGCGGGCACCAGTAACATCTCCATTGTAAGAATTGTTGTTACTGTTTTTGGCATATCAAATATGCCATGGGTAGCTTGTCAGGCTCTGCCGTGCGGGTGAGATACTCTCGGTAGCTTGCCAAGCTCTCCGAGAGGGGTGGAGGAATCGAACCTGTATCGGCTATATGCAAGGCAAACACCCTACCCACTGTGCTATCACTCCACCATTTTTTGCATATGTTCAATCATATTCAAAAAATAAATGAACGGATATGTTCAATCAAATGAAAAAAATAAATAAACAAGTAAACTCATCCCTTTCTAACATCATGTGTAAATGTCAATTCAAAATGAATTTCAGTCCTCAGTATCATACTTACAAATTGGGAGTGAATATTTACTCACCACTCATTTAATAAAGTGTTAATATACAAGATACAAAAATCACTTGTAGAACTTTATGACTAATGCCCCCCATAAATAGAAATCTCTTCAAAGAAGACATATAGATGACTGAATGGTATACAAAAGAAATGCACGGCATCACTTACCACTAGTTAAATGCAAATCAAAATAACAATAAGACATCATCTTATACTAATGAGACTGGCACAAACAACAAAAACAATCTTGAGATGAATGTAGTGGGGAAAAAACCCTAATTTATTGCTGGCAGGAATGTCAACTGGTCTTGCCTTTTTGGAAAACAACATAGGCACTTTTCAAAAATCTAGGAATTGAGTTTTCATATGATTCAGCAATTCCTCTTAACCGCCAAAAAAGAATCTATTCAGAGAAGACATTTTCACTCTTATGTTCATTGCAGTATGATTCACTGTATGTTCACTAAAAATAAATTATGAAAGGGCAGCACGCGGCTGTCTCTCTCTGCCACCTGCGTTCATTAGTCTCAGGCCACTTTCCCCACCTCGGGGAGATCGATGGCGATAGGCAGGTGAAGGAAGGAACAAGAGCCAGGCTGGTCAGTGTCAGTTGCAGTTTATTCCTTTCCCATCCCCATTCTCTTCTGATTCTCCTCTGCTTCTTCCTCCTGCCTCTGGATTCCCCAACTCCCTCTTATAGCTTAGTTAAATCCCAAAGCATGAGGGGTTGGGGCTTACACATAGGTGTGGTTACAATCAATAGAGGCAAAGTCTTTCCCCCAGGGGATGTTTCTTCTCGGACAGATACTCATTCAGCAGGACAACTCTCCCAAGACTGACATTTCAACTATGGGTGTGTTTCTCCTCTCCTTAGTCCAAAAAACATATAGGTATTCATAATAAAAATTTTGTATGGACAGTCAGAGATACATTCAGCTTATAGAATTTCTCTTCTGGGGTTGTCTCAATCTCAGACTGCAGTGCTCAGGCCAGATTAGTCTTTCCTATCCCAAGCAGGGACTTAGTCTCGTCGTTACTTTTGGATCATGACAGCATTTGTCCAAGACCATGCTCTCAACTCATAGTTGAGTATAGTAGCGCTTTGGCCTGGCCCGTTTTGATGCCAGGGTAGGTCACAGCTTTCCCTAGGTCCATTCAGTCCCTTGTTGGGACCCTGCTTTTGGGGTGCTAAGAACTAAGAGCAACTGAGGCTTAAGTCAAGGAAGCAGATGCCATGGAGTGCGGATTGTTCGGAGACAATTTACTCCCAAATTACAAAAGCATAGTATTAATTGTCTTCCATTGTCTATAAAGAAAGGACATTGCTTTAAAGTAAACTATTCAAAAGACATAAGGAGAGGAAAAAGGCAATATTTCACTCATATATATAAAAATCATAGATTTCTGAGGAATCTGACCTTACAAGTTAACAGAATCTGATTAGGGGAAAAGCTGATTAACTGGTTGGGGAAGAGAGCATGGAGAAGTGGTTACAGATAAACACAGAAGAATGGGAGTGACTTGGGAGCACTGTGATGGGTGTAACCTGATAAACCTGAGCTCCTTGTGGCAAGGGAGAAAGGACTAACCAAAGATATCCTACAATTCATGACAGCCAAAATCTGGAAACCCAAATGTCCAAGAACAGATGACTGCATAAAGTATCACTGTATCACTGTAACACTGGCATTCCATTATTCATCGATTTGCTCGAGCAGGCGCCAATAACGTCTCCATTTGTCCTGTTGCATGCTAGTGTAGCCCGATGGCACATTGGGGCTCTTTCAGGATCAGTGGAATGAGGACCGTTGTTGCTACTCTTTTTAGCATATCAAGTACACCACAAGTAGCTTGCCAGACTCTGCCATGCGGATGAAGTAAATATATAGAAACACAATTGAATACTTTCCAGAATTAAGAAAAGATGAAATCATGCAATTTGATGTTACAGGGATAAATCTGGAGAATATAAAGCTATGTGAAATTAGTCAGAAGGAGAGGAAACGACAGAATGATGTCTTTTAAAACATTTTTTTATTAGTCAATCACCATGAGTTACAGTTACAAACTTATGAACTTTCGTGTTTGCATTTCAGTCATACAGTGATCATTTACCCATCCCTGCACCAGTGTCCATTCTCCTCCACCAATGTTCCTAGTATCACTCCCACCACCCACACCCCATCCCCCACCACCCCACCCTCCCCTCCCTCTGTGGCAGGGCATTCCCTTTTGTTCTTTCGCCTTTTGGATGTTGTAGTTTGCAATAGAGGTATTGTGTGACCAGTATGTTCGGTCTATAGCAGAATGATCTCTTTTATATGCATAATATAAATAGTAGGGGAATAGCAAATATCCAAAGGCAAAAGAAACAGAATAGTTAGTAGGAAGCTTACCCCGGAGAGAAATGGAGTGAAATAGGTTGGTGAGGCAGCAGGCAGTGATGAGAGGGACTGGTATAATGGTGGAAGGAAGTGGATACTCAGGTGGTGCTAGAATGCTAAATGCATAGAACCCTATTCATTAACAGTATTGTAAACTATGGCGCCTAAAATTAAAATAAAGGAAGAAAGAAATCACTGTATCACTGTCATCCCGTTGCTTGTTGTTACAGCGGGTAGGGTGTTTGCCTTGCACGTGGCCTACCCAGGTTCGATTGCTCCACTCCTTTCAGAGAGCCCAGCAAGCTACTGAGAGTATCTCATCTGTAAAGCAGAGCCTGGCAAGTTACCTATGGCATATTCAATATGCCAAAGCAGTAACAATAAGTCTCACAATGAGAGATGTTACTGGTGCCCGCTCAAACAAATCGATGAGCAACAAGATGACAGTGATTTAAGATTATTTTAAAGACTCATTCTACCAATCGGCTTCTCTTTTGGATTAAACCATTCAATTGAAAGTGCCTTGGACTGCCAGAAAGGAATTGTTTCAAATGTCTTAGGAATCTGCAGAGACCCTAGTTCCAGTAGCAGAAGCAGAGGTCCAGTAAATGCTGCAAAATTTAGAAAACTTAGTTTATTTGTTCAATCTGCACTTCTTTGTTTACTGTGTCCAAGTCTGCAGATATGAGATCTGTTACTGAACTTCTTTAAGTTTTCTCATCTCTAAACTAGGGGCTTAAATGGAATAATTTGTTAAAGTTCTTACCAACCACAGTGATTGGTAGGTATTAGGTATTCAATAAGATGTTATCACTGTGCTAAACCACAGTGCAAAACATTATTAAAGTAAGTGGCTCTCATAGAAGCAGGTTGGTGTGGGGATGTGGTGAAAGGAAGCGGACAGTAGTGAAGGGATGGATCAGTGTCGAAATATTGTGTGCCTGAAACCCAATCATGAATAACATAAATTCATGGTTACTAAATTTAAAGGTTAGTTATCATAACTACACTAACATCACTCAGATAGAAGGACCAGGAACATGACAAAAGTAGGACGGAAAATGAGAGAACCTGTGCTTAAAAACTGAGAGCTATAGTGAAAAATTTACTAGAAAGTTCAATGGTTTCAAAACGATTTCTATTATGTTGTCTAGGTCAAAAGAGATTTATAACTTATATAATGCTAGAAGCAATTTCATTCTTCAGAAATTTAATTCTACATCCTCAACCTATGTACGCACCATTAAACAAGCTGTTTATTACAATACTCCGTGGATGAAGTCATACTATATAATCTGGTATTTCAAATGCTACTCATAATAATTTTGCTGTGTTCTATGCAAGGAACTACTTTTTTTGAAAACGTCTAAACAAGTCAGCACTTTATACAGAAAATTTCACTTTATAGAAAAATAGCTCATGCTTCAAATACAGTATAAGGCTTACTTTAATTTGGACAGCTATGGAATAAGGCCGTATTAATTATTGAGAGTTTTGAACTATGTCTTGAGTCAGTTAAGATCTCAGCTCAGAGGCTGGCTCTGTGTAAGATTGACCACTGGCTATGCTCAAGAGACTGTAAGTAGTGCTAAGAACCAAACCGAGGTCAGCACATGCAAAAAAGTACCTTACATCCTATACTATTTCTGCATCATAACACTTGTAATTTTGATGTATACAGTTACCTCATCTGACCACCACAAAAGTTTCCAAATTCCTCCACCAATAATTTTTGTAGTGACATTTATTGATTAAAGAAATTTATTTATTACATTAAAGGAACTATTGATTAAATTAAAGTTTGAATTTATTTATTTATTTATTTTATTATTATTTTTAACAGCACTGTGCAGCTTTATTATAACCATTCAAGTAATGGTTATAATAAAGTAGTAGCATCTGGTAAGATTGGGATGGAATTGGGATTTTTTTTAAGATTATTGGTAATATATATATATGTGTGTATATATATATACATATATATACATATATATACATATATATATATTGAATCACCATGTGGAAAGTTACAAAGTTCTCAGGCTTATGTGTCAGTTATACAATATTCAAACACCCCTCCCTTCACCAGTGCCCATATTCCACCACCAAAAACCCCTGTATACCTCCCGCCCCCCACCCCCCCACCCCCAACTGCATAACTGATGAATTTCACTTCATTTTCTCTTTACCTTGATTACATTCCATAATTCAACACAAAACTCACTATTGTTGTTGGAGTTTCCCCCCAAGAAAGACAGCCCTACTGCCAAGGAAGCATTTGATAATTAGTTTTCCATTGCTGAGAATGAGGAGATATGTTCCAAGTACATAACTCCTTTTTTTCCCGTTTTTCCTTTTCCATTTTTTTTCCCTCATCCCCCTTCCCGAGCCTCATAGTATGGTGGACGCCATGCCCCGTTTCTCCCCGAAAATGAGAAACAACCGGGAAAAAAGGAATATTTACTCTTCTCGGCCTGTGTGGGGCTGTTGCTTAGTTCACAGTCCAGAGAAATGGCTGCTACTTTGATTACCTTCAATATTTCAACAAAAAACTCACTGTTATTATTTGGAGTTTCCCCCCCAAGTCAGACCTGCTAAAAAGGAGCCGTTTCACATTGCTGACAATTAAGAGATGTTAATTGGTTTGGGATTTCTGTATAAAGTCCAGGGAAAATTCTGCCAGAAATTGCATAGCCCATCTCACAGTCCCAGTGCATTGCTGTAAGAAGCTGCACTGGATCCCCACATGTGTTAGGTTTCTGGAATCAAAGTCTTTAGGCGGAGAGGGTCCATTTCGCTCTCAGCAGCTCCAGATTTATCTGGGCCGAGGGCGTGCCAGTTACACCCACTTACCATGGTTCCCTTGGAGCCCCAAGTGTGAAAACCATATACCTCTGGGTTAGGAGTCTTAGAAAATGGCTCCTGCCATGTGGATATTGCTGCCGCCACCATTTTCTGTGCAGAAAGACAGGGTGGAGAGGAAAGATCCATCCCCGGGCAGCACGGAGTTGTAGCCTAGCTCACAGTCCCAGTTCATTGCTGTAAGAAGCTACGCTGGATGCCCAAATATGTTAGGTCTCTGGAATCAAAGTCTTTAGGCGCAGAGGGTTCCTGGAATTGGGATTTAAAAATGAACAGATATTCAGCATCTAATAACAGTTTGAAAGAAGCCACTACCTTCTCTTCACAAACATGTTTCACAGAGCCAATACAGTACTAGCCACTAACTTGGTACACCAGGTGTACTGAAGTAGAAAAGATGCAACAAGAAAAACAGCTACATTAGAAAGACTTCAACACTTTAGAAAAAGAGTAAAACACTTTTTGTTTCTCCTCTTAGCCCCTAAAACAACATTATACAGTCTGACCTACCTATACAGTCCTACATCAGCTTCTAGAATATTTGTCAGGAGGGCAAAAATAAAATGACACTGGCCAGTACAGTCTTTGGATATTTAGGAAGGGGAGGGGGAGAAGTCAGTTTTCAGAACAAATTAGTCAGCTTCAGTCTCATCAGCAGGATCTTTGGATTCTTTGTTCTTCCACACTTTTTCAACATGCTTGTCCTTCGCTCGCAAATGCTCCTGTTTGGCAGCCATCTGTGCCTCTCGGTTTTCTTTGTTGGCTTCCATTTTGTGGGTCAGTTTCTCTTCCGCCATTTTGCTGAAGTTGTTGTTCTCTTCTATCGCTTTTTGAAGCACTTCTTTCTCGTGCTCTCGCTTCTCAGCAAACTGCTTCAAGACTTCAGCTTCATGGGACTTTCGTCTTTCTTCTGTAGCTTCTAATTTCCTCTGGATTTCCTCCAGAGAAAGATTCATCTTCTTTGGGGGAAAAGGGTGAATTCAGGGACAGATTCTTTTGATCGAGGGCTAAGAATCAGTTCAAAAGCCTGGCCAGTTGCATGTTTCTCCAGTTCTTTCACCTGGATATCAGAAGAAGCCATAGTGAAGAGAGGACAAGAGATTGGCAGTGTTATCTACTCAATCCACTGGCAAGGAAAGCCCTGCTAGGTCTGACTCTCCTGGTCACACTCTCGAATTTATTTATTTTAAAACATTATGATACAGAGTATGGTAGTTTTTTCATCAGAAAATCCTGAATATTTTAGTAATCCAGTGTTTAATACGTCACTGTGTCAGGATATGAATGATATGAATTTAAATAAGAATTTATCTTAATTATTATTTAGGGTTACATTTGTTTTTTTCTCTCCTTACCTATTTTTACTTTTTTTTAAATGTAGGAGTACTGCTTTTTATTCAGTCACTGATTATGATGATAGAATTGGGCGTGAACTCCATATTACTTTTGGTAAAAATTTTTAAAAACTTTAAAAAATTGAATATCCAGGAGATAGACCATTACAAAATTGTTCATAATTGTTGAAATGATACAGCTCCCATCCCTCCATTAGTGTACATTTTCTACCACCAATATCCCATTTCCCTATCACCATCCCCCAAAACCCCACCCCTTCACTTCCAGTCTCTCTCTGTGGCTCTCTCTCTCCTTTTCCTTTTGTGCATTATGGTTTGCAATACAGGTGCCAAAAAGTCATGGTGTTTATTCAGGGCATTTGGTATTTTTATTAGGACAGTAAGGCTGGAGCAGCTTTTGAATTGGGTTCCCACTTTGAAGTGTGGATGTGATTGCCTAAGTTTCTGGAGGTACAGGGAGGTGCGAGGAGGTAGCCCATCCCAACCCCAAGAAAGCCTGGAGATTTCAGTCACAAAAACAGCATATCCAAATTTTCAGCAGATTATATCTTGGTGAGGTCTGTCCTGAGACGGTGGAGTTAGGCTGCAGGTACAGTGGCGATTTTGGATTGTGGAAGTAAGTGGCTGCTGGGGGCTCTGTCTGGGCTGGCATCAGCCCCGCTCCTATTTACCCTGGTTTGTTTAGCCATGTACAGGTCCAATACTAACTGTGGCTTTTGATATCTTTCAAGATTTATTTATGGGTCTCTGAAATAAGGCCAATAAATGAGCTTGTATAGGTGAGCCGGAGGTTGTTTGTGGGCATGGCTCCCACATACCTAACTTTTGGCTGTTTAATTTTTTTGGTGAACTTCGCCCTAAGTTGTTGGGGTTTAGCCAAAGACACAGGGGCAATTTTGGAGTATCAGGAAGCCTGAAGGCACCATCAGGCTGCTGATACACTTGCCCCGAAGGTACAGGTTGATCTGTTGGTGGCACCATACCGCCATTCTTATTTTTACTTTAAAAGGAGTAAATCCAAAAATATTTATGGGGTAATTTCTCATACAAGGTGCCCTGTTAAGCATTACCAATAGAACTTGAGGTCTGAAAACTTAAAGAACTTACATGAAATAGTATGGTTTAGGTGGGAAATAAAAGTGGATTAGGAATCAGGAGATCTATCCTTCATTCATAACTAATTCACTATTATTTCCTTGGACCAACTCTGAACTCCACCTTTTCATTTGATAGCAAAGAGAAGGGACTATTTGGCCCCTTCAGTATCTTTTATTGTGATTGATATTGTAACTAATATGAAGGCTCATGAACTTATTTTTCTATTTTTCTATCCTAGTTTCCTACTAAAAACTTTCCCAGTTCTTAGGATTACAAAGATGAGGAACATATGCCCTCTCCTCTAAGCAGCTCATACAATAGAGAAAGCAAAGGGTGATATATTCTCTACATACTATAATTATTTGTAATATAATTATCTGCATTTTAATTACAAATAACCAAGGATCTTAAACCAATGTGCTGCTTTTCCACTCTTAGAAGATAAGTGATATAAATAAAGTTATTATCTGGGACTATAGAAAAGACAAAAATCATCATATGATCTGAGCAATACTGACTCATGTTATAAAATTGGCTTTTGGTGTCACTCTTCTTATCAACTGTCATTTTAGGAATACAAAATGCTGACTCCAAAATAAATTATTTTTCCTGATTTTCTACTCTTAAGGTCATTCTATGGCCCATAATCATCAAGTTTTAATAACTTTACCTAAAAAGCTAATGCACTGACTCATTGGAACTTTGTAAAAAACTTTATCATAGAAAAGAATATCAAATGTACAATATAGGAAAATTTTATCAAACCCCTTTCTTGCTTTACGTTTTTCAACTATCTCCATCACAAGGGTCTCTTTGACTCTTAAGGCTAATATTTTAAATTTCAAACTATCTTCTCATTCAAGTAATTTCAATCCCAGCTACTTTGTACCAACATTTTTAACCTGATTTATCTCCTCTCTCTCTCTCCCAAAACACCATGAGTATTCCTCAGAAAACTAAAAATTGAGTTTCCATGAGACTTAGGGGTCCCAAAATACACAGCAGAAATGCTAACTCCACTTCTATATTCATTGTAACACTATTCACAATAGCTAGAATCTGGAAACAATTGGAGTGCCCTATAACAAATGACTCGTTAAAGAAACTATAACACATCTACACAATGGAATACTATACAGCTGTTAGAAAAAATGAAGTTATGAAATTGTCTTATAAAGGGATGGACATGGAGAGTATCATGCTCAGTTAAACAAGTAAGAAGGACAGGAAGAGACACAGAATTATTGGACTCATTTATGAAATATGAAAAAACATAAGAGACTTTATATCCAAGGATACTAGAAACAAGGTCAATAGAAACAAGAGCCAGAAGAATTGGTGCATGGTTGGAAGCCTGTCTCAGGTGGTGGGGGAGAAAGCAGTTGGGATAGAGAGGGGACCACTATGACAAAGATAGTTGGAAATGATCACTCTGGATAGTAACTATGTGCTGAAAATAGGTAAAGGAGAAAACAGTATTTGTATGGCAAACCATAATGCCCAAAGGGGTCGGGGGGGAGAGAGAGACAGAGAGACAGAGAAAGACAGAAACAGAGAGAGACACAGAGAGAGACAGAGAAAGAGAGAGAAGAGAGAGAGCGAGAGAGAGCGCACATGTGCACCAGACAGACAGAGAGACAGATAGATAGATAGATAGATAGATAGATAGATAGATAGATAGATAGATAGATAGATAGATAGATAGATAAAGAGAGAGAGAGAGAGAGAAGGAAGATGGCTACTAAAGAGTCAGGCTGGGAGAAGGGCAGCAGGAGAGAAGGGTACTGAAACATTGTCTGACTGAAACCCAACCTTGAATAACTTTGTAACTCTGTTATCATATGTGATTAAATTTAAAACATCTCCTATTTTTAATATGCTGTGTTTCTTTTTGTTGCATAAGCTCAAAACTTAAAGTCAAACTTCTCATTCCTTCTTCTCAGTTCTCATTGTTTCAACTCTGCATACACTTTCACTGTTGTGCCCGAATTTCAGATCCCCAGTTGCGGAGAGACCAAAAGCGTTAATCCACACACGTTAATGCAAAAGCAAAGGAACTACTGCTAGCTTGAGCCAGGGTCCAAGTCTCATCCAACACAGTGGAGTCTTGACAAGGACGCTGAGTCTAAGTTGCTAGCAGTTTATATAGGTTTCAAGGTTGAGAAAGTACTATGATAACAGTGATCAAGCAACAGTGGTCAGCAATTTGTTAACGCTTTATAACAGCCAGTTTGTGGTTGTTCAAAAAAATGGACATAGTGACCCCTCATGATTAGTCAGATGATCTAGCAGTTCTTTGGGCAGGTTACTCAACTAGAAGTTTACCAGAAATTGCAAGTTCAGTTTCTGGGAAACAAAAATTTAGGCCTAGTCAAAGTTAATGTTAGCTGCGGCCTGTCATGGCATCAGTTTGTCCTCACATCACCATGTGTCTCTTTATCTGCCATAAAATTTACAACTTTGTTGGTGAGAATTGGTGAAAAGAGAACTCATATATTGTTCCTGAGTATAAACTGATTTAACGATAATGAAAACCAATATGTAGTTTATGAAAAAACTAAGAACAGTACCTACTATATGATGCAGCATTTCTATTTAGGGGCAGATACAGAAAAGAACATTTCAATAGATATATATACTCAAATGTTTAATGCAGAATAACTACAAAAACAAAGATATGGAAATGCTGTAACTATCTCAACCAATAAAAACAAAAATATATGGTACATATATCTAATGGACTATTCATTAATAGGAAACAAGAATATTCTTTCATGGATCTTAAGCACAGTGTAATAAATGGGATAAGTCAGAAAAAGAAGAACCTGTTCTATGATATCACTTGTATGTGGAATTAAAAAATATTAAAACTGTTAGAAAAAAGAGAAATCTGGTAATTACCAGTGTGTGTGTATGTATGTTGGGAGGAAGAAGAATAGAAGTAACAAAGTAACAAAGTTAAATAGCAAAATCTTGCAATTATTTATTGTTTAAATCATTAATAAAGTTCTAATGCACAGTATCACAGTATAATGACCATAGCTGATAATAAAATACTATACAATTACCCTCATGGACTGACATGACAATACATTACATAAAGCAACAGACCTAGCTTCCATCTCCTGAACTCAATATGGTGTACTGAACCCTGTTAAAAGTGATTCTTGATTGTAGACTCAGAAGTAAGCCCTGAGCACCACAGAGTATGTGCCTCTAAAACCAATTACCATCATGACTATTTTTAAGTGTTCAGTTTAGTAATATTAAGTATTTATACATTTTTTGCAATCAATCTCCATAATCCTTTTTACATTAAAAAACTGAAACTCTAAACTCTTTAAACAACTCCCCACTATAATTCCTCTACAACTATCCTCTAACAACAATTATGGCTTTGACTACCCTATAGGTATCTCATATAAGTAGAATCATACCATAATTGTTGTTTATGATCGACTTATTTCACTTAGCACAATATTCTAAAACTTTATTTGTATTGTAGCATATGCCCAATTCCCGTCTTTTTTAAAAAAAGATTTCTTTGGCATACCACATTTTGTCATCGAAGTCCTAGGCAAACAGGGTGTTCAAACGCAGTACATCAAGATCCTCCGAGAGCTGTATTATGGATTCACCACCAGGATCTCACCATTCTACAAGGAAATGATCATTGACATAAAGAGAGAGGTTCGGCAGGGCGATACCATTTCACAGAAACTCTTCAGTGCCACCCTTGAGAACGTCATGCGATGACTGGAATGGGAAGGAATGGGAGTGAAGATAGACGGTGCTCAGGGGACCATATGGGATGCTGGGAATCGAACCCGGGTCGGCCGCTTGCAAGGCAAGCACCCTACCCGCTGTGCTATTGCTCCATCCCAAGAAATGATTTTATTTTAACTAATCAATAATCATAAAAACAACCATAACTAAGCTTACCAAAGGGCATAGGTGTGGGGGAGGGGACCTAGGTCCTTTCATGGAGAATAGGTGGTACTATGGTAGTCCACGTGGTGCTAGAACACTGTATTCATGAAATTCTGTAACTAATAGTATTTTATTTTTTTTTTTTTTGCTTTTTGGGTCACACCCAGCAATGCTCAGGGGTTACTCCTGGCTTTGCACTCAGGAATTACTCCTGGCGGTGCTTGGGGGACCATATGGGATGCCGGGGATCGAACCCGGGTCGGCCGCGTGCAAGGCAAACGCCCTACCCGCTGTGCTATCGCTCCGGCCCACTAATAGTATTTTAAATCATGTTACTTCAACAAATTTTGGGGGGAGGGAGGAAGAAATCATTTGCGTTGGCACACTCTTACTGAACAGGCAAAATGCCCTTTCCAAACTAAGTGCCTACCAGTCTATCATTCATCTATGCAGTTTCAAGCACATAAATAAGAACCATCCTCAGAAAACTTTACCATCCTAGAAAGCATACTCATAATTTAATTTTCATAATTTAATTAATATTTAATTTAAAATTATATCAGTTTTTATATAAATAAAAATAATTTATTTTATCTCCACTACATGAAAAGCTTTAATGACAGAGAAGAGCTCTACTGTATTTGCCACTAATCCCTTGATATTCTGTTAAAATAAAGAGGGAAGACCTGGTTGTTGTTAAGAACAAATAACTTGATATTTTTCCTTTTTTTTTAGGTGGAGACACATCCACTGGTGCTCAGGGTATACTTCTACCTCTGCTCTCAGGGATCATTATTGGCTAGGAGAGGGAGCCTGGAGTGCTGGGATGGAACCTGATCAGCCATATGCATGGCAAGCCATGCAAACCTGCTGTACTATTTCTCCAATTTTAAAAAATTTGAGCTCAGGGCTGGAGCAGTAGCACAGCAATTAGGGCGTTTGCCTTGCGTGTGGCCGACACAGGTTCGATTCCCAGCATCCCATATGGTCACCCGAGCACCGCCAGGAGTGATTCCTTAGTGCAAAGCCAGGAGTAGCCCCTGTGCATTGCCAAGTGTGACCCAAAAAGAAAAAAAAATTTCGAGCTCTTAGAATTGAATCCACTTCATATATAAACTCTCTGAAAGCTCTCTCAGTATTCCTAATCTAAGGCTTAAATCAACAAGTTTGATGGTATGTATTGATCAGTGTTGAGATACAAAGGTTAAATATCTGCTAGCGCTGGGGCAATGTAGAATCAGGCATCAGAGATTTTTATATTGTACTTTCAGCAATTAGTGCTTTTTCCCTTAATTAGAGTCAGTGTCTTCTAAATGCTCTTGGCTCAAGCTAAAACTAAATTATGATTATCTACTATTGAAAGAGTCTCATGGAACTAGTTTGAAGGAATATTGTTCAGTAGGCAGAGTACTATTATCACAGTGAGAAGTCTATAACTTCTCTCTTTTTTAATTGTTTTGTTTATTATTAATTTTCCTTCTCCATTGAACAGAATACAAAAACCAATCTCTGCTATTATAGTGACATACAACATAAAAATAAGTTAAATTAGAGGAGAACTTTAGAATGCATGGTGTAATTTTAAAGTAAAATTATAATCCATAATAAAACACAAAATGAGTTGCAGCTGTGGTTAGAAATTTTTAAAAATATCATTGAAGATAAAATTGACTAGTGAACAGTCTCCCACACACTAGGAAATCAGAACATAAATGGCAAATAAAATCACTCCATGTTATAAAAGGTTAAAGAGAAATTCATAGACCATGTAGTACAGATCCAGTTTTCCAGAATAATTATAAGAGAAAGAGAGACAGGACCAAGCTCATTTGAGCTAGGGTAGGAGAGAAACAGGAGATAAATATAAGGTCAGTGATTAAGGAGGAGGAAGGTTAAATAAAGGGAGGAACAAGAGCCACTATAAACAAGTAGGGTACCAGAAAACCTTCCAGAGAGGAGATGGGGGCTGAGAACAAAGGTAATTTTCAGAACTCAGTGAGAAGAGGCATTCAGATCCATTACCAGAAGCCTTTAACACTTTGTCCTGGGAAGCCTACATTTCTCCGAATGTGGCTTGATACTTTTCAGCAGCCCGGAGTCCCATCTTAAAGGAGTCAAATGAAGCTTTACACATACATCTGTCTTTTACCTTCTAATTTGATTATAAGCTTCCTGGGGACAGAGTCCGGCCCTGAGTCATATTTGTAAATACTACAACTTCAAGAGCTTATTTGCCATAAAGTTCTTTGTGCTTAAGAAGTACATTAATATTACACTATCTTAGAGCCCAAATGGAAATAATAATTCAGAATAACCTATAATCTGAACTCTTTATACATTTTAATATGCTTAGGATAGTTCCAGTTAACATCTGGTGAGAAAGTTTGGAAGACAGGTTTTATGATATTAATGATAGACTGAGTATTAATTTCCAGAATTTCCTGTCAATTTTGGTGCTAGCTGGCCATTGTCATTCCTGATCAAAACAGATTAGATTAATTAGATTATAAAATGTATTGTCATTAATAATATGAATGTGCATTGCAGGTGAATTTGGTTATTATATTGTTTTAGTGAGGTATTTTTTTTTCTTTTTGGGTCACACCTGGCGATGCTCAGGAATTACTCTTGGCTCTGAACTCAGAAATTACTCCTGATGGCATTCAGTGGTCCATATATGGGATGTTGGAGATCGAACCCAGGTCTTCGACGTGCAAGGCAAATGTCCTACCCACTGTACTATCGCTCCTGTCCTAGGCAAATTAATTTTATTTAGACAAAATTGTTTAGTGACCTATGAAGTGAAAGAGAGGGAGAAACAGGTGCATGCTAAGGAGAGAATGCAGACTACTTCAGAGGGGCAGAAAGCCAGGACTACATACTTCATATAGGGCAGTCTTCACGGGGAGAATGTGCACTTCAGGTCTTTACAAAATTGATTTTAAAGCAGGGCTTCTCCAAAACTACTCCCACTTAAGTAACAGTCTATTGTCAGGGTATCATAAAGAAGAGCCTTGAATTCTTGACTTTAATTTTATGTTCTTATCATGGCCTTCTGCATCTCTGGAAATTTTTCCTATTCTTTGGGTTTCTGCATTTGGATGGTGGTTTATTTTCTTCATCTTCAAACAACTCAATATTTGCATCTCAAGAGGGCATGTTTTTCTTGCTTTTGGTCTATTTCAGGTCTGATGATTAGGCAACTTTCTCTTATTTTTTATTTCTTAAAAATCTCATTGCAAGGACCTTCTTTTTACCTGCCTGGAAACAAAATAATGCACTTTATCTCTGAACCACATCCCTGGCTCCTCACCTGTATTATTTTAAAAGTTATGGAAAAGAAAAGTACAAATTTAAAAATTATATTGTTATGCTATTTCCTTTAAAGTCAAACTGAAAATTGCTCTACAAATATTAAAAAAACAAACATTTTATATACTGTAATTAATTAGGGAAATATTGCCAACTGGTTCAATAGAGGTTCAAAATACCAGATGTATGTATGTTTAGATGTATGTATATATATGATGCTTAGTTATTATTATCTTTACTTAATAATTTTCTTCTGAAGAAATTTTTTAAACTCAACATTAGCTACATAAGCATTTATATTAACAAAAATGTGACATCTTACTTAACTTTCTGTGATGTCAATATAAACTATGAAATATGAGGTTGTGTTCCATGAAAAATAAACTCCATGTGTACATGTATAAATATATGTTTTTGGAAACAAACATTTTTATGCTTCAAGAAATATGAGGCTACATCATGACTACCTTGCTCAATAAGTTAGATTTCTTGTAAAAAAATAATAATAAGGGGTAATTTTACCCTTACATTTTATTTTTGAGAGGTTGGAGCAATAGTACAGTGGGAGGAGCAGGGAGGGCTTGCTTGCCTTGCACGTGCCCGACCCAAGTTCCGTCTCTGGCATTCCATATGGTTCCTCAAGCACTGCCAGACATAATTCCTGAGTGCAAAACCAGGAACAAGCCATGAGCACTGCCAAGTGTGGCCCAGCTCCCCACTTCCTCCAATACTTTTCAATTGTTTTTTAAAAATATCCTATTTGGTATAGTAATATTGAACATGCATGTCATTTGTAGAAATTAAAAGAATAAAAGCTACATTTCTGGAAAAAAACAAGTTGAGAACTAGTCTGGCTCCTGCTGAATTTCATCCTTCACACATCTTTGAAAACAGGAGCAGTGATCCTGATTCTAAAATTAAATTTTTCAAAGTTAATAAGATAGCTGCAAAAAATTTGCCTTGGAAATAAATGATAATACTTATAATCCTATATCATCATTTAAACTTCCAAAGTTATTCATCTAAGAGAGGAAAAAATAGGAAGTTTCATAATCTGTATTTCTGAGTGCAGTAGAGGAGGATTCTGCTGTGCAATGTAGGAAAGTTTTTGAATTCTCAATGTGAAAAAAAAAACAAAATTTGATCATACTTTAAATATACAATTCAAATAAGTAAATATCTATGAACTTAAAGTTGCCAGAATATTTATATTTTCAGTATTTTATGCCAAAAACCAAAATATTAAAAGAAGGAAAAAAACAAAGCTTGAAAGCCTCTCTCTTCTTGAAATTAAACCTTCAAAATAACAGAATATGCCATGGTCTCTTATGTGAATATCTATTAAACTTGATAATAGGTGTTAGAGTGATATAAGTGGTTTTAAAAAAACAATGATGATTTTACTGAGAACCCTGTATTCTATTTCCCATGGTAGAGAGGGTTCTCAGTAAACTTAAAATTGAGCTACCATGCAATCTAGAAATTCCACTTTGGGGTTCTTACCCCAAAGAAAAATATTTATTTTAAAAGATATGCACACATTCATTGAGGCACTCAATACAATAGCTAAGATTTGGTATCAATCTAGATGTCCAACAACTGATTAGTATATCATGTAGATGTGATATATATACACAACGGAATACTATGCAGCTATAAGGAATAATGAAATCATGTAATTTACTACAACATAGAACTGGAAGATATCATGTTAAATAGATAAAATAAGCTAGAAGGAGGACAAACACAGGATAATATCACTTATATGTGGCATTTAGAGTAACTGGATAAGGAAATTCAGTGGTTTAAAGGGAGATATCTAGATCATTCTCGACCCCAGAGTAAAGGGTGGAGAAAGAAAGAAATTAAGTAAAGGGGAAGAGGAGGAGATGTATGAGAAGAATGGGGTGAGGTAAAGGGGATTTGGGTACATTAGTGGTGTTGAGGAATGTTACTGCTAAATATCCAAACCACAGAGTTAACGACAATGAAATCAAGAGACTCAAACTTTAATAACCAAATTTAAAAGATGTCAAGATGACAGGCTGTGCTGGGGCAGGGGTGTGGTGTAAGAAAGAGAACCTTGAAGCATCGATGTAGCAAAGGTGACACTGATGATGGGAGCAGTGTTGCATCATTAGCACTGTAGCACTGTCATCCCCTTGTTCATCATCAATTTGCTCTAGCAGGCACCAGTAACATCTCCATTGGGAGACTTGTTACTGTTTTTGGCATTGTATCTTAAAAATTCAACTGTTCCAAGGACAATAGTAACAGGGTCAGGAGGATTGGTGCACAGTTGGTGGCCTGCTTCAAGCGGTCGGAGAAAAGGCAGTTGGGATAGAGAAGGGACCACTATGACAAAGATCATTGGAAATAATCACTGCAGATAAGAACTACATGCTGAAAGTAGGTAAAGGAGCAAACATGATAACCCCCCAATATCTGTATGGCAAACCATAATGTTCAAAAGGAGTGAAGAGAGAGACAGACAGATAGACAGAGACAGAGACAGAGACATAGAGGAGAGAGAGAGAGAGAGAACTGATCTCTACTACACCTGGAACATTGGATCATAGGGAGCTTTATAACTGTATCTCACAGTGACTCGATTAAAAAAATACTTAGCCACGAATAACTTGAATAACTTTGTGACTCACAGTACTTTAATAAAATAAAATTTTAAAAAACCCGACAAACTACTAGTGTATTACTGAAGTAATATAAACAAACATCGTTTCTTCAACAAAAGTCCAAACCTAAAACAAAATCCATTGTGACTATAGACAAAAAATGTTCAACTTCTATCGTTTCCACAATTTCCTAAAATAACATGGAGCCTGTTTTTTCTTTTAAAATGATGATGATTGTGAACATTAATAATCCATTGAAGACCTAAAACCAAAAATACTAAAATGCTTGAGAGGATATGATTTAGAATGTGGCAGTACACAGTAGATGAGATGGAGCACATTTTGCAGAATATGCTGACATGTTCACCAAAAATCTATAAACAAGAGGTATTTTTTTGTTTTGTTTTTTTTTTTTGGCTTTTTGGGTCATACCTGGCGATGCACAGGGGTTACTCCTGGCTCTGCACTCAGGAATTACCCCTGGCAGTGCTCAGGGGACCATATGGGATCCTGGGAATAGAACCCGGGTCGGCCGCATGCAAGGCAAACGCCCTACCTGCTTGTGCTATCGCTCCAGTCCCCAAGAGGTATTTTTTAAAACCTAGATAACATATAGCAAATGTCTTCCCTAACTTATGACACATAGAAGTCTGGTTTTGTGCACTCAATACATGGGTACCAGTACTTACTGGTTTAATTCTACTTGATACTATAGTAGTAGAGAGTCTCTTGCCCACATGCCTGGCTGTCTTCCCTGGGGCCCCTCGGAGGGTATGGGCTCCAACTTCCCTCCCCACCCCGAGCAGAGATCCTGGCAGCCGAAGACCACTGGAACCTAGCTACAGCCATGCTGGAGGTCCCTCTCGACACATTCGGACAGGCCTCATGCATGAAGGTACCGGCAGAGGAACCCAGGTGTGTGTAATCCCATCAATGGCCAACATCCAGAGAGAGACTTAAAAGCAAGCTCTTGGAAGCTTTAGCCTTTATATCTTTAGCCTACTTCTCCCTCTGGGAGAAACTGGCAATCTTCTGAGAGTTTCTTGCCCACATGGAAGCTTGCAAGCTTCCCATGGTGTATTCATATGCAAAATCCAGTAACAAGCT
This sequence comes from Sorex araneus, assembly GCF_027595985.1. Classification (NCBI taxonomy): domain Eukaryota; kingdom Metazoa; phylum Chordata; class Mammalia; order Eulipotyphla; family Soricidae; genus Sorex; species Sorex araneus. The sequence continues at coordinate 110,132,087 of NC_073305.1, forward strand.
GGATCTCATTCCCCTGACCCTGAAGAGCCCCCAGTGCAACATCGTTAGGAGGGCCGATGTCAGGGTCCTGGCCATTAGACCCCGGCAAACTGGAGTATGATCCCCCAGCCACCGGACTTACTCCCTATAGGAGAGGGAGTGGGAAGGGAAGAAGCCTCTGCCCTGCCTCCCTGCGCACCGCGGCCACCCTACCACTGCCACCGAGAAAGAACCACGCAGAGGGGGGAGAGTTGGAGGTCAAGTAACTCTTGATTTTATTAAGCTCACACGCCAATATTTAAAGAAGAAATTTTAGGAAGGAGTGGGCATTATGAACATCTGGTTATCAGCTCTGAAGTAAACATTTTGCTAGGCCCTTTACAGATGTTAATTGATGATCTATGTTCCCTCCTTTTAAGGCCGGTATGCTTAGCTCAGACAACCGGTGACTTTCAAGTTTCATCCCACTATCTTCTCGACCAGGGAGCCCTTCTGGGTGGAGTGCTGGCACCGGGCCTTAGGGCCCTGTTTGAAGAGAACCTGTTTCTGTCTCTAAGGGCAGGGAATTTGGCCAGGGTCTCAGACTGGCTGCTGAGACCCCAACAGGCCCAGTCGAGATAGACTTCTAAGATCTCAGGGAAAGGACGAAATGAGATGTTACTGAGCCTGCCCGAGAAATCGGTGATTAACGGGATTTCATGATTTCGTGATTCATGACTATAGTAGCAACATAAAAACAAAACAGCAAAACAGATTTTAGCAGAGATGTTATAGCTAAAACAGTGCCAAATATATCTATATCTGTGTCTTTCTATGTGTATATATCTCAAAGTGATTTGTTTGTTCTTTATTTTCATTATTACAATGGTCTGTACATCTAAATAATGTAGCACTGTAGCACTGTCATCCCGTTGTTCATCAATTTGCTCGAGCGAGCACCAGTAATGTCTCCATTGTGAGTCTTGTTGCTACTGTTTTTGGCACATTGAATACGCCATGGGTAGCTTGCCAGGCTCTGCCGTGCGGGCGGGATACTCTCAGTAGCTTGCCAGGCTGTCCGAGAGGGACTGAAGAATCAAACACAGGTCAGCCACGTGCAAGGCAAATGCCCTACCCACCCTACCTATGGCTCCAGTCCTCTAACTTACAAAAATTATTCTTACTTCAAAAAAATTTTTATTTTCCTAAAATAAGAGCAAAGCATTCAAGATCTGGATGCACTTTTGCTGATAGACAAACCAGATGGTATCCGTTGTACATACTTGTGAAGAACTGAATCTATAATCAATAGTCCTCAAATAAACATTACAGGTTAAACTAGAAAGAGATTAACTGTTCTGATCCTGCAGGTTTGGTATCTGACTTTTCTGAGATTTTATTCAAAAGTATTTTGAATAGAATTGCTTGTAGGCATGTTGTTTATACTCCTATGTCCTCTTTCATTAAAGTTTCTTTTATACTTATCTTACAGTTGGCATTGTAATTAATGTGTCAATTCCATTACCTTTTTTAGTCTCTTCTCTTCATTCTAGTACTTTGAGACCTTATAATATGTTTAAATGTAACCTCCCTTCTCCCATTCTCGACAACTACCCTAACTTGGACAGCTACGATGCCAAAATCTAGCTATGTGCTTCCTTTTGCCAAACTTTTTAATTCACGAGTTTTCAGATAAAAATTAGATTCCTATCTCTTAATCTCACACACTCAATTTGAAATGTTCGAGATATGTGGCTTCAGCTTGCTCCAAACATTTCCTATGGTGATTTTTTAAAAATACATTCTCAAAAACAGTGACACTATTCAATAAAGGAGAACAGGAGTGCTCTTAAAGAGGAAGTGTAATTCTTAGCACTAAAATAAAATTAATCACAACAATAAATTTCACTGGCAAGGAAACAGACTCTGTGAGGCATTATGAAAATAGAGTGGAGGTAAAGAAACTAAGGAATGTTAATATGTGACATGTGGATATGTGAAAATATGCTCTATAGAGTCTGGAATTGTAGACCATAACCATTCCTTACAGAACTAAAGGCACCTACATCCTGGATTTAGAGTAGAATAACTTCTAGCAGATTCAATGAAGTGAAACATTTTTTAATTAAAGATACTATTATAAATAACAAGCTAAAATGCTAGCAATATCTATCAAGACTTAGTTTTGATGCTCATCTGTTGGATATGTATTCTTATTATGTCATGGCAATATTTATGTGCAAAATGGAAGTGTTTCTGAGCAGTCACTCATTTTTCAATTTAATTTTCACTGAAAATAAAGTGTGCTTATTTGATCACTAAACCAAAGGCTCTTTTTAAAAGAGTGACTAAAAGTAGTAATTGTAACTCTGTGCAACAAAGGAATAAATACATGAATTATCTTTTCTGAAAAGAAGGATAATCATTAAATGGTTTCTTGAAACCATCAAGCAAATAGTTATTTGAAAACTGATGATTACAGACTTTTAGTTAAGGATAGAATCAGTCAAATTCCCTTTTCATCTTTTCTAGTGAATACAGAAACCAATCCACTAACCAATTATGAATAGCAAATAGTTTAAACTTACTAATGCTAATCAACTCTTCTTTTGCACTGCTTAACTCATCTTCACTTCATTCCATAAACTCCCCACTTGATTCTATCTCAACACATTTTAGGTTGCTATCTGTGAAAGCCAAAACACAAACCTCTTTGATTTCATGTAAACATGCTTTGGCTTCTAATTGTGTACTATATTTCTGGTTGACAAATATAAAAATGATCACCAACTTCCACTATAAATGGGTGGGAAGCAGAGCTGATAGGAATAAACACATGTATCAGAAAATATTAATAAATAGGTAGTCATAGCAAATGGCATAACTCTTCTTAGAGTCAATTAAATCCTCCTTCTCCTCCACAACATATAGAGGAGAGAGGTCACTAAAAAGATAAGCTGTGAGCCTACCAATTTGGAGTTAAATTCTTTGCAGTTTCATACTGATTTAATAACTTTTAACATTAATTTCCTTGTTTTTTAAGAGGAAAATATCAATCACAGGACTTTATTCAAGAACTTGTACATTACAGAAACTGATGAAGTTCCTGGCACATTCCTAGAACATAGGTACTCAAAAATAAGCATCTTGATTGATAGCAGGAATTGCTTGAATAAAATCACTGAGAAAAACAAGGCTTTTGACCTGAGAGATAGTACAGCAGGTAGATCTCAGGTGAATAGAACTCACCTGAATTCTATTCCTTGCCTTGTATAATGTCCCCAGAACACTGTTGGTCGTGATCCCCAGGCACAGAGCTAGGAATAAACCCTAAGCATATCCCGGTACAGCCCAGAATCTCCATTCCCCAAGAAAAAAGGAAAAAGGCTTATTTTGACAATCTGCATAGATCTTTTATACCACAACTTCAAATACCAGCTTAGGGAACATTTCTGAAGATACTGCAATACTACATTCGTGTTCTTCAAGAACCTAATAGGAAAACCAGAATAGCAAAGAAATGTGAAAAATTCCTACAATAATAATATCCACAACTATGAAAAAGAGCTAGGAAAACTATTAAGTGTTCCTTTTAAAAATGTTTAGTAGGATTATTAAGGGTATCAACAAGGGATAACCAGATCCATTAACTCCTGTGAGTGAAAGCCCTAGGCAGTTACTGAGCCCATTAAATAGAAAAACAAGACAACCAGGTCAACTCAGAGTTAGTTTGAATCCAGAAGCCACAAAGTAGATACCATAAATATGTGTTTTATGCTTACCATCATATTGTTCTTGGATTTCCTGGTAAATTTGTTTTATTTGTATGAGGATGAATAATCTTTGTGAATGCAAGATCAGCTGATAAACTATTTGGAAATTATGAAAAAAAAATCCCTACAAGAAAATCTCTTGACTATGTATATGCATTTGTTGGATGACTTTGCTTATTATTTTTTTTTTCTGATTATTCTATTTGTCATTTTTTTCTTTTTTTTATTAGTGAATCACAGTGAGGTACAGTTACAGATTTATAAACTTCCGTGCTGGCATTTCAGTCATACAGTGGTTGAGTACCCAGCCCTCCACCAGTGCACATTTTTCACCACCAATGGTCCCAGCATCCCTCTTACCATCCCCACCCCATGCCTCCTCCCCCTACACCGCCTCTGTGGCAGGTCATTCTCTTTTTCTCTCTCCTTTTGGGTGTTGTGGTTTGCAATAGAGGCATTAAGTAACCATCATGTTAGGTCTATAGTTTGCTTTCAGGGTGCATCTCCCATCCTGAGAGGATCCTCCTAGCACCATTTACTTAATTCCTTCTTGATCTGAGCTGTCTTTTCTCCCAGTATGTGAGGCCGGCTTCTAAACTGTGGAGTAATCCTCCCAGTACTTATCTTTAATAATCTTGGGTGTTAGTCTCCCATTCTGTTACTTTATATTCCACAAATGAATGCAATCTTTCTATGTCGGTGCCTCTCTTTCTGACTCAATTTCACTTAACATGATACTTTCCATGTTGATCCATATATATGCAAATTTCATGACTTCATCTTTTCTAACAGCTGCATAGTATTCCATTGTGTAGATGTAACAAAGTTTCTTTAGCCAGTCATCTGTTCTCAGGCACTCCGTATTTTTCCAGATTCTGGCTATTGTAAACAGTGCTGCAATGAACATACAAGTGCAGATGTCATTTTGACTATACTTTTTTGCATCTTCGGGATATATTCCCAGAAGTGGTATTGCTGGGTCAAGTGGGAGCTCAATTTCTAATTTTTTGAGAATTTTCTATGTTGTTTTCCAAAATGGCTGAATCAGTCGGCATTCCCACCAGGAGTGAAGGAGAGTCCCTTCTCCCCACATCCACACCAACAATGGTTGCTTTTGTTCTTTTGGTTGTGGGCCTGTCTCTGTGGTGTGAGGTGATATCTCATTGTTGTTTTGATCTGCATCTCCCTGATGATTAGTGCTTAAGAGCAATTTTTCATGTGCCTTTTGGCCATTTGGATTTCTTCTTTGAGAACGTTTCTGTTCATGCCATTGCCCTATTTGCTGATGGGGTTCGATGTTTCTTTTTGTAGAGTTCAATCAGTATCTTGTATATCCTTGATATCAACCCTTTATCAGATGGGTATTGGGAATATGAATATTTCCCATTCTGTTGATTGTCTTTGAATTCTGTTCACTGTGTCTTTTGAGGAGCAGAAGTAAACTTAAACTCTACTACAAAGCAGTTATAATTAAAACAACATGGTACTGGAACAAAAATAGAACTGCAGATCAATGAAACAGGGTGGAATACCTTTACACAAACCCTCAAATATATGATCACCTAATCTTTGATAATGGAGCAAGAAATGTGAAGTGGAGCAAGGAAAACCTCTTTAACAAATGGTGGTGGCAAAACTGGATAGCTACATGCAAAACAATGGGCTCAGACCTCCACCTCACACCATGCACAAAAGTCAGATCAAAATGGATTAAAGACCTCAACATCAGACCAGAGTCCATCAAGTACATTGAAAACATGGTCAACAAAACCCTTCACAACATTGAGGTTAAAGGTATCTTTAAAGAGGACACTCCACTGGCCAGCCAAGTGGAAACAGCGATAAACAGATGGGACTACCTCAGGCTTTGCTCATTCTTTTTTTTTTTTAAATTTAAATTTTATTGAATCACCATGTGGAGGGTTACATAGTTCTCAGGATTATGTCAGTTATACAGTACTCAAACACCCTTCCCTTCACCCATGCCCATATTCCATCACCAACCACCCCATTATACCTCCCGCCCCCTCCCGCCCCCCCAGTCCCCGCCCTTGTAAGTGATAAGTTTCACTTCGTTTACGCTTTATCTTGGTTACAGTCCATGTTTCAACACATAATTCACTATTGTTGCTAGGGTTTCCCCCCAAAAAAGAGAAGACAGTCCCACTGTCAAGGAAGCATTTGATGGCTCTCCATTGCTGAGAATGTAGAGATATTAAGTCCCGCTGTTTGTTACATAACTTTTCTATTTTTTTCCCCCCTCGTCCCTCGCCACCGAGATCACGCCTGTTTAGTAATCACCACGCTGCCTGACAAAGGGAAAACAAACCAAAAAAGATGGTTATTTCCCGTCATCAGCCGGCGTGGGGCTCTGGCTTAGTTGATAGTCTGGTAGAATGTCTGCAAGCAGCTTCTGGAACCAAAAGTAATACGCTGGTATCGGCCCCGGCTCAAGATTCCACCAGCGTCCCGCTGTTCCAAGTACATAATAATTTATTCCCTTGTATCCCATTCCCACGCCACCAGGTCCGTGTCAGCTTAATGGACATCATACTATGGTTAACACCACGCCGCGTTTCTTCCCGAGAAAGAAGGATATTTCTTCTCAGCAGGCGTGGGGATATGGCTTAGTTCAGTCTATAGAGATGGCTACCACTTTGGTAGCCTTCAATATTTCAGCATAAGATTTACTATTCTTTTTTTTTTGCTTTTTGGGTCACACCTGGCGATGCACAGGGGTTACTCCTGGCTCTGCACTCAGGAATTACCCCTGGCCGTGCTCAGGGGACCATATGGGATGCTGGGATTTGAACCCGGGTCGGCCGCGTGCAAGGCAAACACCCTACCCGCTGTGCTATCTCTCCAGCCCCAAGATTTACTGTTCTTGTTAGGATTTCCCACCAAAGTCCGACCCGTTAAAAAGGAACCATTTCGTATTGGTGATGATTAAATGACAATAGGTTGCGCGGCCATGGCAGCGGCCTCGCGGCTTTGAATTTCTGTATAAAGTCCAGGGAAAGTACGGCCAGAAATTACACATCGCTACAAACTTTAACCCTATTATGGTCCCCCCAAAGTCCAACCCATTACAAAGGAACCATTTCATATTGCTGATGATTAGATGACATTAGGCTGCCGCGGCCGCGCGGTTTTGGATTTCTATATAAAGTCCAGGGAAAATTCTGCCTAAAATTCTATCGCTACAATCTTTTACCCTTCAACAAAAAACTCAGTACTATTGTTTGGAGTTTCCCCCCACGGTAAGCCCTGCCAAAAAGGAACATTTACACGTTGCTGACAATCAAGAGATATCGCAGCCGCGTGGTTTTGGATTTCTATATGAAGTCCAAGGAAAATTCTTTTGGTAATTGCATCACTCGCTGGCAGCGCCTGGGCCAGAAGCTCCGAGCACACAGTTTGGAGGCATTTTGGGGGCGCCAATCGTGTCCAAAGTGGTTCAGTTGCCTCCGGGGTCGATCTCGAGCGGGGCCGGAAAGGAGCGTCCTCACATGGCTCTGAGCTTAAATGTCGGCCGGCACAGGGCGGATCCGGAAGTCCCGCCCCATGGGCTTTCCTGGGCTTCCTGTAGAGTCTAAAAACCGGCTATTGCCTCGCTGCGTTCAAAAAGAAAGAGTTGAGAGAGAAAAGACCATACCCTGCCGGCAGCGCCTGGGCCAGAAGCTCCGAGCACACAGTTTGGAGGCATTTTGGGGGCGCCGCTCGTGTCCAAAGTGGTTCAGTTGCCTCTGGGGTCGATCTCGCGCGGGGACAGAAAAGGGCACTTTGCTCATTCTTTTAATAAAGAACATGACACTTATTTTTTTATAGTCATGAGTTTTATAATCAATATGTTATTTTTTCCTTTATTAATTTTAATTATATTCTCTGGATATGGGCTGGAGCAATAGAACAGCGGTTGGGCATTCCCCTTTCACGCAGCCGACCCGAGTTCAATTCCTCCGCCCCTCTCGGAGAGCCTGGCAAGCTACCGAGAGTATCGAGCCCACGCAGCAGAGTCTGGCAAGCTACCTGTGCGTATTGGATATGCCAAAAACAGTAAAAATAAGTCTCTCAATGAGAGATGTTACTGGTGTCTGCTCAAATAAGTAGATGAGCAATGGGATGACAGTGATTCTCTGGCTATAGAAACTTTTGTATTAAACTATATTGAAAACTATTAAGGTTGTTCAAACATCACAGGTGAAGCTAGCTCCATATCTTAAAGAATGTTTTGGACAGTACAAAACATGAAACATAATTAGAAGCATATTTAATATCACTAACCATTGTAATATCATTAGAGGCATCTAATACAATTAAGTATAATTGACATGAAAATCCTACCATGAGAATGTGCAAGGGACATTGTTAAAATGAATGTTTTAAAGTCTATTTTTTCCTTAGTGTACATATTGATCTCCCAATAATTTTAATGGCCATAATTTACTAGTTAGATCACTTGTCACTTGTCATCATTTGTCATCCCATTGCTCATCGATTTGCTTGAGCGGGCGCCAGTAACATCTCCATTTGACCCTCTTACATGCTAGCCCAATGGCGTTGCTCGCTCCAGGAACACAAAGAGCATCAAACTGTTGGTTCAGTAAATAAATTTTATCTTCTTCGGTGGAAAAACAATCACACAAAGAAAATCTTGCCCTCAAAGAAAATCTGGGTCTGTAGAAGATTGTCTAGACAACAGAGTCTAATGGCATTAAATTGTCATAAAATAACGAATGGAGAATTACTATGAAGTTTACATTTTTAATTTTGGGTGTATTTCTTTGGATCATAGCTGGAGGTACTTAGGGGTTGCTGCTGGCTTTGTACTCAAGGGTCACTCTTGGAGGTGCTCAGGGAAGCATTCAGTGCTAGGGATAGAACCAGGCCCTCAACGTTCAAAGCACAAGTTCAGCTGGTAGGCCATATCTCTGGCCCTAGTTCCATATATTAAAAGGAAACATCTAGGAAAACAAGGATGAAAGAAAGTTATGGGTGGTGTCCTTGACTATTTTCCCTTTCAAATTCAGTTCTTTCATCAACATAAATTTTAGGTGTATGCAAAGCAGGAAAGTACCACAAAAAAAATGTACCCAGCAGAAATTTTTGGAATTGAAATACATAATCATAAAATCCCATTATACTTTTTGTTTTACTGAAGGGTACCACACCCAGTGTTGCTCAGGGTTTACTTACTCCTGGATCTGTGCTCAGAGATGTATTCTTGGGAGAACTTGGGTGAGGAGGCACAGGTGGTGCTGTGGATTGAATCAAGGTCAGCTGTTTACAAGGCAAGCACCTCGCTCACTATGCTTTCACTCTAGCCCCCACTGCACTCTTAAACTTACTAATGTCTTGACTAGAGTGATAGTACAGCTAGTAGGGAACTTGCCTTGCATGCGGCGGATGCAGGTTTGATCCCTGATATCCTATATGATCACTCCCTCCAGGAGTGATCCCTGAGCTCAGAGCCAGGTGTAAGCCCTGAATACAGCCCGAAGTGGCCCCAAAACAGAAAACAAAAAAGAATTTAAAAATAAAGTTACTGAAGACTTGAAAAAGCTTTTGTTTAAGTGAATTATACTTATTGTATATCATGTAGGGAATAAAAGGTTAAAATCTTATTAATTTACTAACTTATTAATAATCATTGCACACTGGCATTAAGATTGAAGTTTTATGAAAAAGGACTCTATGCTTTCCCCAAAATCATGAATAGAATGGTGTTCTGCATTATCCAAGTGTCTTTAATGTGACTTACTGGAAGATTGATACTAGGGTTCTCTTTAAGCTTCTGCAGTTAGTTATATGTTATAATATATTGTTTTGGTGGAAACATCTGAATAAAAAAATAGCCTCATATTATATATTGATGGGAAAGGAAAGAGTATTTGGTAGCCTTTTTAGAAAATTATATTCTTTGTTATACTATACCAAAAATTATATTCTTTATTATACTATACCAAAAAAACTGTTGATTGCAATCTGGAATCTTAAACAATATTACTGAGCTTTTCACATGTTGTTTTATTGTTTTGTTTTGCACTTTGATGGGATCTTTTGATCCAGGTAGGGTATTTTTTTAAACTTTTTTAACTTTTAACATCTTTCATTTGAAAAATATTGATCTATTGAGTTATACATATCTTCTAATGTTATGTTTAGTCTTTTTCATTAAAAAAATCACTATCACTATCACAATATAAAAGTCAACTATTGAGAGACTATCAAACTGAAAAGTCTTCCAAAATTATTATTTTCCCTTGAAAGCTTGAATTTTGCTATTGGCAACACAGACTTTCAGTTGTTTTCTTTTAAATTATAACTGAAATAAAATTTTCTGCTTCAAATGTACGCAATTCTTAATTATGCACTTCATAAATTACTAGTTATCAGAAAATATTTGCCAAGTGCCATGTTTGAATGATCAGTTTATCTGCCAATCATCTCTTCTAATAAAATCATTGTACCATGAGAGAAAGCAACTTAGTTCACAACAAAAATAAGACACAAATGCTCTTGCTCAAGATGACTATTATTCTTTAGTGTTCCACAGAAACACTCATACCTAATTATATAGATATTAAAACACATGTGTTAAAGGTATATTAAAGGATTAAAATTTTACAAAATTTGTATCTTTAAGTGTTTAGGCAAGGGAACTGTTGTTTTCCATTTTTAAAAATGAGGTAACATTGGTTTACAAAAGTGTTAAAGGTATACCCTTTTAGGGTCCAATGTTGTACCACTCTACCTCCAAAGAGTCAATATTCCTTTACCACTGTGCATCAGACCTTTCCCATTTATGCCACCACCTCCGTGGGTAAAACATCAGATGTGATAAACAAAGAAATAAAGAAAGGAAATAGACAATGCCCTGTGGGAAAGAACCTTAGCTTGACTACAGAACTAAACTAAATAATAGCTTCTTAAGTGAAACTGGCATTGTATATTACTAAGTGTATAGCAGTGGAAAATAGTCATTTCCAGCACAGTTGGGAGCCACTATCTTGATTTTTGCTGAAGTGCCAACAGTTTTACCTACCATCATTTTTGTTCTGTTATTACAAAGGTCAATACAGTATAAGAGGCAAAAAATACTTTACAATTACCTTTGAAATAGTTTTAACTCCATGATCCCTGAAAATGTTCTTGGCTCTTCAGAGTCTGGTTACAGTTGAAAACTGTGACAAAGCATACTTCAGCAACTGACTTTGAGCAAATAACCTTTTCTCTAAAGTGAGGAAGATGAATTCAGGTACATGGGGATTACTGTGAAAAGTTTGGGTCCTAATTCCTATACATACAATCCAAAATGACAGAATCCTCAAAATGCAAAAATGCCAATGAGATTGAAAACCAGTCATCAGAGGGTGCTCAAGTTGTTTCAACAGATTGCTATAGACCTGGTGCTCTCAGGAAGGTTTTTCACTTATATTTTTTTCTCATTCCTTCAGACTGAACCTGTCACAAAGGTCAGGAGAGAACTGTGAAATGATCTCCTCTCAGAGTCAGCTGTCAGTCTAGTATAGGAGATACTCATTCTCATGGCCAAAGAGCACAGTTGAGAGGCTCCTTATTCTTGGTGCCATAAAAGCTGAACCTTGCTTCAAACAGGACTCCCAAGCTATCATCAGTCTTTCTAGTTCAGTAGAGCCATATGTCTTTAAAGGATCATGAACTTCTAGCACTCTCCCATAAAGTAACCAAAGTTTATTTTCTTTGATATCTAAGAGAATATTCATTTCCCCAAAATAATTTTTAAAAATTCCTTTTAGGTCTTCTTCAGCATTCTAATTTTAAGATTTTTGTTGATTTTTTTGTTTGTTCCTATTTTCGGATCATACCCTGCTGTGCCCAAGGCTTACTCCTGGCTTTGTGCTCATGGATCTCTCCTGACTGGATTCAGGGGACCATATGATGTGCCGGGGACCAAAACCAGGCTGGCTACATGCAAGGAGCACATTACCTACTGGACTCTCTCTCTCTCTCTCTGTTCCCTAATAGGATTTTGACGTATGTGTTTATGATATTCATAATTGCCTCTCAAAATTATGATGACATCAACTGTAAGGATGTAAAATGACACAAAATGATCACTCTAGACAAGAACTGAGTGCTGAAAGTAGATAAAGGGATATACACAATAATCTTTTGGTGTTTGTATTGCAAACCATAATGCCCAAAAGGGAAGAGAAAGATAGAGTGTGTGGTGAGTATGTGTGTGTATGTGTATATGTGTTTATATGTGTGAGAGAGAGACAGAGAGAGATAGAGAGAGAAAAAGAGAGAGAGAAGAAAAGTGCCTGTCGCAGAGTTAGGTTGGGGGTGGGGCGTGGCAGGAGGGAAACATGACATTGGTGGTAGGAAATGTAGTGGGAAATGTATGCTGGTGAACATAAACAACCCAATCATGAACAACTTTGTAATTGTGTATCTCATGGTAATTTAATTTAATAAGATACCAATTATCCATGGAGGATCTGTCATAGTCACTACTGAATTAATTTAATTCTGCTTTCTGAGCCTCTGTGCTCCCAGAACATACTTTGTATCTATTACCAGATCTATATATGTGAATAATGGATTATAAAGATACCATCTTGTTTTATTAATTGTAAAGTCCTTTCTACAACTCACTCAAATTTTCTATAATATTTCTCACCTGCTCTGGATGAATACACTCAAGAAACTAAGAGGACCGAAACCTAGGAACACTTCCTTGATGTTGAACCCTAAGCAAACCATCAGCGTAAGACAATATGTTTTGCTATAAGACAATGTCAAGGACAGGTTTGTTTTCTATGGCTGCTCCTTGCACACTAGGCATAAGAAATGAGTCAGAGTTCATGTCTGCTTAGAGAAATATTACTTGCTCTCATGGATACCAGGCATGGTGGTATCATGACTGGGATTTCAGTCAGCTCAGTATATTTCCTCAGGCTTGTGAGTGAACTAAAAAGCCTGAACTAGTCTCAGAGTATCATACTTGGAGTAATGTTTCCCAAAGTGTACATTAACACTCCCTGGAGTCTTGCAGTAATCTATTCTAAGGTCATCTGGGGGGCATAGCTGGGGGAAATCTACTTAAAAAAAGGTAGATTTCCATGGGAGCACCGGATTAGTTTTTTGTTTTTTTCTGAGAAAGAGGAAATAATCCAAATACATTTTGGAATCTCTGTTCGGGAGGATATGATTCAGAAAGCATGGAGTAGAGCCTAAGTATTTATAGGTTTGTAACTTTTAAGGGTTTCCTCTTGTGACTGATTATCAGGCAAGGTTAAAATTCTTCTGTTTCTTTAAATGTACAAAGTTTGGGTTGGAAACTAGAAAGAGAGGCTGGAAAGATAATATAGATGGTAAGGGACTTGCTTTGCAGAGAGCTATCTCAAATTCCATGCCAGACTTTCATTTGGTCCCCAGGCACCACTAATAGTGATTCCTGAGCACAGAGCCAGGAATCAGCCCTGAGCACCATCAGGTATGTCCCCAAAATCAAACTAACCATTCTGCCCCGCCCCCCCCCAAAAAAAAACACCACCAAAAAAAATCAAAAGGCCTGAGATATAGTCCGTGGGGTAAGATGTTTATAGACCAAACAACTGACCAAGGTTCTATCTCTAACACTGCATATGTCCCTGCAGGAACAACAGGAAAGGTCCCTGAACACAGGTATGGTTCCAGAGCCAGAAAACAAAAATTCCAAAACACATAAAAAATTTAAAAAAAACATTCAAGATATATCTACCTCTACAGGTATATTTAAAATTTTAATAGGGCTGGAGTGATAGCACAGCGGATAGGGCGTTTGCCTTGCACACAGCTGACCCAGGTTCAATTCTTCCACCCCTCACGGAGAGCCAGGCAAGCTACCGAGAGTATCTCACCCACACGGCAGAGTCTGGCAAGCTACCCGTGGCGTATTCAATATGCCAAAAACAGTAACAACTAGTCTCCACAATGGAGATGTTACTGGTGTCTGCTAGAACAAATCAATGAGCAATGGGATAACAGTGACATTTTTAATAAATCCAATTTACTTGCTCAACCTTTTTTTCATGATTTTTAGAGTGAAGAAGCGTTTAGATCTTAAATTTTCTTACTTAAATGTTTTCTCAAAAATAGGCTCATGTTATATACTTTGGGGAGGATGTTTATGGAAATAATGCCAGATTCTTCTTAGTGTACACTAAAAGGAGGCATGTGACATATAAATGTCTCTATTAGTGACCGCCGAGATGTGATCCTGGGGGCCGCACACATGTGCGGCCTCTCCGCAGCTGCACGAGAGTGAATCCAGACCCAGCAAAACCTCTTTCTGCATGGGCAACTCCTCACAGAATGTCTCCAGCCTGAGAACTAAGCCTCGGCCCAGTGCGCGCCCAGGAGGGGAAAGGTATTTCTCTCTCTCTCGCCTCTTTCTCTCCAGGGATGAAGGGTGCGGTGTCCGCCATATTATGACGACCACAGATTGGATTTTCAAGCCTGCAATGATCCAATATCTGGAAGAAATCTCCTTGGACTTAGTTGTTAAAGTACGGAAATTCAAAACAGCGCGGCCGCTAGTGCGGCCCCGCGACCTCATTTGTCTTCACAGTAGGTCTGAATCTAGTGGGGTACTCCTAACAACAATAGTGATGTTTGTGTTTAAATATTGAATTTAACCAAAGTAAACAGAAAGTAAAATGAAACTTATCAGTTACAAGGTGGGGGGTGGAGGGTCGGGATGGGAGGTGTACTGTGTGGGTTTTTTTTTTTTTTTTTGGTGGTGGTATATGGGTGCTGGTGAAGGGATGGTTGTTTCAGCATTGTATAACTGAGACCTAAGCCTGAAAGCATTGTAATCTTCCACATGGTGATTTAATAAAATAAAATTTTTATTTAAAAAAAATGTCTCTATTAGTGAGTTTTACTTGAATCACTTAAGGTGATTTCTGCCTCGTTTCCCCAGTGCAAACCTAGTGATAGGTTTTTCTCTTGTAATTAAGAGCTATCTCGGGGGGAGCTACATTGATCCCATAAAAATATATTTCTTGTTAAATTTTGCACACATATCTTAGATATTTTTCTTAACACTTATAAATATTTTTACTTGAATCTGCCAAATAGTCACATGCTTAACTTTTAATCTTTTAAGTTTCTCTTTTCTTTCAATACTATCAAATATTTCTGATTCTGGAAGTAACATACATTAAGTTGCAGTGATTCTAAATTGCATTCTTAGAGGTGGTAAAACATGAATCAGTGTAATTAGATTAATACCATTCTACACATTCAGAAGCTTCCCTAATATAGCTGCCATCACTAGAATCCTAGAAAAATTTCTACCTAACATATCTCTTGTGAGCTCACTAAAGATTTTCAAATATTTGGCAAAATTGAAAACCTGATATATTCTTCAAATTATTCTGAATTGCAAAAATCATTATTCCCCCCAAAAAATAATGGAATTTTGAGACTCCTCAATTGCTAACTAGTCCCCAGAAAGCTACTAGGCTGGCCACAATGATCATTTCTAAGGTTCAAGCTTTGGACTATAAAATAAATTATCTTATTTAATTTAGGCTTTCTATTTTTAGCATACATTGACTTTTCTTTTTTACTTTTAAGTCTATGTAATGAATCTTTTAATCTTTAGATAACATATTTTTTCATTTCTGGATTTGATTTTTATAATTTTCTGCCTATTTTTATTATGCTGTAAATTGCCATTTTTTCTTTACATATTTGAACATGTGATGAATTGGCTTCTTTTGAATCTTATCTACTAGTTCCTTCATCTGGTTTATCTCAGTTGATCTGTCCACTGGTTATTTTCAGGAGATAGGTCAAATTTTCTTGATTCTTCATATGTCAAGTACTTTTGGAATGTATCTTTAACTCATGATTGATATACACACTCTGGCTGCATTATGTTTTGTTTTTTTTTAAGTAACATTGCACTCTAAGTTTTAGGTATATATCACTGAAAATCAACATATATGTGTACTGCATTCAGTTTCCCACTGAAAGTCCAGTCCTATCCTTAAACATATAAGTGTTTATTTTGTTTATATTAACTCTTTTCTTTCTGGTAACCATTAATTGACCTTATGCTTCAAATATTCTTTTTTATTTTATTTAGTTTGTGTGTATTTGTTTGTTTGTCTATAAACCACTTATGAGTAAAATCAAAGTGTTTGTCTTTCTCTAATTTATTTCATTATGGTTAAAGGCAAAATTATTTTATATTTTGGTAGAAAATTGGTAAAGAATTTATACCACACCTACTTAACCCATTTATCTGTTTTTCAGTCAGTGAGAATGTAGGTTATTTCCACTTCTTGGCTACTGTAAATGCTATAAATGTGTGAGTGCCTATATCTATTTGAATTCATGTGGTGCTTTTTTCCTCCATGACTAGGCAAATATCCAGCTATAGTAAAACTGGATTATATAAATTTGTATTTTCATTTTATTTAAGAATCTCCATACTTCTTTCCATAAAAGTTACATTTCCACACATATATGGGTTTCCTTCTTTTCATATTCTCTCCAAGACCTGTCCCATTTTTTGCTAGTAGAGATTTCCACAGCTGTGAGATGATTTCTCATTGTTATTTTTATTTGCATGTCACTAAAAAGAGATAAACATCTTTTAAAGTACCCATTGGCCATCATATGTCTTTTTTTGAGAAGTATCTATTCAGAGTGTTTTCTCCTTTTCAGATATTTTATTATACTACACTTGATCTGGAGTGATAGCACAGTGGGTAAGGCATTTGCCTTGTACGCAGCCAACCCGGGTTCGATTCCTCCACCCCTCATGGAGAGCCGGGCAAGCTACTGAGAGTATCTCGCCCGCAGGGCAGAGCCTGGCAAGCTACCCGTGGCATATTTAATATGCCAAAAACAGTAACAAGTAGTCTCACGATGAAGTGTTACTGGTGACCGCTCGAGCAAATCGATGAGCAACAGGACGACAGAGACAGTGACAGATACTTTATTGGTCAGAAGGAAACTGGAGAGTTATTGCGTAGCAGGACATAACTATGAGACTTGCAACCCAGCCAGCTCAAGGTCTCAACAAGCAAGACAACAGAGAAATCTCTTGATCTCCAGTTCATTTCCCCAAACCTCAGGATGTATACTGACCTTGTGAAGTTCACCGACAGCAAATGAACTGCTGAATTTCAGATGTGGGAATCCAGAGGAGGGATATCAGTGGTGCCACAGATATGAACAGCATACTTTTCAATGACAGTGTCGGATTACAAAGTATAATGTTGCTGGTGGCACTGTAGCACTGTAGCACTGTCATCCAGTTGTTCATCGATTTGCTCGAGCGGGCACCAGTAACGCCTCCATTGTGAGACTTGTTGTTACTGTTTTTGGCATATCGAATTTGCCACGGGCAGCTTGCCAGGCTCTGCCATGCGGGCAGGATACTCTTGGTAGCCTGCCAGGCTCTCCGAGAGGGATGGAGGAATTGAACCGGGGTCAGCTGCATGTAAGGCAAATGCCCTACCTGCTGTGCTATCGCTCCAGACCAGGTGGCACAGTAAAGTAGGGAATGAGGGAGCTAGACTTCAGAAAAAAAGTGCTTCCACCTCTCTGCTTGACCCACTTCAGTCACCAGCATGAAGGGAAATGCCTGGCCTCGATCAGATCAGTCCTAAGCTCAGCACAGGCATTGTGAGTCCATTGCCTTCCCTCACAGAATTTCTGGAGGAGGCAAAATGGTGATTCAAAAAAACCTTTATTGAAACTTACGTAGAAAGATGTGAGGGGTGAGAAAGGAAATGTTCAAAAGAGAACTCAGGCTTCTCCAGAGTAGAAACAATGAAAATGTTTCTCAAAGAAACATGGAGACAAGCAATTGAGATATGTGTTCAAAAGAGAACATGAGCCTCAAGAACAAGCCCTGAATGGTTTTCTAACGGATCTTGTGTACAGTTGTTCCACACAGGTTTTTCTGAAGCCATGCAGACAAAAATAATCTGGGTATTGTCAGGAAAGCCTTGCACATTGAAGGTCTTCTCAGAATCTTATTCTGTTGCTTCTCTTTTCTGATGAGTCCACCCTTCTGTGGGTAAGGCCTTGGATTTTTCCATCTAGATGGTGCCTCAGTTTGTCTTCTCCAAAGAGTTTAGGCTTTGCATGTCAAAGAGTTGTGGTCTTCATGCCTTTTGGCTGCTTCAGAGCTTAACTTTTTATTACTGCTTCCCAAAAGTACATTACTTGGATCCCCTTTCCTATCTACTTACAACAGTAACAAATGTATGGCTCTAGAAGAGATAGTAATAGTAAAGAAGGTCATGCATTTGTGGTGACGCATAGGATATGGTTAATATTTATACCTTCTGCTTAATTTTGTGATGATCACAAAACTGAATCCCCAAATTGTCTATGTTTAAAAATCTTCTGTTTAAAAAATAATTTTAAGGATCTGAGAGCTGACTCATTGGGCATGTTTTGAATATTCAAGCTAAATTTTAACTCTGACATTTTATAATTCCCTGAGCATGCCTGGGTGTGATTCAAAACAAACAAATAAACAAGAATCCTTCTAAGTAGATGCCTTTTGCTTTTTTTAATTTTTGTTTTGTTTTGCTTTGCTTTATTTTGCTATGCTGTGCTATTTACATATCCCTGCACTCGGACTGCTATCTTGGTTGTCCAAAAACTATACTAAGCTCAGTATTTCACAATGGTACAGCAGGTAAAGCATTTGCCTTGCACATGACCTATCATGTTTGAGCCCCAGTGTACCATATGATTCCTTGAGAACTGCAAGGAGCAATTTCTAAATGAAGAGCAAGGAGTAATAACTGAGCATTGCTGAGTGTGGCCCAAAAATTAAAAAGAAGATACTGTAATGCTGTCATCCCATTGTTCATTGATTTGCTTGAGTGGGCACCAGTAACATCTCCATTGTGAGACCTGTTATTACTGTTTTTGGCATATCGAACACATGAGGGCGCCAGTAAACGTCTCCATTCATCCCTGTCAAGTGCTAGTGTAGAATGATAGCATATTGGGAGCTCTTTCAGGTTCAGGGGTATGAGGACCATCATTGCTACTGTTTTTAGCATATTGAGTATGCCATGGATAGCTTTCCAGGCTCTGCCGTGTGCATACTCTCAGTAGCTTGCCACGCTCTGCTGTGCAGGTGGGATACTCTCGGTAGCTTGCCAGGCTCTCCAAGAGGGATGAAGGAATTGGACCCAGGTTGGCCGCATGCAAGGCAAATGCCCTACATGCTTTGCTGTCGCTCCAAAAATTAAATATTTTATGAGACTTCAAACATATATGTCTAACTTATTTTACTCTTTAAAAATAAGGGCACTTATCTGTTTCTTCCTGAAAATAAAATACAGGGGATATTAATTAATTAGAAGAAAAAGATATCAAAGAATCTATCCCATTTAAAATAGCGTCCAAAAACATCAAGTACCTAGGGATCAACTTAACAAAAAAGATGAGAGGCCTATACCACAAAAACCTCAAAACACTCAACAAAGAAATTGAAGAAAATCTTAGAAAATGGAAAAGTATATTATGCTTCTGTATTGGAACAATCAGTATTGTCAAAAATATCATCTAACCTAAACTACTATATAGATTCAATACAACCCCTATTCAAACTCAGACAACATTCTTCAAGGACTTAGAACGGCCAACTATAAAGTTTGTGTGTAATCATAAAAGACTCCACATAGCCAAAACCATACCGTGAGAAACTGTGAGGCATCTGACTACTTCACTTGAATCTATATTATAAAGCCATAATAATCAAAACAATATGATACTGGAATAAAGAAAGACTCTAACCAATGAGTCAGAATACAATACCCAAGAATCACTGTATCGCTGTCATCCCGTTGTTCATCAATTTGCTCTAGCAGGCTCCAATAAACGTCTCCACTCGTCTCTGTCAAGTGCTAGTGTAGAACGATGGCATAGTGGGGGCTCTTTCAGGGTCAGGGGAATTAGGGACGTCATTGTTACTGTTTTTAGCGTATTGAGTACGCCATGAATAGCTTACGAGGCTCTGCCGTGTGGGTGGCATATTCTCAGTAGCTTGCCAGGCTCTCCATGAGGGATGGAGGCTTTTGGGGCAGCCTTTAATTGCCTTTACAGGTGTTCCCAGTCAGGCATATATACATAATATATTTATATATAACATATATTTATATATGTTATATGTTTATATTATATACATTATATAATATATATTTATATATAATATATCCTCAGATAACAAGATAAAAAGAAAGTGTAAAGTGTGAAAAAATAATTACAAAACAAAGGCAAAAAAATTATAGTTATTAGTTTTAGTATTTATTGAAAGGTGGTAAACAAGGAAAACTCCTCTCAAACTCCAAAAACAAATCTTGCACCTTAGCTAAAAATAAAATGTATTTTTTATATTTGCTTTACATGACGTGAATTTGTCCAAAAAGTAACAATGCAAATTTACCAAAACAGTGCTAATTTACTATTTACAAAATGGTATTATCTAAGTATTTCAAGGGAAAATGTCACTTATGTTTACACTCACAAACACTTATAAAATACCTTGAAGCTAGCCTAAAAAATAAAATCTTTCCTACTTTTCATGATTCCCCCAAAATTACAGAATGGACTAAAAATGATTATGTGGAACAAAGCATAGTTATGTGTGGACACATACATACATACATATACATATATGTATGTGTGTGTAATGCACACACATGTGTCATACTACATCAACTTAATCTTTCTTTATGGACAACAGCTTTAGTGAGAGGAATATAATGAATATGGCTTCAGTAAAGTTTCCAACCAATATTATAAATGGCTAACCAGCTAAGCTGAGTATGGAATACATATTACTTAGATAGCTAAGTAGGCATAAACAAGAGTGATTTAAAAACAAAGGCACTGTAGCGGACACCACTGAGTTTCCTTAATTTTTTAAAAATCTGTGTATAAACTTAATAATTTATGCTACAACAATAAACCCCCAAATATGTGGTCAGCTAATATTTGATAAAGGAGCTGAGAGCACAAAATGGAATAAAGATAGCCTTTTCAATAAATGGTGTTTGGAGAATTGAAAAAGCACATGTGAGAAATTAAAGCTGGATCCATCTCACATCTTACACATAAGGAAGGTGTGAGATATTGAGCTTAGTATGGTTTGGGGATAGCCAAAGATAGCAGTCTAAGAGCTGGGTTATAGCAAAAATAAAGCAAAACAAAACAAAATAAAACAAATTCAAAGTGGATCCGGTATAGATCAGACTTGAATCTATAAAGAACGTTAAGGAAATTATAATCAGAATGCTCCAAGACCTAGACCTCAAAGAAGTCTTCGGTGATACAATGCCATTGATAAAAGCTGCAGAATCAAAACTAAAAAAAGGGACTACATCAAACTAAAAAGTTTCTGTATGGAAGAAGAAATACAGACTAAAATGAAATGACAGACAAATAAGTGGGGAAAATATTTTTACTCAACACATCAGATAAAGGGTTGATATCCGGGATATATACAGTACTCACAAAGACCAACAACAACAGCAAAATATTTAAATGCACCATTAGAAAATGGGAGAAGAAATGGACAGACATTTCTCTGAGGAAGACCAATGAATAGCCAACAGACACATGAAAAAAATGATAATAAGGGAAATCCAAATCAAAATGACAATGAGATATCTAACACCAGTAAGAATGGCATATATAAGAAACACTGGGAACGAACCCTTGTCCTCAATTGGTGGGAATTTTTTCTGGCCCAGGCCCTATGGAAAACAGTGTAGAGGGTACTCAGTAAACTCAGAATTGTGCTCCCATCTGATCCGGCAATCCCAATTTTGGATATCTATCTCCAGGACAGAAAAACATTAAAAACATATAAAAACATTAAAAACACTGGTACATATCTATACCAGTATTCATTGCAGCACTCAGTACAATAGATAAGATCAACCTGGGTGTCCAATGACATATAAATAGATCATGAAGATGTGATATATATACATATTCCACAATGGAATACCACTAGTTTTAAGAAATGGTGAAATCATGCAATTTGCTGCAACATGGATAGAACTGGAAGACATCATGTCAAATAAAGTAAGTCAGAAGAGGGATTAACAGAGGATATCACTCATATGTGGTATTTAGAATAACTGGATGAGGGAATGCAATGTTTTAAAGGGGGTTGCCTAATGAACTTTGGCCACAGAGTATAGGGAGAATAAAAGAGAGAGTGGAGATGAGGGGGGAAAAGAGACTTATGAGGATCAATGGGGGACAGGTAAATAGATTAAGGTACAATGTTGGTGTTAACGAATGCAAGAGCTAAACCACAGAGTCAACAACACTGAAATCAAGAGACAACAAACTTTAACAACTGAACCTAGAAAGGTGCCTGTCAAAATGGCAGGCTGGGGTGAGGCTTAAATATGGAAGGAAGCTGGGAACATTGGCAGAGGGAAGTTAAAACTGGTGGTAGGATTGGATCTGCAATATTGTATGTTTAAAACTCAATTATAAATAACTTTTAAAATCATGGTAATTAAATAAAATTTATCAAAGAGGGGGGCAGAATCTCAGAGGTCTTCAGTATATTTCTACTCAAGTCTCTCATCAGAGTTTTGTCTGATGCATATGATGAAGGCAGTTATAGAGAAAGTTAAGAGGCCACAATAATTGACTTAGAGAAATCAAGAATTATTTTCTTGTTTGGGGAAACACCTAGACACCCTTGAAAAAGAAACTCCTAGAATAGTGAACAAACACACATGCAGAGTTCTATCTTTTTCAAGGGATATTGACCAAAGTTTTCAAAGGATGTTGGCCATTTTAAAACTTGATATCCTCAAGTCTTCCTCTATAATTTGTTTCTTTTAATTAAAGAAAATCATGCTTTAGGAACAAATAGAAGTCAGTCAAAAAATAAAAATTAGCCAATAGTTAACAGGAAATTAGAGAACATATTTATTAATGATGCTGGTTGTTTGACTCATAAGAGGCATTTTTTATACTATGTTTGACTCATAAGAAGCATTTTCTATACCATTTCCTCAGTTTTACTTTCAAGAGAATCTTTATTATGAAAATCCTGTTTCTAATTAATAAGTCTGATATTCGGGTCGTTTTTCATTGGTTTGAATTGCTTTTCTGATGCAGAGAATAACACTTAAGATTTATTGAGTGACATCTGGTTAATTAAATGTCTATTTACTTATGCCTGTTAAAGGGATCATAATACAGACAGACAACTTTGGAAGAATAATTAAAGTACCTCCAAAGAGCAAGACTAACCTTGTAATTCACTGTAATTAAAAATAATACAGAAGCAATATGCTGAGAAAATTACTTATCTTTATCAGAACACCTGTCTATATATTTGAAACCTTATTCTGGTAATCTCTGGTTTGTTTTTCTCCATTTCTGTGTGCAACTAAAACTTTTGCTTTTTACTTATACCTCTTTTCACAAATTTCTTTTAGGAAAAATCATCTTATAAAAGACCATAAGGTATCTTCTACCTCCCTGTATACAAGGAGCAAGAACTCCACGTGCCACCAGCAAAGGAGAAATAATAATAATGAATGCCATCTAAGAGTGGGAACTAGACTTAACAGCATTTGGTGTGTGAATAAAAGGATGGGAGCTGCAGGCCAAGACTATGATCAATCTTGGAGTCTTTTAGGCAGTCATGAACAAAGTTGTTGTGACTTTGATCATGATACTTTAAGAGTTAGTAGAAACTACATACAGCAATTTATAGGCAAATAAATTATTAATGTAATAGCCCTCTGCACCAACATCATGTTTGGTGTTTTCTTTGTTTTTATATGAAAAATTACTCCTGTTTATTTTTCAAAAAGCAAACATATATAGCAAACTATTAGAGAAACTGTAGCACTGTCTTCCCCTTGTTCATCAATTTGCTCGAGTGGGCATCAGTAATGTCTCCATTGTGAGACTTGTTGTTACTATTTTTGGCATATGGAATACGCCATGGGTAGCTTGTCAGGCTCTGCCATGCAGGTGGGATATTCTCAGTAGCTTGCCAGGCTCTCCGAGAGGGACGGAGGAGTCAAACCTGGGTCAGCCGCATGCAAGGCAAACGCCCTACCTGCTCTGCTATCACTCCAATCATTATAGAAAAAAAAGATATATATATGTATATGTGTGTATATATGTATATATAAATATATATATATATATAGCCATTGAAACTTTGTTCCAGAGTGGGAATCCAGAGTCATAACTCACCCCTCAGGTCAATAATGAGTACTTGGGTCTTGATTCCATTATTTTATAAATATGTGATGCTGACCACAACATTTTCTTCTTCTTGATTTGTTGTCCAATAATGAGGTAATAAATTGAACTGAATTATATTATGACCAATGTGTTTACAAGAACAAAAGACCAGGGGAACTCATGCCAAGAAAAAGGACACCTGAAAACATAGCAAGAAAACAGCCACTTATAAATCACGAAGAGAGGCCTCAGGAGAAACCAACCATCCAAGGCCTTGATATAGAATGTATCGGTTGGGAGCAGAAGGCATTATATGAGATGTATTCACACACCAAAACAGAATGTTGTCAACTAAGCACAAAGACAAAGAATAGTATGAAGCTACCTCCAAGATCCCTCCTGAAAGTTAACATTGCAACTTATAATTTTCCAATATAGTTTACCAAACTGAGACTCTGTTTATTACCATGAACAAAAGTATTGTTAATTACAAGAGCTCATGAGCTACACTTTTAATGAAAGATTTGAGGTTATTGCATACCACCATAATCTCACCTCATATCTAATAATATTGTTGCAATTCTATGTATTAGCTCTGAACTTTAGAGGTTTGTGTTGTTCTTTTTTCAGCAATTTAGTCCTCAACCTCTCTGAAATATAAGTAGCTTGCAATATAAACATTCTGCCTCTTGATTACCTACAGAACCCAGAGCAAGACTCACATTGAAAAGCATGATTAAATTTTTCAAAAATATTATAACTCTTCCAAGAAGTATGCTCATTAATTTTCAGTTGTCTCCATCTAATAATACAGGGAATTTCAACATTTTTACGTTAGCAATTTTCAAACAGAGCAAATTAATCTTGCTCCAGAAATATATTAATGATTCTGCATTCAAATTAATCTTTTGTTTGCTTGTTTGGGGGGTCACACTTGGCATTGCACAGCTAAGACTTACTCCTGGCTCTTTGCTCAGAGATCACTCCTGGCAGGTTTGAGGTACCATATAGAATTCTGGGTATAAAAACTGGGTCAATAACATGCAAGGAAAGCACCCTACCTTGTGTATTATTTGTTGTAGTCCCCCAAACTCCTAATGAAATGCCAGAAGTGGGGCCAGAGCGATAGTACAGCGGGTAAGCCATTTGCCTTGCACATGGCCTACACGGGTTCAATCCCCAGCATCCTATATGGTCCCCCAAACATCACCTGGAATAATTCCTGAGTGCAGAGCAGGAGTAATACATAAGTATCTCTGGGTGTGACCCAAAAAGAAAAAAAAAGCCAGAAGTAGGACTCAAACCCATGGTTTCATGGGAGACTGCAACCATAACGCATCATTTTAGACCTCTCAGCCATCCTGATTTCCTTCAAAGAACTCTTATACAGAACTCAGTATACAATGATTTAGTTTCCATTTTATCTATCATTTTATAGTTTAACTCCGTGGACATGACTCTTATAGGTTATTTTTATTCCTTAAAAGTAAATTTTTATTTTTGTAACTTTCTAGAATATTCTTTTGTTATAAACATATTTTTTTCTTTTTTTGCAAACAACTAATAGGTTTACTTGAAGCTCCACAAGGAGTTTCTATTGTATACAAAACAAAATTTGTACTCTGTTGAATGATTAAAATTTACATTTACCTGTTCAATCACTTCCTGTTCAATAAATCCTCTATACCTGATAACCTAATTAACATTTATAAATCAGAGGTATTCACAGGTATATTATCTTCAAATACATACTTTTCTATTTCAATAAATGAAAAGTATGCTGAAATAAATTTTGCAGTGAGACCCAATTTGCTTTGCTGCCTTTTACTTTCAGTAAAATTAAAAAGTAAAGACTTCCTCTACTTACATTTGTTCTCAGTATCCCTCTTGAATGTAAGAAACTAGAAATATTTTTAACCTGATAAAAGGATTGAATAAGTGACTTAATTGACAGTGATGGTGGAAACTAAGTTTCTCATTGTTGAAAGGTTAAAGCGGTAAACTAGAATAAGCCACATGGTAGTGGACTAGAATTATAAATATAAGTATGAATTCATGGTTAGATCAAAAGAGATATCACAGATACAGAAATAATCCTATTATGTGAAAATCCATACAAAATATATGTATACACATATATATTTTATATGTACATGTACATATCTTTCCTAGCTCTGTATGTTGAAAGGACCTAAAAGACAAAAACAGCAATCTCAAGAAACAATAAGCACATCTAGTGCTTGGATCTAGGTTTCTTTTCATTGGAGAAATGATTGATTAGAGGCCTAGACCAGAGAATATACAACGAATCTTGGAGTGCCAAAGAATATATGGAGAATCTGGAAAATCTTGCAGTGCCAAAAGTAAGAGCTCAATGAACATAATGATGAGACTATGTTGAAGAACAGATGAGCTAACCTGAAAGAGCAAAGCTAACATAATGTAACAAAATAACATAGCATTGACTTATCACTTGTATCACTTGTCATCCGTTGATCTCCGATTTGCTCATGTG
Source organism: Sorex araneus (assembly GCF_027595985.1). Lineage (NCBI taxonomy): Eukaryota > Metazoa > Chordata > Mammalia > Eulipotyphla > Soricidae > Sorex > Sorex araneus. The sequence goes on from NC_073305.1 coordinate 110,158,586, forward strand.
GATGCCAGTAACATCTCCATTTGTCCCTGTCGCATGCTCATGCAGCCGATTGGTATCTGCTCGCTCCAGGAACACAAAGAGCCTCAAAGCATGCGTTCAGGGTTTTGATGAAAAAGTCTGACCATCTAGTAGGTAGGTGGCCATGCAGTCTTTTGACATCACGTGAAATCCAGTCAGTAACAGCTCTAGTCCAGTGGTCATCTCTGAATCTCATTACATGGCCGGCCCATCTGATTTTTATGTCTTGGCAAATGAGACAGCATCCCTGATTCTTGATTGTTCATGGAGGTCAGAACTCCGGATTCCTTCTCTGACTTGAGTGAAACATAATACTCCAAGCATACCTCTTGCAATTCTTCTTTGGGAGATCCGAATAGCGTTCTCATCCTGTTTTCGTAGGGTTCAGATCTCTGAGGCATATGTTAGTGCAGGAAGAACGGTGGAGTTGAAAAGATGTGTGTTGGGGCTGGACTGAGCTATCAGGGCGAGCCCATGTATACTGTACCGTACTATGGACAGGAACATAGGGACCCATGAAAATGGGCGAGACTTCTCGTGTGTCCTGACTGGTTTGGATGAAGCTGAACATTTTCCCCCTTCAAGCTGCCTTCAGAAAAATAATTTCAGAATACTGAAAAGAGCAGTTTTTCCTTCTCTCACAGAAGCCTGGCTGGTCTTTGACATGCAGATGGTGTTAGCCAGGCCTGACCTTTGATATTGTAAATTGTAGATTTCAGGTGCAGGCCCAGCTTTGTCTTTGGGATGCAGATTTCAGGTGCCTGCCCAGTTTGTATTTGAAGTGGCAAGCACAGCCTAGTCTTTGGGATGTAAATCCAGGTGCCTGTAGAAGGTTTCAGTTTCGGTTTTGTATCTTTCCCTTCTCAGTTCTGTATTCTTTTCCCGAGGCTATAGGCCTACCCATACAAGGAAACAATATGTTCCCATTGTCTCAATGTTCTCCCTGTAACATTTTTTGATGCCTTTGGTGACGTCACTATATTGCGCCCTTTAGAGGTACCATGATCAATAAAAGGAGGTCCACGAGGCCCTCTGCCTTTGCTAAGAGCCAGAGCGAGCCTTAGTCCTCCAATCAGTGCATTTCTTCCGCGTTCCTATCTCAGCGCCTCCGATTGCAGAACGTTCACCCAACAGATGTGCCTGCAGCCGGAGGTTCTTCGTCCTCTTAACCACTTCTTTGATGCTCTTGAAGCCGTTCCATGCTGCTCTCTTCCTCCTTCACAGTTCTGGCACCAAGTCATTCCTCATATTGTTTTCTCGACCTAGGTACACATAGTTGCTGCATTCAGAGATGTTCATTCCATTGAGAGCAAATGGAACGTCAGGGACTTTTTTTTTTCATGAACATTGTGTTGGTGAGATTCAGCTGCAGTCCAACCTTTCCACACTCATGGTTGAAGTCGGCCAGCATTTGTGCCATTTGGCTAATGTTTGGTGTTATTAGAATGATGTCATCAGTGAAGCAGAGGTGGTGTAGTTGCTGACCATCTACCTTCATTCCCGTTCCAGTCGTCGCATGACGTTCTTGAGGGTGGCACTGAAGAGTTTCTGTAAAATGGTATCATGCTGCCGAACCCCTCTCTTTATGTTGATGATCAAATCACTTCCTTGTAGAATGGTGAGATCCATAATACAGCTCATGGAAGATCCTGATGTATTGAGTTTGAACGCCCTGTTTGGCTACGGCTTCGATGAACGCTTCAGTCTCAACAGAATCAAAGGCCTTCTTCATATCGATGAACGTTAGAGTTATCTTGAACTCTCTCGAAACCTCAATGAGTTTGGTCACTGTGTGGATATGGTCGATCGTGCTGAATCCTTTTGGGAACCTGGCTTGCTTGCATGGTTGTTTTTCATCATGTTCTGCCTATTCTATTCAGGATGACTTGAGTGAACAACTTGTAGACGACGGACAACAGGCAGATTGGATGATAGTTGCTGATGTCATAGATGTCTCCCTTCTTGTACAACAGGACGATCCTGCTGCTTTTCCATTGGGATGGAAACTTGCATTCAGACAGGTAGCGTGTGAAGGGCCGATCCAGTGTACTGACGAGTACTGTACAGTGTACAGGTGTTCGGATATGACCTTGTCTGGACCAGGTGCTGTATGCGTGTTTACCAATGAAATGGCACGTTGGATTTCAAAAGGAAAACAGTTGGGAACAACATATCCATCCTGCAGAATTTGATATGTGGGCAGGTGCACATGGCTATCAAAGAGATCCCAGTAGAAGTCATGAATAATCCTCTTCATTGCTCTCTCAGAAGATGTGATAGATCATCTTCCTGAGTCACTGAGCAGTGACTCATAATAAAAGTATAAAATACAAATCCATAGGCTAGAGAGGTTATTTTACAGGCTAAGAATATGCTCTGCATTAAAGGAGGCTCGTGTGAGTCCTAACACCACAGATATTCTGAGTACTGTCAGGTGCAGGACATGCCCTCCCTAAGGATTGATAGGTGTGGTCCCTCAAATATTTTATTTTTTATTTTTTTTTTTTTGTTTTCTACACTTTGTTTATTTTTTATTTTTTTTTTTAAATTTATTTATTTTTAATTAGAGAATCACCGTGAGGGTACAGTTACAGATTTATACACTTTTGTGCTTATACTTCCCTCATACAAAGTTTGGAACCCATCCCTTCACCAGTGCCCATTCTCCACCACCCGTAAACCCAGTGTCCCTCCCACCTTCCCCAATCCCATCTCCCCCCCACCCCACCCTGCCACTGTGGCAAGGCATTCCCTTCTGTTTTCTCTCTCTAATTAGCTGTTGTGGTTTGCAATAAAGGTGTTGAGTGGCCGCTGTGCTCAGTCTCTAGCCCTCATTCAGCCCGCAACTCCCTTCCCCCACATGGCCTTCGACTACAATGTAGTTGGTGATCGCTTCTCTGAGTTGACCTTTCCCCGGAACGTGAGGCCAGCCTCCAAGCCATGGAGTCAACCTCCTGGTACTTATTTCTACAGTTCTTGAGTGTTAGTCTCCCACTCTGTTATTCTATATACCATAGATGAGTGCAATCTTTCTATGTCTGTCTCTCTCTTTCTGACTCATTTCACTCAGCATGAAACTTTTCATGCCCATCCACTTGACTACAAAATTCTTGACCTCCTTTTTTCTAACAGCTGCATAGTATTCCATTGTATAGATGTACCAAAGTTTCCTCAACCAGTCATCCGTTCTGGGGCATTCGGGTTTTTTCCAGATTCTGGCTATTGTAAACAGTGCTGCGATGAACATACATGTGCAGATGTTGTTTCGATTGTACTTTTTTGCCTCTCTGGGATATATTCCCAGCAGTGGTATTGCTGGGTCAAATGGGAATTCAATATCTAATTTTTTGAGAGTCGTCCAAATTGTTTTCCAGAAGGGCTGAACCAGTCGGCATTCCCACCAGCAGTGAAGAAGGGTCCCTTTCTCCCCACATCCTCTCCAACAGCGGTTGCTTTTGTTCTTTTGGATGTGTGCTAGTCTCTGTGGTGTGAGGTGGTATCTCAAAGTTGTTTTGATCTGCATCTCTCTGCTGATTAGTGATGCAGAGCACTTTTTCATGTGCCTTTTGGCCATTCGTATTTCTTCCTTGGTAAAGTTTCTGTTCATTTCTTCGCCCCATTTTTTGATGGGGTTGGATGTTTTCTTCTTGTAGAGTTCAACCAGTGCTTTATATACCATTGATATCAACCCCTTATCTGATGGGTATTGTGTAAATATCCTTTCCCATTCTGTGGATAGTCTTTGTATTCTGGTCACTGTATCTCTTGCGGTGCAGAAGCTTTTTAGTTTAATGTAGTCCCATTTGTTGATCTCTGTTTTTACTAGATTGCTTAGTTCCGTGTCACCTTTGAAGATACCTTTATCTTCAATATCGTGGAGGGTTTCGCCGACCTTGTCTTCAATGTACCTTATGGTTTGTGGTCTAATGTTGAGGTCTTTAATCCATTTTGATCTGACTTTTGTGCATGGTGTCAGGTCAAGGTCTAAACCCATTTTTTTGCATGTGGTTGTCCAGTTGTGCCAGCACCATTTGTTAAAGAGGCTTTCCTTGCTCCACTTCACATCTCTTGCTCCCTTATCAAAGATTAGATGGTCATACATTTGGGGTTGTGTGTAGGGATATTCCACCCTGTTCCATTGGTCTACGGCTCTGCCTTTGTTCCAGTACCATGCTGTTTTAATTGTTACTGCTTTGTAGTAAAGTTTGAGGTTGGGGATGGTGATGCCTCCCATCATCTTTTTCCCAAGAATTGTTTTAGCTATCCTTGGACGTTTGTTATTCCATATGAATTTTAGGATTGCTTGATCCATTTCTTTGAAGAATGTCATGGGTATACTTAAAGGGATCGCATTGAATCTGTATAATGCTTTAGGGAGTATTGCCATTTTGACAACATTGATTCTCCCTATCCACGAGCAGGGTATATGTTTCCATTTCCTCATGTCCTCTTTGATTTCATGGAGTAGCGTTTTATAGTTTTCTTTGTAAAGGTCTTTTACTTCCTTGGTTAAGCTGATTCCGAGGTACCTGATTTTCTGGGGCACGATTGTGAATGGGATTGCTTTTTTCATGTCCCTTTCCTCTGCCTCATTGTTTGCATATATGAAGGCCATGGATTTTTGGGTATTGATTTTGTAGCCTGCAACTTTACTGTATAAGTCTATTGTTTCTAAGAGTTTCTTAGTAGAGGTTTTAGGCTTCTCTAGATATAGTATCATGTCGTCTGCAAATAGTGAGAGTTTGATTTCTTCCCTTCCTATCTGGATGCCCTTAATCTCTTTTTCTTGTCTAATAGCTATCGCAAGTACTTCCAGTACTATATTGAAGAGGAGTGGTGAGAGTGGGCATCCTTGTCTTGTGCCTGATCTCAGAGGAAAGGCCCTTAGTTTTTCCCCGTTGAGGATAATGCTTGCCGTAGGCTTGTGATAGATGGCTTCGACTATCTTGAGGAAAGTTCCTTCAAACCCCATTTTGGCGTCCCTCAAATATTTTAAAAAAAAAAAAAAAAAACTGCTCGGCCCAGATAAATTCAGAGCTGCTGAGAGTGAAACAGACCCTCTGCGCCTAAAGACTTTGATTCCAGAGGCCTAACCCATTTTGGCATCCAGAGCAGCTTCTTACAGCAGTGCACTGGGACTGTGAGCTGGGCTACAACTCCACACTGCCCGGGGATGGATCTTTCCTCTCCACCCTGTTTCTCTGCACAGCAAATGGCAGTGGCAGCATATCCACATGGCGGGAGCCACCTTCTAAGACTCCTAACCCAGAGGTATACGATTTTTACACTTGGGGCTCCTAGGGAATCATGGGAAGGGGGTGTAATTGGCACACCCTCGGCCCAGATAAATTCGGAGATGCTGAGAGTGAAACGGACCCTCTGCTCCTAAAGACTTCGATTCCAGAGACTTCTTACAGCAATTCACTGGGACTGTGAGCTGGGCTATGCAATTTCTAGCAGAATTTTCCCTGGACTTTATACAGAAATCCAAAACCAAGTGGATGCTGCCTCGTCCGCGCGACTTAACATCTATAATTGTCAGCAATGTGAAACCGTTCCTTTTGAACAGGTCTGACTTGGGGGGGAAACTCCAAATAATAACAATGAGATTTTGTTGAAATATTGAAGGTTATTAAAGTAGCAGCCACTTCCCTGGACTGTGAACTAAGCAACAGCACCACGCCGGCTGAGAAGAGGAAATGTCCCTCTTTCCCGGTTGTTTCCCATTTTCAGGGAGAAACTTGACATGGCGTCCACCATACTATGAGGTGCGGGAAGGGGGATTAGGGGGGAAAAAAAAGGAAAAAGCAAAAGGAAAATAAAAAGAGTTATGTACTTGTAGCAGTGGGGCTACATATCTCTTCATTCTCAGCAATGGAAAACTAATTATCAAATGCTTCCTTGGTAGTAGGGCTGTCTTTCTTGAGGGGAAACTCCAACAACAATAGTGAGTTTTGTGTTGGAATATGGAACGTAATCAAGGTAAAGAGAAAATGAAGTGAAATTCATCAGTTATACAGTTGGGGGTGGGAGGGCGGGGGCGGGGGGTATACTGGGGGTTTTGGTGGTGGAATATGGGCACTGGTGAAGGGATGGGTGTTTGAATATTGTATAACTGAGACACAAACCTGAGAACTTTGTAACTTTCCACATGGTGATTCAATAAAAATAAAAAATAGAATAAAATATCACATACAAAATGTAAAAAAAAAACACAACTATATATGAGCCCAATCATATACAACTATTTTTGTTTGTTTCTGTGTCACACATGGCAGTGCTCAGAGCTTACAGTTGGACTGTTCTCAGTTTGCACTGCTGCCTGTTCTTGGGGAACCATATGGGATCCCAAGTATTGTATTCTGGTTGACTGCATACAAGGCAAATTCCTTACATGCTGTGCTGTCTCTCTGGCCCCATATTCATATAATTAAACAAATAAATTAAGATGAGACAAACCTCTTGTGCAGAAAATAACAAGGAGGTAGAGTTCAATTTCTTACACCTTGAGTATGTGCTCTAATTACTACTCTGTGTTTAAGAATAGTAGGGCAAGTTATATATATACAATAAAGAAACTTGTTTCCCAGGTTAGTCAGGTTATCCTCAATGACACATTATGTTTATAGCATATGCTCTTGATATAATATAATTAAGTTAGTATGTGCTACAGTGGTACAGTATGTTACCATAAAGTGGATTTATTCCTGAGCTCACAGGTCCTTGAGAATTGTATGGAAGATTTGCACACAAAATTTAGCTGCTTAAGAAGTCATACTTTATTGCACAGTTCAAATAAATGACCAAAGAGTATTAACTAGTTCACCTCGCATTCCACCAAATCATCCTACAATACCAATATTACATGTACTTTTAAGGCATCAATCCCCAATTCTTAAAACATGAAAAAACAGCCAGACAAGCTCAAATGGCAAACTGCTATAAAATATATTCAGTACTCCACAAAATTGTCAAAGTCCAAAAAGAACATCTAAAAAGAACATCTAAGAAACTCTTATTTCAAAGAAGTCTTAAGAGACATTCTAACTGTGATGTGCTTTTTGTGGTAATGGGATCCTGGAATGAAATGAGACATTAGCGGGGAAACTAGTTAAACCATGTAAAGAATGGAATTTAGTTTCTTTAGTTGTAAGAAATGAACTGTATTGATGTGACATGTTAACATTCAGTGAAGTCAGGTTAAGGAGTATTCTGTGAAACCTGTTATAAATGTTTGCTTAAGTAAAAAAATATAAAATCAAGTTTCATTCTTTCCTCAAAGCGCTCAAAAATTAAGTTGTTTTAAACCTACCACAGGGAGGGAGTGTGGGAGGGACACTAGGACAATGATCGAGGGAAGTAGACACTGGTGGACGATGTGGTGCTGGAATGTTTTTTTTATGAAACCCCACTAATAACAGCTTTGCAAACCATGATGCCTAAACTAAAATTGGAAAATAGTAAACTTGTTTGGCTCTGGAAAAAAAGAATACAACAGACCTCTTTCGTTCTTAGAATAGTTAGTTAGGAGGAGCTAACTGCAGTGACTGAAATAAAGAGCAGATATTTCAGTGAAAGAATCGGAGTCGGATGCATGTAAATTTGGCAGAGTTAAGTGTTCAGATTCTTCTCTTTAAGCAGTCAAAACTGAAAACATTTTACTTGAGGGAATAGAAAGGAAGGAAAAGGAAGGCAGAGAAGGAGGGGTCTCCTCCTGGAGAAAGATTCCAGAGAAAAGCACAAACTTTCCCCTTTTATGTCTTTTTAACAAAGGGGTGGGGGTAGGAGTTCGTGACCAATCTTTATTGTACTTTAAGTAGGTGAAGCAGTAAGACAGGGGTAAGGATATTGAGATGGTTTTCTCTGGTGTTCTAGCATCTAGATCATTCACTTATCCAGACTTTTAGCACAGCCTAGGTCCACCCTTGTGGCATTCCACACCAATAATTCCTTTTATTAGAGCTATATGTCTAATGCCATCTTGCCTGTTCCTCTTTTTGTTCCTATCATTAAGACATGTGTTGTTTTACTTTATTTATTTCAATTTTATTTTAGCCACCCTGGGTTTACAATATCACTATTGATAGGGTTTCATGCATAACAGAGTTCCTTCCCCAGAGAGTCCCCATTCTCTCCACCATTGTCCCAGTATCCCCTTCTCACCTTAGTCCATTCCCAATCCTCCCTTGTGGCAGCTTCTTTTAGAAAGAAACTTCAAGGGCAGGATAGTGTACTGAGGTGAAGGCAATGTCTTGCATGCAGGAATATTGGACTCAATGCATCAGGAGTAGCCTCTGAGTATACAGCCAGTAATAGTCCCTGAACACTCCTGGGTATGGTCTAAATCCATGCCTTCTAAGGGAAAAAAAAGAATAAAAAAGAAAGACATGCCTAAATGGTGTGTTTTTGAGTGAAAATAAGAACTGGGGAGGATCTCGAGAAGGTCAAATAAAAATTTACAGTTATTCTGCCAGAACGATGCTATGATGAGTTTAACTCCTGCAGCATAAGGTCACTGAATTCTTAATCTTTTCTGCTTAATTGTAAAGAAGCAACTATCCTGTGTATTTACTCAAATTGCCCTCCTAAATTATGCGAAGCTGGTTCTATTCTTTAACATTAGTGCTAAAAATTGAAAAGACCTCCAGGAAAGAAAATGTTGATTAGAGAAAAATGTATCAGATGATATTTGCAGGAATTGACATGAAACTACTGATTATTTTGTGAATGTAGCTCTTGATAATTTAGTCTCTAAATTCTAAATCATGAATTACAACTTAAATTGTCATACTTAGTTGAGTTTGATACTAGAAAGGCAGAAATCAAGAAAAATAATAGTCACATTAGAGGGACCCTGAGTGAGGACAGTAAGAACCACTTAGCCTTGTGAAAAAGTAGACCCAGTGTTAATGAAATTTTTTAAAAAAACAGAAAATCTTTAAAATATATCAAAAAATTATTTTATTTTTAAAGTACCATAAGAGTCTATGTTCATACATTGGTACAAGTAGAACTTCACACAAGTGTGTGCGTGTCTATTTCAAATGTGATTATTATGTGATAATTATAATTCAAATATAGCAACATGATGTGACTACTGAAAATCTACATATTATTTTTCAAGTAACAATCTATGGTCTTTACAATATACAGAATGGGAAAGGATATTCACCCAATACCTGCCTGATAAGGGGTTGATATCAAGGATATATAAAGCACTGGTTGAACTCTACAAGAAGAAAGCATCCAACCCCATCAGAAAATGGGGCGATGAAATGGACAGAAACTTTCTCAAGGAAGAATGGCCAAAAGGCAATGAAAAAATGCTCTTTATTCTATCATCAGGGAGATCAGATCAAAACAACAATGGGATATCACCTCACACCACAGAGACTGGCCCACATCCAAAAGAACAAAAGCAACCGTGTTGGTGTGGATGCGGAGAGAAAGAGACCCTCCTTCACTGCTGGTGGGAATACTGACTGGTTCAGCCCTTTTGGAAAACAGTATGGACGCTGCTCAAAAAATTAGAAATTGTGCTCCCATTTGGCCCAGCAATACCTCTTCTGGGAATATATACCAGAGAGGCAAAAAAGAGGCAATATAGTCGAAATGACATCTGCACTTGCATGTTCATTGCAGCACTGTTTACAATAGCCAGAATCTAGATTAAAGAAACTTTGTACATCTACAGAATGGAATACTATGCAGCGGTTAGACAAGATGAAGTAATAAAATTTGCATGTAAGTGGATCAACATGGAAAGTATCATGCTAAGTGAAATGAGTCAGAAAGAGAGAGACATACATAGAAAGATTGCACTCATCTGTGGAATATAAAGTAACAGAATGGGAGACTAACATCCAAGAATAGTCGAGATGAGTACCAGGAGGTCTGTTCCATGGGTAGGAAGCCAGCCACACATTCTGGGGGAAAGGGCAGCCCAAATAGAGAAGGGAACACCAAGTAAAGGGGGTTTGGATGATCCGCTTGGGATGGGAGATATGGGCTGAAAGTAGAATATAGACTGAGCACAATGGCCACTCACTCAATACCTCTATTGCAAACCACAACACCCAAAAGGGGAGGGAGGGAGAGAGAGAGAGAGAGAGAGAGAGAGAGAGAGAGAGAGAGAGAGAGAGAGAGAGAAAGAGAGAGAGAGAAAGAGAGAGAGAGAGAGAGAGTAAAAGGTAATGCCCTGCCACAGAGGTGGGGTGAGGGGGTAGATGGGGTGAGGGCGGTGGGAGGGATACTGGGATCATTGGTGGTAGAGAATGAGCACTGGTGGAGGAATGCATACTAGATCATTGTACAACTGAAACACAAGCACAAAAGTTTGTAAGTCTACAACTGTGCCACATCGTGTTTCACTAATAAAAAATTTTTTTTAAATCTATGGTCTTTATAGTATAGTCCAGTATAGTTCTGGACTATACTGTTTTTGCTCACTCTTAAGTTGGTGGAAGATCAGTGACAGACTCGGGGTGGGAAGGGGGCATGGGCTACGCAGGGAGCTAGGTGCTGTGCCCTGAGGAGCAGGCGGAGCTCTCTCTCAGTCACGGGGCAGCAGGCTGAACACCTCGTACTGAAAGTCCTGTTAGAACGCAGCACCACATTCCTTTAGTCAAGTCTCAGTCACTTTTCCATCAGAACCATGGCAATGTGCATTCCTGTTATGTGGGCCACAGCCACCCAATGGGGCAAGAATCTTCAAAAACTGGGTATTTCTCCGTGGGAGAAGGAGAAAATATTTTTGAACAAATTAGTAAGAACAAATGCTTCCTTTTCTTCACTTCTAAGTCATCCCTCAATAAAGTTTGATGAAACAGATTGCAGAATTATCTGTGTCTACTGGTCTTCATCTTCGGGACAGGAAAGGGAGCTGGGGCACCGGCAATTGTATTTCACATAGATTATTATGTGATAATTATAATTCAAATATAACAATACAGTGTGACTACTGAAAATCTACATATTATTTTTCAAGTAATAATCTGCATTCTTTGTTCTGGACTATGCTGGTTTTGCTCACTGTTAAGTTGTTGTAAAATCCGTGGCAGATACTGATGGGGTAGGGGGTGCTTGGGCTACGCTGCAGGTAGTGGACCAAGCTTGCAGGGGTGAGGTGACTAGTATCAAAGCAAACTTCTTTCAAGTTGATCTGACATTTGTTCATGAATTTTTTTGGACCTACATCTGGGATGGCCTGTGCCCCTTCTGAAGTCCTTTTACCCATAAGAAAGGACTTGATATCCTAGGTATACTGGTCTCCACTCCAGCAAATTGATGAACAAGTGGAAGACAGTGCTACAGTGCAGTGCTATCTGCATATCATGAATATGCAGACATACAATTAAAATATGTGTCTTCAGCATGATGAAACAATGAAATTTAAAAAAGGTAGAGGACTGGAGAGATAGTACAGTAGTAGGAACTTTGCCTTGCACGTGGACAACCAAGATTCTGTCTCCTGCATCCCATACTCCCACTTCCTCTAGCTTATCAAGTGTAATTTCCAAGCACAGAGTCAGAAGCACTACTGGGTGTGGCCTCAAAACAAAAGTAGCCACCAAGAAGTTGTTGTAGAATGATAACCAAGAAGAATTGGGTTGGTCACTTTAGTGCAACAGGATAGGGTTAAGACAAATGCTGATTTTAAAAATTAGTAAATTCTAAAAAAAAAATAGGAAGAAAGTTAGATTCTAAAACAATATAAATATAAATAACTTCACTTTCTGATTTAACCAGTGCCTTTGTGTCATTTAGCAATTTTTTTAATAAGGTAAGTTGCTTAAAAATGTCAGACCCAACTGAGGACATGACCAAGTAACACTGATGGTCTGATTCAGACGCCTGGAGTGCTGGAACTTCAGCAACAAGTTGAAGAGCAATTAGAGAGTTCCTAGGTAAATTTAAGTGCTTAAAAGCAATCAGCAGTGCAAAGGACTGAAAGATGGATCTCTTAGAAATGCTAAGAGGCAGCATCATCTCAGCAAGGGATTAAACAAGATTATCATTACAAAGACCAATAACCTAAAATAGGCTCATTTCCATTGTGACTGCCTAGTTTCAGTCCTCTCGGTCAATTTCTCTGCCAAATGCATTTCAGTTCTGTCTCACTGCTTTTGAATTACCCTCTCTTCACATTGCTTCTTCAGTGACGTGCCAGTGGCGGGGTGATAGCAATAATGGAGGCAGAGGTAGGCAAATCTAAAAGTTTAGAACAATAATAAAAATGACTAAGTATGTTTGCATTTTATTAACATCCCTATGAGTCAGTGAGTTTGAAAAATGACAGTGACAAATAATTCTACCACCAAAAATAAATCTTTCCAAATTCTAAATTCTAAATAATTGCTATGATTACTGTTGAGTTTTAACGTTGTATTATATACACAAGCTACAAATTGCACAAGCTTAGCTGCATATTCTTCCAAAAACATATTACATGAAAATTAGATCAGAGAACTCTCAATAATTAAATAATACCTTAAAAATGTTTGTCTCACAAGTAAATTTTCAATGATTCAATACTTCTCAAGCTCATGTCACTTCAGGAGCAGTTTGTCTCTATCTTCCATGGGTTACAAATTCTCACAGTTAAATCCAAAGTCCATGCTTTACTTTGTGAGAATAAAAGTGACAGTGTAAGCAGAAATCATGCAAAGTTATTATCACGATCAACATGGAAAGCAATTTCATCTGTCTTATAAATTTTCTGATGAAACACTAAAAGCTCTTACTGCTGATTATTAATTGATAGGAAAGTGAAAATATGATGAAACTGATGTTTATTTAGTATGCTCTAATTTCAAACATTAAAAACATTGTAAATTAAATTTATTCTATTACTCTGTATGGAGTCTTATTGAGTAATTAAAATGGTACTTGTCTTTTTGTCCTAGAATGTTCATTTTTCTTCTATGCCTTGACAAATGTCATACTCCTTCCAAAGTCTGGATAAGCTTCAAATATTTTATCCTTTATTTTTTCAATGTCATGAAATACCTCCAAGAGTTTCTGTAATGTGAAGTTTTTTGCCTATGCCATCTCCTCTGGGGTATCTTTATATTTTCTGTTATAGCCATTTGCTTCATTAATGTCAGTAAAGTCACCTACATACACTGAGTTCCTCTCACCGAATATCCAAAGTCACAAATGATGTAGTATCAACATTAGCATGGTCAGCTATTTCTTCTATAATTCTTTTCTTGTTAGTTTCAAATTTCACTCAGAGAATTTCATTTGTTTCTCTATGGCACTTTCATCAGTTAGCCAATTCTTCCTTTGATTGTCATTTTTTTCTGCCTAACATGTGGATTATCACTGGAAAATGAAAATACGGCATAACTATATACTTTACTGTCTGCACATAAACAATGATGTACTGTGACCCAGTGGCTTTCAGAAAAGTAACATGATTTGTTACTGATCATGACTTATCATTTATTCAGTGATTTGTGGATTGAAAGGCTAGTGGGTTAATACATACTTAATTCAAATAAGTTTGTGCTACATGAAATTACTCACAATTGACCAAAAAAAAATAGTGCCTAAGACTTGAATCTTATTTTGTTTTGGGGGGATTTGTGCTACTTAACTAGATGGTCACTAAAATGTGTTCATCTCCAGTCCCCAAGAAACAACACGCACTTTAAATATTACCCGGAGAAGAAGGTAAGATATAACATATGACTGTGTCTTAGATTGAATTTAAATTTTAATGTTACAAATTTTTTTTTTGTTTTTCGGGTCACACCCAGTGATGCACAGGGGTTACTCGTGGCTCTACACTCAGCAATTACTCCTGGCGGTGTTGGGGGACCATATGTGATGATGGGAATCAAACCTGGGTCGGCCGCGTGCAAGGCAAACGCCCTACCCACTGTGCTATCACTCCAGCCCCAATGTTACAAAATTTTTGATTTAAAAAGATAAATGTACAGTTCTATCCATTGCTGCACTTGGTATAGCAGCCTGAATATGGAACAACTGAGATGTCCAACAACAGGTGTTTCACTATTGTTAATGGTAAAAAGTTGTATATGTGCATAATGAAATATATAGCTACATGATATAGCTATATAAAATTATGCATTTTATAGTTATATAAAATCATTGCAAGCTGCAATTTGGATAGAACTGGAACAATAGGGAAGGCCATTCAGTGAATGGCAAAATCTGGTCCTTGGGTTATAGAACTAAAGATGCCAAGGAGTTTTTCAGGTCATGGGAAGTGAGGTGGCTGATGAGAATAATATAAAATCATTGGTAGATTTTACCACTTACCACTCTGCCGGGGATGAGGTGAGATAACTTTGTTCATAAAACCTATCAGCACTAATGCTATTATAAACATGTAACCCTAAGTATAGCTTTTTTTTTTTTTAAGTTTATGAAGGGTGTGGAGTGGAGGAGTACAAAGGAGCAATGGTGGTAGGATGCTGATACAGGTGGTAGGTATGGGATTGGCACATTGTTTACCTGAAATTTTAATAGCACTGTACCACTGCCGTCCTGTTGTTCATCAATTTGCTCAAGTGGGCACCAGTAACATCTCCATTGTGAAACTTGTTGTTACTGTTTTTGGCATATTGAATATGCCATGGGTAGCTTGCCAGGCTCTGTTGTGCGGGCAGGATACTCTCGGTAGCTTGTTGGGCTCTCTTTGAGGGGGACAGAGGAATTGAACCCGAGTCCATCGCTTGCAAGGCAAAGCCCTACCCACTGTGCTATAACTCCAGTCCAAACACAAAAAAATTTTTAAAAAAACACAAAAGTACTCATTTAAAAAGATACACACACACCATGTTCATTGTGACACTTAGTAAAATAGCCAGGATATGGAAGCAACCCAAATGTCCAACAACAGATAAATAGATACAGCGGTGGTCTATATGCACGATGGAATACTACACAGCTGTAAGAAACAATGAAATCTCATAGTTGTATATCAGGTTGGGTAAATAAAAATAAACAAATGAAATTCTTTTATTTGTGTATTTTGTCACTCAGTGGCTACAGACCAGAGATGAGAGTTCATTAATGTCTAGTCACTTTGTTAACCTTGTTGGAGTCTATTGGAACTGCAGTTGTCATGCCTGAGAGAAGACAGTCCTAGAACGAAAATGTCTAATTAGTATCAGGTGGTCAGCACCATATACAAAAGGTTTCACTGTAGTGAAGTCATTCAATGATTAATCGAACGCAGAATCACCATAATAATATCCACACTAATTAGACGTGCATAATTATTGACATTTTTTGTATGGTGCCTTCTTTGGAACTGTACAACCTGGTTTGAATCAGATGCCATTTTGTCTCTCGGATGCCATGTAAGCTCTCTGACTCAGCAGACTGACTCAAGTCCCTATCCACCACTAGGAAGGAGCTCACTGATTTCTCCTTATCAGTGGTGACACAAGAAGAGCAATTCCCTATTCCCTCCTTATCAGTGAGTGCAAAAGAACAAGACACCATCTGCTGATTGTTACAGAAGATCCCACATTATAGCCTTCTGCCTAGATTCTTGTCAAGCAATTCAAAAGTTTCAAAACAAACAAAACAAGCTTAAACCACTCCTTGCCTGATTCTTTGAAATTCCCCAATGCTGTGACTAGTGGTACATTCCTTGACACATAGACGTAAAAAAAAAAAAAGATTCCTAGTTTTAAATAAATGCTTTGTGGATTATATTACAGTCTGATTAATTCCTGGTCAGTAGAATCTATACTCCATAGACCAGATCTGGAAAATTTCACTCAATGGAACACAATAAAATTTGGTCAATGGAAAAAAAAAATTTGGTCAATGGACCACAAAATTAATACAATGAAACCAATACAATAAAAACTCCAATCTCCCCTACACTAGCCATTCAGAGGCTCTGCACCTAGACAGCTGGAATGTATGAAAACAAGCAGTTCTTACTGTTACACCAAAAGCAGAACAGAAATGACTGTGCCAAGCTTTGAAAATAATTGAGCATTTATTACCAGTAAGACATCATTATAAATACTTTAGGCGCCAGAGTAAATAGTACAGGGGTAGGCTGCCTGACTTGCATGCCATCAACCCTGGTTCAATCCTCAGCATTCCATAAGGTCCCTTGAGCCCACCAAAAGTGATCCCTGAGTGCAGGGCCAGGAATCAGCCCTTGAGCACTGCTGAGTGTGGTCCAAAAACCAAAACCAAACAAACAAAGAATAACAAGCACTTTAAACTTTTTAAAGTTTGATCATCTATGTCATTTATAGATGCATAAAAGAAAATATTTGACAATAAAAAACTTACTAGGAAACAAGATAGTTTCAGGAAAACTCTGAAATTAAACAAATTGACTAATATTTGAGGAAAGAAACAGGGAATTGGTGTGAGATAATACCCCAAAAGAATTTTGCTTATATAATTGTTGCTCATATCTTGCCCAGCGAAGGAAACAAATAAGGGGATGTGGCGATAGCTCAAGGGCTGGAACACACATCCTCTGTGAGCGAGGCCTGCTTGATCCTGGGCACTGCATGATGCCCCAAGAATCACTGGGAGTGATTCCCAAGCACCACTAAATGTAGCATCCAAACAATTAAAACAAAATAAAGTTGCTATCTTCAATTTTTATCTTTATTTTATTTAATATTCTATTTCAATTCAAAGATATAACTTTTATTTGCCTCTGAATTCTCTAAGAACCTCTACCAAGGACAAAATCTTGATGATAAGTAAATCTCACATATTTATAGTTTTTTTAAGAAACAGGTTACCAAAGAAGGGGAAAATGAAAGATGGTTCCTTTAAGAATGAACAAAGAAAAATAGGTTCCCAACTATAAGAAAAAAACTAAAAGCTATGACTGGCTTCAGAAGTTAATACCATCACTGCAAATTAGTTTTAATATAAGTAATTAATCAACTTTTGTCACTTTTTGTGATACATTGTAACATTCTGTGTAAAGTCTGTCCTTCACTGTGTTACTTCAAGTTTAAAAGCCTGAGGCTTTTAGAATTTGCCTTGTGACATTGGCAAAGCACTTTTTATAGACTAATTAACATGCCAAGATTTTCAAGCCAACCAAAAGTACAGTGGTACCAGTTTTCAGTTTTCAAGAACTTTTTTTATACCTCCTTCAAGCATCCTTAAACTCTTTGACCCTCTTAGCTCAGATTCCACACGTATCACTTGAGGGTCTGCCTTTATACTGGATTCTGATCGCTACTTCTTCTGGGGCCAGTGATGAACCGAATTGACATTAAATCATAGCATTTCCCTATTTATAGCCTCTCCTTCTAGAGCCTGCTTGTTGCAATTACTAGGAAAAGACCAAGCTGTTATTGTTGAGATAAAATTATATTTCTGAGAAAAGGGCCACAATAGATGAGAGCAAACATACAAGATTTCAGCATTGATTCCTCTAGCAACTCATATGCCCAACAGAAACACCTATCATTATTCACATAAGGACTTGGGAACCTGGAATGCTCAGTTTTGAACTGCATCATTACTGCTATGATAATATACTGCAAACATGGTGGAAAGAGAGTCAGAAAATACATGTGATATAATTCCATTTGGGGAAAAGTATGGTTGTAGAAACACGAATACTATAGAAAAGGGCCTGGAGAGTATTCAGTAATCCTTTGTTGGTTAGGAGAGATAGTACAGCAAGACAGTGCTTTCGGCACATGGTGCTGACCTGGATTTGATCCCAGTCACTGCAGACGGTTCTCTGAGTACCACAGGAGTGATCCCTGACCACAGAACCAGAAATAATCCCTGAGTATCTCTGGGTGGAGTCCAAGCAGCCAAAAATGCCTTGTCTATAGATCCCTTATATGTAAAATGATGATAACACTTCAATTCAGAGTTTTGAGTAACAATTAAATGAGATTATAGTAAGTGCATAAAACAATACCAAATGCCATATAAATACTAATAGAATTTCAAGCTCTTTTTGAATCTAAAATTTTCAATTTTCAGTAGTGAATACATATTACTCTTATAATCAACTTGAAGTAATTTCAGCAAACTCTAAATATATAATTCTACTCAATTATATACATGCCTTATAATTTAGAAGAGTATTATTCTAATATCCACAATTTATTTTATTTTATTTGTTTTTTTGCTTATTGGGTCACACGTGGCATTGCACAGGGGTTACTTCTGGCGGTGTTTGGGGGACCATATGGGGTGCTGGGAATCGAACCCAGGTCAGCCGCATGCAAGGCAAACGCCCTATCCACTGTGCTATCACTCCAGCCCCCACAAATTATTTAGAATGCTTAAAAAAAAGTTGGATTCATGATTGGTATATTGACATCAGTTGTCAAATTCTAAACTTTGTTTTGTGTTTGAAAAATGTTTAGGACAAAATTCGAGGAAAGGGCCTCCCACTTTTATTTAATGATTTATTTATCATTAGCTTACCACATTGTTCTATCAAGGCTTTACTTGCACACAGTGACATATTGACCAAATACTTATCAAACTGTTCACCAAAGTTTGAGTGAATCAATCCCACCCCCAAAACTTCCTTCCATTCATTTTTCTCAACTAACTCCCACAGTTTTTCAAATAACTACTGTAGTTTTAGTCTAATAATTTTGTTATTTCCACCCAGACTTTTCTATCAGTTATTTTCATATATGAATGAAATGCTTCAGTAGTCATTTTTCACTTCCTTAACTATTTTACTTTATATAATGATTATGTTTTGTAATGATCTCAAGGTTTAATCGTCTAAAAAAAATGAGATTATGTGATTTACAATACCATTGGTGAAGGTTTCCCATGTACATAATTCCAACACCACACATAACACTAGTGTGTCCATCTCCCTTCCACAAGTATCCCAATACCTTTCAAAATCCCCCACCCTTGGTTGTCTACACATTGTTCTCCCATTGTGGACAAGAAAGATAGAACAAAGTTTAAGGCACTTCTTTTGTGGTCAACCCGAGCCCAATTCCTAGCTTGCATGGTCTCTTGAGAATGCCTGGGAGAAATCCTGAGTACAGATCTGGGAGTGGCCCTTAAGCATTGCTGAATAAGGCCCCAAACCCACCCATCCAAAAATTCTTATGTAAAAGGAAGCATACAATTCTGTGTGTAATTTAGACCATACACTTAAAATATATTTGCCTGTATAATTTTAGGTCATAAGTCATTTTACATCTTTTACAAATTCCTAATCCTAAAGAAGAAATGAAGGATTTGAAAAAGTCAAATTACTTGTCTTAAGACACACAACTAATTGATATAGTCAGGACTCAGATTCATGTACTTTTGTTTTTGTTTTGCTTTGTTTTGTTTTACTATAGAGCTACACTCAAAAGGGCTCAGGTTTACTCCTGGCTCTAGGTTTAGGGGTCATTCCTGGTGGGTTCGGGGGACCATATGTGGGTTTTGGGATTAAATCAGGGTGGGTAACTTGCAAGGCAAGTCCCTTACCTGTTGTTGTATCTCTCTGGTCCCAGATTCATGTCTTTGAAATTCTATCTTGAATACTCTAGTCTTGATGAAGTTATAGATAATAGTATTGGTTTATTCATAATTTTATCAATGATCTGAAGCAAAACTAATAGAAGTATAAAAACCCCATCAAAACTAGATGACTCATTCATTTTCTTGGCTTTTTATTAGGTTTAACTCAAAACTTATCCCAATAATAAATATCAAAGGACCAATCCATCCTATTTTTCTCATTGTTTCTTATATTTTTAGTGTGAGTAATATATGCCTAATATCTTCCATCTGTAACAGATAGTATAACCCCTGAATTCTTTTTTTTCTGTTTAAAAAAATGCTGATTATCATGAGTTTCCCTACCTGATAACATAGCAAGCACCTGTGTTTCTGTTCCAAGATAGTTGTTAGGAAATGCAAATGAGGATTAAAACAATGAAGCTCTTAATTGGCTTTATAACTAGAAAATACAATCTTTTGGTCTCTTCCAGTTTACTGCACATGTTCGTAAATTCTGCCATCTGTTTGTATATTGCTTGCAAACCAGTAATGATTTGTAAGTTTTAAATACATATAAAAATAGAAGTATTTTTAGAGCAATACTATGCTTATTCATTTATGTATTATCTGTGGCTGTTTTTGTCCTACAATAGCAGAATTAAGTAGCTGCCACAGATGCTATGTAGCCTGGAAAGCTCCAAATATTTACAATTCGGCTTTTTGCAGAAACTTTGTCAGCTCTCATTGAAGAATATTTTTCTTCCCATCCCTTCCATTGTTTTTCAATCTACACACAATTCTCTTTGCTAACTCACTCAGATCAATCCCTAATATATTATCAACTTCCCTTGAAGGAAAATAATGTCACAAAATGTTGTCTAAACCCAGGGGGAAGTATTTAAAAGTTTTATTCACTACAACTAAGTCTGAAAACTATCCATATCCCAATTCATACATCTATTTCCTATGCACAATATAACAATAAATTCCATTCAGCTCACTTTTATTAATTCAAATGTTATTTGAAGATATAACATGTGCTTATATTAAAGATGTGTACATCTACATGTATGTGCAGGGTTTACTCATTCTGCTCAAAATTATCTTCTTGTAACTCCTCCATTACCACCTTTCAAGAGATTACCACTTCAGTTTCTTGCTGCTCTTCCAAATAGATAGGGTTTGATTGGGAAGCCCACAGTTAAACTCCCTACCACAAGTTTTTATAACTTTTATGACTGGAGCTGTAAATGCATCAATTGTTCTTGAAAGTTGAAAGAAAGTGCTGTTTTTCACTTGAATTTAACAACAGCCAAAATTGAAAGTTCTTAGGTATAGCATCATAGCTTTAGTGTTAAAATTCTTCACTTATAATCTACTTTGTCAAAGATATGTACTTGGAGCAAGGGTGATTGGGTCAAATGTGTTTCAGTACACACTAGGGCTTTTAAAACTTTTTCATTTGTGGGGCTGGAGTGATAGCACAGTGGGTAGGGCGTTTGCCTTGCACGCAGCTGACCTGGGTTCGATTCCCAGCATCCCATATGGTCCCCTGAGCAGCGCCAGGAGTAATTCCTGAGTGCAGAGCCAAGAGTAACCCCTGTGCATTGCCAAGTGTGACCCAAAAAGAAAAAAAAAAACAAAAAACTAAAACTTTTTCATTTGTAATCCCTTTGTGCAATCCCCAAGAATGTTTTACATTACCTTTGTTATGCAGGAAAAATAATTAATTTTAGAACAAAATTTAAATGTTTTAATATATATGTGTTATATATATTGTACATGGCCAACCTGGGTTTGATTCCTCTGCTACTCTTTGAGAGCCCGACAAGCTACCGAGAGTATCTCACCCTCACACAGAGTCTGGCAAGCTACCCATGACGTATTCGATATGCCAAAAACAATAACAAGTCTCAAAATGGAGACATTACTGGTGCCCACTCAAGCAAATTGATGAGCAACAGGATGACAGTGACAGTGACATATTAGGGCTCTAAGAAACTTTCTGGGGCTAAAGGGAGTGCAAGTGGAAGAGTTTAAGCAATGCTAATTTAGAGTACTTTGTCTAATTGTGAGCTCTGAGAATTTGTGATTCTTTCTCATCATCTGGCTTCATTCTTTCATTCATTCATTCACTTCCTTCACTCCACTAGATATATTTAATAGTTTTAAATTTCAAAGGCAAGAGGTTTATTGATTAAAAATAAATTAATATTTTGGAAATAAAAATTTATTGATAAGTTTGAGATATTCCTAGGTCTACCCACCAACAGAAAGTAAATATTGAGGTATGTTTTAAGACAAAATATTGAGCAACATTCTTCCCCATAGCCCCCAAACTTCAATTAAGATGTCTTGTTCAGAGAATAAAAAAAAGACAGTAGTTGCCAAAGTTATACATCAATTTTTATCCTAGAGGCAAAAAATGTTATAGTCTTCAAAAGGGAAACTCCTACTTTAAAACCAAAAGTATCTTAAGGTCTATTTTGCTTTATACTATACTATGTAGTTATACTTGCCTTGATACTTAACATAGAAATAGGATAAAAGTTTAATGGTGTTTTTAATATAAAATAAATCATAATACAAATTTTTAAAGCATGTTCATTTTAATTTCTATTATTTCTACTTTTTTATTCCATTACAAAGCTGTTCAAGATTGGATTTCATTCATAGAGTATTCCAACACCCATCCCTCCTGCACCAGTGTACATTTTCCAACACCAGTGTTCCCAGGTTCCCTCCCATCACTCTCATGGTTCGTTTTAAATAAAAATGAAATGTCTAATCATTTACTACAAGAATAATCCAATTGAATCTAATAACTTTGTATTTTTAACAAGAATCTAGCATAAATCCTTAATTACACAAAGTTTTCTCCAACTTTAAAATATAAAGATTTGCCTCAAAAATTTGTTTACAAAATATACGGGCGTCCAGAGAGATAACATGGGAGAAAAAGAATGTCCCTTACATATAGTCACATCTGTAGCCAAGGCCAATTCTTGGCACTACGTATGATTTTCTGAGCACGTCTAGGAATGACCTTTTAGCACAGAGTCTGGAGTATCCTCTGAGTGGTGTGTGGCTCTAAACTATCAAAAACTAAAATTTAGTTAAAAATAAATTATTATCCCTTGTTGCTAGAGATTTCAGTTCATTTTGTTGAGAGTGGGATCTAGTAGTCAAGTTTTTAAAATAGTTTTGGGGCTAGAGCAATAGCACAGCAGGGAGGGCATTTGCCTTGCATGCGGCTGACCCAGATTCGATTCCCAGCATCCCATATGGTCCCCTGAGCACCGCCAGGGGTAATTCCTGAGTTCAGAGCCAGGAGTAATCCCTGTGCATCGACAGGTGTGACCCAAAAAGCAAAAAAAAAAAAAGTTTCAACCTCCCAGGACCCATACAAACACACATAAACAAACTAATGTATGCAAAGCATCAACATCTTCACTAAGACAACCATCAACTCATATTGAGTCTGACATGCATACAGAAGAAGTCTTTCAGAAATATTGAAACAAAGGTGATTGCCACTTTATCGTCTCTAATCTTCCCTAACAAAGAATAAGCTCAATATCTGTTTTACTGAATCTAAAATGCTAGAGGAAAATCTCCTTTATCTACACATACTTTTTTTGGTGGGGGAGGACACACCAAGTGATACTCAGGGGTACTCATGACTCTACACTCAGGAACCACTCCTGCAGTGCTTGGGGGACCAACGGGGATACTGGGGATCAAACTGTGGTCAGCAGTGTATAGGGCAAGTACTCTACATTCTGTATGATCTCTTTGTCCCTTCTCTTTAATACTTTATGTGGAACTCAACAGACTTTTATTGTTCTGCAGTTCACTCTTAACTTCATGGGATATATCTATATACCATTCTCTACACCCTTGGATCTCCAAATAAATGGCAAGCAGAAATTCAGCCAAACACTAGTCCTCTATGGTTTAGATTTATGAGCAAATGCAAATGGTAAAAGGCAGAAAATTTCAACCTTTCTGTACTTGTGGACCAGTGAAAATAAAATAAATATTAATAATAAACCACATAACCACAAAGAAATCAAAACTGTTTCTTACAACATGAATATTTATCATCTATGAGACCTGGTCAAAGCAGTGCTAAGGGGAATGGTTATAAACTATGCAAGTGCATACCAGGAAGAAAGAAAGGACTCAAATCAATGACCGAACTTCTTAGCTAGAGGAACCAAAGAACAATAGATAAATCCCAAAGCAAGTAGAAGGCAAGAGATAATAAAAATTAGAGAATATAAAGATATATTAAATAAGAATGAACACAGGAATTCTTTTAAAGAGTAAAAGCACCTAACCATGGGTGAACTTACAAAAACTCACTCCCAGAACAATAAGAATTCTAGAAAAACAATGCGGAAAACACATAGAAATACACTAGGTTGAATAAGCAAAAACAATACCACTGAAGACATAAAAACCATCAGTAAATCCATAGAAGTATCTTTAATGACATCATGGTGAGGATTTTTAATGAGTTCAAAGAAATGATAGTATACGTAGTCTGCAAAGCACAAGTATGAGAGTCAAAATGAAAAAGATATTAAAGTCAGAAATATCAAAAGTGGGGGGTGGTGGGAGGGATACAGGAAACATTGGTGGAGGAGAATGGGCATTGGTGGAGGGATGGGTAAACAATCACTGTGTGACTAAAATGCAAACATGAAAGTTCCTAAGTTTGTAATTGTATCTTACAGTGATTCACTAATAAAACATTTTTTAAAAAAATAACAGAATTATTGTATGTCTAAAACACAACTATTGGTCACTTTGAAAACCATGGCACTTTAATATAATTTTTTAAATGACAGAAATGAAGAATATTGCAGGTGATATTTAAAAAGTCAGTAGAAGCTCTGAAGAACAGAAGCTGAGCAAAAGACCCAAGAGCTCCATAATGAGGAGGAAACCATTAGGAAACAGCAGAAAGAGGAAAATGTCTGAAAATAAATGAACAGCATACTAGAGGTCTATTGGATGAGTTCAAGAAGAACAATACAAGAATCATTGGAGTCCCTGAAGAACAGGAAGGCAAATGTGATGAAGAAACAATAGTTTAAAAAAATCGTTGATAAGAACGTCCTAAAGTTGAGGATTACAGTTCCCAAGTTCCAAGAGACCCAAAAGGTCCCAGTGAAAATAGACCCAATTAAGAAAACTCCAAAACACATTATACTCAAATAACAAAATCTAAAGATAAGAGACAGAATAATTGAGCACAGCAAGATAAAAAAAAAAAAAATGAACTTACATACAAAAGTAAGCCCAGGGGCTGGAGTGATAGCACAGCGGGTAGGGCGTTTGCCTTGCACGCGGCTGACCCGGGTTCGATTCCCAGCATCCCATATGGTCCCCCAGCACTGCCAGGAGTAATTCCTGAGTGCAGAGCCAGGAGTAACCCCTGTGCACAGCTGGGTGTGACCCAAAAAGCCAAAAAAACAAAACAAAACAAAAAAAAAAACAACAAAAGTAAGCCCATAAGATGTGTTGTGCCGAATTTCAGATCCCCAGTTGCAAAGAGACCAAGTCTACACATGATAATGCAAAAACAAAGGAACTTTATTGATAGCTTGAGCTAGGAGCCAAGTCTCATCCAACACAGTGAAGTCTTGACATGGACCTGACTCTAAATCACAAGCCTTTCTACAGGTTTCAAAGTTTCAAAGTTAAGCAAGCACTAAGGTAACAGTGGTCAGGCAACAGTTAAACAATAGTTTCCAGTAACAGTTTATGGTTACATTCACTATGGTTATTGGCACGTTGTGATTGATTAAGACCACTTTCTGGGCCCAGGAACTTTCCAGGTAGGTTCAGTCTGGCTAGGTACACATTATTTGATTGCTGGGAAACTGAATCCCCAGTTCCAGGAACTGAATCTGAGGCCTACCTGATTTTTCTCATTTCTGCCACCTGTCATAGTGTCAGTTTCGCCCTTACAATGTAGAGCAGATCTATCAAATGAGATTCTACAAGTCAGAAGAATATGGAAAGATACAGTACAAAAAGGAAATAAACTGAACACCTCAGCTCAGTATCCAAAGCCAGCCCTCTGTCTCAAAAGTTCCCCACAAGTACAAGCTGCAAACTGAACTTTTATTAATGACTGGAAATTATAAACTAGAGGTCCCCTTGGAATTCAGGTCCCATAGCCAGCTAGATTATTTCTTTCTGACAGACTAGTGATAAATCAGACAATTCTGAGAACAGCTTTGCAGGTTTGATTAATTTACCTGAATAGCATCTGGACTCAGGAAGCCAGATTACCAACTAAATTACTGATTTATTGCAAGGGGAGTAATTTAGGGAAAAGCCAGAAGGAATAAATGCATAAGGCAAGGTATGAGAAAATGGGAGTTTGTCTTCTTTAGACATGCTATTCTCTCCCAAATCTTCACATAGGTATCAATTCTCTTAAGCTTTCTATAGCCCTTCTTTGCAGGTTCTTAAGAAGCCTTATTCACATGGAAATGATTGATTAATTTATTGGCCATTGGTAACCTAACTCAACCTTCAGAATGGGAATAGAAGAAACTAGAGGTTACAAATATTTTAAAATCTAGTTGTTTCTCCTGGTAATCTATCCCTGAATATAGGTGCTTCTCCAAGTTACCTCATTAATTTACGTTAAAGAGGCCTTATCACTCTCAATGCTTAGAAAATTCCAAGACTTTCTGTAAAACAAGAACTGGAGAAAAATATCCGATATATATGAGAAATGTATTTTGATCACCTGAATGACAAATATATATCTTATAAATTATAATTTCACAGTTGGTAATTTTTAGCTTCCTCAGAGGAAGGGCAGCTTATAGGAAAATACTCAAAATTGTCTTGCCAAATAAATCTATAATAAAGGCATGTTTGTGATTTTTTTCAGAGATGCATACAGCTGCTATGTGTACCTGGGTCGAGAAATCAACATGAGGAACGACTTAGTGCCAGAACTGCACAGGAGGAAGAGAGCAGCGTGGAATGCCTTCAAGAGCGTTGAAGAAGTGGTTAAGAGGACGAAGAACTACCAACTCCGGGCACATCTTTTCAATTCCACCATTCTTCCTGCACTAACATACGCCTCAGAAGTGGAGAGAGTGGGCATCCTTGTCTTATTCCTGATCTTAGAGGGAAAGCTCTTAGATTTTCCCCATTGAGGATGATGCTTGCCATAACCTTGTAGTAGATGACTTTGACAATATTGAGGAAAGTCCTTCTAGACCCATTTTGGCAAGAGTTTTCATCATAAACGGGTGCTGGATCTTGTCAAGTGCTTTCTCTGTATCTATTGATATGACTACATGGTTTTTATCTTTTCTTTTGTTGATATGATGGATTATGTTGATTTATTTACGAATGTTAAACCATCCTTGCATCCCCGGGATGAATTCAATTTGGTCATGGTATATAATCTTTTTGATGAGTTGTTGAATTCTATTTGCTAATATTTTGTTGAGAATCTTCGTATTGTGTTCATCAGAGATATTGGCCTCTAGTTTTCCTTTTCTGTGGTGTCTTTGTTTGCTTGTGTTATTAGGGAGATATGAGTCTCATAGAAACTGTTTGGGACAGTTTCTGTTTCTTCAATTTCCTGGAAAAGCTTGAGAAGAACTGGCAATAGGTCCTCTTTAAATGTTTAGAAGAATTCGCTAGTGAATCCATCTGGGTCTGGCTTTTGTTTTGGGGAAGACTTTTGATTACAGTTTCAATTTCCTTGATATTAATAGGACTATTCAGGTATTGCAGGTCTTCTTGATTCAGCTTTGGAAGATTATAAGAATCCAGGAATCTTTCCATTTCTTCTAGGTTTTCTTGTTTCATGGCATACAGACTTTCAA
Source organism: Sorex araneus (assembly GCF_027595985.1). Classification (NCBI taxonomy): domain Eukaryota; kingdom Metazoa; phylum Chordata; class Mammalia; order Eulipotyphla; family Soricidae; genus Sorex; species Sorex araneus. The sequence continues at coordinate 110,185,939 of NC_073305.1, forward strand.
AGTAGTCTCTGATGATCTTTTGAATCTCTTTTTTTTCATTGTGATATCCCCCCTTTCATTTCTTATTTGTTTTATTAGGGTTCTCTCTCTCTCTTTCTTTGTGAGTCTTAATAGTGGTTTATCAATTTTGTTTATTTTCTAGAAGAACCAGCTCTTGGTTTCATTGATCTTTCGGATTGTCTTTTGGGTTTCCATGTTGTTGATTTCTGCTCTAAGTTTTATTATTGGGTTGCTCACAATATCCTTCTTAAGGTCTGTTAGCAGTTGTTATAGGTATTTAGCTGGTCCCTCATTGGGTGTGTACACGTTTAGGATTATGATTTCTTCCTGCTGTTCATATCTTTTGATCAATGAAAAATAGCCTTCACTGACCCTTCTAAACTTTTTCAACCTGAAACCTATGTTGTCTGATAAGAGTGAGGCCACCCCAGCGTTTTTGAGGGAGTTGTATGTTTGCATGATTGTTTTCCATCCTTTAACTTTGAGTCTGTGTTTGTTCTGACTGTTCAGATGTGTTTCTTGCAGGCAGAAGAACGTTGGGTTCAGTCTCTGAATCCATTTTACCACTCTGTCTCTCTTAATTGGTGAATTTAGACCATTGACATTGAGAGAGATTATTGTTATGGGGTTTTGTGCCATCTTTCTGTAAGGACTTGTTGTGCTTATAGGGGTTTTTCTTGTCTTACGGTAGCCCCTTTAGTCCTTCTTTTAGTTTTGGTTTTGAGTCTATGAAGTTCCTGAGCTGTTGTTTATCCACAAAATAGTGTATCGTTTCTTCGAGTATGAGTGAGAGTTTAGCCAGATAAAGTATTCTTGGTGAAGCATTCTTTTTACTGAGTTTTTTCACTATATCCCACCATTGCCTTTGGGCTTGGAGGATTTCGTCTGATAGGTCTGCTCTGAATCTAAGGGGTGATCCTTTGTATGTTATTTCCTTCTTTGACCTTGATGCTTGTAGTATTGTGTATCTATCCATGATGGTCATCATTCTATGATATGTCTTAGAGTTTTTTGTTAGGGTTTCTTTTAGCTGGCACCCTTCAGGCTTTTTGAATCTGGATGCCTACATTTTCCAGCTCTGGGAACTTTTCAGCAGTGATTTCTTTGACTGTGTCTTTTTCATTGGGTTGCTTCCCTGTTTTTCTGGTACTCCAATGATTCTAATGCTGTTCCTCTTGAAATCATCCCCTAGGATTCTGATTCGCCCTAGAGCTATTTTGAGGTCTCTTCCCATTGTTTGTTGTTGCCTATAGGCTTCCTGCAGCTCATCTTCAAGCTCACTGATTCTGTCTTCCGCTGTAGCCATTCTATTGTTTAGAGCACCCACTGAGTTTTTTCATTTCATCTACCAAATCCTTTATTCATGACACTTCTTTTTGTATCTTTTTTATTTCTGCCCTCATTTCTTCCTGTATTTTCTAGGCTGTCCATCCATTGTTTCTTTCAGATCCTCATTTAATTTAATGGATACCTGTTTCATCGTTTCTTTGCATTTGTTAAATATCTTCAGCACTTCATGTCTGAATTCTTTATCAAAGAACTCACGTTTGTGGGAAATACCTGTTGAGGTTTCTGGACTCCTTTCATCATCCTCTCCTTGTGGTGAGGATTTGCGTTGTTTCTTCATGTTGTGGTGGTTATATGGAGGAGTGACCTTCCAGTTCACTATCCATATTCCCTCTTGTTGTGAGCAAGGATTCTGGATGGGCTTGGTTGATGGTGGTCGCCTTTTTATTTCCCCCTTCTAGAACATGTCCTTCCTCTCAGAGGTTCCTCTGTTCCTTACGTGAGGTCTCCAGTGATGCTTTTGGAGAATGCGCTCTTTTATAATGGGTTTGTAGAGCTGCTTGTATTCATTGCTATTTTGGTGAAATTGGAATAAACTAGCAGCCTATTGGCCTACTGTGTTTGGGATAGCTAGGATGTTACTCATGGACTTAGTTAAGGAAGACTGAGATGTGACAACAGATTGCTGGGTTTGGGGAAAATGACTTTGGCCTCCGGCTCCAAAAGAGGCCACACATCCTGTTGAGCTGTAGCTGGGTCCGAGACACTGGCTGGGACACAGGAATGGTGAGGCAGGGGAGGTCATACACCTGGGCTGGAAGAGAAAATGGCTGCGGTGCTGGGGAACAGAGTGCCGATGGCCAGGGTGGCAGTCCTTGGCGGAGTGGGGGGCGGGGGAGGGGGGCTCATGTTTGTGATTTAAAAACTAAAGCAGAGTAAAATAAAAACACCCTGTCTAATCTTCACTCCCAGATAAACCACTCTTACCACTGGTAGTTTTATTTTACCATTTCTTTTCAGCTTTAAGTTGGATATATATTACTATTTCTTAATTCAAAATATTACATATACCTACTAACTTCATATTATGGTCAGTGGGATAAGACCTTATCAGAACTATGACAGGCTTTCTTAGTTCTTAATACCTCATCATCCTAATATTATATCCAGCCTCTATTTAAATCCCTATTTAATATAATAGGTATTACATTGTAAAACATAATACATGTATATAATGTAACATATAGTACATAAATGTCATTCACTGCAGTTCCATGGTATGTACTATGATTGCATTTCTGGTGCTTTCTGTTATTCTTTGGGTTTTTTGTTTGTTTGTTTGTTTGTTTGTTTGTGTTTTGTGGTCACCACCTCTGAATCTCCATCTTTTCCCATTGACTAATTATTTGAAATAGCTTAAAGTTTTACATATAATTCCTTCTGCAACTTTTTGTATAGTCGAATATGTAAAATGAGTTAACACCTCCTGGAGTTCTCCATCTTCTCACTTAATTTTAGTCTGTTTGCTCTCTAGGATGCATAGTCAAGAGTCCTGGGAAATCTTTGCCTCTCTACTGAATCTTATTTTCTGAATCTATTCTTTCATTTGCTGGATCTTGCCCTTCAGGTGTTTGTGGGGAAAGTGTTTGGGCAGTAAATTTTTGTTCATGTGGTTATGTAGATCTGAAATAACTGTACTCTCTCTTCAAACTTGAACTGTAATTTAACTGGGTCAAGAATTGGCAGAATTGAAAAATAGATATGAATCTGCAAATAAGAAGGGAATGATTTTCCCAGAAGTTTCAGTGTTGTTGAGGAGAAACTAGTTCTGTTGTTGCTATCAATCACTTTGACTCATGATTCTTATTTACATACTATTTGGGTTTTACGCTTTCTCCCTAGATGTTGTTAGAATTATAAAATTATATCTGTACCTACAATTTACTGAAACTTCACTATGTGTTCAATATTTGTATATTTTTATATATTGTGCTTGGCATATAATGGAGATCCTATTAATCTGGAGACACATATTCTAGGAAAATTTTTTATACTTACCAAATATCCTCTTCCCCATTTTCTCTGTTTTCTCTTCATAAAATTCTTGTTAAAATACTGGGCCTCCAAAAATAAACCTTTATAACTTAGCTTTCCTCCATTTCTGTCCATTTCCACATTAATTTTATTATTTCTGTGTGGTTTTCTTAACATCACATTTACTCCCCTGTGCCTCATGAGAAAATATTCCTTTCTGCAGACATTACAAAGTTTAGTAATCATTACATACTGTTATTCTTTTTTTTTTTTTTTTTTTTTGCTTTTTGGGTCACACCTGGCGATGCACAGGGGTTACTCCTGGCTCTGCACTCAGGAATTACCCCTGGCGGTGCTCAGGGGACGATATGGGATGCTGGGATTCGAACCCGGGTTGCCCGCGTGCAAGGCAAACGCCCTACCCGCTGTGCTATCACTCCAGCCCCACATACTGTTATTCTTTTGAGCAATCATATGCATGCTTATACAAAGACAAGTAAGCTCACATCCTACTTTATTCCATTGTAACAAGACCACACAAACACACACGAGCATACAAACACACACACACAGACACTCATCCCCTTGACCAGAACTTTCCTGAAGTTCACACCTGCACAAAGAGCCCAGAAAAGCCTTGGAAACAGCCTATGCTGCTCATAGCTACTGTCACTGTCACTATCACTATCACTGTCATCCCATTGCTCATCGATTTGCCCGAGCGGGCACCAGTAACGTCTCCATTGTGAGACATGTTGTCACTGTTTTTGGCATATCGAATATGCCATGGGTAGCTTGCCAGGCTCTGCCGTGCGGGCAAGATACTCTCAGTAGCTTGCCGGGCTCTCCTAGAGGGGCGGGGGAATCAAGCCTGGGTCGAATTTGTACAGATTATACTATCAAAAGTGTCTTCCAGGACTGTGTGCTGTTGCACTGCCTGACACCAACTAACTGCCCACAGAAAGCAAGAAGTTGTACTTGGTTCAATGACACAAGCTACTCACAAGAGGAAGAGTACTATAAAATTGCACACAACAGGCTGCTCATGCATCCTTCCTCAAGCCTCTACCCACCCCCTTTAGAAACATTGCTTATCCTTCCTACAGGAAATCAGCATGATGAAGCTCTCAGTGTTGCCTCCTTGGTGCTCCATGAGACAGTATAGAACTGGGAACACATTTTTGCTTGTTTGTTCATTCCTATTGTACACAGAGCCAAAAAATCTGGGATCTATAACATAATGAGATATTTATAATTGTAGTATAATTTAAAATTTCCCATTTGTCTTTGCTCTCACTACAGCCTTAACAACTTTACATTTTAATTTTATTTCATTAGTGGATTGACCAGAGTTATAGCTTTTCAATTCCCTCCGAGTTAATTGTAAAAAACATTTTGGGGGAAGGTACCTTTAGTATTAAACCATTTCTTAAGTGTCTGATCACACGCTCACTTTTAAGAACAGAGCATTTAAAATGCTGATTGCAAGCACTGTATGGTTTGAAAACTAAAGATCCTAATTGCAATTAAGTGTAGATCCTGAGCTTTCACTGAGACACCATCCAAAAAATTTTTCTTTGTAGGTTCAGTCACTTTCTGCTTTTTCTAGAAGAATAATCTGAATGACTGGTGTATGTTGGGGACTGCTCAGGACCCTGAACAAAAGAGGACCCCGAAACCTTTACCCTGGACAAACCAGAAAATTCCATTACCAGCTTTGCATAACCTGAGGCACAGGTGCCCTTGTGACAAAGGAAATAGCCAAACTCAAGAGGTAAAAGTAGCCCAGGGCAGTTAACTAAGAGACGCCATAAAGCCCTAAAGTAGAATACCTTCCTCTACCTTGTGCATTCCTCCTGCCAGATGCTCCTGCCAGATAAACCCTTGCCTTCCCCTCCCCACTATTTCTCAATCTACTCTTGAAGAATGTTGTAAGCCCACCTAATACACCCGAACCTTTCTTTATTTGGTCTGAGAAGACACTTCCCTGATGATTGACAACTTATGTACCAACCCCCTGCTAAGAAAAGTATAAAACCAGCGTGGCAGTTAATAAAGTTGCCCTTGATCGGCATGTGTCTTCTTGGGCCCCCTGTTTACTAACCTCACTAGTCTTATTTCAGATCGGGACCCTCACAGAATCCACCTAATTAGGAGCGCTTTCCACTGTTGTCTCTCCGCGGGCCGGAGAGATCTCCGGGGGAACGCGCAGGTGTACATTTCTCATGACCAATATCCCCTGTATCCCTCCTGCCACCCCCACCCCAGCCTGCCTTATGGAAGGCACTTTTCCTTGTTTCTTCTCTCTCGCCCTCCCTCCCTTCTTTTGAGCATTATGGTTTCATACATATTTTGACCAGAAGACACCTGCTTCTATAACTGTAGCAGCAAAATAAGACCACTGGCAGTAGGCAACAGTGTCAGCAGCATGCAAAAATCACACCAACAGGGTTCACTTTAACCTTTTATTCTGAAACTATGGTAACAGGTTCTTATGGACTATAGCTGAATGAAGAGTGTGTCATTTTGCATGACCTGTATCCTCTTCAGTTACTTTTTGCTCAAGTCATGGGAACTAAGACTCTCACCAATGCATATATTTTTATATATGATGGTTGAAATAAGGAGCAAAAGCTGCAAATCTTATTCTATAAAATGACAGAAGTATTATAAATAGGAAGCTATTTTTAGTGATCAGTTTCTCTTAGGCTGAACATTATCAGCCTGTTAGATTATAAGACTATAATATTATTATATTCAAGAAACAAATCTGCTTATATTCTTCCAAACTTGAAGATTTCAGGAACCAGAACTGAAGTTCTCGTAATCTAACTAAAATTTTGGGTACCTGAGACACAGAATGAATAAGCCAGTTCACTTTCTCTGAGTCTATACATCTGTATTCAAAATGTACATTGAGTTAAAAGAGGAAGAGATAGAAAGAGAAAGGGAGAGAGGGAGAATGGAAGTAACAAATAGCTATGGGAATCATATTTGAGCACTCTCTTAGTTAAGCAAAGCTAAGCATGCTATGTCCCCTCCTTTCATAAATTAGCAGTAACCAGGTGATGATTGAAGGTGTCATTATTATAAATAAAGATAAGATAAGCTTCAGGGAATCAGAATTTCTGAGACAATTTGGTATTTAAATAGAGCTAATGTGAAAGAAGAGGGACAAAGGAGAATTTTTTCTATTTAGAAAAAAACGTTTTTAGATAAAGCATTTGAATTAATTCAGCACAATGGAAATACTTTTGAAAGCCAATGGGACATAAGATGCCATATGAAGTAAAGAGAATATAAGTTCTAAGGAGTATTTTAAAAGGAAAAGGGCTTTAGCCTTTTAACACCATCCAAGTTGATAATCAGGTTGATAATTAGTAGAAAAATGGAAGCAGTACATGAATGCAAGTATAAATATAGGGATGATACAAGGTAGAATGTGACAAAATGGAAGAAGTATAGAAAAAAATTAGATATTTTTTATTTCCAATGAATATTCCATCATGAGGCTCTCCACATGTAAAGTTAAAAGTGCTCATTTTGTGTGTGTGGTAGAGAGAGGGTATAAATATTTATTTTATTTAAAATACAAAATCATAGTCATCTTATAGTATTTTCTAATTGAGAGGGCTTGCAATTGGCCTGAAAACAGTTCCAATTGCAAGAGTTTAATATTGAAAAAGAAATGTTTTCTTAGAAGCCTGAAAGATGAGCTTTGGAAGGACTTTTAGACTTGTACGGAAGTCTAGATTGTAGAGTTTTAAGTGGAACCATGATTAGGCTTATGAAGTGTATTTAAAGAGGCAGAACTTGAAAGATATTCTATCTCAAGGCTAAAGGAGGAAGCCTGGAAAGAAGAAAAGGCCCCCCCAATTTTTGGACCTGTAGGGCAGAGAACCTTGGGTCAGGAGAGAGACTGTGTAACTATCAGGCTTAGAATTACAAAGTGCAAAAAGATTGATATCACTTCCTTCAGAGCTTTAACCTAAGTGAACTTAGTCACCCAAGTTAAGAAGGGTAAAATTGGTAGCAAACTGTGTTTTAGGCTGAGAGGACCGGAGGTAAATGTCTTGTCTCACTCTAGCAAAAGTGAACCTGATAAAATCTCCATCTTACCTCAGAGGAACAGGGAAGCTATCTGATAACAGCTTCAATGTATTAAATGCCTTCCACCCACCTTGAAGATATTTCATCATTGGGAATTGAGAGCCTTAAGAAAGGCTATAAGGCCAAGTGACCAGGAGCCATTAACAAACACTTAGAGGAGAAGCAACTGGTTCTCAGTAAAGAGAAAAGTGAAAAACTGCAACTATGCTAAAAGAACAGATGACAAGAACCATTAGCCAGCAACAATTCCAGAAGCAAAAGACTTTACAGACTACTGACCTGTATTTCTGTCTGACCCATACCAGAAGGCCCCTAGCATTTCCTTTCTGAATATTGGAAAGCAAAAGGGATACATAAGGAGACATTTACCCTGGTAGGTGGTATGAAATTTAAATGACAGACTTTAAATCCTGAATTAAATTCATTAAAATTTAATTAAATTTATTAAATTTTTAAAATTACTAAATTTATCAAAGTGAAATTTACTGCTGCTGCACAAAAATCAAATGGAAAAAGTCCATTCTATTTCTATAGCAAATTGGTGATTAAAGAAGTTACATTCATTGGTAGAAAACAATTTTTGCTATGATGATATAAATTGGCAACTAAATTTTATGAGTCAATGTCTACACAGGGACCATATTACAAAGGTTCACACTGTGGCAAATTGAAGGACCAAGGATTGTATTAAATTGGAGGTCATAGATATTAGATTCTGATTAGACAAAGATATTAGACTTTACAGATACATTTTTGAAACATTTTTATTGATGGAAAATGTTATTATGTAACTGTTAATGATAGTTTTCCAGTCACATAATTCAAATACCACATCCATCATCAGTGTATTGTATTATTTCTACAGCCCACAAGAGTTTAATATGACCGCCCCCCTCCAGAAAGACCAATTCTATGAATAGGGGAGAAGGGTATTCTTTGGTCTAGATCAATACTGGAATTCCTTGAATATGTCAACCATAATGCAAAACTATGCAAAGTTGGTACCTTTGAATAATATTTTGCTTACTTGTTCCCTGAAAGCTTTCAAGAAATGGTTTCTTACATAAGTTATAAGAGAAACTTAATGCATAAATTTAATAGGCATTAAGTTGTTTCTTGAAAATATGTATATTTTTATTAAAAATTACAAGAATCAGACACTGCTGAATAAGACGTGAGTCATCATTTTCCACTACAAGACTAACATTGATAGATGCAATCAGATTTTTAAAAGCCATAAAACTTCTATAATTTTATCTTAAACCGGGCATCTTTAGCATCACAACAAAACACAGCAAAGCAAAAATCAGTCATTCCATCTGTAATGACTGACTATTGGATTGGAGCAGTGTTTTTTTTTTTGTCTACAGTCTGGAAAAGAACCTAAATCTGGAACAACCTGGTTGGCACTTTCTTACTCCTTCAAGGAAACAAACAAAACAAAAATCACTCTTTTCATTTATATTCTGTCAAATAAGAACCCAGTTTTTAAACTTATTCACCAATCGTTAAAAATGCCAGAATTATTTCATTTCAAAATACTCCATAAAATTTAAGATTTTTTTTATAAAAACTTTTAGTTATGTATTTATTTTTTTTATTTTGGAGCACATCCAGCAGTACTCCTGGCTCTGTGCTCAAGAATAACTCCTGGCAGGCCCAAGGGACCAAATGGGGTGCTGAAGATTGAATCTACTTCAGTTGTGTGCAAGGCAGGGGTCTTACCTGCTTTACTATCTCTCCATCACTGTTTTGTTTTTCCTTCAAAATTTTATTTTATTAAAGCACCATAATTACAATGTTACTCATACTTGGGTTTTTGACATACAATATTCTATCACCAGTCCACAACCAGTGTTTTGAGATTCCCTCTCCTACCCACCAACCCCCACCCCAGCCTGCCATCTTGATAGGCACCTTGTATATTTGTATATTAAAATTTGGGTCAAGATAGTTCAGTGTCATTGACTCTGTGGTTTGCATATTTAGCTCTGTCATTCATTTAACAGTAACAATTTACCTAGTTCTCTTTTACCCTTGCTCCTGTTGCTTCTCATCTCTCTTTACCCCTTCCACTTCACTCTATTTTTTTCTCCTCCCTATACTCTGGGCAAAGGATGATTTATGAATCTCCTCCCTTAAATGATTGCATTTTAGAGTAACTTATTGAGGAAATGTTTCTCCTTTCAAAGATAGCACTGTAGCACTGTAGCGCTGTCGTCCCATAGTTTATTGATTTGTTTGAGCAGGCACCAGTAACGTCACCATTGTGAGACTTGTTGTTACTGTTTTTGGCATATGAAATATGCCATGGGTAGCTTGCCAAGTTCTGCCATGCAAGAGGGATACTCAGGTGGCTTGCCGGGCTCTTGAAGAGGGATGGAGGAATCAAACCCCGGTCGGCCGCAAGCAAGACAAACACTGGAGCGATAGTACAGTGGGTAGGGCATTTGCCTTGCATGCAGCTGACCCGGGTTCGATTCCCAGCATCCCATATGGTCTCCTGAGCACCGCCAGAAGTAATTCCTGAATGCAGAGCCAGGAGTAACCCCTGTGCATCACCAGGTGTGACCCCAAAGCAAAAATTAAAGAAATAAAATTTTAAATGTAATTGTTTAATATTCATGTTAAGTCATAGTTTTCTTAGAACTTTTCTCACATTTATTTTCAATCTATTATCTAAGTATTTTGAGAGTGAAAGAGATCCAGATTTTCTTTGATCTTTATAAGTAAAAGCACTTATTTTATAATCATGCTCATTTTACATATCATGTGTACTCACTAACCAGGAATTTAAATGGTCAAATATCCCTGTTATTGAAGGGTCCTGGAGTACCTTGACTTAATTAATCCCAAATGATTGCAAACTATGAAAGTCAGATCAATAGTATTTGAACTATCAACCATGATTTTTTTTCCCTTTCTCAGAGCCAAACTGTACATGAAACTTCCAGTAGCATGTTATACACTGCTCTTAACTACATAGCTCGTTATATTTGTCCTCAAGTCTGATTTTTATATGCCCCAGTAGAGATAGGAATCTTGTTTATAATGGCAGAAAAATATCATTCAGTCTGAAGAAATGCACATAGATCTGATCTTTTTATTAAAATTCTAACTTCTTAAAGACTGATGCTTCTTAAGATTGACATAAATTCTTCAAGATCTGAGTACATTTTACATTTATTTTTCATATTGACATCTTATAAGACTCAAAATTAATATTCCCATATATAATTATTATTATCTTCAATAGTCTGAATTTTGCATGCTTATTGCTCCCTGCTGCCCCAGTGTTTTATGAGTAGGTATAATTTTACATTATTCTCTAATTAAACATTGGAGCATTTTTTAAAAATGTATCTGACAATGGTTTGTTGTATTAAAATACAGCTATGCACTGATATTGAAGACCTTCATAATACTAACAAAAACACAGCATGATTTAAATTACTTTTAAGAAAGTGAAACAAATATTTTTTCTTCATATAACTTGGTTAAATTCATAACTTGGTCTCCTGGGTAAATTAAAGTTAACCGTTGAGTAGAGATCAATAGAGGGAGTAGCTACAAAACTCAGACTTGAGAAAAGAAGCCATGGGAAGAGAGGAGTGTCAAAATAGATGAAGAAAATGTTAGCAGATGAGCAACAGGATCAATAAAGGCAGGATGAGAAGAATAGAGCTGCATATTAAGAAAATGGAAAGTGGAATGTGTGGGCAGGCCAGGAAAGAGAGAACCAGATTGGCATGACAGTGAGGCCTTACAGATATACTAGAAATTGGAAGAGTTCTGCAGGAAGCTGGAAGACCTCTGTAGAAAGATGAAGATCTCTACAGAAAACTAGAAGAGCTCTGGAAGAAACTGAGTGAAATTCTGTAGAAACTGGGTTTAACTAGAAGGATGCTCTAGAAAGCAAGGAAATAAAAGTTGGAGTCAGAGATTGGCAGTCAAGGCTATGAATGAATAATGGAAATGCAGAATGGAGTTGGAACAAAATAGACCATTGATTTTGTCTGTTATAATGAGCTTTATTTAATGGCTTTTACTGAAATTCTCCCATGTCAATGTGCAGAGTAGTTTAAAGAAGCTTAATGCATGTAGATGAGCTATAACTAAATGCATAGTTTTAGTGTTCTTTAATCAGTTGTTTTCCATTGCATGTGTGAATGACTGAAGGTGTGAGTAGGAACTTACCAGCAAATGAGAAAGATGCACAAAGATTTTTTAATGCTATGAACTGAATTTCTGTTACTACAGAAGCTCTTGTTGAGTATTCATAATATTTATATGATCTCATTCCTAGTTTCCAGAGCTATCTGCATAAAATTCTGAATTCTTCATTTTTTTTTGTTTTTGTTTTTTTTTCTTTTTTTTTTCTTTTTTTTTTTTTTTTTTTAAATTCTGAATTCTTCAGGCCAACAACCAGACTAGTTGTAAAATCAACAAACACACACAGAAACACAGACACAGAGACACACAGACACACACATACATATGTAAAAGACAATCTGCTATGTGCAATTTTTCCTTAACTTCTTGCCCAAGAGACTAAGAGAGGTAGGGGTAAGTTTCCTTTTTAATTTGTTTATACCTGTATTCTTAGAAATATAAACCTCATAAATTATATACTTTCTCAGAAATGAAGGAATATTGGATTTAACCTTGTCAGTGACCCTTACATAGGCAGGGATACTGATATGCTTTAAGGTGGAACATGAGTTTCTTTATCTTAGAATTTCTTCAGCTGACTGTTAGATCTGAGAGCTCCAGTTCATTTGTAGAGACTTCAACACTTCAACATGGAAAACATAAGTCATATGCCACAATATTAGTATATGTTCTAACATATAGCAATGTCTTATCAAAGAAGGCATATTGTGACTTAAGCTCAAAAATAAGATGGTTCACTTCTTGAGGTCACTGACTTTTTCCTTTCCTGCGAACTTATTTCTTAATCAAACTGTGTAGGATAACATTGGGTTTGTCCTTTTAGCTTTGCCACTGGGAACTTAGTTTACCTTAAAGCAATGTCCTTTCTGTATTGACACAGGAAGACAGTTAATATTATGCTTTTTAACTTGGGAGCTGATTGACTCCAATAATATTTACTCTTGGGCATCTGCTTTCTCAACTCAGTTACCCCTTAGTTCCTAGCACTCCAAAAGAAAGGTCCCAACAAGGTACGAGGACCCAGGGCAAGTTGTGAGCTACCCTGGCATTGAAATGGGCCAGGCCAAAGTGCCACAATACTCAACTATAAGTTGAGAACATGGTGATAGACAAATTCTGTCATGATCCAAAAGTAACGATAAGACTAGGATCCTGCTGGGGTTGGGAAGACTAACCTGGCCTAAAGACTGTGGTCTGGAATATATAGTGAGATGTCCTCAGGAAGAACCAAACTTTAAGTTTGAAATATCTCTTACTGTGCTCATACAGAATGACATTGCTAGAAATATCAGAAGTAGATTTACTACAACTAATTAAGTGGATTACTAGCTGAGGAAAGAAGAAAGCAACACACCCTGGATGGGATCCCGCCCTGAAGCGGATCTCCTTCTAATCTGGAGTGATCTCTTTAGATGAGATTTTGTTGATCTCCTGGAGGAGTGGTCTTACTCCTCTTTGTTGATTTGTTACTGTTCAACCCACCTTTGTGTCACTACCTTATGTGATTTCTATATAAACTAAGACTGTAGGAGAAGGTACAGAAGCAGGGAGAAGACACAGAAGCAGAGTACAGAGTGAAAGAGAATCATTGGAGCCAGATGCACGGGAAAGAAAGAACACAAAGTGAGTGAGAATCAGAGTCAGAGTCAGAGTCAGAAGTGAGAGTGAGTGGGTCTCCAGAGACTAAAGCAGAAAGGCTCCAAAGAGAGAGATCAGAAGAAGAGAGATTGGAAGAGATCTGAGGAGAGACAACAGAGACAGAGATAGAGAGACAGACAGAAGAGAGCACATTAGCACACACAGAAGCAGAGCACAAAGGAGGAGCCATCTCTATCCGGTCCATATACAGCAGCTCAAGAGCACCAAACGCAAGCAGCGAGAGAGCAAGAGCGCCACCCCAAGAGCCCGAGAACAACACACACACATCACCCCCCTCCAGTGCGCACACATTTGTATTTTTTACAAAACTGTTCAAGTTTTAAATTCAAAATTGCCTTATAGGAAAGTATTGATGTGTAAAATACTCTATTCATTGTGAGTCACAGTTCCAAATATCTTTGGTATATCCTTACGTTCACTAAGTATGTATCCCATGTTTTGAAGTGACAAAAAAGGGTAAATGTCTCGGGGCGGTAGGGGCCAGGTAGCGTCGCCATTACTCTGAGGAGAGGCCAGTCAGTGGAGGGGTGCAAGAATGCAGAGCAATAAAACCTTCAACTTGGAGAAGCAAAACCATGCTCCAAGGAAGCATCATCAGCACCATCACCAACAGCACCACCAGCAGCAGTAGCAACAGCCGCCTCCAATACCTGCAACATGGCAACAAGCCAGCAGCCAAAATGAAGGCTTGACTATTGACCTTAAGAATTTTAGAAAACCAGGAGAGAAGACCTTTACCCAGCGTAGCCGGCTCTTTGTGGGCAATCTTCCTCCTGATATCACCAAGGAGGAAATGAGGAAACTGAGAAATATGGGAAAGCTGGTGAAGTCTTCATTCATAAGGATAAGGGCTTTGGCTTTATTCGCTTGGAAACACGAACTCTAGCCGAGATTGCCAAAGTGGAGCTGGACAACATGCCACTCCGTGGCAAGCAGCTTCGTGTGCGCTTTGCTTGCCATAGTGCATCTCTCACAGTTCGAAACCTTCCTCAATATGTGTCCAATGAACTGCTGGAGGAGGCCTTTTCTGTGTCTGGCCAGGTAGAGAGGGCTGTGGTCATTGTGGATGATCGAGGAAGGCCCTCTGGAAAAGGCATTGTTGAATTCTCAGGGAAACCAGCTGCTCGGAAAGCTCTGGACAGATGTAGTGAAGGCTCTTTCCTGCTAACCACATTTCCGAGGCCTGTGACTGTGGAGCCCATGGACCAGTTAGATGATGAAGAGGGGTTACCAGAAAAACTGGTTATGAGGAACCAGCAATTTCACAAGGAAAGAGAACAACCACCCAGATTTGCCCAGCCTGGCTCATTTGAGTATGAGTATGCCATGCGCTGGAAGGCACTCATTGAGATGGAGAAACAGCAGCAAGACCAAGTGGACCGTAATATCAAGGAGGCTCGTGAGAAGCTGGAAATGGAGATGGAGGCTGCTCGTCATGAGCACCAGGTCGTGCTCATGAGGCAGGATTTGATGAGGCGCCAAAAAGAACTTCGAAGAATGGAATCGCTCCATAATCAAGAAGTGCAAAAACGAAAGCAACTGGAGCTCAGGCAGGAGGAGGAGCGTAGGCGCTGCAAGGAAGAGATGTGGAGACAACAGGAAGAAATGATGCGGCCACAGCAGGAAGGATTCAAGGGAACCTTCCCTGATGCGGTATATCTCCCATGTGCCTATAATAGAGAACAGGAGCTGCGGATGGGTCAGATGGCTATGGGAGGTGCTGTGGGCATAAACAACAGAGGTGCCATGCCTCCTGCTCCTGTACCGGCTGGTACCCCAGCTCCTCCAGGGCCTGCCACTATGATGCCAGATGGAACCTTGGGATTGACCCCACCAACGACTGAGCGCTTTGACCAGGCTGCTACAATGGAAGGAATTGGGGCAATTGGTGGAACCTCTTCTGCTTTCAACCGTGCGGCTCCTGGAGCTGAATTTGCTCCAAACAAACGTCGCCGATACTAATAAAATTGCACTGTCTAGTTTCCTAAAACCCTTAAAGAAAAGGACCCTTTTTGGACTAGCCAGAATTCTACCCTGGAAAAGTGTTAGGGATTCCTCCCAATAGTTAGGTCTTCCCTGCCTATAGTATTCTATCTAGGGAGTATGCTGGAGGCAGAGGGCAAGGGAGGGGAGATCATTACAAATCAATGCTGTGTGGTATATTGTTTCTGTGTGGTGCATTCCTGAAGTCTCATGTGATTGTTGAGCCTAAGGGAACCATGACAAAATGGATCCAGTTAGAGCCCCATTACTCATGATCATTCCATTTGTCCATCTTGTTCTATTTGCTTATTCATAACCTGCAACCCCAAAGACACTGCCATGTATACCACTAAAACCAAACATCCCCCATGACCTTAGCCCCATTGCTTCATTCACTCCCAGGTCGGAATTCCAGCAAATGTCCATAGAGGTCACAGACAACATATGTACTGGTTCTGTTATATCCCATATATTACCCTTTCATGTCTTAAGGAAGACATTTTCTCTTAGAGATTTTCATTTAAGTATATCTTTAAAAAATCTTGTGTTAACTTGCCTTCATTATTTTCTTGGGTAAGGAAAATCCCATGGATCACCAATTTTGTCTATGATGTTGCTCGTCACAGCTTTTCTTGATAGGCCCAGTACAATCTTGGAAATAGGGTTGCTTTAGGCTAAAGGTCAGACAGTAGCTCTTCAGCTTGCCTGTCTTAGGTAGTTATGCTGTTCATTTTTTATTAGTGTGCCATGTTTGATTTGTCCCTGATAATCTTTGGGGTTTTTCTGAGATATGGAGCAGTAAAGCAGCATCACCTTATTAAAATACATTTTAAGCCTTTTTTAAAAAAAGGGTAAATGTCTGCATTTCTAATAGAGTTTTAAAACTGTGGGGTTTTTAAAGTAAGGCAATTGTTTAAAAGAAAACAAAAATTGTTTCACACTAAGATGAAATGGGTTTTAGATCAAAATAATTCTTTTTATAAAGTAGTATTATAGATAAACATAAACTCCACATCACAACTTGGATATTTACAGGCACTTTTCCAGATTATTTTCAAGAAAATATCTTGATACAGCAATAGTAGAAGTCATTGGTTAATAAAAAAGCACAATCTATAAATATGGTTAGAAAAATCATCCATATTTGAGGTTAACTGTGCATATGAATTTGCTGAAGAACATAAGATGTGCTCTCTAAATTAAAATGAAAATAGCTGGGTCTGGATCACACACCTAACATAAAAGCCAATTCAAAGTGTATCAAAGACATTGAGATCAGACCAGAATCTCTAAACCACACTGAGGAAAATATAGGCAGAACAACGCAAGATCTGGACCTCAAAGTTGTTTTAAATGATACAACATCAATGGCAGAGACAACAGAATAAAAAATAAACAAATGGGATCTAATTTAGTTTAAGAGTTTTAATTTAATTCTTTAATTTAAGAG
The DNA here is from genome assembly GCF_027595985.1 of Sorex araneus. NCBI lineage: Eukaryota > Metazoa > Chordata > Mammalia > Eulipotyphla > Soricidae > Sorex > Sorex araneus. The sequence goes on from NC_073305.1 coordinate 110,202,635, forward strand.
TTTCTAAGTGACAAAATATTCATGGGCTATAAAACTGAAAGACAACTAACTAAATGAGAGAAAATGTTTTCAGTCAACACATAGATAAAGGATTGATATCCAGGATATATAAAGTACTCATTAAGATGAACAAAAAATCCTAAAACCCCATTTAAAAATGGGAAGAGTAAATGATCAGGAACTTTTATGAGGAAGACCAGAAGTTCATAGTGTAGGTGCACAATATGTTTGGTGGCCGAGAACCGAGCTGTTCAGCATACTTAGAACATCCAAGTGGGTTCAAGGTATAGGACTGCACATAGCTGTGATTGATCATTTACAGAGCATTTTAACTGAGACAATTCTCTTGGGTGTCAAGGAGACACTCTGTTTCCCAGGGGCTATACGGACATTCGCCCAGGGGCAGCAAGAATTATATTGCTGTTCTCTTTCCCTGGTTCTTAGTAAATATTAAACAATTAAGTTTACTTCTTATTAATACTTGCAGTTATTTGGATAAACACAATATGAGTTATAGATTCCAAAACTTAGTTCTTTGGCCTTCAAGGGCAAGATTGCTGGGCTTCTACCATAAATCCCAGACTGGGTCCTCAGGCCGGTTTATCTCTTCCTTTCCCGTGGAGGTCCTGTCTCTTAAGTCATTGTGGCTTGCATCAAGATAGTGCTGTTGGGGAAGGGAGCTGCGGGCTGAATGAGGGCTAGAGACTGAGCACAGCGGCCACTCAACACCTTTATTGCAAACCACAACAGCTAATTAGAGAGAGAAAACAGAAGGGAATGCCTTGCCACAGTGGCAGGGTGGGGTGGGGGGGAGATGGGATTGGGGAGGGTGGGAGGGACACTGGGTTTACGGGTGGTGGAGAATGGGCACTGGTGAAGGGATGGGTTCCAAACTTTGTATGAGGGAAGTATAAGCACAAAAGTGTATAAATCTGTAACTGTACCCTCACGGTGATTCTCTAATTAAAAATAAATAAATTTAAAAAAAAAAAGATAGTGCTGTTAGGCTTTCTAGATTGTCCCATTTTGATGCAGGGGTATATTCGCTGCTCGCCCAGGGTCTATCCCAGTCCCAAGGTGGGACCTCCCTTTGTGGGTGTTAAGAACGATGGAAACTGAAGCCTGAGTCAAGTAATTATAATGGATGCCCAGAAGCAGATATATTTCAGAGTCTATCAACTCTCAAACACTAGGAGCATAGCATTAATGAATATTCTGTGTTAAAGCAAAAAACATGCTTTAAGGCAAAATATGTAAAAGCTATAGGGGAAATAGAAAAGCAAGTGATTCACTTCAAATGAAAAGTCCAAAATCACCTAAGTAACCAAGCCTGACCTGGGGAAATTGTAAAGCATAAAGGAAAGGTTAAAGATAAACTCAGATGATTAGGGGTCCTCATAAGAGCACTGTAAGCTCCTCGGGGGAGAGGAAAAGGGGCAATTCACTGATGAAGGCTAAAACACTTGAGGTTAATATTTAACAGACTAGCAGACAAACAACAGTCACATGAAAAAATACTCTTCATCACTTATTATTAGGGAAATCCAAATCAAGACAACAATGAGATACCATCTCACACCAGTGAGAATGGCACATATAAAAAAAAAACTGGAAGCGGAGAATGCTTTGGACCCCAGATTGGGCCAACAACACTGGGATGCCAGAAGAAGAAGGTACAGGCAGCATGCCTTCTCCAGATGAAGCCCCGGCGACACTGAGCTTCTACTAACACAGCTCCGGTATGCAGGACTGGACATCTCCAAACCACGTGGCTGCATAAGGTTTTCCTGATATACAAAAAATATGCTCTGGAATGGCTCTGCCACTCCTGAGCATCCATTATCCCAGAGGCACAGAAACCAATCTCAGAATGCAGCGGCTGTTGGCAGATACACTCCTGGACTCTGAACTAAGCTACAGCCCCTTGCAGCCCCGGGAGGGGAAGGGTTTCTGTCCCTCGGCCTTTTCCCCCCTGTGACAGCATGGTGACCGCCACCATTCAGAACCTGTTGGACAGAGAGGTAGGAGTTTGCAGTGATGGGACGGGATGCATGGGGAATCTTGCGATGGGGGAGGGAGAACTGGCCCTGCCTCCTGCTCAAATGAGACCCTGAGCAGTTGCCCATGGACAGCTCCTCTGCTCCTGAACAGCCATGATCCCAGCGCCACAAAAACCAATCTCGGAATGCAGTGGCTGCTGGCAGAAATACCTCCGGACTTAATACCAGAATTCCAAATCTGGGCGTCCGCTTTCGTGACCATGCAACATCGTATGCTCTTTGTTACCAACAATAGAAAACATACAATCTAATGATGTCATTCCGACAGGTCTGACTGTTGGGGGTAAAACACCAAATAATGATAGTGAGTTTCCTGTCGAAAATTGAATATAACCAAAGTAAGGAAAGAGTAAAGTGATAATCATCTGCCACACAGGCAGAGGGGGATTGGGAGGGGGGATATGCTGAGGTTACTGGTGGTGGAACGTGCACTGGTGAAGGGATGGATGTTTGAGCATAGTATGACTGAGCCTCGATCCTAAATGCCCTGTAACTGTTCTCACAGTAACTCAATTAAAACATAAATTAAAAGACCCCCGCCTGGCACCTTTCGGCCGCCGCACTGTTGGTTCCTGACCACTCCCCACTCTGCAGGTAAATAGGAAATCCCTTGGAGACCCTGCCCAGCGTGGAGAAGCCCTCTCCCCGCCCCCTGCCCGCGGTTTGGGGCTCGCCCTGACACCCCCACACTTGCCTGGCACCTTTCAGCCGCCACACCGTCAGTTCCTGAACACTCCCCACTCTGCTGGTTAGGGGCGTGTCCTCAACTTAGGGGCATGGCCTCAAAAGTGGGCGTGGCCTCTTTCCGGAGCAGCGGCCACTTACGCGGCAGCAGTTGTTTTTATACCATTCCACGCATTGTCCTTTGGCCACAATTGATAGAAGCCACTACTCTGAAGAATTTCCTGGTCATCTTAGTCACTATATGTTAATAGTCAAGTAACCTACCCTGTCCTAATTTCATGAAAACTGTCAGTGAACACATCAACTTGCACAGAAAAGTCCTTTGTAAAAAGAGCATAGCCCCACATCTTCAGTTGAGGCCTCTCCCAAGCTAAGGAGAGCACCGGATAGTAAAGCCTATAACAACATGAAGAAACAGCGAAAATCCTCACAACCAGGAGAGATCCAAGAAAATATCTCACTAACCTCAGCAGCGACTTCCCAGAAATACAACCTCCTCTTGGATAAAGAATTCAGAGAGGAAATTGTGAGGATGGTTCACGAACTCAAAGAAACTATGGAACGAACTTCCAATACACTAAGGGAGGATATGGATGCAGCATTGGGACACTCCACCAAGATAATCCAGGAAGAAATGAGAGCAGAAATTTCAAAGCTACGAACAGAAGTCACACAACTAAAAGAATCAGTAGATGAAATAAAAAACTCGGTAGGAGCCCTCAATAGTAGAATGACTACAGCCGAAGACAGAATCAGTGAGCTTGAAGATGAGCTGCACAAAGCATATAGGCAACAACAAATAATGGCAAAAGACCTCAAAATGGCTCTAGAGCGAATTAGAGTCAGGAGAAACAACATAAGAATCATGGGAGTGCTGGAACCACACGGAACCAATCCCAATGAAAAAAACACCATTAAAGACATCATTGCTAAAAAATTCCCAGAGCTAGAGAATGCGGACATCCAGATCCAAGGAGTCTGAAGGTGCCAGCTAAAAGGGACCCAAATAGAAAATCCCCAAGGCATATCATAGTCAGAATGATGGATGCCATGGATAGAGACACAATACTGCAAGCTGCAAGATCAAAGAAGGAGATCATATACAAAGGAGCATGAGCACCCCTTAGATTCACAGCAGACCTATCAGAAGAAACCCTCCAAGCCCGAAGACAATGGTGGGATATAGTGAAAAAACTTAATGAAATGAATGCCTCACCAAGAATACTCTACCCGGCTAAACTCTCAGTTAAACTTGAAGGAACCATACACTATTTCATGGAGAAGCAACAGCTCAGGAACTTCATAGACTCAAGACCAAATTTAAAAGAAGGACTCAAAGGGCTACTATAAGACAAGGAAAAAACCTACAACAACAACAAACCCTACAGAAAAATGACACAAAATTCCATGATAATAACTTCTCTTAATGTTAATAGTCTAAATGCACCAATCAAGAGGCACAGAGTGGCAAAATGGATTCGGAAACTAAACCCAACTTTCTGCTGCCTACAAGAAACACATCTGAATAGTCAGAACAAACACAGACTCAAAATCAAAGGATGGAAAACAATCCTGCAAGCAAACAGCCCCCTCAAAAAAAAAAAAGAGGGGGTGGCCATACTAGTATCCAATAGCATAGATTTCAGGCTAAAAAAGATCAGAAGGGACAGTGAAGGTCATTTTCTATTCATCAAGGGATATGTACAACAGGAAGAAATCACACTCTTAAACATATACGCACCTAATGAACAACCAGCTAAATACTTAAAAGAACTCCTAACAGAATTTAAGGAGGACATAACTAGCACCACAATAGTAGTTGGAGCCTTCAACAACTCACTATTGAACAATGAGTGGGTCACGAAGGAAATCAAGGAAAAAATCAAGAGATACCTCGAAACAAATGAGAATGAAGACACAAGCTACCAGAACCTATGGGACGCAGCAAAAGCTGTGTAAGGGGAAAATTTATAGCTCTGCAAGCCTTTCTCAGAAAGGAAGAAAGGGCCTATATTGATAGCTTGACTTCGAAGCTCAAGATCTTAGAAGAGGACCAGCAAAAGGAACCCAAACCAGATCAAAGGAAAGAAATAATAAAACTTAGAGCAGAAATTAATGATATGGAAACCTGAAAAACAATCCAAAAGATCAATGAAACAAAGAGCTGGTTCTTCGAGAAAATAAATAAGATTGATAAACCGCTAGCAAGACTCACAAAGAAAGAAAGAGATAAAACCCTAATAAACCGAATCAGAAATGAAAAGGGGGACATCACAACAGAAACCAAGGAGATTCAAAGGATCATCAGAGACTACTTTGAAAGTCTGTATGCCACGAAACAAGAGAACCTAAAAGAAATGGACGAATTCCTTGACTCCTACAATCTCCCAAGACCGAACCAAGAAGACTTGAAATACCTGAATAGGCCCATAAATATCAAGGAAATCAAAACTGTAATCAAAAGTCTCCCCAAAAACAAAAGCCCAGGTCCAGGCGGATTCACTGGCGAATTCTTCCAAACATTTAAAGAAGACTTGTTGCCAGTTCTCCTCAAGCTTTTCCAGGAATTGAAAAGACAGGAACCCTTCCGAACAGTTTCTACGAGGCACATATCTCCCTAATACCAAAAGCAAACAAAGACACCACTAACAAAGAAAACTATAGACCAGCCCTTTTGGCCCTGCTGCGGATTGAGCATGATGGAAGAGCCCAAAAGAGCACCCTTGGACTCCAAGCAGCCTACTGAACTAATTCTGGCATGGGATCAGAGACCCCACGGCGGGCTGCGACAGTGGAAACCGGACATTTCCCAATTCTTTTAACCTCTCTCTCTCAACCCCTTCCTCCCGAGCACAGTGCAGGGTCCACGGCTTTCTGAGCGCAAAATGGAGACGCCGAGCCTCTCTCTAGGTTTCTCCATCTTATGAGCACCATAAAACGGTAAAAGTTTGTAGTGATGTTAGTTCTGGTTGTACTTTCCCTGGACTTTATACAGAAACCCGAAACCGCAGCCGCGCGACCTAATGTCATCTTAGCATCAGCAATATGTAATGTTACTTTTTAATCGGACAGACTTTTGTGGGTGATCCTAACAAGAATAGTAAGTCTTTTGCTGAAATATTGAAGGCAATCAAAGTGGTAGCCATCTCTCTAGACTGAACTAAGCTATATCCCCATGCCAGCTGAAAAGAAATATCCTTCTTTCTCGGGAAGAAACACGGCATGGCGTCAACCATAATGTGATGTCCATTAAGCAAACAGACCTGGTAGTGTGGGAATGGGATATAAGGGGAAAAATTATGTACATGGAACAGCGGGACGCTGGTGGAATCTCGAGCCGGAGCTGATACCAGCGCAAGACCTTTGGTTCCAGAAACTGCTTGCAGACACTCTACTAGACTATCAACTAAGCCAGAGCCCCATGCCTGCTGATGACGGGAAATAACCATCCTTTTCGGTTTTTTCCCTTTGTCAGACAGTGTGGCGATTACTAAACAGGCGTGAACTCGGTGGCGCGGGGCAAGAGGGGAAAAAGAAAAGTTATGTAACAAACAGCGGGACTTAATATCTCTATATTCTTAGCAATGGAGAACTATCAAATGCTTCCTTGGCAATAGGACTGTCTTTTTCTTTTTGGGGGGAAACCCCAGCAACGGTAGTGAGTTGTGTGTTGAAACATGGAATGTAATCGAGATAGAAGTGAAACTTATCACTTACAAGGGTGGGGGCTGGGGAGGTGAGAGGGGGCGGCAGTTATACTGGAGTGGTTGGTGATGGAATATGGGCACTGGTGAAGGGAAGGGTGTTTGAGTATTGTATAACTGACATAATCCTGAGAACTATGTAACCCTCCACATGGTGATTCAATAAAATTTTAAAAAAAGAAAACTATAGACCAATATCCTTGATGAACACCGATGCAAAGATCCTCAACAAAATACTAGCAAATAGAATCCAACAACTCATCAAAAAGATCATACACCATGACCAAATGGGATTCATCCCAGGGATGCAAGGATGGTTTAACATTCGGAAATCAATCAACATAATCCATCATATCAAAAAAAGTAAAGATAAAAACCATATGATCATATAAATAGATGCAGAGAAAGCATTTGACAAGATCCAACACCGATTCATGATAAAAACTCTCACCAAAATGGGTTTTGGAGGAACTTTTCTCAAGATAGTCAAAGCCATCTACCACGAACCTATGGCAAGCATTATCATCAATGGAGAAAAACTAAGGGCCTTTTCTCTAAGATCAGGGACAAGACAAGGATGCCCACTCTCACCACTTCTCTTTAATATAGTACTGGAAGTATTATCAATAGCCATCAGGCAAGAAAATGATATTAAGGGGATTCAGATCAGAAAGGAAGAAATCAAGCTCTCACTATTCGCAGACGATATGATACTATACCTAAAGAAGCCTAAAAGCTCTAGTAAGAAACTCTTAGAAACAATTGACCTGTACAGTAAAGTCTCAGGCTATAAAATCAATACCCAAAAATCCATGGCCTTCCTGTATGCAAACAATGAGACAGAGGAAAGGGACATGAAAAAAGCAGTCCTGTTCACAATCGTGCCCCAGAAAATCAAATACCTTGGAATCAGCTTAACTAAAGAAGTAAAGGACCTCTACAAAGAAAACTATAAAACACTACTCCATGAAATAAAAGAGGACATGAGGAAATGGAAACATATCCCCTGCTCATGGATAGGGAGAATAAACATTGTGAAAATGGCAATACTCCCCAAAGCATTATACAGATTTAATGCAATCCCTATAAGGATACCCATGGCATTCTTCAAAGAAATGGATCAAGCAATCCTGAAATTTATATGGAACAATAAACCCCACGGATAGCTAAAACAATTCTTGGGAAAAAGATGATGGGAGGCATCACCCTCCCCAACCTTAAATTCTACTACAAAGCGGTAACAATTAAAACAGCACGCTACTGGAAAAAAGGCAGAGCTGAAGACCAATGGAACAGGGTGGAAAATCCCTACACACAACCTCAAATGTATGATCATCTAATCTTTGATAAGGGAGCAAGAGATGTGAAGTAGAGCAAGGAAAGCCTCTTTAACAAATGGTGTTGGCACAACTGGACAACCATGTGTAAAAGAATGGGCTTAGACCTCGACCTGACACCATGCACAAAAGTCAGATCAAAATGGATTAAAGACCTCAACATCAGACCACAATCCATAAGGTACATTGAAGACAAGGTCGGCAAAACCCTCCACGATATTGAAGATAAAGGTATCTTCAAAGATGACACGGAACTAAGCAATCTAGTAAAAACAGAGATCAACAAATGGGGCTACATTATACTAAAAAGCTTCTGCACCGCAAAAGATACAGTGACCAAAATACAAAGACTATCTACAGAATGGGAAAGTATATTTACACAATACCCATCAAATAAGGGGTTGATATCAATGGTATATAAAGCACTGGTTGAACTCTACAAGAAGAAAACATCCAACCCCATCAAAAAATGGGGTGAAGAAATGAACAGAAACTTTACCAAGGAAGAGATACGAATGGCCAAAAGGCACATGAAAAAGTGCTCTGCATCACTAATCATTAGAGAGATGCAGATCAAAACAACCATGAGATACCACCTCACACCACAGAGACTAGCACACATCCAAAAGAACAAAAGCAACCACTGTTGGAGAGGATCTAGGGAGAAAGGGACCCTTCTACACTGCTGGTGGGAATGCTGACTAGTTCAGCCCTTTTGGAAAATAATATGGACGATTCTCAAAAAAGTAGAGGTTGAGCTCCCATTTGACCCAGCAATACCACTGCTTTGAATATATCCCAGAGGAGCAAAAAAGTATAGTCAAAATGACATCTGCACTTATATGTTCATTGTAGCACTGTTTACAATAGCCAGAATCTGGAAAAAAACCAGAGTGCCCTAGAACAGATGACTGGTTGAAGAAACTTTGGTACATCTATACAATGGAATACTATGCAGCTGTTAGAAAAAATGAGGTCATGAAGTTTGCATATAAGTGGATCAGCATGGAAAGTATCATGCTAAGTGAAATGAGTCAGAAAGAGAGAGACAGACATAGAAAGATTGCACTCATCTGTGGAATATAGAATAATAGACTAGGAGTCTAACACCCAAGAATAGTAGAAATAAGTACTAGGAGGTTGACTCCATGGCTTGGAGGCTGGTCTCTCATTCTGGGCAACTCAGAGAAGGGAACACCAAGTAAAATGTGGTCGGAGGTCATGCGGGGGAGGGGTGACGCGTGCTGAATGTAGACTAGAGACTGAATACAATGGCCACTCAACACCTTTACTGCAAACCACAACACCTAATCAGAGAGAGAGAACGAAAGGGAATACCTGCCATAGTGGCAGTTTGGGGTGGGGGTAAATGGGACTGGGGAGAGTGGGAGGGACGCTGGTTTACTGGTGGTGGAGAATGGGCACTGGTGAAGGGATGGGTTCTCGAACTTTGTATGGGGGAAACATGAGCACAAAAATGTATAAATCTGTAACTGTACCCTCAGAGTGATTCACTAATTAAAAATAATAAATAAATAAAAATATAAAAAGCATTACATTATAGATAGTGCCTATGTATCTGCTGTAAAAAGAAATATCTAATAAAAATATCTCTCAATACAAAATTATAAAACTGGGATAGTCTCTATTGCCGGTAGGTGGTTTAAAGGAAATTTTATACACTGTTGGTAGAAATGGTATTTTTTCAAACCCCCATGTGAAACAGTATGGAGAGTTCTCAGTATACTTAAAATTGAACTGCCATACTACCCCACAATTCCACTTTTGGGTATCTAGCCAAGACAGTAAACCATTCATATATGCATACCATTATTTATTTATTGTAACACTCAGTACAGTAGCTAAGATTTGGAATCAACCTAGATGTTTAATAATAGATCAATAAATCTTGCAAATGTAATATATACACACATACTATATATATATGTATATATACATTACATTTGTATATATATACATATATATATGTATATATATATATTACATTTGCAAGATTGTAACCTCCGACCACATAGAGGTTAGGAATGATGAAATCATACGATTTGCAGCAACATAGAAGGAGCCAGAAGACATCATGATAAATGAAGTGAGCCAGAAGAAGTAGGAAACACAAGAAGATGTCACTTACCTGTTATATTAAGAGCAATGGGATTAGGAAATGAAACGGTTTAAATGTGAGATGCCTAGATTATTTCTGGTCCCAAAATAGAGGATGGTGAAGGGAATGTCAAGTAGAGTAGTCAGTGGGGAGAGAGATGAAGAACCACAGGGATTAGGGCCAAGTACAACAGTGGTGTTACAGAATGATAGAGCTAAATATCCATGCCACAGATTCAGCAACACTGAAATCATGATATCCAAACTTCAATAACAAATCTTGGAAAGGTGACTGTCAAGATGGCAGGCTTGTGTGGGAGGGAGGTGGGAGGTGGGAGCAGGGCCGGGGGTGGTTGTAGGAGAGACAATTTTGGAACATTGGTGGTGGGAAGTTGACACTTATTTCAAGATTGATAAGGGAACATTGTATATCTAAAACCCAACTCCCAGTAACTTGGTAAATTTAAGTGTTTTAAAATAATAAAATTTAGAGGAAAAAATAAAATGGAAATAAATGTTCTACTTAATGTTAAAGAAAACACAGGGATCAACTCATAATACTCATAATATCAGCAGTAATATTAGTTTTTCATTCAGTTATGGTTTATGGGTTAAGTTGTCTTCATGACCCAAGATTATATTCCAAAGGAAAACAAGACTCAAATTTTTCTAAGGTATAAATCTCTCCTAATAAGAATAGTTATATTCTGAAAAAAAAAAAAACGCAATGTATAAAAGCTTCCCCTGAGTGAAATCAAACCCCAGGCCCAAACCTCTATGTTCAGCTTGCTCTGCTCTTGACTACTCTGGGTCCTATCTATAGATCTGAAATCGGATTTTATCTCCACCTCTTCGTTTTCTGGAATCAGAACTGTCCTATGAGTTTCTTTGGTTTGATAAAGTAAAACTTCAACAAACTCATCTAAAATCCAAGAGAGGAAATAATTTAGATTTAATCTAGCACTCATGCTACTCAAAATATTTTTAAAAAACATATTATTAATTATTACTTACAAGATTGGATGCTATTTTAAAAAAATAAGTGAAGCCAGCAGTAGAAATGCAATTTCAATGACCTCTGTAAGAAAGTCCACAGTAGGGGCTGGAGTGATAGCACAGCGGGTAGGGCTTTTGTCTTGCACGTGGCTGACCCAGGTTCAATTCCCAGCATCCCATATGGTCCCCTGTGCACCGCCAGGAGTGATTCCTGAGTGCATGAGCCAGGAGTAACCCCTGTGCATCACCGTGTGTGACCCAAAAAGCAAAAAAAAAAAAAAAGTCCACAGTAAAATATGAGTGAAGTTCATGTTAAAGGACTTAAGCAGATAAGAAAGGGGGTACAAGTAGAAGGGAAATGACCAAATGGCAGGACTAAAATACTTGCAGATATATTTGGGTTCTCAGGTCACGGGTAACTATTATTTTTTTGTATGTATAGAAAAATGGTTGATTTTAAAAATTAAGCAATTTGCTCAACTTCCCTCAATAAGTGGCAGAGTTAAAATTTGAAATCTATGAATACCTGACTTCTCCCACAACACACTGAAAACAAGGTGCTTTCTGAAAGCCAAATCACATTTTGAAAACTATTTTGAAAACCTGTTTGAATTTAAAGCCTTGTGAAATTCAAAGCTAAAGTCTTGTGAAAGTTTTTAATTTAAAGTCTTGTGAAATTCAGATATAAGCAGTATGCTCTATCTTTGGTAAAGACAAATTATCAGATTACTTAAGAACTACTTATTACAAATCATCCAGCCTCTTGGAAATCATCAGCTAAAAGAATTTCATTCAATGCAAAGTAAATAAATTGGAGGGAGAATCCAGTGGGAATCCAAATCTAGATATTTGATAATGTTATCAAATGTTAATTACCAACATCAATAATCCTGATTTTAAGTTTTACCAACAAGTGAATTGGGTGGAGGTATTGCTATAATATTGTGATCAGTCATACTACTTTGACATAAGCATGATTTCAGAGGACTAGATTTAGGATCCTGTTGGATAAGAAATGCTTAATAATGTTCTCTAAACAGACCCTCTGCTCCTAAAGACTTTGATCGAGAGGTCTTCTAATCCGTTTTGGCACCCAGTGCAGCTTCTTGCAGCTATGCATTTTGACTGTTAACTGAGCTACAAACTCGTGCCGCCCAGGGAGAGATTTTCTCTCTCTGCCCTGTTTTTCTGAGCGAAAATGGCAGCGGTGGCAACATCCACATGGCGAGAGCCACCCTCTAAGACCCTGAACCCGGAGGCAGGACTTTTTTAGTGACATAGTCTATAGGTGGTCCTGGGAGGTGGGGGGGGGCATTACCGGCATGCCTTCCACCCAGATATAATCCGGAGCTGCGGTGCGAGAAACGGACCCTCTGCTCCTAAAGACTTCGATCGAGAGGTCTTCTAAACCATTTTGGAATCCAGAGCAGCTTCTTGCAGCTATGCATCTAGACTGTGAACTGAGCTAAAATATCAGAAACCCAGAACCGCTCGGCCGCTGTTGTGGCCGCTTGAACTCAGAGTCTTCACTCTCAGCCATGAAGAGAAATTATTAAATGATACCTTTTCAGCAGGCCTGATTGTTGGGGGAAAATTCCAAACAATAATAGTGAGTTCTCTATTGAAATATTGAATGTACTCAAAGTATAGAGAGAATAAAAGGAAGATCATTAGCTACTTAGGTGGGGGGTGGGTAGGAGGGGGGTATATTGGGGTTCTTGGTGGAACATGTGCACTGGTGAAGGGATAGGGGTTTAACCAGTATATGACTGAGACTTAAACCTGAAAGCTTTGTAATTTTGTTTACGGTGATTCAATAAAATAAAAACTTTTTTAAAAAAATAATATTCTCTAGTGGTATTTCTTGGACTGGAGTGATAGCACAGCAGGTAGGGAGGGCACTTACCTTGCACATGGCCAACCCAGGTTTGATTTCTCCATCCCTCTTGGAGAGCGGGACAAGCTACTGAGAGTATCCCGTCTGCACAGCAGATCCTGGCAAGCTACCCATGGCATATTTGATATGCCAAAAACAGTTGCAAATAATCTCACAATAGAGACGTTACTGGTGCCCACTCGAGCAAATCAATGAGTAACAGTATGACAGTGCTACAGTGCAGTGGTATTTCTTAAACAAAACAAATCTAACATATAATAACCATGGAAAAGCCATAAGTTGTTATATCACTAAAAGTCTAAGAATTTAGAGAAGCTTCCAGTAAATTTTTGTTTCTTTGTTTTGTCTTTGGGCCACACCCAGCAGTGCTCAGGGTCTTGCACTTGGTGGCAGACAAGGCAAGCTTCTTCCTTCCCCATTGTACTATCTCGCCAGCTCCCACTTCCAATAAAATATAAGCACGTGGTTTTCAGGAGAGAGAAAGGTCCACCATAGGATATATGAAGTTCATTAATAAATATCAATCTTTTCTTAAAAATTCAAGTCAAAAGTCTGACTATTTTATATGTCCAGGCTGAGATATTGACATATGTAATACCAGAATTAGTGGAAGATGTTCGGGCTAGAGAAATAAATTTAGAAATCACACAGAACATTTTCAAATTCTTACATAAGGGGCAATTTAGGCAGAAAGAAATCAGAACTAGTTGTTTGCTATAATTTTCTAGATTGCAGAGAGAAGAAAGGTTTGAGAAAGGAAGAAAATAAATGGCAAAGCAGGAAAAGCCAAAAAAAAATATTCTCATTGTTTCAAGATTTTATTGTTAATGTTACCAAGATCTCAAATGATAAGACTCTTTCCAATTCCACTTCCACTTCCTCTTACACTTAACTCAGTAAATAAAATCAAATTATTCGGATAATCAGACAAATCTCTATTTCTCTACATCCCATCCAAAGCATAAACTGTCCGCTATAGTAAGAGCATTGATCCCATTCACAAGGACTCTACCATTATAAGCTAGTCATCTTCCAGAAGTTTCACTAAGTAATTTCATCACATTGGACATTAAGACTTCATCATAAATTTTGAGGATGACACAAATATTCAGATCACATCAGAAAAATTCTGTTTCTTGCTAATAAAATTACTTTAACAGCAATGTTGCTTAAATACTGTTGGGTTGGGGTGCATGTACTGCATGTACCTGAACCCAGCTCAATCCCTGGCACTACATGGTGTTCCAGGTATCACTAGGTGTGCACAAGTGGTCTCTGACACTGCAGGATCTGAACAGCACCACATCTTCAGACTGCCACCTGGCAAAGAACTGCTGGGAATGGACCTGAGCAAATCCTTAGGTCTCCTGAGCAACCCTTTGGAGTCCCCCCAAATATTTTTTAAAGTGAAAATAAATACATTAATTAGTCAATGAACCGTGACTAAAGTGGGTAATCTGAGTGTATTATAAAGATGAAATTCTAAGACCTTTGGATGTTTTACATATTCTGAGTATTCACTAATATAACAGAGCAGAACTGGGACAATTTACTCTTCTCCTTTATACCTAGAGAAGTAATGTTGAGTTGCACACATTCCTTGCTTTGGAATTGCCCTCACTTTTGGACTAAGCAAGGCAAGCAAGCATGTGGACTATAGATAATTATCCTTTCGGTAGTTTACAAGGAATGTACTTATGCATTTTGATGACAGAAGGTAAAACAATGAAGTCTTTACATATATATGCCATCTACTCTCTGAAAAGTGAGAGTCAGAAGGAATGAGAAGAAAATTTGCTTACAGCACTCTACATTAAGGAATCCCTACAATGTAAGTGATTTGCACATCAAATGACACAAATCCTGTTCAAATGAGAGAGGTACACCTTGTCTCAATAGTCAAGAATAAAAAGTTTTGACCATGAAGAGCATGACCAGAGACCTACCAAATTAAGTTCAGTCAAAATATATCATTTTGTAAAAACTTATTTTTTTTATTGAATCACTGTAATATACACAGTTACGAAGTTTTCCAGTCATAAAATAGTCCAATACCCATCCCTTCACCAGGGTATATTTTCTGTCACCAGTGTCCCAGTTTCCCACCCTCCTCCCAAATCCCCACCTGCCTTTATGGCAGACACTTGTTATCTCTCCTTCTAACACCTTTCCAAGCAAAGATAAATTGTCTATTGTGTAAACACACACACACACACACACAAAAGGGGCACACTGGGCACAGGGTAGCGGCACTCTATCTCTCCCGCTGCCCGCATTCGGTAGTCTCCAGCCACTTCCTTCACCCCGGCGAGGTTGATGGCGATGATGCGGCAGGTGAAGGAAGGAACGAGGGCCAGGCTGGTTGGTCTCAGTTTATTCCATTCCCATCTCCATTCTCCTCTGATTCTCCTTCTGCTTCTTCCTCCCCTATGCTACTTCATTCTCCTCCTCTGGATCTGGATGTGGATCTGGCTTCTCCGGATCTGGTACTGGAACCCCCAGCCCACTCTTACAGCCTAGTTAAATCCCCCATCATGAGGGGTTGGGGCTTACACATAGGTGTGGTCACAATCAATAGGATTAAAGTTCTTTCCCTCAGGGGATGCTGCTTCTAGGACAGATTCTCTTTCAGCAGGACACCCGCCCAGGAGCAGAATCCCATGGATGTGTTTCTCTTCTCCTTGTCCAACTAACATATAAGCATTCATAATATTAATCATTTTGGTATGGACACAGCAAGAGATGCATTAAACTTATAGAATTGCTCTCCTGGGGTCATCTCGATCTCAGACTACAATGCTCAGGAGAGATTAGTCTTTCCTATCCCTAGCAGGGTCCTAGTCTCGTCGTTGCTTTTGAATCATGACAGCATTTGTCCATGACAAAGCTCTTAAGTTAAAGTTAAGCATTAGGCACTTTGGCCAGGCCCATCTCGATGCCAGGATAGCACATAACTCACCGCTTGCCCTGGGTCCAACAGGAACATGCTTTTGGGGGTGCTAGGAAGTAACGGCAGCTGAGGCTTAAGTGGAGAAAGCAGATGCCCGGGAGTGAATAATATTTGAAGCCAATTAAATCCCATGTTACAAAAGCATATTAACAACTTTCTTTCTTTGTCCATACAAAAAGGACATTGCTTTAAAGTAAATTATTCAAAAGACACAAGGAGAGGAGAAAGGCAATATTAACTTATAAAACAAGTTTAGTGTGCTAGAAAGATCTGAACTTAAAAATTAACAGAGTCTGATTAGGGGGAAAAGCTGATTAACTGGTTGGGGAAGAGAGCATAGAGAAGTGGTTACAGATAGACAAAGGAACGGGAGTGACTCGGGAGCACTTTGATGAGTGTGACCCGATAAACCTAAACTCCTTGTGGCAAGGGGAACAGGACATACCAATGTTGTCTTAAAATGTTTAGAGATTATTACCAGATAAACCTTAACTCTTTGTGGCAAGGGAGAAAGGACAAACCAATGATATTCTACAGTCTATATTAAATCAAAATATAGTTTTAATTTTGGGAGATGATGGTGGGGATACCTGGCTGTGCTCAGGGCATACTCCTGGCTCTGCACTCAGGGATCACTCCTGGTGGTTACAGGGTTACAAAACTTGGTTGACTGATGCAGGGCAGGTGCCTTACTGGCTATTCTTTGACTATGGTCTGTATATTATTGTTTTCATTTTTTCAAAGTATAGTTTTAAGATAATAAGGATGATAAGTTAAAGCAGAAATTGTCAAGGAAATTATTGACAATTTAAAAGAAACATTTTATTCTACATTTAAAAGAAACCCTGAAACACTTAATAAAAATAATTCAAATGGCAAAGGACAAAGCTGAAAAACTTTAGAAAGTTTAGAAATTAGAGACAAACTTACTGTCCCTAAAAGAGAGTTCCATGTACACCAAGGGACAATCAAGAAAAACATATAGTCTTCATGCACAGTTCAGGAAATACCACAAGGAGTCAGAGAAAGTAAGAAAGTTTTATTTTTAATTTTTATTTTTAATAAAATAAATTTTTTTATTTTATTTTTAATCTGATTTCAGTTTTCAACACAAATTGGAGCATAACATAAAGGATTTTGAAGATAAAACCTTGATTTTATAAAATAAGATCTCTTTACACTCAAATGTCAGTTTTTAGTTATATGGTTATGAATTTGAATAATAAATGTACTTGCTTCTACAACAAATTAGCACATATTTAATTACTTGTAACAACATAAATGTATTGTATTGGAGATTTATTGTATTGTACGTCAGAAGTCTTGGTATAAGTTCCAGCACTAAAATCAAGGTATCAATGGAGATGTTTTCCTTTGTGGAGGTTCTAGTAAAGAACCTGTTTGTCTTCAGTTTCTGGTTGCCAATAATTCTTGGTTTGTGGTTCCTTTCTTCATCACCTGAGTGATCAATAGATGATCCTTTTGTGATTACATCTCAAAGAAAGATTCTTTTATTTTAGGAATATGTGATTACACTGGATTCACTCAGATAATCTATAATAATCCCCCCATTCATTGGTCCTTAACCTTTATAACATTTCTAAAAATTTTCTTCGCCATGTAAACTAATGTATTCACAGGATATAGGGATTGGGCATATGCATACTTAGGATATGTATAGGATCTCAGTATACATTAGTTTACATATGCATATGTCATGTAAACTAATGTATTCACAGGATATAGGGATTAGGCATATGCATACATAATTCTACCTTCCACAGTAAATTCAAACAAGGATTTTCTTAGTGTGCTTAATCCTTATCTGCCTTCAAGTGTTCCAGATATGATCTGATGTCTAATATCTTGCCCAAATTAATGATGTTTCTCTTGCTATTCATAAATTTTGATGACCTTCATGTTGTTAATTTAATTTACTGAGGAGATGGTGCCTTCGCCTTTATACAGAATAGAAATGCTCTCAGCATTTCACTTGATATATTACTCTCTCTTGTACTCAGTTGAAATATTATAACTCAAACACATGTTTTTAGTCCTTTGTTCATCTATGCATGCAAGTGCTACATCAAATACTCTCCTGGAGGCACGTTCTGCATATTTCCTTTCTTAAGATGATTGCTGAGGCTGGAGCAATAGCACAGCATGTAGGGAGTTTGCTTTGCATGCAGCTGACCCAGGTTCGATTCCCAGCATCCATATAGTCCACCATGCACCACCAGGAGTAATTCCTGTGAGCATAAAACAGGAATTACTGGCTCATATTCATGGCCTGTGCATTGCTGGATGTGAACCCCCCGCCAAAAGAAAAGATGATTTCTATACAACACCACAGAGATAGAGAATTTTATTGATGCTCTTATCATTTAATAAGCACAGGGAAAATAATTTTATATTTTTATAGACCCAAAACAACAGATAAATGGTTATTTTACATCAAGCTATCAAAAACAGCAAATTAGTGACTTGGAGAAAATACTGTTCTAAAATAAGTCAGTTAAAATTTCCTCCAAAATCATTTTGTATATGTTTAAGAAAGTTTTTTTGTACTTGTTTTACAGAAAGTCATTCGCCCCACTGAGTTCTTTTTGACTTCCCTGGGTATTCAGATCATAGATGCCATAGGAGATTAGAATTGAAAAAAAAAAGGAATTTAGCTTCTTCTATTAATGGATAAAAAATTGAGGAATAATGAAGTAAAAAGAAGTAATACATAAAGACCTCATTGACTTTTCAGTAAAGAGTCAAATTTGGATTGCTATGGCACATTACTCAGAATTAGGAAGTAAAGGGGAAAATCCTCATATTCTCAGGTTTCCAACTGACAGTACCCTTGTTTATAACATAACCTTGAGAATAGATAATGGCTACAAGTCAGTAGAGCAGAAGATCAGAGAAGAGAGGGGTGTCACTTATGCTGATGAAATGAGTTTACCAACAATAATGAGAAACTGAATGCAGTCCCTTGAGAAATGATGGTTCAGCCTGGTTTCCCTCACAGTCTAATTTCCGTAAAACATTTTCAGCCATAACTTACTTTAATTTTTAATAAACAGGAAAGTTGAAAATCTGCTGAGGATTTGATTTCTGGTGCTCAAAAACGTTTTTTCAGCATTCTTTGTAATTCTACATTTTCTCCAGAATACAAAAACATGAGGTAGCAAGTAGTTAATTTCTCACAGCCTTTGCTCAACCCTATCCTTTTTCTTACCTCTCTTCTCACGTATGTATGCCTGTGAAGGAGTAATGCAGTGTTTTTGGTCTTCATTCATTTATACTATAAAATTTCAATCTCTGAAATTTATGTTCACACACCTCCTGCCTCAAATCTCCTACAGCAAGAGATATTGGTAAAATGAAATAAAAGATAAAACAAATCTCAACACGTGCAGAGATGAGAGCTTCAGTTCAATTTGGGGCAATTTCAAGTAACATGTTACATAATATTCTCACCTGTATAATTTCCACCCTCTGCTAATATCACAGAGAAAATATTCAAAAAGTTTCTGGGTTTGGCGTATTTTGTCTTCTTCAATTTTGTTGAAGTATAATTGACAAATATTTAAGCGTATAAAGTGGTTATCTGATATACATATACATAATAAAAGGATTCCTCCATCCAAATAATACATACATCAGCTCACATATGTATTCTTCTTTCTTTATTTATTATTGGTCACCAAAGGCTAGCTAAGTGGAGAAATGGGCAGTAGGTTGTTTACTTGAATAAACATAACAAACTTTGTTGTATATAAGCCAAGTTGAGAAATGCATGGCACTATTCCATTCTGTAGGACAGTTTACTAAAAACACTATATCTGACTTTATATCTACTAAGATCCTGGACATCTCTGGATTTTCCTGATGTCCTGTAATAAATGTGTTATTCAATGAATTCATTCAATACAACACACCTCTTTCAACTCTGCCTAAGTTTCTCTTTAGGCTCAGAAACCCTTGTCACACCACTCATTGATACTATGTACATCTCTCCACTTGGAAAAGACATTTAAATCATGAAAAAGAATAAGAGATCTCCCAAGAGAGACAACAACATAATTCCCCTAAGGTAATAAAATTAAAATATTATCTATTTGTGAAAGGTATGCATTATAAAAGTGGGAGAGTTGGGACAGGAATCAGACTTTCAAATAAGGTACCAATAATTAAGATCGAGGACTTTAAAGACAGAGTTCTAGATTGGATTCCTGTCCTGTGATTTACAAACTATTTAAACTTGGGGAAAATGATGAATATCCAAGTTTCAAAGTTGAATAACATCATTACCAATTTTTTTCATCACAGTTTGTGAACACCAAATACATTAATTTTAGTACTTGACAGTGCATTCAAAGTACACAAATACAATAATTATGTCACTTAGACCTTAAAAAATAATTATGTCACTTAATCACAAGACACCTTTATAAGTGCCATGAATATATGTGAAATATTTTAAATTTTTCATCTAGAAGCCAGTAAGTGCCATTATCCTCAATAAAAATGTATTATGGGAGTTGGAGAGTTAGTACAGTAGGTAGGGCATTTGCTGCATAAGACCCTACTAGGGTTCTATCCCTGGCATCATATATGGTCACCCAAGTCTCACCAATTGTGACCCTTAATCGTAGAAAAAGGAGTAAGTACAACCAGGGTGTGGCTGTTGTACCAAGAATCTTGGGCAAGGTGACTGAAAACATTTAACTGTAAACAAAATAGAGTATCCCACTCCTATGGCAGAGCCTGGCAAACTCCCCGTGCCATATTCAATATGCCAAAAACAGTAACAATAACAGGTCTCATTCCCCTGACCCTTAAAGAGCCTCCAATCATTGGGAAAGACAAGTAAGGAGAGACTCCTACAATCTCAGGGCTGGGACAAATGGAGACGTTACTGGCGCCCACTCAAGTAAACCCATAAACAATGGGATAACAGTGATACAGTGAAACAAAATAGAAAAGAAAACTTGCCTAAGTGGAAGAGCTCTGAAAGAGCAGTATATCAGTTCTGGGTAGATTAAATTGTTGATTATATGCCCTATATCCATTCCTTTATACCTCCCTAACAAATTTCAGTTTTGTTAGTCAACTTCATACCCAGTTCATATTAGTTCTCAAATCAAAATCCTACCCACCTTTCCAGAAATTGGTAAGTTGTAACTTTACCCATTGAGACTGGGAGAAGGTTTCCTGTCACTTTTATACTTTCTATTCTTCTTCATCTTCTTGAAGGTATTCTAGACATTATTTGGAAATTGCTCACTGTCAGGAGTCATGGAAATAGCTCAAACGACTAGCTACTTTGCATTCCAGAGGATTGGTTTCAATTCCAGGCACTGTATAGAATCACAAACACAAATGGAAGCAACACCCAAGCACTGCACAAGAATTATACTCTGAATACTTCCAGGTGTGAAAATGAAATGTAAAACAAAAAATGAGAAACATCTTTGTTGTCAGAAATACCCATTAAACTATCAAGAATAGATTATTTCAAAGATATGTCCCTTTTAAACAAAACCATTAAACAAATATCTCATACTCACATCAATTTGATCAGAGGTCTTTGATCAATTCATGCATCTGCAGTTTTGAAGGGCAGCAAATGAATAAAGCCCTCAACAAGGCGACTCTTTCATTTTCATACCTGAGTTCTTAAGAAACCAAAACAGAGTTTCAAATCAAGAGCTACAGTATCTTCTACAGGAATAATAAATCAGATGAAAAAAATGGTTTAGTCTGGTCACAGAACTGATGAGAGAAAAGATTCTCTGAGCAAATCTCCTCGCTCGTGCTTGTACTCACTCCACAGATACATACATTAATAGATCTTTTTGTTTATGTATAAAAACTCATAGAAATTAATATGAGTTTCTTTATACATGAAAAACTTAGAAATTAATCTTAATAACATAGAAATGGCCTTTAAGAGACATGCAGTTAATGTAACAGTTATGAAAAATGTATATGACAGAAGTTGAGGAGGTAGTACAAGTGGGAGCATACATACCTAACACGGCCAAAACCGTGAGTCAGTAGGACCTCACTGAGCACATCCAGGATGGTCCAGATGGCCCCTATCAACCCAAGAAGCACATTGCCATGCTGACTGTAAAGCCATCAGTACCACATCACTGGGCCAAACATCATCGAGTACTCCCAGATAATATTTTTTTAACTAGTGATATATATCACAATGTATATATTGATGGGGCTGGAGTGATAGCACAGCATGTAAGGCGTTTGCCTTGCACGAGGCCAACCCGGGTTCGATTCCCAGCATCCCATATGGTCCCCTGAGCACCACCAGGAGTAATTCCTGAGTGCA
Source organism: Sorex araneus (assembly GCF_027595985.1). NCBI lineage: Eukaryota > Metazoa > Chordata > Mammalia > Eulipotyphla > Soricidae > Sorex > Sorex araneus. The sequence continues at coordinate 110,224,727 of NC_073305.1, forward strand.
GAGCCAGGAGTAAATCCTGAGCATCACTGGGTGTAACCCCCAAAAAAACTATGTATATAGTGATATATATAATGCATAGTAACGCATGATAAACTATTAACAAAGCAAGAGAGAAAATTCAGGAAAATATGAGGAATCTTGCTAAAAATATTGAAGCAATAAAAATATTTTGATCCAAAAAGCTAGATTTCAAAACCATAACAAAATAAATAAAAATCTCAATAAAATTAAAACAAATTACAACAATTTCAATACCACAAAGTAAATAATACATTGAGTTAAAAATAATCTAGAAATGACTCAAATGTAAGAAGAAAAAAATTCAGAAAAATTAAGAAATCTTTCAAGAACAATTAAACTGTTACAGGAGGAAACAAGAATATTGATGCAAGATGGTGAAGACAACAAAGATAATAAAGTATATATTCAAGGAAACTATCTTGATAATTTTTCTAAGTTATTAAAAGAAGTAATGCTAGAAATTCAGGAAATTGGTAGTACACCCAAGTTCCTAAGTGTCAAATAATGTACAAGACACATAATTGTTAAATTATCAAGAAAAAAAATTAAAGACTTCAAAGTGAAATATATAACATACATACAGTGTCACTATAATATGCCTAGTCTTAAATATATCTGCAGAAACTTTAAACTGAGAGTAAAATGACATAGTCATAATTTTAAAGGGCAAAAAATATCCACAAACACTACTCCACCCTGTAATACTATCCTTAAGAGGTAACATATAATAAAGACCTTCTCTGATTAATAAAAAGATAATGTATTTTATCACCAGTAGGCTTATATTACAAGAAATGTTGAAAGGAATTATTTTCTAAGAAAAAGATACAATACCATAAAACCTTACATATAATGACAAATGATAATATATAATTATTTGTCAATCTTGTTTATCTTTTCATTTATATTTATTTTCATTTTTTTGATATTTTTAATTTCAATTTGTTAATTTGTGCTCTAATTTTTATTATTTCTTCTTCCTGCCTACTTTGGGCTCCTTTGTAGATCCTTTTCCGGTTTCATATGCTGTGTGGGTAATGTATTTATATGCACATTTTCTTCCTTCCTGATGAATGCTTACATTGCTATGAACTTTCCTCTCAATACTGCTTTTGCTATGCCCCATGAATTTTGGCAACTCATATCCTCATTCTCATTTGTTTCCAGAAATTTTTATAAATTTCTTCTGTGATCCTCTGAATATTCTTTTAACATCTTGGATGAATGAGGAGCAAACTAATGTGTTGTATGAGGACTGATAGTGACTAAATACATGTGTTTTTTTTAAGTTTTTATTTCTTACTGAAAGCCTAGAACAAATGTCAAACTGAGAATAAAATCAATCTACTAGATAGAAAAGAGCTATATAAATACAAATAGAAGAAGCAAGGACCATAGGATTTGGTCTCTTAAAGGCCTGTGTCAAACATATCTAAGTCTTCCAAATTCATAAGCCACTAAAATCTTTATCTTTGAGGCCATTTTGACTTGTCATATATATATATCACATGTGAATAAAAGATCCTGAAAAATAAAGAAAAGGAAGAAGAGAAGAAGCAAATAAAAGCTTCAATTGTATATAAGATGAAGAAAAATATAAGCAACTTGCAAGAAATAAGGTCTCTAGCTCTGGTCTGGCTAGTTTTGACAGTTTGTCATGTCACACTACAATCTTAGCCTGGTAATAGAGTTCTTACTTCATAAACAAAAATATATAAAGTGTTGAGAGAGATGGCATAGCCAATGGGGCACTTGCCGTGCATGTAGCTGACCTGGGTCTGATCCTTGGCACTACATATGTTTCCTCTGGCACTGTTAAAAGTTATCACTTCTGACAGAGCCAGGAGTAAGCCCTAAGCATTGTTGGGTGTTTCCCCAAAAACCAAAACCAAAGCAAATGTATTAAGACTGCTAGAGATGATATATTTCTAAGGATTGAAAACAGTAAGAATCCTTAAGTTAACCTGTTTTATTTTCCTTCCCATTAATAAAAATAAGACATATATTCTATCCATTTAAGTCATCCGAATATAGTATAAACATGACTTTTGTGCACAAAATGGTATTTTATTAAAAATGTTTTATTAAATACATAAACACTTTGACTCTCAAAGAGGATACATCTAACAGGGAAGTCCATTGTCAAAATGAAATTATCATAAATAACTACTAACATGGTAGTAGGTGAAAAGAAGCGTAGATATTTATTCTAGAATTTATATTCCTTCTTTGCTCCATCCTCTACTCAAGGCAACAAAAGAAGGAAAATTCTGAACCCTTTAACTCCTAATGAGAAAAAGAATGGGAAGATGGAAAGAAGCAAGGAAATCCCTACTTCTCCTTGATGTATATTATACCATATACCAGTAATGAGGGTCTGCATATTACTCCATGACCCATAATGCACTTCAGCAGGCTATAACAGGTATGTGAAGTCATATAGTAAACACGCAACACAACTTTTGCCGCTCCTCCCACGGCAGTCTTACCCAACTACTTAGCCCATGTTACCTTTTACTCTCTATCTGTGCTCATGCAGGTATCGGGTCTCACTTTAAATTTGTGATTACAAAACCTAAAGTGGATCCCGTGTTCCACCCATCATTACTGCTCTATTTCCTTAATCATCATTTTATCCCTCACCTAGATAACTATACATTTCTCTCCCTGCCTCATTCTTAACTAACCTCATTCTTAACTATTTCAATCACATTTACCAATTTCTAATTTCTATCAACTGTCTCTATTTTCTAGCTAATATCTTTCCTTATACACAGGATTTTGAATCCTTTGTTACTCTCACAAATAACTTTAAAGGGTGTGTGTGATTCCTGAAAGCATGTAGAAAATTTCCTGTCTACATGTGTTTTTCCTAAAAGATATCTGTAAGCTTCATGAAAAACTTCAAAAAAAAGCAAAGTACTTAGTCTCACTCTCATGTTTTAAATATGTTATCCCATAGTTTTAGAGAATTTTATCTCATATTTATCTATTTCTATAGTTAATAATGTCTTCTCTCTAATTCTGAGTTTCTACTCTTGTAATTGATTTTAATTTCATTATGAGAAGGCTTGAAGAAAAGAAACTTTCATGTTTCTTTTGCTTGGGATTCATAGTACACAGTACAGAGATTTTATGCTTCTCATTAATTTTGAGTTATTAATCTTTTAAATATTTCTCTTATAAGAGATCACATTACTTAGCACTTGATTCTTTATTAAACATGCTAGCATACATGAGCCAAATTAATCCACAAAGCAATCATACAATAAAATGTCCTTGATATTCCTATAATATAGATGGTCAAACTGATGTGATCTTCTGTGTGCAGAACATTTCTAGTCTTTGGGTGCTTTAGATTTTTTGACACATTTCATCCCTCTTCAATAATCACACTGCAACCATTAGCAAGTTTTGTCTGCATTAAGCCTGGCTGCTTAGGGACACTGATGCCAGAGGTACTTAAACTTCTCCACACCATTCATTCACTAGAGAATTCACTAGAGAATTACAGCACAAGTTGCACGAGTTAGTGCTGCTCCAAACACTTCAGCATTACATAGGTGGCTTTTAATTTAAATATGGTCATTGCCAATTCAGAAATGTTTTACTATAGCAAATTTTCTAAGACCCCTCCCCCCACATTCAGTTCTGAAACTCCTCTATATGTGGTTTTGATTCACAAATTTGTAAGCTAGGTTCTAAACACTACCATTCTAAACTCTATTCCCTCTGTTCCAGTTTCTTCTCCCAACTTCTTGGCACTAGGTTGTCCTAAAATAACGTGTTTCCTTTTTCAAGTCTGCAAAGTAGAAATTCTTCTCTCCCACTTACCCCCAGGCAAAAATCAAGACAATCAAATCAAAAGTTTTTTGAAACCTTAGTAACTGCTTTCTCTGAAATAGTATAAGAGTTTTATTATTATTTCATTTAATTTACATTTAGGTACAAATTTTACCTGCCTGGTTACAAAACCCTCCAGAAGCAAAATTTTTATTCTATTAAAGCTATCATGTATGCGGAGCTGGAGCGATAGCACAGTGGGTAGGGCGTTTGCCTTGCACACGGCCGACCTGGGTTCGATTCCCAGTATCCCATATGGTCCCCTGAGCACCGCCAAGAGTAATTCCTGAGTGCAAAGCCAGGAGGAGTAACCCCTGTGCATTGCCAAGTGTGACCCAAAAAGCAAAAAGCAAAAAAAAGCTATCATGTATGCATGTGATCATTCAGATGCATCAAAAAATGGGATGAGGGGAGGTCCTTAATAACTAAAGTGTACATACCAGAAGGGAAAGACTAAATCAGCTTTAACATAGGAAATCTTTCAAAGACAAGTTTGGCAAAGTCTGAATGTCTTATTCAAGTCTTTGGTGGAAAACAACCTTTTCCTCCAAATGATAATTTCTGAAAAGTGACAAATAGGAATAAAAAGAAAACATAAAAATAGAACCAGTGAAAACTCAAATACTTAGATGGAACCAGTAAAATCTGAAAAAAAGAAAATCTAGAAAACCTTAAAAATGTTTTCTGCTCTGAGCCCCTTTCTTTGCAAATAAAGTAGCTGAAGTGAAAAGATAAGCTTAATTTTTATTCATTTTAATTAAAAAATTTTCAGAAACAACATAGCTGCCAATCCTTGAATATTTAGATAATCTGCTGATGTGACAAGGCCAAAATCTGAACCAGGTTTATGCTCAAGATTATTACACTATTACTACTATTCCACTATTCTATGTTGACTAAAACTGGTAGAAAATTTAGGATTATTTTTCTCCTCCCCTAATCTTATAAAAAAATATAAATAAACAAACATGTAAAAATACAAATCAATATATGAACATAATTACAAATCCTTAAAGGAAAGGCTGCTTTACAAACCACAAAACTGAAGAAAGTAAATGACTTTGTTTTATTAATAATTTAACTGACATATTGCTTTCTTCACAGTGCATCATTTTAAGCAAACGATTATGAGATACTATGCAAATTAAGTTTCCAGCTTTCTGTAAATAACAAAAAGTACTACAAATATTTGATCAGTAATTTATAACTGTTCAAGTGATTAAGAAGGTAATTTAGTCATTCCCTTGAACTGTGTATTTGAACAACAAAAAACTGATTGATTCATACTCTAATATGTGAAAATGTAAGTAACTATGAAAGATCCTTACTTTAGTATAAGTTATTACTTCATCCTTATTTCTTTATGCTTCTGGGCAATAAACAAATGATCAGGATAGCCAGCTCCCTGCACTTTAAGCTCATTTGTCTCCGTACTCAATAAAGAAAACCAAGTGTTCTTCTGAAAATAAAACTGCCAAGACAGATACCTTCCTATAGTTTCATTCTACCCATCTTCATTTGTAAATATCACACGAAACATTCCCAGCTATTTGGGACAGACAAAATTACTCTCTACAATCTACTATAATAAATAAAGTCTTTTAAAATTCTCCCCTTAAATATAAAGTAACATGATAGGAGACACCTAAGGACAGTAGAGATAAGGGCCAGGAGGATTGCACCACAGCTTGGAAATCGGCCTCATATGCTGAGGGATAAGGCAGCTGGGATAGAGAAGCGACCACTAAGTAAATGATGGTTGGAGGGATCACTCGGGAGGGGAGATATGTGCTGAAAGTAGACTATAGACCAAACATGATGGTCACTTACTATTTGTATTGCAAGCCATAAAACCCAAAAGGAGAGAGAAAGAGCGAATGTGCCTGCCACAGAAGCAGGGGATGAGAAAGGTGGGGGTGGGGGGGTGGGAGGGATACTGGGAACATTGGTGGTGGAAGATGGACACTGGTGGAAGGATGGATGCTCAATCATTGTATGACTGAAACATAACCATAAAAGTTTCTAAGTCTGTAACTATATCTCACATTGGTTCAATAAAAATAAGAAAAAGAAATAAAATTCTCCCATTGTCACATTAATAAATAAACATTAATAAAATTCTCCCATTGTCACATTAATAAAATTCTCCCATTGTCACTATGTATATTTCTGACTATAAATTTTTAAAAAATGTTCCCAGTAAAACAAATCTGGAAATAACTCTCAACTCTCAGTACCTTAATCATCTGCTTTAGGCAGATTGTATGTTCAGAATATCTGAGACCAGAAAGTCCTGAGCAAAGGTGCTCTTTAGTTTCTAGCCACACTTACACCAACATCTTGAAGATGGTGGACCAAATACACTTCCAAATTTCCAAAATTTCCCAGCACTCTTACCCTTTACATTCCATTTTACTGACATGCTGAGCATTATCATTCTGCAAAGTCTGGCAGCTTCTGTCTAGAACTCTCTTACTTTCCTCTCTCCTTCTTTACTTGTCTATTTTTAATTCTTTAAACCTCATTTCATAGGTGCAATGGATCTCTAGTTTCTTATGTTTTATTTAACACTAACACAATAACAAAGACCCTGCTTTCTTTTTGTTTGGGGGCAAAACTCCACAGTGCTCAGGGCAGACTCCTGGTTTTGTGCTCAGGGATCACTCCTGGTGGGTACGGGAGACCATATGTGGTGCTAAAGATTGAACCCATATTGGTTGTATGTAAGGGAAGGATCCTACAAGTATTCTATCTCTTTCGCCCAGATACTGCTTTTTGTCTCTATCCCCTCTGGACAATCATTCTTAGAATAAAGAAAATTGCCAACTTCATAAAAGTCTATTATTTCAAACTAGTGCCTAAATTATAACATCATCATCATCATCATCATCATCATCATCATCATCATCATCATCCGTTGATCGTCGAATTTCTCGAGTGGTCTTAGTAACATCTCCATTCGTCCTAGCCCTGAGATTTTAGAAGCCTCTCTTTACTCGTTCTTCCCAACAATGCCGCATTGGAGGCTCTTTCAGGGTCAGGGGAATGAGACCCAGCATTGTTACTGGTTTTGGCATATGAATACACCATTGGGAGTTTGCAAGGCTCTCCCATGTGGGCAGGAAACTCTAGGTAGCTTGCAGGTTCTCCCAGAGGAAGAAGTAAGCTATAAGATATTGCGAGGCTGCTTTGCTTCTGAAAGCTTGTTTTTAAGTCTCTGGATGTTGGCCATTGGTGGGATTACACGGCGCCAGGGGTAGTCCCTGGGTGTAGCTGGAGCCCCTCCTCTTCGAGTGTCCCTGGGGAAGACAGCCAGGTGCATGGGCAAGAGACTCCATGGTGTAATGGTTAGCACTCTGGACTCTGAATCCAGAGATCCGAGTTCAAATCTCGGTGAAAACTGCACGGCATGGGAAATTATAACATATGATAAAAATTACTCATTGGGTGACCAAAGAGATAGTACAGGGGATAAGGCTCTTGTTATGACCCACAAATTATACTAAAAATGGTCCCCAGAGTACTACTATGAGTAATTCCATAGTACAAAGCCACAAGTAAGTGCTAAGAACCTCCAGATGTGCTCCCTCCAGGAAAAAAGGTATTAAGGGTTTGAATGACAGTTCTGTTTTATCATATTCTCTATGTAGGGACAAATGTGGAACCTACATATATTACGAGTTCTACAGGGACAATGGGAAAAAAGCAAAAGAAAACAAAACCCTGGCCATAGGGTCATTTCATTCTTCATTTTTATATCCCTTCCTCCTCCTATTTCATTTGTCTTTTTACAATTTCCTTCTCCATGCTGGAGACTCCATACACTTATCATATTAAGTGTAGAAGTGCTAGGTAGAAGGACAGACACTGGATAGTATAAATCATCTGTGGTATATAGAGAATAAAAAGATAACATACAATATTAAATGTTGGCAAATCCTTGGTCTTATATTTAAAAAATGAGGCTAACAAGCAGTTGTGGGAATGAATGGAGGCAATAAAAGGGTGGAATTGAAGCACATAAGGATGGTAATGGAGGATTTGGGGCACTTTTACCGTGATAAGTGCAGTTATGTATACCAGAGTCATAAACATTAGCAATATTGTAACCAGGTTACCTACACTATAATATAAATAAAAATAAATCAATTGGGAATGGAGAGATAGTATAGAGGGTTTGCCTTACCTATTGCCAACCTGGGTTTATTCCCTGGCACTGCTTCTGGTCTTCTGAATACCACCAGAGTTATCCCTGAGCATAGGGACAGAAGTAAGCCTTGAGTGCAACTTGGTGTGTACTCAAAAGCAAAAAAGAAATGAATTTTAAGTATTCACATAAAAATTCCTCTTCCTTTCTTATTATTTATTTTTGCCATTTTCTCTGCCAAGATAATTTTTGTAACTTATCCTCATTTGTGATGTATTCTAATTATCACTAATGAGGTCATTATAATTACTATTTGGACATCAAGCAGGATGAACATGGAAACTATTTTGTCAATAATTATGGTATAAATTACACTTTACACCTTGATTTGCAGTTTACTATGCCAGACTATAATAACACAATATTTTCTAGGTATAAGTAGTGTATCTCACCATTTTATGTCAAAAGATTAACAGTAGACTTCTGCTTCTAGATAAGACAGAGGGAAAATTTTTTTATTATACCCGTCATAAACCACAATCAAAAATTTTATTAACTATATGAGACAACAGTTTTTAAGTCACTAGACTTGTAGTAATGAAATGAATGACCCCTGAAATATAAGGAACTAATTAAATAAACCTTATGACTACTCATTATATAGCCTTAAGAAGAGTTCTAGGCAATGGCAAAGAAAAAGAAATCTGAGTAGAGCTTAATATATTACTAAAGAGATAGAACTGGGAGCCAGGGAAACAAATGCCCAAGGGTCTTTGACATAAACTGCAAATGTTCTCTTACCCTTGTTCTTGAACAGTTTAAGTCTGCCAGGAAGTACTCAGAGTACAGAACTTCCGCATGAATATTATAATTCTTGCAGTTTCCAGGATCTTGACTGCCTCAAAGTTGATGGAATTCTAATCCAAAGACTGATCATATTCCTACACTAGTTTTACAGAATCTTGTTCTGTTCTTTCAAATAGGTGGAAGCCCTTTTTGAGTTTTGGCTAATTTCTATGGAAACTTTCCCTAGAGTAAATTGAATAGTGGTGTCTATTTTGACAAATACAACTGAAAATATTCATAATTTATCAGGAACTGGTAAAGTACATAGAAGGCTCTCACGTCTGGTAGATAATTAATACTAAATACAACTTGGGTCCCATCTCCACCTAACATATATTAAGGACAGGAGTTAAAAGAATCAGACTGTTCCCAGTAACTTAACTACACCCCCAAAATAAAAGTCAAGATCCAGAACCCTGCATGGTATTATATATTTCTTGGCATCAATCAAAAGTATAAGGCATGAAAAAAAACAAAGATACAACCCATAAAATAGTCTATAAAAAACAAATGACCTAGAACTTATACAGATGTTAGAAGAAGCAGAAAATAAATTTAACATTTTAATAGCATTTCTAATGTTTACAAAAATAAGTAAATATTCTGAAATTATAAAAAGACCCAAATTAAACTCCTAGAGGTAAAACTTATAAGTAATACATTGGCTTCCTCTTGCTAGGAAATAACTATAATATTTTTGGCAACTTAAAGCAACCTAATTTGTTAATGCACAGTTCTATAGGCCACAAGTTTGAGACAACTTGGCTTGGCCAAAACCTGTAATTAGGACCTCACAAAACTAAATCTTGGGTTACCATCTAACATGATTCATCTTTGAACTTATTCAGGTTGTTGGTAAAATCCAGTTCCTTCAAAAGGCTGACCTCCCCTTTTCTTGCCCCAACTCTTGATCCATTATCATGATTATTCTAGAAACCTGACAGCAATTCTCTTTTTTCAGGATTCCCTTTAACTTCAAACCATTAACATACATTGAATTCTTCTTATGCTTCAAGTCTTTAACATCTTTATCTTATAAATTCCTGAGGAATTCATTCCTTTTAAAGTCTCACATGTTTATATATATATATATATATATATATACATATATATATATTATAACCCACCTGTCACCCTATTAATTGCATCAAAGTCAGCTGGTTAGTAACCCTAACTACATCTGAAAAATTATTCTTACCAGGGGATATTACATAATTTGAAAAGTGATATATCAACGTATTCATTAATTTGTTCTAAGATTAGAGCAAAACACATGGGGAGGAGTTTCAAAACCTATGCCTAACTTATATGAGATAAAAATGTACTATTTTTTTTACATTTGAAGTATTAAATATTCCTCATACATGAGGAGTATTAAACATTTCAAGGAAGTGATCATTGTTGAAGAAAAATTATATAGAATGAGCAAAATGAAATAGAAATTTAAAAAACTAAGTATTAGTGAGCTCTGGGTAAAATTCCAAGAGAGAAGAGAATATCTGAAAGAATAATGGCTCAAATTTTTCCTAAATCTATAAACTATAAAATCTCAATAGCATGAGCAACGAATCCCAAGCATAAGCAACTTAAAGGAAACTATAAGGAATATAATAATCAAATTACTTAAAACAAGTTATAAGTAGAGAATGTCAGAATTCAGGAGACTTTATTTAAAGAGAAAAATATATGACAAAGTCCTCTATATGGGCCAAAATCTTTAAATCATGGGGTCAGGAGACCTAGAATCCAGTTTATATGCATCAAAAATTACTTTCAAAAACTAAGTTACTGGCACCAGGTGAAGTAGCGAAGAAGTTTGTAGTCCTCCAGGACATAGAACATGACAAGCATATTGATTTGGGGATTGGAATATAACTTCAGGAATTGCTGCTTTCAGAGCCATTGTAAAATCTGCTCAATTGTACCTGCAATGTAGCTAGTTTATATATCCTGCTTCTTCCATCACTTCACTCAGTTCTGAATTGTTTATATATGCTTTTATTGGAAGAATTTTAACAGTAACCAAATGCTTAACTACAAGAGTTTACAAACACCTGTGCCTCCAATATTTGTAGTCAAAGAAGATATAGCGAAATTGCAAATCAATTTTGAACAATTAATATATTATATATTCCATGTCCACTTAAATGATATAGTTAAAGAAATCCTCAAAGCTATATCATCATTAATATTCTAGTGTTTCTACTAGTACATATACAAATGTTTACTGTACAAAGAATAATGTTTACTATACAAAAAATGTTTACTATATCCCCAGCCCCCCCTAGAGAGTTTTTAATGGGATGAAACTTACTTAGCCATGAGGGGAGAGAAAGAGGAACGTGTGTTCAGGAGAGAACGCAGGCTTCTCCAGGGTGGAGACAGGCCAACCCATGACTGTCTTACATAAGCACCAGAGACGAAGACACTGGGAAAACCCCATCCACAACCCCAAGATGAGGAAAGAAAACATCGCTCACGACCACTGCTGAGATGTGACCCGGGGGGCCGCACACGTGTGCGGCTCCTCCGCAGCTGCACCTGCGTGAATCCAGACCCAGCTGAACCAACTACAACACGGACTGCTCTTGCAGATTGTTTCCAGCCAGAGAAATAAGCTGCGACCCCATGCCCGCCTGGGAGGGGAAAGGTATTTCTCTCTCTCGCCTGTCCCTTCCCGGGGATGAAGGGCATGGGGGCCACCATATTATGACGACCACAGACGGGATTTTACGACAAAAACTGCAGCAAAAGGGCGCGAGGGTGCTCTTGGGAAGGTGGGAGGTACCGGCCCCTCCCACCGCTGCCGAGATGTGACCCTGGGGCTGCACGCGTGTTCGGCTCCTCTGCAGCTGCACCCGCGTGAATCCGGACCCAGCTGAACCAACTACAACATGGACTGCTCCTAGCAGATTGTTTCCTGCCAGAGAAATAAGCTGCGACAACATGCCCGCCTGGGAGGGGAAAGGTATTTCTCTCTCTTGCCTGTCCCTTCCTTGGGATGAAGGGCGTGGGGACCGCCATATTATGACGACCACAGATGGGGTTTACAAGCTTGCAATGATCGAATACCCGGAAGAAATCTCCCTGGACTTAGTTGTTAAAATACAGAAATACAAAACCGCGTGGCCGCTACTGCGTCTGCACGACCTCATTTCTCTTCACAACAGGTCTGACTCTAGTGGGGTGCTCTTAATAATAATGGTGAGGTTTGTGTTGAAATATTGAATGTAACCAAAGTAAATAGAAAGTAAAGTGAAATTTATCAGTTACAAGGCGGGGGGGTGCGGGGGTGGGCGGGATGGGAGGTATACTGTGGTTTGTTTGTTTGTTTGTTTGTTTTGTCTTTGGTGGTGGGATATGGGCACTGGTGAAGGGATGGTTTTTTCAGCATTGTATGACTAAGACTTAAGCCTGAAAGCATTGTAATTTTCCACATGGTGATTCAATAAAATAAAATTTAAAAAATAAGTTGACTATATAAAGAAAAATATTTGCTATGCAAAGAATAATGTTAGCAATCACAAGCTAATGTCTGAGCTTGCTAAGCTTTGCAGAGAAGCGATAAAGGGAGATCTCAAAGAGAGAAGAGCAGTAGTGCTGACCGATTTGGCAGAAGCTGGGAAAAGTATTCACAATGTTCGCCTGTCCTTTGCCAACTATAAGACCAAGATGACTGCTCTCCGTCGTCCTGATGGATCAATCACATCTTCTAGAAAGGCAATGGAAAAGGTTATCCAGGACTTCTACTTGGATCTCTTTGATAGTTACATCCACCTGGCCACATACCAAATTCCACAGGATGGATATGTCATTCCCAACGTCCTCCCTTCCAAAATCCTACATGGCATTTTGTCAGTAAAGAAGCATACAGCATCCAGTCCAGACAAAGTCAGACCCGAACACCTGAAGAATCTGCTGCCAGTACTCGTCAATACACTGGCTCGGCTCTTCACATGCTACCTGTCTGAGTGCAAGCTTCCATCCCAATGGAAAACCAGCAGGACCATCCTGTTGTACAAGAAGGGAGACATCCATGACATTGGCAACTATCGCCCGAACAGCCTTTGTCCATCGTCTACAAGTTATTCACTCAAGTCATCCTGAATTGGATTGGCAGAACACTAGACAAAGGACAACCATGTGAGCAAGCTGGGTTCCGAAAAGGATTCAGTACAATCGACCATATCCTCACAGTGATCAAGCTCATTGAGGTTTCACAAGAGTTCAAGATGCCATTCTATCTAACTTTCATTGATTTAAAGAAGACCTTTGATTCTGTTGAGACTGAAGTGGTCATCGAAGCCTTAGCCAAACAGGGTGTTCAAACTCAGTACATCAGGATCCTCTTCAAGCTCTATTATGGATTCACCACCAGGATCTCACCATTCTACAAAGAAGTGATCATTGATGTAAAAGAGGGATTCGGCAGAGGGACACCATTTCACCAAAACTCTTCAGTGCCATGACTGGAATGGGAAGGAATGGGAGTGAAAATAGATGGTTAGCAACTACACCACCTCTGCTTTGCTGATGACATCGTTCTCATAACACCAAATATCAGCCAAGCAGCACAAATGCTGGCCGACTTCGACCGTGAGTGTGGAAAGGTCGTACTGCAGCTGAATCTCACAAAGACAAAGTTCATGAGAAACAAATTAGTTCCTGATTTTCCATTTGCCCTCAATGAAACGAACATCTCCAAATGCAGCAGTTATGTGTACCTAGGTCAAGAACTCAACATGACAAACGACCTGGTACCTGAACTGTGCAGGAGGAAGAGAGCAGCATGGAACACCTTCCATAGCATTGAAGACATAGTTAAGAGGATGAAGAATCTCCAGTTCTGGCACATCTTTTCGACTCCAACGTTCTTTCTGCACTAACAAACGCCTCATAGACCTGGACCCTACGAAAACAGGATGAGAATGCTATTCAGGTATCCCAAAGAGGAATTGAAAGAGCTATACTTGGAATATCATGTTTCACTCAAGTGAGAGAAAGAATCTGGAGTTCTGAGCTCTGTCAACGATCAAGAATCCGGGATGCTGTCTCATTTGACAAGGCATCAAAAATCAGATGGGCCAGACATGTAATGCAATTTAGAGATGACTAGAGCTGTTACTGACTGGATTCCATGGGACGTCAAAAGACCCCGTGGCCGCCCACCTATGAGATGGTCAGACTTCTTTATCAAGACCATGAATGAACGGTTTGTGGCTCTTCGTATTCCTGGAGTGAGCAGATGCCATTGGGCTACATTATCACACAACAGGGACAAATGGAGACGTTACTGGTGCCCGCTCAAACAAATCAACGAACAACAGGATGACAAGTGATACTATACAAAGTAAACACTTGATACTAAATTCATCACAAGAAAGATTTTTCTTTTGCCTAGACAATATCTTATTCTTTGCATTACCTGAAGACCCTAAAAATCTAAGATATAGTAGATGTCCAATATGCATGTTCATTAAACCAAGCTCTCTTTGTTGATTAACTCATTTATTAAATATTTATTGAGCTATAGTTCAGGAAGAAAATATAGAAAGAATGTATATTTCTTCCTCCATCTGATGAACAAAATCTAAGATATTTGTAAAATAATCTTCACTGAAGGAACCCCAAATCCATTGACCCTTACATATTGTGTAAATGAGGAAATGCCTACATCAAAAATTGAGATATAGTGCAGGAGTTAAAGCACTTGCCTTGGTGGATTCGACACAGATGGCCATGCCTTTGCATAGCCGCTTTGCTGCTGAACGACCAGGATCCAGAGCCAGCTATATTACTTGGGGTCCGAGCAAGTGCTTGCAGCCATGTCTCCAGACTGTGAACTAAGCTTTTGCCCCACGCCGGCTAACGGGGGAAATATCCTTCTTCCTTGGTTTTTCTTCCCTCCGGGAGGAAGCAGCATGGCATCCGCCATTTTATGAAACTTTTAAACAGGTATGAACTTGGTGGCGCGGGGAAAAAAATGTGTTTTGAACTTGAAATAGCGGGACGCCTGGGCAGTCTCGGGCTGGGGCTGGTGCCAGCTCGAGCTTCGCCGAGATTCGACCCGGGTGACCATGCCTTTGCATAGCTGCTTTGCTGCTGAATGACCAGGATCCAGAGCCAGCTATATTACTTGGGGTCCCAGTGAGTGCTTGTAGCCATGTCTCCAGACTGAGAACTAAGCTTTTGCTCCATGCTGCTCCAGGAAGGGAAATGATGCAATTTCCAACTTAAATCTCCCTGGGCTTAATTACTAAAATACAGAAATCCTAAACCGCACGGCCGCAGTAGTGGCCAAACAACTTTATATCTCTTCATTCTCATCAGTGAAGATCTAATTATCAAATGTTTCCCTGTCAATAGGGCCGAATTCTTGGGGGATAAATTCCAACAAGAATAGTTAGTTCTGTGTTGAATCTCCAACAACAATAGTGAGCTTTGTGTTGAAATATGGAACGTAATCAAGGTAAAAAGAAAAGGAAGTGAAATTTATCAGTTATGCAGGGGGGGGTTGGGGGCGGGGGGTGGGAGGTATACTAGGTTTTTTTCTTTTCTTTTCTTGGTGGTGGAATATGGGCACTGGTGAAAGGATGGGTGTTTGAGCATTGTATAACTGAGACATAAGCCTGAGAACTTTGTAACTTTCCACATGGTGATTCAATAAAATAAATTTAAAAAATAAATAAATAAAGCACTTGCCTTGCATGTGCCTATTCCTAATTCAATCCAAGTACTGCAAGGTCCTCAAGCACCACCAGAAGTAACCCTTGAGCTCAAATCCAGGACTAGCTCCCTAAGAATGCCCTGTCTGAACAAACTTTCTCCCATTATCAAACTTTCTCCCATACCACAAAAAATTGGAAAAAGAGACTGAGATACAGTCCTGACATAAATCTCACCATAAGTCATGATTACCTCATTTCCAAAGAGTTTTGGAATCTGTAACTCAAACTTCTTCCTGAAAGTCAAATATTTTAACTCTACATCCAACAATACTATTTTGATTGCACATGAGAAAAAAAGTTCCCAAAATATCTGCCGACCAGGTTTTGATTCCTCCATCTCTCTCAGAGAGTCCATTAAGCTACTGAGAGTATCCCGCCCACATGGCAAAGCCTGGCAAGCTACCCGTGACATATTCAATATGCCAAAAACAGTAACAACAAGTCTCACAATGGAGATGTTACTAGTGCCCGCTCGAGCAAATCAATGAACAACGGGATGACAGAACTACAGTGCTACTTCTTATGGACTCCTCAGATTCATAGCAGCTAATTCCCACGAACAAATGCAGAGGCAACCAACTCTGATGCCGTCTTTCTGTGAAATATTGAAAACCTGTACACTGAATAATATAAGAAAAATTAAATAAATTGAAGAAGGGGGATGGGGATTGGGGGGAGGTATACCGTGATTCTTGGTGGTAGAATATGTGCACTGGTGAAGGGATGGGTGTTCGAGCATTGTATAACTGAGACTTAAGCCTGAAAGCTTTGTAACTTTCCTCATGGTGATTCAGTAATAATAAATAAATAAGTAAATAAATAAATAAGTAATAAAATAAAATAAATTTAAGAAGATACAAAGAATTGGAAAAATTGACTGTGTAATTGACAGGAAGAATTAATATTTTTAAAATGTCCATGCTAACCAAAGTGATCTGTAAATTTAATATAATTACAATTTTTAAAATTGGAATGTTTTCAACAAGTCTCACAATGGAGACATTACTGCTGCCCGCTCTAGAGCAAATCGATGAGCAATGGGATGATCGTGACAGTGACAGTGACAGTGGAATGTTTTCAGAAATAAAATCTTAAACCTTATGTAGAAACACAAAATCCCTAGATAGCAATGTTAAGTAAAATGAACAAAACTACAGGCACTGTGCTTTCTGGTTTTAAATTATACTATGATGCTGTAATTATTAAAACATACATTATGTTGGCATAAAACAAAAACAGAGATCATGTAACAGAATAAAGACTCCAGAACTTAATCCAAGCTTATCTTATCAATTAATTTAAAACAAGGAGCTAAGAAAATATATTCAGGAAAGGATAATCTCTTCAATAAATAGTATTAGGAAAAATGGACAACTACATACAAAAAAATAAAACTGAACCGTTATCTTACTTCAAACTGGATTAAAAATTTGAAAGTTTTTTTTCCTTTTTTTATTGTGGCTTGAAAGGTATGAAGCGTTTAAGCATCCTTGTGAAATGATCTTACTTCACAAAGCATAATTATAACATCTGTGCGGTACTAGAAAGCAAGGAAACAAAACATAGAATTTGTCCCTATTTGTAATAGGGATCATCACCTATTATCATGTAGCAATAAAAGAATATTGCAATACTCTATGTGAAAAGGATTATGGTGTCAAGGGTGGTAGAAGTTAAAGATATGAGAAATGCTAAATGTATGGCTATTTTATTGGCCAAATTTATGGATAGCATATCAAAAGTATTAGGGCAACATGATTTGTTGATGGATTGGACATGGATTGTGGAGAAAGATTCAATGATGCCTCAACAAGAGTGTTGTTGTCGTTGTTGTTGTTGTTGTTGTTGTTTTTATTGAATCACTTTGAGATGATTTGGCTTCAGCTATACAATGTTTCAACACTCTTTTCTCCACCAGTGTACATTTTCTACCACCAATGTCCCCATTTCCTTCCTACCATGCCTCTGCCACGTCACCCCCACCTCCCTGCCTGCCTCTATGGCAAGCACCTTTCTTCTTTCTCCCTGTCTTTCCTTTTGTGCATTATAGTTTGCAATACAGTTACTAAAAGATCATTGTGTTTGTTCAGGGTATTCAGTATGTCTATTGGTAAAGCACATGTGGAATAGCTTTTTCCCCTGAACTGGGTGGCAGCTTTTGGGTGTGCTGTCAGGTCTTCCAGAAGTACAGGGAAGTAGGGGGAGATAACCCATCCCCGACATCAAGAAAGCCTGGAGATGTCAGTCACAAAACCCACAAACCCAAATTTTTAGCAGATTAATATCTTTATGAGGTCTATCCCGAGATAGTGGAGTCTGGCCAGGGGCATGGCAGCAGGGAACTGATTTTAGATTGTGGAAGCAAGTGGCTGCCAGGGGCTCTGTTTGGGAAGGGACCAGGCTGACCTGCCCTTCTCTGACCTACCCCAGTCTTTTCAATCTTGCATGGGTCCAATTAACTTGTGACTTTTAATCTTTTTCGAGATTTATTAATGGGTCTCTTAAGCATTGTAGCACTATAGCACTGTCATCCCATTGTTCATCGATTTGCTCAAGTGGGCACCGGTAACATCTCTATTGTGAGACTTGTTACTGTTTTTTTGAATATTGAATACACCACGAGTAGCTTGCCAGGCTCTGCCTTGTGGGCGGGATACTCTCAGTAGCTTGCAGGGCTCTCTGAGAGGGATGGAGAAATGAAACCCGGGTTGGCCACGTGCAAGGCAAATGCACTACCCGCTGTGCTATTGCTCCAGTCTGGTCTCTTAAGCAAGTCTGATAAATGAGCTTGTATGGCTGAGCCGGAAGTTCCTTGTGGGTGTGGCTCCAACATACCTAACTTTCAGCAGTTTAGTTTCTTGGGAAACTGAGTCCTGAGTTGTTGGAGTCTGTCCAGAGGCGTAGTGGTAAATTTGGGGTATCAGAGAGTCTGAAGGCACCATCAGGTTGCTGATGTACTCATACCCACAGGTCCCAGTTGACCTGCTGGCAGTGCCACTCCCCTGGACCCCAAAGGCAATGTCAACAACGGCCCTAGCAGGAACCAGGATTGGTGCCAGTGCTGCCACTGTTGGTGGTTTGGGCACTCTGGGCAGGTTTTTAGCCACCAGTCCAGCAGAGCCTGAACGGCGGGGGGGGGGGGGGGGGGAGGGGGGGGCGGGGCACACATCCCCATCCTGGGTCTCCAGACAGTTGGCACTCGGGGAGGTTTTCCTCCATAATATACTAATATACTGCAGGCAGCACTGGCTAGTCTGGGAGCAGCAGTAGCTTTCAGTATTAGCTTCGTTTCTGGACCCAGAGTGGTACCCAGCTGCCCGCAAGTTTCTGGAGCCACTCAGCCACCCAAGCTGGTCACTCATGGCAGAAACCTGGGACACCATAGCAGTTCCAGGAATAAGGCTGGCCTTGAATAAATGCCCTTTTAAAGAATTGACACCTACATCCATCCCACAAAATTATAGAGTTTCTGTGAAGTCAGGGTCCACAGTTCAGATTTCCGAGAGGCACCACTGCTCCACCCATCCCCGCATCTGCGTTCGCGCTGCCCCCATTTCGGCTCCACCTCAACATGGTGTTTTATCTCTTAAAGGAACTTAGGAGGATTATTGAGATTTGGCCACTGTTGGGACTGATGGAGAGGAGTGATTTACAGGGTGCCAAACTGAGAGCAGATACAAAAAAAATTATTTTACACTGAAAACTTAACCTGCCCCACTCCCAAGGGCCCCAGTGAAGACAGCCAGGCGCAGGGGCATTGCTTTATAGTCTCTGGATCTTGACTGTTGATGGGATTACACGAGTACTGGGGGCATTTTGTGGGTATGGCTGTCAAAATACTGGAGAATGAGGGGTCTAAGTGGAGGAGGCCTAGTCCCGATCCAAGCGGGCTTGGAGATCTCAGCAACAGGTCCCGCACACCTGAGTTGCTCTGCGGGTTCCTTCATGCACGAAGCTTGTCTGAACGTGTGGAGAGGGGCCTTGAGCATGGCTGTGACTGGGTTGAGTAATTCATCAAATATACAATGAAAGGCCAATAGGTACTTTAAAATTACTCTGCAGCATCTGTCATTAGGGACTGCAGGTCAGAAGCAAATGAATGATCACTTTACACTAAACAGGATGACAAATCACAGTTGTAATCATAATAATGGAAAAAGTCAAGTATTGACATGGGTGTAGGGAAATTGGAATTGTCATATACTCTTGTCAGGAATACAGAATGGTGCAGCTACTATGAAAAAATATTTGAGATGTTTCTCAAGGAGTTAAATGGAATTAGTGTATGATCCAAAAATTTCCCTCTTACAAAGCCCTGAAGAAATAAAAGTTGATGTTCACACACACACACAAAACCCTGATATAATCTTCAGAACAGCATTCTTCATAATAGTCCAAAAGTAGAAATGAGCTAAGTGTCTATCAACTGATGGATGGATAAATTAAATGCTATGTACCATACAATGGGCGCAACATTTTACCATGAAAAAGGATTGCATACCACTACACATGGATGAACCTTGAAAACATTATGTTAAGCAAAAGAAGCCACTCATAAAGCCCATATCCGCATACAGTATAAGAACATTGAAATGAAATACAAAAATAGGCAAGCCCAGAGATAAACAACTTGTGAGAAGCTATTGGGAATGGTGAGTGGGCAATTGCTTCATGGGTACACATTTTCTTTGGCATGAAATTTTTTTCTCTGGAACTAGACAGTGATGGATAGACAATATTGTGAATATAATGTCTCCACTGGACTGTACATATTAAAGTAATTAAGTTATATGACAGTTGAAAGAAAAAATAAGAAATATAGAAAGGGATCAAACAAAAAACTCAGAATATTTTGTACTTTGCAAGTCTTGAACGACAAAAAAAAAAGAAAAGAAAAGAAAAAAATAAAAAAAGACAATCTTGTTCCCTCCTGCTCTTGGTACTCTCAAGGGCTGAGAGTAAAGTTTCTGTCCTTCAATTTCTGGGAAACCAAGAAATCCTTGCCATGAGTATCTTTATTTTGAGTCTGTTGGAAATAAATACCCACTGCGACCTCACACCCCCCACCAATTGCTATTTCACTTGGAGGCTACACAACCTCTTATAGCCTAGTTCTCCCTCTCAGAGAACCTGGCAATGTACCGAGAGCATCCTGCCTGCATGGCAGAGCCTGAAAAGCTCTCCATGGTGTATTCGATATGCCAAATACAGTAACAATGATGGTCTCATTCCCCTTACTCTGAAAGAGCCTCCAAAGAGGCACCTCTGGGAAGAACAAGTAAAAAGAGGCTGCTAAAAATCTCAGGCCTAGGACGAATAGAGACGTTACTGGTGCCCACTCGAGCAAATCAACGATCAATGGGATGACAATGATATAATGATACTGAAAACACCAATTTTCAGGCTGAGAACTCTCTAGTCTTCTTAGAGTGGGGGTGGCTTTCCACCCCCACTTCTGTACTTCCCAGAACCCCCAGCACCCACACCCACATATGAAATTGCCCACCTGTCAACTCATCTGCCCAGTTCTACAGATCTAAAGTTTCTGGACCACATAGACAATTCTACCGTACTGACATTCCAATGGGAGCACACCAAATTAAACTAAGCCCAACAAACAAAAACATTATCACAGAAGGTTCATCTAGCAACAAACAGCTTAGTAAATTCTCAGACAAGGGCTTAATAACATCATGGTGAGATACAACAATTTTTACAAATTTTATTTTACTGGAGTATTTTTCATAATTACATTAGCCATTTAGTTGTATCAAGCAATATAAAATAAATTATTGTGTCTGCTAAAGGGGAATCCTTGGTGGGCGGTGACTGGGAAAACAGAAAATCATAGAGGAAAGGTTAGTCTGGTGGTAGGACTGATTTTGGAACATTCAATGCTCATAATAACTGTATAATAAACAACTTTATAAACCATATCATTTAAATAGAGTAATAAATAAATAAATAGAGTAAAAAAAATAAAATGTTATTGAGGTCATTCTATATCTTTACCTACTTCCTTTTTGTCTTAGTATTTGATTATATCCCTATTCCTACCTTTTTTACATTACAAATTGTATGTATTTGTAAACTCAAAACTCAAAATAGTTCCCTTCTGTAATATCATGTAACTATGAAATGATGTTATACAGATATTGCAATATATAAAGAAAGATGCATCTGATTATGCCCCCAACTTCTCAAAAAGAATTTATAAATATATCAAACTCTCAAAGGGGACATTTTAGGCTCATCAGTGTACACCCTGGTGCAGGTTGGAAATTAAAATTCAGTTCAGCTAGTCGGGCCCGTGCTCGGCTCCGGCCGGCCGGGTTTTCGGCCCGGGCGCCCATGCCCCTGCAGAGCCGGTGGATGTGGAACAAGCGGGAACCAGAGACAGCTTTAGGAATTGGGGTTCCAGCAAGTGCCTGCACCCATGTATGGAGACTGTGAATTAAGCCTTTGCCCCACGCCGGCTAACGGAGGAAAGAACCTTCCTTCTTGGTCTCTCTCCCCTCCGGGAGAAGGCGTGGTGTCCGACATTTTGCGGGTCCGTTGAGAAGGTACGAACTTGGTGGCGCGGAAAAAAAAAAAAAAAATGTGTGCTTTGAACTTGAAACAGCCGCAGGATACAGAGCCAGCCCTAGTCGGGCCCGTGCTCGGCTCCGGCCGGCCGGGTTTTCGGCCCGGGCGCCCATGCCCCTGCAGAGCCGGTGGATGTGGAACAAGCGGGAACCAGAGACAGCTTTAGGAATTGGTTTGTGGCAGAATTTTCCCAGGACTTTATACAGAAATCCAAAACCGCGCGGACGCTGCCGCGTCCGCGCGACTTAACATTTATAATTGTCATCAATGTGAAAGGGTTCCATTTGAACAGGTCAGACTTGGGGGGGAAACTCCAAATAATAACAGTAAGTTTTTGTTGAAATATTGAAGGTTCTTAATGTAACAGCCACCTCTGGACTATGAGCTAAGCAAAAGCCCCACGCTGGCCAACGTGGCGTGGAGTACACCATACTATGAGGCGCAGGAAGGGGGATGAGGGGGAAAAATTTAAAAAAAAAAATGGAAAAGGAAAAAGAGAAAAAAAAAGAGAGAGAGAGAGTTATGTCAACTATAGTGAGTTTTGTGTTGAATTATGGAATGTAATCAAGGTAAAGAAAAAATGAAGTGAAATTCATTAGTTATACAGTAGGGGGTAGGGGGTGGGGGCGGGGGGTAAACTGGGGTTTCTGGTGGTGGAATTTGGGCACTGGTGAAGGGATGGGTGTTTGAATATTGTATAACTCACATATAAACCTGAGAACTTTGTAACTTTCCACATGGTGATTTAATAAATATTTAAAAAAAAAAAAAAAAAAATTCAGTTCAGCCAAATTTCTCAGGAGTGGGCTCTGAAGCTCTTAAGGGTCAGGCTAATTGAATTTCAAGTAGCATATAATCTTCTCCATTAGCATTTTTGCATACAAAATCATTGAATTGATTAAATTTTATAAAAAGCAGATGCACAACTTTATTTACATTTTGTACATACATAAATGAGCTTCATTTTACGTTCTTTTCATTAAAAAAGGTAACTATACTTATTTATTAGAGAAGAGTTGAAGTTCAAAACTCTGTGCTCATTATGCTCATTTTAATATGAGATTTTATCAGATTTCTATACAGAAAAATTGAAAGTTTAGTTTTTCCAGGGGCTGGTTTTTTCCATTCTGGAATTAATTTGGCATGTCTATTAGGAACTTTTTTTTTCTGAAAAACACTTTAGGAGAGTTATCCTTTCTTTAACTTCAACATGGCAATGAATAGCACTCTATTATTTTCATTTCTTTTTAAAGGAGTTTAAAATTAAATTACCTCAACTAAAACAATTATCTATCAAGGTTTTTTTTAACAAAAACAATAAAGCTTAAAAATAAGATTTTAAAGGGAATCTTTAAAATAATAAAAGTTAAAGACTAAATTAAAGTGGCTTTTAGAGATATATACTAGGACAGTTAGTGGAAAATGTTTTAATGTATGATAGTACTAACCTCAGTTTCTTTAACAATTAAATAACAAAATCAATACATTAGACTGGGGCTGGAGAGATAGCACAGCGGGTAGGGCGTTTGCCTTGCACGCGGCCGACCCGGGTTCAAATCCCAGCATCCCATATGGTACCCTGAGCATGGCCAGGGGTAATTCCTGAGTGCAGAGCCAGGAGTAACCCCTGTGCATTGCCAGGTGTGACCCAAAAAGCAAAAAAAAAAAAAAAAAAAATACATTAGACTAATATGTAACACTGTAGCACTGTCGTCCCATTGTTCATCAATTTGCTGGAGCTGGCACCAGTAACATCTCCATTTTGAGACTTGTTATTACTGTTTTGGGCATGTCGAATATGCAACAAGGACCTTGCTAGGCTCTGCCCTGTGGTCGGGGATACTGTCGGTAGCTTGCTGGGCTCTCCGAGAGAGACGGAGAAATCAAACCAAGTCAGCTGCATGCAAGGCAAACTCCCTACCCGCTATGCTATCACTCCAGTCCGTATACTCCAGAAAAATTCAGTACAAATTCAGTATCCTACATTTATTCTATTGGTCCCGTTGAGCCCAGAGTCCAAGATCACAAAGTTCCACATTACGTGGGTTCCATGGGATTTCGCTGATGCTTTGACATAATGTACACATAAAACAACCTATATAGGGGCTGGAGCAATAGCACAGCTGGTAGGGCGTTTGCCTTGCACGCAGCCAACCTGTGAGATGGTTCAATTCCCACCATCCCATATGGTCCCCTGAGCACCGCCAGGAGTAATTCCTGAGTGTAGAGCCAGGAGTAACCCCTGTGCATCGCCGAGTGTGACCCCAAAAAAAAATTTATATAATATACTGATTTATGTCAATGTCACTTCAATTTTTCAAAACAAAACAATTTCAAAAATAAAAGGGACAAACAGAGGTTAAGATATTTGCTTTGCAATGCTGCTTGCCAGTTCAATCCCCATCACTGAATATGACTCCCGAGCACTGTCAGGAATAACTCTTGAAAACAGAGCCAGAAGTAAGCCCTAATATTGTCAGGTTTTACCCCAGCCATCTACAAATACAGAAAAAATGGGATAAGAAAAAAATTATCTTAAAAAAAACAAGCTTCTATATATATTTTTTTCTTCCCAGTTTTGAGTCACACTGATTGTTTTCAGATCTTACTCTTGACTCTGCACGTAGGAATTACACTTGGCGATGTTGGAGACCATATGTGGTGCCAGGTATTGAACCAGGGTTAGTCAGGTGCTATATGAGAGCCTTAAATCCTATAGTATCTCACTGGCACAAAGCTTTTTTTTAGTTGTCCCCAGTTTCCCGTACCACCTGCCCTAAGCCTTTCTCCTTAGCAGAAAATACTTTATTTTATATTGCTTGTTAAACCAAATGGCTAATGGAATTATCAAAAACTAACTCAGTAAGAGATCTAAAATTGTGAATCGTTAAATCTCACCACGGGAGTGTTAAGCCCTTACCTGAGGGTTTACTGAGATGTTTGTTGTCACTTGAACCTTCTGTGTTACTGTTTTTAGAAATTGGCTTTTCTGATACTTTTCCATATCATTTGGTGTGCAGTTACTGGGCTGTCAGTACTGTGGAATTTGTAGGTGTTATAAAACCACATACGAGGCTACAGACACCAGCAGCTCCAGGATCCAGAGAACTGGGCTGATGAGTTCACAAGGTCGTGGCAACGGGGTATGGCTGCGGCTGCAGGGGCTTCTGAATGTACAAGGTTAGGGAGACTACCCACTCCCTCTCTCAGAAGACCCCAGAGCTTGAAAACCAGTGTACTCAAAACTTTCATCTGTTCAGCATCTCTGAAGACATGAATCCAGGAGCAGTAAAGTTGGGGCTGCTGGCATGACAGTGAATGTAGGGTGTGAGTGTAGGCGCTGGGGCTTTGGCAGGGTGGGGACTCACCCCACCCCTCCCCAGAGACCACACCAGAGTTTTCAGCCAGCACAACACCCCTGAATTTCTGCAGCTTGGCTTACATCTCTTTCAAGATAAGACGCGAATCTGGGAAGCTGGACTGATGAGTTTACACAGCAGCAGCTCCGGCATGTGGCAAAAAGAAGCTTTTAGAGAAACTTTTAATATTCATTCAGGAATTTCACTAGCAATTTGTTTTATACTGCTTTATATGAGAAGTGTGTTTATGCTATTCAATAAGAAAGGACATATTGATTTGTTAAAAAAAAATGGCAATCATGGCAAATTTTATGCTGTTTATAACTAGCCACAAGATGAATATTTTAAAGATAAAAAGTCTATATGTATACAAAAACATTGATGAAATGAACTTCAAATATTGAAAAAGAATTACACATGAACAAAAAGAAAAGGAAGAAAAAAGTTTGTCTTAGAAAAATGGAGTCAGATGTGAGGAAATTGAGGTTACAAGTAAAGTTTCTAGGTAAGAGAAAGTCAAAGAGGAACACACAGGCTTTGTGGGGAAATAAAGATCAGAACTTAATTTTTCCTTTTGTGAAAGCAAATTTCGAATAATGTCCCCCTTGCCAGAAAAAAATTAAAGCAAAAATATAATTTTAAAGTGACAAAAATGGGGCTGAAGCAATAGCACAGCGGGTAGGGTGTTTGCTTTGCATGCAGCCAACCCGGATTCGATTCCCAGCATCCCATATGGTCCCCTGAACACCTCCAGGAGTAATTCCTGAGTGTAGGACCAGGAGTAACCCCTGTGTATAGCCGGATGTGACCCAAAAAGCAAAAAAAAATTGACAAAAAATTCCCAGTAATGTTATAGAATAAATTGATTTCCATATATATAAATAATTGCTTGAAGTCAAGAATTCATCTCATGCTAATAAATTTACTACTTTACTATATTGGGGGGGCTAATTTTTTTTTTGCCTTTAGTTGTTTAAAAGCTTTGAAGGCATTGCTTAATTTTGCAATTTATAAAAACAATTACTGTGAAAAATTAATGACACATTAAATTGTTTTGATATACACCTAGACAAGCTTATCTTTTCTTCTAAAAGTATAATGACTTACCAAGAGTTCATACAAATGGATCTTCAGGACATATAAAGATCCATAAAATTTATTTTAATGTTATTAATTGATATGATATTATTATATTTTTGGTTTGGGGATATCCCAACTATGCTTAGAGCTTATTCCTGGCTCTGCACTCAGGAATCATTCCTGATGGACATGGGGGTCCATATGAGGTGCTAAGGTTCAATCCTAAGGGTTTGATAAGGGTCTGCCACATACAAGGTGTAGGATAACATAGTCTCAGGTAGTTTAGGTTTATTGGAATACTCCCGTTACAGTGCTCATATTCCTCTTTGTTTATTTGTGGCTTCTTTCTTAGTGTTCTGTTGACTTGTAAATGATGTTTTTCTCTTCTCCTTGAGTCCTTTGCATAGTTTATTCAGAGCAAGTCCTTTTTATATGGACACAGGGAGACTTAACAAATGTTATGCTTTTGTAACCTGGGAGTCATTTGACTCTACATGATATTTTCCTCCAGGGCATCTGTTCTCTTGGCCTAAGCCTCAGCTGCCCTTACTTCCTAGCACCCCCAAAGCACGGTCCCGACGGGGGACGAGAAGGACCCAGGGCAAGCGGTGAGTTGTGTGCTACCCTGGCATCGAGATGGGCCTGGCCAAAATGCCTAATGCTTAACTATAAGTTAAGAGCTTGGTCATGGACGAGTGCTGTCATGATCCAAACAGTGATAATTGGATTTGGACCCTGCTAGGGTGAGGAATGATTAATCTGGCCTGAGTGCTGTGGTCTGAGTCTGTGGCAAGATGTTGCCAGGAGAGCTGCCTTGCAAGCCTCAATGTATCCCTTGCTATGTCCATACAAAAATAACTAGTATTAAGATGTTAATAAGTTCCTGGACTAAGGAAAAGAAAAAAACCTGAAGAGTGAGGAAGGGCTTTGGAATGCCCTGCCCTCAGGAAGGGCTTTCTTATGTTGATTTTGCTACCTGGCTGGGTGTAGCCTTGAAGGCAAGGGGGGAGAGAGAAGGAGGAGAGATGAGAGAAGCCAGAAAGAAGCAGCAGTTGATCCAGAGAGAGGCCGGAGCTGGGAGTTCGGGAGATGAGAAAGATGGAAGATAGAATAAACGGTAACTAATCAACAACTAGCTTGGTCCTCGTTCTTCCTTCGCCTTTCCTTGACCACTGGCCGTCTCGATCCAGTCCACACACGGCGGTTCCAGAGCACCGAATGCGGGCGGTGAGACAGAGCCGCCCGGAGAGCCCGCGAGTGCACTTGCCCCTCATTGTGCCTTAGTTTACACAAGGCAAGCACCTTATTCATTCTACTATCTCTCCAAGTCCTGCAAGATGGAAGTTTGAAAAAACTTTTGAGTCTTCCCAAAGTCTTTCACAAAATAAGTTAATATACAAAAAAAAAGGGGAGTGAGAAAGAAAAGATGATCAAAAAGGCGAAACTCTTATGGAAAATTATCTATCAGAAATAACTGAAGGGCGTGGGCTGGCCTCCTATTTCCCAGAATTCTGGCCCTGTAAGGAAAATGGTGCTAAGAAAGCAGCAGAGCAAGAGTTCATCTTCCAGGACCCTCCAGGGGTCATAGGTAAAGAGAAGAACTGTACTCTAAATAGATGTGGGAATAATATTCTAATTAGAAACTATTTGCAGAAAGGTTCTGTGACTCCAGCAAAGGCTTCAGAAAGATGAAAGGTGGAACAGGGACTGAGGTGATCAAGATGACTGAAGTAAAGTCCTTGGGGGTCTTAAACTACCTCCAGAGGATCAAAGCTACATTCTGAGGCAAACTCTTGAGAATATACCCAAAGAACAATACAGGTATGTTGAAAACAAAAGTGAAGCTCTTTATGATGTAGGAATCAGAGATGGTTCAAAAGAGATAAATATTTTATAATACTTGTCAAAAGCCTTGTGTCTGGCAAAGTTTTTCTGGCCCATTCTCATCTTACACACGCCCACGTGTGCACGCGTGCTCGCGCACGCACACACATGCACGCGCGCGCACGTGCACACAGTAAATTCTTAAAGTACAAGAACACTTATTCTTTCCATGAGTAACATCTATGGGAACAGTCCCATGAAGATAATAAGAAAATAGAAGGGTTCAACTTACACACTGAGATTATATATAAGAAAAGAATAGCATACAATTTAACAACTACCATCTAAATTTCAAAATGACATACAATTAAGAAAATGAGAGATCTGAAAGAACATAGTAACATAAATTTAATAGCTATTATTTTAATAGCAACAATTACAACATTTGTGATATCGAACACTCACAAATGGTCTAATAAAAAGAGAAAGACATGAAACAGAAATGACACATCCTACAGGCTATCAAATAGAAGGGAAGAACATATATATATAATAAAAAAGGACGCTGGAGGTAAATGCCAAAGATGTTAGCATTTACAACATTGTTTTCACTAACTGGTAATATATCAATTAAACCTCTGTGACTCTATCTTGTTCCTGCCTATCATTATCCAGTCCCATATGAGCAGGCTTGGAGATCTTAGCCCCTGGTCCCGACACCTGGGTTCCTCGGCTGGTTCCTTGATGCATGAGGCTCGTTAGAACATTTGGGGAGTGGCCTTGAGCATGACTGTGGCTAGGTTCCAGAGGTCTTCAGCTGCCGGGGCTCTGCTCAGGGCAGGGAGGGAAACTCAACCTGCCTTGCTCTGAGGGGCCCTGGTGAAGACAGCCAGGCATGGGAACAAGAAACTCTGCATAAATCTCTTCAGGGAGCTTTGTTTTATAGTCTCTGGATCTTGGTCATTGATAGGGCCATTACTGGTGCCCGCTCAAGCAAATCAATGATCAACGGGATACAGTGATACAGTGATACAGTGATCATTACCCAACTTCACCAATAGCACTTTGTATTATCATTAAACACCATTCCTTACACTTTTCTTCTTAGTCTCCCCCATTCTCTCTGACACTCTCTGAAAAATTCTCTATGTTTGTCTGCAATTTTATTGCATTTACCTATAGTATAGGGATGATAGTGTCCATGCTCTCCAAAAATGGAAAAGTCTCAGCCCTGTTTTCTTTCTCAAAACCTGCTTCCACCCCAAGAGTGAGTAATTCAGACTTTGACTGTACAAAGTAACACTTAACAGCAGGCAAATGTCCCAGGAAACAATCTTAAGAATAAATAATAAAAATCTGGGGGCTGGAGAGATAGCACAGCGGGTAGGGCGTTTGCCTTGCACGCGGCCGACCCGGGTTCAAATCCCAGCATCCCATATGGTCCCCTGAGCACGGCCAGGGGTAATTCCTGAGTGCAGAGCCAGGAGTAACCCCTGTGCATTGCCAGGTGTGACCCAAAAAGCAAAAAAAAAAAAAAAAAAAAAATAATAAAAATCTGGATGGTGTCACCTTCCTTGAAGATGAGATGACTTTTAAAATGGGGGGATTTCACACCGGCTGAGAAGAAATTTTCTTCTTTCTCAGGAAGAAACGCGGCGTGGTGTCAACCATAGTGTGATGTCCATTAAGCTAACAGACCTGGTGGCGTAGGAATGGGATATAAGGGGAAAATTTATGTACATGGAACAGTGGGACGCTGGTGGAATCTCGAGCCGGAGCCGATACCAGCGCAAGACCTTCGGTTCCAGAAACTGCTTGCAGACACTCTACTAGTCTATCAACTAAGCCAGAGCCCCATGCCTGCTGATGACGGGAAATAACCATCCTTTTTGGTTTTTTTTCCCTTTGTCAGGCAGCGTGGCGATTACTAAACAGGCGTGAACTTGGTGGCACGGGGCAAAGGGGAATAAGAAAAGTTATGTAACAAACAGCGGGACTTAATATCTCTATATTCTTAGCAATGGAGAACTATCAAATGCCTCCTTGGCAATAGGACTGTCTTTTTCTTTTTGGTGGGAAACCCCAACAACGGTAGTGAGTTGTGTGTTGAAACATGGAATGTAATCGAGATAAAGTGTAAACGAAGTGAAACTTATCACTTACAAGGGTGGGGACTGGGGAGGTGAGAGGGGGCAGCAGGTATACTGGGGGGGTTGGTGATGGAACATGGGCACTGGTGAAGTGGTGAAGGGAAGGGTGTTTGAGTATTGTATAACTGACATAATCCTGAGAACTATGTAACCCTCCACATGGTGATTCAATAAAATTAAAAAAAAATAATAAATTAAAAAAATAAATAAAATGGGGGGATTAGGAAAAAAATCTCTCTTTTAAATGTTGAATTGGCCTCAAGATAAGCAATAATTAGAACAATTGAAATGCACATATTTTAAATATATTTAGCTATTTGTGCTACTATATCAATATAAATCTGAGTGTTAGCAATATTAAACCTCAAGTATTTTTGGAGGGAAGTATTTTCTCTCTGATCACTGTATCACTGTCATCCTATTGCTCGAGCGGGCACCAGTAACGTCTCCATTGTGAGACTTGTTGTTACTGTTTTGGGCATATAGAATACACCACGATATCTAGTAATTTTTATTCACTGTTCCATACATACCCTTGTGGTTAGACTTTTACAAGGTAAAACTCTGTTCTGCACAAAAAGGAGAATTAGCTAAAAGATTAGAAGTCACTGGAAAAAACATATTTAAGCAAACAAGAAATAATGTCAACATCTTTTTCCAGGTTAAACACACATGAAACTTTGCAATTCAGACTATAAAAATAAATTCTTCTATCCCATTCTAATTTGTATTTTTACATTTTTGTTTCTGAATGTATTCCTTAGGGATGTTAACACCATCTTAATACTAGGAAAGCTTTGGTAATTTAGCAAGCACATAATTATATACTTAAGATTTAAACCAAGAGTTTCTGAAACCTTGTAGATTTTTAATCTAAATATTACAGTATGTTTTCACAACTGTCTCCCTGCTACCATGTGGATAAAAGCCTGACCTCTGTTGATTAAAGTTGGTGATGAGCTTCCAACATTGCTCACAAAAAATCTAAGCAAACTTTAGGTAACATGATCCCATGCTGGTAAAATAAGGTGGTATTTCAGATCAAAGCACAGAGCTGAGCATGATGCTTAAGTATACTACATGCAGGTAGCAATTAAAACAGCAGTATATAAATGATAAGAAAAAAAAATCTATCAATTCTAATTTATGGGGCATAAATAATTCTGAGAATTTAATCAGAATCCAAAGGAGACAATGTCTCAGTTGAAAGCAGTTTTGAGTGCAATCAGCATAGTTTTATATAGTTCATTTTCTATATAAACAGATTTTGATATGTGAGAATCAATGATGACAGGCTGTTTCTATAGTAATATCCAAATAGCTTGGAGACATCCTGGGGAAATTGTTTCTTTCTCTTCTCTATCTGGTGGTATGTAAAACTAATCACACACAAAATTAAGTACTGCAAAGAGGAAAAATGTGTTATATGCTTTTTCATAATCCTTAAACCTATAAAATTGACTATTTTTTGCAGCAACTTGTGTCCACTGTTTAAACAGAGAAGAAACTAAGAAAGGTCTTCTTCCTATTTCTTACTAGTGAGCTGAGAAAATGGAAAATACTTCCAACAAAGGTAAACACTGCAATAAGTAAGGTTTTTCTTTCTCACAGTCTATTCTGAGGAAGTCCTCTCAAAAGAGGTCTTTTTCTGGATATTCTCAGCCAAGTGGGCATCAGTTTAATGTGAGGGCCCAAGAATTAAGTGCTGCTCGGGCTTTACCATCCTGAGGATTACCCAGATCACACCAGTGGTGCTCAAGGCCATCCAGAGCCACCCATTGGATGTTGAGGGCCTCCGAGGCAGTACTCAGCAATACTCAGGGAATCAGTCATGCCAGGGATCAAACCAGGCTCAGCTGTATTCAGGGCATAAGTCTTTTAGCCCCTATACAATCTTACGGAATGAGGTGCATTTTGTTTGGTAAGAAGCCCTTTGGTTAAATCCAGACAGCTTCTAAAGTTGTTTACATTAGTATACAATGATTAAATATGTAAAAACCATCTTGAAGCTTAAGTGAACTGAAGTTGATTGGTGGCTCTTCAGTTTAGTTAAATCAAAAATACTGCTAGCAACAAAACTCTTTCAAAATATTGTCCTCACTCGGCACTTTTCTCTGATCTCTCTGTATCCCTTCACTAAAGGCTATTCTGTGTTGAAATGTAATTAAAGCTCATTTCTGTTTACAACCTCCCCAAGACTTACAATTTCTAGAATAATATTATTAACTTAGAATTAGCTCAAGAGGGTATCTGGAGGTAGTGTAGACTTGGAAATAGAAGTGGAAAAATTGTTCTTTTAGATCAGAATTAGGATACGTTCCCAACTTCTCCAGTAACCTGATTTTTTTTTAAAAAGTATCTAGTATGAGTAGTAGTCTGGTTTGTTGAACACGTGATTCTTTGATGTCAAATTTCATCATAGTAGTTGTGACAATTGTAAAATATATAAAATGCAAATGAATCAATTACTAATTACTTTTAAGATGAACGTCTGATCTTTGCCATTGGCTGGAAAGATTTTATTCTGTCTGAGAAAGAGAGAAGAGGAAACTAAAAAGTCACTTCAGTCAATACGCTGCGCATTATTTTGTTTTAAGCAGAGTACACATG
Source organism: Sorex araneus (assembly GCF_027595985.1). Classification (NCBI taxonomy): domain Eukaryota; kingdom Metazoa; phylum Chordata; class Mammalia; order Eulipotyphla; family Soricidae; genus Sorex; species Sorex araneus. The sequence goes on from NC_073305.1 coordinate 110,257,920, forward strand.
AATACATTAAAAACATGGGATTCAACAATTGATGTCATTATCTACAGGAATATAGAAAGTATGTGAAAACTGTTCAAATCACTTGGGAAATTCAGGTAAGTACTCGATTACAAACAGCTCTCGAGCTCATCCAATATGCTTAGTCTGAACATCTCTGCACAATTATAAAGACAGATATACAGCCCTGGAATCAAGTGCAGTCTATACAAGTGGATTCAAAACAAGATGTACAGAAAACAATTTGTAGGAAAAAAGTTTTATTTATTCCCGCATAGAAAAGCTGGCTAGCTCTTCCTTTACTTAGGCCATGACATACAAAAATCAAACTAAATGGATTTTATAAGAATCCCTAAATAAAAAGAAATATCCCTTTCTTTGGGAAAGGCAGAGAAATAAGGCATTGATTTTTTTTTATCCCTGTTAGTCAGTAATCAAAATGCAGTACTATGCAGGACATTTATCCTACCACTCTTTGTACAGACACAGATTTCCATAAAATCAATTAATCTTAGTGGTGGAAAGAGTCGTGGAGGTCATGAAGCCTAATCTCCCACCCAGCACTTCTGCAGCCAGGGGCTTATCCATCTTGTGTTCCTAAAGCTCCTCTTGAGGCGCTTACCTTTACTGAAGGCAGCTCCTTCCACTCATGAAGAGTGACAGTTCTTATAATGTTCTAATATTGGGCTGAAATCTGGCTCCTAGAATTTCAACCTACTGGTCCTAGCTTTGTCCTCTGACAATTCGTAGGGTAATCCTTTATCATCACCATGACAACTCTTCAAATATTTGAAAGTCGCAAAAGTCTTCTGCACCCAACAGCCTGTACATTTCTAATCTCCTCACCTCTTTATTTGCAGTCAAACCCTTCATTCCTTCAGATTATTGTCCTACATAGTATACGCTAAAACACAGTGGTCAGAATATGATATATTTATTTCTCCACACAAAGTCTTCTAATCTATCTGAGCACACATATTTATTCTTACATAAGACAAGATATTTCATTGTTCTTTGCAGTTGCATAGTATTATATATATATATATAGCACTGTAGCACTGTCTTCCCGTTGTTCATCGATTTGCTCGAGTGGGCACCAGTAACGTCTCCACTGTGAGACTTGTTGTTACTGTTTTTGGCCTATCAAATATGCCATGGGCAGCTTGCCAGGCTCTGCCGTGTGGCTGGGATACTCTCGGTATCCCATACATATATGGAATTGATGAAATTGACACTGATGGTTGGATTGGTGCTGGAATATTGTATGTCTAAAACTCAACTATGAATAACTTCATAAATCCAGTGGCTTAATTAAAAAAAGAATAAGATGTATGTTCATTCTTCTCTGTAATGCCTTCTGCCAGAAACATAAGAGGTTGTGCTCAACTATGACATCTCATGAATAGATGTTTCCCAACATTACAAGATTGATTTTAGTTGTATTTGACAAATGGTTTCAAATACTCATGACAGAAAAAATTATTACGAGGGGATATAGAGGATTTAAGATGTTTTCATCTATTAGGAAAAAAAATAGGCAAATGTGCAGATAAACTATAAGACAACACAGAAAGTGGGGCTAGAGCAATAGCACAGAGGGTAAGGCATTTGTCTTGCACATCACTAACCCAGGTTCAATTCCCAGTATCCCATATGGTCCCCCGAGCACCGCCAGGAGTAATTCCTGAGGGCATGAGCCATAAGTAACCCCTGAGCATCGCCGAGTGTGACCCAAAAAGCAAAAAATATATATGTACAGAAAGGGATAAAAATAAGGTAATATGTAAATAACCTGACAAACTTGTTCGGGAGTGAGGAATTTCATGGTAGAACAGAAAACAAGAAAAGAAAAGGACTAAAGGAAAAGAATACGAAGACTCTTAGGAAATATTAGTCCAACTGGATTGAAGTAAATAATGCAAGAAATGAAGGTAGGGAATTCAAAGTTCAAAAATTCACTTGAAGAAATTCGATTACAAAAAATTTATTTTCAACTACGTTATTTAACTTTTTCAATTCACTTAGTCTCCACTGATGATATTTTCACTCCATGTAGGAAGAGCTAAGATATTTATTTTATAGCCAATATATTCAAATATAATTTTATTATTCAAAAACTAGAGGTATAATATATATAAGTACTCTCAGAAACATAAAAAAGTTAACATGTTCTACTTGATTTAAAATAATGAATAATATTCACATTTATTTATACTAAATACATTAAATAAATGAACATATTTAATGAACATAATTTCAATATGAAATAATGGCTGTCATTTGCTTCTTCTGATAGAAGGATCAGAGGCACAGAGGGGCTTAGAAACTTGCCCAAGATCACACAGTCAATAAGTGAAAATTAAGATTTAAACTTAGAGACTGACTCCAGAACTGCTTTGCCACCCCAGGCTCATTCTAACACTAAGTGTGGTTATTTATTGCAAAAACCTGTTTATAACTTTAGTAATTCAGGTTTTTCTTAAAGTTGCTTTTAGTCTAAAGTATGAGTCAACGCAACTTTTTTGTTTGTATCTATCTGTTTATCTTCCGGATCTTGATACTATTCTGGACCCTGATGAAGGGTTCATTTAGCAGGCTAAATCCCAAGAACTCTGAATCATCACTGCAAACAAGTCATTCCTTTATGGCTAACCAAAGGAAAACTTGCCTGTGGTAAAATTATATTTATGGATCCTACACAGTTCCTCTCCTACCTCCTCTAAAGCAACTTCTATAATTAAAGGTAGATTGCTCCGTCCTAGCTGCCACCCCTGCCTGCTTCCAGGATGGCTCACAGCTGAACGCTTTAGACAGATGAAAATGTAACCTACTGTTAAAATCTCCAGGAAAGAAAATTCCACAGCCACCCCCAAGGAAACAAATCCCTTGCCTGAATACTTGGAGCAATGCCTGTTCATCAAATAAGAAAGTTTATTTACATGCATCCAATAAAACTGCTTTGTCCTGATTTCCTGGAGGACCCTCGGGTCCCTCAAAACCTGCTTTGTTCTGTGGCAGCTGGTGCTGTCTCAGATTCTAGGATCTCTTAATTGGGTCATGATTTGTTTTCTTGGCTCTGACTCCTCTGCCACCAAGGAAACCTGCTGAAGTTAGCAGACTGCCTGCTCGTCTTGCAGACCGAGGCAGCAGAGACTTAAAGGATATACATCCCTTAGGAGCGAGCCTAGGAGTTGATCAAAGAGCTGAGCCAAAGAAATGATCCAGGAAGAAATAACACTATTAAACGTATACGCACCTAATGAACGACCAGCTAAATACTTAAAAGAACTCCTAACAGAATTTAAGGAGGACATAACTAACACCAAAGTACTGATCCAACATGCATCCATCTCGTATGCTTGCCCTTTCTTAGTAAATACCATCATTCTTCATGCCAGTAATATCTGCTCTGCTTGTCTGACTCATCTTTGGTAGGCTCAGGTAGTGGAATCACTTAGTCTTCAAGTCCTCACAAACTTCCAAGACAAGGAATTGTCTGGATTGTCAATTTCAAGTTTCCCTTAAGTGAATTAGAATCACATAATCATTTTACAGATGTACAGAAGGATTCCCATAAGGCTTACTCTCTGAAAATCTAATTCTGTGTAGAAGATATACATTATAAATGTTTGATTTGTAGGATAAAGGATGACATGGAAATTTGTGGATAATATAAAAGACTGCTTAAAATACTTTTAAATTATATCTAAAGGCAAGAAGGAACCAGAAAAGTAAGTATTTACTAAACCTCTTTCATATGCCAGGGCCAAGATCTTTACTATGTAAAGATGAACTTTTATGTGAAAGTCTTTGCTTACAGATTTTCAAAATGCTGCCTTTATTGATCACCCACTTGAAACCAGACTTTTCGTTAGATGAGACTATTATTATTCTTTTTTTATAGATGTTGAAATGGAAGCAGAGAGGGTAAATCATCATTCACCTACAGCCTCAGTACTGGAGAAGGCAGACAGAGGATTAAATCCAACTAGCAGTTGGACTGAAACAGATAGGGGATTAGATCCATCTACCTTCCAAGACCCATTTCTTGACTTAAGCCACTTCAGGGAGCATGGAGGGGTTGGAGAAAGCTCTAGGAGGTACTCTGATTCACAGCACAAAGGTTGACGTTGGAGCTGGGAAGGATAACAGATGAAGGTGACTCTGTCATATTTTTCAATGTAAAATATTTTAAGGACCAGAGAGGTAAGGCACTGGCCTTGCACGTGGCTGTGGTGATAGCCCCAGTCCTAATCCACAACACTGCTTACGGGCCTCTTAGTACTGCCTGGGCCACTCCTGAGCTCAGAGTCAGGAATCACAAGCTACGTGTGGTTCAAAACCCAAAACCAAACAAATATTTTAATATCTTTCCAAGTAAAACTGCTTTCATTTTTGTATTTTTCCTACAATCTTCTAGGATGAAAAGAGGAATGGGTCAAAAACCATGGGCTCCAAAGTGAACCATCTTATAGCTCTCTCTTTTTAGGTCCTCTTTCCTTGGGGGATGTAGGTCAGTATGTCCCAAGTGTACTGAGAGAAACACCAGAAGCAGCATTTTTAAAAGGTGAAGAAATCTTGCTTATTTTGAGCCAGAGATATAGTCTAGGGGTTATAGCACATGACTTGCATACAGTTAATCTCGGTACAATCTCCAGCACCCCATGGTCTCCAGAGCTCTGTTGGGTGCATCCCTGGATACCTCAGAGCCTGAGCATGACCATAGGCCCACGTAGTCTAGACAGCAGAGAGTCAGTGAAGGCCTCCTTATCCCAGCTGGGAGACCAAAATATCAAAACAGAAACACCTGTTTAGTTTTGTAATCCAGTAGTTCAAAGTTCACCATGAAGTCTTATTTGCATACAACTTGAACTCTACAAAATGATCATTCAGCAAACAGATGCAGAAAAAGCTAAAGATTCCACTTACTCTCACCTTCCCGAACATAATCCCAGCACTGAGGTGTTAATTAGCCTGTCTGATAATGATCCAAACAAAGCTGGCTGTGGCAGTGTGAGAGTGAAGAAGTAGAAAAGGTGTTATGTAATAATGACTTGATGGAGGTGAATCTTTAACTCCTTAGTGCCTCAGTTTCCTCACCTGAAATGGAGGAAGCATATGATCATTACGGAGATTGGTGAAACACTTAACTGAGTTGGTTGAATATAATTTCCTAAAACATAAGACTCAAGGAATGTTAGTGATTATTTTTTAAAATTCCACTAAATGCTGGCCATGAAACATTAGATTTGTGAAAATGATTTATAAATTCATGATGGAACACTATGACTGAAACCCAATCATGAACAACTTTCTTACTGTGTATCTCTCTGTGATTCAATTTTAAATAAAACACTCAGTATTACTATGAAAATGCCCAACTGCTAGTTGTTATTATTATCAGGAACTTTCTAGTCTCTATAAAATGATGCTATTCAGTTAAGTCCACAGAACATAGTACTCTGTGTCCACAGAAAACAACAAGTTGTTGAAGACTGATTATTCCTTGTTTTTGCTTTACTGCTCTTATGGCTCTGAATTGTGGCAGAAATAAGCAAAAATTCCCACTCCACACTTCTCAACGTAAATTACAATTCAAGTGATCACTTCCTTTAGGAGTGAGAAGCAAAGTAGAAAAAGCAATTATGGAGAGGTCTTAGCTATTTAATAAAGTACAAGAAAACAGAGAACACTTAATCAGATTATAAGAAGGTTCTCATATAGTCATCTTCAAGGATCCTTTGAATTTTTGTTTAAATGACTAATTTCTAACTAATCAACCACATGCAGAAATTTCAAATACCTGAGTGAAAACTGGATACAGTGGAGTATAATCCACTTTGTGAATATTTCACTGTGTTCTCTGGACAGGCAACTTCTGGATTAGCCAGTGAGTCCTGTGTGCTCCCACGTCAGTCTCTGAATAACAGGTTTCCTATGCAAGCAGGAGCTTTGAAAATGTTTCCTTTCCCACACATCCTGTTTATTCGTCTGGACTCAGAAAAAAAAAATAGGTGACACTTCTAGCAGAATCTGGTAAGTAAAGCTCAGCCAAATGGAATCTAGATATCTAAGAGATTAGCATCCTTCCCAAAGAGGGGGCCTGCCTAAGGTACCCAGAACATGATAGGAGAAAGTGTGCACAGTCAATTGTGATATGAGAACATCTCCAGTAGCCAATCCTTCCATCCATCAGTCATCTCTCCACTTTGTGTGAAGACCATAAAGAAACAAAAGTTTCTATTTTAAACCTCCTGCCCCTGTCTTTTCTCCCTTCTCTGCTTTTCTTCATTTCCCTCACTGTCATTCTTTACTCAAGCAAACAAACAAACAACACCTTATCTATGATCTTGCTTTTTGATTTACAAGGCAATTTTATTACTGTCCCTTAAAACCTACCTAACATGTAAGCTTGGCAGTCTAGAAGAGCCTCTGTTTGAGGTTTGAGTCTACCCCGAACATTCACAGACTGTGCTTTTGGGCACAAGTGACTAATTTCCCTGAAAAAGGTAAAATTCAAATTAAAAATAAGTACTTCAAAGAATTAAAGTTGGATAGTTAAATAAGTCAAGAATATGAAGTAGGAAGAATTACATTGGGCCCTTCTGAGTTAGGGACTAGTAGCACCATTTTACATGAAGAAAGTGAGGTATATAGAAGTGGTCGGATTTTCCAAGACCATTTAGTTTTTAAGAAACAGAACTAGACTTTGAACCCAAGTGTTAAAATAGTTACAGGTTAGTTTCCAGAGTCTAATTGTGGAATGGGGACATGCAGCAAGGCAAGATGCAAGATAAAGATGAGATGCATTTAGGGCCCAACTGAGATGGAGCTGTGCCTGAGCAACTCCTTCTAGGAGTAAAGGCAAAGAGCAACAGGGTCTTGCCCCTCTCAGACATGTGAGGCAAGTCTCACCTCAAGTCCTCAGTTCACCCACCTCATTTACAGCTCTCTGGAATGTGAGTAGACTTATGTTGAACTTTTCTGATTCATATGGGTAGTCACATGCATATTAAGGATTTGGTTATATAATCTAGCATTTTCCAACATATCACACATCCTAAAGTTAGAGTTGGAGCCAGAGTAATAGTATAGTGAGTAAGGTGCCTGGGATTTGATCCCCAGCATCCCATGAGGTCCTCTGAACACACCAGCAATAACTCCTGAGTGCAGAGTCAGATAGGTGACCCAAATACCAAACAAATAAATAAATATGGTATAAAACATAAATACTTAGGTATATGGCTTTGGCTACAATTTGTATTGTCATCTTATTTCTCTCTCCGGAGCTGGTCATTTTTTAGCACTTTGCTTCATGTCTCTTTTTTTTTTAAGAAGTTTTATTGGATCACCATAACATACAGTGATAAACTTGCGTGATTGCATTTCAGTCACACACTGCTCAAGCACCCATCCTTCCACCAGTGCACCTTTCTCCACCACTGTTGTTTCCAGCGTCCCACCCATCACCCCCACCCTACCCCACTCCCTGCTTCTGTGATAGGTACAATCTTTCTTACTCTCTCTAATTTGGGGCATTATGATTTGCAATACAGATACTAAGAGGTTATCATGTTTGATCCTTGGTCTACTTTCAGCACACATCTCTCATCCCAGGCAATCCCTCCAATCATCATTTACTTAGTGGTTCCTTCTCTGTCCCAACTGCCTTTTCCCCCATCACGTGAGGCTGGCTTCCAAACCATAGTGTGATCCTCCTGACCCTTATCTCTACTGTCAGTAGGTGATAGTCTCATATTATGCTACTTTATATTCTACAGATGAGTGCAGTCATTCTGCCTGTCCTCTTTCTGACTAATTTCACTTAGCATCATACTCTCTATGTCCATCCACATATATGTGAATTCCATGATTTTTTTTTAATTTTATTGAAACCCTATGAGATAGTTACAAGCTTTCATATTTGTGTTACAATCACACAATGATCAAACAACCATCCCTCCACCAGTGCACATTCCCCCCCACCAATATCCCCGGTATGCCCCCCATCCTCCCCCTGCCTCTATGGCAGACAGTATTCCCCATACTCTCTCTCTACTTTTGGGCATTATGGCTTGCAACACAGACGCTGAGAGGTCATCATGTTTGGTCCATTATCTACTTTCAACATGCATCTCCCATCCCCAACTGATTCCGCTAGCCATCATTTTCTTAGTGATCCCTTCTCTATTCCATCTGCCTTCTCCCCTCTGCTCATGAAGCAGGCTTCCAGCTCTGGGGCAATCCTCCTGGCCCTTGTATCTACTGTCCTTGGGTGTTGTAATTCCATGATTTCATCTCTCCTAGCAACTGCATAGTATTCCATTGTGTAGATGTATCAAAGTTTCTTCAACCGGTCATCTGTTCTCGGGCACTTGGGTTTTTTCCAGTTTCTGGCTATTTTAAACAGTGCTGCAATAAACATACAAGTGCAGATATCATTTCTACTGTATGTTTTTGTGTGTCTCTGGGATATATTCCCAAGAGTGGTATTGCTGGGTCATATGGAAGCTCAATTTCTAGTTTTGGGAGGAATGTCCATATTATTTCCCAAAAAGGCTGGACCAATCTGCATTCCCCCCAACAATGAATGGGAGTCCCTTTCTCCACACATCCGCGCCAGCAGTGGAAGTTCTTATTCTTATTTCTGTGTGCCAGTTTATGTGATATAAGATATCTCATTGTTTTGATTTGCATCTCCCTGAAGATTAGCAATGTAGAGCATTTTTTCATGTGTCTTTTGGCCATTTGAATTTCTTTTTTTGTGGAAGTTTCTGTTTATTTTCTCTTCCCATTTTTTGGATGGGGTTAGAGGTTTTATTAAAGTTCTACCAGTGTCTTGTATATCCTGGATATTAAGTCCCTATCTGATGGGTATTGGGAAAATATTTTTTCCCATTCTGTGGGCTCTCTCTGTTTGGGAAAAAGAAGGTGGGTGGTATCACCTTCCACAATCTCAAACTACTACAAAGCAGTAGTAATTAAAACAGCATGGTATTGGAACAGAAACAGACCCGCAGACCAATGGAACAGAGTTGAATATTCTGTCCCAGCCTCTCAAGTATATGATCACTTAATGATAAAGGAGCAAGAACTGTGAAGTGGAGCAAGGAAAACCTCTTCAACAAATGGTGCTGGGAAAACTGGACAGCTACATGCAAAAGAATGAACTCAGACCTGTGCCTAATGCCAAGCAGATAAAAATGGGTTAAAGACCTCAACATCAGACCTCAATCCATAAGGTACATGGAGGAAAATGTAGGCAGAACCCTCCATGACATTGTAGCAAAAGGCATCTTTACGGATGAAACACTACTGACCAAACAAGTAGAAACAAACATAAACAAATGGGACTACATTAAACTAAGAAGCTCCTGCATCTCAAAAGAAACAGTGACTAAAATACAGAAAGAGCCTCATGTCCCTTTTATCTTCTTTCTTATTCCTCCTCCTTCTTCTTCTTCCTCTTCTTTTTTTCTTTTTGGATTATTTATCATATAACTCAAGAAATGCAATATTAGTAATATAAAGATTTCCCATAAGATTAGCTTTATTAAGCCTCAGAGATGGCACAGGAGGACATGAAGCTGCAGCAGCTAAAACCCTGGTTCAAATCCCTAATGCAATATTTGGTGCTCTAAGCAATGCCCTGCATCACTTCTGATCACATATCCAGGAATATCGCCTGAGCACCACTTGTTTGTATTTAGACAAATATATCTGTACATGCAGATTTGTATATTAAAATAAAACAATATTTTATTCAAGAAAATTATAGGTTAAGAAGAAAATTGCAAGTCATTTTTAGAGATGGAAATCTGTGACATTCAGGGAGACATTGGAGAACAAAGAAGAGGCCATTAAATAGCATGAGTTGCAGAGAAAAAACAAATTCAGCTTCATGTGATTCCAAATTCACTGCAGCATTGCTGATTCAATGTTTTTATTTCTTTAAAGATACCTTTACAGTAGTTCTTATATACAACAATTCAGCTAGTACTTAGCATTTTATAAATATAAAATACAAATATAGAATACATATAAAGAAAAAAGAAGAACACACAACAATACTCAAAATTGCAGAGAAAGCATAATTCAGTACAATAAAATTGATGCATTGTAGCTTTTCTGGGTGTAGTATGGATACTTAACATAAAAATTCCTACAGTAGTTTCAAATTTTTTGCTTAAAAGGCAAAACTAAGGTTTCCATTTTAAAATCAAAAAGCTCCCAGGAATATTCTGTTGCAGAAATTTTGATTCTTACCTTACTTCATCATCAACCAAATCAAGAAATTTCTGCCACACTCTAAATTCTAGAGTAACATTCAAAGGAAGTAGATTTTACCAATATTTCATTCAAAAGTTCTTGAAATTCTTCTTTGCTACAACTTAATTCTCATAAAATACTAAGACATTTTCTGTGAAATGCCACTTTCCAAATAAGAGGCTTCATTTGTTTGTTTTGTTTTAATGGAGACAATCTTTATTAAGCTAAGTTTTGTTGAAGCCTACATTCTCTGAAATAAGTAAAATCTGTGTGCATGTGATGATGTACCTACATAGACTTGATGCATGAAAGAACTGCATCACTCTAACTTAACTTCTCTCCAACAGATTTTCTCCTCATCAGCCAACACCCCCAAAATATATCCTAGAAATCCCTATTGGAGTTTCAAACTTTTTACTCAAAAGGTACAAAAAAGGTTTCCATTTTAAAATAGAAAAGATCCCAGTAATATTCTATTTTGGGCTAGTTGATTAATAAAGGTTAAAGGTGAGATTTATTAATGTCAGAGATTGAACACAATTCTTCACATATGTAAGACAAGCATTCTATATCTGAGATACATCCTTGACTCAGGATTTATTTTTACCTGAAATTTTAGTCCATCTTTAGTATTAGTTTGGTAAGTAAAATTAATTGAAACCATAGAAAATATTTTATTTTTTTATGGGGGCAAGTGAGTTTGGGCCACACCAGGAAGTGCTCAGTGTGATTCCTGACTCTGTGGTCAGGAGTGACCTCTAACAGTGCTCAGAAGACCATATGTAGTGGCAGTGTTGCAAATCAAGGTTAGTAGGATGTAAAGCAAGTATCTTTTTAAGATTTTTCCTGTTTAAATTCACTTACTGGTTATCACATAGTCAGATATCCATTTCTCTACCCCTACAGCCCCCAAAGGTAAATTTAAATTCAATCTTTCTGTATTTCAATTGAGTCAACACAGGAGTACAGGAAACTTTGCCCTGGTGTCGAGTTTACTTCAATCTCCCAAACAGAAGGAATAAGAAAGTACTGTGCTTTAATTGGGGGCTATTTATGCACCTTAGTAATTAAAGATGTGAGAGAAATCTCTGTTATAAGGAAGTTCTGGCTAAAAAGTATAGTTTTAAGGATCTGAATAATATCTTTGTAGTAGGAGCTATTTGCATTTTTCTTCAGATTGACTATCAATGTCATCTTTATTTACAGAAATGTGCTCACACAGTCAAATCTAAGATTACTACATTTCAGGAACACTGTTTGGTTAGAAACAGACAAAAGGATATCTATGTAATCCTCTATAGCCCCAAATGTTTTCCCCAGCATCACATATAATAGTTAAACCATTTTAACTATTGAAAGAAAATAACTGCACAACATATTGCAATTTAACCTTTGCTTTAGAATAATACATATTACAATTTTCACTCTTCAATTCATTTTCATGTGACTCCTACTTATAAAAGGTAAGTATTAATAATACACAAGCTGCAGTAACTCCTATGTATATTGTTATGCTTTCATACAGTTTGCTTAAATTTTCCAGTAAATAGGCCTTTTTAAATCAGTGAGTGCCTTCTAAAAAAATAAATTTAGATCAGTCTGTCCTTACTACTCTGCTATTTTTTATTTTTGCACTTTTCCATCTTGAAGTTTAAATAGTTTTATTTAGTCCTAGACCTGTGTTTGCTCTTAGAGAGATACAAGAAAAAAATTCATATTCTTGAATCTTGTTTTCCTAGCTTTGAGCATAGAGAAACAGAATGTATGGACTGTGAAACAATAAGAAACACTAAGGCTAACTTGGAAAATGCTGCTCATCTTAATGGCTGGAGACCTGACAGTGGCAATATTTGGTCTGAAAGGGTGGCTGAGTTTCATAAAGATCCATGCTGTTGCATGATTACAAAAAGTTGCAAAATGGAAAACTTTGAATCACTACAATGACAGCAAGTTAACACAAATAAATAAATAAAAACAACAAAACTGTAATTTTGAAACATGACAAAACTTTAAGTTAGTGCAGGATGCAGGGATAAAATAATGTTTAATAGCAACTGGCCATGAATTAGACTCCAAATCTAGTCTGGTTGTTTAGGAATTCAAGACTAAGATTCAGGGTGTGAAAACTAAGCTTCCATCTACGCTCCCTCCTCTTGACACCTGTCAAAAATGGCATAAAGGTATTTTTTTAAATGAATTTACAACAATGTTTGCAAGAAAGAAATCAAGCTGAAGGAAAGAAAATGGTAAAAAAGCAGGAGAGAGAGAGAGAGAGAGAAATATTTTGGTAAAGTAAACAAAGTAAACAGTAGGAAAAATGGATGATTTCAGAACTATATCTCTCAAAAACTTTAAGATCTAGTTCAACAAAATGTAAAGCAGAAATGGAACTTGGGAAATACTTAAAGTCATTATTTTTTATAGTCATGTGACGAATAATTGAAGAAATAGAAATTTAAACTTAGTTTGGGTCCAGAAAGCATGTTCCTACTAGCCATGCTATACAATGTTCCTACTGATGTCCAGTTGAAAACTGATCATTATGATATTGGAAAGAAACTTCACATTCAGGACTGAAAGCTTAAGTACAAGCTGCAGATTTATATTCTTATATTATCTGCAAAAATAATAGCAACAACAAATCTATTATTCATTCCTACAGTAAAAAACACAAGGAATTCCTTTATAGAGCCACAAACTTTAAGAAATCTGGAAAGCCTAGGGGATCAAAGTTCAAAACAACACACCAAAACTTATAGAAAAAAAGATCTGGGGAGAAAAGAGAAAGAAATTAAACAGTGCTTAAAAGCGCAAACGAGGTAGATACTTGTGAGAAGAGTGGGCTTGGGTGCAATTTTGGAGTCAAGAACCCTATCTTGTCCTTGGAGATTGCTGCTCAACAATAGGAATGCTGGATCCAGCATTAACTATGATGGAAGGCACTTAAAATGAGGAAAAACACCTATCTGCTATAGCTTTAAAAAAAAAAACACCTAAATCCTATAGTTATAAACACACCTCTTCCCTCCTTTGGTTACTTGAGATTATACCTCATCAGACAGCAGTACTGACTCTGTTGGAATATATCTCTAAATATTTTAGGCCTAACATTGGTTTGTCATTTCGCCCTTGACACAAGGAGCTTAGGTTTATCGGGTCACACCCATCAAAGTGCTCCTGAGTTACTCCCATTCCTTTGTTTTTCTGTAACCATTTCTTTATGCTCTCTTCCCCAACCAGTTAATCAGCTTTTCCCCCTAATCAGTCTCTGTTAATTTGTAAGGTCAGATCTTTCTAGGATACTGAACTTGTAACTTAATATTGCCTCTCTCCTCTCCTTATGTCTTTTGAATAGTTTACTTTATAGCAGTGTCCTTTTTGGGTTTGTTTTTTTTTGGGGGGGTTTTGGGTCACACTTGGCAATACTCAGGAATTACTTCTGGCGGTGCTCAGGGGACCATATGGGATGCTGGAAATCAAACCCAGGTCGGCCGAGTGCAAAGCAAACAACCTACCCGCTGTGCTATCGCTCCAGCCCCAGCAATGTCCTTTTTGTATGAACAAAGGAAGATAGCTGTTAATATGCTTTTGTAACTTGAGATTTAATTGGCTTTGAATATTATTCATTCCCGGGCATCTGCTTTCTTGACTTAAGCCTCAGTTGCTCTCATTTCCTAGCACCCCAAAAGCAGGGTCCCGTTGAGGGACTGAAGGGACCCAGGGCAAGCTGTGAGCTACCCTGGCATCAATATGGGCCAGGCCAAAGCGCCACGATTCTTAACTATAAGTTAAGAGCTTGATCATGGACAAATGCTGTCATGATCCAAAATCAATGATGAGACTAGAACCCTGCTAGGGATAGGAAAGACTAATCTGGATTGAGCACTGTAGTCTGAGATTGAGATGACCCCAGGAGAGCAATTCTATAAGTTTAATGCATCTCTTGCTGTGTCCATACAAAATAACTAATATTATGAATGTATGCTTTTTGGACTAAGGAAAGGAGAAACACACCTGGAGATGGTATTTCGCCCTTAGGCGGGTCATCTTGCTGTATGAGAATCTGTCTTAGAAGCAGCATCCCCTGAGGGAAAGAATTGTGACCACACCTATGTGTAAGCCCTAACCCCTCATGCGTGGGGATTTATCTAGGCTGTAAGAGTGTACTGGGGTTCCAGGTCCAGATCCGGAGAAGCCAGTTGAGATCCAGATCCAGAGGAGAAGGAGAATGAAGTAGCATGAGGGAGGAAGAAGCAGGAGGAGAATCAGAGGAGAATGGAGATGGGAATGTAATAAACTGCAACTGAGACCAACCAGCCTGGCCCTCATTCCTTCCTTCGCCTGCCTCATCATCGCCATCAACCTCCCCGGGATGGGGGAAGCGGCTCAACACTACCAAACATAGGCATCAGGAGAGAGATAGAGTGCCACTATTTTGTGCCCTGTGCCCCATTTTTTTGTGTTTACACAGACTCTCCCCCCTAAAGCAAGTTTAACAAATTGAAGACAATCTACAATCTGAAAATGAATTCTAAGACAAGAGTCACTGATATTTGATGAAGAATATCACCAAACATGATGAATGGAAGCACTTGCATTCCAAGCAATTGTAGTAATAAAAACAAATCTTCAGGACAGATAAAAGACAAAAAAGTGAGCAAACCATTCACTAAGCAAATCAAGTATAGATTTTAAATGCTAAAAATGTGGTCACATACTCAGAAACTTTTAAAATTCAATATCTCAGTATGAAAATAGATAATTAAAATTAGACTACTGGAGACTGGGGAAGTCTTTTACAATACAACTCAAATATAAGAGCTAAATGTACTACCAATTAATAGGTTCAACGGTTAGATCCAGAGATTCCAACAAGGCCTTCATGAAAGGAATCCACATGTAAGGTTGATATAAAAAAATGTTTTTCATTAATTTAGTTAATCTATATCAATATTTTATCAAATAACCATTATAAGCACAGATGCATAATAACAAATATAGAATGAAAGTTCTTATAGATTTTATAATCCGGTATGAAAGATTAAAGATAATAATTAGACTGGGCCAGCAACACCAGGGTGCCAGATGGAGAAGGTACAGCCAGCACGCCTTCTCCAGATGGAGCCCTGGTGACACTGAGCTTCTAGTAACACGGCTCCGGTATGCGGGACTGGGACATCTCCAGGACCTTTCCTAATGTACAAAATATATGCTCAGGAATGGCTCTGCCACCCCTGAGCATCCATTATCCCAGAGGCACAGAAACCAATGTCAGAAACACAGCGGCTGCTGGCAGATATACTCCTGGACTCTGAACTAGGCTATGGTCCTGTGCAGCTCCAGAAGGGGTAGGGTCTCTGTCCCTTGTTCTTTCCCCGCTGGACAGCATGGTAACCGCCACTGTTCAGAATCAATTGGGCAGAGAGGTAGGAGTTTGCAGTGATGGGACGGGATGCATGGGGAATCTTGCGATGGGGGAGACAGAACTGGCCCTGCCTCCTGCCCAAATGAGACCCTGAGCGGTCGCCCATGTACAGCTCCTCCGTTCCTGAACAGCCATGATCCCAGCGCCACAGAAACCAATCTCGGAATGCAGTGGCTGCTGGCAGAAATACCTCTGATCTTAATACCAGAATTCCAAATCTGGGCAGCCACTTTTGTGACCGTGCAACATCATATGATCTTTGTTACCAACAATAGAAAACATACAATGTAATGACGCTGTTCCGACAGGTCTGACTGTCTTGGAAAAACTTCAAATAATGATATTGAGTTCCCTTTCGAAAATTGAATGTAATCAAAGTAAGAAAAGAGTAAAGTGAAAATCATCTGCCACACAGACAGAGGAGGAGGTGGAGGGGGGTATGCTGGGGTTATTGGTGGTGGAACATGTGCACTGGTGAAGGGATGGATGTTTGAGCATAGTATGACTGAGACTCGATCCTAAAAGCCCTGTAACTATCGCTCCAGCCCAAATATAAAAGAATGCACTATGGATGTAGGTTTATACAGAAAGACAGAACTAAAGACTAAAATGAAGAACACTAGAAGATGAGAATCAGAAGCAGTAGGTGGAAGAAGCCAGAGTTATTAATTTTTTACTCTTTATGTTTTCTTCAGGCATGGATTAATTTCATAATTTTTATAGCAAGAATTGTAAATAACATATAGTTACAATTTTTTTTAAAAAAACAGACCTGGTTAAAATGTATATGATTAAGGAATAGTCTATTATTTTTGTTTTGTTTTGTTTTGTTTTGTTTTGGGGCCACACCCTGCAGTGCTCAGGACTTACTTTTGGCTCTGTGCTCATGGATCACTCCCGATGGAGCTCAGAGGACCTTATGAGGAGCCCAGGATTAAACTCTTGTCAGTTGCTTGCAATAGTACTCTGTGCTGTTGCTCCTGCCCTCTACTCATCACTACTGAAAGGAAAGCCATAGCACAGCAGATAGGGCGTTTACCTTGCACGTGGCTGACCCAGGTTCAAGTCCTTCTCGAAGAGCCCAAAAAGCTACAGCGAGTATCCTGCCTGCACAGCAGAGCCTGGCAAGCCACCTGTGGTGTATTTGATGTACCAAACACAGGAATAACAAGTCTCACAATGAGATGCTACTGGTGCCCGCTCGAGCAAATAGATGAACAATGAGATGACAGTGCTACAGTGCTATAGAGTTGTTTGTAATATATTTGTATAAAAGTGCTATTATCGTAATTTAACAATCATATTTCATCATCATCATCATCCCATTGATTGTCAATTTTCTTGAGTGGTCTCAGTACCGTCTCCATATGTCCTAGACCTGAGATTTTAGAAGCCTCTCTTTACTTGTCCTTTCCAATAGTGCTGCATTGAAGGCTCTTTCAGGGTCAGAGGAATGAGACCCATCATTGTTACTAGTTTTGGCATATAAATACGCCATGGGGAGCTTGCCAGACTCTCCCTTGTGGGCAGGAAATTCTCGGTAGCTTGCCAGATTCTCCAAGAGGGAGAACTAGGCTAGATGTTGGCAGTTCCGGGAGCTTGGTTTGATAGTCCTGGATGTTGACTGTTGATGGGATTACACGGCACCGGGGAAGTTTCTGGGTTTGACTGCCTAGTAACTGGGAAATGGGGAATCTGGGCGGAAAAGGCCCAGTCCCAATCCAAGCAGGCTTGGAGATATCAACCCCAGGTCCCACACGCCTGGGTTCCTCTGCCAGTATCTTCATGTATGAGGCTCATCCGAATGTGTGGAGAGGAGCCTTGAGCATGGCTGTGGCTGGGTTCCCGAGGTCTTCGGCTGCTGGTGCTCTGCTCGGGGCAAGGAGGGAAACTCAACCCACCCCCTCTGAGGGGCCCCGGTGAAGACAGCCAGGCGCAGGGGCAAGAGACTCTGCAATCACATTTATTATCATTAAATATTATAGCACTACTTTGCCAAAAGTACTTATCAGGATGTTGATTTTAAGTTCTTTAGAATGAGGAGTGGGGAGGCGAGGAGAGTGTACAGCAAATTGCACAAAGCAGAACAAGAGTGGATCCGTGGCACCCCAAGGATCAGTAAGCACTGAGCACTGTCAGGTGTGACCCTCCAAACCAAACAACAACAAAGTTATTGAGGGGACAAAATGATGTACAGAGGGTGGGGCATTTGCCTTGCACATGGCCAATGGTTCTATCCCCAGCATTACATAGAACTCCCTGAGTCTCACCAGAAGTGATTCCTGAGCCTACAGCCAGGAGTAACCCCTGATGCCCACTGTTATGGCTTGGAATTCAAACAACAACAATAACAACAACAACAATAATAATAACGATGTTAATGAATCACCCAGAGACTGATTGTTTCTATATATTTTCTTTATTTATATAGACTGGCAGAGTCTCTGCCCCTCTGCCTGGCTGTCTTCACCAGAGCCCCTTGGAGGGGTCAGGTTGAGTTTCCCTCCTCATCCCGAGCAGAGCCCCAGCAGCTGAAGACCTACAGAACCCAGACACAGTCATGCTCAAGGCTCCTCTCCACATGCTCGGATGAACCTCATGCATGAAGGAACCGGCAAGGGAACACAGGTGTGCGGAACCTGGGGCAGAGATCTCCAAGCCTGCTTGGATTGGGACTGTGTCTCTTTGCCCAGATCCCTCATTTTCCAGTAGCTAGGCAGTCACACCCACAAACTGCCCCCAGTATATAATCCCATCAACAGCCAAGATCCAGAAACTAAAACAAAGCTACTGGACTCTTATTGCCTAGTTCTCCCTCTTGGAGAACCCTGTAAGCTACCGAGAATATCCTGCCCACACGGCAGAGCCTGGCAAGCTCCCCGTGGCATATTTGATATTCCAAAAACAGTAACAATGATGGGTCTCTTTCCCCTTACCCTGAAAGAGTCTCCAATGCAGCACCGTTGGGAAGGATGAATAAAGAGATGCTGCTAAAATCTCAGGGCTAGGATGAATGGAGACGTTACTGGCGTCTGCTCAAGCAAATCGATGAAGAGTGGGATGACAGTGACTTATATAGACCACCTGGACTTTAAGATAAGATAGTTTTTAAATTTTTTTTTTCTTTCTTTCTTTTTTTTTTTTTTGCTTTCTGGGTCACACCCAGCAATTCTCAGGGGTTACTCCTGGCTCTGTATCAGTCACTGTCATCCCATTGCTCATCGATTTGCTCGAGCAGGCACCAGTAATATCTCCATTGTGAGACTTGTTGCTACTGTTTCTGGCATATCACATACGCCACGGGTAGCTTGCCAGGCTCTGCCGCTAGGGCGCAATACTTCCATAGCTTGCTGGGCTGTCTGAGAGGGGTGGAGGAATCAAACCTGGGTGAGCCATCTGCAAGGCAAACGCCCTACCCATTGTGCTACTGCTCCAGCCCTACTCCTGGCTCTGCACTCAGAAATTACTCCTGGCAGTACTTGGAGAACATATGGGATGGTGGGTATTGAACCTGGGTTTGGCACGTGCAAGGTAGATGCCCTACCTGCTGTCCTGTTGTTCCAGCGGCCCTAGTTCTTCAATTTTTAATGGGATTCTGTGCTCAGTATTTTGTGCTGCTCTAAACTCTAATAATTCAGTTTCCTTCGATTCAATAAACTTTTGGTGAGAGTTTATGTGACAAGACTTTGCTAGGGTCAAAGATATATAAGACAGGAAGTCTGCTTGCAGAAAATTCACAAGGGAGTCTCAGCATCTATTTAAGGATCACACCATTTCTTTAAGTCAGAGAACATTTAATCTGTGGTTCTTTAACATCTCCTCATTTCTTATATAAAGTTCAAAATTATTTTTCAAGGTAATCAGAAGTTATATGGCTCATTTTAGGTAGTGAAGATTTAAAATGTAGTCTGAGGATAGTAAAAAAAAATTTACACTATAAGCAATATCAACAACCAAAATTTTAGTTATATGATGCTGAGACCTAAATACCACCAACATATGTATTTATGTATACCAATGTTAAGGCTTTCACATTGGATTTGAAGCTAACTGGATTAACCTTTGTAGATGGAATATAGTTCCACCTCCTTAAGACATAATGTTTTGATTTGAATTCATCTGCAGATTCTAATTAGAGGATTATAAGCATGTTTAATTATTCGTACATATATTGCTATTACTAAAGATGAAGAATAACTAGACCCAATGTTTATAATATTTTTATGTCACAACATCATTTGCTAGTTTATATATTTAGGGTGACTTGTGTGAAAACTGAGGATCTGTTATATGTCTTTCCAGCATTATGTAAAATATCTGGAAATAATATATTAGTGTTTATTTATTTTTAAGTTTTGGGTCACCCCCAGCTCTGCTCAGGGCTTACTCCTGGTTCTGCACTCCAAGATTAACTCTTAGAGGGCTCAAAGGACCAATTGTGTCCCATTGACCAAATCCAGGTTGGCTCTATAGAAAAGTGCCTTACCCACAGTACTATCACTCTGGCTTCTATTGGTATTTAATAAATGGATAAGTAGATTACTCAGTTGGCAGTCTACCATGCAAGTATATTATAAAGTACTGCTTTTCTCTCTGCACATTCTTTCTCATTGCCCCCAAGCTCTAAATCTTTGATTCAATATTTAAAGACCATCAGTGAGAATCTGGTACTGTTGATATTCATCATCATCATCCTGTTGATCGTCAAATTTCTCGAGCTGTCTCTGTAACGTCTCCATTCGTCCTAGCCCTGAGATTTTAGAAGGCTCTCTCCACTCGTCCTTCCTAATGATGCAGCATTGGAGGCTCTTTCAGGGTCAGGGGAATAAGACCCAGCTTGTTACTGGTTTTGGCATATTAATACACCATGGGGACCTTGCAAGGCTCTCCCATGTGGGCAGGATACTCTTGGTAATTTGCCAGGTTCTCCCAGAGGGAGAAGTAGGCTATAAGACATTGCCTCTGGGAGCTTGCTTTTAAGTTTCTGGATGTTGGCCGTTGGTGGGATTACACGGCAGCACCGGGGGCAGTCCCTGGGTGTGACTGCCTAGCTACTGGGAAATGGGAAATCTGGGTGAAGGAGGCTCAGTCCTGATCCGAGCAGGCGTGGAGGTCTCAGCCCTGGGTCCCATACACCTGGGTTCCTCTGACGGTACTTTTATGCGTGAGGTTCGTCTGAACGTGTGGAAAGGGGCCTTGAGCATGGCTGTGGCTAGGCTCCGGAGGTCTTTGGCCGCTGGGAGCTCTGCTCAAGGCGGGGAGGGAAGCTGGACCTCATCCCCTCTGAGGGGCCCCAGGGAAGACAGCCAAGCGCTCGGGCAAGAGACTCTCTGTTGATATTAACAACATACATTGATTCCTTTCTATGTTCCAGAACTTATGCTAAAGTGTTTGCTTGTGTGTGCATATTATGTTAATCTCCAAAACTCATTAGTAGTCAGGAAATGTTTTACAACATTGCATTCACAAAGATGTCATGTGGTGTAGGATAACATAGACTCAGGTTTTAGGTTTATTGGGTTTTTCCCATCACAGTGCTCCCTTTCCTCTATGCTTATTTGTAACTTCCTTCTTTTTTTTTAATAGTTTTATTATTTTTTTTTTTAAAATAAAAATTTTCTTTTATTAAATCACCGTGTGGAAGATTACAATGCTTTCACGCTTAGGTCTCAGTTATACAATGCTGAAACAACCATCCCTTCACCAGTGCCCATATACCACCACACACACGCAAAAAAAACCCACACAGTACATCTCCCATCCCGTCCCCCCACCCCCTACCTTGTAACTGATAAGTTTCATTTTACATTCTGTTTACTTTGGTTACATTCAATATTTAAACACAAACCTCACTATTGTTGTTAGGAGTACCCCACTAGATTCAGACCTACTGTGAAGACTGCGGCCGCGCGGTTTTGAATTTCTGTACTTTAACACTAAGTCCAGGGAGATTTCTTCCAGATATTGGATCATTGCAGGCTTGAAAACCCAATCTGTGGTCGTCTTAATATGGCGGACACCGCGCCCTTCATCCCCGGAGAGAAAGAGGCAAGAGAGAGAGAAATACCTTTCCCCTCCTGGGCGGGCACGGGGCCGAGGCTTAGTTCTCAGGCTGGAGACATTCTGCGAGGAGTTGCCCATGCCGAAAGAGGTTTTGCTGGTCTGGATTCACGCTTGTGCAGCTGTGGAGAGGCTGCACATGCTTGCGGCCCCCCGGGATCACATCTCGGCGGTGGGTAACTTCCTTCTTTGTGTTCTGTTGACTTGTAAATATTGTTTTTCCCTTCTCCTCGAGTCCTTTGCACAGTTTATTCAGAGCCATGTCCTTTAATAGGGCACAATAAGACTGTAGCAAATGCTATGCTTTTGTAACCTGGGAGTCATTTGACTCTACATGATATTTTCCTCCTGGGCATGTTCTCTCGACCTAAGCCTCAGCTGCCCTTACTTTCTAGCATTCCCAAGGGCAAGTTGTGATGAGGGATGGATGGAACCAGGGCAAGAGGTGAATTATGTACTACCCTGGCATCGAGATGGGCCTGGCCAAAGTGCCTAATGCTTCACTATAAGTTAAGAACTTGGTCGTGGACAAATGTCATGATCCAAAAAGTAATTACTAGATTTGGACCCTGCTAGGATTAGGAATGATTAATCTGGCCTGAGTGCTGTAGTATGAGTCTGTGGCAATAAGTTCCCTGGAGAGCTGCCCTACAAGCCTCAATGTATCTCTTACTGTGCCCATATAAAAATAACTAATATTGAAATGTTAATTAAGACGCTAGGAGGAGGGGAATACCTCTAGGTGGTGTTTCCTTTGAACCTGATGGGCCTGCAGGAACAGCTTTCTTATGATAATTTTGCTACCAGACTATGGGTAGCCCAGAGGGCTAGGTGGTGAGAGACAAGTAGGGAGAGAGACTAGCAAAGAAAGGAAGAGAATCCAGAGAACTGGGATGGAGGAATGAGGGGCTAGGAGAGACAGAAAGAGAGGGGAATGAGGAGTAGTGTGAGCCTAGAATGGGGAGCTCAGAGAAATTTGAACAGGTGCATGGAGAGAATGGAATAAACTGATTAATTAACCGGCTTGGCCCTCAGTTCCTCTTTCATCTGCTGCATGGCCTGGGTCACCTCACTGGACTCCCCCGAAACCCTGGGGGTAGCCAACAGTCACCCCCTGCCAGATGTGTTTTACAGCTGACGTGCCTGGGTGGGAACGAACCACCAACCTTTCAGTTAACAGCACAAATTAACTCAGCTCTTAAGGGGTAGATACAAGATTTGAACCAAGATTCTTCTGTCATTAAGCCTAAGCATCAACCATACTAAAAATGGAGTTTCTAATACTGTTGGAGAATATAGCAAAGAAACATATTCATCTCATGAGGTGGTATGGACAGGCAGAGCAGCTTAGAAAGACACAGGTATGATAGGAATGCCAATCATCAGGTTAGGTAGCATTTTGGTAATAGGGAATTATTTTCCTTAAAAAGAATAATGAACTTGAAATTTCCTTCAATTATGCTTTTCATAAGAATTTAGCCATTTATTTTTTATTTGCATTACGGGAATAATTAGAACTCATTTTTAATTTGTACAAATGCACATAATGAACTACTTAGAAATTTTAGGCCATATGATTATGGCATATAATTATATTTTATATAAGGACTTATAAAACTAGTCTTTTTTTAAACAATGCTTTCAAAATTTCCAATGTTTAAATTACATTTTTCTTTCTAACTTTTTAATAAATCGCATTCCTTTTCCTGTATAAATAATCTTTAAATCTTTTGACATGTGAAAAGTCAAAGTTTACTGCCTAAGGCCAAAGTGATAGTATAGCAGGTAGGGCCTTGCCTTGCACATGACTAACCAGGGTTTAATCTCAGGCACCACATGACATATGGTTTTCCAATCCTACCAGGAGTTATCCCTGATCACAGAGATGAGAGTAATCCCTGAGCACTGTTGGATATGGCCCCCAAATAAAACAAATAAAACAAACAAAACCCAGAAAATTGACAGCCTCACTCAGCCATTTCCTAGCTGTGTGACATTGGACATATTACTGAACCTCCATAAGCTTTAGATATTCACATGCAACACATGAAAAACACATTGCCAACTTCTTTAAAAAGAGATAATGTATATAAATCACCTATCACAGGGGTCTGAAGCCTAGTAAAGATGATAATAATAATTATAACACCAGCAACATTTACTAAGAGTTTACTATCTGCCAAGCACATTTTAGTGTTTAGTAAATGAAGAAACTCAGTGACTCCACATAAAGAAGTGGTACTCATTGCATAATTGTTTAATGACTATATAACTAGGACACAATTTTCTTATCAGAAATACATGATGAATTATTGAATAGTCACCATAGTTCTTTAATATTTACCCAGAAGTGTCAAAAATTTAGACTAACACACACAAAATTTACACATAAATTTTCAAGCAGTGTTGTTTGTAACTGCCAAAAGTTGAAAGTAATGAAATTCTTCCATAGCTGATTAAATAAAATGTGGTGTATATATATATATATATATATATATATATATATATATAAAACAAAACATTTTTCAGCAATTAAAAGACCTGTCTAGCTACAAAAGACATGGAGAAACCTAAAATTCATATTTCTGAGAGATAGAAGCCACTTTGAGAAGACGGCAAATTATGTAATTCAAACAATCAGACATTATAGAATAGATCATTATAAACACATTTTTAAAAAAGACAAAAAATAAAACATACTGAACCAATTGTTGTTAAAGTTATGAGAAATGAAATCAATAAAGAAACGGAGTATAAAGGATCTGTAAAAAAATAAAACTATTCTTTATTATATATTAATATTATGTATTACTTAATTTGATTTTATTTAATATATGAAATAACTGAGGGCTGGAGCAATAGCACAGCAGGTAGGGCATTTGCCTTGCATGTGGCCGACCCTGGTATGATTCCTGGTATGATACCTCTGGAACAAATTGAACAAATTGAGAGATCAGCAAGCTACCGAGAGTATCCTGCCCGCACAGCAGAGCCTAGCAAGCTCCCTGTGGCATATCTGATATGCCAAAAACAAGTCTCACAATGGAGACATTACTGGTGCCTGCTTGAGCAAATCAATGAGCAACGCAATGACAGTGATACAGTGACAGTGCACAAATTAATATTATTTATCAAATATGCACTATTTAATATATCATGTGTATAATATATATTTTTCAACACTCAGGATATAATATAAATGAACAATGAACATTGATATAGACTATAGACTTTAATTGAGTAAATAAAAATGTACCAAAGTTAATATTGGTTAAACACTTATAATTAAAAGTCACAAAATTAATGTAGGATGTTAATAGAGGAAATAGGGTAGAAGAGGGTAGGATTGTAGAGGAGTATTTGGAAATCACTTTCTATTCAATGTTGATGTTAGTCCAAAACTACTCTAAAAATTAAGTTTATTAAATTTTTAACTTAACAAACAAATGGTACACTTTAAAATTACCACAGATTTAGACAGGATACCGGGGCAGTCTCAGCCCAGGCTGGAGCTTGGGCTCCAGCCGAGTTTCGACCCGGGTGGCCATGCCTTTGCACAGCCGGTGGATGTGGAACGAACAGGAACCAGAGACAGCTTTAGGATTTGGGGTTCCAGCAAGTGCTTGCAACCATGTATGGAGGCTGTGAACTAAGCTTTTGCTACATGCTGTTGCAGGAAGAGAAATGATTCATTTTCCAACTTAAATCTCCGTGGACTTAATTACTATAATACAGAAATGTAAACTGCGCGGCCGCTACTGCGGCCACGCGACTTTTTATCTCTTCATTCTCATCAGTGGAAAACTTATTATCAAATATTTCCTTGTCAATATAGCTGTATTCTTGGGGGATAAATTCCAACAAAAATAGTGAGTCTGTTTTGAAACTCCAACAACAATAGTGAGTTGTGTGTTGAAATCTGGAATATAATCAAGGTAAAGAGAAAAGGAAGTGAAATTATCAGTCACACACGGGGGGGGGGAGGTGAGGGGTGGAATGTATACTGGTTTTTTTTGTTTTTGTTTTTGTTTTGTTTTTGTTTTTATTGGTGGTGGAATATGGGCACTTGGTGAAGGGATGGGTGCTTGAGTATTGTATAACTGAAATATAAGCCTGAGAACTTTGTAACTTTCCACTTGGTGATTCAATAAAATAAATTTAAAAAATAATAAAAATACCACAGATTTATCTGAATTAATAACTTACTGTTGGGGGAGTCATTGTGAAAAACTGGATTTGGGAATTGCTCCATTTACATAAAATTAGCTGTAATTGGTTCATTACTATGATACTATACTTCTTTTCACACAGAGAAACTAGGAAGAAAAACATTGTTTGGAGATTAAAAGGACTGAGTGCTCATCTCATCCATACTGAACAAATTGAGTTATAGGGAAATCCCCAACTCAGTGAACCCTAAAAGGTGGTTCCTGTAGCAACATCAACTTCACTTTAGATGTGTTAAAAACGGAAACTGTCAAGTCCTATGAGGCCTGCAGATTGAGGAGTCAGGGTCTAGTAAATCTTGCTGAAATTATCTTTCAAAGTAAATTTTTTTTAAATCTTCTTAAAAATTTAGCAGATACATAAATTCACAAGCAATTGTGTTTCAATAATGAGATTTCGGTATGGAGCAGTCCTAGGGAAGTTTTGTGCAAATGAGGTGCCAAAACAATAATATACTGTTTATAGAACTAAAATTGGTGTGCAAAATCCATAGTGGCCAAATCACAAAAATTTTTCAGTTAGGGGCAGTGTAATTATGACTGATTTTCTCTTCCAGTTTAACAATGTGGAACCCTAAAGCACTGCTTTTGCATGGAAGTGGCTAGCAGGCAGAAGTTCAGAGCGGGGCTACAGATTCCTCTCTCCTACTGCAGGACAAACATCAGACCATTCTCTTTCAAAGCCCTCTATTTAGACCTTCTTTCACTGCCCTATTATAAAATGATGCTTAGTTGAGTGGAAAATGTGAACATCTCTGAAAGAAATTAAATAATTACGGTTATCGAGAAACTATCTCAGTGGAAAGACGGAGGTTAGAAATAAAGAGCAGAGAACCCTCAAAATAATCCTTCTCTGTTGTATAATTTATAATCATATTGAGGCTTTCAATTTTCAGCAATAACCAAAGAGTGAATTCAGCTAGATAAGGTTTGTTTGATAACTTTATGAAAGTGCTTTGTGTGCTACAGAAGTGTTCCCTGTGGTCATCACTATCTCCACAAGTGAGAGCAGCTTAAAGCAGTATTTGCAAGGAAGTGAGTAAATTCATCAGTAAGGAGTGAAAGGGAAAATCTACATCTGGAAGAAGAAATGAAAAAGTGAGAGTGGGGGAAATGAAAAGCAGATTTTCTTAATTCTTAGAGGAATGAGAAAAAATGGAGGCAAAAGAGGTAAAGTAGATGTCGGAGGAAAAGGATCAGCTGGGGAAAAGGGTGTCAAGGAAGGAGTCATAGCTTGTGACTAAATGTGTCAACATGCCTTGTTCTTACCTGGAGTTCTGGAAGTTGAGAATCTAGACAAAATGATTCAAATGAGAAACAATAAACCACTGAAAGTAACAAGTGAAGTTAAGAGTGAACTCATTTGTCATTTTCTAAGTTTCAGGTGAAGGAAGGAATTTTTTGAGCTTCTTACACAGCTTAAACTTGTTCTCTGAAATGTGGGACAGGAACCTTCCATATCAATTTTTTTTCTTTATGAGAATTAAAAAGAACAAAAGTTAAAAGTAGCTCAGCTTGGAAGCTCTGACCAATCCCTGGACACCTGAGTCATTTTTCATGGACGTTTAATGCTGCACTGCTTTGGGAGGCAATCACCCCAGTGATCTGGGCAAGGCAGCATTTTTCACAATGTTCTTCCTTTGGAGAAACTTATTTGTCTTTTCCAGTAATTGTTAAGTGAGTACCTACAGCTGAGATCCTGTAGCAGTTACAGTTGCCACAACAGGACAAGGCTCAGCAGGTTACAGGAATAAAGGTTAGATTCATGCTGATAAAGCAGATAAAAGGAATCAGTCTGGGATAGGTCTATGAAACTGTCTAGGCAAAACTCACAAGGTACAACTTATCTGCCTCATGTTGCAAAGAAGTAAGTTGTCAGCAGACAGTAGTGTAAAGTAAAATTTTAATAGCTTTTTTGGATCAGAGTATTAAAGATTTCCAGATAATCAGCATAGTTCTTAAGAACTAATATTCTTTAAGACAAACTTCTGAGAGATAGTCCATTATAGAGTCTGAATTAACATACAGCATTAAAACAGTAAAGGAAAGTAGTTACTCACCCAAGGATATTAGAGATAAGGACCAGGAAGCCGGCCTCACAGGTGTGTATGGGGCGGGGGGGGGGGGGGGGGGAGGCGGGAGAGGCAGCTCAGATAGAAAAGGAACCACCAAGTAAAGGATACTTAGAGGGCTCTCTCAAGATGGGAGATGCATGCTGAAAGTAGACAATAGACCGAACATAATGGCCACTTAATACTTGTATTACAGACCATAACACCCAAAGAGAGAGAGAGAGAGAGGAAAAGGGAATGTGCCTGCCTCAGGGGTGGGGGAGGGGGAGGGATACTGGGAACATTGGTGGTGGAGAATAGGCACTGGTGGAGGGATGATCATTGTGTGACTGAAACGTAAGCACAAAAGTTTGTAAGTCTATAACTGTACATCACGGTGATTCATTAAAAAAATTTAAAAATAAAAGTGTACTTAAATGCCTCACTTATCTTTGAACCAAGATGGATTAACACTTGTATCACTTGTAGTCCTGTTGATCTTCGATGTGCTTGAATGGGCGCCAGTAACGTCTCCATTTGTCCCTGTCGCGAGTAGTGCAGCCCAATAATATCTGCTCTCTCCAGGAAGAGGAAGAGCCTCAAATCGTTCATTCAGAGATTTGATGAAGAAATCTGACCATTTAGTAAATAAAAGTAGTTATTTAATGAGGACTTGGAGATGTCATCTCCTCTGTTTTGCATCACTCAAATTAGTAGTAGAAAAATATAATATCTCATAAGAAGTGTCAGCTTTGTGGGATAAGAAGGTGAACTCATTTTGTCAAGATGTGCTCACTCTTCCAGACCATCTTATGCAGGTAGGTGGGTGCTTTCACTGGTGATTGGTGTGGTGTTGGAATTGTGTGCATAAATAACCATTAGTAACAGTATTGTAAAGCACAGACTCAATTTAAAAAAATCAAAAGTAAGACCTGATCTGGTCAGAATATTCTTCACACATGTCAACACAGGTTGACCAGATTCAGAAAGGAATCTGCTGGCCAGAGTTTATGTGAAGCACAGCTCTGAATCTAAAGAGATGATGTGTCTAGGACCACTGTATCTCTGTATCGCTGTCATCCCATTGCTCATGGATTTGCTTAAGTGGGCACCAGTAACGTCTCCATTGTGAGATTTGTTGTTACTGTTTTTGGCATATCAAATACGCCACGGGTAGTTTGCCAGGCTCTTCCATGCAGGCGAGATACTCTCAGTAGCTTGCCGGGCTCTCTGAGAGGGAAGGAGGAGTCGAACCCAGGTTGGCCACGTGCAAGGCAAACCAGAAGAAAAATAGTTGGTGCCTAGAGGCAGAAAATTCTACTAGCCTAGAGGCCATGTCAACACTAAAACTGAAGTGGGGAACAAATAAGAAAACTGGGGCTCAAATCCTACAAGTTGTATCTTTAAGGTAGAAAAGGGTGTTCCTTAAGTAACTATACACATGAACACACATATGCACATAGACATGAAAAGCACACACAAGCACACAAACATTTTGTCTTTCTTCAAGGTATGTGATCATTCACAGGAAAAATAAGCAAAATGCTAATAAATTACAAATACATTATATTTGTCATAACTTGAAAATAAATATAAAACAAAAAAGTTCATGTATTTTATGATAGGGCAGAGATTTGTTGACAATTCTGGAACTATTTGGTGACATGACAAAATCAGTCTTCAATAAAAGATCTCAGCAGCCATGCATAGTATAAAATAGAAGAGAGTATGTAAAACAAAGCAAAACAAAACCCCTAATATTTCATGCTGTGGAAATGATTGAAACCTATAACAATTGATAGGAATTGGTGTCAATGCCACAAAGGAAGAATATGAGAAATAATTGGGCAGAGGTGTAAATAGGTATGAAACAGAGAAGAGATGACCCCATGTCTCTAAAGGGCTTGTATATTCATGAAGATAGGGCAGTTGGAAGAATGTTGGGCTCTTGACAAAATGAAGGAGTGCCATGATGAGTGAGAGCAGATAAGAAATCATGTCATTGTCAGGTTTTGCAAGAAGTAGAATAGTTACCTTATGATGATGTCCAATGAGAGAGAAAGAGGTCAAATAAAAATTTCAAAAAAATTAAAACATAGAGGATGAAATTATATATAATAGCAGATAAAAGACTTGAAGGCAATATAATAGTAAGAATGATAATTGTAATGTCTGCTTCTTATTGAATGGTTACTATGTTGTTCCAGCCATTGTACTATTGTACCACTTGGCCAACTTAGTATTGTAGTTTTACTCAATTACTTCTAAATACTATGGAATAAGTTTCATTTTTTCTACTTTAGATGGTCGGTAAATTAAGGCTCTGATAAATTTAGAGACCTGATTGAGATGACACATTGAAGAGCCAACAGTATATTTCAAAACTATCAACTCCCAATGCAGTTTTTACCCAAAGTCTGTTTGTTTTAGCATATAGTGATCAGTCTTCTCATCATAAAATGCTTGGCATGAAAATATGGATATCAAAATACTAGCTTTAAGTAGAAAAGAGTAAGGAAACCACAGATAAAACTTTCTTCTTTGTCCTGAACTTAAAATATCGCAAGATTAGAACACTGCAACACTTTAATTTGGAAACTTTAATTGCCTTTCCTTTGACACAAAAAGAAAGAATAGAGCTAGGTAATAGCTTTTAAGGCAAGCAGAAGTTTCCATAGGGAGTACTGAGATGCTTTACAGTTTCTTTAACAAATTCCAAGAACACTATACATACCCACATTTAGTTATAAACCCTTATTACTTTTCTTCTCCCTTTGCTCACATAGCTCCATAACTGAATATAAGTAACTTCAATTTTGTGTTTCCAGCATTAACTATGATAATTATGTGTAATCTTATTTTTTTGGTCTTTGTTTTATGGCATGCTAGTAATCTTTATGCCATGATCACACATGAGAATCATAGGACAATTTAATTCCCAGGCCCACATAAGTAGGTTCTTAAGGCAAACAATCACTGTATCACTGTATCACTGTCATCCCACTGATCATCAGTTTGCTCGAGCAGGCACCAGTAATGTCTCCATTCATCCTAGCCTTGAGATTTTAACAGCCTCTCTTTACTCATTCTTCCCAGTGATGCCACATTGGAGGCTCTTTCAAGGTAAGGAGAATGGATCCATCATTGTTACTTCATTTGGCATATTGAATGCGCCATAGAGAGCTTGCCAGGCTCTGCCGTGTGGGCAGGATGCTCTCGGTACCTTGTCAGGTTCTCTGAGAGGGAGAGGTAGGCTCTAAGAGATCTAGGAATGTTGTTTTATAGTCTCTGGATCTTGGCCGTAGATGGCATTATGCAGTGCTGGGGGCAGTTTGTGGGTGTGGCTGCCAAGCTACTGGAAAATGGTGGAGGAGGCCCAGTCCCCATCTGAGAAGGCATAGAGATCTCAGTCCCAGGTCCCACACACCTGGGTTCCTCTGCCAGTTCCTTCATGTGTGCGGCTCATTTGAACATGTGGAGAGGGGCCTTGAGTATGGTTGTGACTGGGTTCCAGAGGTCTTCCACTGCCGGGTCCCTGCTCTAGGAGGGGAGGGAAACTCAACCTGTCCTGTTCCAAGGGGCCCCAGTGAGGACAGCCAGGCACGGGAGCAAGAGACTCTGCCAAGGTAAACAATAAGATCATAAAGTTAGTAAAGTCACAAATAAATTAATATTTATTAATTTCTGATAGATAAAAGAGATTATCTAAATAAATGAGATAAAATAAACATTTCTAAATAAGCGAGATAAAAATAAACATTTCTTGACATCTGCACCTGTATATTCATTCAGCACTGTTCACAATAACCAGAATGTGGAAACAACCTGAGTACCCAAGAACAGATGACTAGTTAAAGAAACTTTGGTACATCTACACAATGGAATACTATGCAGCTGTGAGGAAAGATGAAGTCTTGAAATTTGCTTATAAGTGGATAGGCACAGAAAGTATCATGCTAAGTGGAATGAGTCAGAAAGAGGAAGAGACATAAAATGACTGCACCCATTTGTGGAATATAAAATAACATAATATGAGACTAACATCCATGGGCAGTAGACACAAGGGCCAGAAGATTGCTCCATGGTTGGCAGCCTGCTTCATGAGCTGGGGGAGAAGGCATCTGGGATAGAGAAGGGATCACTAAGTCAATAACAGTTGGAGGGATTGCTCGGGATGGGAGATGTGTGCTGAAAGTAGATAAAGGACCAAATATAATGGCCTCTCAGTATCTGTATTACAAACCATAATGCCTAAAAGTAGAGAGAGAGAGAGTATGAGGGAAATTGTCTGCCATAAAGGTGGGGGAAAGGGTAGGATAGTGGGGATACTGGGGACATTGGTAGTGGAAAATAAATAATAAGGCAAATGGGAACAAATATCTAGCATATATGTCATTCATCTATATCCTTCGTTTCTTAACAGGAAATCCATGATACATTTTTTTTTGTTGGACCAGGATACTATGCTAAAACAATTAGACTACAGCGCATGAAGAGGGAAGGGTGTTCGATTATTGTATGACTGAGACTCAAACATGAAATCTTTGTAACTGTATCTCATTGTAATTCAATAAAAAATAAACATTTCTAATATTGAATAAATTCACTATACTCATGCTTTTAAATTTTACCATAGAATGTAATAAAAGCAATAGCAGTGTACACTAAGTACTACTGCATTAAAATTTTTTCTTTTTAATCTGAAATGGCAAGATGGAGTCTAGTTAAGAGATAATGTAAAACATGAGGACCTAAAAGGCACATAAGAAAGATGGATTTTAATTGGGCAGAAATGGAGCCTAGAACTGGCCCCAAAAGGAAATAGCTCCCAACCTAATGAACAGTATGTTAGGAGTCTGTATGACATTATACCCTCCTCCAGTTCTAGTATCGAACGTAGTTCAGGGTGTTCTCAGGAGTAACTCCAGGCAGGGCTTAGGGGATCATGAGGTGCCAGGAATCAAACTGGGCAGGCTGCAGTTCTACCCCCTCTTTTTAAATTGATCATGTCCAGGGCCCCTTTCACCTTCTTTCGGTGTCCCTTACATGTCACCACGTAAACCAGTTAATACATACTGTTCATCAAGAACTTTTAGACTGATCTTGAAGACATTGTTACTTTACTAAATAAGTTATAATTCACAATTCAAGTTATAATTCACAAAAAAAACTCTCAGTATTCCTACTATCTCATAAGGAAATTCAATTCTCTTGAACTTAAAATTCTAACTGCGACAGAATTCAGAGATCCGGTAGAATCTGAGTAGCTGAGCTCTTTCTTTTTCTTTTTCTTTTTCTTTTTCTTTTTCCTTTTCCTCTCCTTCCCCCCTCCCTCCTTCCTTCCGTCCTTCCTTCCTTCCTTCCTTCCTTCCTTCCTTCCTTCCTTCCTTCCTTCCTTCCTTCCTTCTTCCTTCCTCCTTCCTTCCTTCCTTCCTTCCTTCCTTCCTTCCTTCCTTCCTTCCTTCCTTCCTTCCTTCCTCCTTCCTTCCTTCCTTCCTTCCTTCCCTCCCTCCCTCCCTCCCTCCCTCCCTCCCTCCCTCCCTCCCTCCCTCCTTCCTTCCTTCCTTCCTTCCTTCCTTCCTTCCTTCCTTCCTTCCTTCCTTCTCATCACATAAAGCTACATACAAAATATAGCAAGTAAGTACATGGGCTGGCAAAAAATATCTTACAACATTCCACTTTTAAAGTGGACCTGTCTGTCAGGGCTTATAAATTATTATGCTATACCCCCAATTGCAAAATTTGCCCCTTCTCATGAAGGTGCCAGCTGCTATCTTGTTCACTAGCAACAGCTCTGTCACTTTTACTTTGTATCCTAATTAGGAAGACATCCAGAGACACCTGGCAGTGCAAGTACCAGAAGGATTGTGCTATCTGTCATATACTTTCCTCCAGATGTTTGAATGATACGATTGAATTGGATGCAGGAGAAATTCAGAAAGAATGTTAGTGGTATGAAACCTTTCTGTGACTACTTGTTGAAGAAAGACAATTAACAACTAAACAGATGCTAATTGGAAGTTATAGCTGAAGAACTTGTTATGAAAAGCATTTACCAGGTCTCAGAGGAATTCATAGTAATAAATACTTTTGGTATACTCCTATTTTTGTTCTAAAATGCACAATTTATCCTTCCTAAATTAGTTTCCTTCAATTACTAAGATAGCTCTTTATGATAAAATAGAGCACCCCTTAAAAAATTTTCTTATGAGTGCAGAAAAGTCTAAAGAATCATTTTCAATTATAATAAAATGAAACAAAAGTCATAAAATAATTTTACTTTCCTAATATTTTACTTGTAACATTTAGTTTTGAAAATAATAGCAAAATACTTTGAATTTTCTGTTAAAATCCCTAATACACTTTTCAGAATATTCTGTCATGCTTAGTGAAAAGCATTAGCACTCTACCTCCTACCCGAAGGACATTAGTAAATATTATTGATTCAGAGTTTAAGTGACCTCTTTGGGAAGTGATTGGGATCTGGGGCGGGGCAGAGAACATAATAATATTATTTTGTACATGAGTCTTTGAGATGTTTAGTTTTCATTATCACTGTATTGTATTATTGTTCTTACTCTAAGGTATAGGGGAGAATTACAAGGTAAACTTCTCAAAAGGAAAGTAATCAAATATATGTCAATCATTGTTAATCATATTCCTAAAGGGAAAACTAATTAATATAACGATCTTTTAAAGAGAAGCTTACACAAGTCTGTCCAATTTCATTATTCTAATATCTCTTTTTGTGCCTCTAAAGAAAAATGAATAAATTATGTTCATTTTCATAAATACTGCGCCATGCAATCAGAAAATAATTAATTTAGAGCTCTTCATCAGTAATGGGGACAAAGTTCATTAATGAACAGTCACTAATTCAATGATAAAACAACTGTTATTAAAATATTTATTAAGGTAAAATTACATCAGGAAAAGAAAAAAATCGATTTGTTTAAATCAGGTAAAGTCTTGGAAAAAGTAGTTTAGCAATTCCTTTTTCTTCCTGTCAGTGAAGAGATGTAATTCTACAGAATACTGATACTTGAAAAATGTTAATCAAACAAATACCAAGTTTCTATTGTTTACTTATCTGACAAGGACCAAAAAGTTAAGTGACACACTATACTGCAATGATGAAAGAAAAAGACATCTTTAGGTACTGTTACTGAGAGAATAAATGTCTATAAACATGACTCTCTCTGGGGGTGTGGTGCCACCAGCCGGTCAACCTGTACCTGCGGGGCAAATGCATCAACAGCCTGATGATACCTTCAGGCTTCCTTATACCCAAAATTGCCACTGTACCTCTGGCTGGACTCCAACAACTTGAGACCAAGTTTCCTGAGAAATTAAACAGCCAAAAGTTAGGGATATGTGTGCCAATCCCACAAAACACCTTCAGCTTGGCTATACAAACTCATTTATCAGCTTTGCTTCAGAGACCCATAAATAAATCTCAAGAGAGATGAAAAGCTTCGGTCAATCTTGGACATGCCCAAGGATGAACAGACCAAGGTAAATCAAAGGGGGTAGGGGTGGGGCAAGTCCTTATGGTTCCTGCTCAAGCAGAGCCTCTGGCAGCTGCTGACTCCCACAATCCCAAATCACCATCATGACTCCAGCCAGAATCCACTGTTTTGGGATGGACCTCACCGAGATGTAATCTGTCGAAAATGTGGGTATGCGGGGTTTGTGACTGAAATCTCCAGGCTTTCTCAGGGTGGGGATGGTCTACTTCCTTCCACCTCCCTGTACCTCCGGGAGACTCGGCAGTCATGTCCACACCCCAAAGCTGCCACCCAGTTAAAAAAGCTACTTAAGCCTTACTTTCCTGATAAAAATCATAAAAGCTCTGAATAAACAGGATGACCTCTTAGTACCTGTATTGCAAATCATAATGCACAAAAGGAGAAAGAGAAAGAAAAGTACCTGCCACAGAGGCAGGCTAGAGAGGGATGCGGGGGTGGGTGGGTATGGTGGGAGAGAAACAGGGGACACTAGTGTTGGGAAGTGTAGACTGGTGGACGGATGGATGCTGGATCATGTCTGACTGAAACCCAATCATGAATAGCTTTGTAACGGTCTATCTCATGGTTATTCAATTAAAAAATAAATAAACATGACTAGAAGTAACATTTGTAGTAATTACAGAAAATCCAGAAATGTATACTTTACAGACAGAAACAAACACAATCTGGCATGGTACAGAATATCTAGAGTTTCGGTGAACCCTTCCATCAACCAGAAATGATTTTAAGCACATAAATACCATTAATTTGTATAGAAACATTTTGACATTTACATCCATCAAATAACAAATATTACTAAATAATATGTTGACCATAAACCCATAATTACATATAAATGCAGAATCATTTTTATTTAATTTTACTTATTACGATAGCACAGAGTGTAGGGAATTTGCCTTCCATGCAGCCGACCAGGTTCGATTCCTCCATCCCTCTCGGAGGGCCCCACAAGCTACCGAGAGTATCCCGCCTGCATGGCAGAGCCTGGCAAATTACCCGTGGCATATTTAATATACCAAAAACAGTAACAAGTCTCACAATGGAGACATTACTGGTGCCCGCTCGATGAACAACGGGATGACAGTGCTATACTGCTACTTTGGGGGATATTGAGGCCATGACCTAGCAGTGCTAGGGATTTCTCCTGGCTCTGCACTTATGGGTCACTCCTGGTGGGCTTGGGGGACCATATGGAGTGCTAGAGATCCAAATCAGGTGGGCTATGTGCAAAGCAAGCACCATACACAGTACTATCCAGTCCCAGAATGATTTTTTTTAAATAGATGACTCAAAGAGCTTAGTGATGCCACTGCTGCTGCCATTCAGTTTGTTGCCAAATGGTTCTTGTTCTTTGTCTTTTACCTTTTGTCAAAATTTCTTCAGATTTGCTTAAGTTTTCAGTTTTCACTAAAAGTAGTGCATAAGTAGTTCTTTCATAAATGCAGTATGGAGTGATACCAACTTTTGAAAATCAAAGGGTACTTGCATTTCTATAAAAGTTTTCATAGTCAGATAAAAATAGGCAAATATTTGCAAAGAACTGAAATGAACATCGACAGGGAAATGGTTAGATTTGGGTACATTCATACATGGAATTTAAAAAGTATTAAAATTAAACTATGAAAATGGAATGAACTGTAGGTATGGGAAGGAAGGAAGGAAGGAAGGAAGGAAGGAAGGAAGGAAGGAAGGAAGGAAGGAAGGAAGGAAGGAAGGAAGGAAGGAAGGAAGGAAGGAAGGGAGGGAGGGAGGGAGGGAGGGAGGGAGGGAGGGAGGGAGGGAGGAAGGAAGGAAGGGAGGGAGGGAGGGAGGGAGGAGGGAGGGAGGGAAGGAGGAAGGAAGGAAGGAAGGAAGGAGGAAGGAATGGAGGGAGGAAGTGAGGAAGGGAAGAAAGGAGGAAGGGAAGGAGGAAGGAAGGAAAGGAGGAAGGAAGGAAGGAAGGAAGGAAGGAAGGAAGGAAGGAAGGAAGGAAGGAAGGAAGGAAGGGAGGGAGGGAGGGAGGGAGGAAGGAAGGAAGGAAGGAAGGAAGGAAGGAAGGAAGGAAGGAAGGAAGGAAGGAAGGAAGGAAGGGAGGGAGGGAGGGAGGGAGGGAAGGAGGGAGGAAGGAAGGAAGGGAGGAAGGAAGGAAGGGAGGGAGGGAGGGAGGAGGGAGGGAGGGAAGGAGGAAGGAAGGAAGGAAGGAGGAAGGAATGGAGGGAGGAAGTGAGGAAGGGAAGAAAGGAGGAAGGGAAGGAGGAAGGAAGGAAAGGAGGAAGGAAGGAAGGAAGGAAGGAAGGAAGGAAGGAAGGAAGGAAGGAAGGAAGGAAGGAAGGAAGGAAGGAAGGAAGGGAGGGAGGGAGGGAGGGAGGGAGGGAGGAAGGAAGGAAGGAAGGAAGGAAGGAAGGAAGGAAGGAAGGAAGGAAGGAAGGAAGGAAGGAAGGGAGGGAGGGAGGGAGGGAGAATGAATGGATAGAAAAAATAGAAAAAATGGCTTATACAAGGTGTACAAATTTAGGGTTGAGGAACACACAATGCACAAACTATATTAGAAATTGGTTACAGTTTTTTAAAAAATTTATTTTATTTAAGACGTTATATTTACAATGTTATCCATGTAAATATCATGGTTAAAGTTTAGTGTAGAAGGTTGTAGCACTAGTCCCTCTGCCAATGTCAATTTCCTTCCACCAATGTTTCCAGGCTTCCTTCCTCACCCTCACTGCCACCCCTAGCATCTTTACAGGAACCTTTGTAAGTTTGGTTGTTAAAGTATGGGTCTCATGATTTTGGTATTGTTGACTCTGTGGTTTGGATATTTAGCATTGCATTCCCTTATATGGTTATTCTAAACACTTATCAGTGACATCATCCTGTGTTTATCCTTCATTTTCTGACTTACTTCATTTAACACAATATCTTCCAGTTGCGTCAAAATATATCTTTTCATCATTTCTTACAATTGCACAGTAATTCATTGTGTACATATGCCACATTTTTATCACCTGTGTGTCAATCATGGACATCTAAGTTGCTCCCAAATTGGTACCAAATTGGTTAGTTGGTCTGCTTGAGAGACTTGCCATTTATTATATAACAAAATTTTTCTTTTGAAATTTTACAAAATGTATTTGTGTGTATAGGTTAGATCTGTTCTATGGCTTTCTAATTTTAAAACTCTGCAACAATAGTTAAGAGAAATTGTCATATTTATCATAAAAGTATTACATTTGAGACTAAATTATCTGCTTATACATATATAATTTCATTGTACAATAAGTACTGTCAACATAGTGTTACAAACAATTCATTCTTCTATAAATATGTGTTTATAATGCATTATAAACTATTTCTATTATTAAAATATAATGGAACTTATATTTAAGTTTTTATATAGATTTATTTATATCCAACTTCCATTATAAAAATTAAGTATTTCATTGTGTCAGAGGTGGAACTATTCCTAACAGATTAAATAATACCGGACTTTTTTGGATAGCCCTTCTATTTCTGACATAATTCACCCTATTGGCTGAATCATTCAGACTAAAGAGGTTTTATTTGAATCTGACCTGTTACAAATTCAAGAAAGAGAAAGGAAATTGACAGTTATATTGCTCCTTCATTTCTCAAGAGAAATATGATACATTTTTTTCCTATTTGGGGAAGAGTTTAAGAGCCTCCAGGTTGATAAATGTAAAGTAATCATCTAAAAGAGAAACAAAAAACTAATCACATTTGACAGCATATTCCTAGAAGAAAACAATCACCTCAGTTTGACCCCCAAATTTCTCAGTAGTTTCAAATATCTTTTGCTGGTTGTGACTGGTCTTAATTTTTCAGACTTAAAGTCTTCTTGACCTTTCCATAATGTTTATGTCACCATCCACACAATTTTTTGTCTATATCTTACTCCCAATTAAATCAGTGATGGATGTGACTTAACTTTTTTCAAGTCACAGTTAGCATCACATCTAAAGAGCCTAGTGCAAATAGCCTCTATACAATGATGTCTTTTAAAAGTTTTTCCTCCCAAAAGGCTACTTCAGCTTCTCACAATATGATCTAAAATTACTCAAAGCCTTTATTGGATTGTTTATCTACTCTGAGCTATTATTTTATAGAAAAGGAGTTTGGTGAAACATGAAGCATATTCCCTTGAACTTTACCCTTTAATTAGTGTAAGCTCCTTGGGACTTAGGGTCTGACTTCACAGCAGAAAATAGAATGGATCTAGGAAACAGTGCTAAATTAAACATTCCTTACAAATGTTCCAGGCAAGCCTAATCTGTGAAGTGCCTGCCAACATTCTGAGAAGATCAATAAGAGCAAACACAGGGCATATAAAGCAGAACTGCCCACTGAAAAGTCCAGTTAATGAAAACCCACAGTGGGAAATAGGTTTGCAATATAAACACATTCTTATAGAAGAATAGATTATTTTTTCAATCTGTGCTGTTTTGACTCCAATTAGATCTGCAAAAGTTAACACCCACCAGACTCAAACCAGTGAGATGGCTCCTCAGAAGTAAGATTAGATAAAGGAATTCTTGCTTAGAGGCAGTACAGAATATTAATATTTAAAATAAGCATTCTAGCTCATCTTGAAAAATAATAATTTATGTAAGAAAATCAACTCAAATCAGTGAACATTTAGATTAATTTTTGAGGGATCACCACATTTATCCAGGCCTTTTTTTTTCAGGACTAACCGAGTTGGTTTTGTTAATGTTAATATATGTATCATAGCTCATTCTTAAGAGGAAAGACATTTTTAGGGGAAAGCATTAACAGGGTTTTCCCAATAAATCTATCATTATAGTGTGGCTACTCAATATTTACTTCGTAATTCTATACCAAGGGAGAATCTCTCTTTTAATAGCAAGTTATTCATCATACTAATAATACATCAAAACATATTTATCCTGTGGCAAATTGTTAATTTCTTACAGCTGAATTCCCAAACCCCTTAGGCAGAATAATTATATATATATATATATATATGTATATATATATACATATCATATGCTTTTCACCATTTTGGTAGGTACTGTTGTTTATGGACTAGACTTTTATTACCACCAGATTGGGGCCTCTTTGAAGGTAGATAAAAAGCCTTATTCATCTCCATATATAAGATCAAATTACTTTTACAGAGCTTCCCACAAAAACCTTCCTGTTTTTTATTTGGGGCTCACATTCAGAGGTTCTCAGGGTGCTCCTGGTGCTGTGCTCCGAGATTACTTTTTGGGATCCTATGTGGTGCTAGGAATCAAACCAGGGTTGGCTACACGCAATGGAAGCACCTTACCCCTTTCTGAAAACCACATTATAAATTGTAATAATAAAATTGTACCAAGATGCTCATAGTCCTCTCTCTTATGAATCCTCTTCAGAGCAATATGAGAATTTGAGGTGGATAGGAGAGGCTTCCTTTCCTTCTGATCCTGATTCTCCTTCCTGACACTGATTTTGATTCATGGGTAATGGCTTTTCCATGCACTGCAGTCTAATTGTTTTAGCATAGTATCCTGGTCCAATACAAAAATGTATCATGGATTTCCTGTTAAGAAATGAAGAATATAAAGGAATGACATATATGCTAGATATTTGTTCCCATTTGCCTTATTATTTTATCTGGTAAATTAGTATTCCAATGTCATCCATGTAATCATCAGGGCATGAAAGCTTTAATACATTCAGTAATTTTACCTAACTATAATTTAATAAATTAGAACTCATAGGTGTCATTCTGCTAGACACAGGCCATATAAAGGCAGGAAAATACATGATACATTTCTCAATCTCAGGAACAGATAGACTGATCTCAAGCATCTACAATTTTCCATCTATATATTAATAAAACAAACCATTAAGGTTTTCTATTTAAGGGAAGGACTAGTGTAGAAACATTCCTTTAATTAAACTATTAAATATTAATGTTGGACTTTCAAAAGTCTGAACTATTTACCATTTTTGGATGCTTATTATAGGATAAAAGTGTATTGAGTCAATTACAAAAGTTCAAATAAATTGCATATTGTTTCAACCCCAAAGAATTTGAGAATCTGTGAATTGCACTTACATTGTCCACGGTACCAATGATAACAATTGATAATAGGAGAAACAACAGAAAACAAGAGTCTAAGGGAATATAGCTCTGCACACATATCAGTATGTGGCATGTAAGTACTAACTTTTCATAATAAATCCAGAGTTAAGTGTGACAAACTTACACAGTGTAAAACTGATGCATTTATGATGAGATTAATAATTCCATCTAAGCTGAAAAGCATTTTGCTCTTCCCTGCAAAAGTAGAACTGAGAAAAAGGAGCAGCAGCAGAACAAAGATGACAGATCAGACAGGAAATACATACAATTCAAATCATTTATCTCCGAATTTTGAATTACCGCCCTCTCCATCAAGGTCTCCCTCCCTGTCACTCAGATGGTAGCCCCTTTCTTTAAATCTGAAAACCTTGTTTTTCAAGGAAAGTGTCTGACATGTATTTTTTTTTAATTTTAAAAGTAGTTTAGGTTAAATTTTTATAAATTCTTCAGAAAAGTCTACTAGATAGCATTTTAAACCTGCTATGCTACAATATGAAACTGGGAAGTGCCATATTCCCCCACCCAAATGAATCCAAGAGTTAGTTTATTTTCTTATTTGGGTAGGGGGGCAATAGCCACCCAGGACTTCCTGCTGACTGTGCTCAGGGATCACTTTGGGTGGATTTTGGTGCCAAGATCCAATTCAGGTTGTTCACATACAAGGCTTTCCCTACTATTGTTCCAATTCTGAATTAGTCCATTTTCATCTGCTGCTCTCTACTCAAAGGTGACATAAGTATTCTTTTCCCCACCCCCTCTCTTCTTTAAAACGGAAAAGATCCACATGAGAAAGTATTTCTCAAGATACATCTACCTTAAAGTCCTCCATCTCAAAAACTCCTTAGAAAGTATTAAAACGCAAGTTCCTGGACTTGCACTGTTAAATTGTTAAATGGAAGTCCAGGAAGAAGAAGAATAAATGATTACTTATATAATTATAAATAATATTAATTCTATCAGGAAATTATTAAGAGTCTCTGAATTTTCATGTTAATAAATTCGCCTTATGGTTTTATTTTTTTCCCCTCGTCTTGTTCTTAGGAATTTCAAACATGCCAACAAAGCCATTCATATAGCAGCCTTAGTGTACTCACAGTTCAAAGGGACAGAAATGTTCCTAAGGGAGCTGCATCAGCCTCATGGGTTCAGAATAATTTTGTTCCTTCAATTCATAAAGCATACGGTCAAGAAGCCTGCTGTGTGGAGATTCTAGGAATATTCTTGGACTGGGTGTAGAGTTTTTTTTTTTTTTTTTTGCTTTTTTGGGTCACACCCGGCAATGCACAGGGGTTACTCCTGGTTCTACACTCAGGAATCACCCCTGGCGGTGCTCAGGGGACCATATGGGATGCTGGGATTCGAACCCAGGTCGGCCGCGTGCAAGGCAAACGCCCTACCCGCTGTGCTATCGCTCCAGCCCCCTGGGTGTAGAGTTTTAATGCTCAGAGAGGCCTTTGGCAATCATGCAGGACCTGGCAAGCAGAAACTGGCAGAAACGGCTATAGTTCCTTCACTTCCTCTGGCCGTTGTCATGCTATTATTGACAGATCTTCCTGGCTCTGGAAGGGAAGCTTCCAAAGAGAGTCACAGATGGATTTTTGCTTACATCGCTGGCTGGTGCTGCTCACAGCCAAGCACCTAAAATCCCTTCTATCCCCATAGAGCAATAGCAGAACACGATAAA
Organism: Sorex araneus; assembly: GCF_027595985.1. Classification (NCBI taxonomy): domain Eukaryota; kingdom Metazoa; phylum Chordata; class Mammalia; order Eulipotyphla; family Soricidae; genus Sorex; species Sorex araneus. The sequence goes on from NC_073305.1 coordinate 110,301,249, forward strand.
ACAGGAGTCTGAAAGTCTAATTCAAGCGAATGGACACCAAATGTTCATTCCCTGTTTTCTTTTGAAAGAAGAGTTCAGAGATAGATACAGACAGCCCTCCCCTTGATATTTTCAAATACCTAACATTTTCATTTGTGTAACTTGAACAATTAGCTGCAAAAGAGACTATTTTTCAAACAGGCTCAAGTTAAATACTAGTAACCCTGCTTGATTTTATTCCATATAGATTTTTTTTTTCAGCATCTTGAAAGAGCATTTGTTTGACTCAGACACTCTATACCACATTTAAGATATGACATTAATATGTGCTGCTTGAATTTGTGTATTTTCCCAATATTTCAAAGTGTTTGGTACTTGGAACATTTATATTCTAGAAAATACACTTCTACCACACAGGGTAAGAACATGGTTTTGTCCAGAGATCTCACTTTGTATTGCATCATAGATCTGAAACTTTTTTTTTTATCTTAGGGAACAGGTATGTGATAATACTTTTGTCTCTGTTTCATTGTACAATTTTTTAAAATTCAATTGTAGTCACTGTGAGTTACAACTCTGTTAATAATAAGTTTTATGTATACAGTGCTCAAATACCACCATCACCACTACAATGTATTTGCCCTCCAAGTGTCTTCCTGTCTAACACCCACACCCTAACCATGTACAATTTTTAAATAGATTTTGGTGAAAAAGTTGCAGGATTTCAAAACAAAGACTTTACTCTCTTTCATTATTCTATTAAAAGAATACAATCTAAATACACAAAAAGGACTCTAAATTTTCTACTTCTACTTCCTGAGGCTGGGATTGCTCACAAAATTAGGATAGAAAATGTTTCAATGTGTTATATTAATACAGCTTTCTTCCCAAAGTAAAACAATTAAGTGTCTTTAAAATGGCCATTCTTTAAAAGTACTCAAAATTGGATATTTTTTAACAAAGTATCTTTAAAATGCCATAACCACATAAGTCTGTGGTAAAAGAAGAAATAAACTTTTTTAAAAAAACAAACAAGAAATAATATTTCAACCTAATTGTCTAGACAAAAATTTGGAATATTGTCTAGACAAAAATTTGAGTATGCAATCTCATGTCCAGGAAAAATGTATTGAGAATGCACTTCTAAATAATTTGCACTTCTGGATTATTATAGTTTAAATCATTTCCAGAGCACTGGGTGAGTGACCCTTTCACATGATGTTACATGTTCTTATGGTTCTGTAAATTCTGCAAAACTGCAATTTAGGGGGCTTAAGATTCTACTTAATTCTTTCATCTACTGGGTCTATGTGAGCATGGACTGTACATCTCAGTTTAACACTTAGCCCTACAACTCAATTTGTTTTCTCTTCCTAAGGAGAGTTTTGTTTTGTTTTTGACATTAGCTCAAATATCAAGGAACTTCTCCAAGTAACTACTTCACTAATCCTTAACCTTTGTGAGAAACTTAGGAAGCTTTAAGTGAATCAATGAACAATTAACATCTGTGGGTTCCTACTGAATCTGTTATTTAAATCATCTAGTTATAACCAGGAATATGCAATGGGCTTTCATAAAGAATAAGCTGGTGTTTTAAATAAAAATAGATTCTCATGGAGAGAAGATCCACAGAGTATTCTCATTTGTCCCTTACAATTCTTGAGACATTTTTCAATCTGAGTGATTGTGAGACTTGTAGGAACACTAATTCCCAAAGAAAATCCTCCTTATAAGAAATGATTCCTCTTTGGGTACCATTATTTCATGGGCTTTTAATCATATATTCTTTCATCATTGGATTTTGTGATCTTGTGCATTTTATTCATCATTCTGTACTTTAACTCCCAACAAAAATAGTAGATAAAACAAAGATCAGCCCTAAAGTAATGAATGGCAAGACTTTGAAGAGTTGAGCTACCTGTCTTTAAAGCTAAAGGACATACCTGGGAGGAACTGGCACCTACCCTTTATTCCAACTCTTGATGTGGAAACAAATGTTGCCAAACTCTCCACACTTCTTTTTGGAACAGTAGAAATGACAAACATTTATTTAAATTTGACTATACTAAAATTTTATTATACACCATCTCATTTAAGCATCTTAATAGTTCCATAAATAATTGTTCTTCACTGTCTCCATTACACAGATAAAGAAACAGATCAAATGAAGCACAAAAACATATCATTTGTACCAAATGGCTTTGTGTTAAATCTCTTTCTTACCCATGGACTCTTAGTTTCAGAACTTCCCGGGGTAGGTTAGGGAATTTCATCCTCTTCTCTCAAATGACTCATTCAGGGATTACAATTGAATAATCTGACATTATTACACTACAAACTACAGAAGGTGGAGTGGGGTTGGAATTAGAAGCTTAAAACAATACCAATTTTTCTATTGGTCAGAAGTCCAGTGATCCATGGTTGCATTCTCTGATCAGAGTATTACAAAGCAAATACAACAACGTTGACTAGGATAAGTTTTTATTTTGTTTATCACTGGAAAAAATATAACTATGTAATCATTTTTGTCACTGTATAATCCAATCCCTTCCTGTAATTTCCTTGAGGGCTGTCAAATAAGTTCTCATAGATTTTAGAGGCATCCTACATTCGTTGTCACATGACCCCTTTTATTTTTAAGTAAGCAACATGGTATTGATTTATTCTCATATTTCAAATCTTTGACATTTGCATCTCTGAACTCAAAACCTAGATATAAAAGTTTCTTGTGTATGAGATCTGCAACCTCACTGTATTAAGAAAAACTGATTTGGAATCTTGACTATATCTGTAAAATACCTTCAGAGGAGATATGAGTGCTTGACAGAACAACTGGGAAAAAATATGTGGAAATCAAGGACTGGAAAAAAATTTTAAGCTTTTAAAAGTCTGCCTAAGACTTCCAGAGAAGCTAAGTTAGGCCAGTCAGATTATTCTGAAGAAATAAGTGTTCTCCCTTCTCTGTGCACACTAACTGTATACCAAATTTTGCCAATACCAATGAAATGGAGAGTACATGCATGTAAATTAAGGTGCAATAGAGAAAAGAAAATGTGAAAGGCAGAGAAAAGTTGCTAGTAACATTGAATATTTGGATAAAGCTATCTGCTAGTTTGAGTTGGTTTCTATTTCTTAAAACAAGTTCTGACCAATACAACTAAATATTTATCATAGCAAAACCCAAACTTTTAACTATGAAACTATGTTTTTTTGCTTTTGTGTTAGAGGCACAGTACAAAAATGTGTAAATTCTGAGATCAGTAAGATCAGTTGGGGAATGGGTAAATAAAAGTGTAGAAATATTGTGGTGATTTTTCCTGTTTTTAATCAGATTAAAATAGATGTAAATATTTAAAATGTTCTGTGAAAGCCTCAAGGAAATCATGAAGAAAATATCTATAGAAGATATATAAAATGAAACAAATCAAAAGATATCATTCCAAAAATCAAAATAGGGCTGGAGTGATAGCATAGTGGGTAGGGCGTTTGCCTTGCACGCGGTCGACCCAAAATCAATTCCCAGCATCCCATATGGTCCCCTGAGCACCGCCAGGAGTAATTCCTGAGTGCATGAGCCAGGAGTTACCCCTGTGCATCGCCGGGTGTGACCCAAGAAGCAAAAAAAACCAACAACAATAGAGCATGGACAAAGTAATAAATGCTACTATAAAACAAACTATCAAGTATAAGTTCTTCAGCATCAGTAATTTACTTTAAGGGATAGAGAGATAGTACAGCAGGTAAGGCCCTTCCTTGCCTTGCATGTGGCCAAACCAAGTTCTATTCTTGATCCTGCATGTGGTTCCCTAAGCCCCTCCAGGAGTGACCCCTAAACACAGAGACAGAAATAAATGCTGAGAACTATCAAGTGTGGTCCACCCAACACCACAAACATTTATTTTTAGCATAAATGAATTAAACTCCTAAATCCCAGAGAACATAGAGTGAACAAAGATGGCCACCGCCATCTTATAAGGACCACTAAAGAGAGGTACGAGCTTGCAATGATGCAATTTCTGGCAGAAATTTCCCTGGACTTAGTTATTAAAATACTAAAATACAGAAATCCAAAACCTCATGGCTGCGATGACCTCATATCTCTTCAATCTCAGCAATGGAAAACAAATTATCAAATGCTTCCTTTTCAGCAGGTCTGATTTTGGGAAGGGGAAACTCCAAACGATAATAGTGAGTTTTTTTGTGGAAATATTGAATGTAATCAAAGTAAAGTGAAAATTATCAGCTACACAGGCGGGGGAGGGGAGTGGGAGGGGAGGTATACTGGGGTTCTTGGTGGTGGGATATGTGCACTGGTGAAGGAATGGGTGTTCGACTATTGTATAACTGAGACTTAAACCTGAATGCTTTGTAACTTTCCACATGGTGATTCAATAAAAAAATTTTTTTAAATAAATAAAAATTTAAAAATAGACTGGAGCAATAGCACAGCGGGTAGGACATTTGCCTTGGACATGGCTGAACCGGGTTTGATTTCTCCATCTTTTTCAGAGAGCCTGGCAAGCTACCGAGAGTATCCTGCCTGCAACGGCAGAACCTGGCAAGCTACCCATGGCATATTCGATATGCCAAAAACAGTAACAACAAGTCTCACAATAGAGACGTTACTGGTACCCGTTTGAGCAAATCGATGAACAATGGGACAACAGTGCTACAGTGCTATTTTAAAAATATCTAGTATTTGTAACTTGAATATCACTTAAGCTGCTAATGTAGATATTAGATAATTTGCTTTATAACTGGATAGTGTATACTTATTAATGAACAGAGTAATTATAAATACATATTCTCTTCATATTTTATCTTTTCAAATTTATATTAAGAATATAGTGAATAAGGACCTGAGAGATAGTACTGTAGATAGGACTCTTGCCTTGCACATGATTATCTAGGGTTCAATACCCAGCACCCCATCTGTTCCCCTGAACTCCTCTAGGAGTGATCCCTAAGCTCAGAGCCAGACTAAATTGACTACCAAAATATAAAATAAGATAAAATAAAATAAAATAACAGACCTTGAAAGTGTCTATAGATCTGAGGAAGGAATAAAAGTAGACCTAGAGACTGTGGTAGAGAGATGCTTGGTCTCTAATGTCATAGAAACTTTAAATTCCTGAGACAGTAATATTAACACTGTTCTAATAAAAATTCCAAAATGAATGATAGGTAAAAAATACCCATAAGAACAAAGTTAGTCTGGGGCTTGGGATGTGGCCCAGTAGTAGAGCTCATGCTGCATATATGAAGTCATGGTGATCTTCCATATCAGAAAATAAAGTAATAATAATGAAGCAAGATAAGTGTAAATGGTGCTGTTGTATTGATTTAAGGAAGCATATAAATCAATGGAATTAAATATAAAGTCAAAAATATCACTGGTGAAGATATTGATGTTGGAAAAATGTATGCTTAAAACTCAATCATAAATTTCTTTGTAACTTTTTAAATTCACTATGATTTAGTTAAAAAAGACAGAGACCCTTGGGGCTGGAGCGATAGCACAGCGGGTAGGGCGTTTGCCTTGCACGCGGCCGACCCGGGTTCGATTCCCAGCATCCCATATGGTCCCCTGAGCACCGCCAGGGATAATTCCTGAGAGCAGAGCAAAAAAAAAAAAAAGGATATGAATACGCCATGGGGAGCTTTCAAGGAAATCTATTCCCGTGTGGGCAATAGATTCTTGGTAGCTTGTCAGGTTCTCCAAGAGGGAGAATAAGGCTATTAGATTTGGCTTTGCAGCCATGCGCTTCCGGGAGCTTGGTCTTATAGTCTCTGGATGTTGGCCGTTGGTGGGATTACATAGCACTGGGGGCAGTTTGTGGGTGTGGCTGCCAAGCTACTGGAAAATGGGGCATCTGGGTGGAGAAGGCCCAGTCCCAATCCCAATTGCCCTATTCCTAACTTTAAATATAGCTAAACCGGCCATCTTGCCACAATCAACAGAGAAGCGGCCAGGCGTTCTGGTGAGCAACGCGGCCCGGAAAATGCTCCGGACCCGAATTGGGGCCAACAACACTGGGGAGCCGGAAGGAGGAGGTGCAGCCACAACACTTTCTCCAGATGGAGCTCTGGCGACACTGAACAGCAACTAACACGGCTCCGGGATTCGGGACTGGGACACATCCGAGCCATGCAGCCTTTTCTAAAACTTGAAAACATACAATCTTTTAATGGAAAACTAATTATCAAATGCTTCCTTAATAGGGTTATTTTGTTTAGGGGTATAACTCCCACAACAATAGTGAGTTTTGTGTTGAAATGTGGAATATAATCAAGGTGAAGAGAAAATGAAGTGAAATTCATCAGTTATACAGTTGGGGTGGGGGGCGGGGGATATACCGGGGATTTTGGTGGTGGAATATGGGCACTGGTGAAGGGATGGGGTTTGAATACGGTATAACTGAGACATAAACCTGAGAACTTTGTAACTTTCCACATGGTGATAAAATAAAATTTTTAAAAAAAGAAAAAATAAATAAATATAGCTAAACCTATACCTTATCCCTAACACAAATCCAAACCCTAACACTAATACTAAATATAATCTTAATTCAAACCCTAAGATTTGTTCTTTACCTTAGCACAGGCCGAAATCTACCAATTACTCTAAATTGAAAATATGGTCCTATACTTAACTTTCATTTTCAACTTTGAACATAGCCAAACAAAATCTTAACCTTATCATCAAACTTAATCTGGATATTAAACCTAACTTTAACATTAATTTTTCCTATATCAACATTAATACATTGTGTTTTAACCTCACGTTTAGTGTAAATTAAACAATCACCCTATATGTATCTTTCATTTTAAATAGTCAAACCTATTACCTAAATCAAAGATGAACCATAATTCTAATACTTATATTCTCCATAACACAAACACTATCCATGTACTAACCTATCCCTAACCTAGGCCAAAACCTACCTAAATTAACCTAATTTCATCCTATACCTAACGGTTACTTTAAAGTTTTTAAACAACATAAACAATTTTAAATCTTAATCCTAAAAAAAACAAACAGTAAACCTGCACAAATTCTATTCCTAGTCTTAATAACTATACTAACCCATAACTTAGCAGGGCCTACACCTACACTTTAACAGAAATTTAACAATCACCCTATACTTAACTTGCCATTATAACTTTGAACATAGCAAAATTTAACACCTAACTCCACAAAAACTCTAACCTGGCCCTAATTCTAACCCTAAACTATACCAAAATTGACCTTAGCCAATGCAAAACTACCAAACAGGCTAAATATAATAATCGCCCTATGCTTAAAATTTATTTAATTTATGAAAACAGTAAAGGTAACACCTAACCCTTATACAAACATAACCCTAACCTTAGCCCTAGACTTAATGGTACCCCTAACCTTGTGCAAACCTTGACCCAAGCCTATCCCTTAACTTACTAATTAGACAAAATTTTAAAAATCACCCAATCCTTTCAATGTCTTTGTAGCTTTGAAGTTTTAACTCACCAAACTCACTTTAACCCTATTTCTAATAATAACCCTCACTACATTAAACCTGACACTAGCAGTTGCCCCAATCTACCAATTAAACTGAATGTAATCATCACCTTATACTTAACTCCCATTTATAAATAGGAACACAGAAAAGTCTAGTATCTAAACACTTCTCAAGCCTCATCCTGACTCTAGTCTTTACCCTATTCCTAATGCTAACCCTAACTCTGACATAGGCCTTACTCTATTAGAAAAAATTCACTATTGCCCAGTACTAAACTTGCCTTTGTAAGTTTGAAAATAGCACTGTAGCACTGTAGCACTGTTGTCCCATTGTTCAGTAATGTATCCTTTGTGAGATGCCAAAAATAGTAACAACACTTGTTGGCAAATCAAATACACCATGGGTAGCTTGCTAGAGCCTGGAAAGCAAGTTTGAAAATAGCAAAAGTATTTTCCATACACAAACTCTAAGCATAAACTTCACTGAGATTCCTACTCTTAACCCAACCTTCACTAAACCCGACTTTAGCTAATGCCCCAAACTACCAATTAGACCAAATGGAACGATAACCCATACTTCACTTCCACAGAAACACAGAGAATCTAGCACTAAACCCTTCACAAACCTGACCCTAACCATAAGCTTAACCCAATTTTTAATGCTAAAACTAAACTTATACTAACCCTGATGAATCCTAGGCCTTACCTTACCAATTAGGCAAAAAAATTCACAATTCCCAATACTTAACTTGCCTTTGTAAGTTTGAAAATAACAAAATTAACCACCTAACCTTTATACGAATTTTTACAATAACCCTAGCCTTAATCTTAAAACACCAACCTATGATAAGTTTAACATTACCATTGCATAGATAGAAATCAGAATAATTGTAACAATAGCCCTAGGCTTAACTTACATTTTTCACTACAAAAACAGTAAATATAAATATAATACATTTATTTATTTATTATATTATATTTATATTCATTAATTAATTATAATATAATATAAATAATAATTAATAAATTTTAATTAAAATAAAATCAAACCCTAACCCTAGTCCAAAACCTAATGCTGATTCATTGCTTATAGAAATCCTAACTTATCCAAGGCCATACCTGGTCAATTAGGAAAAAATTCCATAGCATACAGTATTAACTTTGTAAATTTGACAATAGCAAAATTAACCACCTAACCACTAAACAAATTCTAATCTGAATCTTAGCCCTATTCCCAACCCTAAACTCCACTAACGCTGACACTTGCTGATGCCCTAAACTACAAATTAGACTAACTGAAAAAAATCACACCATGTGAGTTTAGAGTGTGGATGCACAATGTGTTCAGTGGCTGAGAACTGCCTCTCAACATCAGAAATTTTGACTTAGTAACTAACATGCCTCTGCAGCAGAGGAATAGAGATGGGGGATTCATGAAGAGGTGGTAAAAATGGCCCCTTCAATGCAGCAAAGATGTTAGCATACTTTTAGAAAATCTGAAGGGGTTTGAGGTATAGGACTGCACATAGGTGTGATTCGTAGGAGCCTCATGCATGAAGGTACCGGCAGAGGAACCCAGGTGTGTATACCCCGGGGCTGAGACCTCCAAGCCTGCCTGGATCGGGACTGGGCCTCTTCCACCCAGATTTCTCACTTTCCAGTTGCTAGGCAGTCACACCCAGGGACTGTCCCCATCGACCAACATCCAGAGACTTAAAACCAAGCTCCCGGAAGCAACATCTTATAGCTTACTTCTCCCTCTGGGAGAACCTGGCTAGCTACCGAGAGTTTCCTGCCCACATGGGAGAGCCTTGCAAACTCCTATGGTGTATTCATATGCCAAAACCAGTAACAATGCTGGGTCTCATTCCCCTGACCCTGAAAGAGCCTCCAACGCGACATCGTTGGGAAGGACTGGTAAAGAGAGGCTTCTAAAATCTCAGGGCTAGGATGAATGGAGACATTCCTGAGACCGCTCGAGAAATTCGACGATCAACGAGATGATGATCATGATCAAAGAGTTTTGGTGGAGGCAATTCTCTTGGAGAGATTAACCCAAGAAGATGCTCTGTCGCCCAGAGACATCTATATTGCTTTTCTCTCTCCCTTTAATTATACATATTAAACTATTAAGCTTATTTCTTATTAATTCTTGCCGTTATTTAGATAAACACAGTAAGAGATACAGATTCCAAAACTTAGTTCTCTGGACTCTGAGGGCAAGGATGCTGGGCCTCTACCATAAATCCCAGACTAGGTCCTCAGGTCGGTTCAGCTTGTGCTTCCCCATGGAGGCTCTGTTCCGTAAATATGAAAAGGATATAGGGAAAATATAAAAGCAAGCGATCACTACCAATAGTCAAGAATCACCAAATGTACTAATCATCAGGGAGATGCAGATCAAAACAACCATGAGATACCACCTCACACCACAGAGACTAGCACACATCCAAAAGAACAAAAGCAACCGCTGTTGGAGAGGATATGGGGAGAAAGGGACCCTTCTACACTGCTGGTGGGAATGCTGACTGGTTCAGCCCCTTTGGAAAACAATATGGACGATTCTCAAAAAATTAGATATTGAGCTCCCATTTGACCCAGCAATACCATTGCTGGGAATATATCTCAGAGAAGCTAAAAAGTATAGTCGAAATGACATCTGCACTTACATGTTCATTGCAGCACTGTTTACAATAGCCAGAATCTGGAAAAAACCCGAGTGCCCTAGAACAGATGACTGGTTGAAGAAAATTTGGTACATCTATACAATGAAATACTATGCAGTTGTTAGAAAAAAGTAGGTCATGAATTTTGTGCATAAGTGGATCGGCATGGAAAGTATCATGCTAAGTGAAATGAGTCAGAAAGAGAAAGACAGACATAGAAAGATTGCACTCATCTGTGAAATATAGAATAACAGAGTAGGAGACTAACACCCAAGAATAGAAGAATAGTAGAAATAAGTACCAGGAGGTTTACTCCATGGCTTGGAAGCTGGCCTCACATTCTGGGGAGAGGGCAACTCAGAGAAGGGATCACCAAGTATAATGCGGTCGGAGGCCATGAGGGGGAAGGGTGATGCGGGCTGAATGTAGACTAGAGACTGAACACAGTAGCCACTCAATACCTCTATTGTGAACCACAACACCAAATTAGAGAGAGAGAACAAAAGGAAATGCCCTGCCACAGTGGCAGGGTGGGGTGGGGGGAGATGGGATTGGGGAGGGTAGGAGGGATGTTGGGTGTACCTGTGGTGGAGAATGGGCACTGGTGAAAAGATGGGTTCTCAAACTTTGTATGGGGGAAACATGAGCACAAAAATGTATAAATCTGTAACTGTACCCTTATGGTGATTCACCAATTAAAAATAAATAAATTAATAAAAAATAAAATAAAATAAAATAAATCACCAGATGTTTTGACTTAGTAACTAACACAAAGGAAAGATTAAAAATTAAGTCAGAGGATTAGGTGTGCTCTTAAAGCACTGTAAGCTTCTATGGTGGGAGAAAAAAAGATAATCCACTGATGAAGCTTAAAAGACTTAGGGTTAATATTAAACAACATATACTTCATTTCTTTTTATAAACAGAAACAGAGAAAAATGAAGCACCTGAACACTTCACAAACCTAATCCTAATTCTTACTCCAATTGCTAACCGTAATCTTATATTTGAGAATAGGTTGAGATCATTTTGGCCCCAAGACCTCTAATCATTCTCTTTACCGGATAAAACTGCATGGGTGGTCGTGTGAGAGCACCAGCTATCCTGAGGGAAACTTCAGAGGGAACCAGCTACCAGATGATTCGATTAGTTTTTCGCCTCTATACCCAGGTCAGATGACTGATTTGCACATCAGAACCTCCACCAGAGTTTCCTCTGGCTTTGCCCTGCCCAGGCATTAGTTCACCATCTTTCGGATCTAAATTAGGACTGGAACGATAGCAGAGCAGGTAGGGCATTTGCATTGCACGAGGTCGACCCAGGTTTAAGTCCTCCATCCCTCTCCTAGAACCCAGCAAGCTACCAAGAGTATCTCACCTGCACAGCAGAGCTTGGCAAGCTACCTGTGGTGTATTTGATATGCCAAAAACAGTAATAACAAGTCTCACAATGGAAACATTACTGATGCCCATTCGAGCAAATCAATGAACAACAGGATGAAAATTCTACAATGCAATCTTATATTAATCTGCTATATTTTAGGCCTTAGACCTATAATTATTTTTTGCTATGTAAACAATAAAAACATCTAACCCTTACACAATATAACCATAACCCTAGCCCAAAACTTATTCCTAATCCTCTCTACTTACACAAACCTTAACATATCCAAAGCCTTATCCTACCAATTAGTCAAAAATTCATAATCGCCCAATATTCAACTTGCCTTTGAAAGTTTGTCACTTGTCACTTGTCATCCCGTTGATCTTCAATTTGCTCAAGCGGACGCCAGTAATGTCTGCATCCATCCCTGTCGTGTGCTAGTATAGCCCAATGGTATCTGCTTGCTCCAGGAATATAAACAACCTCAAACCGTTCATTCAGGGTTTTGACAAAGAAGTCTGACCATCTCATAGGTGGGTGGCCACGAGGCCTTTTGACATCCCGTGGAATCCAGTCAATAACAGCACTAGTCCAGCAGTTGTCTCTGAATTGCATTACGTGTCTGGACCATCTGATTTTCGACTCCTTGGCAAATGAGACAATGTCCCTGATTCTTGATCATTGATGGAGGTCAGAACTCCGGATTCTTTCTTTCACTAGAGTGAAATGTGATGCTCCAAGCACAGATTATTTGATTCCTCTTGGGGAGACCCAAATAGCACTCTCATCCTGTTTTCATAGGGCCCAGGTCTCTGAGGCATATGTTAGTGCAGGAAAAACAGTGGAGTCGAAAAGATGTGCCCTAAACCAGAGGTTCTTCATCCTCTTAACAACTTCTTCGATGCTCTTGAAGGCGTTTCATGCTGTCCTCTTCCTCCTGTGCAGTTCTGGCACCAAGTCGTTCTTCATGTTGAGTTCTCGACCCAGGTACACATAGCTGCTGCAATCAGAGATGTTTGTTCCATTGAGAGCAAATGGAACGTCAGGGACTAGTTCGTTTTTCATGAACATTGTGTTGGTGAGATTCAGCTGCAGTCCAACCTTTCCACACTTCGGTTGAAGTCGGCCAGCATTTGTGCCACTTGACTAATTTTTGGTGTTATTAGAACGATGTCAGCAGCAAAGCAGAGGTGGTGTAGTTGCCGACCATCTATCTTCACTCCATTCCTTCCCATTCCAGTTATCACATGATGTGACAAGGGTGGCACTGAAGAGTTTTGGTGAAATGGTATCACCCTGCTGAACCCCTCTCTTACCCCTCTCTTTACGTTGATGATCACTAGCCCTAATCTTTAAACTAATCCTAACCTACCTTAAGCTTGACAATACCATTGCAGAATACTAGAAATTAGAGCAATGGCAACAATCACCCTATGGTTAACTGCTGTTTTTCACTTTAAGTCCTGGGAAATGTTCAAGGTACCAAAAGCTCAAGCTGCATTTCTAAATTCCATTTAAGAGTAAGACATTTAGAGAATGCTCAGGAATATGATCACTATGAGGGACATCAGTCTAAGTAGCTCAGAACCATATTTGATTACAAGATAAATCATACAATTATACCTGGACAACGATTACTCTATTGTACCAAAGGATTATAAAATTATAAAATTCAACAGTAAAGTATCCATTTATTGTTTTTTAGAAAGTAATAAAAGTTGAAATATATTACTGTAGCATAACAAAGTAGCCTTTTGAAAAAAAGGTTGTTTTTTTTTACAGTGTACTAGATTTTTTTACAGTGTACTAGATTCCCAAGAGAATCATTTGAAAATTTAAAAACAAAAGTTACAAGGTGTATCTATTGGCTCAGAGACTAAATTCCACTTATATACAATAACTCAACTCTTTCAGATATGGATGGAATTTTTATTTATTCTGAAGACCAGGTAAAGGTTTTTAATTTCTGTCAAACAGTATATCTCTCAAGAGGCTTTTCCTAGAATAGTACTGTCCTGTGGATTAATAAGAATTATACAATAAAAGAATATAAGAAGATCCTAATAAATTTGTGTAATACTGGGAATGCTATATCATCTGCTACTCTTTTCTAATTAATGTTAGTGTGTTAAAGACCCTGAAGTCTTTCAATAAGGAAGTTGCTTCACAATATCTACTGAAGTGATTCCCAGAATTCCAAGGAATACCTTATAAGATCCCTGGGAAAAAAATAATCATCTTAATGCATTATATATCAAATCTGTTCAAGCACCATAGGAGTCAGCAGCTTAGAGCTAAATTCTCAAAGTTGTGATTTACCACAATAAAGTCAATCAGATTAGCACCATCAACCTCTGTCCAAGGTCGGTCAAAAGAATGAGACAAATACACAAGGACTGTCTAGATTTTAGGATCACCTGAGTAACTCTTAACAAGTTCACAAACTGGTCATTTATTCAGTATAGTATAATTCCCCTACCCTGGTTCCCAAAATGTGAGCCATTATTTAAGTTTGTATATACATTCAGGAGTTTGTAGACACAACAAAATTAAGATAAAAGGAAGGTATATTTCACATAGTCAGCAAGCACCATTAAATTATAAAGTCATGACAATTTACTATTTTATTCTTGCCTGGACAATTGTTTGATGCCCTCTTTAGCTAAAAAAGACCCTAGATTGTTTTATTCTATTCTTTCCCATGTGCATGTTTTCTGCCCTCATATCTAAACTGGTAACTAATTTGTCTTACCCAGAGAAGGATTACCAGAGTTTTGCTATATATATGATTTTCATACTCAAAATTCATGTATGTGATCAAAGATATACAAGTCTGGAGAGATTCTATTTGGAGCAAATGTGATCCATATACTAAAAGGCATAGAATAGTCAATAGAAACATTTCTAAATTATTTCTGAGGCACTGCAATAAGAATTGAGTGATATCATCTAAAAATGTCATTTAAGTGTGACCTAAGGCTAGTATCTTGGTTTTTTCTACTAAAACGACCAGTGTAAGATTACATAGCTTTTGGAAAAGAGTTAAGAATAATGTCTCTAAGGCATCTAAGAAAGGGACTAAGATCCCCGGGGAATTCTGGACTACATGGGAGATTGTTAATTCTATTCTCCTATTTTTGAATAGTGCAATTGATGTGGAGAACATTTGGAATAATACGGCCTCAGCTCCTCCCACACCTAAGTCTCGAAAGGGTTTTCATAGGAAAAATACTTCTGAGGCTGGTGAATATAGCTCTACTTCCAGTGCATTAGATGGAAGTGATGTGGGTTATGAGTCTGCTGCCACTTACTCAGATTCTGAGTCCGAGAGTGACTCAGCCAAGTGGCCTCCAGGCCGCTCGGGACATGCTCCCAATCGCCCAGTCCAGGCAGAGAAGAAGCAGCAACCATCTTGTCACAGGTTAAGGATGAATTCTCTCAGTCATTTCAAACAGGCCTGTGTCTCGTACGGGCCTACATCTCCATACTGTAGGGAGTATCTTGCAAACTGGAGTAAAAAGGCCTACTGGGTACCTCAAGATTTTCACATGGTTGCTAAGACATGCTTAAGCCGTTCTCAGTAATTGGAATGGAGAATGTGGCTCTATAATGAGGCCAAGGCAAAGCTTCAAGGCCTAGGCCTATCCCTAGCAGGGTCCTAGTCTCGTCATTACTTTAAGATCATGATAGCACTTGTCCATGATCAGACTCTTAACTTATAGTTAAGAATGAGGCACTTTGGCCAGGCCCATCTCGATGCCAGGGTAGCACATGACTTACGGCTTGCCCTGGGTCCGTCTCGTCCCCCGTTGGGACCCTGCCTTTTAGAGGGCTAGGAACTGAGGGCAACCAAGGCTACAGTCAAGAAAGTAGATGCCTGGGAATTAATAATATTCAAAGCCAATTAAATCCCAATTGCAAAGGCATATTAATAAATGTCTTTCTTTGTCCATACAAAAAGGACTTGCTCTGAATAAGCTATGCAAAGGACTCAAGGAGAAGAGAAAGACATTACTTACAAGTCAACAGAACACTAAGAAAGAGGCTACAAATAAACACAGAGTAATGGGAGCACTGTGACGGGAGTAACCCAATAAACCTAAACTACCTGAAGCTATGTAATCCTACAGACCAGTGTTATTTAAACTGGTCCATCTGATAGTAAGCAACAATATATGTAATGTAATATATACATATCATACATGCTACAGATAGATGGGAAGATAGATAAATTGATAGGTAGATAAATAAATACGGGACATCAGGGACCAATTGCAAGACCATCCCTGCCCCTGGAAGCAAAAATAGTTGCAGCACTTGTACTAAACTCTTGACAAATATTTAAATATAATTAGCTTTTTGGAAGTGAAGTGGAGATCTAGAAAGGTGGAGTGAGTTGGCCAGGAAACACCAGCTCATTATAAACAGACCTGGACTCACTAGATGTGCTCAGGTATCTCTCATCTGCTACCTGCATGCATCACTCACCAAATGAAGTAGAGGGCATGTGAGTGGTAGGTGGATGCTGACTGTGAACTACCTTGCAATGCACACACACACACACACACACACACACACACACACACTTTCTTTTTATATAACTTGTAATTTTATTTATATAGTATTCTAAGAGGCTGAAACGATAGCACAGCGGGTAGGGTGTTTGCCTTGCACTCAGCCAACCTGGGTTCAATTCCTCCATCCCTCTCTGAGAGCCCGGCAAGCTACTGAGAGTATCCCACTTGCACAGCAGAGCCTGGCAAGCTACCCTGGCATATTTGATATGCCAAAAACAGTAACAACAGGTCTCACAATGGAGACATTACTGGTGCCTGCTCGAGCAAATCGATGAACAACAGGACGACTGGGCTACGACAGGGCTACAGTATCTTAATTAGCTTTTTAATAAAATCTTTGAAAATCACTACTTAATTATTTGGCTATATTATGTTTTTCCTAAAACACTTGTTACAAATATTTTTGGGGGTGTCTTGGGGACTTTAGTTAAGTAACTATTTATGGTCTACATCAAGACCATAAATATCAACACCAACACAAACACATTGTTTTAGCTATAATAAAAACTATATGTAATACATATATACACACACATATACATTTATATTAGTGTGGCTACCTATACAACAATCTTGTACCTTTTCCTTGATGTACCTTTTCCTCATATAGTCACATTTTATTAACTATGCATTTAGATTTAGGTTTTCTTAGCTCAAAATGATTTTCACATGATTAAGCAAATCCATTTATAAGTTATCATTTCCCTAACACTGGATAGCATTTAACCAACCCAAAGGATGATGTCATTAACATGGGAAAATATCCTCCTGTCATTTTGATGTGACAAAGAGGACAGAAAACTCTATAAGTCAAGACAAAATAACAAGCAAAGCAAAACTAAAGTCCAGACACTCTTCTTATGAAAAGGATGACCACTTTTTCCTGTGGGCAGTGATAATTCGCCTCCCTGAGAAAGTGAGGCTCATCTTCTTGGTCTTTATGTCTGGAGTTACTTACAGCCTACATTGCAAGAGACAATTGGAATAGAGGAGAGGTGGCACAGAGAAATACTGAGATCTTAAAGTAGGAATTTATCCCTGTCCATTTAGCCCTACTGGGGTCACTGAGCTGGGGGCTCCTGACAAAAGGACTCCATCTTTATTTCTCTCCTAGCCTGTCAGCAGAAAGGAAACTCCTCTTCAGTTTTCTAAAGGTTAGGTATAATCCATTAACAAATAAAGCCCATCAATGGTTCAGTTTCCAGACTCACTATCCTACCCAATCATGATTGTACCCTATAACCGCATGCCAATGGTTTCTGTGACCATAAGTCAGTTAACATTAACTAGTTTATTTTGGTTCAGCAATTTGCTTCGCTGATCACAGTTCCTGCAGCCCCTCACCCTTGTATCCATTGTCAGTCTGGGATGTGATTTTGCCTATATAAACTCACCCCTGACTGTACGTGGGGCTGCAGATTCTTTGGGACACTAGTCTGCTGTTCTCATTGGCTTTTGATAGACTCCTAATTTGACCTCCTCCGAATGGTGCTCATTTATCTTTCTCAAAACTCCCTTACAATAACACTGGGTAAAATAGAAAAAAAAAGACTTAATCCTGGATTTCTAGGAAAAACGGTGACTAATACAAAATAGGAACATAAGGGAATATGGCAAGAACCCAGCTGATCTCAAGATGCTTCTATTAAATTTTGAGGGATAAAGATTAATGAAGAAAGTGGAGGTATGTTGCCGCCAGCAGGTCAACCTGTACCTGCAAGGCAAGTGCATCAGCAGCCTGATGGTGTCTTCAGACTTCCAGATACCCCAAAATTGCTACTGTGCCTTTGGCCAGACCCCAACAACTTGGGGCCAAGTTTACCAAGAAATTAAACGGCCAAAAATTAGGTATGTGGGAGCCACACCCACAAACCACTTCCAGCTCAGTTATATAAACTCACTTATTGTCCTTATTTCAGAGATCCATAAATCTCGAAAGAGATCAAAAGACACAGTTAGGGCCTATAGCTCGGAGGTAGATGGAAACCTGTGACTAGACCTCCGCCCCCCAAGCCCCCAATTTTCCAGTAGCTTGGCAGTCACACCCACATACTGCCCCCAGCACCATGCAAGCTCATCAACGGCCAAGACCCAGAGACTATAAACTAAAGCTCCTAGAAGAGAGAACCGCAGAATGCTCTAACCCCATGCCAGGCTGTCTTCACCGGGGCACCTTGAAGGGGGGCAGGTTGAGTCCCCCTCCCCACCCCAAACAGAACCCTGGCAGCCAAAAACCTCCAGAACCCAACAGTCACCATGTGCAAGGTGACATGTGCAAGCTTGAGCGACCTCTCCCAAGAGGGGATGAGCCTCACCCAAGACGGGATGATCCTCACTGGAGAGTGGACCAGCAGGAAAACCCAGGTATGTGAGAACTCCTGATTGAGATCTCCAAGCCCGCTTGGATCGGGAGTGAGCCTCCTCCCCCCAGGACCCCAGTTTTCCAGTAGCTTGACAGTCACACCCACAAATCCCCCAGCACCATGTAATCTCATCAATGGCCAAGACCTAAAGACTGAAAACTAAAGCTCCTGGAAAAGAATGACACAGAATTTCCTGGACATTATATTCTATTCATAACAAGCAATATGAAACAAATTGTCTAGCATTACCTTTTTGGCAAGTTTGAGTGGTGATAATTTGGTGTCAAAATATTGAATGTAACCAAAGTAGAGAAAGAGTATGGGGGAAATTGTCTGCCACACAGGTGGGGAAAGGTTTGGAATGGGGGCGGGAAGGGGGAATACTGAGGATTTTGGTGGTGGAAAATGTGCACTCGTGAAGGGATGGGTGTTTGATGATTGTATGACTGAAATGCAAACATGAAAGTTTTGTAACTGTACCTCATGGTAAATTAAACAAAAAAAGGGGGAGTGCAGGGAAATAATAATAAAATTAAATTAACATTCTGAATAAAAAAAGAAAAAGTAATGTGGAGTTCATGCCCAATTCAATCAGCTTCATCAATGGTTGAATAAATAGCAGTACTCCTACGTTATTAAAAAAAGAAAGAGGGGCCGGAGTGATAGCACAGCGGGTAGGGCGTTTGCCTTGCACGCGCCTGACCCGGGTTCGATCCCTGGCATCCCATATGGTGCCCCAAGCACTGCCAGGAGTAATTCCTGAGTGCAAAGCCAGGAGTAACCCCTGAGCATCGCTGGGTGTGACCCAAACAGCTAAAACAAACAAACAAACAAAAAATAAAAAAGAAAGAAAGAAAAAGTATATTCCAAGACAGAGCAAACATCAAGAGCTCAGATCTCTCAAAAATTAAAAACAAACAAACAAACCAGTAATCTGAGGTGCTTACTGAAGCACCATGAATATCAACTGTGACTCAATATAGCACCAATATGAACTAATAAAATATGTAAGATCAGTTATAATTCTATAAAGTCGACTATATAGTTTATTTTTGCTATATTGTATATATATATATATATATATGCAACTAGACAAAAGGCTCTTCTGTTAGTTTTATTGTTTTTAACTCAGTTAACTTTACTGTCTGGTAGTGACATATCCTGCTTTATTGTTTTTCACAGAAGCGATGTTTTTTCACAAATTGAAAGTCTGAAGCAACATTGCATTGAGCAAATCAGTACCATTTTTCCATTAGCATCTATAATCATTTTGTGTCTCTGTCACATGTTAGTAATTAGAACACTTTTTATGTCTCTGTCACATGTTGGTAATTATAACATTTCAACTTTCCATTATTTATTTTTAGTTATGACAATTTGTTATTAGTCAGTTCAATGCTATTATTCAAAATACTTTGAGGACCCACAACCCATGCAAAAATAAGACAGCAACTTAGAAAATCTATGTGTTCATCTATTTGTCCACTGATGAGTCATTTCCCAGCTTTACTCCTTTCCTTTTCCTTGGTTCTCTCTATTCCTTGAGACAATACAGTTTTAAAAATAGGCCAATTTGGGGCTGGAACGATAGCATAGCTGGTAGGGCATTTGCCTTGCACGCAGCCGACTCAGGTTCAATTCCCAGCATCCCATCTGGTCCCCTGAGCATCGCCAGGAGTAATTCCTGTGTGCATGAACCAGGAGTAAAGTAACCTCTGTGCATCACCGGGTGTGACCCAAAAAGCAAAAAAAAAAAAAAGGCCAATTAGTAGCCTCACAAGGTCTCCAAGTTCTCAAGTAAAAGGAATATATGCATAGCTCTCACTTTAAGTCAAAAGACAGACGTGTGGGCCAACTTAATGTTGAAGTGAAGAAAAATTAATGTCCAGATAGAAGAATAATGTATGGATAAAACAAACTATATTATGTCAAAACCTAATTCAGAGCAATTCCTTGAGTCTCCTCAATTCTATAAAGGGTGAGAGAAGTGAGAAAACAATACAAAAAAATGTTGGATGCAAACTGGCATTGGTTTAATAGGTTTAAGAAAAGTCATTTCCATGACATAAATGGGCAAGGTGAATATAGTACTGACAAAGAAACTACAAGGAGTTATTATACTAAAGCAAAACTTTTCAACGTATATCAAATAGTTTTGTATTGGGAGAAGGTATCACTTGTAAATTCCTAATTAGAGAGGAGAAGAAAACAAGTAACAACTAACTTTAAAACTGACTCCTTTACAAGGAGTTATTTACCATTCTGAAAAATCTCAGAACCTTTGATAATTGTTCTAGAACTATCTTGTAACTGCTCTAAAAACAGAACAACAAGGCCTGGATGACATCACATATTTTATGACATGATTTACTTAATATTTGAAGTTCACTGTTGAGAGACCTGCTGCTCAGAAAAGTAAGGTTCCTTTTAAAATCTGCTCTTTGAGAATAAACCCAGAGTTGGATGGAAATATACAAAGAGCTTAATATGTTGCTTTCATTCCTAATTAAATTCCACCAATTCTATAACTCACAAATCAATGAGTTGTCTTATTAAAAGATAAAATTCATTATGGCAAACTTACTGGCATAGATAAGTGGTTCCTCTTATAGATCTGAACAACGTCATTTAAAACCTCCACTGTAACGGGCCTACACCAGCCTACATTCCATTAGGAGCTTTCACTATTCACTGGAGAAGACCAAAGAATCAACCTTAGAAGCAGATTTGGTAGAGGATGATTCCAACCCCCATGGACATCTTCAAAAAGCTCAAGGCTTTTTGTGGTGGAAATTCAGCAGATGTGATTGTTTTTAATATTGAGTTCTGTTTCTTCTTGGCACTTGTATTACATTTAGAGTATTTCATTATCTTATTTTTAGTTATCTTGATTCAAATAACCCATAATTTTATCTATATTTTATTTAAAAAACATTTACATATCTACTGCTTTGTTCATTTACTTTTCAGTTGTGTAATATTCTAACAAAGTAACCAAGTTTTATTAAAGACTACATTTTCAATTTTAAGAGTCTTATATGGTCACAGTAATACAATGCATGGCTTACTCATTTTTTAATTCTTCTTTTAATCATCTTTAACATTCAACAAATGAATGTAATATCTGAAATTCTTGGACTTATGATGGTGCTTCTAGTTTATCTGCTGAATACAATGTAGAATGAATTATTTCATCAATAAATAGTATCGTGTTATTGTATATTAAGCTCACTTTCAAACTATTTCTGTGGGAAATGTTTATGACCTAGACCAGGAATTTGCTCTTTTACACTCAAATCTGTAAGAGAGCAAGCTTGTGATTATTAAGTTGTTCAAAGGGAGGCTTGATGACTTTCCTTCATAACAACTGATCTTAGTTTTTGAAACTTCCACATGGTGTGTGTTTTGTTCGGGGGTGTTTGGGGAGAGGTCTTGACCACACCCAGCAGTGTCCAGGACTTCTAAGTAGGCTCAGGGATCACTCCTGGCAGATCTCAGGGGACAATATGTGGTGCAGAGGCCATAACTATGATCAGCCACATGCATGGCAAACACTTTAATCCCTGCACTTCCACTACTGCTACAGATTATCTCTTTATGTGAGTGAGTATATTTATTTTCTAGTCATTCTAGTATAAAATACGTTTTCCTTCAATAGTACCACTTTTTTAATTTTTAAATTTTTAATTTTTTTAATTATTTTATTGAATCACCATGTAGAAAGTTACAAAGTTCTCAGGCTTATGTCTCAGTTATACAATGCTCAAACACCCATCCCTTCACCAGTGCCCATATTCCACCACTAAAAACCCCAGTATACCTCCCACCCCCAACCCCCACCCCTACCTGCGTAACTTATAAACTTCACCCCATTTTCTCTTTACCTTGATTACATTCCATATTTTAACACAAAACTCACTATTGTTGTTGGAGTTCCCCCCACAAAATAACAGCCCTACTGACAAGGAAGCATTTGATAATTAGTTTTCCATTGCTGAGAATGAAGAGATATGAAGTTGCGTGGCTGCAGTAGCGGCTGCGCGGTTTAGGATTACTGTATTTTAGTATTTTAGTAATTAAGTCCAGGGAGATTTATGTTAGAAATTGCATCGTTTTCCTTCCTTGGGCAGTATGGGGCAATGGCTTAGTTCACAGTCTAGAGACATGGCTGCAAGCAGTTTCTGGGACAAAGTAGTCTAGCTAGCCTCTGGATCATGGTCAATCAGCAGCAAAGCAGCCGCACCAAAGTGTGGCCGCCCGGGTCGAGTCTCAGAGGAACGTGCGCTGGTATAGGCCCTGGCTCGAGACTGCCCAAGCGTCCTGCTGTTCCAAGTACAAAACTCTCTTTTTTTTTTCTCGTTCTCGTACCACCAAGTTCGTACCTGCTTATAGTCCTCATAATATGGTGGACGCCACGCCGCTTCTCTCTGACAAAAGAAAAAAACTGAGAGAGAAGGGTATTTCCCCTCCTTGGCTGGCGTGGGGCAATGGCTTAGCTCACAGTCTAGAGACGCGGCTGCAAGCAGTTTCTGGGACCAAAAGTAGTCTAGCTGGCCTCCGGATTGTGGTCAATCAGCAGCAAAGCAGCCACACCAAAGTGTGGCCGCCCAGGTCGAGTCTCAGCGGAACACGCGCTGGTATCGGCCCTGGCCTGAGACTGCCCAAGCGTCCTGCTTTTCCAAGTACATAGCTCTCTTTTTATTTTCTCCTTCCCGCACCACCAAGTTCGTACCTGCTTATAGTCCTCATAATATGGAGGATGCTCAATAATACCACTTTTATACATGAGTCTCAGTTCCATTTCTTGAGTCTTACAGGTCCTCTGCCTTGCTATCTGTCCGTCTGTAGTGTTATAATCTAAATGCCTGTTATTATGATTACTGAGTATTGTTTCCAGAGAGAGATAGACATATATATATGTAGAGAGAAAGACACACACAGAGACAGACAGACAGACAGAGACAGAGAGACAGAGACAAAGAAGGAGCTGCTTATATCAGGTACAGTTTTTTTGTTTCCTCCTTAGAAAATTATGTTTCATGTACTCACCTATGTATTTGAAATGGAAGTTTTTAAAAATTGTTCACTCACAAAGTCTAGTTGTTTTGTCATGAAAGAATTTAAAGATTTTTTTTTAATTTTTTAAAATTTTATTGAATCACCATGAGATAGTTACAAGCTTTCATGTTTGGGTTACAATCTCACAATGATCAAACACCCATCCCTCCACCAGTGCACATTCCCCAACACCAATATCCCGGGTATACCCCCACTTTCCCACCCTCCCTCTGCCTCCATGGCAGACAATATTCCCCATACTCTCTCTCTCCTTTGGGGCATTATAGCTTGCAACATAGACACTTAGAGGTCATCATGTTTGGTCCATTATCTACTTTCGGCATACATCTCCCATCCCAACTGGTTCCTCCAGCCATCACTTTCTTAGTGATCCCTTCTCTATTCCATCTACCTTCTCCCCTCTGCTCATGAAGCAGTCTTCCAGCTATGGGTCAATCCCCCTGGCCCTTGTATCTACCTTGAATGTCAGCCTCATGTGATGCTACCCTACACTCCACAAATGAGTGCAGTGCCTCTATGTCTGTCCCTCTCTTTCTGACTCATTACACTTAGCATGATACTCTCCATGTTTATACATTTATAAGCAAATTTCATGACTTCATCTCTCCTAAGAGCTGCATAGTATTCCATTGTGTACATGTACCAAAGTTTCTTTAACCAGTCATCTGTTTTAGGGCACTCGGGTTGTTTCCATATTTTGGCTATTGTTAACAGTGCTGCAATGAATATATAGGTACAGAGGTCATTTCTACTGTGCTCTTTTGCATCCTCGGGATATATTCCCAGAAGTGGTATTGCGGGGTCATATGGAAGCTCAATTTCTAGTTTTTGAAGGACTGTCCATATTGTTTTCCAGAAATGCTGAACCAGTTGGCATTCCCACCAACAGTGAAGGAGCATCCCTTTTTCCCCACATCCACGCCAGCAATGGTTGCTTTTGTTCTTTTGAATGTGTGCCATCTCTGTGGTGTGAGATGATATCTCATTGTTGTTTTGATTTGCATCTCCCAATCCTTGGAAAAAAGAAGCTGGTTGGCGTCACCTTAACCAACTACAAACTCTACTACAAAGCAGTAGTAATTAAAACAGCATCGTATTGGGATAAAAACAGACCTGCAGACCAATGGAACAGAGTTGAATATCCTGTCATAGACCCCCAAATGTATAGCCACTTAATCTTTGACAAAGGAGCAAGAAATGCAAAGTGGAACAAGGAAAGCCTCTTCAATAAATGGTGCTGGGAAAACTGGATAGCTGCCTGCAAATAAATGAACTCTGACCTCTGTCTAATGCCAGGCACAAAAGTCAGATCAAAGTGGATTAAAGACCTCAATATCAGACATGAATCCATAAGGTTCATAGAAGAAAGTGTAGGCAGAATTCTCCATGACATTGAAGCTAAAAGCATCTTTAAGGACGAAACAGCACTGACCGTGCAAGTGGAAACAAACATAAACAAATAGGACTACATCAAACTAAGAAGCTTCTGCACTTCAAAAGAAACAGTGACCAAAATACAGAAAGAGCCCACAGAATGGGAAAGAATATTTACCTAATACCCATCTGATAAGGGATTAATATCCAGGATATACAAGATACTTGTAGAATTGTATAAGAAAAAAACCTCCAATCCCATCAAAAAATGGGGAGAAGAAATAAACAGAAGTTTCCTCAAAAAAGAAATACAAATGGCCAAAAGGCACATGAAAAAATGCTCCACATCATTGGTCATCAGGGAGATGCAAATCAAAACAATGAGATATCATCTCACACCATAAAGATTGTTTTATATAAAATTCCTTCTTGCTATCTGAGAAATGTGTCTCAGTAAGAAATAGGTAATATCTGTGAAATAATAAATTTTCAAGAGGGAATTTACTTACTGAAAAAAATTTGCATGAAAGAAATGTAGAAAACTAGACTTAGCAGGAGAGTGACACCAGTTTAAAAAAAAACAACAATAAAGGTAACTCATTTGACACAGGGTGGGTGGTTCTGGGTGGGTTGGGTGGAGTTCAGTGGGGTAGGGTATTTACTAGGCTGTTTTCTGGGAAACAATTACAATTTTGTATGAAAGATCTACCAGATCACTGTTAAAAAACACAAACAATACCTATGGCTTTAAGAATCAACCCATATTCCCAGTTCCATGGGGAAAAATACAAGGAAAAAAAAACACTAATCATTTTAAAACTGAAAGTTCATTTAAAGAGATTTAAAATAGAGTTTGGAAGCAACTATTGAAGTTTTAAAGGAAATCTAACCCTTTAATACAATTTGACACTGACACTGAACATGGGTTGAGGTTAGTATCCACAAGCATTTCTGATAAGAGTTTCTTCAGCCTGTAGACAAACCTGGAAGTGGGCCACTCACAAGTGGAAACACACACACACACACACACACACACACACACACACATACTTCATACCAGCTTGTGTGCATTTTACAATTATGAATCATTATTCTTTGACAAGTTCCATTTTTCACTACAGAATCCCTGTCTCAGAGCTGTTTCAGCCATAACTTCATCAGAGCACTTGAGTGTACCATTTAAAAAATTGTTTTGTTGTTGCTGAAAGTGAAAGTACAATGCAGAGAGTATTGTGCAAAACAGAAAAGATTAGAAGTACTACTTGGAGACTCTAATACAAACAGCCTTCATTTTTTCTAGCTAAACAGTCTGCGGAAGTATTTAGTCAATAAATATCTTCATGTTATATAACTTTAAATTAGTAGTTGATAATACATTTCTTCTCCTCCGTCCCTCTCAGAGAGCCCGGCAAGCTACTGAGAGTATCCTGCTCACACGGCAGAGCCTGGCATGCTACCAGTGGTGTATTTAGTATGCCCAAAACAGTAACAACAAGTTTCACAATGGAGACATTACTGGTGCCCACTCAAGCAAATCGATGAACAATGGGATGACAGTGCTACAGTGCTAATACATTTCTTCATAGATGAACTAGAAAAAAAAAATTAAAAGTTTTTCATGGGTTCATACATGGGTTGGAAAAGTTTGAGTAAGCAGATCCTCCACATACAAGCTTCTCAAGTACTTTATGTTATAATAGTCAGTTATTCCTGTTACAAATGAAAAATCAGGTCTCTATATAAGCAGCTCTATTTTTTGCCATGTGTATCTGTGTTCAGTCTTCGCTACTATATTTCAAAGCCTGAGTAAAGGACTGGCAAATACTCAGATTTATAGAATGAAACTGCACTGTCAGCTCAGTTCAGCATCTTCTTCTGCTAACAAAATTTGTTTTTGTTTATTTTATCAACTATGTATTCATATCATGTTAATCAGTGTAGCCAGATCAGCTATCATTGCTGCATTTACAGTTGTGATCTTTGAATAATCAATAAGACATTAGTAAATAACCTGGTAAATTTAATTTTTGAAAGTAATATTATATTCTTAAAGTAACAAAATTTTCTGCACATCAATTATGGTACACAGGATTTTGCATTACCAAAGTAGTTTCTGTTATGTATCAGAAGCCAGTTCCCTGGAACCAATTAGTTCTTCTATATTCTAATCCTAATCCTGTGTCACTAAACCACTATACCAAGCAGGTTATTTCCCATCTTTCTACCTTAATCTTTAAAATCAAGCTGCTAGTGGAAACCAAGTGATCTGCAATCAAGTCAAAAGAGTTCAGTAAATGTCATATTGACCTCATAACTAAATTTTCATGAAACATATGCTCAAAATTACCAGGTACTAACTGGGAATTATTTTAAATTGTATGTTTGGTTTAGCAGTTGAATGCAGTCCAATTTTACTCCAAGTCCACTTGGAGTGGACTTGGAAAGAAAATTTATACTAATAACAAAATTAATACCTGTTACACTTGTGGATCCACCAAATCCCGTACCTCCCTATAAACATGTTATATAATTTATTTAGCAAACAAAAGGAGGAAGAGATAGAGGAAATGGAATGGAGGGAAGAGAGAGAAAGAAAAAAAGTAAAGCAAAAGTAAAAGAGATTAAAGAAAAGAAAAGAGAAACAAAAAAGAAAATAAAAAAAGAAAAAATGGAAAAGAAAAGAGAAAAGAAAAGCAAAAGAAAGCAAAAGAAAATAAAAGAAAAAGCAAGAAAAGAAAATGAAAGGAAAGAAAAGAAAAAGAAAGGAAAAGAAAGAAAAGAAAAAAAGGAAAGAAGAAAAAAAGAAGAGAGGGTGGTGGCACAGTGGGAGGAAATGAAGCCCTGGAACTATAGCACAGGGTCTTCCAAATGTCTAACACTGATTTGGTCTCCAGCAGCCACCTGGGCACAGAATATGGACTAGTCCCCAAATCTTGTCGATGTAGCCCAAGCACCAACACCACCATTCCAAAAAAAGAGAAATATTTCAGCTTTTCTCATGGAAAACTACTGTTCCAGTGAACATTAACTTTCCAAAAGCTAATTGGAAGATTTGATCCTTAGATTAGTTATTCCTTTCCTGAATCTGTTTTGTATCCATTCCAATGAACAGAAAGTGGGTAGTTGTTACTGAATGCTGAGAGCGGCCAACAGGAGGGTTCCATCTCTGCCTAGGGATGGGGAGTGGGTGGAGGTGGCCAAGTGATTCATCAGTGTAGCTCCTATTTTTTTCCTACTTTTTCCCTCAAAGTTCTAGCAGATGGATCAATGAAAGGCACAAGACCCTGTCATACTCAATGTATGAATTAATGTCTTCTTCACAGATGTTCATTTTTTCAGCAGCAAATAAAACTGTTGAGAGGGATGATTAGTAAATTAGTTAATCTCTAATGTTTACCATAGAAGGTATCAGAAAAGCTATCACCACTTATTTTATCTTCAAATGTATTTCCCTGCTTTCTTTCTATCTTGCCTCTTTCAGATTCAATGTTAACATTTTCACAGGGAAGTCCAGAAAGTGGAGTGCAAGAGAGGGGTTGATGACTGATGATGGCCGCATGCCTGCATGCAGAGGTGACCTGGCATATAGTATCCTTGTCTAGTTCTAAGAAGAAATTTAGAGCAGCCCTGTGCTTGACACTTATTATTCTCCATGACATTTCTTAATCTGCATGTTATAGATAGAATATCTTTCTTCATGTTGTACCATATGTTTCCTATGTGTTAATTCCTTTAATTCCTTTCTCCATGACTTCATGAATTGGATTCCACACATCGTTGCATGTATATTTTTATTTTTATCTTTATTTTTTTTGCTTGTTGCATCACACCTGGCGATGCACAGGGGTTACTCCTGGCTCTTCACACAGGAATTATTCCTGGCAGTGCTCGGGGAACCATATGGGATACTGGGAATCGAACCCGGGTCGGCCGCGTGCAAGGCAAATGCCCTGCCCACTGTGCTATTGCTCCAGCCCCTGCATATATATTTTTAGATATTTATCTTTAAAGCAAAATTTCTGAAAAATATATGTCGGTTTTAGCAAATCTAGTAGACTTCAATTCAAATATTATCTTATCCTAAAATGAATATCACTGCAATAAATTTTGTTGTACTTTTTAAATGGTTCTTTCTTTCTCTGTACTTTTTTTTATAGTTCCTTCTCTTTGTACTTTTTTATAGTTCTTTCTTTTTTTTTTGGTTTGTTGTCCTTGCACTTTGTTTAACATTGCATCAAAGATTAGATGATCATATATTTGAGGGTGTGTGTAAGGATATTCCACACTGTTCCATTGGTCTGCGGCTCTGCCTTTGTTCCAGTACCATGCTCTTTTAATTATAACTGCTTTATAGTAGACCTTGAGGTTGGAAAAGGTGATGCCTCCCATCTTTTTCCCAAGAATTGCTTTAACTATTCATGGGGGATTGTTGTTCCATATGAATTTCAGAAGTGTTTGATCCATTTCTTTGAAGAATTTCATGGGTATCCTTATAGGGATTGTATTGAATCTGTACAATGCTTTGGGGAGTATTGCCATTTTGACAATGAGTTTTAACAACCTTTTTGGCCATAAAAAATTATAGCTCCTTATAGGGCACCCATGAAATTCTTCAAAGAAATGGATCAAACACTCCTGAAATTCATATGGAACAACAACCCCCCACGAATAGCTGGAGCGATAGTACAGCAGTAGGGTGTTTACCTTGCATGTGTCTGACCCAGGTTCAATTCCTCCGCCCCTCTCAGAGAACCCAACAAGCTACTGAGAGTATCTCACCCACATGGCAGAACCTGGCAAGCTCCCAGTGGCATACTCAACATGCCAAAAACAGTAACAAACAAGTCTCATAATTGAGATGTCACTGGTACCCACTAGAGCAAATCGATGAGCAATGGAATGACAGTGACAGTGACTGTTAAAAAAAAAATGCTTGGGAGCATTGCCATTTTGACAATGTTAATTCTCCCAATCCATGAGCAGAGGATATTTCTATTTTCTTGTGTCCTCTTTTATTTTGTGAAGTAGCATTTTGTAGTTTTCTTTGTACAGGTCCTTTACCTCCTTAGTTAAGCTGATTCCCAGGTACTTGATTTTCTGAGGCATGATTGTGAATGGGATTGATTTTTTTCATGTCGCTTTCCTCTCTCTCATCATTTGTGTATAGGAATGCCATGGACTTTTGGGTATTGATTTTATAGCCTGCAATTTTACTATACAAGTCTATAGTTTCTAGGAGTTCCTTGGTAGAGACTTTAGGGTTCTCTAAATATAGTATCATATCAATTGTGACTAGTGAGAACTTGATTTCTTCCTTTCCTATCTGGATGTCCTTAATATCTTTTTTCTTGCCTAACAGCTATTACAAGCACTTCCAGTACTATATTGAACGGAAGTAGTGAGAGCGGGCATCCTTGTCTTATCCCTGATCTTAGAGGGAAGGCTCTTAGTTTTTCCCCATTGAGGATAATGCTTGCCATAGGCTTGTGGTAGATGTCTTTGACTATATTGAGGAAAGTTCCTTCAAAACCCATTTTGGTGAGAGTTTTCATCATAAACAGGTGCTGGATCTTGTCAAATGCTTTCTCTGCATCTATTGATGTGATCATATGGTTTTTAATCTTTTCTTTTGTTGATATGATGGATTATGTTGATTGATTTCCAAATGTTAAACCATCCTTGCGTCCCTGGGATGAATCCCACTTGGTCACAGTGTATGATCTTTTTGATGAGTTTTTGGATTCTATTTGCTGAAATTTTGTTGAAGATCTTTGCATCTGTGTTCATTAGGGATATTAACCTGTAGTTTTCTTTTATAGTGGTGTCTTTGTTTGCTTTTGTTATTAAGGAGATATATACCTCATAGAAACTGGGAGAGTGTCTGTTTCTCCAATTTCCTGGAAAAGCTTGAGAAGAACTGGCAGTTGGTCCTCTTTAAATGTTTGGTAGAATTCACTAGTGAATCCATCTAGATATGGAATTTTTCTTTTGGGAAGACTTTTGATTACAGTTTCAATTTCCTTGATAGTGATAGGTCTATTCAGGTATTCCAAATCTTCTTGGTTCAGTCTTGGAAGATTATAGGAATCCAGGATTTATCCTTTCTTCTAGGTTCTCTTGTTTTGTGGCATACAGACTTTCAAAGTAGTCTTTGATGATGTTTTGTATTTCTTTGGTTTCTGTTGAGATGTCCCCCTTTTCATTTCTGATTTGATTTATTAGAATTGGACTGGAGAGATAGCACAGACGGTAGGGCGTTTGCCTTTCACATGGCCGACCTGGGTTCCATTCCTCTGTCCCTCTCAGAGAGCCCGGCAAGATACTGAGAGTATCCCGCCCACATGGCAGAGCCTGACAAGCTCCCCATGACATATTCAATATGCCAAAAACAGTAACAACAAGTCTCACAATGGAGACATCACTGGTGCCCGCTTAAGCAAATCGATGAACAATGGGACAACAGGGCTACAGTGCTCTCTCTCTTTCTTTGTGAGTCCTGCGACTAGTTTGTCAATCTTGTTTATTTTCTCAAAGAACCAGATGTTGGTTTCATTGATCTTTCAGATTGGTTTTTTTGGTTTTCATATCATTAATTTCTGCTCTAAGTTTTGTTATTTATTTCCTTCTGCCTGGTTTGGGGTCCTTTTGTTGGTCCTTTTCTAAGATCTTGAGTTTTGAAGTAAAGATATTTATGTAGGCCCGTTCTTCCTTCCTGAGAAGTGCTTGCCTCGCTATAAGTTTTCCCCTTTATACGACTTTAGCTGTGTCCCATAGTTTCTGGTACCTCATGTCTTCATTCTCATTTGTTTCCAGGTATCTTTTGATTTCTTCCTTGATTTCCTTCCTGACTCACTCGTTGTTCAACGTTAAGTTGTTTAATTTTCAAGCGTTTGATTTGATTCTCGATGTCTGTGTGTGATTAACTTCTATCTTCAGTGCATCATGGTCTGAAAAGATAGTTGATACAATTTCTATCTTCTTGATTCTATTGAGGTTCGTGAGGTTTGTGACCCAGCACATGGTCTATTTTGGAAAATGTTCCCTGTGCACTGGGAAAAAATGTGTATTCTTTCTTTTGGAAATGTAAAGCCCTGTATAGATCTATTAGCCCTCTCTCTTCTATTTCTTCCTTCAAAGCTAGTGTTTTCTTGTTGAGTTTTACTCTTGTTGATCTATCTAGAGGCGATAAAGCGGTGTTAAATTCTCCAACTACTATTGTGTTGCTAGCAATTTCCTCCTTAAAAACTGTTAGCAGTTGTTTTAAGTATTTCGTTGGTCCGTCACTAGGTGCATATATGTTTAGAACTATGATTTATTCCTGCTGTACATATCCCTTGATTATTAAAAAATGGCCTTTGCTGTCCCTCTTAATCTTTTTCAACCTAAAATCTATGTTGTTGGATACTAGTATGGCTACCCCAGCTTTTTGGAGGGAATTGCTTGCTTGGAGGATTGTTTTCCATCCTTTGACTTTGAGTCTGTGTTTACTCTGATTGTTCAGATGTGTCTCTAACCTCACCTCAAACCTGGTTCTATCCCAGCACTCACCACAGGTGGGCCACCAAGTACCACCAGGGATCCTGAACATAGAGTCAAAGTCAGCCCTGAGCACTACTGACTGTAAGCCCAAAACTCAATAAAATAAAACAAAACAAATATGCCAATATTTCAACCAACATTTTGTTAGCGAGAGCAGAAAAAACAACCCTCTGTTACTGAATTATATATTTTTTTCTTAATTTGAGGAACCAGCATAAACCACATTGGTTTCATGAATACAAAATTCCAGCATCACAGCCACCACCAGAATATCTGCTTTACTCTACAAATGTCACAAGGCCCCCTCTCATGTATCCCCTGCCTCCGTTCTTGGTAAGCTCAATTCTGTGGGTCAGTTCTCCGGGTCTGTTTTCTTCTAGATGATTTCATTTAGCATGATGCCCTCCAGTTCCACTGATCTAGCAGCAAATTCCATGATTTCATCTTTTCTTACAGTGGAGTACTGTTCAATTGTGTATATATATCACAGTCTCTTTATCCAGTCATCTGTTCTTTAATACATGGGCTGTTTTCAAATCTTGGTTATTGTAAATAGTACTGCATTGAACATAGAAGCTCAAATGTCTTTTCAAAATAGCTTTTGCTCTGTGGGGTAGATACAAAAAAGTGGAATTGTTGGGTCACA
The DNA here is from genome assembly GCF_027595985.1 of Sorex araneus. Taxonomy (NCBI): domain Eukaryota; kingdom Metazoa; phylum Chordata; class Mammalia; order Eulipotyphla; family Soricidae; genus Sorex; species Sorex araneus. The sequence goes on from NC_073305.1 coordinate 110,334,353, forward strand.
TGGAAGCTCGATTATTAGTTTTTTGAGGTTTTCATATTGTTTTCCAAAGAGGTTAAAGCAATCAACTCAGAATTATATCTTATAGTGTTTTAATTTGTTATGCAATCAATAACCTCTTTACTTTATATTACATAACACCATATAAATTATCTTGAAACAATAAAAAAGACCCTCATCATGAATCAATTTAAATTATATGCTAACATTTTATTTTATTTAAGTAAGATTTGTCTTATTAATGTGTGTATATACTTATTCTTTGTATTGTATTCTGGTACTTGGAAATTATTTTAGTTATCAACATAAGCATGCTCAGAAAGAGTAATAATCCAATAACCTTAGATTTTTCGTTCATAATTCTATTATTCTCTTGATCAGTTTCCTTACCTTTTATATATATCAGAGTATTAGCATACATATTTAAATAGTATCTTTCAATATTTTCTTCTTGAATTCTTATTAGAAAATGTGATAACAACCTCACAGTAAACCCCTTGTGTTCACACAGCTCATTTATGATGGCTTGCAGTGTACTTCTGGGTGCTATAACAAATGTACTCAGAAAATAACTTTTTATGAAATTTTGGCTACCTCCAGACTTAATAATACCAATAGTAATAATAGATAACATTTTCTGAGGAAAGATAATTTATGTTAGGCATTGTTGAAGACTTTCATCAACTTATCTCTTAATAATACATTATTTTTATTTTAAAAATGAGATATTAATATTTGGAAAATTTGTATGTTCTTTCCAAGATCAGACATCAATAGATAACAAGCCAAATTCTATCTCATGAGTATCTGATTCCAAAGCACACCACTCAAATATCCTTTGTCTGTATTAAAAAAGACTCCTATTTATAAAATTTAGTAGGCTATTTTGGGATGTAGAAATGCTCATGTTTCCCATAAAAATTAAGGGCAATGGCATTTCCAGACTCAAAAATCAACTTACAAAATTAAACTAAAAAGGAACATTCTATTTTCTTGATAAAATCTGCTCTAAATAACCTTTGAAAAAAAATATCACCATACTCTCACATTTTCTAGGAAGAAAGGTATTTAGTAATTTAATTTCCGAAGTTCCCTCTAATTTATATCTATGCTCCGGCAAGGTAATGGCAGATCTTACATCTACACTCATTATTTTTGTTTGCTGTAAACTTTTAAGAACCCACTCTGGGATGGGTTTGCAAGACAGGCCTTGATCATAACATTTGTCTGATTTCCCTAAACTCTGCTGCCAATGGATTATTACAAATTAGTAAACAGATGCTGAATTACCCTTCTCACTGTCACTGTCATCCCATTGCTCATCGATTTGTTCGAGCGGGCACCAGTAACGTCTCTCATTGAGAGACTTATTGTTACTGTTTTTGGCATATCCAATACGCACGGGTAGCTTGCCAGGCTCTGCTGCAAGGGCTCAATACTCTCAGTAGCTTACCGGACTCTCCGAGAGGGGCTGAGTAATTGAACTCGGGTCAGCCACGTGAAAGGCAAACGCCCAACCGCTGTGCTATTGCTCCAGCCCTTCTCAAAAGAAAATTTTAAAGAATACAGTTACATGTGAATTTGACTCAAAACTTATGTATTTCCAGGGTTCACCTGAAGGAAATCAGTGTGATCCATGCCACTCTCACTGTTTAAGGGTCTTTCTTTTGTTTGTTTTGGCTTTAGGGCCGCACCAGGTAATGCCCAGGTATTACTCCCAGCAGTATTCAGGAGACTATGCTGTGCCAGAATTGAACCTGTGCCTCCCACATGCAAAGCAAGCAAATTGGTTTTCTGAAACATCTGCTGTCCTGGTCTGGGTTGGAGATGGGGGTGAAGTAGGGAGGAGGGGGTCATCTCGCTTTTAAGAGCAACAGGTAGTATGGTACCTCTTCCCATAAGCTTGTCATTCAAGTAGAGTTGAGCCCCTGTACACACACACTCCCCATGCATAGCCTATGTGGAATCATGTCCTGACATGGGTCAAATGTTTTATAGCATATTAAATCCCTACCCTTGGGTGTGACTTTAATATTAAAATGACAGAAAAGACCACTAGAAGGTTAGATTTACGGACTTTTTTTGGACAGTCTGGTTTGCTCTGGTTTCTCAGTCAAATTCCCCTTCTCTAAGGATGAAAGAGATAGTACAGAGAGTAGGGTGCTTGCCTTCTGCACAGCCAACTGGGGTTCAATCCTTGACATATCATATGGTTCCTGAGCACCACCACAAGTGATCCCTGAGTGTAGAGCCAGATATAAACACTGAGTATCACCTGTTGTGGCCAAAAAACAAAACAAAACAAAACAAAAATCCTCCTTCTTTCTGCTTCTACATAAATCTTTTATGGTGGATGAGCCACACTGAATAAAGATTAAGAGGACAGGAATGGAATCTGCTTTGGGTTACTACCTTTGCTTCTGAATTCTCTTTTAAACACAGGTCCTCCAACATGCTCCCCACTTCCTGCAGCTATACAGAAATCATAGGATGATATCACTGAGCTTAGACTTGGAAAGAGATGTTTCTTGCTGGTTTTCTGTTTCTGGGCACTGTCCCCACAGCACTGCACATCAATAAGAATCAAATAGAGAGCTTTACAATGCAGGGAAAAAGGAACTCTCATTCATTGTTGGTGGGAATGCTGACTGGTCCAGCCTTTTGGAAAACAATACTGACATTCTTTAAAAAACTGTAGCACTATAGCACTGTCATTGCGTTGTTCGATTTGCTTGAGCAGGCACCAGTAAAGTCTCCATTGTGAGACTTGTTGTTACTGCTTTTGGCATATTGAATACGCCACAGGTAGCTTGCCAGGCTCTGCCGTGCGGACGAGATACACTTGGTAGCTCGCAGGGTTCTCCAAGTGGGAAGGAGGAATTGAACCCAAGTCGGCCGCATGTGAGGCAAACACCCTACCTGCTGTGCTCTCACTCCAGTCCTAGACATGGAATTTTCACAAGACCCAGCAATACCACTCTTGGGAATATACCCTAGGAGTCCAAAAACACAATGCAGAAAAGTCATCTGCACTTCTATGTTTATTGCAGCACTATTAACAATAGCCATATTCTGGAAACAACCCAAGTACACAAGAACGAATGATTGGATAAAGAAACTATCGTACATTTACACAATGAAATATTACGCAATCACCAGGAAAAATAAAGTCATGAAATTTGCTTATAAGTGGATGGACATGGAGAGTATCTTGCTGAGTGAAATGAGTCAGAGGGAGAGGCACAGACATAGACTGACCGTGCTCATTTGTGGGATATAAAAAAAAAACACACTCATATGAGACTAATACCCAAGGACAGTAGAAATGAGGGCCAGGAGGCCTTTCCCTGGTTGGAAACTTGCCACAGCAGTTAAGACAAAGAGACTCCACTATAACAATGACGGATGGAAATGATCGCTCACTCTGGACAAGAACTGAGTGCTGAAAGAAAATAGAGGGATGTACATGATAACTTTTATTTATCTAGGTCTCAAACCATAAAGCCAAAAGTGAAAGAGAGAGATAAGATATAGTGGAGAAAGAGAGAGAAATAAATGTCTGCATAGAGGTAGATTGGGGGGGGGGGCATGACGGACCTTGGTGGTGGGCAATGTACACTAGTGAAGGGATGTTTGTTGGAACACTGTATGACTGAAACCCAATCATGAAAACTTTGTCACAGTGTATCTCTCTGTCATTCAATTAAATAAATAATAATAAACGGAGTACTTTAAAACAGTCCCCTCCAGATAAACACTAGTGAGCACACATCTATTTTAAATACTCACCTAATGCTTGATGAATTATACTTACTTTTTGCTCTATTTTGTCCCAAGAATGTGGTTCCCACACCAGATCCATCAACATTACATGGGGACTTGTTACAAAAGTTAATTCCCGACACATTCTAGAGGTGCTATGCCAGGTGTTGGGAAGTACTAAGGAAGGGATGGTGGGGAGGTTAACAATTGCTGACTCATGGAATGTCCAGGTGATGGATGAAACTGAATACATGCTAAGATTTGAGCACCAGTATTCTGCATTGTAAGATTTCTCATGCCAGTCCACAGGATTAAGAAGTCAAGGCAGAGAATAGTAGATGAGGAACCCTCAGGTCAATTTTAATAAATTATGAGGACAACTTGAAGTCTGGCAAATGTATAAAGCAGACATCAAAAAATAAAGTTATTTGCTATCCATTTATCAAATTGCCACCACATCAAAATCAGGAGAGGTGAGTGTCTACCTGTCTACAGAAGAAATCTGTAAAACAAACAAATGAAATTTTGACTCTTGGAGACTCTTTCAAGAAGCATTGCCTTAGCAAGTATCAGGAGAAAACAGATCCAACTGGAAAGCCTTACTCTGTAGTGTACAGCAGAGCATGTGTAAAGTTAGAACAAATCTACCTAAGCCTCACATAGACTTACCCTGGATTTACTTGAGTAACTTTTTCTGCTACCACAGTAGGTTACCTACATCATATAATTCTGTAGATTTTGCTGAAACACAGATGGCTGAAATTTTTCTCCCTCACCCCACTTACTTATTCATTCAGTAGGTCTGGGTTAGGCACTTAAATTTGAGTTTATACCAAGTTCCAAGAGTAGTTTTTGGAAACACAGAGAGATATCGGCCTATCTCTGAATTCTCTTCCCTTCTGTATGGTGTTCTTTTAATTAATTAATTAATTAATTTTTTCTTTTTGGGTCACGCCCGGAGATGCACAGGGGTCACTTCTGGGTCTGCACTCAGAAATTATCCCTGGCGGTGCCCAGGGGACCATATGGGATGCTGGGAATCAAACCTGGGTCGGCCGCGTGCAAGGCAAATGCCCTACCCACTGTGCCATCACTCCAGCCCCTGTATGGTATTTTTGGGTTGTCAAAGAGCTGCTAGAGTAAGTCCAGGTAACATTAGTGCATAGATGAATTTATTCCTAAACTTAGGGGTTCTTGAAAACTGTATGGAAGATTTTCATACTAAAACCAAATGCTTAATAAGTTAAAGATCAGGCTTTCATCCACTCTGGAGAAGCCTGTGCTCTCTCAAACACATATTTCTCTCTTTTTCTCTCCGCACATCTATCTCCAAATTACTTTCAATAAAAACTATTTTGCTTCACACACACAAACACAAACACACATGTGATTTTTTTTGTACATTTAAGCAGCCTCCCTGGCTCTCTCTCCAATGTCCAGGTCTCTCCTTTTAATTTTTGTACATCACTAGTCTTGTTCTTCCAAACCTGTCCAGAAGTGGGAAGTTCTGTCTTTCATTGTCAGTTTGCCTTTAGTGTACAGTGACTAGTCTTGCCCATATGACATTTTCTACCCAGTGTATACTTTCCTGATCTGCAGCTGAAACTCTGTCACCCATGTCCCCATGCTAAGGCTTACTTGTCTGTAAAATGTCTCTAAACTTCCTGTTTCCTCGGTTTCCTTAGTTTCTGGTCATGGTCATGTACCTGCAGGTGAGATTCTGGTATCACGCTGTCTTCCTGGACATCAATGCAGGGACAAAGAGAGCACTGCCTGGATGGAGGTTTCCTTTTAGCTCCTGCTACCTCCTATCCCCAGTTAGCCCCTTACCTATTTCAACTGGATACCTTTTCTGTGGGTGAGATTTGAAATGATCAGTTAAGTTAACTAGTTCACCTGGTGCTCTATCCTGCCTCTCCAGTGTATGAGGTGTGATGTGTAGAGAGGAATTGAGAACTGCAAGCTTTCATCAGCAGAGCCATCACTTCAAAATAGAAGCACAGTTCTATTAGAGCCAAAGCTGGCACATTGCATAAGGATTTTCATTTACACTGCTGCATCTCATTTTATTCCGAGGAGACATCACTGCAGATAATTTTGAAGAAAAATAATTTCTAATTAGAGAATACTTTATAAGTGTAATCAATTTTGGCTTATGGGTATGTTTTAGTAGAAATCAAAATGCACACTGGCATCAACATACAAATATTCCAGAAACAAACATTATGCAATTTATAAGGTACTCATTAATATTCTAATATACTATTTTCAGCATCTCATTCAGGAGTGAGATGATACTTTCTCTGTAAAGACTCAATGTTCCTATTACTGAAATTACCAAAAGGCAGTAGTATAGTGAGTACAACCTGTTTTCTTCACTTTGCTCCTAACCATATAAATAACCAAATAGCATTCATTAAGTTTGTATTGCTAGGAGAGAAAATTACCCCAGAGAAGAGAAAGAAAGTTAAAATGCATCATGACCTTGATAATATAGTGCAGAGGAAAATATAACAATATATGGCATTTAAAGATTAAACAAAATTGACAAATAAAAGGAAGATCAATATACAAACTTGTGATTTATTGATAGATTTGTTCAATGATTATTAAGAACCTATTATGTGCTGGGCCATGAGACAGAGTGCTGAGTATAGGGCTGGAAAGGAGATTTTGCCCTATCTTCTGCATTCTTCTTGAGTTGGTTGAACAATCAAACTAACATGAAAAATAAGTTGGAGAAAATGTGCCTTCTTGAACAGAGTAGATAGAAAGTACCCTCTCCCTCCAGGTGACCCAAGGGTGTTCCTACCTGACCCCCACAGCATTCCAGCAACCTGGGGATGCAGGGAGGGGCGGTATCTGCTTTAGGAAACACCGATACAAACCATAATACTTTTTGATCATTTAAAATTTGTCAAAGAGTCTGAAGGGATAAAAAAATGTAAGGAGATTAAAAGATTAATGTTGAGAAACTACTTTCCAAAAATCAAGACTACTTTGGGACCAGAGTATGCAGAGGTGCTTACTGACCCTCTTCAATACTCAGCACCTCCCACTCCCCGAGACCCTCGCCAGGAGCGATCCCCAAGTCCAGAGCCAGGAGTAAGCCCTGAGCACCTCTGATGTAGCCCAAAACCCAAGAGAAAAAAAGTGAAGACCATCTTAAAGGTTTTCTGAAAGCGCACTGCATGCTCAGTCCAGGGCTATCCTCAAAGCACTCCTGTTTCACTAGCCAAAAAGAATCTCTCCTTCCTTTCGGTGTCCGATTTTTACATTTTGTCTTTGTTTAATATACTATCTTTACACCTGTATATGTTTACTATTTGTTGGTGTCGTATCTTCTCTAAACATCTCAGGCCAGGGTCTCTGAGGAACTTGTCTTTATGTCTACAGCATCTAAGACAGTTCCTTGCACACTTGCTGAAAAGAAAAAGAGAACTAGCTAGGCAGAGTAGATCTACTCTGAAATTACAGACCAAGACCAAAAATGAGCGGGGAGGAACAAGAGAACTAGCTAGGCAGAGTAGATCTACTCTGAAATTAGAGACCAAGACCAAAAATGAGTGGGGAGGAACAGGTTCCTTCTGAATCCTGCCCAAGAGAAGTGGGAAGGAAAGGGATGCATATCTGAGGCTAGCAAGAAGAAACAATGACTGTGAATGTATTTTAGCCATTTCCCTTTATTAAATAAACCGCTAAACTGATTCTTAGTTCCTGGTATAGATTTCATATTTGTTTAGAATTAAAATTAGGGTCTGTATTTTAATTTTTTGAAATTCTGTTGTTTTGCTCTAGTTTCTTAATAAAAAGTTAAAATATAAAAAATAATTTGAAAAAAATAATTTGAAGAAAATAATACATTTTATTACATTTTCAAGAAGAATCTGCATGGATGTAGGTTCTAAAAAATTGGAGCAAAATGAGAGTATGTATCCTAAGCTTAGAAATAAGAGATGGAGGCTTCAAGGAGAGAGAAGGCAGGACTCTCATGAGGAGACAGTAACTCATATAAAAACATTCTGTAATTCCATGTTTGCCCTGCCACATAGTGTTCTCCCTACTTCCTTCTCTCTGTCTGTCTTTCTCTCTCCCTCTCTCTCCCTCTCCCTCTCTCTCCCTCTCTCCCTCTCTTTCTTTCTCTTTCTCCCCCTCCCCCTCTCTCTTTGGTTTTGAGCCACATCTGGTGGTGTTCAGGGTTTATTCCTGATTCTATGCTCAGGGATCACTCCTCATGGTGCTCAGGGGACCATATGTGGTGCTAGGGATTTCACCTGGGTTGGCCCTGTGTAAGGCAAAAGTTCTACCCATTATACATCTCTCTGATCCCTAGTTTTCTCTTAGAGAAAGATTACTTTTGAGGAATTCCTAATTCCTGGCAATAGCCCCATTCCCATGCTCTTTTTCATTATTATAGGTTGTTAAGGGAGTGGCAAAACACTCTCCTAGGCCAGTACTGCCTAAATGTCCTAAAATAGCCCACTTGCTAAAATGACATGTCTTAGAAAGACCTATTCTAAACATCTTGGAAATGTCTGTCCTTTGTAAGCAAAATAAACACTGGATTTCCCTCACACAGCTCACAGACAAGAGGGGAAAGAGAAAGACCTTTAACAAATAATAATAATAAAAAAAAATCCCCCACAAACCTTAGATTCTAGTTGTCAAAAGAACGTTAAAGGGAAAAAAAAAGAATAATGAAAAGAAAAGAAAAAGTGGTGTGCAAGGAATAAAGCAAGAACGAAGGTAACAGGAACTAGAACAGAAATGATGGAGTGGAGAAGCAATAGGCTTTGCCAAGGACACTCACTGTTCCAGAAAGACTTCTTCAAAAACATGATGTAATTTACAGGGACATTCTTGGTGTGTTCTAGGACCTAAAAGACCAGGCTGGTTTGAGTCCAGTGACAAAAGAAATGAGGAGGTAGAGAGATGAGGTGAGAGAAATGGCTTCCAGGTATTAACTATCCAGGTAGTCAACAACATTTCAAGCAGGGATTCAGCAAATGTTTTCTGTAAAAGGCCCACTAGGAGAGCTGGGCAAAGCATTCCACTTCCCTCTGGTTCTTTTAGGCTCACAAATAATCAAACAAGCATGTCACTGTCACTGTCATCCCATTGCTCATCGATCTGTTCGAGCAGGCACCAGTAAGGTCTCTCATTGAGAGACTTATTGTTACTGTTTTTGGCATATCCAATACACATGGGTAGCTTGCCAGGCTCTGCCGCACGGGCTCAATACTCTTGGTAGCTTGCCGGGCTCTCCAAGAGGGGCGGAGGAATCGAACTCGGGTAGGCCGCGTGAAAGGTGAATGCCCAACCGCTGTGCTATTGCTCCAGCCCCAATCAAACAAGCATAAGACAAATTAATAGGTGAAAAGGAGAGTTTAAATAACAACCTGTATAACTCCTGGATACATGTAAAAGCCCCAGAATCACTCATTTACATGGCAATGACTCATTTACAGGGCTTCCATAACCATCCTAACATTGATGTTAACAGTGCAATTTGTGTTTCCCACCACCTGTTGGCTTCATTAATAGTGCTCTGCTTTGTCGGAAGACACCAAACTAAAACTAAAAGTAATATTGTTTCATATTGCTTTTACTTATCCTCAGGATAATCCTATTAAGACAAAATTATTCTCATCCTCATTTTACTAAAAACTGAGTTATTGCTGCTATTATCCTCATTTCACAGCAAATTTAAACTTAAAGATGATAATCTTTCCAAGGCCAAAAGGCTAATACATGGTAGACCTAATTTATTATTTTCTAAAAAATGATACATTAAGTAAAAAATAACAGGATTTACATTTTTTTAAAAATGGCAGCGAGAATTATTCATAGAATATCCACCTTTTGTATAAAAAGTTCAAAGTTAAGGAGAACAGGGCCAGAGATGTAGCTTAACAGACTGGAGCTCCTGCTTTGCATGGAGAAGGTTCAGATTTCATCCTGGTCACCTGAACACTGTCAGGAATGATCCCCGAGCAATGAGCCAGGAGTTGTTCCTGGGTCCCTAGGTACCACAAGTATGACTACTGCTCTCACAAAAATAAATTAAGAAGAATAGATTTTTTAAGTGTATTTTTGTTACTACCGTAAAGTTATCAAGATTACTACCTAGAGAGAGAGAGAGAGAGAGAGAGCGAGCATTCTTTCTTATTAAGCAAGTTGAGCATATAGTTCTTTGACTTACAATTGGAAGAATCTCTCCTTTGGGTAGACTATGGACTGTGAATATGTAAATTCAGGTATATCTTATTTGTAATTGCTATACTTTCCATTATTTCACCTTACTCATTAAAAAAGACAAAGGAACAATACTGCGACATATAATAACAGTGAGCCATTTACTTAGAAAATTCAATCAAAACAGATTTCCTATGAATTCCTATGAAATTTTCCTAGAAATGCCAAAAGCATTTCTAAATTTTCCTACAAGAAAAGCATTTTCTCTCCTGGAATTGCTTTTATGGGAAGAAATTTGGTTTTCTACTTCTGATGAAACATTGTGAAAAAATATATATCTGTGACCTGTGAAGGTTAAAAGAGGGGGCTTGAATTGAATAAAGGGAAGGAAGAAAATATGTATGAAATTTTTTCTTTCCATAGCGAGTAGGGCATTTGCATTGGACGCAGTCAACCCAGGTTCAATTCCTCCATCCCTCTCGGAGAGCCTGGCAAGCTACTGAGAGGATCCCGCCCACACGGCAGAGCCTGGCAAGCTACCCGTGATGTACTCAATATGCCAAGAACAGTAACAGTGAGTCTCACAATGGAGATGTTACTGGTGCCTGTGCAAGCAAATCAATGAGCAAAAATTGATGAGTGTGTTTATAAAAAAACGATTATAGTTTAGGTAACATTGGTTATAATAGTATTAGTATTTGTTTAATTACTGCACCTCCCCATTACCGAAGGGCTAAGACTCTCCACCACTGTCCTCATGTTATTTCTACTGCCTCTCCTCCTACCCCTCCCACCCCACTGCTTTGTAATCTCAGATTTTTGTTTTGTTTTGGGGGGTTCGCGGTCACACTCAGCTGGCTCAAGGCTTATTTCTGATTCTGTGTTCAGGGATTATGCCTGGTGGTCTTCGAGGACAATATGTGATACCAGGTATTAAACCCGGGCCATCCATGTACAAAGCAAGCATGCTAACCTCTGTACTATATCTCTGGCTCCAATAATCTCAGTTTTGTAATATAAGGTCAATAGTTTGTCTTTGTTGAATACTTATTCCTTTGTTTTATTGCTCTATATACCACAGGTAAGATCAAACTGTATTTGTTCTTCTCTCACTTGACATTACACATTCAAGTTCCATCCAATTGCAGAAAAAAAAGTTTAAGGTTTTGTTTTAATTCTATTATAATATATAAAATATAATGTCATAAATTCACGTCATCATGGGACAGTTGGTTTATTCTCAGACATTGGATATTATACTAAATGCTGCAGTGAACATAGGTGTATTAATCTTTTTTGAATTAATGTGTTTGTTTTGGGCATAGATAACAAAAAGTGGAATTGTTGGGTCATATGGAAGCTATATATCGATATTTTCTATTTATTTTCCATGCATGCATGAGCTTATGCATAAAGTCCAAATTTCAAAATATTCTAAGATTCGTTTTCTAAACTGTGGTAACATCTTTTGTAGTAGCTAGAGTTTTATTGATTCACTGATACTTTCAGTACCTAAAGTATTTGCGGGTCTTTTTCCATTTTCTCTTATTTAGTTGGTTCTTAGTCTTGTGCCTTATTTCCTTATGTACTTGACTATATTTTCACCATAAAATGTTTACTTATTTCAGAAAATTATTTGTGAAAAACTGAGATCTAGACTAAAATGATTTCCTTCAAAGAGAGTTGTAATTTACTTCTGCCAGGTACTTGAAGGCACTACCATTTAATAGACACTTTGAATAATGTTCACAACCTATATTTTATTGGACAACAAATCTGGAATTCTGGGCCGTAACTATGCTAGGACTAATGCCTTATATCTCAGAGATATTTTCCCCCTTTCTACCACTTCTTTGGGTCAAAGAAAATATCTTTGCATTCTCTTGGAGGTGAGTGAATATCGCTGGCTGTCCTATCAGCTTTGGGATCTTTGCTTTGGGGTCTCAGCAATATAACCAGAAGAATCTAATATTAGATTTTTCGACTAAGAATTGTCTTGAAGAAGTTAAACAAGTTAACCAGAACTTACAAATGCCCTCAGAGCATGAGAGATTGAAGAGATTTGTTTACTGCTGATTCCCACCTCAATTTTAAACCTAATAACTCTGTTATTTTTGTCTGCTGTTCAATATCCATTGGAAAAAAGGGGAAGGAACTTGAAACAAGGTGTTGCATTTTAGGTTGCTGTATTATAGCAGATATTCCCAAACTTATTTGACCTATAGTTCCCTTTTTGGAAAAGAAAAAGAAAACCTCACTAACTTATTTAACTTATTTGGCCTCAACAAATATATCTTCTTTAAGTGAACTAGCAGAAAGTACTTGCCCCCTGAAACTGAATTTGAAACTATTATTCTCCTACATAACTCTGTGCCCCTTAGAGGACCATTATTATCCACTTTGGAAACACTGTTGTAGTAAAGGGTTAACTTCAGAGAGAGGGTTTGGTCTTTATTCTGGGACCTGGGGAGGTGATCTCTAAGCCCTTGGGGCATACTTCCTGGTAAGAGTATTCAGGTCTACTTACAGACCATCAGAGCTGTGAATCATTCCATATCTCTCTGGAGGAATGAGCTCTGCAGGCAGTCAGCCAGCTCCTGACTAAGAATCAAGAAAAGCCTGAATACCAAGAGTAGGATGAAACTCCCTCCTTGAGAGGATGGAAATGTCACATTAAAAATAATATGATCAGAAATTCCACAAACTTTTATTTTCTTACTTCCCATTAATTAGCCTGGGCTCTGTACAGAGAAAATACTTTGGTATGTTTGTGAGGCCACTCTGCTTATGTGGCTTCATAAGCTCAGCTCTCACAAGGTGTGATCTACTATCCAGGATAATCAATCCTTTGGTTCAGAGGAGAAGGAAACATTAATTCCATTATCAAAGGAGCTGATGCTAAGGATTAGTTCTTTTCCCTTCTTTTAAGCAAAATATACTTCAAAGTGGAGAGTCTCCTGCCCTCTCACCTAACTGTCTTCACTGGGGCCCCTCGGAGGGGGTGGGTTGAGTTTTCCTCCCTGCCTGGAGCAGAGCCTTTGGCAGCCAAAGACCTCAAGAACCCAGCCACAGCCATGCTCAAGCCAGTCTCCACACGCTCAGATAAGCCTCAGGCATGAAGGAACCGGCAGAGGAACCCAAGTTTGTGGGACCCAGGGCTGAGATCTCCAAGCCTGCTCAGATCGGGACTGGGCCTTCTCCGCGCAGATCCCCAGCTTTCCAGTAGCTTGGCAGTCACACCCACAAACTGCTGCTGGGCCATGTAATCCCATCAGCTGCCAAGATCCAAAGACAATAAAACAAAGCTCCCAGAAGGGCGGCGGCGTGACCTCTTACTGTCTAGTTCTCCTTCTCGGAAAACCTGGCAAGCTACCAAGAGTATCCTGCCCACATGGCAGAGCCTGGCAAGCTCACTGTGGCATATTTGTTATGCCAAAAACAGTAACAATGATGGGTCTCATTCCCCTGACCCTGAATGAGTCTCCCAATGAGGCACCATTGGGAAGGACAAGTAAAGAGAAGCTGCTAAAATCTCAGGGCTAGGAAGAGTGGAGATGTTACTGGCGCCCGCTCGTGCAAATCAATGAATAATGGGATGACAGTGATACAGTGTTACTTCAAAGTGAATTAAACTCATAGTAAAATTACACAGAAGAATAATTTAACAGTGACCTTCATCACAGAGGGCTTGTCATGTAACTAGAGAGAGTTTCAGAATAAGAAATTAGTACATGATGCAGGAAATAGGAGACTAATGAGGGTTGGTTAGAAGTGGAGCAGAAGAAACTGGACTAGAACAAGATAACAGAGAGAGAAAATTCTTGAGGAGAAGACTGTGGGTGATGAGGGAAAACTGGACTCCCGGGGCTCCAGCCTAGGTGTCTGAGTGCAGGTGACGATGCTGTAACTTGAATACACACTGCCGCAACAATATTGCCTAGGAAGATGGAGGTGATAATGACTGTGGATTTTAGTTCATTTGGATTTGAGGGGCAGATAATTATATCCAGTTAGATGTCTAGCAAGCTGTTAGAAAATAAGATTGAGGGATGATCTGGCACTTCTCTACAACTCTCTCCTCCTGAAAGGCATGCTTCTTTGTCACACTCAAAGGTTACAGATGGCACCGTGTTTAAGAGCTTACGCTTTGGATCCAACTGGCTTAGATTCAAATACTAGCTCTGCCACTCTCTTTAACTCTGTAACCTTGGCTTTCTCTAAGCCTTGGTTTCCTCACAATAATATGGTATAATATTCTATAGTATCTTATGTATTATGGATGAAATTTTAATTATCTTTTGTATATGTCAAGTGCCTAAAAATGTTACCTTTAAATAAAATAAAATCTAGAGGATTTTCCACGTCACAAACATCACTCGAACTTGCCTACCACAAATAATTTGTGCCTGCTGTTCCCCACCAATGAAATTCATTCTTATTTTTCACTTTATATTCCATTAAAGATCTTGAAATTCTATTTTTGACTCCAGGAGCCGGGCATAAAATTTGGAATTATCTTTGAGATTGGAAGAGTTTAAAGTTTAAATATTTACTGAAATGATCACACGCGCTTTAGCTGGCTCAGAAGAAGAAATTCAGACTTTATTATTGAAAGTGTTCTGATTCCGGTTTTCCTAATGTGTTTAATGTGTTTCAATGAGGGAATATGTAACAAAGCACCTTGCCAAAATATAAGCCTCAGTTAGTGTAAACAGAAGAAAAACTAAAGCTTGGGAAGTCCAGACAAATTTGGTGCCATCTAATATTTGCTATATTTTTTGGTGGACAGTTGAATACTTTTTTTTCTTGGCTCTTCTGTTTTAGATTTTTTGACAATATTTTCATAGGTGAAAAAGTGCTATCAGCCAGTTCTTTCCTGCTACTCTACCCATGCTTGGTGTTGGAAAATGAAACTTGCCTAAGAGCTGCAGAAATGCTACTCTGAACAGCCCTGATGCCAAAGTAGAGACACTGTCTCCATAAAATTAAGGTAAAAGAGTGCAGAAGGTCAATATACACTAAAATATAATTTTAACGCTTAAAAAAAAGTTAATTGAAGCAGTAGCATAATGCTGATCTTTTTATTTGTTACAGTATTTTGTTTTAGGAAAGATCTCTGGCAATATAATGAAAATAAGCTTTATTTTTAGTGTAGAGAGCCATACATTATTTCTTACCATAGTTTCTTTTTTTTTTTTCTTTTTGGATCACAGGGGTTACTCCTGGCTCTGCACTCAGGAATTACCCCGGTGGTGCTCATTACCATAGTTTCTTAACAGCATTATAAAATCTAGAGCTTGCTCTTCTCTAATAAATCAGAGTTTCAAAAAGGGCAAGGCTTCAAAAAGAGCAATCAGTGAACACAGCTTCCACTAACTCGACAATGAAATCCTGTGTCTGTCATACTTGCAATTAATGAGCGATAAAGTGCTATTTTATCCAAGGCTCCCAAATCAGTTCGGCAAAGAGTCAGTCAGGACAGAGAATGGATCTGTAAACCTAGCCATTATATTCAACTGAGAAAGTATAACCCAATAAAACTGAATTTCCATCTTCATTTTACAGCTCTGAATAAATACTTCCAATGTAATTCTAATAGGGAAACATAACCATAGTCATCCTACCTCAAAGGATTTTAAATTTTTTTCAGAAAAATATTTTTGAACTGCAATTAGCTGTAATGTAACTAATGAATAAAATCTTTTTGTAATGTAACTAAAGAATAAAATACTTCTGAGAGGAAGTAATATTGGAATGAACTTTAAAGGATAAGAACTTTCAGCTGCTAGGGAGATACATTTTAAGAGAATGTATTGACACATCAATTATGCTCTACTGATCCTCCTTTTCTAGTTTCTGAATATTAAAGCCACTGAAAGAGTAATTAATGAAGCTAACATTTACGGAATGCATTCTCTGTATCAGACATAGACCTTCCCTTAACAGGCTCTCATCTCGGTTAATTTTATTATGCAAAATAAAATAAGAATTATTATACGCTGATTCTGAAATTCAGTTGGAAGCTCTACATAAGAGTTTTGCTTCAGAGTTGTGGACATGGAGATCACCAGCTCCAAAGGATGCTAGATTAAAAACTGTAAGAAAATGTCAAGTGATACACAAAAGCAGCCCCTAGAACCAAGCTTCTTAAAAAGTGGGCAAGACCCCACATGGTCGCATAACTGAATGTAAGGTGTGCATAAAATAAATTTCTTTATGATTTATTATCAGTAAGTATTTGATTTGTATACATATTTATATACCTATACCTATAAACTCAGGATCATGTAAAAATTTCTGGGACAAAAGTTGTCATAAGTGGAAGAGTACGAAGCTCTACACTAGGATGTTCAATATAGAATATTTTGCCAGAAGTTATAGGACCCTCTCTTCCCTTTCCCTTCCCCACCCAGGCTGGATAATAGTAGTATTCAGAAGGTCTCCAGAGGTTCCTCCCTGAGATTCTTGATTAACTGGGTGAGGGGCTCAATGCAAGGGTCCGAGGATGTGATGCGCTCAGCCCTCAGGTGTTGGGGTTTGCCTGGGTCACTCTGGAGGTACTCAGGAACCTTCAAATCTACATCCTGTGATGCTCAGGGATCACATAGTGCTGGATGGTGAACTCTGCTCCCTCTAGCACTATACTAATTCTCTGATCCCTACAAGAATCTGGAGAGGGGATTTTGTGGGGCCAGTCTAACCATGCTCAGGGCTGGATCCTGGCTCTGAGCTCAGGGATTACTCCTGGAGGTTCTCAGGGGAACATATATGGTACCAGGGATCGAATCCAGGCTGGCCACATGCAAAGTCAACACCCTAATCTTTGTATACTTTCTGCCCCCATCCCCTTACAGGACTTTCAATGGTAGGTGGGATTAAGAACCAGAATTTGGGGGCTGGAGTGATAGTACAGCAGGTAGGGTGTTTGCCTTGTAAGTGGCCAACCTGGGTTTGCTCCCCAGCATCCCACATAGTCCCCCAAGCACCACCAGGAGTAATTCCTAAGTACAAAGCCAGGAGTAACCCCTGTACATCACCTGGTGTTACCAAAAAAGAAAAAAAAAAGCACCAGAATTTGGTTCAGTTCAAAGGGTTGGTACATGATTCTTAGCATTCTGGAAATCCCTGGCACTATATGGTTCCCTAATCATTGAATGACTCACACTATCCACCTCCCCCCAAAAATATCAGAATGAGATTATTTATTTCTAGTCATTTTACTTACTTGATGACTCCACTTTGCTGGAGTGGACTACATAGACTATATAAGATTAGGACACGTCATATCCTAATTTCAAGAATATTCTTACAGAATAACTCTAAGAATAAAAGTAATCTCATCTTAAATTTAGTAAGGTGCTCAACTTCTTTCAGACCTGTGGTATTTCTGCTCGAGTACTCCTATTTAAAACTTCTGTGATTTTAAAGCATAGGGCTGAACATAAGTGAAGAGGGGAAATACACAAATATGAATATAAGGGAATAAAACTTGAACAGCAGAAAGACTCTCCTGAGAACCAGAGGTACTGAATAATGTAAACAGATTCCTGGTATGTTTGGAAATGATATAAAGGGTAAGCTGAACTTGAGTTCAGTGGCTATCACTCTAGGAAGCTTGGTTAAAAACTTCTAGATGGACTTCCATTGATCATTTAAAGATTTTTATAAAAGCTTTCTGCTTGCAAAAGAATAGTGAAAAAAGCATTAATTTTATAGGGTCTGTGAAAACCTTAGAGTGGCTTATCCTGTACTATGTGAGATAAAGCTGATAAAATGCAAGAACTTGCATCCTTTTAACTGCCCTCCTTCAAAAATATTTAAAAACAGAATAGGAAAAAGAACAACGAACTTATTTGGTTAAGACATTGTGACAGGTTTTTTTTTTTTTTTGAGATTGCAAGGCCATCTCTTATTTTGAAACAAAGTATTTTTTTTCAGTTCACCTTGTGCTCTACTACCAGAGAAGTTACCTAATGCATCTAGCTTCATCATATTACTCTGCCTCTTAGAACCAAAGAAAATTAATTCTGTAGGTAATGGGAAGCAGGAGTGAAAAAGAACAGCAGATTTGTAGACTAGCCATGATAAATAAATAATTGTAGATAAAATATATTACACACCATGTTCCAGGTATCTTTTATTCTAAAAATACTATGCATGCAATAACAGCCAAAAATATCCAAAAAATATACGGTGATGCATTTTTCTAATCTATTAAAAAGATGAGGTAAAGGAACTACACAGGTGATAAAAGTTGGCTCTAGAGTCCTCTCAATGTAAGGATGGTTAAGAGTCCACTACATTTAAATCTTTCAGATCAGGGTCAGGGACTCTGAAACAGGTGATTGCTGTCATGATGTGTTCCATCCTAAAGAGTCAGAAAAAGGTCTCTGATTAATTAATAATCATTTAGTGCTTCCACAGCCCCAAAAGAACTATGCTGTCTAACTCACTGTCCTGTCTCAATACTGCTAATACAGTGTGACCTTCTTAATGTTTCAAAGTTCTTATCTCCCCACGTGTCTCTTTCTGTCATCAACATCACTTAACATCCGCAATGAATCCCAAAGCATCTGAACAAGGGTATCCCCAACCACACTCACTGGAAGGGATCATGCTAGACTCCGATGACCACTGCAGCCCATACCGGTGGTTGGGCATCACCACTCACACCACATGTCCTCACCCCAGCACTGATACCTTTTGCCCTGGCGGTGTGTAGCTCTGCTGGTCAGAGAACCAAACCATCAAGCCCAGGCTTGACCCAGCATCACCGAGAGCGGCCCCCCAATCACCTGGGTGCCTCTTATATTCACACACACAAAAAATTTCTACCAAAGATTCTCATCAAAAATGAATTTATTGGTGCAAATAACAGTGTACTAAGGCTAGTCTACATGCCAGAAAACGGTTCCAGTTTTATAATTACAGTAAAACACCAGATCTCATTTCTCAGACTACATCTTCTTTATCAGATTCCCAAATGGGTTCATTTCAGCCACCAGGGAAATGTCTGGAGACAGTTATAGTTTTCTCCACTGCCATGGTGCCTCTGCCCATCGGGGGGCAGAGGGTTGAAATGCTACTCAATAGCCTGTAAGTGTGTTGAACAGCATAGAATGTATCACCTCAAACACGCTAGCTGACATAAGTATTATGAGCTAAAGATAACTGAGAACCAGCAGAAGCAGGAAAGATTCTTTATCTCCCCTCAAGTGCCTAGGGATAAAGCAGTTTTCCTGTAGGTAAAGCACACTAATTTTTAAGGGACATCTACGAAAGAAGGTTCTCCAGGACATGAGAGTTGCTTACATAGAGACAAGCCTTTCTCACCAAACACCCCCCACCCCTTCCTAATCAGTTTCTTTCCCCACCCAGAGGCCCCAAGCTCCCCTTTCTTTGTTTAGCCTAAGATGATGTGTAAACCACAATCATCTGCTCCTAATCTAGACTCATTTTTTGATAAAATTTGTGTCTATGTATGCAACTAGACATCGTTTTTCACCCCAATTGATAATGTCTTTATTCGTTTATTTTGAAAACCCCAAGCATTGAAGAACTGGAGAAATAGTACAGCATGTAAGGCACTTGCCTTGCATGTGGCCAACTAGGGTTTGATCCCCAGCACCCTGTAGGATCCCCCAAGCCCTGCTAGAAGTGGTCCCTGAGTAAAGAGCCAAAAGTAAGCTCTGAGCGCTGCCAGGCAAACAAAAATAGAAAATTTCCGGTACTGAACCTGTAGCACTGCAGCACTATCGTTCCGTCGTTCATCAATTTGCTCGAGCAGGCACCAGTAACATCTCCATTGTGAGACTTGTTGTAACTGTTTTTGGCATATCAAATATGCCACAGGTAGCTTGCCAGGCTCTGCCGTGCAGGTGGGATACTCCCAGTAGCTTGTCGGGCTCTCTGAGAGGGAGGGAGGAATTGAACCTGGGTCCGCTGTGTACAAGGCAAACGCCCTACCTGCTGTGCTATCACTCGAGCCCTGAACCTAGGAGAGTATAAAAAGAAAGACTCCACGATCTCTGGGCCCTAGATTGATTACCAGCCTGGACAGAGGCCCAGTACTCCACCCACCCACATTCAGCTTCTACAAATGCCATAGAAAAGGCCCAGTTTCTGGACTGATTTTGGAGATGCTGCCAGCTGAATTATCCCAGGAAGGCCCAGCCTCCACCGCGCCAACATCTCTGAATCCTAGCAGGATTATGGCAGGCCAAGTCCCCACCCTGCCAAAGTCCCAGTGCTCCACCCACATCCAGCTCCTGCCAATGCCAGAGAAACATTCCAGATTCGTAACTTGTCTCAGAGAGGCCAGAGAGGCACCTGCAGCTGAGAGTCCTACCTTCAAAGGCCCTGAAGTGAACAGCTGCAGGTGAGGTTGCACAACACCTTCAAACCAGAGCTGACAGCTCAGGAGACAACAAGAAAATTAGATGGGAAAGTTGAGTAGAAGCCCACTAAGCTCAATGAGTGGAAGCAATAATATAGAAAGCCAAATTCATACCTAACAGCTCAGGAATCCTCAGGCCATGACTTTACCAATGCCAGTATGAGATATAAGTTGTAATAAGTAACAGAAAGCAAATGACTTAGTGGTGATAAGGTCACATTGCTGGTGGGACAGGTGTTGGAAGCCCAACAGCTGAAACAACTGTATTGTGAACAGCTTTGTAAATCACAGTGTTTAAATAAAGTACAAAAAAAAAAAATTAAGGCTGTTCTTTCCACAAGCACAGGATAGTTCCAGGTAAATGTATTTCCTTATCCAGGTAAGTATAAAAGAAGATAGTGCCACGTTGAATCCCTGTCAGTCCACTATTTACAGAGTTATGAGTGCTACACTGGTGCTCTGTTATGAGATATCTATTTTGGTTAAACGCCAAGGAAGAACAAATCATGAAAGCTCCCCGGATCACAATGCTAAGTAACAAGGGTGGTAAGAGAATTAGGAAATTAGGAAACAGAAAACTCAGGGTGTTTGGGAAGTGGGAGTGGTGGTGGTGGGGTGAAGGTATTAGATGATATGGAGGTGAGGATTAAAGTTTATCATCTTATGGGGCTGGAGCAACTGTCAGTGTTTGTTTTGCGTGTCAGTATTTGTTTTGCGTGTGACTAACCTGGGTTCACTCCCCGGCATCCAGTCCCCAAGCTCACAAGGAGTGATCCCTGAGTGAAGAGTAAGGAATAAGCCCTGACAGCTTGGTGTGGGTGTGGACGAAAATTTAAAAAAAAAAACAAAAAAGTTCATTATCTTGATGTGCAGCAGGTCTAGTGTAAATACAGAGCTGTCTGTCCTGATTGTGGGGTGGGGACGGAAAGAAGGATCTGCCTGGCTCCTGTCCCAGCTTTGACCCTACTGTGTGATCCAAGCACGGCTCATTCTCTGGACCATGGAAAATTACCCTGGCTCATTACCTAAGGGAACTGCCCTTAGCTCCATCATTCTCATTCAAGACTTTCTTCTCCACTCTCTCTGTCACACAGGGATGAAAGCAACTTTGGAACAGAATGTCAGGGACATATAATTTTTGGTTTGCAATAACAGTATTCAGCAGGGGGATTAGAATAGCATTCAAACAAAAGGAACACAGGCAGGTTTGTATAAATGGGAGAACCTTTATTTACTGACGCTCTTGGTATACGTACATCAACTCCTCTATTTTTTGTCTTTTTTAAAATGCATTTTAAACGAACCTAAGAAGTTCTTAACTTCCAGTTCCCCCACGAACATTCAGCTCCACCAACAAAATCCCTCGCTGTGATCCACGCAGGACAGATGGGTCTCCACTGCCCTACCAGGTGGTGCTGACACAGCACAGATTGGAATAATCCTCTCTGTGGGAAAGAGACTTAACTTCTATACTTATCCCAACAGTCGACAACCTGCTATTATAGCTCTCTTCATGGCCTTGGTTCTCCAACGATTCAAAGTTTAACTTTCTTTCTTTCTTTCTTTTTTTTTTTTAGAGACTCTACAAAAACAAGCACACACAAAGCTTCAAGTTGATGCTCTCATTCCATGGCTCGGTTTCCTGTCTTCATAATCGCTGCCAGTGTGCCGACTGTGTGCTGCCTGATCTCCGGTGCACTCGGTGGTATGAAGAGTGGTCTGCCAAGGAGAGCAGTGCCGGCTCCACATTACATTTTCAAAAAGGCCACCTGGAAGCAGAAGAGAAGCCAAGGGTGCTTTAGACAGCAGGACAAAAACCAAAGCAGACTCAGTCTAGTAAATAAAGACACATACAAAAATATTAATTGAAACTTCATTAATGTTATGTAAAAAAAACACTGAATTATGAAAATACTTCAAAATCTTCCCATGCCTGCTTGATGCTCTGAGTTCACTTTAGGCAGTTCTTGGGGGACCTTATATCGTGTTGAGGACTGAATCTGGGTTGGCAGCATGAAAGGCACCTGGCTTCTCTAGTAAAAATCTTAATTCATACTATCCAATGATAACATCCTCTTAATTGTGGATTATGAAATTGGGAATACCAAGGAAGAGGGGGGATGGACAGGGAGGTGGAGTGAGTGTGACAAAGGGACACTGGTGGAGGTCTTGGGCGGCAGTGAGGTGTGGTAACTGGGGACAACAAAACCATAAATATTAAAACCATTATAGACATGTAACTAAATTGTAATAATTGTATTCAAAATATCTTTTAAAATATTAATTCTGATAATATTACCACTTTTCATTCCTGTTGGTAGTTAAGAGAGTGGTAAAACTTACTCCTGGCCTGCAAAGCCTAGAGAGACCTTCAGATAATCCACAACATCAAAGTGGCCTGTTTGGCAAAGGCCTGTTCAGACCTCATGGACAGGCTTACCCTTTAGACTGTTAGCAGAGACAGAGGACCTGCTAGGGAAGGATCTTAGAATCAGAGTGGTGGGATGGCTTAGCCTAGAGAAGGCTTTCAGCCTTTCACACATGACAGCTGGTAATGCCTAAGCATTAGTCCAGACTGGACGTTAATATGCACTGCAGTAAAGTAGTGTGTTTCCATCTGTTTATGTTTGCACAGAGAGCAGCATTAGTCCAGGAAATGGTGGTTGAAAACCACGGCTGAGTTTCACTTGGTAGTGTCTCCACTGTGTGACTTCTGCCTCTCCAACAGCAGTTATAGGGATCTTTCAGAGAGATCAATGCCCTGCTCATCTTCAGAAATAAGATGACAGATGAAAACCAGCTCTCTTTTTCAAGATCTGCAAAATGCGATGTTGCGGAGAATTCCAACCAGACACTATTCAGAATAATGCTAACACTAATAAATATTCTCATAAAAGTTTAGCTCTGGAATTACACATACCAGTAGCTCTCAGCTTAGGACAAGTCTGCCTGCCAAAGGACATTTGGCAGTATCTGGAGATAATTTTGCTGCAACAATTTGGGAGATGCTAGTGGTATCTAGGGAGCTGGAGGCCAGGGATGCGGTTAAATATCCTGTGGCTCCCCAATGGGAAGTCACAAACATCAGCCTGACAATGTCAAGAGCGCAGTGGTGAAAAGCAATATAATTAGAGACCGGGATTTGAGAGTCACAGCTCTCATCTTTTAGCTGTGTTCCTGGAATAAGCTTGTCAGCCTCTGGTAGCCTTTTTCATCTGCAAAATGGGAATTCGAAGAGGATCTACCTAAAATTCAGAAAACATTTTATGGTACATTTGGCCTATAGGAATTCTTCATACCCCCTGTACCAACCTGGGATTTAGATAAGGCAACCATTTGAAACTCTTACTTACAAAGAAATAGAAGCTAAAAAAAAAAATGAGTGAGCTACTCAAACACTGAGTGAGTTGTAGAGTCCAATACCGATTTTTCTCACAATAACTTCACAGATGAATGAGAAAAACACTGTAGAAATTTATTTCTTCTTGCATAACTAAAAAACTGAATTCAAGAAGGAGAGCAACTACATAAAACCCTGAGTTGGCAAAGTTAATACGACATGGAACTCACCTCCTTTCCAACAAAAAAAGAAAAATTTCAAAATTGAAACTTAAGTTCTTTTTCCCCATCTCAACTTTTTATAATTTGACTGTCAGTACATTCTGCATTTTGAGGGACTTAACAAGAAAATGCAATAATCCTTGGGAAAGGTACTCTACATGCATTTTTGCTTCTTTCTATTTAAAACACTGTGAGTTAACAATTTTCAAATGCTGATTTTGTATTCCCTAGCTTTTATCCATGACAGGAAAAATTGCTTTCCTACTGCCACTTATTTTAAGAGAGGATAATTTTATTTTGTTCCACTATACTGAAACAAAAAAAATCTATGTATTTTTTTTAGTGTTATTCCCCAAAGTTAAAGTTTTTTTTCCCCTGAGTATATAAGTGTGGTTAGAACTTTAGGCTCCATCATGACACTTTTGGAATATATAGGCACAAAAGTAGGAAAAAATATTAAAAACAAGAAGAATGGAACTCGTATAAGTTTGCCTCTTCATGTTCTATACATCTGAATTTGGACACTCAGAAACAGAAAGGGGATGGGGGAGTTAACATGTAAAATGATAATACAAATAATAATGGCTTTGCTTTGAGTCATCATCTAGTAAAAATACTTCTAAAACCAAAATAAACAGGACAGGCTGATGCAATAATTGCGCAAATGTTAAGTTTATAATGTCCTGATATACTTGCATAGTATATTAGACACTTTAAACGTTCTTTCTTCTTTACCAACAAATTATATTATTAAATTCTATTCCTTGGGGGTGGAGTGTGGGCTTGATCCTCGTCACCCACAGTCCTCGGAAAAGACCTGTGAGTACCCCCCAACTACCACTTGGGTCTTGTGGCTCCCTCTTTCTCCAAATTCTATTCCTTAACATAGATTAAAGTTTTAATCAATGAAAAGATATGCTGCCAAGGCAGGTTGTCACTGTCACTGTCATCCCGTTGTTCATGGATTTGCTTGAGCGGACACTGGTAATGTCTCCATTGTGAGACTTGTTAGTGTTTTTGGCGTATCGAATATGCCCCGGGTAGCTTGCCAGGCTCTCTGAGAGGGACGGAGGAATCGAACCCCGGTTGGCTGCGTGCACGGCAAACACCCTACCTCTGTGCTATAGCTCCAGCCCAAGGCAGGTTGTATAAGACAAAATTTTCTTGGAAGGAAGTCACTTCCAAGCTCAGTTCAGGAGAACTAGGAGTCCCAGAAGGGACTCTCATCCAACCTGGTCAATGGTTCAAATCAGGGACTCGAGAGGTGGTGATGCTCATGCCCGGCCATCCAGGGGATTTACGACACCAGTGGTGCCGGGGCCCTCCCTGTGGTGCTTGGGGTCTCCAAGCTGTACTTCATCTAGGACCCCAAATCTACCTCTTTTAATTTTTTCAAGTACTGTGGTGTATGCTAAACAAGACATTTGAAACTACAAAATACTATAAAATGTGAGTTTCAAAATTGTCAGCTTTAGGAAAGAATTTAGAATAATTAGTTTAGCCACATACAGATGCTCTTTTTGGAAGGTACTATTGATTTTATAAAAACTGTGCCTTAAATATGCATTTATCTCTAGGTATGGCTCGCTTTAGAATTATATTATGAAACAGGATGCTTTCATGTTATAAAAGACAGTATATAATAAAATCCAGTTTCTAGGATCAAACATCATGTAAAAAATAAAATGTAAATATAAAATTTTTTAAAAAACATTTTTTTCAAGCATTTATCAAGTGTATGACAAAGAATAGTCATGCATTTGGACTACTGGGCATGAAGGTCAAAAGCCAGCAGTATGTGCAATAGTAGAAAGAAGACATAGATGTACGGGGAGAGAGGACAGTAATGCCTCAATTTCTAGTGGGCCTGAAATATGAGAAAATGCAACAGTTACTTGGCTGTTCACTGATTCTCAGAATAACCAATTTTGGAAAATGATATTGGCACTGGACAGTACCTCTACACTGCCATGAACAAGCAGTTCTGGTCAAGTCATAAAGCACATGAGGGAATGTTGCTGATGATAGCAAATCCAGGGGAGGGAAAAACTTACATGATAATACATTGGTTTTAATGTTATCCTATGGTTTTTAAAATGTCACCATTAAAAATAAATGTCAACACATTATTGAGATCCTGTTATCCTCCCTGGAGTGAGCAAAATAAGGCAGTAAATTAAGTGTAATAGCTGGAATGATATAGTACAGCAGGTGAGGCACTTGCATTGCATGTGGCTAACCCAGGTTGATCCCTGGCACCCCATTTGGCTCCTTGAGCACTGTCAAGAATCATACCTTAGTGTAAAGTCAGGAGTAAGCTCTGAGCACCATCGAATGTGGCCCCCAAACAAAATAAAACAAATCAATTTCAAAATGCATCCTGAAGCAGATGACTCTAGTGAGGCAGGAAACCCTTAATGGTATATATTAAATCTGGATTGGGCTAATAGTCCAGCTATATACAACAGCTATATTATCTGGCAAATAATAACATCTTAAAGTTTTATATAAAATACTCTAACTCATTCACTAAACATACCTTTGCCCTTTCCTATTGTCTTGGAGTAAATTACAAGGAAAACTAGGGCTTATTTTAAAACTCAAAATACCGTAGCAAAATTTCCAGACTCATAATAGATACATTTGACTAAAATTCAAATTTTAATCTTAGAAGGATTATTAATTTATAAAATATTTGGTAAAACAAGCAAAAGTCATATGCTGTAATATCCTAACATAGTTATCATTATCATTATCATCTTGGTCTGTTAATAGTTTTATACGACACACTTTTCCACATTATTATTTTTTATATCAAGCACTTTTATGTGCCACTATGTAGGTCTTTATATTCTGATAGTTACAGTTCTGTTATTATATTTTGTGTCCTCCTCGTGTTCACCTCACTATTCCATTTCAGAATATTTCCTTAAGATGAAATTCCAGAAAAGGGATAATAGATTGAAAAGTTTTTATATTATTATAATTTGATACAAATTTTTGTTCCCAATGAGTTGTTCCAACTGCAATGTCAACTAGCATTAGATTTTTTAATTAGTGCTAATGACATACAAGAAAGTGATATCTCAATGCCTTTTGAACTTAATTGCTATGAGCTTAAATATTCTCCCAAATGACTGCCTAATAATTGTTGTTCTTGTGAATTGGTGAATTGTGAATTCATGTCCTTTTTATTTATCTGCCAATAGGAAGGTTATTTTAAAAAAAAATGCCTCATATAAGCCACTTAGAAAATGTATACATATATATTTATATATATAGAAAGAAATTAAGTTCCAGGCATGATCTTACAAATAACACTAGAACTAAATATCTAATTTAGATGTCTCCAAAATCTAGATCAAGAAACATGGTTCAGAGAAGTTAACTTTTGCTTACTGCTACAAGCTATTAAATAGAAAGGCTAAAGTTGCAATCAGGTCTTTGCTTCTAGTATTCAATCCATCATAAAAGCTCTTGTCCACCTAATTTTGATAGGAGATAATTGATACTGTAACTTCAGCTCAAACAATCCATGGTATACCAATTTTAAGCCAGCTCTTAGTGGTAGTACAACGGATGCAGGCATTTTACTTTTCAGGAAGAATTTTACTTTTTTTAGATTAGATATTACAAGGAGGAGAAAAAAGTGGAAAAAAGACAGTGACAAAGTAACGTCCTTGTTGGAAAACAGAAAAATAATTCTCTTTTTAGAAAAGAAAGCTCCTGGCAAATGAGGACAGCCAATAAAAAAGATGAGAAATTGATCTGAAATCTCAGAGAGAAACTTTTGCATTTAAGTTTAGAAAGGAGGGTAAGATATACTTGCATAGTTTAATAAAACAAAAGAGAATAAAACATGAAAAAATTAAATAACAGTTAAAAACAGGTGAAAAAGGCTCAGATTATAATCAGCTGCTTTTTTTCTTAGCTATTTACCACTTAGATATAACTTTTAAAAAATAAAAGACAATACAGGTTCTTAAAATATATGGTATTATATTTTCAAAGAGCTACACCTGGAGGTGGTCAAGGGACCAAATATTGTGCTGTGGATGGAACTTGATCAGGGAAAGCACAATTATATACATGCTGATGCATGCATGTGGATAAAAGAAATGAATGATAACACTAATAGAAGGGACAGGAGGGAAGAGTTAGGGTTATTTTATATACACATTTAATTACAGTTTAACAATAAGTTTTTAATACTACCTGTAAAATAATATTGTGAGGAACTGGCCCAGAACAGACCACAGGAATCAATTTAGCTTTCTCAAGACTCTTTTTAAAGGAGTCCGCATGGCAGAGTAACTTGATTTTCTGCCCCTGAGCAAGGAATTCGGATACAAGGTACCCCGGGTCACAAGAAACGTGGTGGTCAGACCAGATAACCAGACCCATATCACAAGACCCATATCACAAGACCCAGGACTGCCCGCAGAACTGGGACATTCCTGAATATTGGCTCGAATACTGATCTCTAAAACCATAGGCTAAGGAGTGATGTCCTTTTAAATGGATTGGTTAAGAAAGTTTGTAATATTACGAATCTATTTGCTATGAAATGAGCAGGCTCTTCTGTAATGGCCGGGGAAGGCCTATATAAGATCTCCTTTGGAGAAGCTTGGGGTCTTTTGCCCAACCTGCTGGACCTGCGTGTCCTCGTAGGCGGCTGGACCCTGGCTAGCCAGTCTTACAATAAAACCTGCTTGCTGTTTGCAGTCTCTGGAGTCTCTTTGTCGTTATAGGGAGATCTTGATCCGCGCCCTAACAATATAGTACCACTTGAGAGTAGATATGCTAGTTGTAAATTTAATGCAAAACTAAGGAGTAATCCCTTAAAAAGGTTAAAGAAATATAACTGACATGCTTAGAAAAGGAGAGAAAAGCAGAATCATAAAAATACTCAGTTAAACAGAAGATCAAGAGTAAAGACAAAAATAGCAATAAAAATGAGGGCACAACATAACTAGATAGGATTCACTAGTGACTACTACCATACTTCTAAAGAGGATCAACTGCCAATCCTTTTCAAGTTTTCTAGGAAATTGAAGAAACACTCACAAACAGTGTTTATGAGGCAAATACTCTGATACCAAAAGCAGACAGAGACATCACTCACAAAAATGAATTTACAGGTCGATATCCCTGATGAATACAGATGCAAAGATCCTGAACAAAATACGAGCAAGTAGAATCCAATAACTCAAAACCATCATATACCAAGGACCAGGTAAGAGTTATCCAGGGGATGCAAGAACGGTTTGCCATTTGCAAGTCAATCAACATAATGCACTGTATCAGTAAGAATTTTTTTAAATGATCATATCAATAGATGCAGAGAAAGCATTTGACAAGATCCAGCACCCAATCATGATAAAAACTCTCAACAAAATAGGAGTTGAAGGAACTTCCTAGTCAAAGCCATCTAGCACAAGCCCACAACAAGCATTGTTCTCAATGGGGAAAAACTAAAAGCCTTCCCTGTAAGATCAGGCAAAGACAAGGCTGTCCACTCTCGCCACTCCATTCAATACAGTACTGGAAGTACTGGTTATAGCAGTTAGGCAAAAAAATAAAAAAGATATAAAGGGCAATGAGAAAGGAAAGAAAGAAGTCAAGCTTGGACTATTGGCAAATGACATGATAATATACTTAGAAATAATATACTTAGATTCTACAAAATAATATACTTAGACTCTACAAAAAGCTCCTAGAAATAATATATTTGTATAACAAGTGGCTGATTTCAAAATCAATACCCCTGGGGGTATTGAATCCATGGCATTCCTATATACAAATAAGGAAAGAGAAGAAAGATATATTAATAAACAATCCTGTTCACAATTGTGCGTCAGAAAATCAAGGACCTCGGAATCATTTTTTTTTTTTTTTGGTTTTTGGGTCACACCCGGCGATGCATAGGGGTTACTCCTGGCTCTTCACTCAGGAATCACCCCTGGCGGTGCTCAGGGGACCATATGGGATGCTGGGATTAGAACCGGGGTCGGCCGCGTGCAAGGCAAACGCCCTACCCGCTGTGCTATCGCTCCAGCCCCAACCTCGGAATCATTTTAACTAAAGAGATGAAGGACCTCTACAAAAAAAACTATAAAACACTACTTCAAGAAATAAAAGAGGACACTAGGAAATGAGACACATCTGCTGCTCATAGATAGGGAGAATTAATATTGTCAAAATGGCAATACTCCACAAAGCATCACAGAGATTCAATGCAGTCCTTATAAGGATACCCATGACATTTCTCAAAGAAATATATCAAACACTCCTGAAATTCATGTGGAACATTAACCCCCCCGAGAATATCTAAAGTAATCCTTGGGAAAAAGAAGATGGGAGGCATTACCTTCCCTAACTTCAAAAAGTACTACAAAGCGGTAGTAATTAAAACAGCATGGTATTGGAATAAAGACAGACCTACAAATCTGTGGAATAGAGTTGAATACCCTGTCACAAACCCTCAGATATATGACCATTTAATCTTTGATAAGGGAGTAAGAAATATGAAGTGGAGCAAGGAAGCCTTTTCAACAAGTGGTGCTGGGAAAACTGGGAAGCTACAAGCAAACTTCTCTTAAAGTCCTCACTATCAGAGGACTTTGATCCATAAGGTACACGGAGGAAAATGTAGGCAGAACCGTTCATAAAACTGAAGTTAAAGGCATCTTCAGAGATGTAACACTGATGACCAAGCAAGCGGAAGCAAAAATAAACAAATGGGACTACATTGAAAATGAACAAAGATAAACAAATGGAACTAAATTAAACTAAAAAGCTTCTGCACCTCAAAAGAAATGGTGACCAAGATACAGTCCATAGAATGAGAAAAATTATTTATCCAATATCTATCAGATAAGGGGTTAATATCCAAGATATAGAAGACACTGGTAGAACTTTACAAGAAAAAAAAAATCAATGCAATCAAAAACCGGGGAGAAGAAATGAATAGAAACTTCCTCAAAAAACAAATACAAATGTTCAAAAAACATATAAAAAATGCTCTATATCACTAGTCATCAGGGAGATGCAAATCAAAACAATGATCTCACACCACAGAGACTGGCATACATCCAAGGGAACAAGAACAACTAGTGCTGGTGTGGGTGGGTAAAGAAAAGGACTCTCCATTGTTGGAATGCCGACTTGTCCAGCCTTTTTGAAAAACAATATGGAGATTCCTCAAAAAACCAGAAATGGTATTTCCATATAACCCAGCAATATCACTTCTGAGAATATACCCTGGCAACCAAAAATCACACAGCAGAAATGCCATTTGTACTTCTAAATTCACTGTCACACTATTCACAATAGCCAGAATCTGGAAACAGCCCGAGTGCCCAAGAACAGATGACTAGATAAAAAACTATGGTACATGTACACAGTGGAATGTTATGGAGTCACCAGAAATCCGAAGCCATGAAATTTGCTTATAAATCGATGTGATGTCGGTGGGTCCCACGGGTGACTCATGTGAAGCAGGGAGGAGACAGTTCGGTCACTTTCTCCCCAACCACCTCTACCACTTGGGACCAGGGTTACTGGGTTCTTGTCTTACTTGTGGAAAAGAATTTCAGGAGTAGACAAGCAGTGAAGTAAACAGATTTTATTTAGAGGTTTTTTGAGGGAAGGAGAAAGGCATAAGAGGCAAAGAGAAGAATAAGAGTAGCACGCTCAAGAGAGAACGTGGGCTTTTCCATGGGTGGAGAGAGTCCCTGCACATATCTGAGCTTTAGACACAAAAGTATGAAAGTACACATCTCAAGAGGGGAGATGATGCAGGTGACACATGTGCTCGGGCACCACATGTGCTCGGCCATGTGGACATAAGCAGCACATGGGCTCAGGCAGCATATTCATGGGCTCCCTTTGTTCAAGGTGTCTTTTATAGGGTATTTTCAACCTGCCCCCACGTGAGGGAGGCTTCTTTCCAGGTAAAAGTTTGTTGCTAAGGAGGTTACCAGGGAGGTTGGGAGTGGTGATGGCCTTCTTTAGGCTGAATTATGGCAGAGTTTGAGGAACTTCCTGGGGGAGGGGTCCATTATCCTCAGAGTCTGACAATGGTCTTATCCAGTCGGGTCTTTTGTTTTCTGAATCCACAAGGTAGATCAGTCTTCAGATTCTCCTTCCTGGAGACTTTGATAATCTAAATTTCATTGCCCAGGGCCTTTCCCTACCTACCTGCCTACATCTGATGGACATGGAGAGTATCATGCTGAGTGAAGTGAGACAGAAGGAGAGGAAGAGATATAGAATGATTTCACTCATTTGTGAAATATAAAATGCATAGTATGAGACTAACATCCAAGGACAGTAGAAATGAACGAGGGAAAGGAGAACTAGTCCACAGCTGGAACTTTGCCACAATTGGGTGGAGAGAGGGCAGTTAGGATAGAGAAGGGACCACTGTGACAATGATACAATGATAGTTGGAAACCAGACCATAATATCCGAAAGGAGGGAGGAAAAGTGCTTGCCATAAAGGTAGACTAGGGGGGAGAGGGAAACTGGGGAGACTGGTGGTGGGAAATGTACACAGGTGAAGGGACTGGTGTTGGAACATCATAGGACAGAAATTCAACCATGAACAACTTCGTAACTATGTATCTTACAGTGGTTTAATAAAAAAAAAAAAGGAGGACACAGGGTAACAAATATCAGAGATAATCCAACTATTGTTGAGAAGTCACTTTGAGTATCAATGGTTTAAGAACCTAATGTCCCTTCTCCCACTTTGTGAAAGTCATATCTGGATAATTCCTCTTAAGAGATCCTGATGGAGTTATATTTTGGCCTCAGAAATATTTAAAGGAGCGGTGCAGAGATAGGCTGGGGTGTGAGGACAGTGTGAACTCAACATAGGTTGAAGGTAAGTCCTTCCAGGTTTCCCAGTAAGGACATCCTTGCCCCGGCAACCCCCCCACTCTTCCTGCTTGCATCCAACTCTGAGCCACTGTGGCATCAGGTCTGGTGCTGAGTGGGGACTTACAAAAGGACTTTCCTCTAACCTAGTAACAGATTGCAGTAACAAACTGACAGGTGATTTTTACAGTCCTTTATCAGTTTCCTTGGAAATGTCTGCTATAAAGTAAAAAGCTGTCCTTAGCAGGGGGGAAAAAAGAGATCCGAAAATGTAATGCTGTGAACTCGTACGGATGCTATTAACACCGATGTTTTCAGAAAACAAGTAGCTACTGAATCAGGTTACCAAAGTTGAATTTCATAAACATTTCTACCTTTGGGGAAATCTAAGCTGTATAATATTTGCCTTCCTGTCAGGGATTTTCAGCCCTTCCCTCCCGCTTGCAGAGGTTCCCAGAATACATTCTCGGCTAAGCCTGGAGGCAGCCCTGAGTCAGCTTCTCCCATTAACTGTACACCTAAGCCACTCAGAAGAGAGATTATTCAGAAACACCTCTGGAGGAGAATCTGCAGAACACCGTCAACATTCTGACTGTCTCCCAGACAAGACCTTTCTCTTTCCGTTTAAATCAGCTAATTCACATCTGCTTGTTTTTCCTTTGTGTGGCAGTACCTGCCTTGACTTTTGGCTGGGTAAGGTAAGGCAGAACTCTTCAGTTTGAAAAATTACCTACTAAAACTTCAGCACTCACTAACTTTCAGAAGTCTGAACTTCTGTACTTGAGCCATGTTGATCTGCCCGGATCTGAAGTTTATGAGCAATGACGCCCATTAGGTAAATTCCTTTGGAAACCTGACAGCTTCACACTGTGCAGTGGTTCCCGGGGGCACATCTGCAGCACAGTAGGGGAATGAAATTGGATGCAAGCTTTCCCCGACTTTACTGATTAAATGGCACGGAGTTAGAAGTGGCAGGAGGTGGAAAAGAACAGTGCAGTCATACACGAATCCCTGATTCCAGAGAGGTACTTCTCAGAGTGGGATTCAAGAAAAAGCACCCCAGTGATTTTTTTTTTTTCATTTCCAAACTGTGTTCTGCCCACTCAAGCAAATCGATGGACAACGGAATGACAGTGCTATGGTGCTATAGTTACATAGTCTACTAAAATCTCTCCAAACTGTGTTTATGTCACAGATTCATGGGATGCCCAGAAGCTGGGATCAGGCACACAGACACAGAGAACGGTCCATAACCCTATTCTTGCTGATGCTGCCACCTAGTTTTCAAAATTAAGACCATTCTTACCCACTGCATCTCACAGTCCAGAGATGTCAAATGACTATGTCAGGTCTAGGTCTTTATGTCTCTCCAGGAGGCTCTGGAGTGGCTTTAACATTTCTTTCGCAGAATGACCCAATTAATGAATTGCATAGCTAGTATTGAGGCTTAGTACTTTTCTTAAAGGGGTGTCAAAAAATAACATTTGGTACTAGAGATGGTACAGTTGTTAAAACAATTGCCTTGTACATGTCTGACCCCAGTTCAATCCCTGCATGTGGTCTCCCAAACACCACCCAGGAATGATTGCCGAGCACAGGTCAGGAGAAAGCCCCAAGCTCTGCTGGCTGTGGCACCAAAACCAAACTGCAACAGAAATAAGGTTTAATAAACTGCTGCTAAAAAGAGATTTGGCATCTTGATATTTTCAACACCAGCACTCATACTTTCATGCTACCTGGTGCACCATCTCAAGAGAAAATGACTGACTGTGCTTCAAAAATGTTGCTAAGAGCCTCAGTACTGCTCTGCAGACTTCCAAGTTAAGACCAAAGGGCAGAGAACCCGCACTGCTCCTCTTGAAAAGCTGTCAGGGTATGGTCCTTTAAAATGGGTACTGCTTGTGTTTCTTACAAAGCGACTGTTTGATATAACATGAAGATGCTAAGAATTAGAATCAGGTGATGTCACTTTTCGTATTGAAGACACACACTGAAGCAATGACCTCAGTCACTGAGTGTTTTAAAAGGCAGAAAAGGAGCAGATGGTGACACTGACAATGTGAAGACCCCAGGGTTACTTTGAAGTGGTTCTTAAAATAAATGCAGTTTGCCGTTTTTTCAAATGTTTGTTTCCCATACAACTTTGCATCATCTTAGTCTGTTTAACTCAAAAAGATCAAGTTCCACAAGATCACCTATAATTAGAGACTGATGCTGCATTTTTAGATGACAAATATAGATGACACGGAAGTGATGCACCAGCAGTCTGAAATAATTAATGTCTAGCCTCACAAGGCCACCTACACCAGGACACTTGGGAACCATTCACTATAGCCGTCATGTCAAAGCAGGACAGCAAAGTCATTTTTCTTATCAGTCGAAATAGGTCACAACAAGAACATTTGGCAAACAAACAAACAAAACAACAGCGTGAACATGAATGGGTTTCGTGACACAATCTTTCCATTTTTTTCCCCATCAGTGTAAAACTGATCATTGATTTGTCCTTTATGCTATAGTTATCTTCCAACATGTTAATATGAACAGAATGAGGCTTGAAAACAACACATAGAACACATGAAGATACCATTACCAGAATATCTCTAAATTGTATAGCAAGTGTTCAAACATTTGACGCAGTCATTAGTTTCTTTTTGTTAACTGTTGTAGCTATTCTGTTTCAGTGGCATGAAAATAAAGCATATCACCATACATTATCATGTGTATCAGGAGTCTGAGTGGGGCAATGACAGGCACAGAGTGTGCTAAAGTTCCTATTATTTTTCACAGAGACCGTTTAAAACTGGCGTATAGCCCACATGCTGGACAGCATTTTGTGTGCCTTCTATTTAAACTCGGCAGTCAGCCCCTGCAAAACCCATATGAGAAACGCACCTTTTACTAGCGCCCCTGCTTTCCAATCAAATGAATGCTTTCCCCAGCGAGAATAAAAAGGGTCTAAAAAGACGCTGTACAGAAACAGGAATGATGGCCCTGACATTCACACAGATAATTTTGAAATCTCGGGAAATCTCATCAGAGCAACGAAAAGCCACTTGCTAACAGTTCTGTTCTCTCATCAGTCAGGAAGGTGAACACATTTTCCAACACTAGCACTTTTCTCCAGTTAAGGCTGCATCGCCTTCTCATCAGGTTCTGGAATTCACACTTTCTTCCTGAGGAATAGATAAAACTGGTCCAGGAAACCAGTTTTTTCTCCTAAGTATGAGCAATATCACTGACCTACATTTGAAAAGAAGTTTGCTCTAAAGTTCTGTTAAGGACTAGAATCTGTTCTTCAGTCTCCAGCTCCATTACCTATTCGAGTACAGTCTTCCCCCACCCTCTCCCACAATGTACTATAAAACTTTTCCCCTTACTTTTCTTCTCGCTTAGAGCAATTCTATTTCATTTTTCACAGCATATGAATTTCTGTGTCCACTTTATCTTTTTTCCTCCTCTTAGTGTCATTAATGACCTTCGAGCTTAGCCCGTTGCTTTACCCTTCCACATTCATCGTTATTTTTTTTCTTTTTTCTTTCTCCCATTTTAGCTGTGAAGGACAATTGCACAATGAGTAAATTGTAAAGTTTTGTCACAGTTCCCCTAGGGACAATCTTCTCCCTTCAGCTATTAAATTAGAAAATGGCTTTAAAAAAAAAACAAAACCAAGGCTTTGTCACAGAACAGGTGCAATCATTACAATGTAAAATTAGTCTTTTTCCCAGTGAAAGTGGTGTAATGCTTTACTTGTAACTGCACAAAGGAATTCAGGAAATGGAATTTGAAAATCCTATCAAGGGCTTTTAAGGGTTATGTACAAAGTCTAACATTTTGACAATAAAGCCATAAGGGTGTGGAAAGCTATAGCTTTGCTTTCCAGATCAAAAATTGCACAATCAGTTCATTTACGCACTGGAGAATAACCTGCTTTTCCATTTACGCACTCATCCTTACAGTCATCCATTCTATACACTCATTGACTTCCTTCTATGTGCCAGGCAGAGTGATGAATTGAAAGGAAATTAAAATTAAGGAAAAATTTTATTCTGAGAAACGTCAGTAATTATCTTCTAGGCATGCCAGTTACTTCAAACATGATTTCAAATTTTATTTGCTTACAGAAAGTAAGAAAGAATAGCAATAATAACCTACCTATAGGCATATTCACCAAGACAGACATAATTTACAGCACTCTGTAAAACTTATGACTGCTTCCAGCCCACTGGGCAAGTACCACAAGTGTGAGGGAAAGGCTTTAGAATAAAGGGCTGGAGAGACAGCTCATTGAGCTGAGTGCATTATCTGCATGCAGTGTACTCTGGTTTACCTAACCCAGTGCATGGCACGGGTCCACAAGAACATCTGGGAGCAATTCCCGGTAGAGTTGGTAGTAGTCGCTGCCCATCACTGGGGGTGGCCTAAAATTGAAAGTAGTGACAACAAAGATAACAACAATAATAGCCTGGGCCTGAATTCCTGCTCTGTGATTTTCAGCCTGTGTAGCTTGGATTCATTCTCTGTCTTTGTCTTGATTCTTTCTCTGTCTGGATTCTGTCTTATGATGAACATACAGTTCTAGTTGTACCAGTCCCAAAAGGTAATTATAAAAATTTAAGATGATAAAGCTCACAAAGATACTATTATTAACTCTTATTAAGTTCATAATTAATTATTATTATTTTAGTCACATTACTATCATATATGAAGTATACAGTCTGGCAAAATACACTTGACTATTTCCCCTTAAAAGGGAAAATATAGGGTGAATTTCAAGAATGCTGAGACTTCAGTTCAAATTGGTGTATCCCAAACTCCTTTTCTTTTGAGCTGTGCCCACACATCCTCTTATAGCTACTCCATATACTCATGACTTCCACAAATGTCATCTAGTGAGTACCTTACCATTCAGTTCTATTGTTATCTTGTTATCCTAGTGTTACTACTGTTACTACCTCATCCACTGCCTATTGTTACTATCTTTTCCTCTATCTGGTTTAATTTATTTATAGATGCTGTAACTCAGAAAAGTAACCATTTTCACCAAGTTAAAGGGAAAATGTAGGATTCCCTTTAATACACAATATATAATGTATAATATAATATTAATAAATCAACCATTAAATTCATTAAGTTAGATTAACAAACACCGTGAAGAAAATTAATATGTCAGCTTTATTTCTGGTGGAAATGAGGAAAAGAATTAGAAGGACAAAGGGATCAAGTAATTAAAAAATTAAATATTCAAATTTAATAACAGAAATGGATGCTCAATTAAGACTAGTGGCAACATATGTTCATTTCAGTATGATTTAAGACTTGCAGAACACTTGAAGTGGAACAGATCTCAAAAATAGTTCAGTAAAACCTCCTAATTTTAGAGATAACCTGAGCTAGGACTTACTCCTATGTAAAGCAAAACCCTAACCCCTATACTATGTCTCCAGTAGTTTGATTTTTTCTTTATTGTTATCATTATTTTTTTAGTAAGACACTGTGATTTACAATGCTGCTCAGGAAATAGAATTGTTTCAGGCATAAAATGTTGCAACACCAATCCCACCTCCAGTAGTTTGAATTTCAAAGGGGTTTCAATTTGGGGGGTTTATTTGATATACTTAAGTATTGTAGTGGGACCTGGACAAAACTTTTAAGAGGATGACTCATTTCTACTATTAAGGTCTCAAAGGTGTCAGTGAACAGAACAGAGTACTCTGGACTGGCAGAGAAGGAGGGATGAGAGAAGGAGGCTGTTGCAGATGGGGAGGCTTCCAAGCGTATGTGTGGTGGATGTGGGCTAGAGAGAAGCTGGTCAGCAGAGCCACCTGCTTTCAAAAAATTAAGAGTTCTGCTCAACTTGCTGAAGGAAAGGCTCTGTTGCAGAGGAACTGAAAATCAATGTTAGCTCATATCCTATGACTTCCTGCCTACTGAAGAAAAATAATTTACAGCACTCTGACAAGAGCATCTCCTTCTAAGTTTAGCTGAGGTTCTATTATTTTCCTCTTGACAGTGTTAGATAAGATGTTAACTGTTCCCTTACCAACGTCTTCATGCATGCTTGCTGGTGACAAGATAAGGAATTCAAAGTGGCTAGAAAAGAGAATATTTCTCATTCTGAAAGAATGGATATTGCTCTTTTAGTTTCCCTGGTTTCTCACAGAATGAGCGCTGTCCCTAGGCCTAAGTAGTGCTAGAGTTGTACCAGAAACCCCAAGTGGAATGTTTTGAATTTTTCTTTTTTATCTGAGAAATGCTTTCCCCTTCTTCCTCACCCCGCCCTCCCCCCAGCTCCCAGGCAATAAAGACTTGAGGATGTATATTTAGAAACAAAGAGTTCTGAGTTTTATAGGATGTTCTATAACTTGGTATGGGGAAAAATGAGAACTAGCAAAAAGTAATAAAACTCAGAAAGCAATATACTGGATCATTTTTACCCCAAATTAGAACTTCATGCCCCTAAGACATACACCTAAATAATGTTTGTGTTGCATTAACCTTAAGCTATAATGTTGCAAAAGTAGATTATAGGAGATCACACACACACACACACAAGAGTTATAACATTAGCAGCAGCAAGCAGAAATATTTTGGAAAGCAATCACTCTTGGAAATTCAGTAATAAACATCAGGATCACAGTCTGGGCCTGAGTGAGTCTGTACATAATTCATGTATTTCAAAATAAGTATTTCATGATTTCAAAATAAATATTTGACATGATTTTTTAAATGTACTGATAAATGGGTATGGAGCGATAGCACAGCAGTAGGACGTTTGCCTTGAACGTGGCCGACCCGGGTTCGATTCCTCTGCCCCTCTAGGAGAGCCCAGCAAACTACCGAGAGTATCCTGCCCGCACAGCAGAGCCTGGCAAGCTACCCATAGCATATTCAACATACCAAAAACAGTAACAAACAAGTCTCACAATGGAGACATTACTGGTGCCCGCTAGAGCAAATCTATGAGCAACGGGATGACAGTGACAGTGACAATGACTGATAAATGACTAGACCCATGACATTTATATTTGAGGTTTTGGATATATTTTTTATATGGGGAGATATATATATATATATATGTATATATATACATATATATATGTCTTCAAAACCTCAAATATAACCCTCTCAATGGAGGGTTGAAAGAGTCCTAGGGCTAATGGGATGGCGAGACAGCAGCTGTTTTAACTCTGTCTCTCAATGTCCACAAGTGCAATCATTTCTACTCATCAATATAGTTCTCTAGTGTTAATATTTTTAAAGACAATCTCTCTATACTCATAAGTTGTGTCATGTTATATCAAAGTGATATTGCTGCTTTCAAGGAACTCAGGAGGTACATTAAGCAACTGTCAGTCATACTACACGATGAATTGGCAGATGAACAATGGGGAATGAGAGAGATAATACAGAGACTAAGACACTTGCCTTGCACATGACCTGTTCCAGTTAGATCCCCAGCACCACATAAGGAATCCCAAGTGTATCACACCTCCAGGAGTGATCCCTGAGCACAGTCAGGGATCTGAGTTAAGCCCTAAGCATCACCATGTGCTTCAA
Source organism: Sorex araneus (assembly GCF_027595985.1). Classification (NCBI taxonomy): domain Eukaryota; kingdom Metazoa; phylum Chordata; class Mammalia; order Eulipotyphla; family Soricidae; genus Sorex; species Sorex araneus. The sequence goes on from NC_073305.1 coordinate 110,374,707, forward strand.
AAACCAGAACTTGAGGGATGGAGAGATAATTCAACAGGTAGGGCACTTGACTTGCATGAATAAAGTCAGCTTCTCCCATTCACTTCCAATTGTGGCAACAAATTAGGGGGAACTTACATGCAAAACTTCAGCACATTCATCTGAACACCCCCCATTCCATAGTGACTTTCCTGAGGTTAAGATTATTTGTCATAAAAATAACGCTTTTTTGATTTGCTGCCAGATACTGAAGGCTGGCTTTTTTGTGTGTGTGTGTGAAGCAAGAAAGCTTTTATTAAAGCTTATTTTAAAAGATGGGGGGGGGGGTAGAAAGGGAGAAGTATATGTTTATGAGACAACACAGGGTTCTCCAGAGTAAAAATAAGAAGCAGGGGGCCGGAGTGATAGCACAGCGGGTAGGGCGTTTGCCTTGCACACGGCAGACCCGGGTTCAATCCCCGGCATCCCATATGGTCCCCCAAGCACTGCCAGGAGTAATTCCTGAGTGCAAAGCCAGGAGTAACCCCCTGAGCATCGCTGGGTGTGACCCTAAAAGCAAAAAAAAAAAAAAAAAAGAAAAAAAAGAAATAAGAAGCAGAGAAATAGCTGAGCAAGGGAATTATGTGTTCAAGGGAGAACAGGGGCTTGAAGAGCAAGCAGATGCTGAGAGTATTAAAAGCCAGTTTCAAACTACTGAATTCAAAGAAAAACAGTTCACTTTCGTCAGAGGCAGGAAGCCTAGTAGGCAAGCTGAACGCATTTGTTTGGAAATGACATAATTGTAACTAAAGGATAGGGAAACAGGTAGCACCAAGGACCTGTCCGGAGGAGGGGCCCAGGTTGAAGGATTCATACAGAGGGAATAAGAAAGAGAACTTAAGGTTACCTCACCAAGTAAAAATGGGGAGGATGAGGGGTTATAAAAGAAGGTAAAAGCTCTCTCTATCAGTCTTTCAAAACAAGGTATTCTAGCTACTGGATTCTTGGGTTGTTTATGCATTGGTCCAGTCCAGGGGGCAGATCCAATTTAAATAGGTCAACAAAACGTCTTTTTTCTAGAGTCTTTCTCCAGCCCTATTAATTAACTTAATTAATTATTTATTTCTGGAGGGGGGGTGCGTCTCCCAAGCAGTGCTCAGGGACCCATGGGCCACTTCTCGTGACACTTGGACAAATGGGCCAGTGGTTCAACAGAAGGGCCCGAGGATTCAGGACTGCTTAAGCCTTTCACTGCTGGGAATCGCCAGGGTTACAACCAGCGGCGCTTGAAGACCTCCAGAGCTAAACTGGTGGCTACTGGGGACAGTGTGGTACTGGGGATCAAGCACAGATTGGGTACCGAATGTGCCCTAATCTCTGTACGTATCTCCGCAGTTGTCTGATATTATTTTAGTAAGGCTCTAGTGATCTCAACTTTCCGCAAAATTAACACTTTGATGGGAGGGAAGGAATACAAGGGGCATTTAAGAACAAGAGAATGCTGAGGTTCTGCCTTAAAAATCCTGTTTCATCTCCCTTTTTATAAGGGATATTGGAACAAAGCATCACAAAGTGATAACTTTCTTTCAATTCTTACTCCTACCACTGAAATGAAGTAATACATTTTTAAAAGAAAATGAATTTCCATTTTTTCCTGAGAGATTATAGGAAGGGGAGAGAAGAAAGAAAAAACAAAGGACGGTAAAACAGAATTGTAAGCAAAATGTGAAAGTAACTTAGCTTGGGGAATAATTTTTGTTTTGTTTTGTGGCCACACCGGGAGGTGCTTAGTGTTTATTCCTGGCTCTGGGCCCAGGGATCACTCCTGGCAGGGGACCATATGGCATGGCACGGACCAAACCAGGGTTAGTGCCATACAAGGCAACTGTGTATTATCAGCCTGGCCCCTGGCAATAATTTCAATTTTTATGCAAGTCATCTTTTCAGTTTCAGAGAAACAATGCTCCCTTACTTCTTCCACGGAAGCAAAAGTAAAGAATTAGCAAATCCCTTTTATTTCTTGAGTATATCATACAAACTGTCCATAAATGCAAGAATTTTATGCACCTTGTATGCATGAATTACTTTTAAGATTCAAGTTTTCCAAAACTTTTTTACAAAAGAGAAAATGGTGGCTATGAGGTGGCTGAGAAAAATACCTGAATTTACTTAATGAAAAGTTGAAAAAGGATAAAAAATTCTTCTTCCCCCTGCCTTTCTCCCACCGACCCCACCATTCTACTCCCTCCACCAACACACACACTTCTACCCTCACTCCCAAGGACTCCCTAGACTACCAGTTTAGTTTCCATAATTAAAATAGCAAAGAAAATGGGGTTTGGTGCAACAGGAAAACAGTGAGTTATGCAGTACTGCAATATTTTCTTTCCCATTATAAATTCATTCAAAAAGTAACATAAGACAGTTTCCCCTGACTTATCTAGGATGACTCCCCCTATGCCTAGAAAGACCCTATGCAAGTATAAATCCAGAAATTCTTCTCCTTTCTCCTTCTTGAAAAGTCATAGTTTCCAGAGGCAAAGGAAGTTGCTACTCAAGGAGAAAGTAGGTCTCCTGAGATGCAAGTCAGAGTTGTGTAAGTTAATGAATTCCTGTGTGGTGGCAACTCAGTGCCTGACTTTAGAACTATAGGATTGAAAAGCAATTTTCTCCTACCCTTTGGGTTCTTCTTCTTTTTTTTTTTCTCTAAAGGAATTAATTTTTGGTTTTTTTTTTTTGAGTCATACCCGGTGATGCTCAGGGTTTCTCCTGGCTCTGCACTCAGGAATTACTCCTGGCTGTGCTCTCAGGGGACCATATGGAATGGTGAGAATCAAACCCAGGTTGGCCGCATGCGAGGCAAACGCCCTACCCGCTGTACTATCGCTCCAGCCCCATGAATTAAGTTCTTTTTTAAAACAAAATTTATTTTAATTTTTTTCTCTTTTGAGATTATTTAGGGATCTCTGAAGCAAGGCCAGTAGAAGAGTTTACCCGGTGATAAGTGGGTGAAGAAGTAGCCCACCTCCATCATGAGAAAGCCTCAAGACTCAGTCACAAAGCCCACCTACCCGAATTTTCATTGGCTTATCTCCCGCCAAGCTACCAAGAGTATTGAGCCCTCGCAGCAGAGCCTGGCAAGCTACCCGTGTATATTGGATATGCCCAAAACAGTAACAATAAGTCTCTCAATGAGAGATGTTACTGGTGCCCGCTCGAACAAATCGATGAGCAACGGGATGACAGTGATATCTCCCGGTAGTCTTGGTAAGGTCCATTCAGAGACAGTGGAGTCTGGCCGGGGGCATGCCAGCAATTTTGGATTGTGGAATCAGGCAGCTGCAAGGGCTCTGCTTGAGTGAGCACCAGGCTGACCCCCTCCCTCCAATTCATCCTGGTAAAAGGCTTCCACATAGCTAACTTTTACCTGTTTAGTTTCTCTGGAAACTTGGTCCTGACCTGAGTTGTTAGGGTCTGGCCAGGGGCACAGTGGCAATTTGGGGGGATCAGGAAGCCTGCATCAGGCCGCTGATGCATTCACCCTGCGGGTACAGGCTGACCTGATGGTTGCACCACATCCCTGCCCTCTAGCTTCTCCTTATAGTCCCCATGCAATCAAAAGGAAATCAGACAATTACGGGGGCAAAGAACAAATTGAACTACATATGCATAATCTACAAAAATACATTTTTACAGCCAAAGGGCAAAATTATGTTATATTTTCTGAGCTACCTTGGGAGAGGGCACTAGGGATTCAAAGAGAGGGGCAGGGTCTCATGTGACCAAAGATTATGCTCCACAGTTAACATCTTTGACCCAATGTACAGATTAATAACTCCACGGAAAAGCCAAAACTTCAATCTTCATTCTTCTGGGCAGCTAAAGGGATCATAATCCTCTCAGGAGCTAATAGGGTCTCAACTGACCTTTAAGGTCCAGGAATCCACTGGTTAATGAAGCACAGTTTGGAAAGGCACAATCTGGACATCTTGGAGAGGGACTGCCTTCAAAGTGTCAGCGTGCGTGAGCAGATGATTGTAAGTTTACCTGCAATCAAGACGATGAAGGCCAGCTACTCATCTGGTAGAGAGGAAATCACGACACCAGGGAAACTACCTACTTTGGGCTAATTTCAAGAGAGAAGCCTTTTCCCAATTTTCATAGATGAACAAAGACTGATTACTTTAGCTGAACGGACTGACCATTTACCTGAGACACAAGCATAGTGTTGGAATTTCAGTGTTTAACCAAAATTTGACAACAGAAAATGTCACATTAAAAAGGGAAGGTTTACTACATTTATTCACCATCAAATCAGTACTTCAAACACCACTATGTGAAACTATTGTACCATGAAATTCATGTTCACTGTGTAACATCAAGTTCAACTGGAAAAATATTAATTAAAGAATATTTTTCAGAGCTGGGGCGACTGAACAGTGGGGAGGGCACATGCCTTGCATGTGGCAGACTGGTTCGATCCCTGTCATCCCAAATGGTCCCCCAGCATTACCAGGAGTTATTCCTAAATGCAGAGCCAGGAGTAACTCCTGAGCACTGTCAGGTGTGCCCTCAGCCCCATTACCAAAAAAAAAAAAAAGGCATTTTCATAGGGAAAATATATAATAACATTGTAACCTAATATACAGTTAGCTGAAGTTGTGGTCTGGGGGTAAACTTTGGAACAAAGGAGATCCGTGCCTGGCAACTGATCTTTAAAATCCTTGGCAAAACTTTCCCTTCTTATCTAGGACAACAAATGTGTTTTGGAATTTGATATATGAAAAAATCCTTGGGAAGTATTCTAAGAGAATACTTTTCCTTAGAGGAGGCAAATTAGCGCATAAGACAAGGTAAACTGCCTTGAGTATCCCTTTAATATGCTGAGTATCCCTTTAATAAGATGATCTTTTTATTACAGTAATACCTTTTTGCTTTGGACTATAAAGCTAAATAGAAATTTAAGAGATATTATACATTTTGCTGCCTGTTAAAACAGCAATGCATCAAGCCTAAATAGATTTCATGATGCATGCTTTGACCTTTTCTTGATGACCCAAGGTCAATATTATGTATTACCTATTAGTTTTGTAATGTTCGGCAAGTCATCTGAACCTCTTCAAGCTTTGGTGTCCTCATCTTTACTATGTGATTTATAGCATCTATTTCACAGAGTACCAAGGGCAGATTAAAATGAGACCATTCCCGAAAAACACTTAGCATAGAGCCCTTAACATTACTGAGACCCCAAAACTGTAGCTACTGATACTTTAAAAACATGTTTTACCGAGGCTGATCCACGAAGGAAACGTCTTAAAAATTTAGCGTGATAGTTCAGAGGTTGAAGCACCAGGTACAGACCTGAGCAGCACTCAGGTTCTCTTATTCCCTGCTGGAGGGGCAGGTGGCCCCCCTGAACAATACTTGGGAGTTCCTGCCACATTCTCCAAATGAAAACAAACCAAACAAGAGACTTAGCCCCAAATTAAATTCACATTTTTCTTTTAGGAAGAAAAAACCCAACAAACCCGTAACTAATCTCTATGGAGAAGCCTTCCCACTACAAAAGACTGAGAATCAGCAATGGAAAACAAATTATCTAATGCTTCCTTTTCAGCAGGTCTGACTTTAGGGGAGAGACTCTCCAAACAATAATAGTGAGTTTTGTTGAAATATTGTATGCAGTCAAAGTGAAAGTAAAGTGAAATTTATTAGTTACACAGGCGGGGGGGGGGGCTTAGGGTGGGGGAGCTAGGGGCGTGGGGGGGTTAGGGGTGTGAGGGGGTGGGGTGGAGCTATACTGGGATTCTTGGTGGTGGAATATGAGCACTGGTGAAGGGATGGGTATTCGAGCATTGTATAACTGAGATTTTTTTTTAATTTTATATTTTATTTTATTTTATTAAATCACCGTGTGGAAGATTACAATGCTTTCGGGCTTAGGTCTCAGTTATACAATGCTGAAACAACCATCCCTTCACCAGTGCCCATATACCACCACCAAAAAAAAAAAAAAACCCACTGTATAACTGAGATTTAAACCTGAAAACTTTGTAACTTTCCACATGGTGACTCAATAAAAAATTAAAAAAAAAAGACTGAGAATGCAGAATGTAAAAATAAATAAATAAATAAATAATACAACCTTTAAACACATAACTAAGCTGTCAAGAAAACTGTCAGATGACAGAAGATCATGAATTCTACAGCAATTGGGGAAGGATCTTTTTGGTAAGCAAAAATATGAATCTGGACCCTATTCACACCACACACAAAAGTTGATTCAAAAATGGATTAAAGATATAGCGATTAGACCCAAATCAATAAAATACAGCAAGGAAAATAGGCAGAATTGTCCATGGTATCAACTGTAAAAGCATCTTCAGTGACTCAATGTCACTGGACAAGCAAACAGTAAAAATAAACAAATAGGACTACATCAAATTAAGAAGCAAAAGAAACAATAATTAGTATAAAAAGACATCCCACACAGTCAGTAAATACATGCCACCGCTCATCTGACAAGGAGCTCATATTCAAGATTTATAAAGTGCTCAGAAAACTTAAAAAACAAACTACCCCCACAAAAAGTGAGTAGAGGAGCTAAAAAGTCATTTCTTCAAAAAATGAGCATACTGAAGGGCCAATAGGAATTAGTAAGATATATGAAAAATTACTCTTAGTTACTTATCATCAAGGAAACACAAATCAAAATGACAATTAGATACCGCTTCACACACCAGTGAAACTGGTTCACAGCAAAAAATATAAACAACTAGTGTTGTGGGAAATTGCCATGTAAATGCAAACCCTAAAATATAAGGGGAGAGAGAGAGAGAGAGAGAGAGAGAGAGAGAGAGAGTCTGCCAGAGAGGGGAGGTGGGAGGGAAACTGGGGACACTGGTGGTGAGAAATGTACACTGGTGAAGGGACGGGTGTTGGAAATTATATGACTGAAACCCAATCATGAACAACTTTTTAACTGTGTATCTCTTTGTGATTCAATTAAAAAATTAATAAAAACAATAAAATTTTTATTAATAATAGAAATTTACTTTTTAATTTATAAGATATGGACCATATTGTGGGTTAAGCAAGCTTAAGGGGGCTATACAGGAAACAGTCTGCTGGGGAAAGAACAAGCCTAAGCAGGAAATGTTATGCTCTGGAAAGTGTGGGCGTAACCAGGAAAAACCCTGCTAGGGAGAGTCTAGGCTGGAACAGATTTACAGGATCTGCAATACAGACAACCTGGCAGGGCGTCTCCTGCCAGGAAGAGTAGATAGAGCACCCTAGAGTCTCCAGGCTACAGCTTATCCACCCCACAGCCCCTACGCCCACAGTCCTGCAAAATATTCCTTCGTCCTCGTACTAACTCATTAGATAGCGTGTATGTGATGAGAGGGAGGAGGAAAATGGAAGTTGTACCTAACAGAAAGGCCAAGCAGCCCTTTATATGGGGCAGTTGAGGCTAACTTGTTACTAGACCAAACCACTGAGTCTGTCTAATCCTTTATGACAGATCCTTCAGAGGCTGAAGCAGCCAATAGGTTTACGGTGCACTCTACCATACTCTGAGTAAGGCTTGTCTGCTGTGGAGGAATGTTATCTGGTTCAGCCTCTATGGAAAACGGAACAAAGATTTCTCAGAAAATGAAGACCTGAACTTCCATATGATCCAAAATTTTCACTTCTTGACCTTTACTCTAAGAGCCTAAAAATATTAATTCAGAAAGGTATGTGCGTTCCTATGCTGAGCTATTTGCAATAGCCAACATCTAGAAACAATCCAACAGAATTGGATAAAGCAGCTATGGTGTTATACACAACAGAATACCATTTCCGTTGCAATAAAAGATGAATAAAACCCTGCAGTTCACTGCTACATGGATTGAACTAGAGGGTATCAGGATGAGTTAATTCAGCCTGAGGGAGAGGGAAAAATATAGAATTATCTCTTTCACCTCTGGAGTATAAAGAACTATAACAAGGGGAATAAAAAACAGCTAACGCCTGCCACAGAGGTGGGATGGGGTGGGCAGAGTGAGATGGGGGTGTGAGGGATACTGGGATCATCGGTGGTGAAGAATGGGCACTGGTGGAGGGAAGGGTACTCGAGCATTGTATGACTGAAACACAAGCAGGAAAAGTTGTAAGTCTGTAACCTCACCTCACAGTGATTCACTAATAAAAAATTAAAAAAAAAATGATGGCAGTCTGAAAACTAGCCTACAGAACAGTAGGGCACAGGAGGTAGGGTGTGAAAAGACCTACAGATGGTGATGGAGGGATACTAAGACTCTGGGGTAGGTTAGATGTAGTAGCAACATTGTGTGCCTAAAACACTACTATTAACAGTATTATGAATTATATAATACACCAGACTCCAAGTTCAATCCCTGAACTGTATAGCTTCCAGAACATGGCAAAGAGTGGTATTAGTGGCCCCTAACACCTGAGAGGCCACTAGCACCTCCAGCCATCACAGGTGGGATCAATATTGCCAGGGGTGGTCCCCAGAACTCCTAAAAAATGGGGGACCTCCCCCCACGCAAAATTCTTGCAACTTGGAAAATACCATGCCCAGAGAGCTTTACAAGAGTTTTATAATAAAGGAAATAACTTCATATAGTCATCCAGAAACAGATGTATCCTCTTCAAGTAATTTTACAAAGTTTTAAAAACTTGGACAGTAAAAAACAAGAAGGTAGTGGAAAATTACAAACTTATCTCACCTCTAAACATAAACGCAGGGGCCAAAGTGATAGCACAGAGAGCTTGCATGCACTCAACTTGTGTCTGATCTCTGGGCATCACGTATGGTTGGTTCCCGGAGCCCCACCAGTGCTCACTAAGTGCAGAGCCGGGAGAAAGCACTGTGCACTGATGGGTGACCCCAAAACTTAAAGAAGTAAAATAAACACAAATGCAGATCCTACACAAAAATAGCATGATCAAGTTGAGTTTGAATTTTAACACTTGAAATTTTTTTCAGGTGATTCATCATATTAAAAGATTAAATGAATTAAAAATGGTGTGCTGCAAAATCCTAGAATCAAAGGTAAAATTTGCTTAATTAAGTTTTACTTAATTAATTAAGTTTTACAATATTCTCTGCAGGATAATCATATCCTCATTGCATACCTAGTACTTCAAAATATTCCAAGCAAGGAAAGTATTTTTTTCTCAAGTAAAAAATGCATATGCAAAGTAGCATATAAAGAGCAGAAGCCAGGAAAAAAAAACAACACTTAAATGCTTGCTATTTAAAAATAACTGTCACTTAACACATTTATTTCATTTATTAAAAAAATATTTAGCATCTTAGCATCTATTACACATGGAAGCACTGAAGTTGATACACAGCAGTAGAAACAAAGACTAGATAGAGCCTTTCTCCGGCAGTGTTTATAATTAATAGCAGTACTTATTTATTATTACTATAATTTCATCCTATCTATAGTTACTATATCATACAACACATAATTGATTGCAAATTTATTGGCAAATTACCCGTGGCATATTGGATATGCCAAAAACAGTAACAGTAAGTCTCACAATGAGAGACGTTACTGGTGCCCGCTCAAACAAATCGATGAGCAACGGCTGATAGTGACAGTGACCCTAGTAGTAGAAGTGATATGAATTTTCTAGAGGGAAACTTAGTAATTGGTAAATGTTCTAGAGTAAAATTGATAAAACTGGTAAAATGTGTTCACATTTGCAAGGCAACTTAAGGCAGAAGCATTTCTGATGAATTTCTGATGAATCCTGGATTGAAAATGCACACAAAATAATGTCAGCTAATAGGACCCTTCCCTCAGTACTGATATCATTGATTTGTATGGTCTCCACATTCATGACTCTGATGACATCTCCTGGTTTGTTCACCTTATGTTTATGCTTATTTTCCTAACATTGCCACACCTGTAACATTAAGTTGTTAGCTGAGTTTTGTGGCAATCAGTAATTCCTTATATGTCAGCACTTTCAAGGTCAATATTTGCATAAGACTTGATAAGATAGCCCAGAGCTAAACATATCGCCTCAGGGTCCATAGAAATATTATATTATTAGATTTGTACACTGAATTAATGGCCAGGGAAATTGATCAAAAAAATAAAATGTTAAGGGAACAAAAAAAATCAGTATTATTCATGAGTGATTATCATATATTACAAACCATGATATTTAAAAGTCAACAGTTTAATGGTTAAAAGTCACAGACCATAGTGAGATCATTGTGAATCCCACCTTATTGTTCATTAGTTCTGTGAATTTTAAAAATACTTAGTTTCCCCATAAAGAAAAAAATGACTAACAGTAGTCATTTTAGAGATTCTTGAAGAAATTATATATTTATACAAAGTACTTAAAAGAGTGACTATCACATAATGAACATATAATAAATAATTCCAATTTTTAAATGATAGGGGAAATTTTATGACACAAATAAAGAAAGAGGAATTTAATATTATATATAATGCCAGGGTTTTTTTTTTTTTTAAATAAATAGTCCTCCTTTTTCTCTCAAGATGCTCCAGCACCTGAATCAAGCATGCACACAGAGAAAATACTCCAAAAAGTCATCCGCATTTAGCTATGAAGGTGAAACTTGGCAAAAATGCATTACGTTTGTAAGTTTTAAAATTTTCAACAATCACACATTTTGCTTAAACCTGGAAAGAAATACTTATAATAGTTATATAGAGGCCCTATTTCTTCTGGATGCCAGCTTCATGTTCATTTTCTTCACAGAGATCCAAGTCAGTGACAGGATTTTCAGGTTAGTGGGTATGATAAGAAAATAATGGTTAAAGGAAAACAGATGAGAATGATGTGTAAAGGGGAAAAAAATACCAGGTAAGAGCCTTTCTTATAGAAGTAAGAAAGAATCATTTGCATATATAGAATAAGGACAGCTAGTAATGATACCTATAATAACCAGTATGGGGTTTGAGGTATGAAGAATTAATTTTTATCTCTTTAGGCTTATTCAGCTAATTCTGTATTTATGGTCTACCGAAGTCAATTATTCAATTATGTTTTATATATCGGGACCAAAATTAGAATGATAAAGGCAAGTGACATCAATATGTCTGAAAACAAAGTCTATTTTAAAAATAAAACATATGAAGAAAGAAAAACAAACCAGCACCTTTAAATTTGCCTATAGCTTCGATTTTAGAAATGAGCTCACTGTAACAAAAATTTCTTTTCACTATAATATCTGTGCAACACACTTGAGTTTACCAGAAAAAAATGTTTATTGATTGTATTTTCCTAAGTCAGAAGTCAGAAAGTCAGAAGAATTGTTTCCCTGGCACTGTGATGTCAGGGCAGTTTCATAGGACCCGATTTCACCAACTCAGGACTTATCTCTGTCTGAGCCAGGATACCCTGCTCAGACCGCTGCTTCGGAAGTCTGCTATCTGGGAAGAAACACAAAGCATCCGTGCTGTGGGGGTTGTGGGGGGAAGCAGCATTGTCTCTGAGGACAGGGCTATAGCCACATGTAAAACAGTAACTATATTTTCCCTCAAATCTCCATGGCATACTGGGTTCAGTTTCTAGACTACTCAACATCCTTTAATAAATTATACTTTTGTTTCAAGTAACCAATGTGGGGCTAGAGGGAATGTAGGAATGAAGGCATTTGCCTTGCATATGGTTAACTCTGGTTCAATCCCCAGCACCTCCCCACCCGTCCCCTTCAGAGTCTCTGTGAGCAACTCCCAAGCACAGAACTGGAAGTAGCTCCTGAGCACTGCTGGATGTGGCCCCAAAGCCCCAAAGCCCACTCCAAATAAAGTATCCAGTATAGATTCTACTGTTTTAAAGAATCCTGCCAATGAAGAATGATGATAATTTGAATGATGGCAATATATACAGGGCCTACAATCACTTGTATCACTTGTAGCCCCTTTGATCTTCGATTTGCTCGAGCGGGCGCCAATAACATCTCCATTTGTCCCTGTCTCGAGCTTGTGTAGCCCAAGGATAACTGCTTGCTCCAGGAACAGAAAGAGCCTCAAATCGTTCACTCAGGGATTTGACGAAGAAATCTGACCATCTAGTTGGTGGGCGGCCACGAGGTCTTCTGACGTCCCGTGGAATCCAGTCTGTAACAGCTCTAGTCCAACGGTCGTCTCTGAATCGCATTACATGACCGGCCCATCTGATTTTTGATGACTTAGCATCCCTGATTTTTGACCATGGACGGAGGTCAGAACTCGGATTCCTTCTCTCACTTGAGTGAGACATGATATTCCCAGCATAATTGAAAGAGCTATGCTGGGAATACAGGCCCTACAATATGAGAAATAATGATGAAATGTGCCATAGAATTCTACTCATACTAACTAATATTTCATTGGTTGGTCTTTTACTTTGCTCCTTAATTAAATAGGTATTAAATTCTCATTTATAGGTAGGAAAACTCTTGTAAGATCACACAATTAGTACACAGGAGAACTTCAATTCACGTCCACATATTTCTGAAGACAGAATCTAAACTTTTATCCTTGACATAATCCTTCCCCAGAAACCCCAACAGAGCATATAATGGCATTTCAAAATCAGTTCCTATGAAGGAATTCCTAGCATGCTTTACCCAAGCCATTTTTCAGACCCCTCAGTTCACTTCATGGACTTCTAAACTTGTGGGGAGAAATGGCATGGAATCAATGCCAAATGTGGGTGAGAAAAAAAAATTAGTTAGATACTAAAATGGATCCTGGGGAGTCATACATATGAAATTCAAATTTTTTTTTTTTTTGGCTTTTTGGGTCACACCCGGTGATGCACAGGGGTTACTCCTGGTTCTACACTCAGGAATTACTCCTGGTGGTGCTCAGGGGACCATATGGGATGCTGGGATTTGAACCCGGGTCGGCCGCATGCAAGGCAAATGCCCTACCCGCTGTGCTACCGCTCCAGCCCCCTGAAATTTAAATTTTTAAACTAATTCCTGTCAACTACTAAAAGCAAAACAAGCTTATAAATCACACAGGGACATGAGAACATTAATGATATTACACATATCATAAAAAGCAAAGGAAATAACATGAATTTTTAAAAGCACAGTTCAACTATATTCTGATTTTTGTAATCAGCTCTATATTGCAAATTGCCACTTCATCATGGTAAATTTAACACCTGTTTTAGGGATACCAAGCACCTTATATTATTAGCCCCTCAGCACATTTAGAAAGCAAGATTCATTTACCAAGTCTGGTTCAATTTGAAAACATGAATGCATTCAGTGATAATTTTATTCTGCAGTGTAGAAAGAAGCACAAGGGAGCTTCTAAATGTTGGCTCTCATTATGCTTCCAATTATTTCAATTATTTCAGATTATGCATAAAGCAATTTCCTCTCTGACAAATGCTGGATAAAGATATCCCTGGGACTCCAAATAGCAGCAGTCTTTGTACATAGGGTAAATTATGTTTATGGGGGAACAAAAAGCTGTAAGTTAGATGATGTAATCCAAATCTGCTTTTCTTATGAAAACCCTATTACAACAAAGACTCGCATAAATAACTATATCTCAACTGCATATACTAATGATTAGAAATAACTTAACCAGCTTTTCTGCATTACTTAGAACATAATTGCAATTCAGTGATACCACATCCACATTAATAAGACAAGTGTGACAACTAAGATTCCTGTTTGATTTTATGATAATTTATTAAAGGAAATGTGGTTTTTGCTAAGTTTTCTTAAAATTAAATGCATAAGGGCTTGCTATAATCAGAAGACATGCCATTTTCTTAGGATTCTAGCTTCTCAACTCTACTACTTATGCTTTGAATGTCAATTAAGGCACGGACATCTTCAAGATGATTCTTTACACCAGCACTCTTCAGCCTTCTTACCAGCGCCTGGCCTGTATACTGGTCTAAAGTTTGGTAGTTGTAACCATGGTGGTGGACCAGTGGTTTTTGGCCTCTCTGCTCCTGCACACAGGCACACAAGCCTTTCCACACAGCACACAGTCTGCGGGCTTGTGGTTCAAGAATGTTAATGGACATCAACAGCAAGTTCAACTTTAAAAGTTTTGAATTAGATCTCAATTGGAATGCCCCGCCACAGAGGTGGGGTGGGGCGAGGGGGATGGGATCTGAGGATGGGAGGGTTACTGGGTTCATTGGTGGTGGAGAATGGACACTAGTGGAGGGACGGGCTCTCGAACATTGCATGAGGGAAAAACAAGCACGAAAAGGTGTGAATCTGTAACTGTACCCTCACTGTGACTCACTACAAAAAAATTAAAAAATAAAAAAAAATATACATTAAAAAAAAAGTTTTGAATTAGATCTCTTGATACAGAACACAAATTTGGGCTTTACATTGGAAACCAAATTGTAAATATTTTTCTTTTAATAGGTAAATCGCTCTCATTCACATGTAATGCTGACTGGTATGTGTAGGCACAAATCTCCAATAATAATAACTAATATTATGAATAATATTTTTATGTCTTTCCCCCGTGATTATGCACTGATATTCAGAAGGGTTTCTCATTTTTTTTTGGTCTATAAACTTATACTTTTGAACTTATACTTTCCTCTTCACCCTCTGCCTTATAACTTTTTTTTTTTTTTTTTTTTTTGCTTTTTGGGTCACACCTGTCAATGAACAGGGGTTATTCCTGGCTCTGCACTCAGGAATTACTTGTGGCATTGCTCAGGGGACCATATGGGATGCTGGGAATTGAACCTGGGTTGCCGAGTGCAGGGCAAACGCCCTACCTGCTGTTCTATCGCTCCAGCCTCTACAACTTTTTTTCTTTTGGTAGGTTCTTCCTATTACCACCCAAAAGATAATGAGCTTTCCCCCCCGCCATCTTTGCTCTCAATGACTCCTTCTGTTTTATAAATCTCAAATTCTCTCATTCAACTTTGCGACAGTACCTATATCTATGCATTAGCTTTCTACTGTCATTCATCCATTACTGAATGACCGTGTGAATGTATGTAAAATCTTAGATTCATACTGTCTCTGAGAAATATTGACGTATTTTGTTGTTGCTTTTAATGCTGCCCCATTATTACCTTGATTCATAGGATTGTAAGTCTACGGTTTTATCTGCCTCTTGTAATCTAGTCATTTTAGCCTTGTATACCTCAGAGTTGATAGCTCCTCAGTACCAGGGACTCTTCATAATTCTGAACAGATTCAGAATATTTTTCTACTTTTGGAAAACTTTTACAAGCGTGTGGGGATTCAGCTGTTCTTTTTCCTATTTCAGAAATGCTTCTTTAACAAAACATACACACACACACACACACACACACACACACACACACACCCCTACATATCTATCTACCTACCTATCTTTATATCTGTCTATCTACCTATACAATATTTGTTTTCGAGGCCACACCTGGCAATGCTCAGGTCTTATCCCTGACTCTGCACTCAGGAATTACTCCTGATGGGTTTGAAGGACGATACTGGATGCTGGGGATCAATCCTGGATTGGCTGCATGCAAGGCAAGCACCCTACCCACTGTACTGTTGCTCTGACCTCTTTAATTATATATTTTAAGTGTCAGCCCTATACTATTCATCGGAGACACTGACAACTTTTTAAATGAAACTGTTCTTTCCCACTCATTTTCAATATTATCTCCTGAGCTCAAAGGGTGGCAGTGCAGGCCTCCCCTAAATATGTCATTTTTGGTACAAGTATAAGTGAGAGCAAAAGGCAATTAAAAAGCAGAAAATTATAAGGGAGAAATATACAACCGACCTTACTTCTTTTTCTTAAAAGCAAGAAGTAGAATTCCCACATCAAAGATGTCCTCTCTGAACCAGAAAGAATATAACCTTCTTAGCAAGAATAATAAGCCGATACTGGGAGAATTCTATATAAATGGATCTTGTTAAAACAATCATCTTCCTGAAGTTATGAAATTTGCTTATAAGTGGATGGTCATGGAGAGTTATCATGCTAAGTGAAATGAGTCAGAAGAGAGAGAGAGAGAGAGAGAGAGAGAGAGAGAGAGAGAGAGAGAGAGAGAGAGAGACATAGAAGGACTGGACTCATTTGTGGAATATAAAATAACATGAGACTGACACTCAAAGATAGTAGACACAAGGGCCAGGAATATTGCCCCATAGTTGGAAGCCTGTATCATTAGCTGGGGGAGAAGGCAACTGGAATAGAGAAGGGGTCACTAAGTCAATGATGGTTGGAGGAATTGTTTGGAATGGGAGAAATGTTCTCAAAGTAGATAAAGACCAAATGTGATGGCCTCTCAACATCTATATTGCAAACCATAATGCCCAAAAGTAAAGAGAGAGAGTAATGGAGAAATTGTCTGACATAGAGGCAGAGGGAGGGTTGGAAAGGGGCATAGTATACCGGGGACACTGGTGGTGGAGAATGTGCACTGGTGGAGGGATGGGTGTTCGATCATTGTATGACTGATCAAACACGAAAGCTTTGTAACTGAATCTCATGGTGATTCAATTAAAAAAAAAATCACCTTCCTGAACAAAATAAAGTCAAAAATAAACTTTTAAACTCTAAGACAAATTAGTGGTTATGAGAAAGAAAGGGGGAAAAGAGGGTTGATAAACAGTTGATAAAAATAGTAAACTACACAGGTGAGGAAAATAATTGAATTTTTATTCAAATGTTCAGTGTATACACATGTTGATTTTCATTGATGCACACCAAAACTTGTACAATGCAATATACTTCAATAAAAATTACAATTATCTTCCCTTAGCCATTCCACACAGTACAACATACCTATCACCAGTGCCTGTCCTTGCTGAAATTAATTTAAAAGCATCTAGCTTGCTTGCTTGCTCGCTTGTTCACGCCCTCCCTCCTCTCTGCCACCCACCATCCCTCCCCGTGCTCAGATCTCACTCTAGGCTATGTGCTCAGGGGTCACTCAGGCAGTGCTTGGGGGCCTTTGTTGATACACTGTGCTAGAGATTAAATTGGGGTTTGCCATGTCCTAGGAAGGCACCTCAATCCCTGGACTGTCTCTCCAGCCCCCTTCATTTTTTTTGTCTTTCTCTTTTTTTTTTCCTTTTAAAAAAATTTTTATTAGTAAATCACTGTGGGGTACAGTTACAAACTTATGAACTTTCATGTTTGTATTTGGTTTACATGCCTCCACCAGAGCCCATTCTCCTCCACCAATGTTCCCAGTATCCCTCCCACCACTCCCACCCTGACCCCCACCACCCACCCTGCCTCTGTGGCAGGGCATTCCCTTTTGTTCTCTCTCCTGTTGGATGCTGTAGTTTGCAATAGAGGTATTGAGTGGCCATCATGTTCGGTCTATAGTCCACTTTTGATACTCGGCTTTCAGCCCGAGTGGGCCCTCCCAATATTCTCTACTAGGTGTTCTCTTCTCTGTCTCTGCTGCCTTTTCCCCCAGCATGTGAGGCCAGTTTCCAATCTGTGGGGCAGACCTCCTGGTTGTAATCTCTACTACTCTTGGGTGTTAATGTCTCATTCTGCTACTTTATATTCCACGTGAGTGTGATCTTTCTATGTCTGTCTCTTTCTTTCTGAGTCTTTATTTCTTATAAGAACTCCCGTGTCACACAAAAGTGCATAAATAATAAACTTTTCTCCTACTAATCTCTCTTGCATCAATTTAATCCTAGGATCATGGAGAAAACTCAAGGTGGAGGTAAAACTGCATGTCTGTCTTTATACAATTTTCATTTCATATTCCTATCTCCTTTCAAATCCCTTATTAAATTTTAATTAAAGGCTGTTTTCACTTGGGCACTTTTTATTCTTTATTTTTGAAGATAATTTTGTCTTTTCTACTTCTTTCCTGAGTTCAATCAACTGCTTTTAAAATCTTCCTGGTTTTTGTACATTTGGTATTTCTGATTCAGGGTAGCCTTTTGTAGTCTCAGATGCCTATTTATGTGTCCTTAATTCTATCTGGAGTGGGAACTTACACTTTTATTTTGCTTAATGGTTTGTTTTGTCGGGAAGAATTTTCATTAGTTGATGTTTGTGATACTTTTTGTGTTACAAAAATTTCTCAGTTGGCTTTACTTTCTCTTTGATCATTTTTATGATACTGTAGTGCTTTATATTTAGTACACCCTCAAGTATATGGGCAATTATTCAAGCAGAAAACTGTAATTCAATCAATAATATGTGGGGAAATTCAAACAGCAATAGATTTCCCTGAAAACAAAAGCTGAGGTCCAGATAGGTTCACTAGCTAGTTTTAGCCAATCTTATTAACTCTACTCCTTATGTTCTTCTGGACGATCAGATAGAACTCCTTTCTAAAAGCTTCTATGAAGCAACATTCCTCTAATACTCAAAACAGAAATAAAAAAGAAAATGAAAGGTCACCATCCCTGATGAACATAAAGGTGTTGTTGAACAATAAAACCTGAGCAGACCGAATTCAGCAACAAATTAAAAGGATCAAATGGAATTTGTTCAAGAGACTCTCTACTTTTGGTTCAATATACAGAAATCAAATTATGTAATTCACCATATCAACAAAAGATCAAAATCATATAAACATATATTTAATTGACACAGTAAACTTTTGACAAGACTCAACACCCATTAATGATAAAAAAAAAAAAAGCTTTCAACAAAATAGCAATAGAAGGAATCTACCTCAAGAAAGTAAGCTTCTTTTTGTTTTGATTCTTTTTTTTTTTTTTTTTTAACAAAACACTACCCTTGAAGTACAGGTAAATAGCAAGGATATCTGCTTTCTTCACTGTTGTCCAACATGATATTGTAAGTTCTAGCCACAGCATTAGGAAATAAAAATAAATAAAAAGAATTCAAAATGGAAATAAAGTTAGACTATAATTATTTGCAAATGACATGATAGTGTATATAGAATACCTTAAAGATTTCACTAAAATACATACACAATGAAATATTATGCAGCTGTGTGAAAAGATGAAATAATGCAATTTGTTGCAATTTGGAAGGAACAGCCGGGCATCACGTAATATAAAATAAGTTAGAGTGAGAAGGACAAATACTGGATAATCTTACTTATCTGTGGTATACAGAGAAAGAAAATAAGGAAACAGGCATTAATGAACAATGACAAACTCTTGGCCTTACATTACAAAAATGATTACCAAGTAGTGGGTATGCCTGGGTGACAGGGACAGCTTGTATTGATTTTAAAAAAAAAAAACAAACACTCATGTGATGTATAAATAAGAGAGAATATGATATTTAACAACAACGAACCCTTGGACTTTGAATATAAAACAGGGTGGGGGAGGAAAGCAGGAAGAAATAAACTAGAAGTGGCATTAGTAAGCTGTAGGGGAGAGGTATAAATGCAAACACTATTGCAACAACCTGACCTCAAATATAATTAAAAAAAAAAAGTATGGCAGGGGGGATCAGGGGCATAGGGTGGAGGGTGAGGGTCACATATTTTTTCAAAATCCCTTCCCTTTACTTAGTGCTTTGATCTGATTGGACATGTTTCCAGTATTTTGAAATTTAGGCAGGAAACAATCTTTCTACTTGCTATTCCATATCACCCTTAAGCAACCTTGTTAGTCTTTCTCACCTGCTGTTTCTGCTGTATTCCTGGTCTGCTTTTATACCCAAATCTTGGTGGAAACACGGAAGAAAGCAGAAATAGAGAATTTGGGCTCCAGAGAAATAGTACACTGGGTAAGGCTCTTCCCTTGTTGGTGTCCAACCTGGTATCCTGCTCACAGTCGAGAGTGATCTCTGAGCACAGATCTAGGAGTAAGACCAGAGCACTAATGGTTGTGCCTCCCAACCCTCACCACCAGACATCAAAATAAAATAAAAAGAACTGAGCCAGAATTAGTTGTTGTTCTTGTTTGTTTTCTATTAAGTAACTATTTATAGTTTCAGCACTGCCAAAGGGCAAAGACATGGTTCTGGGAAAATCCTCCATAGCTAAAAAGTTGTTTCACTTTTTTTTTTCACTTTGGGAGACTTTGAGATGGATTATTAAATTGCTGTTACTGTTTTTTGCTCCTTGGAAGTGTATATGGGCCATATTTAGACTCCAGGACACTTACCAGCGGATGGGGAAGACAGGGGTACTAATTGCTCATTTTAAATAGCCAGCTAAAGCTGAAAAAACAGGGCTCCAGATGACTGTGGCCAAGAATGCAGCAATAGGAAAGGAGAAACCATTCATTTTGTACGTCCAGGGTCAAACTCAGGCTGTGCCTTCTTGACACCTGATAATGAGCAGGTTTTGTTTTTTTAAGGGCAGGGAAGAAGAAACAGCATGGTTCACAAAGCTGATCAAAAAACAACAGCAATGTATTATAATCAGACTAGAACTCTCCTTGCCTTCAATATTATGAAATAAAACTAACAATCAATTGTAGGACAAAGTATAATAAACTCTTGAATACCATGGAAAAGTTAACCTTTAATAACAATTTTTAAAATCCCCTTAAACATCAAATAGTAAGTTATAATCTTAATTACCTTTACACGGTTAAAATTAAGAACAGCCGAGTTAAGAAAAAGAAAAATACAGTGAATGGTTGAGCTAGCTTTACTGTCATTAAACATAATTTCCTTTCCATTTCACAAAATTCTAAAAATAAAAACAAAGCCACAGCCCATTTGCTTTTGGAAACCACCATGCAATTTGTGACCTGAACCACTGACAAAATTTAGCAGACAACTAAAAAGTGGGGGACATTTAATTCTATTATGACCTAAGGTATTTCATTCCCTCACCATGCCACCTACCCATTTTAAACAAATTTGACTCTAAGATAAGATAGTAGTAGTAAAATGTGATACAATCACATTAATTTAGTAGAAACACATTAGTAGAAACTTCTACACTGCGTGTTTAGTATTTACAAAGTACTTTTCAATGGCAGGTAGTTGTTATTCTCCTAAGCCATGAAAACAGGTAAGTTTAAAGCAGATAGAGCCATGATACAATGTAAAGTCCTAGCTTTGAAGACTTCAAATATGTGGTAAAGACAGATAAGGAAACATAAAATGGAAAAAGTCCAAATCATCGCTACACTAAAAAATTCAACTAAACAGAAGGACAGGAACTTGCCTTACATGCGGCTGTACTGGCTGTAACCTTGGTTCAAATCCCAGGTACTTCATATGATCCCCCAAGCACCAGCAAGGGTCACTCCTAAGCACAGATCGAAGAATAACTGAGCACAATCAGGTACATTCCTCTACCCTAATAAGCATGTCTTGGACACAATGTCATGAGATCATGTTGGAGGCATAATGAAACTGAAGCAAGAAGAAGAAAGGATAAAAGGGGACAAAAGAACATTGCTGTTGATAATGACTTACCATGGAAGAGCAATGAAAAAGGCAAGCTACTACTGGATCAGCAAATAAACTTTAAGAAGTAACTGAGAGTCACCACTGATGGACTCAGTGCAGAAGAGGTCACTCAAGGAGACCTGCTGAAGTAGCCAAAAAGCAATCAGGGGAGTAGGTGGGGCAAGTGGTACAAAGTATGCCTAAAACTCAATTATGAATAGTTTTGGAAATCATAGCATCATAATAAAAAATAATTCAAAAAATTGAAAATAAAACTGAATGGTGGGGATAAGCACCAGAATGAGTAAACTGGAAAAAATCTACTCCTGGGACTGGAGCAATAGCACAGCAGGTAGGGCGTTTGCCTTGCACATGGCCGACCCAGGTTCAATTCCCAGCATCCCATATGGTCCCCTGAGCAACGCCAGGGGTAGTTCCTGAGTGCAGAGCCAGGAGTAACCCCTGTGCATCGCTGGGTGTGAACCAAAAAGCAAACAAAAGGAAAGAAAGAAAAAGAAAAAAAATCTACTCCTGAGGATTTTAATTAAAAATACACAACACTTGATATATAGACTAGATTAAAAGGTTTAAAACTTCTAATAATAGCTCAAAAGAAGGATATGGGG
Source organism: Sorex araneus (assembly GCF_027595985.1). Lineage (NCBI taxonomy): Eukaryota > Metazoa > Chordata > Mammalia > Eulipotyphla > Soricidae > Sorex > Sorex araneus. The sequence goes on from NC_073305.1 coordinate 110,396,587, forward strand.
GAAAGGTAACAGATTTAATCTATAATGGCTAACAATTTTTCAGACCTAAGTAATGCTAAGAATTCTTAGATGGAGTGACTGAATGAATACTAAGTAGAATATATATTTTTAAAACCCGCACCTAAAAGTCACCACAAAACTTAGTACACTAAGCATAAAGATTATAAAAGAGCGGCAAAGACAAAAAGAGGGTAGATTGTCTTCAGATGAAGAGCAAATCATTTTTAAAACAGATGTCTCATAAACAGAAAGAGACAGCAGAAGGCAATGATGAAATGATTTTCAAAGTGAAAAGGATTCTGGAATTAAATTCCTAGTTTAGCCAGGATTTAAGACTGAACAAAAAAGAAATAAAGACATATTAGAACTAGAAAGACCCAAGAAATGTATCATATCATTCATAGACTCTCAGTGAGAGGATTTGAGATGCAAAAGAAATAAATTAAATAAATAAATAAAAGCAATAGAAGTTATACATAGTAATTTATTTATTTATTTATTGCTTTTTGGGTCACACCTGGCGATACACAGGGGTTACTCCTGGCTGTGCGCTCAGAAATTACTCCTGAAGGTGCTCAGGGGACCATATGGAATGCAGGGAACTGAACCCGAGTCGGCCGCATACAAGGCAAACGCCCTACCCTCTGTGCTATCACTCCAGCCCCTATACATAGTAAATTTTAATTAAACCAGTAGCTAATGCATTCATTCTTTTAAATAAAAAATTTAAAAGTAAAACAATTTCATTTGAGAGTTAAAGGAAGAGGAAGAGAGAGTTAGATAAAGATATGTGCTCAAGAGAGAATACAGGCTTCTCCAGAGTGGAAAAAAGTAAAGTATACGTTCCAAGCAGAGACAGGCTGGCTATTTCCCCAGAATAGGGAAAGGCACTATAAAATTAGAAATGTCAGGCAAATGTAAGCTAAATGGTCTAATATATTTGTTCTTAAGTGAGAAAAAAAAAAGAGTATATAATAATCATGGGGAAGATGTAGGGTGAAGGGAAGAATTCTTATTTGCAGGTAGCTAAAATATGGCACAGTTCATATCTGCTTAAAGATAAAGATACATAAAATTTGATTTTATTGGAAAATTTCACATTTTATACTTTAAAAAAAAATTGAGTGGCCACTAAAAGAAACCCTTAACGCTACTGCTTCCAAATCAGTGCAACTTTTTAAAAGGTAAAATTATCAAAAACAGCAGCAGATAAATATGTGTGTGTGTGTGTGTGTGTGTGTGTGTGTGTGTGTGTGTGTGTGTGTGTGTAATGAGACAGGCCCTTATACTCAAAGATGGTAGACTTAGAATCCAAGTCATGATAGTCACAATAATCTAGGTCTATTTAGTGTATATCTTCTGCTTGTAGAGCTCTGATTTCTGCTAAAAATATTAGTATCTTTGAGGGATTTGATGAAGAAGAGCATATGGTGGTTCAAATGGTTAATGTCTCAAATGTTTATTGCTTTTACAAATGATTTTCAAGCTGAAGTTAAATGAGAAGAAAATAATTTATGGTGGGCAGGAAGACAGAAACATTGGGACTATGGACTAATGCGGTTGTTTATAAAGAACTACTTTCAGCTCTACAGAGACAAGAATGGCACCAGTACCTACACATTATTCATCTCATTCTTTACTCCAATTTAGTCTGTGTTCTGTTATTACAGCTTTAAACTATACACCAGACATCCTCTTGTATGCTCCACAGTAATCAAACTGCCTTAAATTATTGAAAGCTAACTGCTGAATCTTAACGACATGGAGTCATGTTGAAGCTATAGAAATACTTTCCCTGCTGTCCTCACATAAACACATCTCTGCAACCATCATTCTCAACTTCCATCCTACAGAGCAGCAACAAGCTGGAGTATTAACATTATATTGGATGCTAGCTTTTGTTCTTTAGGCAATCTTAATCCCTTGGCCTTCAGAAGTTTGAGAATTCCTTAGCTAAACACACTCAATTTTTTTAAGCTGAAGGAATGAAAAAATTGGGGTCTAGGTAGGTAAGTGACAAGAATCACCAGGTATAGGTATTATACAGCCAAGACCAGAACCCTGATGTCTCTCCATCTCTACAATAGGGCGTTCCCCCACTCTGCCACATATCTACAAAATGTCACTGTCACTATCAGAGTCATCCCGTTGTTCATAGATTTGCTCAAGTGGGCACCAGTAACGTCTCCATTGTGAGACTTGTTACTGTTTTTGGCATATCAAATACACCACAGGTAGCTTGCCAGGCTCTGCCTTGCGGGTGAGATATCTATACAAGGGAGGACAAAATGGAAAACAAAAAAAAACTTCATTCTTGTTCCTCGCAGTTTCTTTGACTTGGTCCCCCAGTGCATTCTAAATCTTCTCTGTTGCTGAAGCAAATTAGTAGCTCCAATTAGGGCCCAAGAGTGGCTCACAGTCAAGGCTTGGAATTTTCATCCTCTAATCTCTCATTCCCTTGAAGGCTGGCCTCCTTCCCAGTCTGTTGTCTCTCTCTCTAGCCAATAAAACTCCTGTGAATAACACAGTAGCCATGGCAGAAGTGAGTTCAGTCATTTCAGTTTCCATACCACTTTGTTTCTAAACGCAGAGATAAATTTTTAGCCTCCCTTTCAAAAAGAAGCAAGACCACCATCAGGAAGCCATTTATCTGACTGAACACAGCCATGTTTGGTATGTGCGATGGAACCAAGTTCTTTTGATAATATCTCCAGGTGAGAGAAGAGAAATATTTTCAAGAATCTTTGGGGAGTAACCATAGAAAAAAAATAAATGCAAATGCAAAAACCACTGGAAAATTTCTAAGCCAGAAACATTTCTATGTAATCAAGACCCCAGAGTCAAAAACAAAGGGTGAAATCAGAGTAGAGGGTAAAAGAAGAGCAAGGCAAAGTCTGTCCAGAGAAAATTCCAGATTTCTTCCTCTTCCTCTTCTTGGACACAGGGCTCACCTGATACAGTTTTCCTCTGCCTCATCCCACATGAAGGAATGACTGGGTCTCTCCAGCAGAAAGAGTCAAAGGTGGGACAACACTAACCCTCTCATTCCTGACCCTCCTTTCCTGCAGTTATGAAAAATGTTATGATGAAGACTCTGACCTTTTAGAGAGTAAAATATAATCTACACCCTAACTTCTAAAACTATAGGTTGTGACCCCATTTAAAAAGTCATCTTAAAATAAACTTTGTTATCACTTGTTATCAGTAAATATATGATATGTATACCTATTTTATATTTCTGTATTCCTGGGATCACATAAGATTCTTTGAAAAGGTCACAAATGGAAATAGCTTAAGAAATCCTGACCTATACAAATAGCCTCTGCTGTGAGTGGCACTTGTGGGGCAGCTCATTTGCTCTATGTGTGGAATTGACATCAAGAGATTTGGGGAAGTATAATGTTTTGGCAGTTAGGGAGCTGTGATCATCAGTCCTGGTGCCCCGAAAGGAAAAATAAAAAAAAAAGAAAGAAAGAAAAAGAAACCCTGATCTGCACAATATGCTTTTATCAAAACTTTTTTCCAGTTAAAGATTCAAAATAATGAAAAGAAATAAGGACCCAGGGCTGAGGGAGTCAGCTTATCATGCCTTACAAACATGTGGCCCCAGGTTCAATCCCAGGAATTGCATGATGCCCCCTGAGCAATGTCAAGGTTACCCTGCTGGCCTTGGAGCTGCTAGACCAAGCTCTGCACTGTCAGGCCCACCCAAAGTGCTGGGCCTGGTATCCCCAGGAGTGGCTCTCAGCCCCCAGCAATGCTTGAGAGCCTTCCCCACCAACCCCGAAGAAACAGGTCCTAATGCCTTTAGGACTAATGCTATTCAGCATTATGAATAATAATTATTCAGCATGGATGAAAGCGTTAAGAACATCTGCAAACAGACAAAATGAAATGTGTGCCTTTGCTTTAAAGGGACTTTGCCATTTAACCCCACTCAGCCTCGCTACAGAGAAAGAAGACTGAGACCTATGGAGGTTATCTGGCTATCCCAGAGTTCCGAGTCCATTTGAGCAAAGGTAGAAGACAAGATCTTGGGTGTGCTATGTCAGGGTGAGACACTGTCCTGCTCTCCACGCCAGGCTGCTGAGAGGGGAAGAGAGAAAATTATCAAGGCTGCACAGCCCTGGGGGAAGGGCATTACCCATCACTGAGAGGCTGTGGCATGTTAAACATGACTACTCAATGCAGGAAAGTGAATTATAAACATATACATATAACATACATTATATATAATTTATATATACCTGGATTCCACAAGTCACCAGTGTATAAATGGTAAAGATACCAGTTTAATAAAACACAACAAAACCAGATGCATGGGCCAAGGATATAGCTCAAAGGGCAAGAGTGCCAGACTGGCACGTATTGATGCCCAAGTCTGAGGCCAGGCCCTGCATGCCCCAGCACTCTGGGTGTGGCCCTAGGACCCCTGAGCACTGTGAGTTCCAGGCAGCACATTGGTGAGCTCTAATGCTGAACTGTGAGGGCCAGAGAGCTGAGTATGCCTGGGAGTGACCCTGGGTCCCTGAGCACTATCTGGGAGCAAAGAGTCCCCCACAAAAAAGGTACAAATTCCATGACAATAATTCTGTTTGCTTGAATAGTCAAGGATAGTGTTAAATACAGGTTAATATAAAAACAAAGAGGAAATCAGAAGACAATAATTGAGCCAGAAGACTGGGTGTTTGTTCTAATTTGTTCTAGAAAAGCTTTTTGCTCTTTTTATTTTTTTACTTGAGCAGAAATATATTCACTGTATCACTGTCATCCCATTGCTCATTGATTTGCTTGAGTGGGCACCAGTAATGTCTCCATTGTGAGACTTGTTACTGTTTTTGGCATGCCATGGGGAGCTTGCCAGCTCTGCCATGTGGGTAGGATACTCTTGGTAGCTTGCCGGCCTCTCCGAAAGGGGCGGAGGTGCAACCCAGGTCGACCACGTGCAAAGCAGTACCTGCTGTGCTACTGCTTCAGCCCTTGCAGAAATATACTGTATTGCCATATATCTTACTTTCATTCTTGAAAATATTGAACAGAAATCCTAGTCATGACTGATTCCTGGGCTTGCCTCCGAAGATTCTAAACCAAAATTTCTCAAGGTCTCATTCAGAAGCCTGGATTTCCAACAAACTTCCCCGATATGCTGACATTGAAGAACCAGTATGGTCCTTGGGCTGGAGAGATAGTCCAATGATCCCTGGCAGTCCACAGGATTCCCTGAGCCCTACCAGAAGTGACAGGAGGAAGACCTGTGCACAGTCAGGTGTGGCCCTAAAACAAACTAAGACAAAACAAAACAAGAACCAGTAAGGTCCACAGCTATGGCGCCACAGAATGAGGCCAACCTGTGTGACCCTGAGTGTTAACCCACACACATTCAAAAGTCACGAGGGCGAGTGCTGGGCAAGGCCTCACAGCTCAGGCCCTGATAGCAGGCCTGCTCTTCGACCACTGTCATGGAAGCCAGAGAGAACAAAAAATAAGCAGTTGGACTAATTTTAAAATTCTCGACTTTTTGTCATGGGGATGCATTTCCTTTAGAATCAGGTGGGAAGCTAACTTACTTTTTGAAAAAGAAAGCAAAGACAAGACACAAGTTTTACTTTCTGCATCTGTACCTTGTTCATTCTCGCAGGAAGGCCACACAAGAGCATCCCCGTGGCCCGCAGGCCTCCCTATTAATGGCAGCTCCTCAGCGTTAGGACCAGTGCCAAAGGCCTAGGAGCTGCCCTGCTCTGCCTACACTCCACACTGTTTGCTAGGGACAGGTATTTCGCACGTGCAGGGCAATCAGCAGGAAACTAAGTAAGGTGAGCACCCTCTTGAGAGATGTGACATGGCAGTGTCGTGGCAGCTAAGTGTCGGGTGGCTGGCCTCAGGCTCTCTGAATGTTCTCTGTGGAATGACAACACAGTACAGAGCAATATGAAAGGAGGTAGAGGAAGGGCGAATTCCGAGCAGAAAACTGAATTAAACTGAAGATTATTTTTCCCAAACCACAGAATGGCCTGTGGGGCAAAAAAGAACGAGGAGGGAGACATCCTTTTCACACTTAAATTGGCTGAGGCAATTCTCAGAAATACGTTTGGAGGAGGAGAGAATATCGTCAGAGCAGTAATCACTGCTTTGGAGACTGCATTCTCTCGGTGTAATGAATAGCACTCAACTCCTGATTATCTCTGCCCACAAGGGCAACGGCATTAGCAGGAACGGAGCTGATGATGCCTCAGGAACCCAAGGGGGTCACCACCCCTCCCTTCTCCCTTCTCCTGAATGCACGCCTGGATCAAGCAGGAAGCTGAGTGGAAACCAGGCGAGTACTTGCCCACTTCGATGCAGGCCTACCTGCCCGTGGATGACATCTGCAGCAGCCTGGACAGCTTTACAGAACAGCGCACGGCCCCCTCTCACCTAATAATGAAACACTTAGATAGAAAGATCCCACAGGCCTTTGCCAGTGTCCGGGAAGGCTGTCGCTCTTCATGCCAGGAGATGAAACAGAACAGAATACTGCCAGTAACTGAGCCCCACATCTTCAGTGAGGTCAATTTTATACTAAAATATACTTGTTGTGGATATAAGCACATTAAAAAGGGAAAAAAACCTCAGGAGAATTAACTGAAAATGTTAATGTTGGTGATTCCCATGATTTTAATTTCCTTTATACTTTTTTGGTTTTCTTTTTATCATAAATGTGATTATCGTTTTTATACTCCATAAAATTTTACTTTATTAGATATTAATGGCTATAATTTACCAAGAGATGAACATGGCATATAATATATAATAAGTCTATTATCTAGTGCACGATCTAAAAGTAGGTTAAAAAATAATGATGTGCGGGGCTGGAACAATTAGGATACAACAATAATAGAACATGTAGGATGTATGTCTTACAAATGATCAACCCCTGTTCAATCTCAGGACCACACAGCACATAGCCAGGAGTAAGCCCTGAATATTGCTGGGATGCCTCTTGCTCCCGTTCCCCTCTCCCTCAAACCCCAAAAGACATGGAGACAGAAACTTTACTTTCTCTTCAGCTTCTTAGTTACCATTCACCAATAAAATTTCCAGAGCTCTGTTTCCTGATTCTGGAATAATATAGATCATATATAATTATATTATAATATGCACTGTAGCACTGTCGTCCCATTGTCCCATTGTTTATTGATTTGTTCGAGTGGGTACCAGTAACATCTCCATTGTGAGACTTGTTACTGTTTTTGGCACATCAAATATGCCATGGGTAGCTTGCCAGGCTCTGCCATGCGGACGGGATACTCTCAGTAGGTTGCCGGGCTCTCCTAGAGGGACAGAGGAAACAAACCCAGGTCGACCGCATGCAAGGCAAATGCCCTACCCACTGTGCCCAATATTAATAACATAATTATACATAATATAATTATATATTTTATAGAGTATATTTAAATTTTAAGTTTAAGTCACAATTTAAACTTTTTTTTTTATTTTTTTTTTATTTTTTTTAAATTTATTTATTTTTAATTAGAGAATCACCGTGAGGGTACAGTTACAGATTTATACACTTTTGTGCTTATATTTCCCTCATACAAAGTTCGGGAACCCATCCCTTCACCAGTGCCCATTCTCCACCACCCGTAAACCCAGTGTCCCTCCCACCCTCCCCAATCCCATCTCCCCCCCACCCCACCCTGCCACTGTGGCAAGGCATTCCCTTCTGTTTTCTCTCTCTAATTATCTGTTGTGGTTTGCAATAAAGGTGTTGAGTGGCCGCTGTGCTCAGTCTCTAGCCCTCATTCAGCCCGCAACTCTCTTCCCCCACATGGCCTTCGACTACAATGTAGTTGGTGATCGCTTCTCTGAGTTGACCTTTCCCCGGAACGTGAGGCCAGCTTCGAAGCCATGGAGTCAACCTCCTGGTACTTATTTCTACAGTTCTTGGGTGTTAGTCTCCCACTCTGTTATTCTATATACCATAGATGAGTGCAATCTTTCTATGTCTGTCTCTCTCTTTCTGACTCATTTCACTCAGCATGAAACTTTTCATGCCCATCCACTTAACTACAAAATTCTTGACCTCCTTTTTTCTAACAGCTGCATAGTATTCCATTGTATAGATGTACCAAAGTTTCCTCAACCAGTCATCCATTCTGGGGCATTCGGGTTTTTTCCAGATTCTGGCTATTGTAAACAGTGCTGCGATGAACATACATGTGCAGATGTTGTTTCGATTGTACTTTTTTGCCTCTCTGGGATATATTCCCAGCAGTGGTATTGCTGGGTCAAATGGGAATTCAATATCTAATTTTTTGAGAGTCGTCCAAATTGTTTTCCAGAAGGGCTGAACCAGTCGGCATTCCCACCAGCAGTGAAGAAGGGTCCCTTTCTCCCCACATCCTCTCCAACAGCGGTTGCTTTTGTTCTTTTGGATGTGTGCTAGTCTCTGTGGTGTGAGGTGGTATCTCATGGTTGTTTTGATCTGCATCTCTCTGATGATTAGTGATGCAGAGCACTTTTTCATGTGCCTTTTGGCCATTCGTATTTCTTCCTTGGTAAAGTTTCTGTTCATTTCTTCGCCCCATTTTTTGATGGGGTTGGATGTTTTCTTCTTGTAGAGTTCAACCAGTGCTTTATATACCATTGATATCAACCCCTTATCTGATGGGTATTGTGTAAATATCCTTTCCCATTCTGTGGATAGTCTTTGTATTCTGGTCACTGTATCTCTTGCGGTGCAGAAGCTTTTTAGTTTAATGTAGTCCCATTTGTTGATCTCTGTTTTTACTAGATTGCTTAGTTCCGTGTCACCTTTGAAGATACCTTTATCTTCAATATCGTGGAGGGTTTCGCCGACCTTGTCTTCAATGTACCTTATGGTTTGTGGTCTAATGTTGAGGTCTTTAATCCATTTTGATCTGACTTTTGTGCATGGTGTCAGGTCAAGGTCTAAACCCATTTTTTTGCATGTGGTTGTCCAGTTGTGCCAGCACCATTTGTTAAAGAGGCTTTCCTTGCTCCACTTCACATCTCTTGCTCCCTTATCAAAGATTAGATGGTCATACATTTGGGGTTGTGTGTAGGGATATTCCACCCTGTTCCATTGGTCTACGGCTCTGCCTTTGTTCCAGTACCATGCTGTTTTAATTGTTACTGCTTTGTAGTAAAGTTTGAGGTTGGGGATGGTGATGCCTCCCATCATCTTTTTCCCAAGAATTGTTTTAGCTATCCTTGGACGTTTGTTATTCCATATGAATTTTAGGATTGCTTGATCCATTTCTTTGAAGAATGTCATGGGTATACTTATAGGGATCGCATTGAATCTGTATAATGCTTTAGGGAGTATTGCCATTTTGACAACATTGATTCTCCCTATCCACGAGCAGGGTATATGTTTCCATTTCCTCATGTCCTCTTTGATTTCATGGAGTAGCGTTATGTAGTTTTCTTTGTAAAGGTCTTTTACTTCCTTGGTTAAGCTGATTCCGAGGTACCTGATTTTCTGGGGCACGATTGTGAATGGGATTGCTTTTTTCATGTCCCTTTCCTCTGCCTCATTGTTTGCATATATGAAGGCCATGGATTTTTGGGTATTGATTTTGTAGCCTGCAACTTTACTGTATAAGTCTATTGTTTCTAAGAGTTTCTTAGTAGAGGTTTTAGGCTTCTCTAGATATAGTATCATGTCGTCTGCAAATAGTGAGAGTTTGATTTCTTCCCTTCCTATCTGGATGCCCTTAATCTCTTTTTCTTGTCTAATAGCTATCGCAAGTACTTCCAGTACTATATTGAAGAGGAGTGGTGAGAGTGGGCATCCTTGTCTTGTGCCTGATCTCAGAGGAAAGGCCCTTAGTTTTTCCCCGTTGAGGATAATGCTTGCCGTAGGCTTGTGATAGATGGCTTCGACTATCTTGAGGAAAGTTCCTCCAAACCCCATTTTGGCGAGGGTTTTCATCATGAAAGGATGTTGGATCTTGTCAAATGCTTTCTCTGCATCTATTGATATGATCATATGGTTTTAATCTTTACTTTTGTTGATATGCTGGATTATGTTGATTGATTTCCGAATGTTAAACCATCCTTGCATCCCTGGGATGAATCCCACTTGGTCATGATGTATGATCTTTTTGATGAGTTGTTGGATCCTATTTGCTAGTATTTTGTTGAGGATCTTCGCATCGGTGTTCATCAGGGAAATTGGTCTGTAATTTTCTTTCTTAGTGGTGTCTTTGTTTGCTTTTGGTATTAGGGAGATATGTGCTTCATAGAAACTGTTTGGGAGAGTTCCTGTTTTTTCAATTTCCTGGAAAAGTTTGAGGAAAACAGGCAATAGGTCTTCTTTAAATGTTTGGAAGAATTCGCCAGTGAAACCATCTGGGCCTGGGCTTTTGCTTTTGGGGAGGTTTTTGATTACCGTTTCAATTTCCTTAACATTGATGGGTCTATTCAGGTATTCCAGGTCTTCTTTCTTCAGTCTTGGGAGATTGTAGGAATCAAGGAATCCATCCATTTCTTTTAGGTTCTCCTTTTTTGTGGCGTAAAGACTTTCAAAGTAGTCTCTAATGATCTTTTGAATCTCACTGGTTTCTGTTATGATGTCCCCCTTTTCATTTCTGATTCGATTTATTAGAGTTTTCTCTCTTTCTTTCTTTGTGAGACTTGCTAGCGGTTTATCAATCTTATTTATTTTCTCAAAGAACCAACTCTTTGTTTCATTGATCTTTCGGATTGTTTTTTTGGTTTCGATGTCATTAATTTCTGCTCTAATTTTTATTATTTCTTTCCTTCGGTCTGGTTTGGGGTCCTTTTTCTGGTCCTTTTCTAGGGTCTTGAGTCGTGAAGTCAAGCTATCTATGTGGGTCCTTTCTTCCTTCCTGAGGAATGCTTGGAGAGCTATAAATTTTCCCCTTAACACGGCTTTAGCTGCGTCCCATAGGTTTTGGTAGCTCGTGTCTTCATTCTCATTTGTTTCTAAGTATCTTTTGATTTCTTCCTTGATTTCCTTCTTGACCCACTCATTGTTCAACATGGAATTGTTTAATTTCCAGGTGTTTGATTTGATTTTCCGTATTTGTGGGTGGTTAGCTTCTATCTTCAGCGCATCGTGGTCTGAAAAGATGGTTGATACAATTTCTATTTTTCCGATTCGATTGAGGTATGTTCTGGGGCCCAGTACATGGTCTATTTTTGAAAATGTTCCATGTGCACTGGAAAAGAATGTGTATTCTTTCTTTTTGGGGTGTAAGGCCCTGTATAGGTCTATTAGGCCTCTCTCTTCAATTTCTTCATTCAGGGTCAGTGTTTCCTTGTTGAGTTTTGTTCTTGTGGATCTATCTAGAGGTGATAAGGCCGTATTGAAGTCTCCAACTACAATTGTGCTGTTAGTGATGTCCTCTTTGAAGTCTGTTAGGAGTCGTTTTAAATATTTTTTTTTTTTTTGCTTTTTGGGTCACACCCAGCGATGCACAGGGGTCACTCCTGGCTCTGCACTCAGGAATCACCCCTGGTGGTGCTCAGGGGACCATATGGGATGCTGGGAATCGAACCCGGGTCGGCTGCATGCAAGGCAAACGCCCTACCCGCTGTGCTATCACTCCAGCCCCCGGAGTCGTTTTAAATATTTAGCCGGTCGTTTGTTAGGAGCATATACGTTTAAGAGTGTGATTTCTTCCTGTTGTACATATCCCTTGATAAACAGAAAATGACCTTCGCTGTCCCTTTTGATCTTTTTCATCCTGAAATCTATGTTGTCGGATACCAGGATGGCCACTCCAGCTTTTTTAAGGGGGTTGTTTGCTTGGAGGATTGTTTTCCATCCTTTGACTTTGAGTCTATGTTTACTCTGTTTGTTCAGGTGTGTTTCTTGCAGGCAACAGAATGTTGGGTTTAATTTCCGGATCCATTTAGCCACTCTGTGTCTCTTGATAGGTGCATTTAGGCCATTGACATTGAGAGAGATTATTGTGATGTGGTTTTGTGTCATCTTTCTGTGGGATTTGTTGTTCTTATGGGGCTCCTCCTTGTCTTACAGTAGCCCCTTTAGACCTTCTTTCAAGATTGGTTTTGATCTATGAAGTTCCTGAGCTGTTGTTTATCCGAGAAATAGTGTATGGTTCCTTCGAGTTTGAGTGAGAGTTTAGCTGGATAAAGTATTCTTGGTGAGGCATTCATTTCGTTGAGTTTTTTCACTATGTCCCACCATTGTCTTCGGGCTCGGAGGGTTTCTTCTGACAGATCGGCCGTAAATCTGAGGGGTGCTCCTTTGTATGTGATTTCCCTCTTTGACCTTGCTACTTGTAGAATTGTGTCTCTATCTACAGCATCCGCCATTCTGACTATGATATGCCTTGGAGTCTTTTTATTTGGGTCTCTTTTTGCTGGCACTCTTCGGACTTCTTGTATCTGGACGCCTGCCTTCTCCAGCTCTGGGAATTTCTTAGCGATGATGTCTTTGACTATGTTTTTTTCATTGGGGTTACTTCCCTGTGGTTCTGGTACTCCAATGATTCTTATGTTGTTCCTCTTGAAGTCATCCCCCAGGGCTCTGATTCGCTCTATAGCCATTTTGAGGTCTTTGGCCATTATTTGTTGCTGTCTGTAAGCTTTCTGCAGCTCATCCTCAAGCTCGCTGATTCTGTCTTCGGCTGTAGTCATTCTGCTGTTGAGGGCATCTAGTGATATTTTTATTTCATCTACCGATTGCTTTATTTGTGAGACTTCGGTTCGAAGGTTTGAAATTTCTGCTCTCATTTCTGCTCTCATTTCTTCCTGTATTTTCTTGGTAGACCGTTCCAGCGCTTCATTCATCTCCTTCCTTAATTTATTGGATGTTTGTTCCATAGTTGCTTGGAGTAGGTCGACTCTCCTCCATATTTCCTCTCTGAATTGTTTATCTGAGAGGTCGTAGATGTTGGGAGACTCTTTTGAGGTTTCTAGTATCTTTTCTTCTCCCTCTCTTCGTGGAGGGGATTTTCGCTATTTCTTCATATTGTCACGGAGGTGCAGAGTTGGAACCTTGTAGTTATTTATTCCTCTTCCTTTTTGTGGGAAGAAGGGGCTCCGATTGTGCTAAACTTCCCTTATTCACTGATAGGTTTTATACTGTCAGCCTAAGCTAATGGCTATTTTGCGTAAATGTTTGAGATCGCAAAAGTGAGTTTTCAAAGGAATACACAGTACGGATTGAGCTGAGGTAGCAAAGAATAACTGCGGCCGCGTTAGCGTTGGCCGCTCTGAGAGGAGGCCACGCCCACTTTAGACCACGCCCACTAAGACACAGGCCACGCCCCCAGTGTCTTCCTGTTGATGGGGGGGATGTGTGCAGTTACAAGCCGGTTCGGGAGACGGGGAGCGCCGGGAGAGTAGGGAGTGACTTCAGAAACTCGGGAGACGCAGACGGAAGCGGGAAGTGGGAGAAAGGGAGGGCCTCAGGGAGTTCTTTGAAGGAATGAATTCTATCAATTGTGGCCAAAGGAGAAGGCATGGAATGGTTAAAAAAAAAAAACTAACTGCGGCTGCGTTAGCGGCCGCCGCTCCGGAAAGAAGCCACGCCCACTTTTATGCCACGCCCCCTGAGATGAGGACACGCCCCTAAGCAGCAGAGTGGGGATTGGTCAGGATCTGACGGCGGCGGCGGAAAGGTGCCAGGCAGGAGCTTCAGGAGAAGCCCCGAGCCGCGGCGGGCAGGGGGCGGGGAGGGGGGCTTCTCCGCACTGAGGCAGGCTCTCCAAAGGATTGCCTGTTTACCTGCAGGATGGAGATTGGTCAGGATCCGACGGCGGCGGCGGAAAGGTGCCAGGCAGGGGCTTCAGGAGAAGCCCCGAGCCGCGGCGGGCAGGGGGCGGGGAGGGGGGCTTCTCCGCACTGAGGCAGGCTCTCCAAAGGATTGCCTGTTTACCTGCAGGATGGAGAATGGTCAGGATCCGACGGCGGCGGCGGAAAGGTGCCAGGCAGGAGCTTCAGGAGAAGCCCCGAGCCGCGCCACAATTTAAACTTTTAATCCCATCGAAGCTCTCCACCTGAGATGCCAATAAATGCTAAATGACAAAACCAAAGTTTATGTATTATTTTGTATTTGCCTTCTCTCTAACTGCATATATTAACAGACAATGAATGACAAAGTAGCTATATGGGAGAATTATTTGTAAAATTAGTTTCTGAACAATTGGGAAGTGGAATGTACAGAAAAGACAAAAATAATATCAATAGATTTTCTTTTTCAGGTCCTCCTAAGCAGGAGTAAGTCTCAAAGGGGCACTCACAGGGAGATGCAGCCAACCAGACCCGATGAGTCAATGTCAACGGTGCTCAGAGGCCTCCAGGGCTACGCCCACAGTGCTGGGGGGCCATGTAGTTATACAGATCAAATTCACAGCCTTGCATAGGGAAGGCATACACTTCTTATCACTTTCTCCTCAGCCTGTCCAGTTTTTCAATGGATTTTTCTTTTTAAATGGTGCGACTGTCACTCCTCATGTGATTTTAGTGACATGATGAGGATGTTCAATGAACTCAAAGAAATCATCACACAGATAGCAAAGCACAAGAAAGTATGAATTGAGATGAGAAAATGACTACAATCGGAAATTCAGAAATGGCAAAAGTGAAGAGCATGGTAGATGATATTAAAAAAAAAAATCACTCTGAACAGCAGAATAGCAACAGCAGCTGAGCCAAATATTAAGGGGCACCAAGATGAGGAAAAGAAAACAAGAGGAAGCTGAAAACAGTCTCAAAAGAAATGAACAGCACACCAGAGAATGATGGGATGTAAGAGGCACTTCAGGGTCCCTGAAGAACGAGAAGGCAAATATGAAAAGAAACAACAGTTAAAGAAATCATCAATAACCATTTCCCAGAGTTAAGGAATACAAACACTGAGATGAAAGAGGCCCAAAGAAACCCAACAAAAATAGATTCAACTAGGTAAATGCCAAGATACATTGTACTCAAAATGACAAAAGCCATAGATAGAGACAGAATAATGAAAGTAGCAAGCTCAAAAAAGGAACTTAGATACAAAGGAAAGTCTATACGATTTACTGCAGATCTCTCAAATGAGACACTATGAGCCACAAGAGAATGGAGGGTAACAAATGTAATTTTATATTTGTAGGTTCTGTCTATTTCATGTCACTGTCACTGTCATCCCCGTTGCTCATTGATTTGTTCGAGCGGGCACCAGTAACGTCTCTCATTGAGAGACTTATTGTTACTGTTTTTGGCATATCCAATACGCACGGGTAGCTTGCCAGGCTCTGTCGTGCGGGCTCCATACTCTCAGTAGCTTGCTGGCTCTCCGAGAGGGGCAGAGGAATCGAACACGGGTTGGCCGCGTGAAAGGCGAAAGTCCAACCGCTGTGCTATCACTCCAGCCCTATTTCATAGAAACTTTAAAATACATTAACACAGAATTTTTTTTTTAAAAAAAAGCTTTATAAAGTGTATGAAAAACTCAATAAAATAAACACCACACAAGAATACTCTTTCCTGCTAGTCATTCAGATTTGAGGAAACAATACAAATCTTCATGGACAAGCAACAGCTAAGGGGATTAATAGCTTTGAAACCAGTTTTGCAAGATGCCTTAAAAGAGTTTTTTTAAAGTATGGCACAAACTTTCCAACATACAGCACAAACTTCCCAACATACAGCACTGAGTATGGCACTCAATCATGACATTATGATTGTTATCATGGCTGCCTTCTACTAGATTAGAAAAGGTATGTTTATTTCTACTTTGGAAAAGAATTTGATACATTTTTAACAATAAATTAATGTCTCAATCATATGGATTGGTCTATGATTGCTTTTTTTGATCCAGTATTTTAATTGCAATTTTTTAACTTATTTATGAAAACACTTAAATAGTACCTGAGAAAAAGTCAATTTTTTGAGATAAAGCCAATATTCCCTTTTTCAGAATAAAACACTTAGTAATTTTACAGGACTATTCAGTTTTTCCATTTAAATTTTCTTAATTCTCTTCACCCTTAATTAACTTTACATTTGTAGGTTTTGTCTATTTCATGGGAACTTTAAAATATATTAACATAGAAAATTTTTTAAGAAGCTTTGTGAAGGTATGATAATAAAAATAATATCCAAGTATAATAATATCCATTTTATCACTCTCACTTTATCACTGTCATCCCGTTGCTCATTGATTTGCTCAAGCAGGCACCAGTAATGTCTCCATCGTTAGACTTGTTATTACTGTTTTTTAGCATATCGAATATGCCATGGGGAGTCTTCCAGGCTCTGTCATGTGGGCAAGATACTCACTCCCAGTAGCTTGCTGGGCTCTCCGAGAGGGGCGGTGGAATCGAACCCGGGTCAGCTGCGTGCAAGGCAAGCGCCCTACCCACTATCCAAGTACAAATAAAATTTAATGCAATATATTTTATATGTCAAGAGTTGAAAACTTAGTTATGTAAATGAGAATAGCCAATATACTATACTGTATTACATAATTTGAATTTCTTTATTTACATAGGTTAAAATCATATAGCAATCAATCATCGCAAAGGTTTACTTTTACTAATTTATTTTCTGATAATTCCATTTGACATTCCCATAGATTTTGTTGGAGCAAGTAATATGAAACACATTTCTTATATGTCTGCCCAGGGGGCAGTTTGGATGGTGGGGGAATGAGAGGGAATCTGGGGTTATTAGAGGAGGGATGTGTTGTAACATTGTAAACTGAAAAAACTGTTAAGATAGCTTTGCAAGTCAGTGTCTTAAAAATTAAAACAATGAAAAAAATAAACCTTAAAAAGATTGTGACTCTTTGAACCAATGGGCTCAACATGCCCCAGCATGGCAACAAGATGTGTGAACCTCGGCACATAAGAGTGACCCGCTACAACTTCCAAAACCACCTCATACCATACAGAATTTTTTCTCTATACTTATATGTGTCTCATCTCAATATGCTCCACTGCTTGACCCTTCTGTCTCTAAACAGTGCATTATTTCCATTTAGAATTGAGGAAACATCCCTGGCTAATACCAGGTAGCAATAAATAAGATCTATGAAGGTTTTTCATTTTCTCTTTTTAACATATTTTTATTATATAATAAAATCACAAACATACACATAAAAGGTTTTTTGCCAGGATAAACAATATTTGATGATGTTACATTCCCCATGCTTGAAGGTTGTGGTTCTCTATAGGCTGATATTGATAAAAGAGTTACTGTTGTTGCCAGATTGAAAAGAATATATATAAGACCCAAAACTGTCAAAGAGAACTACTTGTTATTTTCTTTGATGCAACTATCATGAGATGGAATAAATGATGCATCCAGAAACAGAATGACAAAATTTAAAACATAGCCTTCCCTTTGATATTACATGAACTTGCTTATATTATTTATTGCTGCACCTTTAAAATGGGAATGTTGTGAGAATTTTAGAACAGATGTGTGAAAACATTTGAAATGATCGTAGAAAGCAGTGATCTACCTAGGAAAAGAAAAAACAAGCCTCGATTATGGGGCTCTGTGTTCTTAAAAATTCCAGTTACACAGTTCAGGTGGTCTGTAGTCAGAGTTAATGAGGTAGGGTGAGAGAAAACATTAAGGGATTCCTTGGTTCAGGATAAGGCTATGGAACACCCCTGATCTCTCTAGAGAGACACCTCTCTGACATTCTCAGTGGGAGCCAAGTTGTAAGTCGGGCAAGAGACAGAGTTTAGGCAGATGGTACAATCTATAAATGGAAGCCCCTGCCAAGTTACTACCTAGTTCCACTGTAGTTAGAAAATATGAGACTTCATTGAAATTCGAGCTGGAGCAGGGAAAGCATGACATGGACCTTTGGGGCCCCCAGGCTGATTCACTGTGCACCAAGAAATGCCACGGGCAGCTCTCATACTTACTGACCCGAGTCCTGACTGGAAGGATAACTAGTTACTCAAGGAATAAATTAGCAATCTCCAAACAACCAGCCCCAGGTAAACCTGAAGCAGTACTGGTTTTGGAGCTAAGACCTGCCGCTGTCTATGTGCGTGCCCTGCCTTGGCTATTTAAACCTTCTGAGGCAGGACAGTGCAGCGTCTTCTCTTCTATGCACTCACTGAATAAATACTCCTAGACAATGTTTCCTGGGATCAAGTACAGTTGGAAAACCTATTTTATATTCTGCAACTAGGAGGGTTACCTGTCCTTACACATATAGAGGGGTCCGAAAACTCTCTCAGGTAAGAAGGAAGCAAGCAAACAAACAACAACCAAACAACAAAAAACAAATAGAGCCTGAGAGATGACAGCCTTGCACCCGGCCCACCCCGTTTAGATCCCAGACATCCCTGTAGTCCTCTGAACACAGCCAGAAGGAATTCCTGAGTGCAGAGCCAGGAGTAACCCCTGAGCATTGAGGAGTGTGGCCCAAAGGTAAAAACAAACAAAACCCAATACTCAAACAAACAGAAAACCCAATTTTATTTAACCAAACCTATTTTAAGAGGCTTAGTTACCAGACCAAAGAGATAGCTCAAGGGGACACATGCATGTTTTCCATTCAAGAGGCCTAGATTTAATCCCCAGCAGCATAGGGTCCCCTAAGCTGCTCCCAGCACAGCCCTAAAAGTAGCTAATGAGTCAGAGTTAAGAGACGAGTAAAGCTTTGCAGGTCAGGCTCATCCTCATGAAGTGTGAGTATAGGAAAACTAATCTCTTGCTCAGATTGCACATTTACAAAATGGGAAAAAATACACACACACACACACACACACACACACACACGTTTTCATAAAACTGAGATAAACCAGTAAGGTAAACATTTGGAAAAAGACCTGGAATAGAGAAAACACAACAAATATTAGCTATTAAACCTTCATTATTATGATGATTAATGTTTGATTTATTTATAAAGCACACATCTGCATTCTTAGGAACCTGGCCACAGGACTAGAGAGGTGCTAGCATGGAAAAATCTCCTTTCTATCTAAAGAAAAGTCAGCATCCTGTGCAATGCAGAAAACAGGACATAGAGATCAGTTTCAGCTTTCAACATCAATGTTACTTTCCTGGATCTGGTTGCTGATCCATAAAAATAGACTAATGAGTCCTTCTAGCCACACATGCTAGGATTCCAAGAAATAATGCACAGTGCCATGAACACCAGTAGTCCTAGTCCACTGGTGGTTCAAACGTAGTTGCTCTAAAGGTTCCACCTTCTAGACTAATTCAGATTTAAAATTGCTACTGTTGATTCAACTTCTGGTTTATAAAACTGGTAACCCAGCAAGAGGGACATGAAAATGGCTTTATGAAATCTGACTCTAGACCTCTGAAGCATCTCAAGTGCAATCCAACAGGCAGAAGTGATGGCAGCAAGAGGTTGCAACCTACTCACTTCCAGCAGACCAAGAGGCACCGCCTTAGGCATTAGTCCAGTACATGGCGCCACTTTGCTTATCTTGAATCTTACCAGCTGTCTCCAAGGCTAAAGTCTTCTTTGAACATTTTTCATTATTCAAAAATCCCAGGCTATCTTTTGGATGTGTGCTAGTCTCTGTGGTGTGAGGTGGTATCTCAAAGTTGTTTTGATCTGCATCTCTCTGATGATTAGTGATGCAGAGCACTTTTTCGTGTGCCTTTTGGCCATTCGTATTTCTTCCTTGGTAAAGTTTCTGTTCATTTCTTCGCCCCATTTTTTGATGGGGTTGGATGTTTTCTTCTTGTAGAGTTCAACCAGTACTTTATATACCATTGATATCAACCCCTTATCTGATGGGTATTGTGTAAATATCCTTTCCCATTCTGTGGATAGTCTTTGTATTCTGGTCACTGTATCTCTTGCGGTACAGAAGCTTTTTAGTTTAATGTAGTCCCATTTGTTGATCTCTGTTTTTACTAGATTGCTTAGTTCCGTGTCACCTTTGAAGATACCTTTATCTTCAATATCGTGGAGGGTTTCGCCGACCTTGTCTTCAATGTACCTTATGGTTTGTGGTCTAATGTTGAGGTCTTTAATCCATTTTGATCTGACTTTTGTGCATGGTGTCAGGTCAAGGTCTAAACCCATTTTTTTGCATGTGGTTGTCCAGTTGTGCCAGCACCATTTGTTAAAGAGGCTTTCCTTGCTCCACTTCACATCTCTTGCTCCCTTATCAAAGATTAGATGGTCATACATTTGGGGTTGTGTGTAGGGATATTCCACCCTGTTCCATTGGTCTACGGCTCTGCCTTTGTTCCAGTACCATGCTGTTTTAATTGTTACTGCTTTGTAGTAAAGTTTGAGGTTGGGGATGGTGATGCCTCCCATCATCTTTTTCCCAAGAATTGTTTTAGCTATCCTTGGACGTTTGTTATTCCATATGAATTTTAGGATTGCTTGATCCATTTCTTTGAAGAATGTCATGGGTATACTTATAGGGATCGCATTGAATCTGTATAATGCTTTAGGGAGTATTGCCATTTTGACAACATTGATTCTCCCTATCCACGAGCAGGGTGAAAGCTTCTGCACCGCAAGAGATACAGTGACCAGAATCCAAAGACTATCCACAGAATGGGAAAGGATATTTACACAATACCCATCAGATAAGGGGTTGATATCAATGGTATATAAAGCACTGGTTGAACTCTACAAGAAGAAAACATCCAACCCCATCAAAAAATGGGGCGAAGAAATGAACAGAAACTTTACCAAGGAAGAAATACGAATGGCCAAAAGGCACATGAAAAAGTGCTCTGCATCACTAATCATCAGAGAGATGCAGATCAAAACAACTTTGAGATACCACCTCACACCACAGAGACTAGCACACATCCAAAAGAACAAAAGCAACCGCTGTTGGAGAGGATGTGGGGAGAAAGGGACCCTTCTTCACTGCTGGTGGGAATGCCGACTGGTTCAGCCCTTCTGGAAAACAATTTGGATGACTCTCAAAAAATTAGATATTGAATTCCCATTTGACCCAGCAATACCACTGCTGGGAATATATCCCAAAGAGGCAAAAAAGTACAATCAAAACAACATCTGCACATGTATGTTCATCGCAGCACTGTTTACAATAGCCAGAATCTGGAAAAAACCCGAATGCCCCAGAACGGATGACTGGTTGAGGAAACTTTGGTACATCTATACAATGGAATACTATGCAGCTGTTAGAAAAAAGGAGGTCAAGAATTTTGTAGTCAAGTGGATGGGCATGAAAAGTTTCATGCTGAGTGAAATGAGTCAGAAAGAGAGAGACAGACATAGAAAGATTGCACTCATCTATGGTATATAGAATAACAGAGTGGGAGACTAACACCCAAGAACTGTAGAAATAAGTACCAGGAGGTTGACTCCATGGCTTCGAGGCTGGCCTCACGTTCCGGGGAAAGGTCAACTCAGAGAAGCGATCACCAACTACATTGTAGTCGAAGGCCATGTGGGGGAAGGGAGTTGCGGGCTGAATGAGGGCTAGAGACTGAGCACAGCGGCCACTCAACACCTTTATTGCAAACCACAACAGATAATTAGAGAGAGAAAACAGAAGGGAATGCCTTGCCACAGTGGCAGGGTGGGGTGGGGGGGAGATGGGATTGGGGAGGGTGGGAGGGACACTGGGTTTACAGGTGGTGGAGAATGGGCACTGGTGAAGGGATGGGTTCCCAAACTTTGTATGAGGGAAGTATAAGCACAAAAGTGTATAAATCTGTAACTGTACCCTCACGGTGATTCTCTAATTAAAAATAAATAAATTAAAAAAAAAAAAGAATAGAATTTAAAAAAAGTAATGTGGAGTTCAAGCCCAATTTAATCAGCTTAATCAATGGCTGAATAAATGGCAGTACTCCTACATTATATAAAATATAAAAAAATAAAAAAAAATAAAAAAAAATAAAAAATAAAAAAAAAAATCCCAGGCTATCATTTCAATGAAGATACCCACCCTGTGCTCTATTTTGCTGTCACATCTCAAATTTAGACCTTACCTATTATCAGGAAAGAGTTGCTACTTCTACTCCTAAATTTATTACTCATGCCTCTGCTTCCCCTAGCTCAGTCTTTTGTGCTGTGACCACGCCAATGGCAAGTGGTCATGCTAATCAGTATTTTACTTGTACATACAGCCAGCCAGTAAGCCAACTATTGTCATTCAGCCAATATTTATAAAATGCTACCTATTTCCAAATATGTTTGAGGTATGCTAAGGCAATGTTGAATAAAAATAGTCTTTCTGTTTTTAGTCAGCAGTAGAGGGAAAAAAAAAAACATAAAGTGAGCCAGATCACTTCAAATTGTGAAAAGTATTATTTAAAAAAAAGTTAACAAGGTACAGTTATAAAATAATGGTGATGGAAAGAGAGAGAAACCTGTAGAGCGTCAGTTTATTTTCCTGGGTAGTGGACACTTCAGCTGAGACCTGAAGATCAGAAGGATTGACTCCTGTCAAGGTCTGGTCCAGGGTATTCTCCTGATGCCAGCGAGAAGAGCCAGAGCAGAAACTCCAGAAGCAGAGCAGCTTGTGGTAAGAAAAAGGAAGTAAGGCTAGTGGGGCTCAAGCCAAGAACAAATAGAAGAAAGACAGCAGGAGATGAAGCCAGAAAGAACACAGGATTGATGCTACCCAGCTTTATAGGGCTAAAGAAGATCACTGAATATTATTCTACTCGCAGCAGAAGTCATGAAAGGATTTTAAGCAGAGAGTGATAAGTCCACTTTTCTCAGAGCTGCAATAATAGCTATAACAATACATCAATGATTCTCAACCAAACTCTGCGCTGTTTGCTCGTAACCACATGAGGGATATTAAGGCTATATAACAATAACAAGAGAAGTTAAAATCATAACAAAACGACCAGAAGATCTCCCTATTGGTTCTGAGAAAAAAGATACAATGTAATTTAAGAAGGCAGAATTTCACATATGTTAGTGGCTATAATTAATAAAATAAACCCTTTCCGGATTTGGCAGTGACAACAGTTCAAATACGAGTGTCATTTGAATACTCAACAATCTAAAATAACATTTTTACAGAAAAAGATGTGTTGCTCACAGTAACTGTCTCAACCTGGAAAGTAAGAGAATTGGAAATGCAAAGATGGTACCTTAAACCAGTATCATTCTATTTTACAGCTTTGCCAATGGAGCTTTGAATAAAAAAAAGTACATTAAAGTGAGCTTCCAATTAAAAAAAAATCGCAAATATGGGCAAAATTTCAGTCCCATTACTTGCCACTGTAACAAATGATCAAGTAGGTGTTAGAAAATGAAAAAGCAGAGTATCACTTTCTAATCCCCATAGGCATCCACCCTGTTTTCAGTGATTCTTTATCTTACAGTGAAGACTTGCAGAGAAAAGCTTATTTCTGGCATGTTTCTGATAAGGGTGGATGCATCTTTCTAGGGGGAGAACCAGAGACAAAATCTTTCTAAACACACATTGCACTTAAACATGTGCCAAGTTTCGCTGTGCCTTGGAAATTGGGAAAGCACATGTGCTACTGATGATAGTACTCAGCAAATGGACTTAAACTAGATGAAGTACAGTGACCAAGAGGGAGAGACACTCAATAATTTAGATCCTGATGGTTCTCAGAGCTCTGTTTAGGGCTGCTGAGGGACAACAGCAATGCCAGCAAAAGCTGCTGGTATTTCCTGTCTGTGTGTTTATGTGAACTGAGCTAGAATTCTGAAATAAAGGAGGACCTCCTCTGTCTTGTGAAGAAGAAACACAAATCAGCCCTTTCAAATTTCCCACCCTGAATTTAGATTTCCCTTTTCATCTCTTTAAGACTTGAGGCTACTTTGTAATAAAATCCTCAATTTATACCACACATGGATGATTATTCTACTTCCTCCATATGCCATAAAGCCCTACAAGTCAAAGGCATCTCTAATGCTGCCCACTCATCTGCCACATAAAAACTTAAAAGAGAATAGGAGGAAGTATAATTTAAAAAATACCACATCTTCTGGTCTTGCTCCCCACTGATAACTGCTGTTATTTCTTATACTCACCCCCTCTCATATAAACTTACAGGTATTCACAAATTGTTATGCTATTCTATGGTCAGTCTAATAAATAAAATTTAGAAGGAATATAGTTTGTTAAACAGAATTATGAATCATTTCTGATTTAGGATACTGTAGTCCTGTCATCCCATTGTTCATCGATTTGCTCGAGCGGGCACCAGTAACATCTCCATTCTGAGACCTGTTGTTACTGTTTTTGACACATCGAATATGCCACAGGTAGCTTGCCAGGTTCTAAAGTGCAGGTGGGATACTCTCAGTAGCTTGCCAGGCTCTTGGAGAGGGACGCAGGAATCGAACCCGGGCCGGCTGCGTACAAGGCAAACGCCCTACCTGCTGTGCTATTGCTCCAGCCCCTTAGGATACTATATAAATAAAATTACAAATAATTTTAAAAAAGTGTGTGTGTGTGTATATACACTGCAAGGTAGTTCACAGTCAGCATCCACCTACCACTCACATGCCCTCTACTTCATCTGGCGAGTGATGCATGCAGGTAGCCGATGAGAGTTACCTGAGCACCGCTAGTGAGTCCAGGTCTGTTTATAACAAGCTGATGTTTCCTGGCCAACTCACTCTATTTCACTTCCAAAAAAATAAGAAGCTGTACTCAAATTGCCTCTGAGATTGCAGGGTTGATTGACAATAATAAAAAATATGCAATTAGCTACTGTGAAGGCCAATGTCTAAAGAAGACAACCATAAAGACAATCAACATGACAGATGTCCAGGAGACTATGCAGGCAAATTAGAAAGAAATAGTTAATTTTTCACTGATTTTCAGAACTATAATTCATAAGGAAAAAGACACATGCTTTTTTTTTTTTACCAGATTAAACAAGATGTGCACCAAGTAATACACAACCAATCCAAAATTATCTCATTAAGCTATATCGCAAACCTTCAGAAGCAGAAACAAATGTCAGTGAAGCATTTTTTCAGTACCTATGTGGTCTTCACACTCGCTTTAGAAGGCTCAAAAATGCTTTGCCACTGTTAAAGAGTAATAGATATGTTTAACTATATGGCACAGTAGCTATATCGCCACATACAGTGGCAAGTGAATGCCTTAATTTTCATTTGCCACCCTTGGGATAATTGGCTGCTTCCTACCAGTTTTACTGTTCTGTTCTGACTATGTCCTTTCTTAGGAGCATAGGAAGTATGGTTGTAGCAGGATGTGGTAAGAGAAGAACTAAAGAGAAGAGGAAAATGTGCAAGGGGGGGGCAGCTAGGAAATGATCTCTACTAAATATCCATTTGGCAATCTGACTAAAAACTAACAGTGACAAAGACACTAATTACTGAGAACCCATGTCCTAGGGCAAAGCAAGGCAAGGGAGCATGGCATTCACAAGTGTCTTTTCTAGGCATTTTTTGAAAACAACCCTGGAGGTAGTCAAAGATGCTGCCATGACTAGATATCTATCTAATCGATGTGGAACTCTATTTGTCCATTTATTTAAAGAGAGAAAGATGGGGCAATTCACGCACTGTACTTATTACTGTTATGACTGAAACTGGGTTTCCATGGACCATACCTGTGAAAGACAGGATCCTTAGAGGAACAAATGGAACTGAGAAATCAATCTCTGGTAAAGCAGTTGCTCCTTACCTGGAAGGAATTCATAAAACGAAGGGATGAAGGCAGAGCAGAGTTATTTCTTGATAAGATCAACAGTAGTTCTAGGCAGGTGGCAGAGGGCAGGGTTAGAGAGTGAACACTGATGTCATTTTCCCACGAGCTGGCAAGTCTGAAACACATGGGTATATGGGATTTCATAAGTGCTTTGATTAAAATTCTTTTTAAAAATCTGATGAAGAAGAAAACTTGCAGTGTGGGAGGAAGAGCAGTGCACCAGTAATAGAAACGAACAATTATACTAAAAATCCGCTGAGGAAATGTTCAAGACTTCTTTAAATGTTTTTGGTTTAAAACAGATGGATTAGGCAAAATGTTCAGGCCAATATTTCACAGAGTTTAAGATTTCTATGAAAGGCAGAGCAGAGCCTGGCAAGCTACCCGTGGCGTATTCAATATGCCAAAAACAGTAACAATAATGGACCTCATTCCGCTGACCCTGAACATGACAGGGGCAGATGGAGACATTACTGGCACCCACTCATGCAAATTGATTAGCAATGGGATCACAGTAATACAGTGATAAGTGATGAAAGGCAGTGTCACTAATGAGAAATATGTGGAAAGGGGAGATCAACGTTAACATAAGGAATGCTTTGTTTGTTCTATTTACTGTTACACATCCAACATCATGTTCAACAATAGAACTATTGTTATTTCCTTCTTTGTTATTCCCCAAAGGTATAAAAATTGTTTCTGAGCTAAATGTACCCTGTGGAACATCTAGTTCAGTAATATGAAAACTTATAAAGTGATACAATCCTTTGTAATCTTGCAAATTCCAAATATGGAATATATTCATAACAGAATATTTTGTAAATGCCTCCACATTTAATATAAATAAAAGGAAAGCTGGACCGGAGCGATAGCACAGTGGGTAGGGTGTTTGCCTTGCATGCAGCCAACCCAGGTTTGCTATCCGTGGTGTATTTGATATGCCCAAAACAGTAACAACAAGTTTCACAATGGAGACGTTACTGGTGCCCGCTTGAGTAAATTGATGAATAATGGGACAACAGCGCTGCGGTGCTAAAAGGAAAGCTGCTTTGTCTGAAGGGTAAGGACTGGCAGGAGCTCTTTTTCCTCCAAAACCTGATCCAAGAAGCATTTCTACTACAACCTGTAGTATTTATGTTAAAAAAAAAATTAATTCAAGAGATGAGGAAATTGAGGGCTCAGAAGAAAGAGACTTCTTTGAGATGAGGCAGATGTTTAGAAAATGATACAACTGGTTGGAATTCTAGTTTCCCAACTTCCTGTATAATGCTTAAAGAGGAAAATCAGGAACTCATTAAGAGAGAAACATAAGAAAAATCTGGGTCTTATGTTATCAAGTTTTCTATTTAAAGGGCATTTCCTTCCTGTGCCCCGACTAAAGAGCTTCTTATATGTACATAGATGTATATACATATATATATGTGCATGTATGTGTATACATACATATATATATAATACATGTCTCCAGCCCTGTAAATTTTTTTTTATAAATCTGCTCTTTATTGCATTAAAGGCAAATAATGCAAGCTTCGTGAACAATCAGTGGTAGACAGCATAATGAATTTTAACACTTTATATAAGAACTTGTATAATAAGGGATGGGTGGTAGGGTTTTTCACTCTGGAGAAGTCCATGTTCTCTCTTGAACATGTCTCTCTCTCTCTCTCTCTCTCTCTCTCTCTCTCTCTCCTCTCACACTTCTTGAAGTAAATTTCTTCAAATAAAACTATTTTAACACACACACACACACACGCACGCACACACGCTCACGTGGGGCTTGTATATTAGTATATTCTGGTAAATAAAAATGGCTGAATGTTTAGAAAAAAAGATTAGGAGGTAATACAATAAATATAAACTTGTTTCCAATATCAGAAAGTAACAATCTATTTTTTTTACATTTTTGACTTTTTGCTTTCTAATTTTTCAAGTAGTGTTACTTTAAAAATTAGAAACAGATTAATGTTATAATGATGCTGCAATGCAAAGGAGTATTTAAGTGCTGTTCAAAGGAGTCGGCATGTTAAGTTGCTGTGCTGTGATATAGTAAATAGAAACTAAAGTGCAGTAGCACTGCCGTTGGCCTCTCTTTTCCTTTGGGGCGTGGGTGTGAGGGGGAGTGTAGTGGGCACACCTGGAGATGCTCAGGGCATACTCCTGGCTCAGTATTTAGGGATCACTCCTAGTGGGCCCCTAGAATAGCATGGAACATCAGGAACAGAATCTGGTGTAGCCATGTGCAACGCAAGGGCTTCAGCCACTATACCAGCACTCTGGCCCCTAGGTCACTTTGTTTTTTTTTAATTCAATTACTGTGAGATACAGTAACCAAGCTTTCATGTTTGAGTTTCAATAATACAGTGATCAAACACCCACCAGTGCACATTCTCCACCACCAATGTCCCCAGTATCCCCCCCTTTTCAATCCCCCATCTGCCTCCAAGTGAATGCAGTCCCTAGGCCATTCTTATTTTGGAAAGGGGCGGGCACACCCGGCTCTACGTGCTGTACTACAGCTCCAGCTCTGCCTCAGCCACTCTTTAAGTACCCTTGGAGAAGCACTCTCAGGAAAGCGTTATTATCTTATAAGATTTTTAAATTCAAACAAAACAATCCAAGACACCAAAATTTACACAAAAGAACACTTCTCATATTAATGATAACTACCAACAAAGAAAGAATTAGTTACACGCATTATTCATATCTCTGTAATTACAAATATTTGCATGGTATGTGAATTCAACATTAGCATTTTTTTTTTAGTCCTTAAGCTGTAATAGTTTTTATCTCTACTGAGTGAAAATATAATACTGACCATACAGTCAGTAAGTGATGAAAAGAAACTCAAGTATGATCTTTTCCACTCGTGAGTGAGAGAGACAGTATAGGATGATGGATGGGTTTTTTTTTTCTTTTTGAGTCACACCCAGCAATGCACAGGGGTTACTCCTGGCTCATGCACTCAGGAATTACTCCTGGCAGTGCTCAGGGGACCATATGGGATGCTGGGAATCGAACCCGGGTCGGCCTCGTGCAAGGCAAACGCCCTACCCGCTGTGCTATCACTCCAGCCCCAGAGAGAGACAGTATAGGGAGTAAGGTGCTTGAGCCCTGGTTTGTTCCTCAGCACTGCAGAAGTCCTCCAATTACCACCAGGAGTGACCATTAAGTACAGAGTCCAGGTATACTCCCAACCCAAATAAATACATTTCTTTCTTATTTTAATACATGGCAAACCAAGCCAAAGCACATGACTTTCTGAACAAGTTCTAGCTAAAAAAACTGAAAATCTCCAAGGCAAATAATGGCTTAAGTTTTATGTGTCAAGCATCTCATGTTTTAACAATCTGAACCGTAATGTTTGAAATTAGACTAATTGGAAAGACTTAACAAGATTCCAGTAATTATATTCATTCTTTTTTCAACAGTATATATTTTTGATGTTTATATTTTGCATTTCTCTATAATTTTAATCACACACATTGTTTAATTCTCACAGAAATATCTTTGTCTATGTAAAACAAGCAATACATAAAAAATAAAAATAGCTTTGGACACAGAGCATTGAAAGCAGAACTAATGACAAATCATGACCTAAAACTTTTAGATAATGGTTTACAGTTTTATAAAAGATAATTAGAAACAAAGAGTCAAGAGCAATCAAGATAGATGTCCTAGTATACTGAAAATATAATTTATCTGATATCAATGGTCAAACTCATTATAAGGAATTTAGGGTACACAGTGGTTGAATCATAGGTGGTACTTTCAAAGACTATCCACCAATGGCTCATCTATCAATATAAATTTCTGTGATCAATAAAACCATTTTAAGAAATATCACGATCACGAACACGAAATCCCGTTAATCATCGATTTCTCAAGCGGGCTCAGTAACCTCTTCATTCATCCTTTCCCTGAGATCTTAGAAGTCTCTCGGCTCAGCCCTCCCAATGATGTCACACTGGAGGCTCTTTCAGGGTCAGGGGAGTGAGATCCAGCTTGTTACTGGCTTTAGCATATGAATACACCAGGGGAAGCTTGCAAGGCTGTCCCATGTGGGCAGGAAACTCTCAGAAGCTTGCCAGTTTCTCCCAGAGAGAGAAATATAGGAATGCAATAATCTAGACTTTGGATTATTTCTAATATTTCCTATAAAAACAGCTTAGCTAATCTTTCCTCCATCACTAATCTTTCCCAATAAAACCAAGAAATATACTTCAAAAGAAACAACACATTAAACATAAATTGAAATGTATTTCTGTAATTTTTTTAAGGTATAGGAAAAGGAAAAGCTTTCCTAGGAGACCTGAGTTGTCAGCCAGATGACCTTAGTCAAGATACCAAAATGCAAGCAGAGGACGCACCATCTTTATTTCTAAACATATGCCTTGACAAAATTCCCTAGAGAAGAAAGTATGTCCTATTTATTTTTAAAGACACAAGGAAAAGGTGGAAAGGGCGGAGATTTAAACTTATAACAAAAATGGTATAACTGAGAATGAATAAAAGACTATTCAATATATGGTAAAAAAAGATCTAAGAAAAATGGAAAGGTAACACAATCTTCCTGGAAACATAGAATCCATTTAATGCAATTAGAAAGGGAAAAATGATACAGAGTAGAAATAGTTACCCAAATTACAGTATTTCACAGAAGTCCAAAATAGTGTTTACAAAGGCAGAAAGAGGTAGATACTTAACTCTTATGCTTCTCATAGTTTAGTATTTAATGTATATTCTTCAGTCCTAGGAAGACCTGCAAAAGTAGCTAATAATATTTAAATAAAAGATATCTTATATATCTAGATATCTTAAATATAATTTCAAAGCTGCATCAATAATAAGTCCATCAATTTAAGTTCTCAAAACACCAAAATAGGCAAATGACCACAACTCAGTGCTATGATAATGATAAAATATTTTTTATTTAAACAAAGAATCAATGCTTTTAAAATTATGATGAACTACCAAGAATACAAAATTCTGAAACAACTTAGTATACTGGCATACTTATAATAAGTCATATTAACTCCATTATATTTAACATTACATTTTAAACTATAATATATAAAGCTATTTTTTAAAGAACTTGAAAAATGCACGTATCAATTGTGCTTATATATTTTAACATAAGATCCATTAGTAAAATATTTTGAAATTGCAGTATTTTCGTTGAAAATGACAGGAAAAAACTAAGTTTCTTAAATCAAAATGTCAGATACTGCATTTTCTTTTAGCTACTGTGATTTACAGTACTGTCAATGGCAGGGTTTCATGCACACAATAGTCTAACACCATAGCATTCACCAGAATATCAGCTACCCTACTACTGTCTCAAAGCTCTCCTCTCAGCACTGTGCCCCCTGCACTATCTTCCCTCCATAGAATTCCTAGGTTATGTGAAAGCTTCCCCAAAAGGGTAAAGCTGTCTACATTTCCACCAGAGGCAGATGAGGGTTCCTTCCCACCCATCCATGCCAACACTAGTTGTTTTTGTTCTTTTGAAGTGTGCCAATCACACTGGTGTGAGATCATATCTTACTGTTGTTTTGATTTGCAATCCTGATGATAAGTGATGCAGAGCATTTTTCCATAGATCTCAATGTCATTTATATCTTCTTTGAAGACATGCAGATGTTTGTGGAAGTTTCTGTACATCTTCTCTCCTCATTTCTAATGGAAATACTTGGTGTGTGTGTGTGTGTGTGTGTGTGTGTGTGTGTGTGTGTGTGTGTGTTTGCTAAGGTTTAGAAGTGCTTTATATGTTTTGGATAGTAACCTCTTTGTCAGATGAATGGTCGGAAAAAATATTTCCTTCTAGTCTGTGAATGTTTCATTTACTTTGAATTTTTAAGAGAAAAAATTCAGTTCTACAAAACCTGAAAATTACAGCCCTCAAACTTTCTGTCATAAAACCTATAAGTTCATCAAAGTGATCTCTCTCTTCCTCCCACCTGCCCACCATGTATCACTAAGTATCAGTAAAATGATTCTGCTTTAAAAAAGATACCAGAACAAAAATTTCAAAAGTAAGTGAATTAATTCATGTCAAAGACATTAAAAACCTTGGTTTTTACTAAATGCCTGTATTAGTGCATGGCACCAGCTGCTAAGAACAGAGGCAGTTGACTGTCAGCCTTTCATCAAAGAAGAGAACACGCCCCAGGAACAAGTATGCCAGACACTTCATAATTAGAAGTGATAGCATTAGAACTGTAATAACTAGAAGTCTGTCTACAAAGAACAGCTTATCCCCTCCAATTAAAAAATTAACAGTTGCTATAGAAAAACATATGTATATAAACATATGTGGAATAAATGAAAACAATTGTACACCATTTTAAAATAAAGTTTATTACAAAATAATTCAATAAAAATCACAACACATGTTGTTGCAAAGTTTTTTGGGGAGGTTTGTTGTTTCTTTTTTTGTTTGTTTGTTTGTTTTGGTGCCACATCCGACTCAGGGCTTACTTCTGACTCTGTGCTCAGGGATCACTCCTGGTGGCATTTGGGGGGGAGTTTATAGGGTGCCAGGTGCTAGGGATTGTGTTGATCGGCAAACATCCATCCTCCCTGCTGAACTATCGCTCTGGCCCCATGTTGTTGTAAGGTTTCATCATTTCCCCCATTTTTATTTAGGCACCATGATTCTGCTATTCTGTTTGTTTGCTTTTTGGGTCACACCCAGCAATGCTCAGGGATTACACCTGGCTCTGCACTCAGGAA
This sequence comes from Sorex araneus, assembly GCF_027595985.1. NCBI lineage: Eukaryota > Metazoa > Chordata > Mammalia > Eulipotyphla > Soricidae > Sorex > Sorex araneus. The sequence continues at coordinate 110,428,920 of NC_073305.1, forward strand.
TTACTCCCGATGGTGCTCGGGGAACCATATGGGGCGCAGAAGATAAAACCCAGGTTAGCCATGTAGAAGGCAAACGCCCTACCCACTGTACTATAACTCCGCCCCTACAATTACTATCTGTATCATTGTCATCCTGTTGCTCATCGATTTGCTCGAGCGGGCACCAGTAACATCATCATTCTGAGACTTGTTGTTACTGTTTTCGCATATCAAATATGCCACCGGTAGTTTGCCAGGCTCTGCCATGCGGGCGGGGATACTCTTCCTAGCTTGCCAGGCTCTCTGAGAGGGATGGAGGAATCAAACCCGGGTCAGCCGCGTGCAAGCCTTACCCGCTGTACTATCGCTCCATTACCACCCCTACAATACTGTTTTTAATAGTTCTGGGCACATACATAATGCTCCAAAACCACAACCATCACCAGAGTGTCAGTATACCTCCACCAATGTACCAAGGTTCCTTCCTTTTCTCCCACCCCACCTTCATGGAAGACTCAGTTCTATAGGCTCTCTCAGGGTCTGCTGCTATTGAACATTATTTCCTTACTATGTTTCGTTATATTATTTCACATGAGGGAGATTATTCTATCTTTGCTCCTCTTCCTCTGACCAAGTTCACTCAACATAGTCTTAGTTCCATAGAGCAGTGAATTGCCTGATTTCATCTTTTCTTCCAACTGACCAACCCTCACCGCCCCCCCACCACAAATAAAAAGAATTCACTTCTAAGAATTGATTTTTCAAGGTGACAGAGCTCTATGATAATGAAGATTAAAACTATAATTAAAACAATAATAGTTATATTAACAGTGTTCAGAAGAGTGCTCATTTAGATAAAGTTTTGTAGGTCATTTTGAGTGTTTCTCAGTTTCCCCAAATCAAGTCATGCTCCTCTATCATATAAATGAATCATATAAATGAAATCAGACAAATATGAGGGGTCTTTTTGGTCTAGCTTCCTCCACTTACCGTAATTTTTTTTCAAAATTTATGGTCCTCATTCAGAGTAAGAATTAATGCTTTTAGGTTAAAATCTGATTTCTAATTTACCATCTTTGATGAAATATTAAAAACAGTTCCATTTTAAGCTATATATCATAATATTTGTGTTAGCATATTAAAAGAGTAACCATTTAGGACAAGTTTTCAAAGAGTTTTTAAAGAGAAGATCTCCTGGCTCACATTTTTTACCATATTCCATTACCAGAGGAAATCAGCTAATCACTTTCAATCTTCTAATAACTGTAAGTCAACGGATGAGGGTTGTGATGCAATAAATTAGGTACAGCCAAATATTCTCATAAGTCAAACTCTCAATGGGCACCGTGAGGCAGCCTGTCTCATCAGGGGGGGCAACTTAGTAAATTTGTACATTAATCACCATTACCTACACTCATACAATTTCAGTTCTTTGCTCACATGGATTTAAGAGTTTATAATACACAAAGTACAAAGCAGAGGCCAAAGGCTTATTTTTATTTTTTACTTCTCTCATGTGGTATTACAAATAAGTTATCTTCTTTCTCAGTTCAAACTTTGTTAAGATGTCCAGCGAAACCATATTTGGTGTCATGGGGGGTGGGGGAAGATAAGATTTATTGGAGTTCTGTGGACCCATAGCTTCAAAGGGGGATATATCTAGTGTTCTGTACCATATCCAACCCTCACCTCCCCTACCTTTATGGAATACCATGATCTTCTCTATGTTCCTCACTTGTCTTTTTAATCTGTTTCTTAAGTCCAATCTCAGATGGTCTCTTCTTGGAAACCCTAAGGTCCTTCTTTTGCACAAGGGCACCTAACAATGGTGTCAATCAGCTAAGATGAGATCTGACCAGTATTTTGGTCTCTTGGGTATTAGTAACTTAATTATTTACACTTAGTTACAAATGGCTTTGTTTTGCAGATGAAAATATAAATCCACTCACCAAATATTCTGCTCCTCTACGAAAAGAGTTAAGAATTCAAGTGCTAGGGCTATAGAAATAGTACAGTGTATAAGATACTTTGCAGAAAACACATAGGGTTTGATCCCCAGCACCCCAAATGGTCCCTCAAACACCACCAGGAGCAATTCCTGAGTGAAGAGCCAGGAGTAATGCTTGAGCATTGCCTAGTGTGGCCCCCAAACAAACAAACAAAAAACAACCAAAAAAAAATCAAGTGCCAAGATCACTAATATCTTCATGTTCCCATCAAAAGGAGTCTTTCTTTGATTTTAGAAACTATCCTCATGTTTAACTTCAGATTTCTTGTTTTTTGTTTTGGTTTTGGACCATACTTAGCAGGATTTACTCCTGGCTCTCTGTTCAGGAATCATTCCTGGCAGAACTTAAAAGATCATTTATGGTACCAAGGATCAAACTAGGCTGGCCACTTGGAAGGCAAGTGCCTCATTCCTGTACTATCTCTATAGGCCCCCAAACTTGTGACCTCTGTCAAGTCAAATAACTATAAAATTTCACTCTGGTAGAATGAAAGCCTAGCTTATCTGTTCCAGAAAAGATAGAGTCTCAAATTAATCTGAATAGAAAATACTTATTTTCATAACTTAAATTGACTAATCGTTTAATAACTTAATTTGTATATACTGAAATAAGATATAAAGAGCGTGTAGGAGATGGCTAAGTAACTAAAGAGCAGGCCTTGTTGGGATGGAGAAGGAACCACTAAGTAAATGATGATTGGAGGGATAACCCGGGATGGAAGATATGTGCTGAAAGTAAACCAAGGACCAAACATAATGGCCTCTTAGTATCTGTATTGCAAATCATAAAGCCCCAAACTAGAGAAAGAGTAAAAGGGCTTGTACCTGCCATAGAGGCAGGGATTGGGATAGGGTGGGGGTGGTGGGTGGGGCACTGGGAACAATAGTGGTGGAAAATGTGCACTGGTGGAGGGATGGGTGCTCGAGCATTGTATGACTGAAACATAATCATGCAAGTTTGTAATTGTATCTCACGGTGATCCAATAAAAATTACTTAAAAAAATAGAGCATGCCTTATTAGTGTGATTCAATTCTCACTGCCATGAATTCAATTCTCAATGCCACCTACATGCACTAAGCATGGTTTTGGGAGCTCTGTTGAATAGAGTTCCCAAAGCGGCAACAGAGTTTGTGATCTCTCCTGCCCCACAACTCAAGCTGAACTCTTGGAAACATCACAACCAAGTGTGCAACTCCCAGACATCACAACAGCAACAACATAAGATGGCAATCATGCCCCAAAGTTTTAATAAAGCACCCTAAAGATCAAAAAGTATTCCCTGGGAAAGCAAGGCTAGACAGGAAATACTTGGCTAAATCTTTTCATGGTAGAACCAACTACTTTGGGTCTCTTTTTGTCTGTTTTGGAGGTTACACCCAGCAGTACTTAGGGGTTATTTCTAGCTAGCTCTGCGCTCCAAGGTCACTTCTGGTAGTGACTGGTTCTGGGAACAGAACTGGGGTTAGTCAAGAGCAAATACCTTAATCTTGATACTATATTCCAGGCCCCAAATATTACTAAATGGAAACTTCTGGAACCTAAGAATATTTTCATTGAAACTTCCAATGGAACTTGGTTCTATACTAAATTCTTCCCACACAGGAAGTTCCTTTTCTTTTCTTTGTTACTTTTCAATAAACTACTTTCAAAAAACCCCCACAACTCCAATGACCAGGATTTTAAAAATATTAGGTAGACAGCTTCTCTTTCCTTGATACTTAACCACTGACATTAGCTATCAAACACACACACACACACACACACACAACATATTATGCAATATGACACCTGGCTTATGATTAATGACACCTGGCGTGGTGAAAATTGGTGAAAGCCAGTTAAATACCGAATTTACTAGTATGAAGAGAAAAGTAAACTTGTCCTTTTTTTTTTTTAACAGAAATACTTCTTATTCCAGATACAAAAATATTACATACCCTGAAACCATTTACTCTGTACTAAGAATTTATCTGAGTATTTTTTTAACCTAGGAAATAAGTTGAAAAAAAGTTCCTGGTAATCTGGAAAGAACTTATTTTTCATCTTAAAATCACCTTTAATTTATTAATGTTTTAATGTTTTATTTTAATTTTGTTTTATTTTAATAAAACAATGTTTTTGTTTTATTTTAATAAAACAATGTTTTTGTTTTATTTTACAATTGTTTTGTAAAATATTTTTTACAAAATACTTTATTTTATGTCTTATTTTAAAACATGTTTTATTTTAAATGTTTTATTTTAAATTTCTGATACATTCAAAATATAAACTTGCTTTAGAAGTAAAATAAACATATACTTTTAAGTGTAGCAAAAAATTAGGCTTTTAATACCTGAGTCATCTCTGATTAACATTCCAAGTATCATCTTTGATTCTGCTTTCTAATTACTTATAAAACTGAGTTTTAGAAGCTAGCAAGCTCCAAAAATATCAAGATTTAAATGATGATTGAGATCTATATTCACATGAAAAGATAGTCACAATAATTTGACAAGTTAAAATAAGGCAAAATAAAGTATAACATTTAGCTAAAATTGACTAATGCATAATTATATTTTCTAACCATATCTTTCTGTGTATGTATACAAAAGAGATGTATGCAGGGAAAAGGGCCAAAGCTTTAATAGCAGTTTTCTATATAGACTGAGATTTAAGGATCTGCTTTATTTTGTCTTCTTTCAAATACTTACAGTGAATATGACTATGTCACTGATATAAAAGTGAAGCTCTTTTTATTTTGAAAATAAGTGAAACTTATCTCTGAATATTTAAAATATAAATTCACATTATCAGAGCAAAATTAGTTTTTATGCAAGAAATCAACCAAATCATCTTACAAGAACTTCAATATCTTTAATTTACATGAAACTAACCCAATCAGTATTCATTTCCATGAAAAAGAAAAAGGTACTTAAGGTGATAAATTTAGAATTCAAGATTTTATTACTGTCAGCATCACTACAGTTCTAGGTTTTAAAACTGTTCCCTACAGTTTGACGAATTTAGCGGTTACTGTTAAAGGGATTCTTAGACTACAAAGAACAAAACTAGAGAGCTTTTCTTTTTCTAATGAGCTAGGAAAAATAGCTGGAATGGAAGGAAAAATTATTTCGAGCAATTTCTATAATCTTGGAGCAGGTAAAAATCGATGTCATCTGCTTTTAGCACATTGCTGAGATAAACCAGACAGTGTGACATTTTATGAAAACTACTGCTGTTTACCCTAACATTTGATTTACCACCCCCATATTTTTTATGTTCAAAAAGGTCATAATCATAGCCTTTCTGCCTTGTGCTATGATTCCATTGGGCCTTACAACCTAAGAAAATACTGTTTAAGTCTAATCAGATCAAACAGCTGTTTTAACAGTTGGTTTCTCCAAAATTAAGATTCTATTCTTGACAGTGCCTAACAGCTCAACTATTCAAACAGCTGTTCAGATTGAAGAATTAAAACCAAATGTACATAGTTTTCCTCCCATCTGCGAATTCCGTGAGATTCTTTGAGAATGGAAACTTCTTGTTGATATTCTTTGACCTGTTTAGATTTTCATACCTGTACTGCTTCTACTTCTGACCTTCAGCCTATATTTCTGCCACCTTCATGTCTCCTGGTGTTTGCCCTTTGTCTCCTTCATATTCTAAATCATTGTTTCCATTTGCAGTTCTGCATTTCCTTCCTTATATATAGTATCTGTGTTTTACATTCTAATTCTCTCTATTGTCTTGGAAGTATTTCTTTTCCACTGAAATGGAGGTAGTATAATTCATAAGTCCCAAGTCTCCACTGATATATTATTTCCAATGACTTACACTTGTACTATTAAGGTGAACAGCTAAAGTGAGCCTATAAAAATGAACCCAGAAATTCTATCTGGCTAATAATTTTCAGTTTTGTTACACTGTAAATGCTTCAAAATGCTGCCTTGTCACTATGATCTCATTTCAATATGTCTGTTTTTTTTTTTCAGTTCCTAAACTCATTCTGCAGCACAGAAATCTATTCACAAGCAATCATATTATTAATCACAAAAGAGTAGTTGTATTTGTCTATGCATTTTTCTGTCCCCTTTCTACCCATGCACACATCCCTTTACTGACCCATCTTCTCAACTTAAAATTTCTGCCAAGTGTACGCAAGTGCCACTTGGACACAAGTTAAATTGACTCAGGTAAGCTTCTCCAATCTGCAAATGATACTGACTTCCGTTTCGCAACATTGGCTTTCTCCCTTCATCATACCCTCACTCCCTAAAAGTATATGTACTACATTACAAATCTTTAAAACCCTCTCTCCCAGGCTCTAAGAATAGATTTACGGCAGGACCCAAACTCATCAAACCAGAACGAACCTATAAAAAAAGCTGAACACATTTCAAGATGACAGTATTTCCCCTGCAGCAGCTCCAACTCTTTCGGCTGGGTTATGTAGTTGATCCTGGCACATTTATCTCAGAAGCAACCCCTCTCCCAGGCCCTAATTCTCAGTGGAGCTGAACAGATGCCAAGGACAGACTTCAACAGGTGTCAACTAAAAAGGAAAAGACCTTTGCCAACGAACGTGGTTCCAATGAAGATACAATGTAAAATAGGGTTCTGAAGCTTGAAGTCATTTTAGTATGTTACCTGAATCACCAATATGGATTTTTTTTTTTACATTTTAATTAAAAGAGACTTCGAAATATCAATTCTGCTGCCCCTATCCCAGTACTATGATGTCAATGCGGAAGACACTAGCAGTCCTAAATTCTTCTAATTTTATTTCTAAATCAGTCTGTGTAAAACAGTATTCCTTCTTCCAGCTTATGGAATTAATAGGATCAGTTGTGCTTTTGGGCTAAACATAGAAAAGTTTTCATTTTGAATATGAGTTTAGATAAATAATCTTAATTCCCAAAGGACCTTGTTAAAGCAGTCTTATAAAAGTTTAAACTTGCATAAGAGTTTGTATAAAGAAAAAAAAATCTACCCAGAAGTTTGAGCTCCTGCTGACTTCCCTGGCCTTGAGGAAGTTATTGCTGAAATTTATACGTCTTGCTATTTCATATGATTTAAAGCAGTTTATTATGATAAAATCACCATGAAGTACACTAAATAAAACACACTGTTCAAACAAAAATCTCAATTTTAGCTACACAAAATAAACATAATGTACTCATCCATATGTTTAAAGGGCATTAAGGTTCTGATACATTAGTCATCTAACTACTTTTTTTTTTTATCCTCAGAGCCTAGGATGCAAAAAATGTATATTATACTAGGTGATCTATATATTCTCCATTTTTTAGAAGGTCATTTCAACACATTTTGAGTCTGCAGGAAGAATTAAAGTCTATACAGAAGAGTTGCAGCAAAATTGAAAACTATCAATTTAAATAACAAGAATATGAATAGTGGGCAAGGTTAACATTTTATCACCTCCCTTACAAAGCACCTGGGAAGCAGAACTGGCACAGTATATTTAAAAGGTGAGAAAATGATTGTTAACAGAATCAAGTATTATTATGTTCAAATAATGTGATGCTAAAAATGGCTTCTCTCTTTTTTCTTTTATTTTTGTTACCAACTACAGAAATTTATTTCTCATAGTCCTGATAGCTAGGGGTGTGAAATCAGGGAAGACTGACTTTTAATATTCCTCATCATCTAGCACATCATCTTGCAGAATAACAGTCCTTAGTACCTATTTGCTAAATATTTAAAAAATCATTTTATAGAGAGACCATTACTACAATTCCTATCTTGTTACACTGTAGCACTGTAGCACTGTAGTCCCGTTGTTCATCTATTTGCTGGAGCGGGCACCAGTAAAGTCTCCATTGTGAGACTTGTTACTGATTTTGGCATATTGAATACCCCATGGGTAGCTTGCCATGCTCTGCCCTTCGGGCGGAATACTCTCGGTAGCTTGCTGGGGCTCTCGGAGGGGATGGAGGAATGGAACCGGGCTGGCGCATGCAAGGTAAACGCCCTACCACTGTGCTATCGCTCAGTCCTATCTTGTTACAAGACTTAATTATTATTGTTGCATCTCAGGCCAAGAATCTTTACTAACACTGAAAATTTGTTAATTTCAATGGCAAAATCTCAAAGTAGAAACTGAATGGAGAAGAATAAAACCCTCTCTAATGGGAGACTCACTATATGGTCTTTGTTTGAAAAACCCAATAATAAGGATAATCACCACAAAAAAAGTCTTTACAGAGTGGAATCTACACTTCAGAACTGAGCCCTTGAGAAAATATCCTATACCATCTCACACCTTTCCCATTTCCTCCAACAGAAAACTCTTTCCATCTCCTAAACATCCTATTTCCTCTTATCATAGGTTTGGGTTTTTGTATTTCAGTTTTTTTAAAAACTAGGTGACCTTTTACTAAAATAGCTCTACTTGATCTTAGCTACCAGTGTACAGAAAAAATTTCCTTAGCCCCTTACTTGTATGATCAGACTTTTTCACATTATCAGTTCAATTTAATCTTCATAATAACATTGTTTAAAAAAAAGAGCTTTTTAATGCTCATTTTACAGGCAAGCAAACTGAAGCCCAAAAGATTGAATGACACGCATATGGTTTTACAGAACTAGACCTCAAATCCAGTTTCTCTGACTCTCAGATATTTTCCTTACACTTAAGATGCTGATTTTCTCTTTTTTTAAGGAGGTGGGATGGGCAACACTGAGCAAGCTCAAGGAACCATATGTGATGCTGGTGACTGAAATGAGCATTGACCACATGCAAGCCTAGTAAGTACCTTTGTTCCTGGGACTCTCTGGCCCCTTTCTCATTACACTTTTGAAACTCAATCTTTTTACCTGTAAATAGAAGGCAATGAGCATTTGCCCTCTAAGTTTCAAAAGTATCTGGAGTGAATATCAAATGATACAATGTGTGAGGAAAAGCACAGAACAGGTTTTTATTACTAAAAATCACTCATATGCAGATAATCTCTGTTCTTTCAAGTACTTAATTTATGAATGGGTGGAATCCAAATCACAAGTAATATGTTACTGTTCTCTGCTTGCAGAATTCAAAAAGCATATGGCAGCAGTATAATGAGGCTAACTTCTAAAAAGATGTAAGAAAATCACTCATCTTTTAAGAGTTCTGAATTAAATTAAGAAAACTTTTGCTGGAAAGATTATTTTCCCTAAACTAAACCCTCAGTAATCTGTCAGCTTTGTAGATTTTAATGTTTTAGATTAATGTACTTTTGTATATTAAAACTTAATTTTGTGGTCTAGCCTGAAACCCTATCATATTTAGAACAAAACTTCAGTGAAAAACATTCTTTTGGTTCTAAGGAATTGCTTTAGAAAGAAGCTTTTGGAAATCACCCATTGAAAGCTAAGAACTTCTAAATTTTCTTTTGTTATGGCCTATAAATTAAATTCTAAAACATAATAGAAGATTTAAAATTATTCTCTTCTCTCTCATGTTTAAGGGAAACAAATTAGTGATATATGTACTATATCTAGTTGAAAATGCAGAGTTAATTTAATTGTATTTACTTATTGTTTTGAGACCACACCCGGTGATGCTCAGGCCATATTATTGGCTCTGCACTCAGGAATCACTTCTGGCAGTACTTGGGGAACCATATGGAGTGCCTGAGATCAAACCAAGGTCAGCTGCATACAAAGCAAGCACCCTGCCCTGCCAGCTGTGCTATCCCCCCAGCCTGGAGAGTTGATTTTAAATACAAGCACATGTTACTGCTACTGCAAGAATACCACATTAGAACCTTTCTTCATCTGACAATTGTTTTTTTGGAGAATGAATTGATAAGCAATCAGCAATCTATAGCAAAACAACCCATTTTCAACAGAATATCTTATCTAAATTTAAAGTTGAAATATTCAAAACGGCAGAATAGTATAATGAACACCTGTATTCCCATCCCCTAGATTTGACATTATCAATTCATTACTAATAGTTTTCAGCTATATTCCCCATCCAAACATTCTTCATATCTAGGTTTCTAAAAACAAAACCCACATAAAATACAGTCATGTCATATAGAAATACTTCAATATGTATCCTAAAAAATTCTTCTTCATCATCATCATCATCATCATTATCATCATCATCATCATCATCCTGTTGATCGACAAAATTTCTCAAGCGGTCTCAGTAATGTCTCCATTCATCCTAGCCCTAAGATTTTATTTTATTTTATTTTTTTTAAATGTATTTATTTTTAATTAGAGAATCACCGTGAGGGTACAGTTACAGATTTATACACTTTTGTGCTTATATTTCCCTCATACAAAGTTCGGGAACCCATCCCTTCACCAGTGCCCATTCTCCACCACCCGTAAACCCAGTGTCCCTCCCACCCTCCCCAATCCCATCTCCCCCCCACCCCACCCTGCCACTGTGGCAAGGCATTCCCTTCTGTTTTCTCTCTCTAATTAGCTGTTGTGGTTTGCAATAAAGGTGTTGAGTGGCCGCTGTGCTCAGTCTCTAGCCCTCATTCAGCCCGCAACTCCCTTCCCCCACATGGCCTTCGACTACAATGTAGTTGGTGATCGCTTCTCTGAGTTGACCTTTCCCCGGAACGTGAGGCCAGCCTCGAAGCCATGGAGTCAACCTCCTGGTACTTATTTCTACAGTTCTTGGGTGTTAGTCTCCCACTCTGTTACTCTATATACCATAGATGAGTGCAATCTTTCTATGTCTGTCTCTCTCTTTCTGACTCATTTCACTCAGCATGAAACTTTTCATGCCCATCCACTTGACTACAAAATTCTTGACCTCCTTTTTTCTAACAGCTGCATAGTATTCCATTGTATAGATGTACCAAAGTTTCCTCAACCAGTCATCCGTTCTGGGGCATTCGGGTTTTTTCCAGATTCTGGCTATTGTAAACAGTGCTGCGATGAACATACATGTGCAGATGTTGTTTCGATTGTACTTTTTTGCCTCTCTGGGATATATTCCCAGCAGTGGTATTGCTGGGTCAAATGGGAATTCAATATCTAATTTTTTGAGAGTCGTCCAAATTGTTTTCCAGAAGGCTAGCCCTAAGATTTTAGAAGCCTCTCTTTACTCCTACCCAGCAGTGCCGCATTGGAGGCTCTTTCAGGGTCAGGAGAATGAAACCCAGCATTATTATTGGTTTTGGCATATGAATACGCCACGGGGAACTTGCCAGGCTCTCCCATGTGGGCAGGAAACTCTCTTGGTAGCTTGCCAGGTTCTCCCAGAGGGAGAAGTAGGGTATAAGAAGCTGGAGTCCATCCCCTCCAAGGGGCCCCTGGGAAGACAGCCAGGCGCTCAGGCCAGACACTGCTTCTCTGAGAGCTGGCTTTTAAGTCTCTGGATGCAGGCCATTGATGGGATTCCATGGCGCTGGGGGCAGTCCCTGAGTGTGACCGCCTAGCTACTAGGAAATGGGAAATCTGGGTGGAGGAGGCCCAGTCCCCATCTGATAATTTTATAATCCTAAAAAATTATAAATTATAAAACATATACCCATTATACTGTCAAACTAAAAAAATAATAATTCATCAATTTCACTAAATTTATTCACATTTTCTCAACAATTCTAAGATCTTTTTTGGATCTGTTTGAGACACACATAAGATCCATGTATACTGGTTGTTAATCTGAAAATTTCTTATAATTTATAGGTTTCCTTTCAACATTTCTCTTATTTGCTATTTTGTTGAAGAAACCTGGTTATTTATCCCATAGAACTTTTTTTTTAAATTGAATTACCGGGAGATACAGAGTTCCAAAGCTGTTCATGATCGTGTTTCAGTCATAAAATATTCCACCACTCATCCCTCACCAGCTTACATTTCTCACCACCAATGTTCCCAATTTCCCTCCAGCTGCCCCTCTACCTCCAGCCTGTCTCACTTTCCTCTCCTCTCTTCTCTCCTCTCCTCTCCTCTCCACTCCTCTCCTCTCCTCTCCTTTCCCCCTCCCTCCCCCTCCCCTCTTCTCCCCACTGCACCCCCCCCATACAGATACTGAGAGGTTATTATGTTTGTTCCTGTATCTACTTTAAGCACTCAGTTCTTATGCAGAGTGATCATTTCTTTTTCATAGTGGTCCCTTCCCTATCCCAAGTGTCTTCTCCCTAGCACAGGAAGCAGGCTTCCAACTGTGGACCAATCCTCCTGGCCCTTGTCTCTATTGTCCTTGGAAAACAGTCTCATATTATGTATTTTTTTATATCCCATGAATCATTCTATGTCTGTTTCTCTCCATCTCACTCAGCATGATAGTCTCCATGTACATGGATTTTCAAGCGAATTTCATGACTTCAATTTTCCTAACAGATGCATAGTAGTTCATTGTGTAAATGTATTATACATAGTTTCTTTATCTAGTCAACTGTTCTAGGGTTGTTTCCAGATTCTGGCTATTGTGGGTAGCGCTGCAATAAACACAGAAGTGCACATAGCATTTCTTTACCACTTGCAATCTATTGGCATAATTTCAGAAGTTCTTATATTCTGAATTTCCTATAAACTTACAGTTGAATTTAGAGACTTGGGCTTGACACTGTGGAAATTACTTCATTAGTATGGTTACATATATCTGTCAAGAGGCAGAGAGTCAACCTGTCTCCCTCTGTCCCTTATTTTGTGGTATTAGTTTCCATACATGATCATTTCCAAATTCTATTATTTCATATTGGATCAGGAAATGTTGATATCCCAATTTTTATGGATTTTTTTTCATTCATCAGCAGGATTCTTCTAGAAGAAACATCTTCATAGGGTTATTTAAAGGACAGTTTGAGGGGAAAGGCAGGATAAAAGTCTCTGCACTGTCCCCTGCCTTTTAGGTTTCAAAGGTGGCTCACCAACATGAATCATAGCAAAGGAATATCTAATAAAATTTCCTTTTAGAAGTTCTTGGGGGATGTGTGTGTGGGGGGTGGACAAGCAGTGCAATAGTACAGTGGGTAGGCTGACTGTCTTGTATGTTGCAAATCTGGGTTTGATCCTCTGCATCTCATATGGTCCCCAGAGCATCTCCCGGAGTAATCCTGAGTGCAGAGACAGAAGTAACTCCCGAGCATTGCAAGATATGGCCCCCAAACAAAACAAAAAACCAAAGTCCTTGGGGCTGAAAAGTTAATAGAGGTTAAAGCACTTGCCTTGCATGAGACTCATCCTAGTTTGATCAATGCCACTGCATATGGTCCCCTGAGCACCTCTAGGAATAAACCCTAAGCACAGAATCAAGAGTACACCCTGAGCACTGCAGGATGTGGTTCAAACAACCCACCACCACTACCAAGTTCCTTATATCTTCATAAACTAATGGATTTAACATTATTTGTTACTTTATCTTGATTAAGTTATTAACTTTTCGGTACTTATGGGAGATGCATGCCAAAAGTAGATAATAGACCAAACATGATGACCTCTCAGTGTCTGTGTTGCAAGCCATAATGCCCAAAAGTAGAGAGAGAGTATGGGGAATATAGGCAGGGGAGGGTGGGAAAGGGGGGTATATTGGGGATATTGGTGGTGGGGAATGTGCATTGGTGGAGGGATGGGTGTTTGGTCATTGTGTAACTGTAATCCAAACATGAAAGCTTGTAACTATCTCACACTGATTCAATTAAATTAAAAGAAAAAAAATTACCAATCTTTGGCCCAAAAATCTAGTCAAAGTTTCTTGAGTCTCTTGGACATGATCCTATTAATGTTTTATAATTTCTATTGTTACAAATATTGTCCTAAGTGGGAAGTATAGTGCAATTCACTGTTTTAAAGTACCTTGGGGTTTATCTTAACATTGTATAATACATATAATACACTAAACTTCATTTTTGTAAAGAAAAATTTCCTTTGATTTTTTTATTTTTTCTTTTTGGGTCACACCCGGCGATGCACAGGGGTTACTCCTGGCTCTGCACTCAGGAATCACCCCTGGTGGTACTCAGGGGACCATATGGGGTGCTGGGAATTGAACCCGGGTCAGCCGCGTGCAAGGCAAACGCCCTACCCGCTGTACTATCGCTCCAGCCCCTCCTGTGAAATTTTAAGTATGACTTTAAAGTCTGTCTTATCACTATGGAAAAAAAGTACTGGTTCCAAAGATAAGTTTATAAAACTAGGTAAATTTCTAAAATTTTAACTTCTGTTCCTGTCTGTTCATCTTCTTTTCTTCTTCTTTTTATAGACTGTATGGTCAGTAGCACTGTAGCACTGTAGCACTGTCGTCCCATTGTTCACTGATTTGCTCGAGCTGGCACCAGTAACATCTCCATTGTATTGTTACTGTTTTTGGCATATTGAATATACCACAGGTAGCTTTAGCACAAGGGTAACACATTTGCCTTGCATGCAGCCAACCCAGGTTTACAGACTATTATTATTAAAAATTAAATAGCACATCTTTGACTTTATAAATAAAAGCAAATATATTTATACTCCAGACATTCTTCAGTATATAATAACATACTCTATACACTTTCTTCATCTTCATATTATCATCACTTTTTAGTAGTATGGTATTTAATTCTAAGACCATATCATAATTTATTTATCCAGCTGCCTATTGATGACTATTTGGAGTGGGGGGGCATTGGGACGTACTTGTTATGTATAGAGCTTATTACTGGCTCTGTGCTCAGAGATCACACCTAGGGGTTCTCAAGGGACCATATGTAGTACCAGGGATCAAGGCTGGGTTGGCTGCATGCAAGGCAAGTGCTTTAACCCCTGTACTATCTCTCTGGTGCTGACACATTCTTTTTTACAATATAAATATTACTGAAATAAATAGCTTGTGCATGAGTCCTTTCATTTTTGGTCAATGCATCTTTGGAATAAATTCCCAAAAGTATGAAGTTATCAAAACTTATAGCAGCTGAAATGTTGCCCAAATCCCCTCAGTAAGTATGAGAATTCCCCAGTCTAACCAGAAGAATTGGTAGTCAAAATTTTGGATTTCTGCCCATCTAATAAAACTCAAGAATTTTATATTTCGGGAGTGTGGGCAACACCTGGAAGTGCTCAAGAATCACTTCTGTTGGTACTCATGGGGTGTTGGGAATCAAATCCAGGTCAGCCACATACAAGGCAAACACCCTACTCACTGTACTACTGCTCTGATCCCTCAAAAAAGTTTACTGTAAATTTATTAAAAGACTGGACATGTTTTCAATGCTTAAGCATTCTTTAAGTTTCTTTTCTATGACAGTCTGAATAATTCTCCATTGTATAAGATTGCTAGCCTTTTTCTTCTCTACTTGTAGCCTTTCAACCATTAGGATTTTAGCCTTTATGGGTGAATTTACAAAGAATTTTTATTTTTTTAATCTTTTAATTTTGTTTATGATGTATTCTGTTGTATAAACATTTTCTTTCTAATTAAAAATTGTTTTTATAAACAGAAACAGAAAAATTCACTGAAAAGCAGAAGAGTAAGTCTCAATGGGAAGGAACTTAGCATAGAGATGAGTTCTTTTTAATTTTTATGTTATCAGATTCATTACTTGTCCTCTTTTTCACTTTTAGATTGAGTCAGAAAAACTTTCCTCTCACCAAGGTGATAGAAGAATTCACCAACATTAATATTTACTTAAGTGGCTTCCTTCTTTAAAACCTCAGATGCATTTGGAATGTATCTGTGCATATGGTATAAAAATTAACACTTCATCTTTTTCTATTGATCAATCCATCTATCAACACTTCTTATTCTTATTTCCTTTCTGACTTTAAAGGCTACCTTTATTAGATATACTATTTCCATGTGAAATTGAATCGATTTATTGAGTCCCACTGCTACTGTTGGTTCATGTTCAAAAATAAACTCAAAATGAATTCAAGACTTCAGTGTTTTACCCCCAAACAAAATATATATAACAGAACAGGAAAAACACTTCACACTCCATGACTTTGACTTAAGTGCCTCACCATTTGACTCCTTTGGCATGGAAAAGAAAATAAAAAATACGCAAATGAAATTATTGCAAACTAAACAGAAGAAAAAAATTATTAAAACAAAATAACAGGGCTGGGGAGAAAACTCAGAGGGACAGACCTCATGCTTTATATGCTATGGTGCTGGATTTGTGCCTGGCACATTCCATCCAAGCACTGAGATGGGAGAAACTCCTAAGAACTAACAGGCATAGAACTAAAACAAAACAAAAGAGAAAGTCTAATAGACATACTATTGAATGGGAGAAAGTCTTTAGACACTATGTACACTATCTGACAAAAGTCTACTTATCCAAGATTAAATTTAAAAATTTACATAATTTAACACACACACACACACACTCACATTAATAAAAGGGAAGATTAATGTAAGCTCATTAATGGCCATGATCCAGAAACTCACAAATAAATCTCTTGGAAGAGAGCAACATGAGAGCAACACGCCAGAGATGCCTCCAGACCCCTAAGTCACCATCCAGTTAAAAAAAAAATTAAATTAACCTCAGCTGTATCACCTTATTTAAAATTTTAGAATTCCTGCAGCGCATGGTCATGTGACATCTCAAACTCTACACCACTGAAGTACCAAGAGCAGCATATCACATTTGACAGGGGTATAAAGTAGAAGACAACCAATCTCAAATACATATATATATGTGTATAAGTATACATATATATGTACATATATATATATTAGCACACAAGGCTCAACTTTAAACAACATGTTAGTATTCTCATATAAGAGCTTAATGGCTCCAGAGTGAAATACAACAATCTTCACACACTTTCCTCTAAGAAAACTTTTTTTGATCACTTTTAGCGGATTATTCCTAACAAGTAATACAAAATAAATTATTTAGGTCCTGAAAAATAAATAAATAAAAGCGAAGAATAGCTGAACAGACAACTTCCCCAAAGGAGACATACAATGGCCATTGGCACAGGAAAAAACACAGCATCAATGGTTAGCTTGCAAATGCAAAAAGAAATAACAATATTATACTTAAACACTATGCTACAGTCTAATTAATATAATAATAGTACTATGACGCCTGCACGGCAAAGCCTGGCAAGCTACCTGTGGCGTATTCGATATGCCAAAAACAGTAACAATTCTCACAATGGAGACATTACTGGTGCCCGCTCGAGCAAATCTATGAGCACTGGGATGACAGTGACAGTGATACAGTGATGACTAAAAAAATCCCGAAGTACATACCTTAGCTAAAATAAGCTTTATTGCTAAAAAATTCTACCCATCACCTGCCACCTGAATTTCCAGTGCTTTTTGCTGAAAACCCTGGATCAAGTCCATGATTAGTGAAACAAGTCAGAAGAAGAAAGGCAAATAAAGAATGACCCAACACATATGCTGTGTCAGGAAACAAAACAAAGGGACAATGCATAACAAAAACAAATCCTTAGACTCAGCACAGAATTCAGGCTGAAGAACGAATGGGACTTAGAGATTCCAATGATTTTGGTACTTTGTGGCAGGATAACACTGCAACAACCCTAAGATACGTATTATATTATAAACCAATGTTACTATAATACAAAACAAAGCGCTGTCAGTTCAGTGAAGCACAGTGAAGAATGATCTGCCTGTATATGTGTCATGTCAGCTGCGAGGCAGAGCACCCCAGCTGGGGCAGTTAGCAGAAATGTGATGAAAAGATGATACAGAACACTCACATGGCCAACTGCAGGCCATTTCCTTTCCAGAGTGCTTCAAAGAAGATCTTAATAAGATATGAGAAATGACTTTAGATATTAAGGATAAGCATTTGGCGCATCGGAACCAAAAGTACAAAGTAAAACCAGCTGTTGCCTGGCGATAAATCCAAAATAGAATCAGACCTGAAGTCCCAGAATTAAGCCTGATACTAGTGAGAATCACTTTCATCTGCAAGAATCAATCAGTAACTCTTAGTAGCAAAAGGGTTGGTTCACAGCTATATACAAAATGGAATTAGAAAGGAAATAAGGCTAGAATCCAGTCTACAAGCACCTTATTTCAAAGCAATGTATGTGTCATTTTTAGATGAGGTTTACCAAGATTATCCTGATGAAAAAAGGAAAAATGTCAAGTTGATAAGACATAGATAGAGAAAGCTAAGAGCTCCTTTATAGTCTCAAATTATAGCAGTCTCTTCTATTTTGCCCTGAATGGCCAATGAGCCACTGTCAGCAATTTAAGGCCCTTGGGGTGTTCACCTTTGATCCAGCATCATTAACCTCTGCCCTCTACAAATCTCATTTTCTCTAGGAGGCTGTCCAGGTAGCCACTTCTCTCTTAGACCAGAGCAGCAATTATTCCTATGGGATTTGGAGAATAACTGTTAATATACTGGTTAGCTCTAAGAGAGCCTGCTACTTGACATGTTGTAAACTTACCCAAAAGCAATTAAGAATGCCAACTCCAGGACTAGAGAGATAGTAGAGATAGTATGAGAGGGTAACATAAGGCTCCTGCCTTGCATCGGGCCAATCATGGATCAAATTCCCTGCACTGCATATGGTCCCTGGAGCACCATCAGGAGTATTCCCTGAACACTGCCAGGCAAGGCAAGGCAAAAAAAAAAACTCAACTTTGGGGACCAGATACTACAGGACATAAGGCTCCTGCCTTTGGTGGCTCTAATCCCCAGCACTGGCACCACATGTGATCCTCTAAGCATTACCCAGAGTGATTCCCGAGGAGGACCGCACCAGGAATAAACCCTAATCACTGCCAGATATGCCCAACCGCCACTCCCCTCCCCTAACTCCACCTCCTTCAAATAAGAGTCCAGTAAAGGGAAAGAAATAATTTAGCTCCATTTCTTAATATAAGGGAAAGTTGCAAACATATTTTTTAAAATCATCACACATCTCCAAATAATGCAGTGATACTAAGAAAGTGGGGCTATTATTTAATCTGTGTTATACACCTATTTCTGGTACTAGGCTTATTAACTAAGGAGTTGGCACTGATCATTAAGAGACTGAGTTATTCAGGGATCAGGTAGTTTTCCATAAGCCTCGGATTTGGGTAGCAAATGATTTTTTTGAAATGTGTAAACTGAATTGTTCTTTAACTTTTACAAATAAATTAAACTACAGAATAAATAATGGTGATCCTCCCTGAGCTACACTTCCATAGCTTACAAATAAATGCTGATCACCAAAATATTCTGGCTAAGAAAGAAAAAAGTAAGAAAAGAAAAATTTTCATTGATAACAATCGTCCTTTTGAAAATTAAAAAAGAATAAAAGCATAAGAACCTCTAACCAATTAATATTTAACTTTCAAAATTTGGCTTAAATGATAAATAAAACAAAACCAACTATCTTCTTCTGAGCATTACCTGAGGATTTTTCCCTCCGGTATTTTACCAAGGCTCTGATTATCCACAAATCTGACAAGCACATAACCTTGAGAGGCAGAGCTGCCTGGCATGATCAATATAACTGGAAAATGAGAGACACAAGTCATCTGAGAAGTAATTAGTGTCACTTGCAGAAGTCCCACATGCATCAATAAAAAATTAAGACCTGCATGTAAAAAAAGTTGCAAGTAAAAAATGTTTTATTGAACTTTCTTGTTTCAATAAATTTCTATGCAAACAAACAGAGTTTATATAAATATTCTGATGTCAAATAAGCCCTCTAACATTTATAGGTCATGTCTCTAAGGTGAAGAGATGGGATTTGTAATCTATCTCTATAAAAACACCCACATTCTTTAGGGAAGGGAAAACACAGGAGAAACTAAAATTTCCAATAAAAGGGTGAGTAAGAGACTTGGAATAGTTAAGGACCTTTCCACTTCCTATACGAAACATGGACACTGTGGTAACATTTGCCTTGTATGTTCTTTGCACAGAGATCCAGTATTTGTAATTCCCCACAGGCTATCATTTACTTCCTAGTTACAATTCTGGGAATGAACACACTGGACAGAGTCTGACATGACAGGCTCGTGTATACTGCAATACTATGGGACATATTTTGGTTTCAAACTGTCCCGAAGATTACTTGAATTTGATTCCTTTATTAAGAACTACCTTTGTCTTTGAAATGTTTTTTATGCAATCACCAGATGAATGTGATGCTCTTCAACAAAATATATACCATGAGCTAGAGAGATAGTATAGTCGATAGGGTTTTTGTCCAGCACACAGTGAATCTAGGTTCTATCCCTGGTACCACATACGATCTCCTGAGCATCATCAATATTCATCCCTGACCACTGAGCCAGGAGTAATCCCTGAGCACTGCCAGTATGGTCTCCAAACAACTTCATCAACAACAACAACAACAACAAACCCGAAACTTCATGCTAAACTAAGATTACTTCCATCCCTATATCCCTTCCCTGCATGTTCTACAAGAGCAAGAGTTTTATAGTTTTTATTCACTTAATGCACATCCTATTAACTATCTATTAGCATCTATTAATTGAATGTATATTAAAAAAATAAATAGACTAACTTCCTACCTTGTCTGTATATGCACTATGGAAACATTCTTAGGAGTATGTGTGAGTAAAATACAGTTGATCGGTTAAGGGGTTTAAAATACAGTAAATTTTGGCTGGGGGTGTGGTTTAGTGGCAGAGTTCTTGCCTTGCATGCCCAAAGCCACAGGTTCAATTCCTAGTACACTGCTAAGTGTGATACCCAGTACTACTGTTGTGATCCCAGGTTTAACAGTGTTTGACCCTGCAGATCAGTCAGGTGTATCAAAGTGCTACAACCAAATGTACAAGCATTGAACATAGAAACAGAAAGGAATGGAAGAATAAAAAGAAGAAAATAAGCTCAAAATCACAAATATTTGTGAATAGTTGTCTTACAAACTCCTTTCCTGTGGTGTACGATAACTTACAAATTATCAATATTTGATGGTCCTTTAGCAATCCAATTCCCTTGCTGATTTTAATCAAGCTTAGCAGAAATGACAGCTGCTGGTAGATAACAAAAATGGAATAAGTATATAGGTAGACATTCTGTAATATTCTTCTTTCCTTTAAAATCTTATATATTCCAATATTGGCTCAGTTACTATTAGGATATTGCTTTCTCAATATGCACCCTGCTCCAGTGACTTTAGGCCCCTCTCATGCAATGTCTTAAAAATACGTTCTGTGGATGTAGTATTCCATGTAAAAGGATTTCAGGGTCATGAAAGATTCACAAATACAAGCACTTTATATTTGTTTTAGCAATTCACAGTGAAGTTTAGAATATTAACGTGCCAAGAAATAAAAATACCTACATACAATTTCACTGCACCCATTAATTCATTAACTTGTTCGATCACATACGTGATAAAAAAGGGGAAATGCTTATTGCACAGCAACAATTCCATGTACTATTACTTGACTGGGATCTTCTCCCATAAAAAAAATTAATAATATTAAGAAAATACATTGTCCAAAATGCATCATGCAATTTTCTGTCTTTGCATCTTTGTTAGGTTGTTTCCCTTCCTGTCATCATATCTTCTGCCCCGTAAGTCTCAGATCAAAAAGTTTCCTTAATTAGAATTAATTAACCCCCTGTTTATATCTATCATAGGGTTTAGCATATACACTTTCTAGAGTATTTCTTTCCCCATTCAACTTTTTTGTTTAGTTTTGGCTTTTGGCCGCACCTAGAGGTGCCCAGGGCTTACTCCTGGCAGTACTTAGGGGACCGAGCATGTGTGGTGCCGTGTGCAAAGAGGTGACATACCCACTGCACTATCTCACTACTCCCCCCGCACCCTACACTTTTTACTGCAGTGCTATGATTTACAATACTGTTAATGAGAGTTGCATGCATTCATCTTTTCAAGGATTAAACTTTCAGACACTAAAAATAACAATACATATTTATATTTTAATCTTCTAAAGTTCTAGTCACATAAGTTTATACACAGGAAGTCCAATGAATGTCTACTGCACTAAATCTGAATTGAAGCATTGCATTCATTAAATACCAACAGAAAGAGAAAACTAAACCCTCAGTTTAGGTTTAGTTTTACATAATAAAAAAAATTTGAGGTTACACCCTAAAATCCTTAAGAGCAAATTGTAAATTTTCAGTATACCCTTTCTAAAACTTGAGAAAATTAAGGCCTGAAAGAAGACATATGGGCCAGAGAGATAATGTGTGGTCAGCAGCTTTGATCCTGAGCATCCCATATGGTCTCCAGAGAACCACCAGGAACCATCCCTGAGCACAGAGCCAGGAGTAAACCCTGAACATGACAGGTGAGTGCCCCCAAACCCCAACCAAATACAAGAGGCTTGGTCTGGGAATAGACCAATCCAATGGAAAATATGGGACTAATTTTACATCTAGTCCTACACTCTTCACATTATAAAACATCTAATGTCTTTTAAGAACTTGTAAGTTCTCCAAATATTTTATCTCAGTATCGAAATCCCTTTCACCCCCAACTCCAAATGAGGTCATCTATCCTGTCACTCCCTTATTTTAGAACTCTATGTTAATGACAGATAAGCTTCAATTTAAGAAATACACTTGCTCTAGATTTCATCTTCTATAATACAATTGATATGCAATACGATGTAATCATCTGAATTCTCTATAGGCATACTTAAAACTTTATGCCAATTTTACTAAGATAAAGACTTTTTTGTGGGGGTGGGTTGGGGAGGGGGGAGGTCACACTTGGTGTTGCTCAGGGGTTACTCCTGGCTCTGCACTCAGGAATTACTCCTGATGGTGCTCAGGGGACCATATGGGATGTCCTACCCACTGTACTATCATTCCAGCCCTAAAATCAAGAAATTTCTAAGCAATCTTCTATCCCAACTTTTTGTGGTAGTTATTTTTATTTTTCTTAATACATTTTGGTTGAGGGCTGGAGCAATAGCACAGCGGGTAGGGCATTTGCCTTGCACGTGGCTGACCTGGGTTCGATTCCCAGCATCCTATATGGTCCCCCGAGCACTGCCAGGAGTAATTCCTGAGTGCAGAGCCAGGAGTAAGCCCTGTGCATCACATATATATATGTATATGTGTATATATATATATTTGTTTTTATATACATATACATGTATATGTATATATATATATATATATTTGTTTTTTTGTTTGGGGGAGGTTACACCTGCATGTGCTCAGGGTTTACTCCTGGTTTAGTGTTCATGGGACCATTCTTGGCAGTATTCAGGGGACCATATGGGTATTGAACCCGCGTTAGCCACATGCAAGGCAAGTGTTGATAGAGTGATTTTTGGAGTAACTAGTCAGGTAACTCACTAAAGGCAGTTAGGTTAGTTGAGTAATTATTACAATTAACAACTATTGCAATTCTTTTCCAAAGAAGTCTAGGAAAAGCAAATAAAATCGGAGATGTTAATATGAGCATTATGTTCTTATTAAATGGAAAAGAGAAAAATGAACAGCGTGAAAAGAAACATTTGCTAAGGTGCCCAGTGTGTGAGACAAATATAGAGAGAAGTGGGAAGAGACTCAGCCCCGAGAAGGCCAGGATGGTTGAAGCCAGTTGTGGGTACGCATGGAATATGAAAATAAACTAAGATGGGTGGGGGGCAGCCAATTCAGTCTAGTGTTTGCAACCAACAGGGGAAGAGGGCAAATATACTGAAACTAGGCTTGGAAGGAGTAGTCAGGTTTATGCTTTATTAGATGGGTAAATGGAGTAGTTCAGACTTTCACACAACTTTTACTTGAAGTTTTATATAAAGTTTAATGTTAGGAACCTGCAGAGTCCAATAGTAGCTCTTAATAAATCCATCACATTACTGTTTTGGCTTCATGTGATATTTTCAGATGCCCATTAACATAGAACACAAGAAGCCATGTGGCAGCCCTAACACGGTTTTTTAGAACAATTATTTTGTACCTTAACTCTACTACATTTTAAATTTACCTCACCAGACAAGTAACCTTATTTTTTTATAAATGACGGTCCCAAAGCACTTTCCCACAGAGATTTTATAAGGATTCAATGATAAAGTGCATGAAAAAGTTTAGTAGAAGTATGGTGCGAATAAAAGTATGATAAATGGGCTCTTCCAGCCCGTGCTCTCCCTTGAACCGTATCTTGCTTGCTTATCTCAATGTTTCTTTGCTTGCCTACTTCCACTCTGAAGAAGCCTGTGTTTTCTCTCAAAAACAACACTTCTCACTTTCTCTTCCATATCATCTTAAAATTTTTCTTTTGTAAATGATAGTAATTATTATTCAATGATAAAACCCCGCAAATTTATTCTTAAAGTCTTTACAGAGAATGGGGGATATGTGAAATATACAAAAATATATATACAAATATATTATATGTAATATATATATGATGCACACAGTGCAAATGCACTGAAATTGCAAAAATATTACCTACAGGAAAGTCGACAGCATTTGTATAAATTTATTTAAACCCAGAAACAATTCTATTCAGAAAACTTAACCAAGCCTGAATAACTTTCAAAGTTATTTGAAGAATCTAAGCATATAAAATGTCAGTTTTGCATCCTAATATCCCCATTTGGACCTTATTCGTTTGGAAAGAAACTATGATAAAAAGCAAGTTTAAGTCACTTCACCTAGTGAAAGTACTATTGCCTTATGTTGTTAAGAGGAGAACAATGATGGAAGTAACATGTAGAAAGGAAATAATACTTACTGAATAATCAAAATGTCCATAGACTTAGAATAGGTTTCTCTGCATGAGTGCATTTATTTTTATAGGCACCTCTCCAATGGTGCCTGGGTGCCAAGTAGTTACTCCTGACAGTATCGTCCTAAATGTCAGGGCCAAGACCTGGTACAGCAGTGCCTGTGTGCTAGCACGGTGAATCCAGCGTCACTCAGGGTCACAGGCTTGTAGACTGGGGTCATGCAGTATGAGGATCACATTCAGAGCCCACAGACCCTTTGAGCTACTTATCATCCCTGTCTATTGTTTTTCATACAACTATCGAAGATATGAGACATAATTTATTAGCCATGAACAGAACATTTTAAAAATAAGGTTTAATGGACCTTATCCATGTAAGAATATGTACAAAGACATCAATTTCTGTGCCAATCCCTCTCTTTCGGAAATATTGCTGAAACAGAGATACTGGTTGAAAAAGAAAGCAGAGTTAGTACAATGAATCATGTATGGAACAAATGAATATTTGAGAAGCTGCAGAATTAAATTCTGACTGAACATGACAGAGCGGGATGACAGGTAGAGAAGGAAATATGAGGCAGACAAGTAGGAGCCCGGCTGTATAAGACTTCATGTACAGACCCAAGAGATGAATAAGCCAGACAGGCAAAAGGAAACAGAGACTCCCTTTGCTTAGGATAAACAGGTTGGCTGAAGAATACAATCTGATTAGAGGGCCTATAAAGATTCCAAAACATAACATGTGGCAAGTAACAAGAGACAGAAACTGAGAGAACTCTGTGCACAGGGTAAAACTGAATCTCAGAAATCAGAGACCAACAAAAGATTGTACCAAAGAGGGGATTATGGAGATGTACATTTCATTGAAGAGAAGGTAGGTGGAGGAAAAATTAAGGCTATAAGCCTTGGCGGAAGGAGATAGTATACAACTATGTAGGTATACATAGCTATGTAGGTATACATAGCTATGTGACATATCTATGCCACAAATAAGTGGCAAAGATGGTATGAAAGTACAAATTCTTGGCCTAGATGACACCCATTAAGATGAATGAAAGTACTCCATAGGCCAGAGAACCCAGACAATGGGGACAGCAGAAAAACACCATGGGATATACTTCCTCTTTCACTCCTCTGAGGAATTTTTCTTAGAAGGTGGTTGTTAGTGACAGAAGACAGACTATCAAGTCTCGGATCTGGATCAGGGAGAGGACATACCAAAGATGCCATGAATAAGTTTGCTCTCTCAGGCCAATGTTCTCTTTGAACATGTACCTTGGCTTGCTTGTTCTTTTAAGCCTATGTTCGCTGCTAACACATAGCACTCTTTGCTTTTTCCACTCAGGAGAAGTCCAATTTCTCTTCTAAACACAATCTTCTCTTTCCATCAGGTAAATTTCTAGGTAAATTTCCTTCAATAAAAACTATCTTGTTAAACACACCACACACACACACACACACACACACACACACACACACACACACACACCCATGAACATAAATCAGGCCCAACTGATTTATGGGAAGGAGAGGGGAAGGGAGGGGAAGGGAGGGGAGGGAATGGGGAGGGGAGGGAATGGGGAGGGGAGGGGAGGGGAGGGGAGGGGAGGGGAGGGGAGGGGAGGGGAGGGGAGGGGAGGGGAGGGAAGGGAAGGGGAGGGGAGGGAAGGGAAGGGGAGGGAAGGGAAGGGAAGGGAAGGGAAGGGGAGGGGAGGGAAGGGAAGGGAAGGGAAGGGAAGGGAAGGGAAGGGAAGGGAAGGGAAGGGAAGGGAAGGGAAGGGAAGGGAAGGGAAGGGAAGGGAAGGGAAGGGAAGGGAAGGGAAGGGAAGGGAAGGGAAGGGAAGGGAAGAAGGGAAGAAATCCCACTAAGTTTTTTCCTAGCTGAATCTGGTATCCAAGGTCTTTCTTGTCTACAGTAAAAGTGGAAACTACTAGGACCATTTTAGTTGCTTCACCTGACTTTAGTTGAGCTAAAATTATCATAGACAAAATTATCATAGACAAAACATCTTATGCTCCTTTTCCTTCTTATTCATTATTATCCAATATCAGACTATTAATTTCCCTGCAAAATGAGAGCACAAAGATCACATGGAAAATCTTGAAGAAAATTAACTCAGTGCACACACAATAAATGCTTAAAAAATACAATATCTTAAAAAATGAAAAATGTGCACTGGTGAAGGGACGGGTGTTGGAACATTGTATAACTGAAACTCAATCATTAAAACTTTGTAACGGTGCATCCCATGGTGATTCAATAAAAACTTTTTAATGTGTTTTAAGGAAACATTTTTCCATCAATAACCTTGGCTTTTTAATATAACATTTTGAGAAGCTTAGTATATATAATTGAAAGTAAATTTCTCCTGAGGGGAAGAAATTCAATAAATGGACTCCTAGGGCAAAGGGAAATATCTCAAATGGTTAGAGCACTAGACCTCCAGAGACTGACCTCCAGAATGGCATGGTACCACCGCCCAGCAATACCTGATGCTGCCCTGATGACCACTGACCACCAGGCCTGAGCAGCACCCAAACACTGAGTGGTCAGGCCTGTATTGCGTATTTCTAGCTCAAGTATAGACAGGAGTGCCTGAGCACTGCATGGGAGTCATCTCACCATTCTAATACCCCAGTATATTTATCCTTTTTCACAGCTAAATTTTAGTAAATGACTGGCAGTTAATCCCCTTTCCAATTCTCAGTTAATGAAAGTAGGCCACACAGGTTTGGTAGCCCATGACTGCAGCAACACAAAAAATAACAAGAAACGCTGTTCTTTGAGACAAGAAAATTTGAACGTAGATGAGAACCTGATACACACTCAAGTAGATAATAAGCTGAAAATTCTTACTATGACAAAAGATTAGCAGTAAATTAGTCATCACAGCCCTCGAATGGGCAATGAGCAATGCTTCCAATCCCACACATCTCTAATCATCTCATTTACTTGTCCAAATTATCATTTTACATTGTCTCAATTTTTCTCAAACCTCCATTTGTCCACTACACCCACTTCTTTCCCTCTTATGCTTCTTTTCCTAATCACTCCTATTTTACAGACAAAATAAAAGTCATCAGAGTTCCTCATTTTATCAAATCCTAATATATAACCCTGTATCAGTCACCATTTTTTTTTTTTAATCAGTCACTCAATTCTCTTCTCCTTCCTCCCTCTCAGTATAGAAAGGGAGTTATCCCAGCTCTTAAGGCTAGTGAATTCATTTGGGTTTCAGCCCATTCAATCTGTCAAGTATTATCAATAAGTCTCAACAAAATCTTCCCTGTTAGCTTTTAAGTTCATGAGGGGAAGAAATTCAATAAATGGACTGAGGGGAAGAAATTCAATAAATGGACTCCTAGGGCGAAGGGAAATATCTCAAATGGTTAGAGCACTAGATCTCCAGAGACTGACCTCCAGAATGGCATGGTACCACCGCCCAGCAATACCTGATGCTTTATAAACCATTATAGGCCTAATTAATGCCATATTTTTCCAATCTCTCCCTTCATTGTCAAACTCTGATTGCCTTGGTCTTGGGGGATCACACCTGCTAGTGCTTAGGGACTACTCCTGACTTGGTGCTCAGAGGTCCCCCCTGGTGGTGCTCGGGCATCATGAGGTGCCTGGGTTTAAATCCAGGCATACAGTAAGCGAAGTCGGCTGACCTAATGCCAACTTTCTTGAAACAGCTGTCCATATTTATTTGTTCCATGGCCTCTCATTCATTGCTTATTCATTCCAATCTTGTTCGCAGCCCAGTTATTCAACATAAATAACTACTGCTGAAGTCATTAATGGCCAATGTAATCTAAATCTAAAGCATGATGTACGTCCAAAATCTTATCCGACCCCTCATGAGTATCAGGGTTTTCCCTCCTTCTGAAATTACTTGCACCCATCAGCTACTATAAAACAATACTCAGTGGCTTTCCCCCCAGGCCTCTAACCTCTTCTTTATCTCCGTGTCAGACCCATCCTCCTTTATGTGGTCCATAAATATGGTAGTACGTCACTGCCTAGTCTTTGCATCCTCTCTTCTCAAGCAATGTTTTTCCATGCCCTTGGTGTCAAGCACGATCAATATAATATCGTCATATCTTTTATTTCAACCCCAAATCTCTACTAGAATATAATATCACACAAATCTTTGAACCCCCAAATACATTAACTCTTCTGAAATGACTCACTATAATTCAAAGTCAACATATATATATATAACTGAATATCATGATATTCTCTTCTAACCTGATATTTGTCTATTATAATTCAATCTTGAAAAAGTGGTTTACTCTCAAAATTCAATCACCAAACACTGCAATATTACTTCGTATCAAAACTATCTCAGCTATCATCAAGCACTATAATCATTTATCTTGTGCTTTTGCAATAGCTCCCTATCTGATCTACTACAGTCAATTGTTCCCAAATTTTTACAAGGATATTAGAATAATCTTTTTAAAAATGTGTATTTTAATTTATTAAACCACCACATTTTTCTCTCTGCATAAAATATTCAGCCAATTGTTGTTCTTATTGTTCTTGGGCAAAACACAAAGACAAAACTCTTTAAAATGGCTTCTGGCTCCTGAGATAGTCTGGTTTTACCTTACCTCTGTCCATGTTCCTCAGTCTCTCCAGTACTGTCACATTGGTCCTTTCGTTTTCTCTCTCTCTCTCTCTCTCTCTCTCTCTCTCTCTCTCTCTCTCTCTCTCTCTCTCTCTCTCTCTCTCTCTCCCCTCCTCACACCCCACGCCCCATCCTCCTTGCTGCTTTATCCCTGCCCAGAAATGTCACACAGTTAACTTGTTCTCATTATTCAGTCAGCTTCAACCTCCAATTTCTGATGGAATTCTAGCCTGACCTGGCTGGCTGTCCTGTGATTTGCAGGATAAATCTCATCTGACACTTCATCATCATAGCTCTGATCTTTACATTTATCTGTCTTACCCACTGCCTTTAGTAAAGTCTATGATGTAAGGCATCAGATCTATTTAGACTCAAGGTTGTATTCTGAGTAACTTGCAAGATAGTATTTGTTGGATGAATGACCACCTTTAGAACTTGAGGCTGAAAACTCCTGTTTAATGTCCAATTCAAGAGAATTTTAAAGTGTATTTCCTCTTGCCTAGCTTCACCGAAAATACCTTCTTTTATTTACATCTAAATTACTTAACCACTCTTGGAGGACGGTTGCTTTAAGTAATCTCTATCTCCTCTCCAATTCAACCTATCTAAAGCTGAAATGTAGGAGCAGTAGCTTTTGATGGTCCAATCTTAAAACAAGAAGGCATAAGGAAAGAGGAAACTCAGTCATTTTCACTTAAGGATGTACAGTTTGAAGAAAAGAAAATGAACAAACGAATGCCAAACAACCTAAACGTTTCAAGAGTCATGTTGTTCAATAATCAGAAGATTAATTTTTGGTGGCTCTGTGTGAGAACTTTTGGGAAGGAGATTTCAGCTCAATAAAAAGACCACTTTGACAAACAGAACGATCTAACGTGGTCAATTTTATAAGCATTAACTTTACCATATCCCACTGGAGCGATAGCACAGCGGGTAGGGCGTTTGCCTTGCATGTGGCCGACCCGGGTTTGATTCCTCCATTCCTCTTGGAGAGCCCTGCAAGCTACTGAGAGTATCCTGCCCCCATGGCAGAGCCTGGCAAGCTACTCGTGGTGTTATTCGGTATGCCAAAAACAGTAACAACAAGTTTCACCATGGAGACATTACCGGTGCCTGCTCGAGCAAATAGATGAACAACAGGATGACAGTGCTACAGTGCTATTCTGGAAAAATGCATGACACAAAAATCAGAGGTCCTCAAATGTTTTTGTGTCAAGTATGGATACCTTTCTTTGAACAAAAGTTTTGGAACAAGCTTGATAACTGTGGCAATCTCTTCCAGTTGGTGACTGTCACCTTTCTCACCCTTTAGTAGTATTCACCATATGAAAACAAGCACATTTTTCTTCCTAGCCTTTTTTTTTTTCCTGGGGTGAGGGCACAGTGGAAGAAGACACTGCCTACACTTTTCTATGTTCTCCAATTCTGCTTAAAAATACTGTTTTCCATGAAAAGTTATTTTTTCATAATTCTGAATTT
Organism: Sorex araneus; assembly: GCF_027595985.1. Classification (NCBI taxonomy): domain Eukaryota; kingdom Metazoa; phylum Chordata; class Mammalia; order Eulipotyphla; family Soricidae; genus Sorex; species Sorex araneus. Next base: position 110,459,579 of record NC_073305.1, read on the forward strand.
AAAAAAACTATGGTGTATTATATACACAATGGAATATTACTTGTCAATAAGAAAAGATGAAATCATAGAATTTGCTGCTATGTGGATGGAACCTGAATATATCATGTTGAGTGAAGTCAGCCAGGAGAGGACAGAGAAGAATGATCTCTCTTATGTAGAAGAAAACATAGTGGTACAACAAAAACCCAAAAGCAACAGAATATAAGAACTAGTCACAGAATGATGCTTATCGTGACAGTGAGATGGAGGGAGGGTCCAGGGGTTTGGGGATGGGTTGGGGGAGTGAGACCCTGAGACAACAGTGGCGGGAAATGGACACTCTGGTGGAGGTGAGGTGTTGGTGTTGGGATGTTGTATTCATGAAACCCTATCATTAACAGTATTGGGAAACTGCAAATCACAATGACCAAGGTTTCTTTTCTCTTTTTTTTTAAATTAAAATTTTAAAAAGAAAGAAAATATGTCCCTCCTCATGTAAGCAGGTCTTCATCTTAAATTTTTTTTTGTCTTTTTTTCTTTTATCTTAAATTTTTTTTTAGAGGAGTACATTTACCATTGTCGATTTAACACCAAGTTCCTTTATAGCAGAAATGTTTGCTTTCTTGCTTTAAAATTACATACAATGGGACTTGAGAGATAGTAAAGGGATAAAGCACTTGCCAGTGGCAACCTGGATTCAATCCCTTGCACCATATTTGGTTGTCCAAACAGTCCAAGTGATGCTTGAGTCAAGAAGAATCCCAGAACATAGCCAGGTGTGGTTCAAAAGCAAACTAAAACATACCACTTACATTACCAAATACAGTAGTAGATGATTAAAAAATAGAAAGAAAGAAAGAAAGAAAGAAAGAAAGAAAGAAAGAAAGAAAGAAAGAAAGAAAGAAAGAAAGAAAGAAAGAAAAAGAAAGAGAGAGAGAGAGAGAAAGAAAGAAAGAAAGAAAGAAAGAAAGAAAGAAAGAAAGAAAGAAAGAAAGAAAGAAAGGAAGGAAGGAAGGAAGGAAGGAAGGAAGGAAAGAAAGAAAGAAAGAAAGAAAGAAAGAAAGAAAGAAAGAAAGAAAGAAAGAAAGAAAGAAAGAAAGAAAGAAAGAAAGAAAGAAAGAAAGAAAGAAAGAAAAGAAAAGAAAAGAAAAACCTGGGGCCAGAGTGATAGTAAAGTGAGTTTAGTGTTTGCCTTGCATGCAGCCAACCCAGGTTGGATCCCCTGTACACCATAAGGAATTAGAAATGCTTCTGGCATAGGAAATTGGTTTTGACTGAATTCTCTAAATAAATGGCTCACTTTTATTATATGTCACAGTATTGTTCCTTTATCTTTTTAAATGAGTAAGATGAAATAATGGAAAGTATGGCAATTACAAATAAGATATACCTGAATTTACATATTCACAGTCCATAGTCTACCCAAAGGAGAGATTCTTCCAATCATAAATCAAAGGACTATATGCTCAACTTGCTTCATAAGGAAGAATGCTCTCTAGATGGTAATCTTGATTACTCTACGGTAGTAACAGATAAATAAGAAAAATGTGCTTTCCAAAGAAGCATTTGGTATTTTTCCAGAAGCATCTGGTTACTTTCCTGCATTTTTACATTAATTTCCTTGGAATGGATAATTATACTAAGAATCTAAGGCAATAGACTTCTTGGGGAAAGATTCATATTTATAGCCTTAAATTCTGATTTTTAAGATAAGACGGAAAAATACTTTAGATCATAAGTTTATGCTATTGTATTACACATTAGGACATCTAAGTATTTACTGAGTATCGTAAGTAATATATTTTGAGAATAAAAATACTTGACACATTCTAAACAACTATGGGAACTGATCCCAAAGATAAAATAGACTTACAGTGAAAATTACAGGTTGAAAATTTTATGGTGAGAGATTATATGCCAAAAAAAGATTATGTGAAAAACACTGAATTGGGAATCCCAATAATGTGGCTTTAATTCAGACTTGTCACCAACTAACAAACTCACTACTATATTTACTTTTCCTTAGCTTGCACATAAGACTTTGATGTTCATATCTGAGATTTGCTTATTGTACTTGAAAAATCAATGTTCCTAATTAGTATGCATAAACCATGCTATTCTGTGACTTGTGAGGGAAACAGACTTAAAATAATTTAATAAAACACTTTATGGGGTTGGTAACACAAATTCATTCATTATAGCAACAGATTCACACACATTCAATAAGTTAACATGAAGAGATTTTAATAGACTGTATTAACTATAGTACTGTAGCACTATCATCCTGCCTTTCATCGATTTGCTTGAGCGGGCACTAGTAATGTCTCCATTGTGAGACTTGTTGTTACTGTTTTTGGCAACTGAATACGCATGGGTAGTTTGCCAGGCTCTGCCTTGGGGGTGGGATACTCTCAGTAGCTTGCTGGGCTCTCCAAGGAAGACAGAGGAATTAAACCTGGGTCGGCTACATGTAAGGCAATGCCCTACCCACTGTGCTCCAGGTGTAACTATATATTCCTCTAAATCATCTCAAGACCATTACTTTTATTCTTTAAAAAAACCCTTAAGGAATGATAGTTTCTGCAACATCAGATGTAGTGCAAAAAAAAAAAATTAACCATAGTTTTATAATAATTTCTGAAATACAACACTAAAAAGGTAAAATCAGATAACATGTAAATATACTTTCTGGCCATACCTCAGCAAAACTTCAATGAAACATAAGGATAAGGCAATAGTACCTGTTTCATTTAGACTGGTATCATATGGGCAAAAATTTGAATGACAGTTTGGGTGAGGGTATAGGAAAACAAGCATTTAAGGAAACCAGATGGGAATACAAATATAAAGTTTATGTAGAAAACAATTTTATGTTGTCTATCAAAATTTTAAATATCATACTCTTTGACTCAATAATTCTAACTTTAAAAATCCCTCATTTAAAAAGTAAGATATAATCACAAAACAAATAATATGCAATGCAATACTATTTACAAAAACAAAAATAATCTATGTATCAATACAAATGATTAAATTATTTATAATAAATAAATTCCTTTCATAAAATGTTAAGCATGGCCTTGGAAAATACTCTCTCTCTCTCTCTCTCTCTCTCTCTCTCTCTCTCTCTCTCTCTCTCTTCCCTCAAGTAAGCCTTGATGTTTTCATTTCCTTTACTTTTCCACAGAAATATCATCTTAGATATCTGAGGACTAAGTTTTCAATACAAAAGCACAGCATGAAACACATATCCTGGCACATTTTAATTACCTAGCTTTATATTTTACCGGGGAGTAATTTAACAAGTGTATCTTAGGGTCCTTATCTTTAAAATGCAGGTCATTGTTGCCAGAAGTCACGCCCTCAACCCGCCCTCGGTGCCATTTTGCCACAACAGTCAGCAGCAAGAACCCGGGCCGGCGGTACCAGACAATGCTCCAGACCTCACACTGGGCCAACCAACACCAGGGCATCAGACGGAGAAGATGCAGAGTCCTCGCCTTCTCCAGATGGCGACACTGAGCTTCTACTAACACGGCTCTGGTTTGTGGGACTAGGATATCTCTCCAAACCTTTCCTGATATCCAAAGAAAACACTCAGGAACGGCTCCGCCACCCCTGAGCGGCCATTATACAGAGACACAGAAATCCAGAGGTTGCTGGCAGCTCCACTCGTGGACTTTGAACTAAACTACGGTCCTGTGCAGCCCCAGGAGTAAAAGGGTTTTTGTCCTCATCCTTTTCCCTTCTCGGCAACATGGTGACCACCACCGTTTAGTGCCAAGTAGACAGAGAGGTAGGAGCTTGCAATGATGGGACGCATGGGAAATCTTGATGAGATCCCAGCGGCCTCCCACAAACAGCTCCCCAGCTCCTGTGTAGCCATGATCCCAGAGGCACACAAACCAATCTTGAAATGCAGCGGCTGCTGGCAGAAATACCTCTGGACTTAATACCAGAATCCCTAAACTGGGCGTCCAGTTTCATGACCATGCAACATCATATGCTCATTGTTATCAACAATAGAAAACATACGATCTAATGATGCCATTCCGACACATGTTGGGGGGAAAACTCCAAATAATGATAGTGAGTTTTCAGTCAAAAACTGAATGTTATCATAGCAATGAGAGAGTTAATTGAAAATCATCTGCCACACAGGCAGAGGGGAAAGGGGAGGGGGTTCTCTGGGGTTCTTGGTGGTGGATCATGTGCACTGGTGAAGGGATGGGTGTCTGATCATTGTATGACTAAGACGTGATCCTGAAAAGCCCTGTAACTGTTCTCAAGGTGTCTCAATTAAAAAGCATAAAATTAAAAAATTAAAAAAAAATAAATAAAATAACATGCAGGTCATAATAGTACCTATCCCACGAGGTTGTTGGTAGACTTAAATAGAGTTAAATTAGAAAGTGAAAGAGTCACAGTAAGAACCATATCCATCTTTGATTTCTTTGTATTTCAGGGATTATGTATTTTGTTTGGTATTGTATCCCAAATGATTAGAAAGTGCTTATCAGTAAATATTCATAGTTGCTGAAGCCTGATTTAACTCTCCAACCATATGTACAGACAGCTGAGATTACAACAAAAGGACAATTACTTTCCATAAAAGCAAGCTTTCCGCACATTAGCATGAGTCATCTATAATAATTCAATCTACTTTGAAAACATATTTAGCAGTACAAGTTCTAGAAATTTCAAGTAAGTAAGTTGCGTAATACTTGCCCCCAGAGTCTCTTGCCCCTGCGCCTGGTTGTCTTCACCAGGGCCCCTCAGAGGAGGTAGGTTGAGTCTCTCCCCCCCCCCCCCCGCCCTGAGCAGAGCCCCGACAGCCGAAGACCTCCAGAGCCTGGCCACAGACATGCTCAAGGCCACTCTCCACATGCTTGGACAAGCCTCATGCATGAAAGAAATGGCAGAGAAACCCAGGTGTGCAGGACCCAGGGCTGAGGTCTCCAAGCCTGCTCAGTTCGGGACTGGGCCCCTTCTGCCCAGATGTCCCATTTTCCAGTAGCTAGGTGGTCACACCCACAAACTGCCTCTGGTGACATGTAATCCCATCAATGGCCAACATCCAGAGACTATAAGACCGAACTCCCAGAATCATCTTATAGCCTAGTTCTCCCTCTCAAAGAACCTGGCAAGTTAACAGCTTGCCAGGTTACCGTGGCGTATTCATATGCCAAATATAGTACAATGATGGGTCTTATTCTCCCGATCCTGAAAGAGCCTCTAATGCGGCACTGTTGGGAAGGACGAGTAAAGAGAGGCTGGTAAAATCTCAGGGCTAGGGCAAATGTAGATGTTACTGGGCCTGATCGAGCAAACTGACAACGGGATAATAGTGATAGTGATAAGCTGCATAATACCATTTAATTCACCTCTCTCTGTGTGTCTTTATCTCTCACTCTGTCTCTGTCTCTCTGTATTTTTTGGTCACACCCAAGTGTGCTCAGGACTTACTACAACTAATGCTTAAGGAATCATATATTGTACCATGGAAGAAACCCAAGGTAAGCCATGTGCAAGGTGTGCTAAACTTACCTGCTATACTATCTGTCTAGCCTCAATTCTAAACTATAACATGGAACAGGAAAACAAAATCATGACTCACCTCAACCCCTTTTTAACACCAATGGGGCAACAGAAATTAAATCATAACATGGAATGAAAAAACAAAATCATAATTTACTAACTTACTTTTCATTCTTGCTTTTGATACATGGAACATACAGGACCTTGACAGCATTCCAAGGGGAACTGGGATCAGCTTTCAATGAGTCTTCCAACAGGGAAAATTTTTTGATGCTTCTTTGTATTCTTCTGGAACTTTTCAAAGAGTCAATCACCAAGCTGTCTGAGTTTAAGAGCCACAGCTGAAGAAAGGGACAGAAAAGCTCAAGTTTGAGGAGGCCACAAACTATCAATATCTCATACCATACTCAAAAACTCAATATAAAACTATCAAAATACGAAAGAAGCAGGAAAATTATACATCTAATTTTTCCCCACCAGAACATCACTGTGTTATCAACAATGTAAATTAATAGTGCTCTATGCTGGATGTTCAGAATATCCAATATTATGCTGGATTAGCCTACTTTCAAAGAAATCACTGCAATTACAAAAGAAGGTAAATTCAAATGACCTCCAGAGAACACAAACTATCAACAAAGAGAGTGTCCAATAAAACAAATGTTTATTAGATTCATTACTTTTGAATGCAGAGACAATTCAAGAAACTTCAGAAATCAAAGAAATGGGGCCCGAGCGATAGCACAGCGGGTAGGGCATTTGCCTTGCACGCAGCCGACCCGGGTTCAATCCCCGGCATCCCATATGGTCCTCCAACCACCGCCAGGAGTAATTCCTGATGCAAAGCCAGGAGTAACCCCTGAGCATCGCTGGGTGTGACCCAAAAAGCAAAAAAAAAAAAAAAAAAAAAAAACCAGAAATCAAAGAAATGACTTAAATAAGAAGAACTGTATTTTGTATGTGACCTTCAGACCTTTAAACAATCCTTAGTGCATGTAATTTTTATAGGTAGGGTAAGCCTTCCAAAATATAATCACTGGTAGAATAACCAACATCACAGAAGTAAAAAAGATAACCACTTAGGAAAATTACTTAGTATAAATATTAAAAAAGCTATTACCTATAATAGAGCTCCTAGAAATCAACAGTGTGGGAGCGGGGGACCTACCCCAATAGAGACATAAACAAAGAATAGGAATGGAATTAACAGAAGACATAGTAACAAACTTCAAAATATTTAAATTTTAATTATCCTCAATAACAAGAAAATACAAGATTTGTGTTCTATCCCTTCCCCCTTTTATCAGATTGACAGGTACGAAAAGATGGGTAACATGCAGTTCAGAGAAATGTTTTGGAGGGTGTTTCTGTACACCACTGTTGGTGGAAGAGTGGCGTGGTGTTAGGAGACACGTGTTTCTTTAAGGAGATGGTCTCGGGAGAAAGACTGAGGGAACAGGATAAAGCAAGGAAAGGAGATGAGCAAGGATGTGGATGGACGTAGCTGGAGTCTGGGTTTAGAGAATCTACGGAGCCCTGGAGCATGCAGTGCCTACAGATTGGGCTCTCCCATCTTTAGAGGGTGCCCCATCAGTTTTGTGATTAGAGTCAAATTATTGGCAATAGTCTGACTATGGCAACAAGGAGAGGGGAGCAGGGGATAGCGGCAAACAGGCGTCTTCCTTGGCAATGCACATCTGCCGGTGTAGGACAAGTCTCTGGAGGAAAAAGCCAACATACACTGCAGTTTTCTAGGGCAAAGAGTATCCCACCATAATGGATACATTAGCACAATTATTTTTTGGTGCAAAACAAAAAGTCTGATCTATTTTCCACAGATTCCCAAACTTATTTCCCTACTTTTTCCTATTGAGAAAAAAATTTAATTACAGTGATCCCTGTAAATGTACCTTTTTTGAAGTGAATAAACTGAAAAAAGCCCCCAGTTATTCCCTAGGTTATTACCATACGTCACAGACAGGTCCAATGCCCTCCAAGGGGTGGAGAGAAAACTTTACATTAATAAGTCCTGGTGGTATATTGTTAGGTGAAATATACTAAAGAAAAATTCAAACCACATGATTTTGTTTTGTTTCGAACAAATATCTACGGTCTTTATGTACATATTAAACTGCACATGCTAATTACCATTAGATAATAGTGTTTACCGAGGCAGAGAAAAATAAAATTACTTCTTTTTTTGTACCTGTTATTATCTGAATGTGTGGTGCAAAAATGTATTAGTTTTATAAAAAAAAGAAAAAAATGCACATAAGTGTTCCTTTAAAAAAATTATATTCCTGATAATTAACTTGAAAAACTTAAGAAGAGAACTAATTTAAAAAGAAAATTCAATTCAGATGACTATGATGTGTATTTTGCATCAACTTCCATCAAAATTTATTTCAGCAGGGCTGGAGCAATAATACAATGGGTAGGGTGCTTGCCTTGCACGTGGCCTACCAGGATGTCATCCTCAGTCATCCCATATGGTGCCCCAAGTCTGCAATGAGTAATCCCTGAGCACAGAGCCAAGACTAAGTCCTGAGTAATGCTGGGTATCACCCCAAACCAAAATTATTTCAGCTTTTGATAGGAGTACCTGGGATTAGAGAAGTACAAGCTTCCCTATAACGAAAGGCTAGCTACAAACCCACAAATAACGATATTCTCAATGCCCTTCCCTCCTTTTAGCTACTATGTTTTCCTCTAGCTTGTGAGTTCCCTAAAGACGTTTTTGTTCTACCCTGAGCACCTAAATCATGTCTTTCAATTAAGCAGCACTTAGTATATGTTTTTTTGGGGGGGTTGTCATAGTCAGAGGTGCTCTGGGCTTATTCCTGGCTCTGAGCTCAGTGATCACTTCTGGCAGAGCTCAGAGGTCCTTCTGGGATGCTGGAAATCAACCCGGTTGGCCACATGCAAGGAAAGCACCCTGACCACTATATTATCTCTCCAGCCCAGCATCAGAGTGTATTTTATATTATAGGTTAAATAGGACAGCTTATGGGAAAAGTCATATTTGGTCTCTTATTTGTGGGTTTCCAGTCACAAATCTGAAATATTTTTTCTGCAGGATTTACAGTGTACCTGGCAATCAATGTTCAAGAGCTATTCTTGGTTCTGTGCTGGATGTTGCTCCCAGAGGTGCTCGGGAGACTATATACTAGCTAGGGATATATACTAAGTGGGACTGGCCACACGCAAGGCAAGCTTTTAAAACTGTACATTCTCTCTGTCTCCAACATAACTATTTTACAGGAGCCACTACCAGCAATGCTCTCTGTGTGGTCTGAGTCTAATGGTTCAGTGCTTGAAGGCCCCCAGGCTACACCAGGCAGTGTTGAGGGGCTATCAGGAGCTTATGATAAAACTCAGAACCTCACACATGGAGTTATCTTACTGGCCCCCAGTTATTCTTGATAAAGGTAGTATAAAATTAGATATACATAGTATATGTAGGGGATGATCCTACTAATTGTAATTTGTTCTTCAAAACCTATCACGACTTCTTGACTATGTCTTGATATTAGGATCTTAGTCTAATACTGGGCTGGAGCGATAGCACAGCGGGTAGGGCATTTGCCTTGCATGCACCGACCAGGGTTCGATTCCTCCGCCCCTCTCCGAGAGCCTGGCAAGCTACCAAGAGTATCTCACCCACACAGCAGAGCCTGGCAAGCTATCCGTGGTGTATTCGATATGCCAAAAACAGTAACAACAAGTCTCATGATGGAGACGTTACTGGTGCCTGCTCGAGCAAATCGATGAGCAACGCAATGACAGTGACAGTCTAATATTCACTATATCCCTGTTTACAATAGCAAACATGTCGAAGGAATATCCATATCCAAGAATGATGAAGAAATGATAAATGGATGAAGAAAGTACAATATACATATACTCATGAATGAATGAATGAATGAATGAATGAATGAATAGATAAATATTGTGTACAACTTGATGTGGATAAACTTCATCACCACGCTCAGTGAGACAGGCCAGGACAAAAGTGTTTATGTTCCACTTACATGAGGCATTGGAAACAGTCTAATTTACAGAGAAACAGAAGTGTAGGAAAGTGGCTGTCAGGAGCAGAGGGAGGAAGAAACAAGTAGTTACTAATCAAAGGCTATAAAGTTTGTTAGGCAAAATACATAAATTCTAAACACTACTGTGTAATACAGTGTATGAATGGTTTGAATACTGACAAGTGCTTGACCCTGGATTACAAACTGCAAAGGCTAAGTGGATGGTAAGAGATGATGAAGTTGTCTTGATGTAATATATGGTCACACTGGTCCCAGGCAATTGCTGGGGGTGAAATGCGGCCACTTTGTACATGTCAATCACAAGCATTAACACTGTTGTAAACATGTGACCCAAATTACAATAATTCTTTTTAAAGTTTATGAAGAAGGGGTATGATGTAAGCGGGGAGTCTTGGTGACATTGGCGGTGGATGTGTGGAAATTGAACATTGCTCACCTGTAACTATTATTAATAGTTTTGTAAATCTCTGTGCTGAAAAAAGAATACATGTAAAAATATTGCTTTGTGCACCTTAAAATCTATGTAGAGGGTAAATTTCATTTGTTTTCTTGAGAGATACATGCACATGCACAACACACACAAAACAGGAATAGCACTGCACTGTAGCACTGTCGTCCTATTGTCCATCGATTTGCTCAAGTGGGCACCAGTAATGTCTCCATTGTGAGACTTGTTACTGTTTCTGGCATATCGAATACGCCACAGGTAGCTTGCCAGGCTCTGCCATGCGGGAAAACAGGAGTAAAAGAACTTATTTAAACAAGAATTTATCAAATGTGAAAAATAACAGTGAATATGACAACTGTGTAATACTAGTGAACAAGAAAGTTTTAATGAGCTCATTAAAAAGGGTAAAAGACCTCATTTTGTGGTGTAAGAACTGGGTTTCCATTTCTCTCGATAGTCCCTGCACCTTGAACAAAGAGGCACTTGACAATTTATTGTTAAATTAATAGATTTGATTTATGAATTAAGTTGCTATTAAAATACAATTTTTGATCTTTTGTTTCCTAGACCTGGGAACGAAGGAAAAAAAGATGACAACAATTAAAAATATTTCTGTGATTCTGAATTACTGAACTATAAACATTTTGATTAAGTCATTTCTCACCAAGATGTAGACTTTGTCATCAGGACCTTGAATAGTGAATCTGAAAGTGCTTCTTGCAGAAGAGAGTTCCATCAGACACCGGGTAATCACGCTCTGTACAAACTGAGACCTGTGTCAACAGAAAGCAGTTCTCACCGTGTGCCTTTCATCAACTCTAACTGGCTATAAATACCCAGGGTATCTAAAAGACAGAGGTATGCGCATGCCAGACTTTTCTATATGCTGACCATTCATTTCCTCCCAACCTGAGTCATGTGAATATTAATATATTTTCATGGATCTGTATGTTCCACTCTTCTTTTACTCTATTCTACAATCCTTAAAGATTTTCCAAGCCAGAATCCAGAGAGTAGTGGGTAGGGTGCTTGACTTCCCTGCAGTCACCCCGGGTTCGATTATATTTAAATATAATACCCAGAGCCCCACCAGAAATAATGCCTGAGCACAGAGCCAGGAGTAAGTTCTGAGCATCACCAGGAGTGGCCCTAAAACCAATAAACAAGTAAATAAAACCTAAACTTTAAATTTTTTTCTAATCCAAATCTAATTACTCCCCATACAGAATTTAAAAAATTATGCTAGATATTATTCCATTTGTGCTCTTATACATTTAAATAAAATTACATTTAAAAAGTGGGGTGGTGATGGAGAGGTGAAAAGATAGTACAGCAGGTATGCTGGCTTTCCCACAGCTGGTCACCTAGCATCACATATGGTCCTTTAAGTCTGCCAGGAGTGATTTCTGAGAGCAGAGCCAGGAGGAAGCCCTGAGTACCACCAGGTTGCCAAGTGTGGCCCAATTATTGTCCCTCCCCACTCCAAAAAAGGAAAAAAATAGATTAGTGAAAAAATTCCCTCCCAAATATTAAATAAATATTATTGCCTACAATGGCTTAATTGTATTTACTACTATACTCCAACTTTGAGGGGTTAAAAAAAAAAAAGCAGAGTATTGCAGAGTATTCACAAACTCTTGAGAGCTAATACAGCCACACAGGGTTTCCCAAGCTCCCAAGCCCCACCAGGAGAGAGCACTGAGCCAGGAGCAAGTCCTGAGCACTCCTGGGTGAGGCCCCAAACCAAACCAAAATAAACAAACAAAAAGCAGAATTTAACAGTTACATTTAGATTGCCATGATTATTAGATGTGAAAAAACTAAAACAATGACATAGAGTTCTTGTTTACAAAAAGATACAAAGAAAAGAAACACTAATTGATTTGATGATTAAGTAACTTTACAATCAAAAACAGGAGTCATCTGAAAACTGATCCATATTTTAAAATTTAAGTAAGTCAAATTATCATGAGAAACTGTGATTAAAAAACATCTATTAAGTTATAAGTCTTTGGCTTTCTAAGACAGAAAGAGGAGACAAAAGCCTTTCAGAATTAAAAGATTTAGAAGAACACTTCTAATTGTAATATCATGTAAGGAAACTATGATTAAGTCTGCAAGTCTTTATATGTGTGGTTTAAGTCAATGAACTTTCCTAGAGGTCTTTTCCCTTTTCAAATAGAGGTATAAATACAAATGTCACTGTCACTGTCATCCCGTTGCTCATTGATTTGTTCGAGTGGGCACCAGTAACGTCTCTCATTGAGAGACTTATTGTTACTGTTTTTGGCATATCCAATACACAGGGGTAGCTTGCCAGGCTCTGCCGCGCAGGCTCGATACTCTGGGTAGCTTGCTGGGCTCTCCGAGAGGAGCGGAGGAATCGAACTCAGGTCAGCCTCATGAAAGGCGAACGCCCAATCGCTGTGCTATTGCTCCAGCCCCCCCAAATAAAAATGAATTCCTAAATAATGAATTTTACAGTTCTTTAAATAAGAAGTTGCAAAGCAGACTTATTTGCTATTTGTACCTTGGTATGATGGAAAAAATTCTCTCTGATGGCTGAATAATGATCTCTGTCATATAAAACTTCGTGGTTTCTAGAAATAAAAATGAGAAAATTAAGTATCTCTCCAATACACTGATATGCTCATTGTGTAATGCTGGTCTCAAATTATAGTATTTCAAACTAAATGTTCACTATCATGGTAAAATTAACATTTAGTAAAAATTCTGTGAAAGTGACACTTTAAGACAACAAACATTAATGCCGTTAAGGAGACAGTTCTAAAGTTTCAGCTAGCACAGCTATTTCAGAAGAAGACTAAAGCAAATATTGAGCGGCCCAACTCTGGGGATATGTAAGAAAGAATATTTAAAATGAAAAACGAACAAAATATACCTCAATCATAGAAGGGCCAGAAAGAGAGCTCAATGGGTTGAGCACATAGTTGGAATGCAGGAGGCACACATTTGATGCCCTGCACCAGATGGTCGTCTGAGCGAGTATTCTTACAAGTAAACCCCAAAGCAGAACTGGGAGTAAGCACCTCCGCTGTACCCCTGTCTCGCCCAAAGTAGGCACATCACAACCACAGCTCACTTACCTAGAAATCAGTAATTTGGCTTTCTCTTTTCTACAGAGTAGCTACAAAACTAGGGGTCACCAAAAAAAAAAAAAAAAAAAAAACCATCCATAAAGTTGCTCTTAATAACAATAATGGAAAAGCTAAAAAAAAATGTCCGAAAGTTGAGGACAGTTTGAGTTCCATTGATAATTATATATTTAGGTAACAATTCTATGCAGTCATTACAAACGATGTGTTACTCAGCTTATTATTGTTCTGATGAGATGGAAAGCTGTTTCTGACAGAATTCTGAAAAAGTAATTACTCAATACAGAAATAAAGAATGAAATCAATACTTCTATCTAGAGCCATTATAAAACTTAATTTTTTTTGAAGTTCAGTTTTTCACTAGACTATTTTCAAGCACTGTTATTATCAATTATTTGGCTGGAGGCTCTGGGAAATGAACCAAGGGTTTAACACATCAAGGTAAGGGCTTTACTGAACAAACATATCCTAGGCCACCTTAAATCATGTTATTAGATGCAGAATTCAACCTTTAAACATTATGAAATGATTCCTTTCATACCTGCTGTTAAGTAGTTATATAGTAAATTAACTACAATTTTAATATAATAAACTTGTTTTATAGTCAATAGTTATAATTATCTACATACTTATTTCTTTATCAAACCTATTTAAACCTATTTGAGATCATTTTCTCTACCTCACCTACAGATCAAGTTTTTTTTAAATAGAAACCAAACTACTTGAGTTGAATTATTTCAGCTTTTGTCAGAAAACATACTTAATTTCCTCTTGATTTTTTTGTATCAGATCATTTTACTTTTTTTTGGGGGGGGGTCACACCCAGCATTGCTCAAGGGTTACTCCTGGCTCTGCACTCAGGAATTACTCCTGGCAGTGCTTGGGGGACCATATGGGATGCTGGGAATCGAACCCGGGTCGGCCGCGTGCAAGGCAAATGCCTTACCCGCTGTGCTATTGCTCTAGCCCCTGTATCAGATCATTTTAGCATGCTACAAAATTCTAGTTTAACAGTTATTTCCTTCTGTATACTGGACTATTATGACTGCAAATCTTTTTAAGGTTATCTATTTTTTGCTGGTTGAAGATTTTGTTTTTTATTTTTCTGAAGTATCATTTTGATGTGTACTATTAAGGATCTATTTTTAATTATCTCACTTGGACCTTAATTAGAATTTAAAGTCTCTCTTAAATCTGTAAACTTAAGCAATCATCATTTCAAATATTGCCTATGATTTATTCCACTTTCCTTTTTCCCCAAGATATCTGATTAAACATGTATCGTATCTCATCACTATTCTCTTCTAATTTTTTTGCCTTCTTTAAAAACTATGAAGAACTGCACGATTTTAGTCTTAAAATATTTCTTATTTCTATTATAATAAAAATAGCTTAATTTCTATTATAATTTTTAAAAATTCCTATCATAGATTTTTTTTTTTTTTTTTGCTTTTTGGGTCACACCCGGCGATGCACAGGGGTTATTCTTGGCTCTGCATTCAGGAATTACTCCTGGAGGTGCTCAGGGGACCATATGGGATGCCGGGAATCAAACCTGGGTTGGCCGCGTGCAAGGCAAATGCCCTACCCGCTGTGCTATCGCTCCAGCCCCAATGTATATTTTATAAATATGCTTAACTTTGGTTTCCCATTTATTTCAGCTCTTCAAGCCTGTCTTTTATACTGTTGTATTTATAAGCATATTTGCTTTATAATTTACACCAATAATTCCAATAAAAGAAGTCCATTATTAGTTGTCTTTGTTAGTTCTTGTTAATAGAAGTCAAATTTACTTGTGTGGTCATTTATTTTGAATAAATGCTAAATACTATATTTGGAAAAACTGTGAGAATAAGGTAAACAATACAATTTTCATTATAAATGAAGCTTAATTTCCTTCACTTGTAATTTGCACTTATTTTGTCAGGTATTTGATATTCTATATAATCCAGGTTGACTGGGTTCAAGATTTGAAATTTTCTGAAGTCCAAAAGGAATGGTTCCTGATTACAATTCCATAGGGCTGTTTTATGTTGGATTCACCTTCTCTGGAAGGGTCTGATTGTTCAGGTTTTGTTAAGTCACACATTAACTTTCTATTCTGCATAATCTTTGGCTTCTGTCTTTCTCAAAGCAATCATAACAAAAGTTCTACTTTTAGAGAACTGGAAAATTGTAAGAAATGGGTGGTTTCAAATTTGTGCTAACCTCTTCTGCGTTTGTTTCTATGCCAATTTATCACATAATTTCCATTTACTATGCTTTTCTTTCCTTCAGTTACCATTTGGTACTTTGCACTTCAGTCTAAAAAAGTTTCTTTAGGGAGCTGGAGAGATAGTAGAGTGGGAAGGGTACTTGCCCTACATGCAGCTGACCAGGATTTAATCCCCAGCATCCCATATGGTTCCCAAACACTGCTAGGAGTAAATCAAGTGCGGAGCCAAGAGTGACCCTTGAACATTGCAGGGTATGGCTCATAAACGAATGGAAGGAAGGAAGGAAGGAAGGAAGGAAGGAAGGAAGGAAGGAAGGAAGGAAGGAAGGAAGGAAGGAAGGAAGGAAGGAGGGAGGGAGGGAGGGAGGGAGGGAGGGAGGAAGGAAGGAAGGAAGGAAGGAAGGAAGGAAGGAAGGAAGGAAGGAAGGAAGGAAGGAAGGAAGGAAGGAAGGAAGGAAGGAAGGAAGGAAGGAAGGAAAAAAAATTTTGTAAATAAGATCACCACTGCATTATCTTCACCTTCACATTTACATAAAAATGTCCTATTTACCTTTATTTTTGAAGGACAGCTTTGCTGTTGAAAGGGGCTAGGGGTCACCTGTTGAGCAGTTGAGTGCCTTATTTTTGTGTCAACATCTATAATTATAAATCTGCCTCAGCTATACCATGAAAATGCTTCTATGTGATGTTTTGTTTTACTCTTGCGACTTTCAAGATTTTCAGCCTCTGACTTTCATCAACTGAATAGAACGTGCTAGTTGAAGAAGTCTTTTGTCTTTTCCTACTTGACGTTCACTGAAGTTTGTCAACAGTAATATTTTTCACCAATTTTGCCAAGATTCCGCATCATGTATTTCCTACAATTCTTCTGGGGGGAGAAATATCTGGCATTTGATATGGAGCCCTATTGTGCTGGGGTGTCATGAATTAAACTGGGGTTGACTCCATGCAAAGCAAGTACCTTAACCTGTGTATTCTCTTGCCCTCATTTTTTAAAAATCTTTTCTTTACCTCCTCATCTCCTGAAATTCCACGCATATATTTTACTGAAACACTATGTCATTCCAATCTGAGATCTGTTCCTGCAGCTTCAGACTTTTTCCTCAGTTATTTGAATCAGCTAATTTCTATTGTTCTGTTTTTAAGTTAAATTGTATTTTTCCCCTTGTCATTTCAAATATGTAGTTTAACTTTTCTGATAACTTTTTCGTCTCAGTCTATAACTGCCAAAATGAGCCTTTTCTTGGAGGGTACTAATCAGTTGAGATTTACTCTTAGTTTACTCAAGATGTTTTCAATTCTTTGACATAATTACAATGTTTCTTCAACACCTTTGTCTGTTAAATCTAATATTTTTGCTTACCCAGCACTGCTTATTGAGCACCGCCTTTTCTTTCCTAAGTAGGAATAAATCTATTCTGTGTTCTATCTTTTTTGAAGTAATTTCTGGACAGAAAGACTTGGACTGTAATATATCCATACTGATTTTCACTCTGTTCTTTAAAGAATTGTTATTATCTCAGTCCTTTCCAAGGCCTTCTCGATTCCAAAATCTCTCAGATTTTCATTTTCTCCATTATCAACCCTGAACCAATACAGCACCCACAGACAATAAAACTGTGGGTTTTCCTGCACAAGTGGATGAAGAAAGTGGGGTGAGGGGGAAAGAAAGGCTCTGCCATATATAAAATAGTCACAAAATTTCAATTCTAACCCAACGTAGCAGTTCTTTATCATTAACACTTGGAAAATCATTGTTTTATTTGATCACTTTCCAATGGCTGCTTTTTCTAATTTAACTTATATGCTTTTTACCAAATGGAACTGTTTGTTCTCTTTATGCCATAAATTCTGCATGGAACTCAACAGTTTTACATTTTAGAGTAGATAACTCATCTCCTATCTTCTTCCCTGTAGGATAACATAGCCTCAGGTAGTTTAGTTCTTCCTTCGCCTGTCCTTGACCACGGGCCCTCCCGATCCAGTCCACACGCTGCGGTTCCAGAGTACCGAACGCGGGTGGTGAGACAGAGCCGCCCGGAGAGCCGAGAGTGCACTCGCCCCTCGACGTGCCTTAGTTTTTTACAGCTGGCGTCCCTAGAGCGGGCACGAACTACCAACTAAAGGTAAGAATAGCGTTCGGTGCACCCTCACTCTAGAAACTGAGTGGGAGGACAGGATTTTTTTAGTGTGCTGCGGATTAGAATCCTAACAGCAATCACCCACTAAGATGGGGCAGATTCTGGGCCTTCCCAAGATCTTTCATATTTTCTCAAGCCAGACTGAACAGGGCAAGCCATTTATGGATTTGATTCAGTGTCTCTCCCGCAGAACAGGAGACCCGGAACTCTGCACTTCCAGAGACCAACTCTGGTCCTGCTTTAAGGTAGTTTATGCAATTAACCCATGGTTCCGGGATGAAGGAACTCTAGAAATTAAGATTTGGAAACAAGTTAGGAAAAATGTCTATAAGACATCTAAGAAAGGGACTAAGATCCCCGTGGAATTCTGGATTACATGGGAGATTGTTAATTCTATTCTTCTGTTTTTGAAAAGTGCAATTGATGCGGAGGAGAATATTAGGAATAATACGGCCTCAGCTCCTCCTGCACCTAAGTCTCGAAAGGGTTTTCATAGTAAAAATATTTCTGAGGCTGGTGAATATAGCTCTACTTCCAGTGCATTAGATGGAAGTGATGCGGGTTATGAGTCTGCTGCCACTTACTCAGATTCTGAGTCCGAGAGTGACTCAGCCAAGCGGCCTCCAGACCGCTCGGGACATGCTCCCAATCACCCAGTCCAGGCAGAGAAGAAGCAGCCTCCATCTTATCGCAGGTTAAGGATGGATTCTCTCAGTCGTTTCAAACAGGCCTGTGTCTCGTATGGGCCTACATCTCCGTACTGTAGGGAGTATCTTACAGACTGGAGTAAAAAGGCCTACTGGGCACCTCAAGATTTTCACAGGGTTGCTAAGACATGCTTAAGCCGTTCTCAGTACTTGCAGTGGAGAATGTGGCTCAGCAAGGAAGCCAAGGCAAAGCTTCAAGGCCTACACCATGCTGGACAAAACTTTTCAGGGATTGAGTTGACTTGTGAGATGTTAATTGGTGAAGGAAAATGGCGTGACCCAGAAAGGCAAGTCACCTTGCCTCGTGATGTTCTTGCTTATGTCCGTGACGGAGCCCTGCATGCATGGGAGAAGGTTGATGCAGAAGCAGAATTTAAGGGAAGCTTTACAAAGATTGTCCAGAGAGCCTCAGAACCTTATGCAGACTTCCTAGGAAGATTGATGGAAGCCATAGAAATCCAGGTTGAGGGTAAGGAGACTCATGAGCTGTTGACTAAACAATTGGCCTTTGAAAATGCTAATGAGGATTGCCAGGCCATTCTGCGCCCTATTAAGGAGAAGGAAGACATATTTGGGTACTTGGAAGCATGATGGAATGTTGGCTCTGTTAAACATAAGGTGCAGGTCTATGCTTTAAAGAGACAAGCTCAGAAAAGATGTTTTAATTGTGGAAAACCAGGCCACTTTCATAGAGATTGCAATGCGCCCCCAAGCCGTGCTACAAGAGCACGTCCTGGGCCCTGTCCCAGGTGTAAGAAGGGAAACCACTGGGCCAGAGACTGCAGAGCCAAACATGCACCTCCCGGGCCCTGTCCCCGGTATAAGAGGGGAAATCATTGGGCCAGAGATTGTCGCTTTAATTTTGATGTAGTGGGTGACCCCAACTCGGGACACCTGCAAGGGGGCCAGCCCCAGGCCCCGAAAAATCAGCAGATGTTCTCAGTTGCAGCCCCTTTCCCCAGTGTGGAGTTTCAGAGCTCCTATCAGTATAATCGCTGCAGCCGGGGATGGCAGGAAGCGCAGCCTATTTCCTGCCCCGATACAGTTACTACAACCCCTTTTCAGTATAGAACACTGCGGCCTTAAGCCCACCACCTCTGTCTGCATTTTCAGTGGACATAAGGAATATTAAATCAAATACAAAAAGGAGGTGTTTTCTCAATTGAATGTAGCAGGAAAACTCCTCATTCGAGGAAAAGGCTATGCTTTTGTTTCAACAGATGATAACCCCACTAAGAAACTTTGGATCCTGTTACGTCTTATCAGGAGCAGAATTCAACCACCTGATTAGGATCTCAGACCTCCAGAGATTCACAACCCTTCAAATTCCAGCTCAGATTCATCACCAAACTGATTTCAGCTCGGAGTCACAAGAAAAGAAGAGGAGCCAGCGTTAGAGGACCTGCAGCAAAGGCCTCTAGCCCATTTTGCATATCATGGGATCACATTAAGACCTTTCCTTATACCCCTCTTTTACAGGTTGTGATTGGACAATGCCAGGCCTACATATTTTTAATTAACAATACTTTATTTTTACCCTTTCCTTGGAATTCACAGGTTCCTGAAGGAGAAAAAAAAATGGCTTTTAACAGGAACACCTTTTCATTTCTCTCTAGGATATCCATTTGTATTGGAGCTTTCCTCTGTCCACAGGCATGGAGACCAAACCCCAACTGTGAAAGCCTCTAATAACTTTAAAGTGTTTTTTCTCAAACATAAGCTAGGTTGCACATCTATGACTGCCGAGGAACCAGACCAGAGAAGGGCTGCATTCCTCTGCTGAAGTTCTCCTGCCAGAAGTTGTGATGCTCCTGTTCCAGTGCTCCCTGACTGATCCAGTGCTTCCTGAAATTTATCGGACTTCTAATTGCTGCTCCCCTGAGACTCATTGCTGCTACCACTACTGATGCTGTTACAGAACAACTCTTCAGTTTTGATCCAGACACTTCATTTCTTCAAACTGTGACTAAATGACTCTTATCACCCCTGGACAGTGCAGGACAATTGGACTCTCTACTACAAGCACTGCTCTGGACCCAGGGTCGGACTGAAATCTTAGCACAACTAATAAGACTGTATTGTTATTTGAAACTGTGTTGTAATTTGGAATTGTTCCTCATTTTCAAATTTTGTGTTTTTGTAAAAAGAAAAAGGGGGATATGTAGGATAACATAGCCTCAGGTAGTTTAGGTTTATTGGAATACTCCCGTTACAGTGCTCCTATTCCTCTTTGTTTATTTGTAGCTTCTTTCTTCGTGTTCTGTTGACTTGTAAATAATGTTTTTCTCTTCTCCTTGAGTCCTTTGCATAGTTTATTCAGAGCAAGTCCTTTTTGTATGGACACAGAAGACTTAACAAATGTTATGCTTTTGTAACCTGGGAGTCATTTGACTCTACATGATATTTTCCTCCAGGGCATCTATTCTCTTGACCTAAGCCACAGCTGCCCTTACTTCCTAGCATCCCCAAAGCAGGGTCCCCGACGTGGGACAAGAAGGACCCAGGGCAAGTGGTGAGTTGTGTGCTACCCTGGCATCGAGATGGGCCTGGCCAAAGTGCCTAATGCTTAACTATAAGTTAAGAGCTTGATCATGGACAAGTGCTGTCATGATCCAAACAGTGATAACTAGATTCGGACCCTGCTAGGGTGAGGAATGATTAGTCTGGCCTGAGTGCTGTGGTCTGAGTCTGTGGCAAGATGTTGCCAGGAGAGCTGCCTTGCAAGCCTCAATGTATCCCTTGCTATGTCCATACAAAAATAACTAGTATTAAGATGTTAATAAGTTCCTGGACTAAGGAAAAGAAAAAAAACCTTAAGAGTGAGGAAGGGCTTTGGAATGCCCTGACCTCAGGAAGGGCTTTCTTATGTTGATTTTCCTACCTGGCTGGGGGTAGCCTAGAAGGCAAGGTGGGAGAGAGAAGTAGGAGTAGAGAGAGAAGCCAGAAAGAAGCGGCAGTTGATGCAGAGAGAGGCCGGAGCTGGGTGGGAGTGCGGGAGATGAGAAAGATGGAAGATTGAATAAACGGTAACTAATCAGCAACCAGCTTGGTCCTCGTTCTTCCTTCGCCTGTCCTTGAACACCGGCCGTCCCGATCCAGTCCACATGCTGCGGTTCCAGAGTACCGAATGTGGGTGGTGAGAGAGAGCCGCCCGGAGAGCCCGCGAGTGCACTCGCCCCTTGGCGAGCTTTAGTTTTTTACACTTCCCTAAACTCAAACACACATATTGATCTCCTAACATAGCTAATTAGCACACCATAATTTTTGGTTAGCTCAACAGTCAGTATTCACATTATTTTGATCATAATAACATGATGAAAATTTTTCTTTCTTGTTCAACCGTTTGCTGTCCTATAGTGAATAACTGCTTACTTTTTTGCTTTTTTATTGGTGGGGGGGAAGCTTGAGGGGGGCTAGGACACACTTGGCTGGTGCTCAGGCTTTTTCTCAGCCTCTGTACTCTCTCTGCAGCCCAATAATTCCTTTCTTTATTGTCTTTTCATTTGTTAAAGCCTTCAGATTCATGAGCACAGCTTACTGACTCCCCCAGGTCAACCTCTAGTCCTACAAGCTCTAATCATAGTATCTGTTCTATACAGGTAAACCATACTTATCTCGGTACATTATTACTTTTACTGTCCACTTTTTATGTCTTCATGTTTAGATACACAAATAGAATTATGTCACAATTCCTGTAGTATTCGGAACAGTAACAAGCTATACTGGCTTACAACCAAAGGGCAACAGGATATACCATATAGCCTTGATGAGATAGCCTTAGTCACAGTGTCTAGGTTAAGATAATAGGTTTGTAAAAAAAAAAAAGAGAGAGATAATAGGTTTGTGTAGTATACTCTATGGCACTCACATAACCAATGCATCTCAAGAATGTATGTCTCGGGTCTGAAGTGATAGAACAGCGGGTAGGGCATTTGCCTTGCAAGTGGCTGACCTGGGTTCGATTCCCAGCACCCCATATAGTCCCCCAAGCACCGCCAGGAGTAATTCCTGAGTGCATGAGCCAGGAGAGACCTCCGTACATTGCCGAGTATGACCCAAAAAGCAAAGAAAAAAAAAAAGAATGTATGTCTCATCATTAAATGATATATCAGTTAGTGACATTTCATCATTAAAACTCACCATTAAATTTCCCTAAAGGAAAATAGCCCTTTAAAGTTTATGTTTGAAGATGATGGATTTTAAAAATATATATTTATTATCTTTCTGCTTGGTTTATGGATGATAAGACTATTTACCATTTGACTTGAAAATCTTTTCTTCCCAAATTCTGAAGACACCCTTTCCCTACCTTCTAGGTTTCAACACTAGTGGTAAACTGCTCTAGACCAGGGGGACCTGAGGAGAGCTCTGTGGCAAAATGAACTGTTCTGAAAGTGGAAAGAGGCGTGTTTGATCCCAGGGCCATCCATATATGCAGACTGGGGCTGTTTAGGACCCCTAGTGTGCAAACCCTAGTGTACCACAGTCAGCTCTGTGCAAGCACAACTAGAGAAGTGCTAAAGTAATCCCCAGCATGTCTGATCACTAAAACTATGCAAACATTAGTGCCAGGCCTGTGACTGCTGCCTAGCACAGAACTAAGGAATGCAACCCCTAGTGGGTGCATTTGCAAGCAGAACTAAAGGTGTAAAAGCACCTACCCCAGCCCCAGCCCCAACCCCCAACCCCACACAGTGATAATCACAACGGGTGTGTGTGTGTGTGTGTGTGTGTGTGTGTGTGTGTAATCACAACGGGTGTGTGTGTGTGTGTGTGTGTGTGTGTGTGTGTGTGTGTGTGTGTGTGTGTGTGTGTGAAAGAAGTTCAGTACCTTTCTAATTCCCAATATGTTACACTATCTGGAAATGTCATCCTTGGCTTTCAGAAATTCCTTTTCATGGGGGGATCATTCTCTGACTTGACCACTGGTAGGTTAGAACCATCATGGGCCCTTTTAGAAAATGGTCTTGTATTATGCTTTTGTTAATTTTTCTTCAATCTCCTATATCCTGTTGTCTTGATTCTCTTTGTAGAATTTCTAGTTGCAAGATGTTGTACGTCCTGTAGGACTCAATTCATCCATTCAACTCATAGTCACTGGGCACCCACTGCAGACCAGGTATTATTCCAATGCCAAGATTAGTCACTGTCACTGTGATCCTGCTGCTCATCGATTTGTTCGAGCGGGCACCAGTAACGTCTCTCATTGAGAGACTTATTGTTACTGTTTTCGGCATATCCAATAAGCACGGGTAGCTTGCCAGGCTCTGCCGTGCTTGCCGGGCTCTCCGAGAGGGGCGGAGGAATCGAACACGGGTAGGCCGAGCGAAAGGCGAAAGCCCAACCGCTGTGCTATCGCTCCAGCCCAATGCCAAGATTACAGTGATAAATGTGATCAACACTAGCCCTATTCTTCAGGGAATTTACATGATGATTCTTTTAAAAGTACATTGCCTTACCAATTTTCAGACGGATTTTCTGAGATAGTTCATTATTTTTATGGCCGAGGCCTTTGATTAGTTTTTTTCAATTGTTACATTTTTAATTCTACATTCTCTGAATTATAGAGGTAATATAGAGGCAAAATGTCTCTAAGGACATTTTAAAAAAGATTTTCCTCCATTCTATACAAAAGAACAGTTTCTTCTCTGTGCCTTGACTGAGCATTGGGTTGGTTGTTTGCTTTGATTTCTCTTCTACTGGAGACTGTTTCAGATATTTGGCGGTGCTCTGTAACCCAATCAAACGTAATGAAAGTAGTAAAGTGCTGAGAGGAAGCTTGCTGACTGTAACACGGCTGCACATAAGCTCAGTTACCACTCAGTGATCCCCAAGAATCAGTTTGCAAGTCTTTCTCTAGTATACCTCCTACTCTTGCACTATTCTAAGTGTGAAGAGGCGACATGGGAGACTCATAGGTCCATACTTAAACACTGAATGAACCAGCCCATCTCCAGCCCCTTGTCTCACAGTCTTCCCTGTTACCTGCTGCCTCCAAAATCAGACCAGCCCTGGAGTTTGAGAGTGAGCGCTGCTCCCTGCTAAGCCTAGCATCATCTGCAGACATGAGGCTGCAGCTTCCTCCAGGCTGCCAAGTGCATCCTTCAGCCTTCTCAGCTTCACAGCTGCAAACTAGCTCTGTTGATTATCTCTTGTTTATATCACCACCCCCTCTGGACCTGGCTCAGGAACTATGTATCTTTTTTATCCCTTAACTTTGAAAAGCAACTTTTCAAAACTTCATATAACTTTTAAATAAAAAGAGTATCTTTAATTTTAACTGAGCTTCAGGGAGGAAAGAAAAATTTTTTTAAATCATTTTCCTTTATTTAACCAATGTTTCATGTTTTCTGTGTTGTGTTTGAAAAGGTTTTGCTTTTACTCAGAGCCTCCTTCATTTTTATCCCCCTTATCTCTGAATAACCAACAATTTATAAGATTCTGATGATTTAAAACAAAAAAAAAATAGCACCCTCTGCCTACCCTCATATATAACAGCTTCAATTAAGACATAGCTTCTAATTATACTAAAAGCAATTATTCATGACCCACAAAACTAACACACCACCTGTACTCTTTTTCGACACAAAGCTCAAAATACCTACAAATAATGAGGCATCAGGATTTTCATTAGTATAGAGTAATATAACATATTCTCTACATAAAAGAAAAACCACAGAACTAATGGCAAAAGACCAAGGATGGAGTACAAAATTCTGAATGTCTTTTTTAATAATTCAACAGATTCTCTTCGACCCCAGTCTCAAAATATAGCCCTGAGGCAGATAACAGCCAAGAAAATCAAATTTATTCGTCACCTCTGGCAAACAATTCTTCTAACGTGTTGCATTAAGAAAAAGGCCTCAATGACAATGAATCGATACCATCTCACACCAATGAGTGTGGCACGTATCAAAAATAATAGAAACAGTCTGTATTTGTGAGGGTTTGGTAAAAAAGGAACTCTCTTCACTGCTGGTGGGGATGTTGTCTGGTTCAACCCCTTTGACAAAACGTATGGAGAGTTCTCTTAAAATGGGGCTACCCTAAGACCCAGAAATTCTACTCTGGGTATCTACCCCCAGGACAGAAAAGTATTCATTCCAAGGGACATACGCTCATCACTATTCACTGCAGCACTCACTACGATAGCCAAGATTTGAAATCAACCTAGATGACCAACAGATCAGTGGATCATAAAGATATATATGTGTATATATGTGATAAATATATTTCCATTGTATATATACAATGGAATGTATATATATACATAGATATATACACAATGGAATATTACACAGCTGTAAGGAATGATGAAATCATGCAATCTGGAATTGGAAGATATTATGTTAAATGAAGCCAGAAGAAGGAGAAACACAGGATGATATCCCTTATATGTGGTATTTTGAGTAACTGGATAAGAAAACATAATGATTTATGGTGGGATGCAAAGATCAACCTTAGCCCCAGAGTGGAGGGAGGAGAAGGAAAGGGAGTGACAGAAAAGGGGAGAAGAGATAGATGAGAAGCAATGGGGGCAGGGATCGGGAGATTCAGGTACACTGGTGGCATTAAGGAGTGACAGCGGTAAATGTCCAAACCACAGAATCAACAAACACTGAAACTGTGAGACCCAAACTTTAATAACCAAATTTCAAAGATATGTCAAGAAAAAAAAAAGAAAGAAAGCCTCAATTCTTTTTAAAGACAGACCCAAGTACAAATGTTTTACTATAGCCACAAAGAAGAAATAAAATATTTAAAATGACACAACCATCTAATGCTTAAAACTTAATACTATAAAGGCCAAAATATACAAACTTCTTAACTAATTAAATGCCATGTTATTTGGTTTCTATTTTTAAAGTTACCAATCTTGGTTTCTATTTTAAAAGGTATTAATCTTACAACATATTTCAATCATCTATCCTTTATACATATTTCCTACAAAACTTCCTGCTATTGGTTTTTAACAAGAATCTAGTTGACTTTTCTATTGTGAAATTCTTACCTGATGACACCATCTCTCCCAGCATTACCTTGCAACGCTTACAAATTACTTTGGTATTTGCCTTTGGTTTCTGTAGAACAGAAAAATGTCATTTAAATGTCATCCAGCTTTCCTTAAAAGGAATATATAATTTTAACATAGTCTCTAGAGTATACATTGAACTTTACATTTTATTTTGCCCTCTACTAAATACTGGGAATACACTTAGCACATACACAAAGTTTTTAAAGAACTTTTTCAAAAAGCTGAAGACAGAATAAACAGGGGCTCAATCTTTTCCCAAACCTATTCCGTTTTTGATAATCAAAATGTGGCCAAACAATTTCTAGGAACTATTTCAAGATGTCCTTATCATTTAGAATTGGCAGGTGCTGGGCACAAAAAGCAGAGAGAGAGTACGTGACTTGTCCCAATAAAGGTTTCTGATAAAAGGAATCGGAATTTGAACTCATGTTAGTTTGATTTCTAATCCAGTATAATTTAAGTAAAAGTAACCCGTGATATATAATCACACATCAGAACCAAAAATGATCTAACTCATTCATAAGTCTATTTTTCCATTTAAAATATGCACTGTAATTGGAAAGATAGCTACTCTTCTGGGAAAAGATCTGAAAATGTTATTAAACTTCAAAAATCCAAATTTATCACTAGGGAAAGAAACTGAAATAGCTAGCATTCTTCTAAGTATTAAGCAAATAAAATAATATTCTTCACAGCCAAAGAAATGACTTTGCTAAAGCTTTATATTACTTGCACCCAAGTAAGTGTCCTATCACAAGGCAGAAACCACTTAACAAGGGGCAGGGAGAAGGAAATTCTTCAATTGAAAGTCACTCCTTCTGAGAAGTCATAAAATAGAGTGCAGGTCTAAGTGAGAAAAGAACAGTCACTTTCTGATGTGGGATAGTATATGTGTTAATCAAAGAATGCATCTTATCTGATTAGTACGAACCACATGTTCTCTTTCGCAGAAATATTTTCTGAAAGAATGCATTAAAATCATTCTCAAATGCAAATAGATATTGAATGAATTTAATGCCTTCTCAAATTTAAACTGAGTTCCATGGGTATGCTGCTAATAAGTGATAAGAGTTTATTGCTGAATCCAGGTTCTTTCTAAATTACAGCTTGTACTTCTAAGCAGTAGGCCACGTATTTTCCAAAGCAGTTCATGGAATTAATCAAATGGGTTATAGGGCCCACATTTAAAATATATACATATACAAGAAAGTACTTCTTTAAGAAACTTATTTGAAATTGCTGTGTCTGCACTTAGATTTTAACTGTAGCACTGTAGCACTGTCCTCCCATTCATCGATTTGCTTGAGCAGGCACCAGTAAAGTCTCCATTGTGAGACTTGTTGCTACTGTTTTTGGCATATCGAATACGCCACAGGTAACTTGCCAGGCTCTGCTGTGCGGGCAATATATTCTTGTTAGCTTGCCGGGCTCTCTGAGAGGGACAGAAGAATCGAACCCGGGTCGACCTCGTGCAATGCAAATGCCCTACCCACTGTGCTATCACTCCAGCTTACTTTAGAGATCAAGAAAAGTCAAAAGTCACAGATGCAGACAGCAAGACAAGTGCCAGTTTGTTCAGGTCCAGGCAGGGTTACAGGAAAATGGAGTTCCATAGTTAGGTATGCTCAATTATAGTCTTATATTTTGGCAGTACTTTCCTATAGAAAAATTTACCCACTGGCTTCCAAATTAGGTATTACAGATAACATTTTAAAGGATTCTATTTTGAAGAAATTAAATTAAATATTCTCATTAACTCTTAACAAAAAACTAAATACTTAATTAAAAAATGAATATAGGAGGGCTGGAGAGTCCTTACGACAGATAGGGGCTTGCCTTGCGTGCATCTGACAAAGGGGCTTTGTCAGGAATGATCTCTGAGCACAGAGCCAGGAGTCAGCTGTGAGAACTGCTGAGTGTGGCCTAGTTAAAAATTACATATATATCTATATATAAATATATATGGTGTTGATATAGCAATGCTGAGAAGAAAGGACTTTCCCATTCAAAAACAGAGGACTTTCATCAGGTGCTCTATTATGGAATCATTTAGAATTGTTCTTATATCACATTTGGTTTTGGCTTTGATTTAAAGCAGGAAAAATGGGGTTTTACTGGCTAATTTTTAAAGATTTTATGTTTTCAAGACATTTATTTACAACCAAATATGTAAAAGATACATTTAAAACAACTAGTAAAAATTCTGTGGCCTGATGTATCAAATAACAGTTGTCAAATTTTCAGTTGTGAAGGTAACACTGATTATGTACAAAAACAAAACAAAAAAACTATTTTTGGATCTACATGTTGTAATGTATAAGGATAACGTGACATAATCCGTAGGATGTGCTTTAAAATACTTGAGCAAAATATTAAAATAGCGACAAAGTTTATTTCATTAATTAGATGATTGGTATACTCATGATCACACTTTTTATATTTGTGCAAATTTACAAACTTCAACATTTTTCTGAGAAAATTTTTTAAAACCCTTATGGATTTGGCAGAAAAAATAAATATTTGTTACCAAATCAATAAATACTGCCAAATACCCAAGGGAAAAAAATGTGATAAAGCTTTTAGTCATATGTTGTAATCACTACAATTTATTGATTATAGAGCTACAATATAATCAAAATTCAATTTCATTTGCTTTTTCAAAAATAGGATAGTATATAAACTTATACTCTTAAATCTAGATTATAAATCTTATAAAAGATCAAGATGCCACATATATCATTCCATTATTATAAGGTATGGATTTTTCATTATGCAGGCACACAAAAAACTCACAAGATAAATCAGTGCAATAATGGGAAATTTTCAGTAGATATCTTTAGAATTAAAAGGTATATATGGTGCCTTATTAACAGAGGCACACATACTATACACTCAGAGTAGGTATTAAAAGAAGGAAAAAGTGTTGGGCAACATGCTATTTTAAAAATCTGATCTTTTACTGGTGCTGGAGTAATAGTACAGCAAGTACACGCTGATTCCTGAGTGCAGAGCCAGGAGTCAGCCCTGAGCATCTCCGGGTGTAGTCCCTCCAAACAAATAAAAACCCTGATCTTTCATATCAAAATATTAAAAGTTTTCATCATGTTTAAAGAGAAACACACTTTTCTTGATGTAAAAAATAAAGTTGTGCAGTGAAGTTAAGCCTAATAGTGCGAGAACTCTACAGAAAAATCATCAAAGAAACACTGTTGTATACTGATTAAATCAATATTCTGAGAGATGGCATTGCTGCTGAGAAAAGTTAGCCTTCTGTCCTTAGTTTTTTGTGTGCTGCTCAGTTTCTAAGGACACCTGATAAAATCCTACCCCCCCAAATGTTTTTTTTTAAGTGTCCCAAGAGATACTATTAGGATACTGTGTCACCATGTGACATTTCAAAACCGTGCTATGTGGCTAGCTTGGTGATATGAGAAATAGGTTTTCAATAGCATAGCAGACTTGTTCCCACAGGAACCTTGAGAGCACTGTTTAAGCAGTCTCTCCAAATTTAGGTTACTATTTTGGTCATAGGCAAACTCTTTGAACAGCTGGAAAATGCAATTAAATCGAAACTTCCATCCAGGCTAACTTGGAAACAATCTTATAAACAACAGCTTATCAGGATAATAATTTTCCATAGTCTCCTTGATACCAAAAACTAAAATATCTAAATAGAAAGTCTAAATATGAAGGTTTCTCTTTTAATTCATAAGATGGTTGCTTACAATTAAGAGAAATTCTGGAAAATGGCATCATAGAGGCATAGTTTTCAGACAATTAAGAGGGAAAATCATGATTTCTCTCATGTAATTTCTCAAATCATCTCCCACTCACACTTTCCAAACATTGAAAAAATGAATGGCATAATTATACAAAAAGTGCAAGTTAAAACACATATAAGATGGTAAAGAGCTGGTATATACATTTAGGTTACAGTAATTTAAATTTGACCACTTTAAATACAATTATAACAGATTCTTTTATATTAACTACTTAGCATTGTCTCTTAAAAAGCAAAGCAGAAAACTGGGTGCCAGAGCAATAGTACAGTGGGGAGTTTGCCTTGTATACGGTCAACATGGGTTAATACCATATGGTCCCCTGAGTACCACCAGGGGTGATTTCTGAGAGCAGATCCAAAGTAATCCCTGAGCATTGCTAGATGTGGCCACCCCAAACTAAAAAACAAAACAAACAAATAAGAACTGACAGAAAGAAAGTGCTATAATTTAAAATGAACTATACTTAGGAAGAGATTTGCATTTATGGTCAAAGATAAGACTTCAATAATTTAAATTATAAGTGATATTGGAAAAACTTTAATCTTATTTAAGACAGAAAATTGTTCTATGAATACCTTACAACCTAAGGAGCTGCCCAACTGCTGTGAATTTCCAGAAGTGGTTCAGTTCTCATTACAAAAATTAAATGAATTCGAAGTGTAATTTAACATGCAACGCTTTTGTTCTTACCAATAATCAGATGTTAATATGATTCTCTGGTAATGATTTACTTTACTTTTAAATCACATCTGTATTGAGTTGCCATCAGGGTAATGATTTCTCACAAGAACCAAGTCAATGTCATCGATTTTCTTTTTTTTAAAAAAAAGGTAAAGCACTTGTTCTCTGTGGAGAGAGGAAATTGGCTTCTCCCTAGAGCAATTTTTATAGCAGGAGGCGCCTGACCTCACATTGTCAAAGCATCAACGTAAAGCCTACAGCACAAGCTTTATTTCTATGCTTGGACTCCTCCATTTCCTCTTTTTCCTTGATGGCGTCTGCTTTTATAACATCAGCACAAGTCTAGTCCATGGGCAGACACAGTAAAATACCTAGGTCTAATGTCTAGTAGATTACCCTGGAGCAAAAGAACAGTGTGAATTTAAATCAGATTTGAAGAATAAATGTACATGGATTATAGGATACTGTCCGAAAACCAAGAAAACGGGACATTCTGGTTTGTAAAATAATGACACCCAACTCTATGCATGAAGTCCTTTTGTCTTTCTTCCTCCAGCCCTTGGAGCTGTTTGGTTTGACCCTATGTTATTCCAGTATCAACAGAGCTGAACGAGAGAATAGGAGCAGTTAAAATTAATGGATTTGGGCCTTTAGAACACACTGCATACTTAGCATTGAAAAAAAAAAAGATTATTAGAGAAACCAATTCCTCCAACCTCTAAATCAGATTTTATCTTGGAAAAATAAATTTTTTTACCAACTTAAAACGATCCTCAGCAGCAAGAGAGTGTGTCTCCACTGTGGCTAATTCAGGCCTTGGCTGCCACAAATCACTTCTCAAATTCACCAAGAAGAAGGAGTCCCCAATGAAACAGTCGTTAGCTTGTGGCTGAAGTGGCTTATTAGCAAAGGGGTCAGGATGACAACACCATTCTCCAACCAGAGCTCCCCAGTTCTCACTAGGAAGTGGGAGCACCCTGAGGAGCTTCCTAGGAGAAAGAAAAAAAAGTGATTTCTGACAGAACAAAATGGAACGGTAACATCTTTTTAATTAAGTAAGAGTATAACATAGAGGAAATTCATAAATGACCTAACTTGCAGTGTTAATTTTCTTTCCATTACGAAAGTAATACATACTCACTGCAGTTCTGAAAGTGCATCGAGGTATAAAGAAAACAAAAGTTACCCATTTTCCATTAGCCAAGGACAGTAATGGACTATAAATACTCTTCACATGGTTTATTCCTTGCCATCTTTTCAAGAGACACAGCTGTACACATACACAAATCAAGTATGGGAAGAGAAAATATGCACTCACAACTATACCCAACTATTTTATTTAGTTGCATCCTGATTTTTGCTTGTTTGTTTTGGAGGCACACCCAACAGTGCTCAGGGTTTACTCCTGATTTTGCATTTAGGGATCACTCCTGGCTGGGCTCCAGGGACCAGCTGTAGTACTGGAGACCAAACCAAGGTCAGCTACATGCAAAGCAAAGACTATACTATCGCTCCAGCCTAGGCAATGCTCTTATTGAAAAGGCGTCATTCATATCGCTTGACCTTTCAGAACCCAGTCCCGATTCTTAATGATTCCATTCAATGCCGCATTATGCAAAACTTTTTAGATTATTCTTCCACGTGACTGATATTAATGTTTTAAGCATTTCGTTTTCAATAACCTTGTGAAAAACATCCCTATTAGAAACTTTGGACACACAAATGATTCCTTGGAGGAAAATGTATAAACATATACATATTAGCACAAATGGCATATGCATTTAAAGAGATCTGAAAGTACTCAATGGTGCTCTCTGTCCCACAGGCTGTGGGGAATGTTATCCATGGCTCCTACAAGCAAATCGTGAGCTCCAGTCCCGTGAGTCATCTTCTGGAACACAGGCACACGTCAAAGATCAACAACTGCTTTCTGGAAAAACTGCTTTCCATAAAGACTGTACCCATCCATCATCTTTTAACTTACCTTCTGCAAAGATGAACACGTTTTCCATGTAATGGCTGAAAAATGTTTGCAATACTGCTTTGCTCTGAAATTCTTTAGTTACTAGTGAGATTGAACTTACCTCCCTATTTGTTGCTATTTGGGCTTCCCCTGTGATTATGAATAATTACTATTTTCCAGCTGTGACAGTACGTTTGTGAAAGTACACTTCTAAATTTAAAATCTTAGCCCTGTCTATTATTCATGATCAGTGGGTTTTTTTTTCAGCCATTGACTTTTAATTTGGTTGCTGTAACTTCAATTTTCTAACCAACTAACCGTTTCTTCTATACTTTCTTCCATTACTTTAAAATAGACAATTCTAAATAAATATAGATTCACAGAAGTTAGACAAATAGTACTTGTTTAGTTCATTGTATTTTCAAGTGTGTGTATGAACTTGCTAGGACAGTACAATAGGGTAAGGTGGTTGACTTGTCCACGGTTAACCCAAGTTCAATACCCACAACCTCATATGGCCCCCTGAGCCCTGTCAGGAGTGATCCCTGAGCTCAGCATCTAAAGTAGCCCAGAGCACCACCGGGTACAGCCCCCAAACTAAGAACAAACAGACAAGCAAACAATTACATGTATTGCCTATGTAAACCAACGCAATATAAGCTGCCATTCGTCTAAAGATGAAGAATTTTAAATCTGGTAAAAGCTAGTAGTTTGAGAAAAAAACCACAATTCTAGCAATTTTAGTGTGGTATACATAATTAACTGTACCCTACTAGGAAGGAGAAAAAAAAAATCTAGAAGAACTTTTGATCCTATTTCTTCAGAAGTGTCTAACTTCTCACTACATTTCCGAGAAACTGAAACTACAGAAACTGTAGCAGATGGATTTAAAATGGTTTAAATGAGGGGCCGGAGCAATAGCACAGCGGCTAGGGCGTTTGCCTTGCACGTGGGCGACCTGGGTTCGATCCCCGGCATCCCATATGGTCCCTCAAGCACCGCCAGGAGTAACTCCTGAGTGCAAAGCCAGGAGTAATCCCTGAGCATCGCTGGGTGTGACCCAAAAAGCAAAATAAATAAATAAATAAATAAGACAGCATCCCTGATTTTTAAAAAATAAATAAATAAATAAATAAAATGGTTTAAATGAAAAAAACTACACAGCCGTGGTCTGTCCCATAATAAAACACTAGTAATTTTATTTATATGTTTTAAATTAAAATATTTCAAATGTGAATGCATCGTTTTTGTTTTTTAGGTCACACCCGACTGGGCTCCTGGGTGAGTCCAGGCTCAGTGCTCGGGAGCCATTTCTGTATGCTCCATCTAGAGTTCACTGACAGAATCCATGAATTGTACATTTTGAACTATGTGAGGTCCCTAAGTGGGCCTGTCGCATACTAGAATGAAAGAGTTAACAAACATTTTTCCATATTGCTTTGATAATCTGACCTTTGCTTTAACCACCTTGCTCTGTTGCCCTGGAAACTAGGTAGATAGTAGCATTAATTATATTGCTAGGCAACACTGCTCCTGGTAAAGATGATCCTGATTGGTAAATTGTCTCTAGACAAGAAAGTATAAATGAACTGTAAATATCTGATGAGGATGCTATGCTAAGGACTTTCTGAAACAGCCCCTTGTGAGACATTCTTGCAAAACACTGAAAAATTGTTTTAAAACTACTGAACACAGAGGATGTCCAGCTTCTCAGGGTCATATTCTCAGAGTCTGCACGTTCAGTTAAACTTAGGAAGTACTTTAGAGGGCACGACATGGATCTTATCGATTTTATGTTCCTTGAAATAATATTTACTGTTCCCCTATTAGAGTCAAGAAAAGGAAGCTTAGAGAAGCCAGGGTGTAGCTCATTTATAAGGCACGTCTTTTACAAACATGAGGCCTTGGGTTCCAGCCCTGGCACCAAAGAAACAAAAATAAACCAAAATTCGGGGCTGAGGAGATGGCACAAAGGAAAGCAGTTCATGTCTACTCTGCATGCAGAAGGCCCACGGAACAACCTCCAGCAGCACTGGAGAGAGCCCATCCCCTCCCTCTGCAAAACAACAACAAAAAATCTGAAATTACCTGACTTCACTAGCTGCTGGCTGTCTTCTCCAGAATCTCTTTTCTGAGAAAAAGAGGAAACGTGAAAAAAGAAAAGAAAAGAAAAAGAAAAAGAAAACAGGAGGCTCCAAAATGTTCATTTGTATAAGTTCACCAAGCCAGAGTTGACAGATGGAGCCAGAATCTTCTTGACCTCAGAACAACACTTTCCCTAGGCCTAACACAAGAAAAAGAAGACTGAGAAAGTGAGACAGTGGGACACTATGGGGCACCTATCAACCAAAAGGACTAGGATGTGAGGAAACCATTCTAGAATATTTAAGCAGAGAAATGATGGGTCAGATTTAATACTTTACTAAGAAGGGGAAGAAGGCAAATAAGAAAACTGAGTATTTGGAGTGCAAGTCAGACAGTCACAGGTTCCTAGATTTACATTTGGAGTGGGGGGATGTGGGGGTGGTAAGGCCACATTTGGCAGTGCTTGGGAGACAATGCAGTGTCCGGAATCAAACCTGGGTCTCCTACATGTGAAGCATACTCCTTGAGCTCTCTCCAGTCCCTATTATATTTTTGCATATGTTATTAATTATTTTTTCAGGGCTGGAGCAATAGCACAGCCGGTAGGGCGTTTGCCTTGCACATGGCGGACCCAGGTTCGATTCCTCTGTCCCTCTCGGAGAGCCCGGCAAGCTACTGAGAGTATCTCACCTGCATGGCAGAGCCTGGGAAGCTACCCGTGGTGTATTGGATATTCCAAAAACAGTAACAATAAGTCTCACAATGGAGACGGTACTGGTGCCCGCTCCAGCAAATCGATAAACAGGATAACAGGACAACAGTGCTACAGTGCAATTAATTTTTTATACCTAAGATATGGTTTGGCTGGAGTGATAGCACAGCAGTAGGGCTGTGTATGCCAATATCCAGTATTGGATATGCCAAAAACAGTAACAATAAGTCTCACAATGAGAGACGTTACTGGTGCCCGCTCAAACAAACTGATGAGCAACAGGATGACAGTGACAATGAAGATATGGTTACAAAATGTTCATGATTGAGTTTTAGTCCTATGATGTCCAACACCCATCCATTCACCAGTGCATATTTCCTGCCACCAACAACCCCAGTTTCCATCCCCACCCATGCCCTGCCCCCACAGCCTGCCTCTATGGCAGGTACTTTTCTTCTCTCTCACTCTCCCTCCCTCCATCCCTCCTTCCTTCCGCCCCTCCCTTTCCCTCCCCCTCCCCTCTCATTTTCCTTTCAGGCACAGTGGTTTGCAATACTGAAAGTGTATCATGTGTATCCCTTTATCTCCTTTTAGCACCAGTTTGTCTCCAGAGTGATTGTTTCCAACTATCATTGTCATAGTGGTCCCTTTTCTGTCCTAACTGCACTCTCTCCCTCCTTGGTGGCAAGCTTCTTACCATAGACCAAGTCTCATGGCCTTTATTTCTATTGTCCTTGGGTATTATTCACATACTCTATATATGTGTAGGATGTGAATAATACTATATATATAAATATATATATAAATATATATGTATATCCCGCAAATGGATGCAATCATTCTATGCTTGTCCCTCTCCTTCTGATTACTGCACTCAGCACGATACTCTCACGTCCATCTGTGTATAAGCAATGCACTCCCATCTTCACTGCATTATTCACAACAGCCAGAATCTGGAGATAACCCAAGTGGTCAAGAACAAATGAGTGGCTGAAGAAACTAAGGTATATATACACAGGGAACACTACAAAGCTGTTAGGAAAAATGAAGTCAGCCCAGCATTTCTGTTTTGGGGACACACCAGGTAGTGCTCAGAAGGCCATGCTATGCTGGGGATACTACGGCTCTCTCGTGAACAACCCTCATCTTTAATGTCCTCTGTCTCCTGACATTTCACAGATAGTGCCAAGAGGGAAGGGGTCTTCAACATACTGCAAAAGACAGCAATGCCAAACGTTCACATATGGGTACAGAAATGAAACTGTGTAAAGATTTATAAAGATATGGAAGATTTGGCCCACAAGAGCTCAATATATATTTCAAACTAAATTTCTTTACATGAGGTGCCAGAAGAAAGCAAGCAAGCATCTAATCCACAAGTCACTCAAAGATGGAAGTGTTTTTACAAGAAAAATTATTCCTTTAAATATGAAACTTGTAAGAACAAAAGATGTATTTTAATCATAGCTTCACTGAAGGTCTATCTATAGGAAACTCTGAAACTTGGATACGATCTACTTCGCCAGAGAGCATTCAAAATAAATTAGATACCATTTTTTCTTCCCCTACCCCCAAGGTAGTCTTAGCTAAAAAACAGTTGAAGCTCAGAATAAAAAACATTTTGAATTCTTTCTGTAGAAAGTTCTATGATAAGCAATATTTATTTATAATAAATTAAAATTTTATGTCCACTTTAAAATAAGCTTTTGAAGAAAATATAAAATTTTCTTTTTTTAAAATTTTTTTATTAGAGAATCGCTGTGATACACAGTTACAAATAAATGAACTTTTGTGTTTGCATTTCACTCATACAGTGATCGTTTACCCATCCCTCCACCAGTGCCCATTCACCTCCACTAATGATCCCAGTATCCCTCTTGCCACCCCCACCCCACCCCCCACCACCCCACCCTGCCTCTGTGGCAGGGTATTTCCTTTTGTTCTCTCTCCTTTTGGGTGTTGTAGTTTGCAATAGAGGTATTGAGTGGCCTTCATATTCGGTCTATAGTCTACTTTCAGCTCGCATCTTCCAACCCGAATGGGTCCTCCCAACATCCTCTACTTGGTGTTCCCTTCTCTATCTGAGCTGCCTTTTCTCCCAGCATGTGAGGCCTGTTTCCAAGCTGTGGGGCAGACCTCCTGGTCCTTATCTCAATTACTCTTGGGTGTTAGTCTCCCACTCTGTTAGAAAATATAAAATTTTAATAATTGCTACTAATTCTTATTTAAAATGTAAACATAAAATAAAATAAAATGCCTCTATCTTTAAAAATCAACCAGTAGAGAGACTGAGATAGAACAGTGGGTTAGGCACTTGCTCTGCATGTGGCCGACCTGGCTTTGATTCCCAGCACCCCATGTGGTCCCTGGGCCCCATCAGAAAGAATATTTGTGTATATAGCTAAGAGTAAGTCCTGAGCATGGCCCTGTGTGGCCCATACCCCCTCCCCAATATAAAAATAAACCAATACTTAACGGCAGTAATAACTTTTTTCTACATTTGGATTATAAATACATGAGCATTAAGAATGTTAAGATATGAGGGGCTGGAGTGATAGTAAAACAGTACTAACCCATTAACCTATATTCACAATCACAGCGTAAGTATTGTTGTTTGAAACCAGGGCCTGTTAGCAAATGTTCAGATAATTAAAGAATTCTGCTGAACTGATAAAAATGTAAATTGGAGAGTTTTACTGTAAATAAACAAACATTAATTTTTTAAAAAAAGTAAATGGCTAAGAAGATAAGATTCTAAATTAAGGAAAAAAAGACTGCTCTAATTGTAGATTTTGTGCTTTCTGGCACTAGTAGGTATTAAAAATCACTAATGAGTTTTAATAGGTTAAATAGCCCTTGTACCTTATTTTTATAATTTACTTGACAAGAGGGGCTGGAGCGATAGCACAGCGGGTAGGACATTTGCCTTGCACGTGGCCGACCCGGGATAGATTTCTCCGTCCCTCTCGGAGAACCTGGCAAGCTACCGAGAGTATCCCGCCTGCACAGCAGAGCCTGGCAAGCTACCTGTAGTGTATTCGATATGCCAAAAATAGTAACAACAAGTCTCACAATGGAGACGTTACTGGTGCCCACTGGAGCAAATCGATGAGCAATGGGATAACAGTGATAGTGACAGTGACTTGACAAGAGGAGCTGGAGCGATAGCACAGCAAGTAGGCAATTTGCCTTCCACATGGCCAACCCAGGTTTGATTCCTCCGTCCCTCTCAGAGAGCCCGGCAAGCTACTGAGAGTATCCTGCCTGCATGGCAGAGCCTGGCAAGCTACTTTTGGCATATTCAATAAGCCAAAAACAGTAACAACAAGTCTCACAATGGAGGTGTTACTGGTGCCTGCTCGAGCAAATCAATGAACAATGGGGCAACAGTGGTACAAAAACCCTATTCATTATGAAAAAAAGAGATAGGAACAAGCACAAAGGGAGCACTACTGGGAGTAACTACCAAGCTGGGAGGACCTTGAAGCACCACCTGGTGTGAGCTCAATAACAAATCAAAAGGGATAAGCAAACAAGCAGTACTTCTCTATCTGTCAAATATTCATGAATCACAGAGTCAAAGGTTACAACTTGCTGAGATGATGAGTCACAGATTTTTCGTGCTGGTAGGTTTCTTACAGGTTTACCTAATCCAACTCTCAATTCACAATGAAGAAACCGAGAACCACAGCATTACAGTGATTTATCCCCAATACTCCGACTACCTGATAAAGCCGACTTTAGCTCAGTCCCACTGCTCCCGCTTCTATAAAAGAAATGTAACAAAGAAAAATCAATATACATACTCCAAGGTATCTTCCAAACAAAAAAAGTTTTCCATTAATTAATTTTTATTGTAGCATACATTAACCTTTTGGGGTTGGGAGGTGGGGGGAGGAGTTTGGGTTTTGTGCCACACCCAGTGGTGCTCAGGGATCACTCCTGATGGTTTTCATGGAACACATGTTTTGTCAGGGAGAAATCTTGAGTGGGCCATGTGCAGAGCAAGTGCCTTACCCACTGCACCAACATGCAGGCCAACACAGACCTCTTTTTAGATATTTGCTTTATTTCCTAAAACAAGCACACACACACACACACACACACACACACACACACACACACACACACACAAAATGCCTTCTAGGGGCTGGAAAGATAGTATAGGTTGCAGATGCCTGCCTTACACACAGCAACCTGAGTTCAATCTTCAGCATCCCAGATGGTTCTCTGTGCTTACTAAGAGTGACTCCTGATTACCACTGGGTGTGGCCCCGGAACCAAATATGTACATATACAAAATTAAAAATGCCCTCCAATTCACAGAAAACAGACAACTGGGGAAAAAAATAATCAGACAGCTGAGAGAGAAATGAGCAGACCACTGGGCTTAATATGAATACTCAGCGTGCAATCCATATGCAGATATCCGAAGCAGCAAGTTTTTCTTTAATAAAGCAGTCCCAGGAATGCCGCCTGGAGAGTGAAAAGCAAGCATAGCCCTGAAATGTCTGCAAAGGATGATTCTTTGTTGCTCAAGAGGCAAGAACCGGCCCGATATCATGGAATGAAGCAAAAGGTTTTCAGGAAGCCTTCCTTATTCACGTGGAAAGAAAGCACTGTAGCATTGTCATCCCATTGCTCATCGATTTGCTCGAGCGGGCACCAATAACGTCTCCATTGTGAGACTTGTTGTTACTGTTTTTGGCATATCGAACGTGCCACATGGTAGCTTGCCAGGCTCTGCTGTGCGGGTGGGATACTCTCGGAAGCTTGAAGAGATCTCCAAGAGGGACAGAGGAATCGAACTTGTGTCGGCCTCGTGCTAGGCAAACACCCTACCCACTGTGCTATCTATCGATCCAGTTCGTGAAAAGAAAAACAGCCTAAAAAAAAAAGAGTCCTGAATCAAAAGGTAAACTAGATCATCTACTGTTTTGCTAATAAAACCTGCCTGAAAAAGAGGCGTCAGGTATCTATAAAACCATTAGAGTTTGCTGTTTCCTTTTAAGTATATTATATCTTCCAACTTTCTTGATGGGTTTGGAAAAAAAAAAGTCTTATCTAGTCGACTTCAAAAGTTGACATCCTACTGATGAGGCTCCCTCGGCTAGGAAATGGTGAAGAAAATTCGGTCCCATCTGTCCGCTCTTGCCTCTATACCACCAGCCAATCTCCTACTGGCTGGAAAGTCAAAATGCTCATCATCGTAAGCCGCTAAGACCTTCTCACTGTTGACCCCAATCAGAAAAGACAGACACCAACTTTACACAGCCATCACTTTTTCTAGCGAAACGAACACCTGCCTGCTATTGTACGAAGCACCAGGCAACATTGAGCCACACAAAAAAACACACTCCCAGCCGTGTGTGGATCTCAGGCCACCTCGCTGCTGTAGAGAAACTTCCTGGGAGAAGTAGCCAAACTAAACCGGTCCAGAGAGGGAAATCTATCTAGCTCACACTACAGTGCAAACTGGGATTCTCAGGACCTTTGGGGCTAAAACTGGTCCCCTGAGGTAACCAAGAAAGGACGCTGTCCTCTGTCAGGTCAGTGCTACCTCCTTCCTGGAGTCAGAGAGCCAGTAAAGTAAGGAAGGTGCTTGCCTTCGTGCGGTCAAGCAGGGTTCGATTCCCAGCACCGCACATGGCATATGGTGTCCTGAGCACCTCCAGGAGTGATCCCTGAGCAGAGTTTGGTGTGAACCCAAAACCAAAAAGTTTTAAAAAGGAAGAAATAAAGAGAGTTTTCCGTTCTTACCCAAGACAACCACTGGGAAAATAGTCCATTTAAAATTCCATCTGCCCTTCCTCAACAGCCTATGATCTTTAATTGTGGTTCAGGACCCCAAATGGGGGTTACATAACTTTTTAAAAACCGGTTTCAAAATAAGTTTCGTTGTGACTTATTATTAGTAGTAAATTTTTGTTGTACATACTTCTATAAAGTATGCATTCCAGGACTGACAGAAAAAAATTTCCTGGGTAAAAACAGGTCATGACTGAAACCCAATTATAAATACTTTATAACGTATATCTCACAGTGATTCAATTTACAAAGGGGGGGAGGGGGCCATGAGTGGTAATGTTAAAAGCCTTGCTCTTGGCGACTTGCCACAATCTCATCTACCGGGGACACTGTCAGGATCAGAGAGCATGGAAGAAAGGCTCACGGGGGGTCAAAGTAAGTAGTCTGACATTTAGTCAACTCAGCTCCAGGAATTTACATGGAAGGCACTAATCCTCAGGCACTGGGACTGCTGCTGTGACAATGATGACATTGTGACGATCATTGCCAGTAATAATGACACCTGTAGCTACCACATCCCGAATGCTTATCGAGTGAGGCTCTGCTGTACAACTGAAACTCCTGGGATCTTCCCAGCAACCCTTTGAGATAGCTCCTGCGATTCTCCACATTTTTCATAAGGAAACGAAGGCGGGGGAGTCGAGTCCCCTGCTCGGGGTGAGAGCTTACCAATGGAGAGGACGAGTTCAGTCAGCTAGAGTCTGGACTGTGGTGGTGACTCTTGAAAGCTAAGGATAAGGAATACGGTGCCAAGGACACTGTCTACTGTGCAGCGAGGAAGACACACAAACAAGCCTCCAAGGAGCATGTGAACCACTCAGGCTTCAGACAAGGCTGCCAGCAAGAGCTGCCCTGTCAACTGTCATTTAGGTGGGAACTAACTAAAGCAAGATAGGTTGTGAGGCGCATCCCAGGGGAGAAAAAGAGCTTTCAGTAGGCCGCAGGGAGAAGTCTGAAGAGACTGGGGGACTGAGTTTGACTGTTGGAGCTATGGACAGAATGTGGATAAACAACAGAGGGATGTCTGGTCGGGGAGGCA
Organism: Sorex araneus; assembly: GCF_027595985.1. NCBI lineage: Eukaryota > Metazoa > Chordata > Mammalia > Eulipotyphla > Soricidae > Sorex > Sorex araneus. The sequence goes on from NC_073305.1 coordinate 110,501,880, forward strand.
GAAGTCTAGAGAGAAGAGGTAAAACCTGAGGTGAAACTTGGCAATGGGAGTTGGAAGTGATCACCCTGGATGAGAAGTGCTGAAAGGTGGTTAAGGGATACAAGGATACACTTTCAGTACCTGTGTGGCAAACCACAATGCCCCAAAGGAGGGAGGGAAGGGGGGGGGGGGAGAGAGAGAGAGAGAGAGAGAGAGAGAGAGAGAGAGAGAGAGAGCACGAGAGAGAGCGCAAGTGCATGGTTGGGGATGGTGGGAGGGAAACTGGGATATTGGTGGTTGGAAATGTATACTGGTTAAGGGATGAGTGTTGGAACACTGTATGACTGAAACCCAATCATGAACTTTATAACTATGTATCACTGTGATCCAATAATTTTCTTTTTTTAAGCAACAACGACCACCTTAGGGGAGAAAGGTAGAGAGGTAGGCTTGGTATCGACCTACTGTAAAGTACTAAAAGTGCGTGAAGGGCATCCCCAGAGACATAGGGGTTTGAAGAGCGGCCCGAGCTGCACTTGAGAACCATACTCAGTAGGACAGGTGGATCTGATCGGGGGAGCCCGGAAGAAGGCAGAGAGGATGAAATGCTGGCAGCAGGCAACAGTAGATGAGAAGACAGTGGCCTTGACTGTGATAGTGACACTAGGAATGGAGGAAAGTGAACGCAGGTGAAAAATGCTGAAAATGAAATATCTAAAATTATCTAGTGAGTGACCATGAGGAGGGAACCAGAAGGAGCCCAAAGTGACAAGTGCAGCTTCCTACCTTGAGGATGCAGATGGCAATCACAAAAAGGAGCAAGGACAGCTGAAGGAGGAGCAGGTGTCAGACACGAGATTCAATCACAGACAAGTCTCCCGCGCTTGTCCCATATCTGATACAGAAACTCACAATTCTTTCCCTATTCTCTTTAACAAAAATAAGTTTTGCTCTTTGATTCCAGCCTCTGAGTGATGAGAAGTTGAAAATTCAAAGTGGGTGTGGGGGGGAAAGGAGGGTTTGTGCCCAGAAAGTAAGGATGCTCTGAGGGGGAAGAAATACGAGACAGAGCCAGAGGAATAGTACATCGGAGAGGGTGCCTGCCTTTTGGCTGACCTGGGTTGATCCCTGATACCCCATATGGTCTCCCGAGCCCACCAGAAGTGATCCCTAAGCTTAGAGCCAAGAGTAAGCCCTTAGCACCACCGAAACAAACAAAAAAAAGAAAAATGTGAGTTGAACTGCAAAGAAGACAGCAAGGCAAAATTCTCAACTCAACAGCCTATCACAAGAACTGGTTACAAGGTTGGCCTAATCAACAGAGGTGAATTTGTGATATGCCCTGCTTTAATAGGCAGGATCGGAAGAAACAGACTTTAGGAAGACATTCATAGAAATACGCTCTTAAGTGGCTCCTGTTTAGCAAAGTCACTTACTGATGGCTGAAAGGTGCCTCGGCTGCCTGCCTCACTTCAGAAGAGTATCAGTGCTCAGCATAAGCGCATCTCAGAGATAACCCTTCCTCCCTCAAAGTCAGCACCTGACAGCACCCCACCCCCCCTTTTCACCTTGAGAAGACCGAACTACTCTGTGATTGCCGGGGGTTTTATTGTAGATTTAGTGCAAAGTGACAGTAAGACAGCTCTCAATTTTATGGACAATATACTGCTTCCTTAGCAATTATTTCCAAAAATTCTGATAGGAAAAGAAAAAAAGCATTGTTAGGCATCGAATGAATCAGTATTAAATAGGCTCCTTACCTGTCCCTTATTATGACTTCACCACAGGATTGGCAATAAAATGTGCAACATTCTTGGGCTTGTACGTTTTGATTAAACACTGAAATCGGTTCTAAAAGAAACCAATGAACAGTCAATCTTAGATATTTGGAAAAAAATATAGAAGTCTGCTTAAAGAGCTTATTAACTATAACATATTACCAATAATAAATATTGTTTATGCTCTAGTTAGAAGTACACACTTAATTAGCTTCATCTGATGACTCACCGAAAGCAAATGCTGTGAAATATGTTTAAATAACAGATTTCGCCAAGGTCTCGGAGACAGTAATCACTCTGGATTATCCATGCACTGCAATGCTATTTCTTTCCCTTTATAAACACCAACATTAAGAATGAAGGGAAAAGAGCTATTTCCTATCAAGCTAACTACACAGCACTTTGTTATATTACATTCACCAGGAACTATGACAAATAGAGCTTTTTTAATTTAATGTGTATGCATGTGTGGTACTGGGGATTGAACTCCAGGCCCCACACATGCCAGACAAGTTGCCATAACTGAGATAGATCTGGCCCTAGACAGCATTCTTCAAAGTTGGTTAATATGATTTTAACATGGGTTATATCCACTCTGCCATATTATCCATGTATACAAATAAGAATGAATCACAATGGTTTTTACTGGGCAAGTCCTCAAAAAGACACAGTTTTTAAGACTTAATCTTCCAGAAACAAAACTCAGGTTTTTTTTTGTTTGTTTTTTAATTAAAGCTGTGGGAACATGTTTATTTCCTACATTAAGAAATGGGAAATGAAGCACACGGCCAAATGATCCCTTAGATTCCGTTAGTTAATTAATGAAGAAAAGAAACTCTCAAGAAAAAAAGAATATGTGCCTATGAAATATAAAGTAATGAGGTCACAGTAAAAAAAAAAGCAATTAGAATTTATAGAGTTTAGGTTAAGCTAACTTATGTGCATTTTTAAGGATAAAAAGACTGAAACTGAAGCTAGAAAGTTTAAGCTTTGACAATTAAAAATTCTTCCATTAAATTTATAGGGATGCCTGCCAATCATAAAGCACTAAGATGAAATTAGTAGTGTACTTTAATTTTGAAAAGACTGGGTAAGACATTCAAATACCCCTTTCGGAGCCAACAAGCCAATTTTCAGTAAAACACTGCCCTCTTCTGGCCAATCAGTAACTGGTTCAAATCGCATCTGGGAGAGAGCACTGCCAGAGGAAGAAATCTAATTCTTGTGCCCCATGAGATTTTACTGTAGCTAGTGCCATGTCCAGAGTGATGATATGATTCATGTCACATTCAGATCAGAAAAACGATGCCTACAACAGACCTTAAAAAAACCTTTCTTAATAAATAAAAAGTCAACTTTTAAAAAGCCGGAAATGCAAATAGGTACTAAAAATTCATTTCATCTCCTATAGTACATTTTGATTCAAGTTTATATTCTTATGCATCTGACAATTCTTCTTCAGCACATATCTATTCACCACCTTTAACATGGGGATGCTCTAAAGCAATTAAGTAGCAAATCTATTTTGCATACTCTTTCATGCACTACCAAACATGCCTTTTAAGGTATTTTCCTATCTGGAAAATTTACTTATATGAATAAAACATTTTAAAAATGTAAAGAAACAGAAAATCTACACAGATGAAACATAAAACAGCACCCACAATTCTGTCCTACAGCTAAAAATAGTTTTTTAAAAAAAAAAATAAATAAATCCAGCTTGCTGATTTAAACGATTCAAGTAATTTGTTTTCCTATTTGTATTCATATGAAATACAGAACTGCAGCAAACACATTCTATTCCTAGAGGGTCTTCATACTTGCTCACTGTGAAAAGTCACCATGGCAGAAAGTGAGCAGCAACCCTGAGGACCCTAGGGTAGTGTAGCTTTCCTGCCCGCCTTTCTCCAGTTTCCAGAGAAGACACAAAATCCCTGCAGTGGTCACTGTTCTTCATGACTGCTAAAAAGACACCGATGCCTTTACAAGACTCAGATTTCTCGGGACTTCTTCCCTGGAACTCTCTGCCTATGACCAGGCATACATGGGCCTCTGCTAGTCTTAGCCCCCATGCCACATCGTCAGAGTGGCTTTCTCTGACCATCCTTCAGGGGCCCTAGTGAGGGCCCCTGCCCTATGCCCTGATTCCACTGCTTTTCTTTGCCCGTGGCACCGTTCTCTGCACAAAGTAATGAGTGTGTGTGTGTGTGTGTGTGTGTGTGTGTGTGTGTGTGTGTCTCACTCCCACCTCTTCGACTCAAGCTTCCTGGTTCACCTCTGCACCTCACTTCGTGCATGGTCCACAGAGTATAGCTAATATTTGTGGATCGAATGGATTTCTGTGAAATGCTTTAAAAGGAGCCAGCTCATACATAACTGTCAACTGAGTTAACCCCCACTGCAACTCTATGAGCCAACACACTGGATAATTACATTTTTCTTTTTAAAAAGGCTGGGGCTACAAGGCAAATTGCAACTACTTTGCTCACTTTTGTTACACACTTAAAATCAAGTCTATTAAGGAAAGGGGGGGGGGGAGAAGGGGCTTTGTTTTTTTTAAAGAGCAATAGGAAAGAAACCAAGCCTCAAAATAAATGGTTTGCCGCACCCTGTTAACAATTGGCAGAGCTGGTGAAGAACCTCGATCGTCTGACCCTCCAGTCTTTTTCTGGGCTGCTGACGTCCAGTTACTTTCACCTGGGAAAAGTCCCTCTCTGATTTGTCAGGGAAAGTAAGTGCAGAGACAACGCTAAGGCCACTCACTTGCGCTGATCTCAGCCTGAGCCTGCAGCCTCAGGTGCAATCCCTCTCCGGGCACAAACTGCAGCCCTCGGCAGGATGACGGGCCAAGCCTGACCTCTGCTGGCAGCCGGAGCTCTGTGCAGCCGTCAGGCGTTTTCACCTGGACTGAAGACGGGGTGACAGAGATGTCCATGCATGTGCCCCCTGTTTCTGGCTCTCTGGCAATGAAAAGTAGAACATGAAAGCAATTATTTCTCACTCACGAAAACGCTACGATGAAAGAAAGAAGATTAACCCGGCATTTCTCTTTTCTTCCTCCGGAGGGGTGCCCTACGGCCCCTGCAGGAAAGAGTGGTGAATCATAAAGTCACACTTCTTTTTCCTTATGGTAAATTTTTGTTTGTTTTGGGGGCCAAACCTGGTGATGTTCAGGACTTATTCCTGGCTCTACACTCAGGAATTACTCCTGGCAGTGCCGCGCAACCATATGGGATGCCGGATCAAACCTGGGTTGGCCACATGCAAGGCAAACATCCTACCCATTGTACTAATGCCCCAGCACCAATTATACTTTTTTTTTTTTTTTAAATAAAACAGATTTTATTTGGAAGTTTTTGAAGGTGAGAAGGGAGAGAGAGAGAGAGAGAGAGAGAGAGAGAGAGAGAGAGAGAGAGAGAGAGAAAGGTGCACAAGAGAGAACATGGGCTTCTCGGAGGGCGGAAAGAGCCCCTACACACATCCCAGCATTAGATAGGAAAGAACACACCTCAAGAGGGGAGATGCAGGTGACATATGTACTCGGGCACAAGTGCTCGGCCATGTGGGCACAAGCAGCACATGGGCTCCAGCAGCATATGGCCCAATGATGCATTTTTAAATGTGCGTTTTCTCCCATTGCTTATAGTCCTGAGGGCCAGGAATGTAGGGCAGCAGCAGAGAACTTGCATGTCTGGGTCTCTGAGCATGATCCCCAACACTGAAGGAAAAAAAAAGTGTCCAGCCCCAAATCTCATGTCTGCCAACACAGGCCCCTGAACACCGACCCAGGAGTAACCCCATCAAGTCCTGCTGGATGCCCTCAAACAGAAACAAAACATTGCTTAAGAAATAACATTTCTAGGGGCTGGAGCGATAGCACAGCGGGTAGGGCGTTTGCCTTGCACGTGGCCGACCCAGGTTCGATTCCCAGCATCCCATGTGGTCCCCCAGCACTGCCAGGAGTAATTTCTGAGTGCAGAGCCAGGAGTAACCCCTGTGCACTGCTGGGTGTGACCCAAAAAGAAAAAAAATAAAAGAAATAACATTTCTAGGCTGGAGAGATAGTCCAGTCGGTAGGGTGCTTGCACAGCTGACCTGCATTCAATCCCCAGCTGCCCATATGGGCTTTTGAATTCCACCAGGAGTTCTCCCTAAACCCAAAGCCAGGAGTAAGCCCTAAGCACCACTGCCTGTGACAAGAAAAAAAAAATGTTTAAAGGTTCACTGTCAGAGACAGTACTAAATTAAGGTACTTGCCTTGCTTGTGGCCAAGGCTGATTTGATTCCAGATACTAGGTATGGTCCCCTGAGAACTGTCAGGAGTAGTCCCTGAACACTTGGTGTGACCCAAAAAAGTGAAAGAAAGAAAGAAAGAAAGAAAGAAAGAAAGAAAGAAAGAAAGAAAGAAAGAAAGAAAGAAAGAAAGAAAGAAAGAAAGAAAGAGAGAAAGAAAGAGAGAGAGAAAGAAAGAGAGAGAAAGAAAGAAAGAAAGAAAGAAAGAAAGAAAGAAAGAAAGAAAGAAAGAAAGAAAGAAAGAAAGAAAGAAAGAAAGAAAGAAAGAAAGAAAGAAAGAAAGAAAGAAGAAAAGAAAGGAAGGGAGGAAGGGAGGGAAGGGAGGAAGGGAGGGAAGAGAGGAAAGAAAGGAAGAGAGGAAGAGAGGAAAGGAAGAGAGGAAAGAAAGAAAAGAAAGAAAGAAAGAAAGAAAGAAAGAAAGAAAGAAAGAAAGAAAGAAAGAAAGAAAGAAAGAAAGAAAGAAAGAAAGAAAGAGAAAGGAAGGAAGGAAGGAAGGAAGGAAGGAAGGAAGGAAGGAAGGAAGGAAGGAAGGAAGGAAGGAAGGAAGGAAGGAAGGAAGGAAGGTTGGTTTTTTAAAGCAGGTGTCAGAAAACGTCTATAAAATTAATCCATTGTTCTCAGGTGGTACCAAAAGAAGCCTCAAGTTCAATCTGACCCTGTGAGCCAGAGTGTGTTGACCCCTACTCTAAGGACACACCCCGTGTGGCCACAGGAATGGCACAAAGCACTGCAGCTCAGCCTAGCAGGAGTAAGGTCCTGAGTTCGGTTCCCAGCATCACACATGGCACCCTACATGGTCTCCAAGGCACCACATGTCTAGCCCGTTGGTCCCTGAGCACCAGTAGGTAAAGCCACAGTGGTCCCTGAGCTGGGAGTGGGTTTCTGAAGCACCATGAGGGGAGGACCCTGGAAAAGAAGGAGCTGGAAAGATAGTAGAGCAGGTAGGATGTTTGTCTTGCACACAGCCAACCTGAGCTTGATCCCTGACATTCCATATGGTCCCACGAGTACCTCCAGCAGTAATTCCTGAGTGCAGGGCCAGGAGTAACCCCAGAGCACCTCCAGGTGTGGTCCAAAAAGAAAAAAAGCAGTCAGTGGAACATCATGCTGCCGGGAAAATCAGGAAGAAATTCCAGGATGACAGGTCACTGTCCAAGACACAGAAAACATCTCAAAGGGACTCCTCCCGCTGGCCACTTTGATACCATATATGGGGGGGCAAGTGCTGAGAAAGAGGGCCAGACTCATGTCAATAAATGCGCACCCCAGGGCCGAGCAGATGCCTCTCTGACGGAGACCCCCTGCCCTGTGAGTGTCAAGCCCTTGGGTTCCAGCCCTAGGCCCACTGCACACTGGCTCGGAGCACGGACCCTCGCAGCAGCTCTGTTGCCAGAGACCCAAGACGCTGCACGTGTGTTCTGGCTGGCTGATCTATGCCCAGGAATGTAGGCGTTCCACAGCCAAAAGCGCAACCCCTGGGGAGCTTTGCGCAAGCACTGTGGCCACCCTTACCAGAATGAGCAAAATGAACAACCCCCAGCAAGTACAACTAGATACATGAGCACTGCAGGCAAGTATGTAATTCAGAACCTGGTCGATGCAATGACAAAATGTAATGCAATGACAGCAGCAGCAGTAGCAGCAGCAATGAGAAGCAAAGAGCAAGGGAGGCATAAATTCCTAAAAGTCCTAAGAGGTGGGGCTGGATACATAGTACAGGGCCTAGGACAGTTGCCTTTCATGCAGCTGATCCCAGGTCTGATCCCCTTGAGCCTTGAGAATAGAGCCTAGAGTAAGCCCTGAGCACCATGTCCCCCACTCCAAAAGTATTTAAAGTTGGATAAGGAACTGGATATTTGCATAGCTAAAAAGAACTCTGCAATTAATATTCACTCATTACAAGGAAAAAGTAAGTAGTGTAGAAGCCTGGAAAACACAGTATCTGAGATATTACGGCCGCATGCTCTCTTATTGTCTAGTTCTCCCTCTAGGAGAACTCGGCAAGGTACTGAGAGTATCCTGCCCGCATGGCAGAGCCTGGCAAGCTCCCTGTGGGATGACATTGCTTTGTTCTTTCCCCCCTTGCCACAAAGAGCTTAGGTTCATCCCGGTCACACCCATCAAGGTGCTCCCGAGTCATTCCCATTTCTTTGTTTATCTGTAACTACTTCTCTATGCTGTCTTCCCCAAACAGTTAATCAGCTTTTTCCCCTAATCTGACTCTGTTAACTTGTAAGGTCAGACCTTTCTAGGACACTGAACTTATAATATTGCCTTTCTCCTCTCCTTATGTCTTTTGCATAATTTACTTTAAAGCAATGTCCTTTTTTTGTATAGACATAAGAAGATAATATTATGCTTTTGTAACTTGGGATTTAATTGGCTTTGAATATTATTCATTCCCGGGCATCTGCTTTCTCCACTTAAGCCTCAGTTGCCCTCAGTTCCTAGCACCCCCAAAGCAGGGTCTCGACGAGGGATGGGACGGACCCAGGGCAAGCGGTGAGTTATGTACTACCCTGGCATAGAGACGGGCCTGGCCAAAGTGCCTAATGCTTAACTATAAATTAAGAGCTTGATCATGGCCAAATGCTGTCATGATCCAAAAGTAACAACGAGAGTAGGACCCAGCTAGGGATAGGAAAGACTAATCTGGCCTGAGCACTGTAGTCTGAGATCAAGATGGCCCCAGGAGAGCAATTCTATAAGCTTAATGCATTTCTTATTGTGTCCATACAAAATGATTAATATTATGAATGCTTATATGTTTGCTAGACGAGGAGAGGAGAAACACACTCATGGGACTCCGCCCTTGGGTGGAGGGTCCTGCTGAAGGAGAATCTGTCCTAAAAGCAGCATCCCCTGAAGGCAAAGAACTTTACCCTTATTGATTGTGACCACACCTATGTGTACTACCCAACCCCCTCATGCTGCGGGGATTTAACTAGGCTGTAAGAGTGGGGGGGGGGGGGGGTGAGATCCAGAGAGAGATCCAGAGCCGGGAGAGAAGCAGAGAGAGAGAATGAAATATACTGATTGAGCAACCAGTTTGGCCTTCTTACTTCCATCGCCTGCCCTTGACTAACAGCCACACACAACGGTTCCAGAGCACCGAGCATGGGCGGTGGGTGAGACAGAGCCGCCTGGAGAGCCTGCGAGTGCACATGCCCGTTGGCGTGCTTTAGTTTTTTTACAGCTCCCCATGGCATATCTGATATGCCAAAATCATGGGTCTCATTCCCCTGACACTGAAAGAGCCTCCAATGCGGCACCTTTGGGAAGGACGAGTAAAGAGAGGCTGCTAAAATCTCAGGGCTAGGACGAATGGAGATGTTACCTGGCGCCTGCTCAAGCAAATCGCTGAACAATAGGATGAGAGTGATACAGTGATACGGCCCAAGATGCGCAACCTGAATCTAATCTTCATTCACAGGACAATCCCAAAGATGGGGCTACCTATGAAACAATCCGGCCATTGTTTTTAAAAGTATTAGGGACATCAGAGTTAAGGTAGCAAAGGAACTCTTTCGAAATGAAAGATGCAATGAAAATAAGGCAACAAAATATAATACATGGTTATAAACAGTATTCTTTCACTATTCTAGATATTATATGAAAAACTGGCTAAGCTTGAATGAGGTCAAAGATAGCAGCAGTGTGCTTTTAATTTTTGTTGTTGTGTTTTGGTTGGGGGGGGTAGGCTCAGGGGGGGACATACATGACTAGCAGTGCTCAGGTTACCCCGGCTCTGTACTCAGGGGCTTGAGAACCATATGCAGTGGGAGGGATGGAACTGGGCAGGGTGGGCTGCACACAAGGCAAGCACCTTAACCCCTTACTCTCTCCAGCTCAACAAAATGTTTTCTAATCTGATTAAGAGAATATATCATCCTCTCAACACATGTAAGAAAGTACCGAAAAGAGTTTAAGAGTTTTAAAAAATTTTTTAAACCATCTTAAGTAGGTTTTTGGTGGGGTTAGTGGTGAGGGGGACCCCTTCTAGCTATGCTCTGCCTGGCAGTGCATGCCTGGTGGGCAAGACGCCACACTCAACAGGCTTGGGGCACACCAGTGAAATGGGCATGCCATCCCAGAGACTCAACTCAGAGCCCTGTACATGCCAGCATATGTCCTACCACTTAAGCCATACATAACCCATGGAAAATACAAACTCTACTGGTGACTAACATCTTTAATAAACTGGGAGTGGGCTGAAGCGATAGCACAGCGTGTAGGGCATTTGCCTTGCAGGTGGCCAACCCGGGTTCGATTCCTCCGTCCCTCTCGGAGAGCCTGGCAAGCTACCGAGAGTATCTCGCCCTCAAGGCAGAGCCTGGCAAGCTACCCATGGCATACTTGGTATGCCAAAAACAGTAGCAAATAGTCCCACAGTGGAGACGTTACTGGTGCCCGCTCGAGCAAATAAATGAGCAACTGGATGACAGTGATACAGCGAATAACCTGGGAACAGGAAAGAACAGGAAAGAACTACGCATTCTACTAGATGAAAAGTCCAAATGAGAACTGTACCAGATTACCAGACCAAATGAGGAAACGCTAGGAACACTTAAGATTAGAAATAAGAATAAAACTCAGCCCTATCAACATTTACATTTAATTTAAATTGACAAAAACTCAAATTGAAAGATCAGAGAAATGGTACCAGGGTTAAGGTGCTTGTCTTACACACAATTGACCCTGGTTCAATCCCCAGCACCACATCTGGGCCCTCTAGCTCCACCAGGAATGATCCCTGAGTTAGGGGTAAGTCCTGAGCACTGCTAAGATTGGCCTCCAAACTGGAAAGTCCAGAGGGAAAAAAAATTAATAAATAATAAAAAATTTCAGCATTAGAACAACTTGCATTTTTTTATGAGAGAAAAAAACACTTTACAGGGGCTGGAGAGATAGCACAGCGGGTAGGGCGTTTGCCTTGCACGCGGCCGACCCAGGTTCAAATCCCAGCATCCCATATGGTCCCCTGAGCACGGCCAGGGGTAATTCCTGAGTGCAGAGCCAGGAGTAACCCCTGTGCATCGCCAGGTGTGACTCAAAAAGCAAAAAAAAAAAAAAAAAAAAAAAACACTTTACAAAAAGCATATATAAATAACAAAATAAAACAAGTTTTTAACAATTTTTTATCTCCCAAGAAATGCAAATTAAAGCAATGATACTACTTTTCACCGTGGAAATAAAAACGACTTGTACCACTACATGCTCATGAGTAGGTAAAGCACTTAGAACTTTCATTAACTTTCATTTTTGAAGGAAGAAAATGTAAACTGTACAATCACTTTGTAGAAACTTATGGCAGTTTCTTAAAAACTAGAGATCCCAGCTCCCTATGACCCAACAGCTGCACTCTTAAGGAATCACTCAAGATAAATTACGCAAGATAAAAGCCCCCCAGAAAACCTTGAAGAATGTTAGGTCAACTTTTTCATATTAAACCAGCTCTAGAAGCAAAGAAAACATTCAGTGTTACAAGAATAGATAAATGTTTCTTATGGTTATACATAAAGAACATCAAGTTCCTCCGAGAGCTGTATTTCGGATTCACCACCAGGATCTCACCATCCTACAAGGAAGTGATCATTGACGTAAAGAGAGGGGTTCGGCAGGATACCATTTCACCGAAACTCTTCAGTGCCGCTCTTGAGAACATCATTCGACGACTGGAATGGGAAGGAATGGGAGTGAAGATAGACAGTCGGCAATTACACCACCTCCGCTTCGCTGATGATATCTCATAACGCCAAACATTACCCAAGCGGCACAAATGCTGGCCGACTTCAACTGCGAGTGTGGAAAGGTTGGACTGCAGCTGAACCTCAACGAGACGGTGCTCATGAAAAAGGAACTAGTCCCTGACACTCCATTTGTTCTCAATGGAACAAACATCTCCGAATGCAGCAGCTATGTGTGCCTGGGTCGAGAACTCAACATGACTACCTGGTACCTGAACTGCACAGGAGGAAGAGAGCAGCATGGAATGCCTTCAAGAGTGTTGAAGAAGTGGTTAAGAGGAAAAAGGACCTCCGGCTCCGGGCACATCTTTTCGATTCCACCGTTCTTCCTGCATTAACGAATGCCTCAGAGACCTGGGCCCTACGCAAACAGGATGAGAATGCTATTCGGGTATCCCAAAGAGGAATCAAAAGAGCTATGCTTGGAGTATCACGCCTCGCTCAAGTGAGAGAAGGAATCCGGAGTTCCAACCTCCATCGACGTTGGAATCAGGGACACTGTGTTGTTTGCCAAGACATCAAAAATCAGATGGGCCAGACATATAATGCGATTCAGAGATGACAGCCTGACTAGAGCTGTTACTGACTGGATTCCACGTCAATAGACGGCATGGCCGCCCACCAACGAGATGATCAGACTTCTTCGTCAAAACCCTGAATGAAAAGTTTGAGGCTCATCTTGTTCCTGGAGCGAGCAAATATCACTGGACTACACTAGCACGCAGCAGGGACGAATGGAGACGTTAATGGCACCCGCTCGAGCAAATCGAATATCAACCGGAAGACAAGTGATACAAGTGATATGGTTATACAGTGGAAAGCTACTTTGCAAGAAAAAAAGAAAAAACAGGGCCAGAGTACAGTGGGTTAGGCATTTCCCTGGCTCAGGGCTGGCCCAGGTCCAGCACCCTGCTAGGAGTGATCCAGGAGTGCAAAGCCAGGAGTAAGCCCTGAGCACTGCAGGGTGTGACTCAAAAGCAAACACAAAAACTAACAGAAAAATACTAGTGATGTATGCAATGCTACAGATTAAATATGAATCCCATAAATACTGCTGGAGAAAAAGACAAGAAACTACAAAGTACATGGTGTATGAATCCATGTGGAATGAAATCAGAATATTGGTTTCTTTCAAAACTGGAGAAAATGGTGCTAAGGCTCAAAAGACAAAGAGACCCCCCCCCAGAGACAAATCAATAAATTGTCTTGCATTAAAAAGGGGAGAGAATATTCCTATGGGGTAGCTCCTTTGTAAGGTTGGCGTTCCAAATAAACCCACAAACTGAAATGTAATCTGAGACACCTGAATTTTAGGCTTGAGAGAAAAGGGAGGGGAGGGAGTAGGAGGGGGATAGGAGGAGCACAAAGATAATTTCTCTTTTACAATGATAAAAATCGGATTAAATGATTATTGTGAAGAAGAGGGGATTTAAATTCCATTCTCCTGCAAAATTCAAAACCTCGACACTAAACAGCGAGAAAGTTACCGTCAATCTACTTCAGAAAGGAAATCTGCAATAAGACTTCCAGGATTTAGTGTCTAACTCTATTTCAAACAGCGGTCACAAGGGAACAGACGCAGAGTTCTAGACCAAAGCCAAACAAACAAAATACAGAGAACACTTTGTCAAGTAGTTTCTAGCCGGCGTAGCAGTAAGAGCTAAACGATTGCAGAATTCTCTGTGGAACTTCAGCCATGCATAACAGACACCGCCCCCTCTCCAACCCTACAGCCTTTCTTAATGCCCCGCACATGCGTATTACCACTGTGTCCACTTTCTGTGCATCAGTTTCTTGTTGTTGTTGTTGTTTTTAAGCTACTGATCAAACAGGTCGCTTTAGGAAATGTTGCTTAGGACGCGGCTGGCAAGGTTGTTTTCGGTTTTGCTGGAATCGCTCAGCTGGGCCGGCATTTACCTGCAGCCCAGCCACTCAAACCTGCACTCGCAGCCTAGGGAGCGTGTTCAAAGGTTTAGTTTGGCTTCTACGGGTCAGACGTGGGGGTCGGGCTGCGCTTTCCAACAAGGCTCCCAAGTGACGCCGCGGTGGCCAGGGCAGGAGGGGCCTAGGGACTCTGGAGGACTTCGTAGGGGGGAATCGGTGTTAGAGCTCTAAGAACAGGAGAACGGGAGACTCCGATCGTCCCAGCAAGGAAGGCGGGGACCCGGGGCAGCCCCAATCCAGCTCCGCGCAGATGCCCCAACTGTAGCCCCGCCTTTGCCCTTACCCGACGATCAGCAGAGCGCTCTGCAGGCTTCCCCGCACTTCTAGGAGCAGGCGCGCCTTGGTGCCAGCAGCTGCCATGGCTAGCGATGGGTCCGGGGCTGCGACCACCACGCGAGGCCAGCCGGGCTCGGAGCGCTGCACGCACGTGGGGCTGGACGCCCGGGATGCCCGGAACTACGGCGCCACGGACACCATCGCCAGCCCACAGCGCCACCTGGCGGCCGGAGAGTGCGCCGCCGCCCGATCCTTCACGCGTCGCCTCGAGCTTTTTTTTTTTATTTATTTTTTAATAATTAAAACATTTTATTTTCAAAAAGTCAACGAACGGTGATTAATTAAAATAATAATAAAAAATCAAATGAAGGGCATGTATTTAACTGTTTTATTTTATGTATATATTTTTACTGTTGGACTGGAGCGATAGCACAGTGGGTAGGGTGTTTGCCTTGCACAGGGCCGACCTAGGTTCGATTCCTCCATTCCTCTTGGAGAGCCTGGCAAGCTACCGAGAGTATACCAGCCCACACCACAGAGCCTGGCAAGCTACCCATGGCATATTTGATAAACCAAAAACAGTAATAACAAGTCTCACACTGGAGATGCTACTGGTGCCCACTCGAGCAAATCGATGAGCAATGGGATTACAGTGCTTTTTATTGAATTGCCATGAGATAAAGCATCACAAAATGGTTCATAATTGTGTTTCAGTCATACAGTGACTGAAATACCCATTCCTCCACCAGTATAATTTCCCAGCACCATTATCCCCTGTTTTCCTCTCCCACCTTCAAGCCACACCCCCCCAGCCTGACTAGGCAGGCACTTCTCTTCTCTCTCTTTCTCTTTCTTTCTTTCATTTTAGACATTATGGTTTGCCATACAGATGCTGAAAGGTTATCATGTGTATCTTTTTATCTCCTTCCAAGACTTAGTTCTCGTTCAGAGTTTTTTTCCAGCACCAGCTCTGCACTTGAGAACAGTCTTCACCTCCCTTCCTGGGGGCAGAACTTGGCAAGTGACCTTAAAAACAAAATCCGGGAGGTGGACTGATCCAGGCACAGTGCGCAGAGCCCTTGCTTTGCATACCTCTCACCTGAGTATGGTCTCCGACATCCCCAATGCTCCCACAAACCCAGTCAGGAGTGATCCCTGAGAACTCTCAGGAGTAAGCCATGAGCACCACTTGGTGTGACCAAAAGCAACAAAACAATCAATAAATAGAGATAACTCTGGTGCTGGAGGAATAGTACAGACATAAGACCTTTTCCTTGCACACAGCCAACAGCAGTTCCATTCCTGAGCCCCTTCAGGAATGATCCCTGAACACAGAATCTGGTGTAAGCCCTAAGCACCACTGGGTGTGTCCCATCGCTGGTCCTGTGTATACTTCTTTGGCTAGTACAGGAGGACCAGGCTGAGAGGGACATGAAGAGGGGCTGCACTGTCCAGTGTCCTACCCCAAACCCACTTTTCTTTTCTTTTCTTTTCTTTTCTTTTCTTTTCTTTTCTTTTCTTTTCTTTTCTTTTCTTTTCTTTTCTTTTCCTTTTTTATTAGTAACCTGGGAGCGGGGCTGCTGATAGAACAAAGGTACTCACAGGCAGGGGCTCGCCCATGCTGCTATGTATGACAGCAAAAAAAGTGCCCTGGATGGGGCAGCCACCTGTAGTCCCCCATACCTGATTACTGCAACTGCTGGTCCAAACTCAAGATCTGTAGAGTTGGTTTTTCCTAGAGTATGAGGCAGCACATTATTCTTTTTTTTTCTTTAATAATGTAGGAGTACTGCTATTTATTCAGTCATTGATTAAGCTGATTTAATTGGGCATAAACTTTTTTTTATTCTATTATTTTTTTTTATTCTATTCTGAATGTTAACTTTATTTTATTATTTTATTATTATTTTCCCCTTTTTTTTGATTCACCATGAAATATAGCTACACAGCTTTCCTGTTTGACCTTTGGTCATATAATCATCAAACACTCATCCCTTCACCAGTGCACATGTTCCACCACCAAAATCCCCAGTATTTCCCCCACCCCCATTCCAACCCTTCCCCTGCCTGTGTGGCAGACAATTTCCTCCATACTCTCTCTCTACTTTGGTTACATTGAATATTTCGACACCCGTCTCACCACCACTCAGACCTGCTGAAAACGCAATGCTAAACGATTTGTTTTGTATTGCTTGTTATGGGTAGAATATAATGTCCAGGAAATTCCATGTCATTATCTTCCGGGAGCTTTAGTTCATAGTCTCTAGGTCTTGGCCATTGATGAGATTACATGGGGTGTGTGGGGGGGAGGGGATTTGTGGGTGTGACTGCCAAGCTACTGGAAAACTGGGGACCTGGGAGGAGGCCCAGTCCTGATCCAAGTGGGCTTGGAGATCTCAGTCACAGGTTCCCACATATCTGATTTTCCAAGGCAGCACATTCTTGAATGGCAAGAAACCAAAAGGCCTTGACTTGTCTACAACATGCTCCAGGTGGCTGGTGACAGCTTGAGGAATATTCTCGACTCATCTCTGGGTTCACACAGTAACTCTGGTATTCCCCACCCTGCCCCGCCAGGGTCTTCTCCCGAGGAACTAGGGCAGAAAGGAGGCTGCTGGAGAGCTTGAGAGGCCAACTTTCATTCCCTCTCTGATGCTTTCCCGTCTTCAGAAGGAAGGAGACTTTTCCCATAGAGCAAAAGGTGTCAGAGACCCTGGAACTCATAGATATGCCTTGAAATACAAGGTGTTTGCTTTCCTAGGGAACAGAGAGGCTCATGTTGATGTCAGATGAAGAGGTACCGTGGGGTGAGTAGACCTCAGCCTGATGGTGGCTACTCTGGACATATCCCCAGAAGGCCTGGGCACAAGAACATCTTGATCTGATGTACAAGCAAAGGGACAGGTTATTCTTGCTTTTCTTTATGATTCAGGTTTGTCTTGGGTCAGGTCACCTCCCAGGTAGCAAATACCTGGGACTGACTTGGCATTATTTTTCAATTTAGTCTTATGACTCCAAGATAGAAATGATTGCAAAAAGGTAGTAAGTTTTTTAATTAGGGAAGTAGAAAATTTGGTTAAGTTTGGTATTATGAATCACGGGACTAGTCAATTTCATAATCTTCGAGAAATTTCATGCATATATTTCCCACTATTTCTTTTGCAGAGGGCTGGACCAATAGCACAGTGGATAGGACATTTGCCTTGCATACAGCCAACCCAGGTTCTATTCCTCAATCCCTCTTGGAGAGCCTGGCAAGCTACCAAGAGTATCCCACTCACACGGCAGAGCCTGCCAATCTACCTGTGGTGTATTCAATATGCCAACAACAGTAACAACAAGTCTCACAATGGAGACGTTACTGGTGCCGCTCAAGCAAATCAATGACAACAGTGCTACTTTTGCACACACAAAAAAAACTGACACAAGTGTCTGAATTTATCACCACCAGTATAACATAGCCACTTTATAATAGAACTATAACAGAAAAACGATAACTATTAAACCTTGGTTGAATTGTAATAAAATTATTTTTAAAAACAGGAACTTGATAGTTTTATTTTTTTAAAAAAACAAGAGAAACGATGCCTTTTATACAGAACATCATTTATTTATTGCCATTCATTGTTGCATAATAAATATGCAATTGCCATACACCAATGACAGCATTTTCCAAAACAAGTAAAATATTAAAATCAGTAGAATTTTTAAGCCTTTTGTTGCTTTTTGTTTTGTTGGGGTGGGATCACACCTTGTTGGGCTTACGGGGTGCTTCCAGATGCATTGGGGGAACCAGGTGTTATTGGGTCTCTGACAAAGGCCTCCTGCCTCCAAGCCTGCGCTCAGCCCTAGGAGCAGCCGCTAGTCCCAAAAGGGATTTCTAAATTCATGGTTTGCTTCAAATCCAAAACCATGATAGAGGTAAGAACTTGGTTTAAAGCATTACGCTTACTGTGATTTCAACTCAAATGATTTACTTAGAATGATGAGTTCAACTGCTTTTAACTTCCCAAAGTCATCAAGTTCTTCAGTGGTGACATATTATATTTTGAGACGTATATTAATACAGTATGCTTGTCACAATTATTTGAATTTTTATTTGAATTTAATTTTTATTTCAGTTTTAATTTTGTTTTGTCTTGGGCTACACCTGGTTGTGGTCAGGACTTACTTCTAGCTCAGAGGTCACCCCTGGTGGTTCTGGGGACTGAAACATGATCAGTCTAGTGCAAGACTAGTAGTGCCTTACCTGTTGTACTATCTCTCTGACTCAATTATTTGAATTGTCAACAGTTCTTTTATTTCATTTATATAGTGGCATGCTTGTCAAATTTTTGGAATCATTCCTTTTGACCCCAAGATCCAGTCAAAGTGGTCCAATTCTACAATGCACAATTCAGACTCCGAAATTCAAAATAGTCCTAAATCTGATACCCACTCTTTTTTTCCTTACTTTGTGTTCCCTAATGTTACAGAATCGCAAGTTTCTCCTATGAAATAGTGAGGGATAATACAGACATAAAGGCTGGAGAGATAGAAAGGGGTTAAGGTGCTTGCTTTGCATCCAACAGACTCCTGTTTTATCCACATATGATTCCTCAGCACAGAGACAGGAATAAGATCCGAGTACCGCTGGGTGTGGCCCCCAGACCTAGAAAGAAAAACAACAGGCCGAAATGATGCATCTTTACGCATCTTTAAAAGCTGTTCACGGGGCTGGAGCAATAGCACAGCAAGTAGGACGTTTGCCTTGGACTCGGACAACCTCGGTTCGATTCCCAGCATCCCACATGGTCCCCCGAGCACCGCCGGGGGTAATTCCTGAGTGCAGAGCCAGGAGTAACCCCTGTGCATCGCCGGTGTGATCCAAAAAACAAACAAAAAGCCGTTCCCAATTTTTAGCATCCTTTAGAAGCCTCTTTCAAGAAGGAAGAGGCTGCTGCTGCGTTAGAAACACTAGCGATGAGGGATATGGATCAGCTGGACCACACACACACACACACACACACACACACACACACACACACACACACACACACGCTTCCTCTGCCCGAGACCCCGCGTTCACCTGCTGCACCAAAGCCAACCACAACATCACTCTTTGTAGCGTCCGCCTTTGCGGGCCCTGGGTCAGTTCCCCGTGCGTCCGCTCGGGGGCGCTGTGGCGACACCAGCCCGGCGGGCCGGGGCCGGGGCCGGGGCCGGGGGCGGGGCCCGGGGCGCGGACGTCGACGCCGGCGTGGGCGCGGCGCGGTGCACGCTGGGAGCTGTCACTAGGCCCCTCCGGCTCGGGAGCTCCGTGTCGCTGCCGCGGTTGCCAGGAGAAGCGACGGCGGCGGCGGGGAGCGGCCAGGCCCACCGCAGGTAACCGCGTCTCCAGCCCCGTTCGCCGCCCGCGCGGTCGCGAGGCTCCCGCCGGCCTGCAGCGCCCGGGAACGCCCCTGCGTGCGGGTCGGGCTGCGCCGGCTTCGCGGGGGGTAGCCGCCCGGGCCCCGGGGGCGGGGGCGCGGGCTGGGCCGGGACCGGGGTGCGGGTCGCGCCCCTGTGCTCTCCGGCGGCGGCCCCCGGGAGTGGAGGGGGTGCGGGGGGTGGGGGGTGGGCGGGAGGTCTGCTTTGTTGGCGGCGTCCAGCCCCGTGGCTGAGTCTCGGTTCCCGAGCTGGCCACCTCGGGGAGGGAGGGTGGAGACTGCGAGGCCAGGGGTGGCAGGAGGAAGAAGTTGCTTAGAGGAAGCCCGATCCCCAGTCGGAAGTTGTTAACAGATCCCCTTTGATTCCCGAGGCTTTGAAGTTGCAACCGAGCCAGGGGCTCGTCGCTGGACGGGTCTCCTGCTGACCGCCTCCGCTGGGCGCAGGGAACGACACCCCCTATCCCCCCCCCCCCCACACACACACACCTCCACTCTCGGCGCTTTCCGTCCAGCCTGGCAAAAACTGTGTTTTTATGGTTCTTAGGAACCTCTCTGAGGACCGCCCCCTCCCCCCAGGTCCCCTCTCTTGGAGTCAGGGAAATGGCAAAGAGAGCAGAGATCAGGTTTGGAGTACCTTGCAGAAAGCAATGCGGGCTATTGATAATAAGAGAAAGGAGAGGCGTGCACCTGGCCCAGCAGCCCAGAAATAGCAGCCGAGACGTCTCTTGGCCCTGCTGTTGCTGCTCTATGCAGACAGAAAGTCTTCCATTCGGCTCTGGGGAACTTAGGCCAGCATTTGTGCTCAGCACCCAGGAGGCCACTGGGTAAGCGGCACAGTGATTCGGTGGCGCTGACAAGTTATCACAGGCGGAAATTAAGACCAGCTGTACAGGTGCTTTCATTTCGTGATTACCTTTCTACTCAGATCATTCTCTACTTTGCCAAGGAACAGCGAGTCAATCTGCAGTTCCGATTAGGAGGAGCTCGGGAATATTTAAAACACCGAAGTTCACACACAGGCCGGAACATATGACATCATAGACCAAAAAAAAAAAAATCAAATGTCAATGAACTATTAGTAGATGTTTGAGAACCAGATGAGTTGTCTTTTGTAGATGAAGGAGTGCAAAGGACCCTGGCCTGGATTGAGGCAATCTCTTTGTGCTTCTGTTAAGCAGGTGTTTTTCTCTCTGGTCTCTGTTCTGTGCTGTGTTTCTGGGACTTTCCAAAGACCTGAATTCAAAATCATGTTTCCTTTGAACTGAGAAATAGGATTACTTACTACTCCAAGTTATGTCCCATGGAGTTGGGAGGTTGGAGTAAGTCAGGTTTTTATCTGCCTTTTGCTGCTGGACTAAATAAAATCTTTACTGCTGTGCTTAAAAATGTATGTATCTATAGCTGTATTTCTGAACTTACCTCACCTGGTTAGCTTACTAGTATTTCCCACGATATTTACATAAGGAGAATTTGGAAATTACACCTTTTTGAAAAAGATGAAATACTTTATTTAAATACCATGGTTGACAAAGTTGTTCCTAATACAGTTGTTACAGACTTCTCAGTGTTCCACCACCAATCCTGCCACTAAGGTGACCTTCCCTCCACCACTGTTTACCATTTTCCAAACCCGTTCCCAAGCCTGCCCCCTTAGCAAGCACATGATCATTTATTTCATATTGCTTATTACAACTCAATGCTCGGAGTGATTATCAAAAGTGCTTCAGTAAAAAAGTGTATGTAAAAAATATACTATCTCACCACCGGATTTTTTTTTTTTTTTTGGTCTTTGGGTCACACCTGGCGATGCACAGGGGTTACTCCTGGCTCTTCACTCAGGAATCACTCCTGGCGGTGCTCAGGGGACCATATGGGATGCTGGGATTAGAACCCGGGTCGGCCGCGTGCAAGGCAAACGCCCTCCCCGCTGTGCTATCGCTCCAGCCCCTCACCACCGGATTTTTAAGACCTTGCCTACAGATGAGCTAAGCTGTTTGTTGCTAGTTGAGCCTTCTTGGGTTATTTCGGTTTGTTGAGTTTAGCTGGCTTCTCTGTTACTTTTCCATCTAATTTGGTGTGCTCCTACTGAAATTTCAATAATGAAGAATTTGCAGGTTCATTGACTTCAGGATCCAAGTTTTAGGCCAGTGAGTTGCAAGCAGTTGTGGGCTGTGGGCTTGGCTATTGGGGCTTTCCGCCTGAGGCTACCCGCCTCCACTCCTAGAAGACCTCAGAGTTCTCAGCTTGGACACCAGAGTACTTGAAAATTTTCAGGTACCTGGTATCTGCTTGGTATCTTTGCAGCGAGTATGAGTGAAACGGTGGGGTCGAAGTTGGCGTGGCAGCCACTGTGAGGTGTGGGTGCAGCTGCCGGGGATTTGGCAGGATGGGAACTCAGCCTGCCCCTCTCCCGAGGGCACCCTCGAATTGTTAGCCCGCGGGTACCAGTGTGTCCATGATTTGTAGCTGCTTGGTGTGCATCTCCTTGGTCCTTGGAGATTCAGTCGTGAACCTGTGGATCAGGGCCAGTGGGTGAGTTGACATGGTGGTGAATTTGGGAGATGAGCCTGGAAATTGTACTTTTTAGGGCTGAGTCCTCTTTCATCTCTGAAATTGTTTACTTTCCGCCCGAGTGAGAGCACAGGGACAAGGGTGCTTGCCTTGCACAAGGCCGGCCCGGCTTCAAGCCCGGGCATCCCATATAGCTCCTCAGGCACCTCTAGGAGTGGTTCACAGAGCCAGGAGTAAACCCCTGAGTGTTGCTGGGTTTTGCCCCAAGCCCCCCAAAATAATAAAGTAACAAAATAACAAGTGTTACTTTCACAAGTAAGTGAAAGTGAAATTGTCTACATTCAGCTTTTTCAGTTTTAAGCCTGAAAATCTAATGGTAACTCACTGGCATAACAAAAGGGTGACCTTCATTCTTAGTGAAATATTAACATTAATGAAACACATATTTTTGTGAGCCTTAGTGCCTTAGTTTATTACAGGAGAGGGCCTTTTGTTGTTGTTCTCTTAATTCTTTAACAGTGATTAACTCATGTTTTGAATTTGCTTTTATGGTGAAATTACTGATTTTATTCAGAATGGCATGGCAAAGTTCTAACAAGACATGTTGATACTCATGTCACTGTGATTTCCCTCTCTTAATTCTTGAAGCTTGAGATGTGTTAAGGAACCACGTGAAAGGGCTCGAGCAATAGCACAGTGGGTAGGGCATTTGCCTTACACACGGCTGACCCGGGTTCGATTCCTTCGATTCCCAGCATCCCATACGGTCCCGCAAGCACCACCAGGAGTAATTCCTGAGTGCAGAGCCAGGAGTAACCCCTGTGCATTGCCGAGTGTGACCCAAAAAGCAAAACCAAAATAAAAAGAATCACTTGAGATGTACTTAATAATCAGTACCTAAGTTTAAAAGCTTAGATTTTTGGAGAGAACTTTTGGAAAGATTTTTGGAGATAAATTCTACACTCTTCCTACATTGCTTATGTACAGGAGCTAGGTGTTAAATACAGTAATAATATTATACTGAATTTTGTCATTTGTCACTACCGCAGAACAGTGTGGGTGTTTCTGTCTGTGGCACTTTGTTAGGGGTGAGTGCTGTTAATGCATCCTTTTACTGGGGGGATGGGGGGAGGACGGATGTGGGGGTGGAGGTACTGGAACAGTCCATTTAATTTTAATGGGTAAGCTTTAAGTCAAGTATGGTCTCTCTGAAATGAAATTCAGTAGAGAGACTGCTGTGTTGTAGAATAAATTATGGTTTTATTAAAAATTTATTATATTAAAGTAGGAGTTGGAGAGATAGTAGAGCGGTTGAGATGCTTACCTTGCCTCACCCCCATCCATGATACGGTGGTGAATGTCCACGGAGCATTGCCAGGAAGAGGCCTGAGGGGGCCCCCACAAAACCAAAACAAAAGGGAAATTTATATGAAAATACCTTTGACCACTTCTCTTTAAATTCTGATTTCCCTTTTCTCTTCCTTGTATTCCCTTCCCCTACCCCATGCCCCCTGGGCCTGAAACCTCAATGACTTTGGTTGCATAGATCAGTGATAAGAGTTTTATTGGGGGTGGGTTTACCTATAGAATGTCCACTCCTTTTATCATCACTGCCATCAGTGTCATCCCTTTGCTCTTGGATTTGCTGGTGTAGGCACCAGTAACGTCTCCATTGTGAGACTTGTTACTGCTTTTGGCATATCGAATATGCCACAGTAGCTTGCCAGGCTCTGCCGTGCAGGTGGGATACTGTCGGTAGCCTGCTGGGCTTTCCTAGAGGGGTGGAGGAACCGAAGCCAGGTTGGCTGCGTGCAAGGCAAACGCCCTACCCGCTGTGCTATTGCTCCAGCCCTTTATGCATATAGTACACACATATCTACTGTAACCAGCATCACAGATTTGAAACATGTCCCCTCTCAGGTGTGGTTTGCTGCTCTGGGCCCTCTGGCCTCTCAGCTTTGTTGTCAAGCTTCTGTTTTTGAAAATGCTCCCTGACTCTTCAAGTTGAAATCCTCCCCATCTAGGCCTTGCTCAGATGCCTCCTTGTTCTCGAATTCTTTTATGACCATTTCATTTTGAGGCCATTTCCTTCTGACTTTCATAGTTACATTTCTTCAAGCTTTGTTTTCTGTTTTTCTCGGTGGCTAAGCCAGTGGCTTGTTCATAGTATGCACGGGTTTGTTTATCAGGTAGATACGTTTTTTTAGCTTTGGTCATTCTTATATCATCTTCAAATATTGGCTATATACAATGTGAGGTTCGCATTCCACCAAGGCTAACTTCCTTATGTGCAAGGCTTTAAGGTTCAAGTCAATTCCATGATGATTATAGATGACTGTATGAGTGGTGAACATAGCAAAGCAAGCACGAGTCCAATCGTGGTACGGGTGAAGGGAGAAGTATGGAGTGCTTGAGATGGAAACTTAGATTGCTTCCTCTGGAAAGAACAGGCTAATTGATGGAGTTTCTTTACAGTCGTCATTTCCCAGGGAGGGCGGGATCTCCCTGAGTGTAGCTTCACAGATGCCCACCCTGGAGCCAGCCAGGACCATAGGTGTGGAGTTCAAAAAGCATCTTAAATCTGGGCTAGTTTATAGCCAAATTCATACTGTATTTCAGACATGTTTTGTCACGTCCACCTTTTAGTTTCAATTCAGGCAAGACATCTCAGTTTTCTTGTAGGCAAGCTTTTCTTTTTTGTTCTGTTTTTTTTTTTTTTTTGAGGGGGGTGAAGGGGTGTATACTTAGCGGGGGGAGTGCTGTGAATTCACTCCAGCAGGCTAGGCCATGGTGCTCCATCTCTCTCGAGCACCGCTTGTGTTTGGTAGCCTCACGCCTTCTCCCACCCCGTGGAGACTGATGGTGAAGGGCGGACGAAGGAAGGAATGAGGACCAAGCTGGTTGCTGATTAATGGCTGTTTATCCACTCTCTCCTCTCTCCTATCTTACACACTCTTCATTCCTAGATCCTAGATCCCCTGACTCTGATCCCCTCTGCTCTTACAGTCTCAGTTTATATAGCGATCACATAGGGTGGTGATACAAAGGTGGGGTTGAACATTAATAAATCAACAAAGAGATGTAAGGCCACTCCTCCAGGAAATTAACTCAAGGACAAAATCTCATCTAAGGAGATTACTCCAGATTACTAGGAAATCTGCTCAAGGGTGGGATCCCATCCAGGATGTGTTGTTTTCTCCTTTCCTCAGCTAGTAATCCACTTAAATAGTTGCAGTAAATCTATTTCTAATATTTCTAGCGATGTCATTCTGTATGAGCACAGTAAGAGATATAGCACTGTAGCACTATCATCCCATTGTTCATCGATTTGCTTGAGTGGGCACCAGTAACGTCTCCATTGTGAGACTTGTTACTGTTTTTGGCATATCGAATACGCCATGGGGAGCTTGCCAGGCTCTGCCATTCGGGCAGGATACTCTCAGTAGCTTGCTGGGCTCTCTAGGGGGGACAGAAGAATTGAACCCGGGTCGGCCACGTGCAAGGCAAATGCCCTACCTGCTGTGCTATTGCTCCAGTTCAGTAAGAGATATATCAAACTTAAGGTTTGGTTCTTCCTGAGGACATCTCACTATATATTCCAGGCCACAGTCCTCAGGCCAGGTTAGTCTTCCTAACCCCAGCAGGGTCCTTATCCAGTTATCTCTTTTGGGTTATGACAGAGTTTGTCCATGACCATGCTCTTGGTCATGGACTTATATTTAAGTATTATGGTGCTTGGACTGGCCCATTTCAATGCCAGGGTAGCTCACAGCTTGCCCTGTGTCCATTCAGTCCCTCATCGGGACCCTGCTTTTGAGGTGTTAGGAACTAAGGGCTACTGAGTTGAGAAAGCAGATGCCCAGGAGTAAATATTATTCGGAGTCAATTAGATCCCAAGTTACAAAAGCACATTATTAGCTATCTTCCTATGTCCATACAGAAAAGACATTGTTTTAAGGTATCACTATATCACTATCATCCCGTTGTTCATCAATTTGCTCGGATGGGCACCAGTGATGTCTCCATTCGTCCCAGCCCTGAGAGTTTAGCAGCCTCTCCTTACTCATCCTTCCAAACGGTACTGTATTGGAGGCTCTTTCAGGGTCAAGGGA
Source organism: Sorex araneus (assembly GCF_027595985.1). Classification (NCBI taxonomy): domain Eukaryota; kingdom Metazoa; phylum Chordata; class Mammalia; order Eulipotyphla; family Soricidae; genus Sorex; species Sorex araneus. Next base: position 110,527,928 of record NC_073305.1, read on the forward strand.
ATGAGACCCGTTATTGTTACTGTATTTGGCATATCAAATGCGATGCGGGGAGCTTGTCAGGCTCTGCCGTGTGGGCGGGATACTCGGTAACTTGCCGGTTCTCCGAGAGGGATAGAGAACGTATATAAGAGAATACAAGCAAGTATGTTAAAACCAAATATATGTGTGCTGTTTTAGGTATATCAGTGATATGCCTAATACCTAAAGCTTTAAGGTAAAAGACATAATACAAGTTCAGTGTCCTTAGAAGGATCTGATTTTACAATCTAACAGAATCTGATTAGGGAATAGGGGATTAACTGTTTGGGGAGGAGGGCACAGATAAGAGTTTACAGATAAACAAAGGAATGAGAGTGACTTGGGAAGCACTGTGATGGGTGTGACCAGATAAACCTAAAGTTTCCTGTGGCAAGGTTGAAAGAATAAACCCAATGTTATCTTACAGAGAGGTTCCTATCCCACAGTGCTCAGGGCCTACTCCTGACTCAGTGCTCAGGGATCACTCCTGGTGTTTTGGTATTTATATCAGAGAAAAACCCAGGGTTCCTGCATGCAGAATATGTGCTCCAGCCTACTGAACTATCTCCCAGACCCCTCGGGTAGCCATATTTTTGATGTATTCTAGCTTTTACTTGTGTATTTATATTGATAATGTGAGTCAGTCTCTCTGTTGCTCACACATTAGCTTTGTACCAGTAAGGCTCTGCTCCAGTTAAATACACTTTCCCCTTTTCATTAGCTGGCATCATTACAATCTGCAAAACATTTCAGTCTTGCAAGAATCATTTTTTTCCTTAAGTAATGTTCTTTTCATATTTTTCTGCGTATTTATATTGAGAGCCCGGCAAGCTATCGAGAGTATCTCACCCGCACGGCAGAGCCTGGCAAGCTACCAGTGGCATATTCTATATGCCAAAAACAGTAACAATAACAACAAGTCTCGCAATGGAGACATTACTGGTGCCCACTCAAGCAAATCGATGAGCAATGGGATGACAGTGACTGATTTATATTGATATGACTGATATAGTTTTTTTTAACAGGAACCTGAAATATTGCCATCAATAAAAAAGAATCATCACTTGCCATAAACAGAAGCAACACATAATGCTAAAAGTGACAAAATATAAAAGAATTGTTTAGTCACCTCATCTACTCTCAGAGGAACCTTACCAGATGAACATATTAACATTATATCAATATTTTATCACTCCTAAATCAAGTCAGCACTTCAATTCCAGCTTGCTGAAATCTCTCCTCCCAAGGTCTGTTTTGTTGGAAGGGAGAGGAGATTAGCAAGAGTTACAGAGATGCTACTGCATCCTGGCACCAGCCTTAGACTGCTGGTGTAATCAGAAGAACTGAAAGGATAGAACAGGAGTAACTTCTTCACAAGGCTTATTGTCACTTAGCCCTGCTCCTGAAGAGTTTTGTAAGGATCTGAAAACATAGGATTTTACGAGGTGTTTTATTTACATCTTAGAATGTAATAAATGTATTACATCTTATAATGTAATAAAAGGGACCAGTGATATGGTCCCTTAATCATAGTCTTTTATGTATGAGACACTGGATTTGATCCTGGCATTCCCCCCCAATAATATTATTATATACCATATATAATATGATAATATATAATATATAGAACATAATATTATATATAATATAATTATGTTGTTTTAATAATTATATACATACGTGTTATTACCATATATTACATATTAATATTTATATATTAGTTATATATAATAGAGATCATAGATTTGTGGGAGACCATAGGCTGGGTCCCTGGCATCACATGGCCCCCAGAGCCCTGTCAACAGTAACCTCAGACTCCTAGACGCTATCCTACACCATGCACGATAGCAACAACTACCAAAAAATAAATAAATAGTAAATGCAATAGGAAGAACAGATACTAACCATTGACTCAGCAGAAAGTGTTTTCAGTAATTTTTTTAATATTACTGTTACATTTACAAGTAAAATTATCAGATAAAACACCTTCATCTCTTTGCTGTTAGTATCCATTAGCTTTTAAGATAAATCTTTTTTTCACGGGGTCCTCCCCATTGGCGCTGTGTGGCCAGGAACAGGAACTCCGGGCAATACTGACTCTTCCTGCTTGGACTCTGCCAAAAGGCAGTAGGAGTGGGGGTGCAGGTGGGGTCTGCCTGGGCCACCCAACAGTTTCTTGGGGCTTTTGATGCAGGGGAGCCAGCTCAGGTCCTCTTGAAGGTACTCAAAGGGTTATCTCTCCAATATCTAAGATAGATCTTTGAATCTAAAGAGATAAATGTAGTATGAATCTTTTATATGACAAAGTGATGACTTGATTTAGGAGTGATTAAATATTAATATCATGTTAATATGTTTATCTGGTAAAGTTCCTCTGAAAGTAGATGAGGTTTTACACTTAAAGAATCTAATATCTTGCTCTCTTCATTTCTTAGGTTTGAAATATTTCATTATTGCCATCATGCAGAGGGAATTTCCAGGCTTTTTTTCATTCAAGGTGGTGAAAAATTCTCTTTAGCAGAATTTTATATGAGTACATACTAAAAATTAATTCTCTTTCTATGTAAAATATAGCATGTATGCAACTTGGTATGGTTATTTATAGGTATATATCTGTTATTAGGAACTTATTTTGTGTTCATGAATAAATAATTCAGGTAACTAGACCATTTAATTTGATAGTGTCTGAAAATTGTTTTCCTTATTAGTAATTTTAGGTTTTATCAGTGTACACAATATTTTACTACTAAGCCAGAGGTTAGATTGCTTCTGAATATTTGAAGCACCTTAAGGTGTGGTTCGGGGGCCACACCTCGAGGTGCTTAGGTGAACATACATGGAGTCAAGGGTCAAACCCAGGCCTTCTGCATACAAAATATGTGTTCCAACTGGTTGAACTCTCTAAGACCCTGAGATTGTTTTTGTTTGGGGGCCACACCCAGTGGTGCTCAGGGCTTACTCCTGACTCTGCACTCAGGGATCACTCGTGGTGGGCTCAGGGAAAGATAAATTGGGTGCTGGGCATCAAATCTGGGTAGACTGTATGCAAGGCAAGTGCCCTACCCTCTGCACTAGCTTTGGCCCCCTTCACCCCCTGCCTCATCCACCCCCAGGCCAATTGCTTAAAATGTAAACTTCTAATGTGCTCACTAGGTCTGGAAGAGAATATTTCTTTGTTTCAGTTGTCTATTTCATAAAACTACCTTCACCCAAACAATTTTTTACTTTGTCTCTAGTATAAAATCAAGCAGCAGTGTAGAAGTAGTATGGATAGGGCAGGAGAGAGAGTACACTGGGCTAAGGCACTTGTCTTACACATGAATGACCCAGGTTTGATCCCTGGACCCACACAAGCTCCTTGGAGTCTTGCCATCAGAGTTCCCTGAGCCCCAAACAAAAAGAAGCTCAGATAAACTGATATCAGTGAAAAGTGATAATTCACTGTAATCAGATAAAATTATAAAAACGTCACAATCTTAATCATTGATTTCAAGGAATTCTTAGTCTTTGAAAATGGCCCTGTTTCTAGTTGCTTTTGATTGTCTTATGCCATGAAAATTTTCTTAAAATGTCAGTTACCGAAATCCTTAGGCTATATAAATGATTGATCAAATTTTCCAGCCCCTTGGAACTTTGATATACCACAGATGCCAACCCAGCTTACTGATTGCACTTGGTACAGTAGCTTTTCCATCTACAGTTACTCATGTGTTGCCATGTGTCTCAGTTTTAGAAGCTTCTGGACAGTAGTTTTATTTGTAAGGAAAATTGTAGAACACAGTTTCTTTAAAGTTAGCGTTTCTCATGGTGGAAGATTTTTAAATGACTTATATATGCTCCAGTTTCATATATAGTTTATTCATATTCAGTTTAGTTGTGCACTTGTAAGCCAAAGTGAAGGGCTCTAAGAAACAGTTTTCTCTCTCTCTCTTTTTTTTATGGCATCTGACATTTATTGGAGGGCTATTCTCAAAGCACTGTGCCTCAGATGTATCTGGTTCTGTAATTATGGGTTTTGTTATGATAAGTGCTATTTTTATTATGTATTTTAAGGATAGAGGTTGTGGCTTTTTTATTATCTAATACTGCATAACAAATGATCTCAAAATGTGGCTTAGAATAGCAATGATTCTCTGTCACAGTTTCTGTCAGAAGGCATTGGGCAGTGGTTTGGCAGTGAAGTTCTGAGGAGGATTTTGTGAAGTTGTTGGGCTGTAAAGGTTTGGTTTAGATTGGAGACCCCATATCAGGGCCCCCTGCCCCGTGACTGGCAGGTTATTTCTGGCTCCTGGGTGTAGTCTGGAGCCCTCTCCAGATGGGACTTCCCTTAGAGCTGCTGTGTGTCTTTATGACATGCCAGTCAGCTTGCTTCAGAGTGAGACCTGAGATGGAGATTGCGGTGTCTTCTATGACCCAGCTTCCATTTCTGTTAACACTTTGTTCATTGCTTGCACACGTCAGTAGTAATTTTGTGTGAGAGGAGACTAGCTGTGTGGAACTTCAGTATCAGGAGTTGGCGCTTTGGAAGCCGTCTCTTGGAAAACTAGCTTCTGTATCTTGCACAGCAAAGACAGGAGCATGGCTCTGAATAGAAGTATGCATTCTATGTGTAGTGCATACTCAACTGATAATTTTTGAAATTTTGAATCTGCAAAGATTAATTTAAAGTATCACTGAATCTTACTAGACTAAATAAAGCATGTACTTTATCAACAAAAATAGCTATTTTTTGAGGATAGTAGTACGATTTAAGTGTAACACTTAAGGAACAAATTTTATTTATTTAGATTTTCTTTTCCTTAACCAGATGATGAGGGAAGAAATGCCACATATTACACAGCTGTTACACATATAACACATATTTAATGTCCTTTTAGGAACATTAATTATATATTCTTTCTCCTCCCCCTCCTCCTCCTCCTCCTCCTCCTCCTCCTCCTCTTCCTCCTCCTCCTTTTTCTCCTCCTTCCCCTCCTTCCAATCCTACCCCTCTTTCCCACTTTCCCCTCCTTCCTTCCTTTCTTCTTTTCTCTTTTTTTTGGCTTTTTTGTGTCACACCCAGTGGTGCACAGGGGTTACTCCTGGCTCTGCACTCAGGAATTACTCCTGGCAGTGCTTGGGGGACCATATGGGATGCTGGGAATCAAACCACACGGGTTGGCCGTGTGCAAGGCAAATGCTCTACCCGCTGTGCTGTCGCTCCAGCCCCCTTTTCTTCTTTTTCCTTCTTCTTCACCAGATCTAGAGGTCCTCAGGGCTTACTCCTGGTTCTGTGCTAAGGGATCACTTCTCTGAGATCTGGACTATTAGGGGATGTTGGGGATAGAATCTGGATTGGCTGCTTGGAGGGAAAGCACCCTACATGCTGTACTATCTCTTCCACCCCTCATTTATTTTAAAGTTAAATATTTTAATTTTATACCATGAATAGGGAATAATTTGTAGGATTCAAAGTGTTAAAAAAAAAAAGGTATACAGTGAAAAGGCTTTTCTCCCAGGCATCTAGCTACCTGATTCCCACCTGGTCCTTAGAAAGTAAATTAGCTTTCATGTATATTCTTTCAGAGACATACATATGCAAATAATGTGCATATATGGTTTATGCCTTTTTATATAAAAGGTAGCATACTGCCAATACTGTTCAATTCCTTGATTTTCCTTGTTTGGTTTTTCTCTTTAGTGTTCTGCTATTGCTATGACTCCACACCTGACTTTGCTTGGGGAGAGGTATAACCTGAAATTCTCACATGCAAGGCAATATTCTCCACCACTCGAATCATATCTCCAGCCCCTTGATTTTTAAAATTTTTTAATTCACATTTCTTGGAATGTTTTTTTAAATCAGTAATTTATTCATTGTTTTTTACCAGCTAAGTATGTTCTGTTATTAATTTTTTTTAAATGTTTATTGGTCCTTCGCTGTGGCTGGGCACTTTGCTTGTAGCTGGGTATGTAAGAACTCAAGTGATAGATGAGGGCTCTTAACACGTGGATTATCACCCTGGGAGTCACAGTTCAATTACAATAAAGCAAAGTAAGTTCTATGATAGAGCAATGTATTATGAGAGTTCACAGAAAGGAATATGAGTTTAAGTGTTGAGGAAGCAACTCCCAAAGGGGGTAAAATCCGAGGCTTGAAGGATGAGTAGGTACTAACCAGATTAAGCTGAGATTCCGTGTTTCAGGCAGAACATTTTGTTACAATGCTGCAGTAATCAAAATGGTGTGGTCCTGTCTTCAGACTAATAGAATAGAAATCTCTGAAATAAAAGTCTGCTGTGCATAGAGTCAACATCAGGTGTCGTGACTTGGAAAAGTTAGCTTATTCAATAAATTATATTAGGAAAACTGGATATTCACTTATTAAAGAAATGAAATTGGACCTTTTTTGTACCCCACATAAAAACTAACTCAAAGTGAATTCAAGTCCTGAAAGTAGTACCTAAAAGCATAACCTCCTAGAAGAAAATATGGGGGAAAACTTACTGGCATTGCATTTAGCAGCGATTACTTAAATATGAGAGAAAACTCAAAAGTGATAAAGGCATAAATAGATAAATATGACTACATCAAACTTTGAAACTTTGTGCATCAAAACACTGAAAAATAAAAAGGAAACCTATAGAATGGGACATATATTTGCAAATCACATATGTGATAAAGGAATAATATCCTGTATATATATACATATATATACAGGATATTATTATATACATATAATATATATTATATACATATACATATATACATATATATGTGTGTGTATATATGTGTATAATGCAGAAAAGAAACAACAGCTCAATTAAAAATTGGGCAAAGGAGTGAACATTTTATAAATATACAAACAGTTAACAAACACATAAAAATAGGTTCAGCATCATTTATCGTTAGAGAAATGAAAATCCAGACTAGGAGATGTCACTTTACATTTACTTAGATGATTACTTTTTTTTTTTAAGTGTTGCTGAGAATGTAAAGAATGTCTGTGCTGCCAAGAGAATGTCACAGCTACTATGGAAAACAGTACTATAGTTTCTAAAAAATTTTTTAATTAAAAATATAACTACCATATGGGGGCTGGAATGATAGTATAGCAGGTAGAGCATTTGCCTTGCACGTGGCTGGCCCGGGTTCGATTCCCAGCATCCCATATGGTCCTCGAGCACCACCAGGAGTGCAGAGCCAGGAGTAACCCCTGAGCATTGCTGGGTGTGACCCAAATAAAAAAGCAAATATATATATATATGTGTGTGTGTGTGTATATATATATATATATATTAAAAACTACCGTATGAGCCAGTAATCCCAGTGCTGGCTCCATATTGGAACAAAATTGAAACTGGATATCTAAAACATATTTACATACCCAGATGCATGGTAGTAGTGTTCACAATAGCCAGAGCAGAAACAGTCTACAATTTAAGTACCTATAAACAGATAAGCAGATAAGAAAATACAGTATTCACATGAGAGAGGAGGAGGAGAGGGAGAGAGAGGGGGGGGGGGAGAGAGAGAGAGAGAGAGAGAGAGAGAGAGAGAGAGAGAGAGAGAGAGAGAGAGAGAATAAAACCCTATCTTCCATCCCCACTGTCCCATTGTCTAGTTTGACCTTTCCTATGGGAGAGATTTAAATTGGCAATTAAACTAAGTAGTTCACCTGGAGCTCCGCCCTACCACTCTCACTTTATCAGCTCAACTTCTTGGAAAGTGGAAACAATTAAGAATGACATCTGCACTTATGTATTCATTGCAGCACAGTTTACCATAGCCAGAATCTGGAAAAAAACGGAGTTCCGGAAAACAAATGACTAGCTAAAGAAACTTTGGTACATTTACACAATAAAATACTATGCAGCTGTTAGAAAAAAAAAAGTCATGAAATTTTTTATATGGGTGGATCAACATGTAAAGTATCATGTTAAGTGAAATGAGTCAGGAAGAGAGGGACAGACATAGAAAGATTGCACTCATTTGTGGAATGAGTAACACAATGGGAGACTAACACCCAAGAATAGTAGAGATAAGTACCAAGAGGATTACTCCTCACTCCAAAGCTTAGAAGCCAGCCTTGCATGCTTGGGGAAAAGGCAGCTCAGATAGAGAAGGGACCACCAAGTAAACGGTTCTAGGAGGCCCTGCTCAGGATGGGAGATGCAGGCTGAATGTAGACCATAGACCGAACATGATGACCACTCAGTACCTCTGTTGCAAATCACAACACTTAAAAGGAGAGAGAGAGAGAGAGCAAAAGGGAATGCCTTGCTTGCCACAGAGGCGGGTGGTGTGGAGGGGACACGGTGGGGTTGGTGGGAGGATGCTGGGACCATTGGTGGTGGAGGATGGGCACTAGTGGAGGGATGGGTACTCAACCATTGTATGACTGAAATGCAAGCACGAAAGTTTGTAAGTCTGTAATTGTACCTCATGGTGATTCACTAATAAAAAATTAAAAAAAAAAAAGAGCTTCCCCCTCTTCCACCCACCCCAGCAGCCGAAAACCTTCAGAATCCAATCACCACCATGCTCACAGTAGACTCCACAGACTCAGATGAGTCTCATCCATGAATGAATCTGCTGAAACACTCAGGTATACAGGTTTTGTGACCAAAATCTCCAGGCTCTCATGGCGTCAGGATTGGGTGGCCTCCCTGCATCCCCCTGTTCTTCAGGAAGCCTGGCAGTCATGCCCAGGAACTGCCTCTGGCTCCATGTAAGCTCATTGACCATCCAGGATCCAGAGACTCAGAAATAAATCTTGGGAGAGATCAACAGGCAGCAGAGATGCCTCCAGACCCCAAAGTGACCATCCAGTTAAAAATTCAGCTGTATCACCTAATATTTAAATTCTAATATTTAAGATATTAGAATTCTTGGAGTATGTGGCCACGACTCTATACCACTGATGTCCCAGGAGTAATAGCATACCACATTGAATGGGATGTAGAGGGCAACCAATCTCGATTAAAAAATTAGCACACAAGGCTTAACTTGTACCAACGGGTTAGTAATCTCCTATATAAGGGCTTAATGACTTCAGGGTGAGTACAATAATCTTCACACTTTCTTTTAAAGAAATCGTTTTTGATCCTTTTTAGCAAATTATACATAACAAGCAATACAAAATAAATTATTTAGGATCTGCTATTGGGGCAGGCTTGGGTGGTGGTTGGGAAAATTCAAAATAATGGTGGTGGGAAGGAGGTAATGGTGGTGGATCTGGTGTTTATTACATCACTGTCACTATCACTGTCATCCCGTTACTCATCGATTTGTTCGAGCGGGCACCAGTAATGTCTCTCATTGTGAGACTTATTGTTACTGTTTTTGGCATATCCAATATGCCACGGGGAGCTTGCCAGGTTCTGCCGTGTGGACTTGATACTCTCGGTAGCTTGTCAGGCTCTCCGAGAGGGGTGTAGGAATTGAACATGGGTTGGCCTCATGAAAGGTGAACGCCCTAGCGCTGTGCTATCACTCTAGCCCATTTATTACATATTGAATGTAAGTATTGAATGTAATTAATGAATTATTGTGAACATTATTTTTTAAAAAATAATAGAGCTTCCTCTTAACCCTGCAATTCCACTACTTTGCATCTATTCCAAGAACATGAAAATATTTATCCAAAAGGATATATGTACAACTATGTTAATCGCAGCATTATTTATAGTAGCCAAGATCTTGAAAACAAACCAAAAACCCCAAAACAGATGAACAGATAAAGAAATTGTATGATATTTATACCATACTACAAGGTGATGAAAGAAAAGATGAAATCTTTCAGTTTGTTTCAAATTGGATAGAGTGGGTAGTAACATGCGAAGTGAAGTGCATCAGAAGGAAAAGAACAAATGTAGATGATTTCATTTGCAGGATAGAAAGAAATAAAGCAAGATTTTAGACAGTTCCCAGTGGAAACAACCCTTAGATATGGTTTATAGAACTGTGAGCTACGTGTGCTGGCACAGAGGGAGGGCACCTTGGGATAACAGTGGAGGAGTCTGTCTTCCGTGGGCACAATGTAGCAGTACTTGCTAGTATAAGACAGTAATATAGGTACTGTTGTCAAAACCAGAGTTCAACATAAAAGGAAACTTGGAAAAATTTATAAAAAGTTTACATAAGGTAACATGTCTAATGCTCCAGTGCAGAATGTAAAGCATCTTATTATGTTTATTTAACCTGTGATCATCTTTGTGGTTTAATAATTCTATATCCGTATTTCCCATTACCAAATTCTGAAACACAGCTTTATTTTTTTTAATGTGGTCATTTTTTGGTGTGGGGGGGTGCAGGGGGGCGAGGAGCACAACTTGCAATGCTCAGGGTTGAACCTACATCAGTTGCATGCAAGGCAAGCACCCTACCCGCTCTGCTGTCTTTCCTGCCCTGAAGCAGAGTTCTTAGATCAAAGTCAAGAACAAGGAATGCAGACAACAAAACAGTTGATGTCGTTTGGTAAGCAGTGAAGACATAATAAGTAGTGGCTTACTACTATATATGCTTGTTATTTTAAATTTTTTTTTCACTTTTTTTTGAGTCACACCCAGCGATGCACAGGGGTCACTCCTGGCTCTGCACTCAGGAATCACCTCTGGCGGTGCTCAGGGGACCAGATGGGATGCTGGGAATCAAACCGGGTTGGCCGCGTGCAAGGCAAATGCCCTAGGCAAATGCCCTATCCATTGTGCTATTGCTCCAGCCCCAATGTTATTTAAAATATTTTTTTAAAAAGCAAAAAGCATTGAGTTTAGTAGCATAATGTAATTATAACCTAATATTTTGAGAGGAATTAGCCAGTGAATTTTGCCTCATCATCAACATGTTGATTGCTTCACTCAGTTTAGTGGGAACTTCTTTATTTTGGCAGTAATTTCTTGATGTTGTTTTGAAAAATGAATGATAATCAGTTTTGTAATTTTATTTAAGTGACAGAACTCCAATCAATTGTCAGACTATTTACAGTGGAAATAGGTTTGTTTTTTAATCTAATGCTTATTTTTCTATCATTTTTAGACAACGTGTGTTTGAGTATCAAAACTTCGAATGTTTCTAATTATCTTTTATGAGTGGGGAGTTGGATTCACTGCTGAATTCACTGGGAAAAAATGGTAGTTATGTATAATGTTAAATTTGTTTGCTTGAGACTAATTATATTACATAAGCTTCTAAAAGCAACAAAATAACTGCACATCTTTTTATGTACCATAAGAACACAGGAAATGATTGCAGAACTTCTCACATGGCACAGAATAAAAGAACATTATTAAAAAAGGTGGGGGAGAGGAGGTGAACAGACACTTTCTCAAAGAAGACACTATGTCTTGGCCAGTTGGTATATTGAAAAATTGTTCTTTGTCACTTATCAGGAGAAATGCAAATAAACAATGAGATATCACCTCACTCCAAAGAGTTTAGCACACATTAAAAAGAAAATCAACCAGTTAGTCGGGATGCCATCTAGTATAGACTCTATGGAAAACAGTATGAAGGCTTCTTAAACAATTATGAATTGAGCTTCCATTTGGCACAGTGATTCCACTTCTCAGCATTCATGAACCCCAACATTTAATTTGAAAAGATGTTTGCATATGTATGTTTATTGCAGCACTATTCACAATAATTAAGATCTGGAAACAACTCAAGTGAGCAGTAACAGATTAATTGATAAACTGGAATATATATATATATACACACACCCATATGTATTCATTCTAGTTTATTAAATATATATAGCACACACATTATATTACAATTACGTACATTACACATTACATACTTATGTAATATAACAGAATACTGCTCTCCTGTAAGAAAAGATGAAATTTTACTGTTTGCTGCTCTGTGGATGGAACTAGAGTGAGCAAAATAAGTCACAGAGAGAGGGACGGATGCATGATGATTTCTCGTAGGTGTAATATAAAGAAATATAGTAAGGTAATAAAAGATGGCCAAGGAGAACAACGGTTATATGGCAGGGGGGGTGGGAAGCAGTGCCAACGGGATGCTGACAGTCCGGTGGTGATTGTGGTTTTGAGATCTCATATTCGAGAAACAGTACCATTAACAGTGTTCTAAGTCATGGAGCCTAAATAAAAATTGAATCAGGGTGTTTGTTTTTTTTCAAAAAGATGTGGATTGAGAAATATTTTTAAGGCTTACTCAAGTTTAATGAAGTGGATTTTGCTTCATGAGAATATACATAAATGTGGCTTCCAAGGTAATCGGTCCAGTTTATGAAGAAATTTTAATTACTTGATTCAGAGTTCGCCTTTCATTTACAAGTAATGGACTATCACTTGCATGCTAATATAAATTTTAGGTGAAAATATTTTTCATGAATTACAAATTTTTCTCAGCTTCTATCAGGGAGTAATAAGTATGCTCAAAACTATTTTTGGTGTGTGAAATGGATTCTTCAAGAAGCTGAAGGTAGTGAAAATAAGCTGTTTAATAGTCCAGGTGGAAGCAATTCAGGAGGTATGGTTAATATACCATATGGTTAAATACCTTTCTAAAAGAATTGTCTGCCACAGTCAACTTCAGCTGGAAAAAAAAATCTATAAAATGGGGAGCTAAAATGTCAAGAAAACCTGAATAGGTTTTTGAAAAATGAGTAAGAAAGCTAGGTGGGATCATCCACACAAAGGAATTAGGAACTATGGTAAAAAGCTGTTTAGCAGGCCTGGTGGTCAGTTTCTCATAGTTCTTCTTGCCTCTCTCTCCAGCTCTCAAACATTCATATGCACATTGCTTCATGAACGTGCCTGCCTTTTAAAATGTGGTTATTTAACTCTTGTTTAAAGGCTGGCTCGGGATAGTGCTTGCTACAGGGAAATTACTACCTCAATGTCCCTGCCATTATTAATCATTGCTTTGAACAAGCTGTGGGTAGTTTGCGTTGGCTAGTGTGCTGTGGGTCAGGATGATGGTTGTTTAATTCAAGAGCAAATGTATAGTGCTCATTATAGCTAATGATGTGTACAGTTCAGTCCCACCTACCCATTAAAGTATCATATAGGTGGCAATATTGTTTTATTTTCTAGATTGCATTGTTCATGTAGCTTATGTACCAAAACAATAGAATTCAAAGCTAGGAGGAGTTTTGTTAGCATTTTTTAAGAATTCACAGATTGTTTCCCCCCACCCCCCACATGAGGTGGTGTGTGTGTGTGTGTGTGTGTGTGTGTGTGTGTGTGTGTGTGTGTGTGTGTGTATTTGGGGGCTATAACCCTGGTGCTCAGGGTTTACTCTGTTCTCAGGAATCGTACTAAGTGATGTTGTGGGACCATTCATGGTGCCTGGAATCAGACTGGATCAGCCATGTGCAAGGTGACCCTGATAGCCCCTATGCTCTCTCTTCTGTCTCCCCCCATTTTTATTATTGATGTTTCATTGTTTGAGGATCTCATACTTGGAAGTCAAACTTGTGCCAGGGATCCCAGTCATAGTGCTAGGGATTGATGGAGTGATGTGGGGTGGTGCAGGGAATGAATTTGAGACCTCACTCATGCAGGAAGGTGTTCTATCACTGAGTCACATTCCTGGGCCACAGAAATTATTTCTAACAGGTATAATATTTATATGTTGCATTAAGGTTTTGGGGGTCCTGGGGGGGAACCGGCTTTGGCCACACCTGTCAGTTATAAGGGCTTATTCCTCACTCTGCACATAGGGATCACTCCTGATGGACTTGGGAGACCATATGTGGTGTCAGGGACCAAACCCGGGTCAGCCAGCTACAAGGAAAGCACCCTACCTGCTGTACTATCTCTCCAGCCTCATAGGGTTTAGTCTTATTGTATATTTCTTGGTGCCCCATTACATATTTCTTGTTGTGATAGTTTAGGTAACAGTCATGCAATAGTGTTAAAATTTTATAGTGTTGACGTACATCACCAAAGTGCCCACGGCCCTCCACCATTGACACTATGTCACCTCTAATCTGATCTTCATTCTTGGCCCTCACACCCCCTCCTTCATGTGTTAATCAGTTTCATAATCATTATTCGATACCATTTCCTTTTGTCTCTCTAGATTCCTTAGATGAGGAGGATCAGCTGGTACTTGTCCTTCTCTCTCACTTGCTTTAATTAACATGACATCCTCCAGTTCCATTCATGTTGCAGCAAACTGCATTATTTTGTCTTTTCTTGAACTACATAGTATTCCATTTTATATTTGAAGGTAACTTTTTTAATCCATTCATCTGTTGTTGTTCATATGGTTTTCCATATCCTGGCCATGTGCTGCAGTGAACACAGATGCATATATAAGATGTATATATGTAATATTAAATAATATTCAATACATTATATTATATTACTATATTCATTATACATTATACATTAATGTATATTGTATACATTATATTTTATTATTGCGTGTATATTATATTCAATACATTACATTATATTCAATACAATAATATTAAATTACATTCAATATTTTATTTCAACACCATGGTTTATAAAGTTGTTCACAAAACAGTTGTTATCAGGCTTTTGATGCTCCAGTACCAAGTCCATCATCAGAGTGACCTTCCCTCCACCATTGTCCCAATTTCCCTACCACCCCCGAGCCTGCTGCCTTAGCAGGCATGCAATAATTTGTTTTCTGTTGCTTGTTTCAACTAAATGGCTTATGGAATTATAAAAAATAATTCAGTAGAAGAAAATTTGTGAAAATTGTTATATCTCAAAATAATAAGTACTTGTCCAAGGATTTACTAAGCTGTTTGTTGCTAGCTGAGCCTTCTGTGTTATCTTTTTGTTTACTGAATTTAGTTGGCTTCTACGTTACTTTCCCTTCTAATTTTCTGTGCTCTTAGTGGAATTTCAGTATTGTAGAATTTGGAGGTGCTGCATGGCTGCATGTTGAGCTGCATGGCCTAGAAACTTTAGAATTTGTAGAGCTGGGCAATGAGTTGATACGGTAGTGGCAATGGGAGGTGGGAATGACTGTCAGGGTTTTTGAAAGTATGGGAAGCCTCCCCCAATTATGAGAAGACTCCAGGATTATCAGCCAAATGTATAAATTTGTGTGGATATACTTACTGAAAAATAGGCATCATTAAATCAAGATCAAGTTTACCTTTTGTAATATGACAGACCTTGGACTTTTTTTTATTTCTCCTGTTTTAAATTTTTCTTTTTCTTTTACTAAATATAAAAGTGAAAATGTAAAAATAAATAAAGCACAATAAACTCTTGTCACAATTTTCTCCAATTTAGGGTTGCATCTAATTTTGTTCACTTCTGGAGGTTGCATATTTATTAAATTTTCTTCACAAGGATTAGTATGACATTCTACCCATTTAAGTATATTTGACAAGGATGCTTAATCTGAGCCGATCTTTTAAAAAAAGTATAGATAGAACACAATTTATAGCTGTTCTTAAGAAAATCTTTGATTTTTTTTAAACATTCACCATATGAATGTAGTATATGAAAGGAGTAGGATCAGTTTTACCTATGCTGGTTAATTAGCAAGCAGAACAGTTCTCCTTTCTACAAAGATTTTCTCAGGGAAAGCAAATCAAAATGGTTTTGAACCTTATTCATATTGCCTGACCTCTTAGCATTTGCTTTCTAATGAGGGAAAATGGAGAGGAAACATACGACATTTCAGTCTGTACTAAGTGCAAGGAAGGACATAATTTGATGATCTAGAGTAGACGTTAAGATTGTGGGTCTGGCTCATGGCATTTGATATAGTTTAATCAGAAAAAGCTTGTCTGAAAGTTTTATATTGATTTAGAGGAATGGTAAGGAATTTGCTCCACAGAACTGACCTGAGAGCATTTGTAGGAGGGAAGAACAAATACCAAGTGCCCTGAAGGGTCTGGAGACACTTGGTCCCTTAACCCGTCAGGAGTAATCCCTGAGCACAGAGCAAGCCCTGAACACTGGTGTGTGTGTAGCCCGAACCCCCTCTCTTCCCTCCCCCCCAAAAAAAACCCTTAATGCAGAATATAAATTTTATATATTAGAAATAACTTCTGGGGCCCAGGCCAGAAATGTGACTGGGTGGTAGGATACCTGCCCTGCCGACGTGAGTACAGTGGGCAGTCCACTAGCCTTGAAGCTCATCTGGGCTCAACTAAAGTTGATTTCTGAGCAAGAGTAAGCCCTGAGAACCACTGGCTATGGCCTGAAAAACAAAAATAATTAAAAAAAAATTAAAATAAAAGCGTTCTCTAGTTTCTCTGGAGCATGGATTTGGGGGCTCAAATTTGGGAGATTGAAACAGGATTCAAAAATGTGTTGCAAGCAACTCTACCCCAGCAGTTTAGAATAATAGAAGAAAAAGAAGAGAATAATAGAAGAAGAAAATTTCCAAGGAACTAATTTCTGCGGGAGAAAAGAGGCTTCTGTCCTAATTGAGCATTTTAATACTCAGCATACATGAAATAACAATAGTAATAATAATAAGTTACATTGAGAAGAGATGCCAACATAGGCTGAAAAAAAATTGCAGAGAGTAGAGTAGAACAAGAATATATTGTCCCAGTAGCCATATACAGAATATTGAATACTGCTGAAAAGTTAAGAGGAAGATGAGGGTCTAGCTGAATGACCATTGATTTGGCTAATTCAATTTACTGGTGGCCTTTATATGGATGATTTATTTGAAGGGGTAGTGTCATAAGGCATTTTTGAGTGGGCTGAAGTGTGAAGGCTGAATTTCCGTAATGTAAATGACATGGAAAAGAGAAAGCTTTCCAGAATATTATAGTGAGTAAAAGAAGAAAGATGTTGGTAGACTTACAGTTTTAGATGTTCAAGTGCCATCCTTTGCCATTCCTAAATATTTGATGTTTTGCGATGTTATTTTAAATGAGGTTGGCTTTTTAATTTCTTTCTTCTAGTTCATTAATTGCATGTAGAATTGTAACTGATTTTTGTGAATTTATTTTATAGCCTGCTGCCTTGCTGTATTGATTCATTGTTGCTGAGTTTTTAAATGATGTCTTCTATGTATCATACAGTCTGAAGACTGTGAAAGTCTAACTTGTTCTTTTTATTTTGATCCCTTTGATTTCTGTTTTTCTTAACTTCATTGCTGTGACAGGAATTTCCAAAACTATTGAATAGTAGTGGAGGAAGTGATCATTCTTGTTTTGTGCTTAATCTCAGAGGGAAGGCTTTCAGTTTTTCACCATTGAGTATGATGTTGGCTGTGGATTTGTTTTAATGGTTGTGACTAGCTGAGCTTCATGCCTTCTTTCCCTATTGTGTTGAAAACTCAATTCTATTTTTTTTTATCATGTTTGGATGTTGAAATTTGTTAGTTTTCTCTACATAGGTTGATATCATATGATGATTATCTTTCCTTAATTTGGATATATTGACTCACTCATGCATCCCTGGAATGAATCGTATAGTTTATGATCCTTTCGATATATTGTTGTATTCTATTCAGTAAGATTTTGTTGAGGATCTTTGTGTCAACGTTCATCAGGGGTATCCATCTTCAGTTTTATTTTTTATTAATATATCTTTTAGTATTGGGGTTAATGTTGGCTTCAACAATGTTATTGGGGTAGAATTCTGTTTCCTTTATATTTGAGAAAAATGGAGGGATAGATATAATAAGCCATCTTTGAAAGTTTGGTAGAACTCATTAGTGAACCTATTTTGAAATGGGCTTTTGATCTTGGGGATGTTTTAAATTACAATGCTAATTTCTGTATTCATCATTGTTCTATTCAGTTTTTCTTTTTTCTTTTTTGCTGGGGGCGGGGGTGGGGGTGTGGGAGGAGGTGTGGAAAGGTTGTCTCCCAAGCAGTGCTTAGAGGAGCTTCCTGGGGCTCTTTCCAAGACTTCTCAGCCAACTGTGCTGGCAGTTAAATAAGAGGATGTAGCTGTTTTGCCGATACCCTGTGGTGGCTGGGGATTACCTGGGGCGTTGGCATTGCTCACTTCACTGGCCTCCAAGTCTACACTTGATAATGCTCAGGTGACAGTGTGATACCAGGAATCATACTGGGATCAGCTGCATGCCAGGCAAGTCATTAATTCTTATACAGTATCCTGATTTAGTCTTGGTTGTTTGGTTCTAAGAATCCTTCTAGGCACTCTAGCTTAGCAGAGTAGAATTGCTCGAATACACTCATATTTTTTATTCTTAAAGTGTCTATTATAATTTCTCCCCTTTGATATCTGATCCAGGATGTTTGAGCTTTTGCTCTAATTTTCTTTACTCATGAGAGTCCAGAGTTGCTGTTGTCTGATAGTTGGCACATCATGGTCCCCCTGATTTGGGCAGTAACTGGAGTTTGTGGCAGTGTGTACTTGATAACAGCTGTTGAGCAAGGCAATTTGTAGCTACAGGGGGATTTTTACATTTGATAGCCCCGTTTGGAGGTAGCTGCTCCATACCTTGGCCCTATGGTTAGGGCTCGCCTCTGGGGTGTATGCTACCTGCTGCCACTTCTGATAGTGTCCAGGTTGTTTTCTCAGGAATAGATGCTCCCATCTGTAGCCTGGGGAAGACTGTGCTCTGTGTGTTCTGGATACTTACCATTAGGTTCTTAGTCTCTTTTGGGCATGGTAGGTCCAGGCACAAATGGAACCTTTTGGAGTCCTTTGCAGGGTGTCTTCTGACTTCATCTGGGGAGTGAGTCCAGTGTGCCTGCTTTCGGGTAGCTTCTGAGCTATGGCCACAAACCTGTCAGTTTCCCTGAAGGCCGGAGCCCAAACTGTGATCCTGTCTGGACAGGGCCAGTGGCCGAGAACTGTGTTGGTGGACTTGAGACTATAACCCTGAGGTGAATCTCGAATTCTGTTCAGTCAGGGCTAAGGTGCAGCCTCACTATTAACAAATGCAGATGCTGAGATTTCTGAATTTCTGTGCAAAATTGACTTGGGTGGTCAGCCAGAGTGTCCAGCCAGAACCTGCTGTGTGGGCAGGGCTGGGTCTACTCAGCTGAGAGGGTGGGAGCCCAGACAAGCCTCCCCTTGGCAGGGGCTGCTCCCTGCCCGTCCTGGGAGCTACAGCCCACTGAGTTGGCTTCTTCAAAGCCTGAATCTGTTTCCGTCCTAGAAGTGGCGGTCTGGAACTGATGTTCTGTGAGTCCTGTTGCAAGCCTAGCCTTTTCTTTTGGGCACCAGCTTGAGGGATTTGCCATTCCCTTTTCTCTTTCAGTGACTGCTCCTTACCTTCCTGCCACCCTGGAAGTGCTCCTTCACCCTGGGCTTGCCCTGCCTCTTGCCTTCACACATTTGAGTCTTTGTGGGCTGGTGGATGTTTCTTCCAGTGCATGTCCTTTTGCAGATGCTGTGCTCCCCTGGGTCTTATGCATTCTTTATGTGTGCCACAGACACATTTGTAGAGCATCTTGAATGCTCTCTAGATCATTCTTAACCTTTCTAAGGTCTATGAAGAAATATTTTTGAGAATAGCATGAAAGTAGTAAACTGTTTCCCCCATAAAAATGTAAGATGTCTGGAGCTGGAGTGATAGTACAGTGGGTAGGGTGTTTACCTTGTACGAGGCTGACCCGGGTCCGATTCCAGCATCCCATATGGTCCCCTGAGCACTGCCAGGAGTAATTCCTGAGTGCAAAGCCAGGAGTAACTCCTGTGCTTCACCAGGTGTGACCCAAAAAGCAAAAAAAAAAAAAAAAATGTAAGATGTAAGTTGTGGAGATGATAGTGTGTGTGCGCCTGTGTATCGTCAATCTATAGCTATATTTATATTTTTGTGTATATATTTCTATACTGAGATCAAAATGATATTCATATACTGTATAATACACCTATTTTAAGTGAATAATTCAGAGGTTTGCATTGCCTTCACAGAGTTAGATAAACATCCATACAATGAATTTTTAAAAAATGTTTGTCATGTCATCCTTAAAGGAAACTGAATAATCTGCCACTCTTTGTCCTTGCCTTCTCCACTTTATCCTTCCATCTAACTAAGAATTCATTTCTATCACCATAAGTATGTCTTTTGGGGGCATTTTATAGAAATAAAATAATAATGAATTTGTGAATGAATTATTTCATTAGTATAAGGTTTTAAAGGTTTATTCATGCTGTAGCAGGATATCAGTACTGCTATAGTACTGATATCAGGTCCTTGAATAGAAGTGGTGATTCCTTTCCATTTATTTCAATATATTGTGGATTTAAAGAAAAATAAAAGAAACAAAAAGAACCAATCTTGCCTGACAAGGAATAGAATTCTGAGAATGCTGCATCTGTATTGCAAACCATAGTGCCCCAAAGTTGAGAGAGAGTGACAAGGAATGTGCCTGCTATAAAGGCAGTGGGGGTGGGAGGGATGGTAGGAGGGATACTGGGGATATTGGTGGTGGAAAATGTACACTGGTGGAGGGCTGGGTGTTCGATCATTGTATGACTGAAACTCAATCATGAAAGCTCTGTAACAGTATCTCAATAAAACTATTTAATTAAGAGAGAGAAAAAGAATTCTGAGAACATGCTTTTCTTATATATCCCTCTGATTAAAGTTCCTAAGAACCTATTTATGAGTTTAAATTACGACTTACTATACTTCATTAATTTATACAGGTGAATAATATGTCATGGTATTTCATTTATCCTCATATCAGTTGATGGACATTGGTTTGTTTTCCCCTTATGGATGGTATGAGTAACTTTCTTGGAATGTTCATGTAAAAGTTTTTATGTAAATATGTTTTGTTTCCTCCTGGGTGATATACTTAGTGATAGATTAATGAGTCATATGGTAATTCTATCTTTAACCTCCTTAGGACTACTAGACTGCTAAGATAGGAACACCAGTTTTCATTTCCCGAAGCGTTGTGTAAAGGCTTTCCCATCATTCTGCTAATACTCTGTTACTAACTACCTTTTGTCTTTTTAAATTACAGCAGTCTTAGCAGGTTTTACATTATGGTTTTGAGTCTTCCCTGATGACATTGAGTGTCACGTTATGTACTTTGTCTATTTTAAAATTATTTGTAATTTTCTTATGGACTCAGAAGAATTCTGCTGTTGTTCTTGTTGTTATTTAAAATTATAGCTTAGAAGGGATGGGTTAAAAAATTATAGTCTAGGTGACACAGTATTAAGGTTAATTGTATTGATGTACAATATTACGGCACCCCACCACCATCAAAGTGCCATGACATCCTACCACTGACCCTATGTCACCTCTCAGTCACCTCTTCAGTTCCCTAAGAACATTTTATGTAGCTATTTCAAGTTCTTTATGAGAAAGAAACTTGGAAGATATATTTTCTTCTATTCTGTCTTTTTTTTCTCACTTTTTTTTTGGTGTTATCTTGTTGAAGCACAAAATTGTTTAATTTTAATGAAATCTAATTAAGCTTTTTCTTTTATTTCTTATGGTACTCTTAGTCTATTTCTAAGAAGATGATATAGCCAAAGAGCAGAATGATTATCTCCAGTATTTCCTTCTGAGAATTTCATAGTGTCAGCTGTTATATTTTGATCTGTAAGTCCAGATTGATTTCATTTTCTGTTTAGATGTGTGGAAAAAGTCAATTTCATGTTGGTATGTGCCCTTCCCTATATCCCAAACCATTTGTTGGAAATATTTATTACACTTGCCCTACCCCATAAGATTGTATTAACGTCTCATAAGGTTTAGGCTTAGACCCTCCTTAGTTTTCTCCAGGCCCTCATGTAGTTCTAGAGGAAGGCATGTGGAAGGTTATTAGAGAATGGGCAGAGTGCCTCAGAAGGGAAACAAGGCCTCTTTGATTTTTATGTTGAACTTTAATGAAATCTTTTGTCAATATTTTGTATCAGTTATTCATTGCTATGTAACAAATTACTCAAATTTTTGTCACTCAAAGTGACAAAAGGCAGCTAACTCTCTGTGGACGATGAGTTCAAGGGACTTAAAGTTTTTGCTTAGGATCTGATGAAATTACAGACAAAATGTTGGTTGGTGCTGCAGTCAAAGCTTGGCTGAAAATGAAGGCTCTGTTTATTAACATGACTCACATAACTTTTGGCAGAAAGCCTCAGTTCTTTACCACTGGGTTCTCTCTATAGAACTCCTTAAAAATGTTTTTAATGAGAAAGTCATTGGCATTCCTCAGGAGAGAAAGCAGGACACTTGGAACACTGAGTGCTTTTATGACAGTCTTGGCCATTGCATGCTGTCACCTCTGCCTTATTATTCTCCTTTTAATTGTGTCACAAGGTCCACCTTAGAGGACTGCATGATTAGGTATTATTCTTTGAAATTAATGTCAAATAATTTGTGAATATATTATAAGTAGTCACATATATTGCCAATTTTATTAAAAGTAATATCTAATTCCAAGCAGTTGCCATTCTGTTATACTTTGTGCCCATTTATTGCTTAATACATTAGGATGATTTATAAGTCCCTTGCTTCCTTATTTATTCTTAATATACCCTTGATGTTTCCAATCTAAACAGTCTTAGTGTGTTTTCAGGTCCGAACACAGTGGAGGGGTATATATTGTCAGAAATGTTGTATGAGGATACATGACAGAAATACCAAGGTTTCTAACCCATGTTTAGAAAATGATTTTAATACGTACATACTTATTTCCTAAGTATTACCTAATCTTACATCCCTGAATTTTTCAGACATTTTTTCATTGTCTATGAAAGTACACAAAAATAGTTCTCTTTGAATATATCAATTCCACCTTTCTGGATTCTTCTTGGGCTGAAAAAATAGTCAAAACTATCAGATTGATCAGCAAAGGAAAAGTTAATTTAATAAGGCTCATGGGACAGCCACATAGTTATGTAGATCCTAGTTCTGCAAAGTAGGGATTCATTATAATTCCTAGTTGTAAAGCCTAAGACAATGAAAAAGAAGAGGCAGCTTTCTTTCTTTCTTTCTTTTTTAAAATTTTATTAAATCACTGTGAGGTAGTTACAAGCTTTCATGTTTGGGTTACAGTCACACAATTATCAGACACCCATCTCTCCACCATGCACATTCCCCAACACCAATATCCCGGGTATACCCCCCCCCTTTTTCACCCTCCCCCTGCCTCTATGGCAGACAATATTCCCCATACTCTCTCTCCTTTTGGGCATTATGGCTTGCAACACAGATACTGAGAGGTCATCATGTTTGGTCCATTATCTACTTCCAGTACATATCTCCCATCCTGACTGATTCCTCCAGCCATCATTTTCTTAGTGATCCCTTCTCTATTCCATCTGCCTTCTACCCTCTGCTCATGAAGCAGGCTTCCAACTATGGGGCAATCCCCCTGGCCCTTGTATCTACTGTCCTTGGGTGTCAGTCTCATGTGATGTTATTCTATACTCCACAGATGAGTTCTATGTCTGTCCCTGTCTTTCGGACTCATTTCAATTAGCATGATACTCTCCATGTCTTTTCATTTATAAGCAAATTTCATGACTTCATCTCTCCTAATAGCTGCATAGTATTCCATTGTGTAGATGTACCAAAGTTTCTTTAACTAGTCGTCTGTTATAGGGCACTTGGGTTGTTTCCAGATTTGGGCTATTGTGAACAGTGCTACAAGGAATATATAGGCACAGATGTCATTTTTACTGTGCTTTTTTGCTTCCGTGGGATATATTCCCAGAAGTGGTATTGCGGGGTCATATGGAAGCTCAATTTCTAGTTTTTAAAGGACTGTCCTTATTGTTTTCCAGAAAGGCTGGACCAGTTGGCATTCCCACCAACAGTGAAAGAGCGTCCCTTTTTCCCCACATCCATGCAAGCACTGGTTGCTTTTGTTCTTTTGAATGTGTGCCAGTCTTCTGTGGTGTGAGATGATATCTCATGTTGTTTTGATTTGCATCTCCCTGATGACTAGCAATGTCGAGAATTTTTTCATGAGGGGCAGCTTTCTATGACAAAAGGGGTGACCTCTATTCTGAGAATAAAGATGACATTCTCAGAGAGGTCATGTTCACAGATAAAATCAAACTTGGACGGTGTCTACTTAAACTACATTCTTGTAGGTCATAGAAGCCTTTTTTACTTAGGAAACGGCTTGGGGAATGGCCATATCTTCTTGACTAGAGGAAACACCAGGATAGGAACTTTTCATACTTTTTGGAGTTTATTGCTTTTAGCTCAAAATCTACATGTCAGCAGGATTTTCCAGGTCACCAGTTCTAATCATCTTGAGGTGGTCTGCTTCAGACATCTACAGTTATTTCTGTGACCCTGCTGACCAGTAGGTGACTGGCCACTTGTAACTCAAAAATAAGATTTTAATGTTAGTCATATTTTCTTTAGTAATAGAAAATGTCTTAATGCTTGTCTTAATGCTTCACTTTGTAACTCTGGTTCCTTTTGCAAACTCTTTCGTTAGGTAATGATTTTTCATGACTTTGGAACTGGTCTCTAGTGGGACGCTGTGGGAGGATGAACACAGAAGAGCTGGAGTTACTGAGTGACTCCAAATACAGAAATTATGTAGCTGCAGTTGACAAGGCACTGAAGAATTTTGAATACTCGAGTGAATGGGCCGATTTGATATCAGCACTTGGAAAACTTAATAAGGTATGTCTATCTTTATCCATTTATGTATATAAAAAAAGGGTGAAAAATCAGAAATCTGTCTGTGTGCATACTGATTTCTCATGAATCTTGGCGTTAGTAACTTAAATTCTAAATAACTAATTCTCAGAACTTTTGGTACTGCTATTTACTTTAGTAAATATATTTGTCTGTATTTCTAAGGCAAACAACCATGGTGTTAGAAAAATAATTATCAATATCTGGAAGAAAATTAAGTAAATGTGGTAAGGACTTATTCATGTCTGTAATTGAGCTTTTAATACGACTTTGGGTGGCTAGAGAGATAGTGCAGGAGTTAAGGTATTTTTCCTGGATTTACCAACTTAGAATCAGTCCCCAGTACCACATATGGCCCACTGAACCCTGCCATGAGTGATCCCTGAGCACAAGAGCCAGGAGTAAGCCTTGAGCACCTTCAAGTATGGCCCAGAAACAAACAAACAAAAAATAGGTATGACTTCAGAATTCCTAGCAGCAAAATGAAAATTTTCATATTTTGAAAATATGAAATAGTAATCTTTGTATACTTTCCAGTGTTATGTAGCAGTATGGAATCACTGCATTCTAAACAAACCTTTAGTATATATTTAATGCTTTTTTAGAAGTGTTGAGCAGTTGTTTAGGTCTTGGAGTTTGGTCTTTTTTTTTTTTTTTTTTTAATTTTTTATTGAGTCACCATGTGGAAAGTTACAAAGTTTTCAGGTTTAAATCTCAGTTATACAATGCTCGAATACCCATCCCTTCACCAGTGCTCATATTCCACCACCAAGAATCCCAGTATAGCTCCACCCCGCCCGCTCACACCCCAAACCCCCCCACGCCCCTAGCCCCCCCACACTAAGCCCCCCCCCCGCCTGTGTAACTAATAAATTTCACTTTACTTTCATTTTGATTGCATACAATATTTCAACAAAACTCACTATTATTGGAGTTTGGTCTTAAACCCTTAAGTTGACTGATTTTGAACCTATGGTGACATCAACTCAAGCTTTAGTTTTAATTTTTTTTTTTTTTTGCTTTTGGGGTCACACCTGGCGATGCACAGGGATTACTCCTGGCTCTGCACTCAGGAATCACCCCTGGCGGTGCTCAGGGGACCCTATGGGATGCTGGGAATCGAACCCGGATCGCCCGTGTGCAAGGCAAATGCTCTATCCCCTGTGCTATTGCTCCAGCCCTCAAGCTTTGGTTTTGACCTTGTTTTTAAAATTCTTACCCGAAGTTTAGGATTTAATTTATGTGTTTTTTTTTATTTTTAATAGATTGGAACAATAGCACAGTGGGTAGGGTGTTTGCCTTGCATGCGGCAGACCCGGGTTTGATTCCTCCATTTCTCTAGGAGAGCCTGCCAATCTACCGAGAGTATCCTGCCTGCATGGCAGAGCCTGGCAAGCTACCTGTGGCATATTCGATATGCCAAAAAGCAGTAACAGTAAGTCTCACAATGGAGACGTTACTAGTGACCACTCAAGCAAATAGATGAACAACGGGACGACAGTGCTACAGTGCTATTTTTAATAGTTATTAAATAAAAGTGCTTCTAAATACTACCTGTGTGGCATAATAGATAAGAAATGAAGAGCATTTTCTGATAATTAGTATCCTATTAGACAGCTTAACATAGAATTATTAGGAAAAGGTTTGTCCTAAAATAACCTTCTAAGAACAATAGTTTTCAACCTGACACTGGATAAGTACCTTAGTATATTAAAAAGCAAAGCTTTCCTTTTCAGAATGCCAAGGAAGTATCTTAAACTGTATGCGCAGACTTCTATTTTCAGTGTTAAGTTCTAACATTAATCATGTTTGAAGTTTGATAAATTTTCACTATTTTCTAACATTCCCAAGAAATTACATGTCAAAGTATGACCTTAAAGATTGTTAGGTTATTTTTCTGAAGTCTTACTAGAAACCATGTTTAAAAGCAAGTCATCAATTTGTGAAAACTATTTTGTCTAGTAAAGTAAGTAATTAATTTTTGTTTATTTGATATTTGGGCCACATCTGACAGTTCTCAGTGCTGACTCCTGACTCTGTGCTCAGGGATCACTTCTGTAATACTGGGGATTGAAACTGTGTCAGCTGCATGCAGGTAGACACCCTACTCACTGTACTATCACTCTGGCCCCTTAATTAATGTTCATAGTTAGTCAGTCGGTAGCCATGAAAACATTTTATTGTATCCAGACAACACAAAGTTAAGATACGTAGGTCATTAACAAAGTTTACCTAAAACAAGGAAAGTATCTTTGAAGATAGTTTAAAATGTTTTAGCATAATATTTTTTCCTTTGCTAGAGTCTAAAATTTTAATTTATTTGCAAATTTACTTTTGGGTGTTGGGTTCCAGACACCTGACGATACTCAGGTGTCTACTCCTGGAGGCATTCCGGACCTGGAGGCATTCGGGACCATGCAGTGTTGGGGATCAAACCTGGGCTTCTGTCAGGGAGAGCATGCATTCTGGTCCTGTGCAGATCTTCCTGGTCCTAATAATACAGAATTTGTAACTAACTTATATTTTTCAACTTAGAAATGTTTTTAGAAAATGGTGTTGTGTTTTACCCTTTTTTGATTTTGGGGTCACATCAGCAATGCTCAAGGGCTACTCCAGGCTTTGCACTCAGGAATCACACCTGTTGGTCTCGAGAGGACCATATGGGTTGGCGAGGGCTGAATGGGTCAGCTGCAGCACCCACCCACTGTATTAGTTTGCCTGCCCGTTGGGCTTTTTAATTTCAGTTGATTTGGTATTAATAGAATTTTCTACTGAAGTTTTTGTGTGATTTGTCTTTAAATTTTTTCCAGTGGTATTTCTGGTAATATTAACATTTTTTAATAGTAATTTAAATTATGTAATATTAATTTAATAAATTTTAACAATTTAAAATAAAATTTAAAATTAATTTACATAAAAGTCTATTAATTTTAATTAAAATTAATTGATTTTTGAAATCTTAAATGTTAAAGTTTAATATTCATTGCATTTTAATATTCTTTAGGGTATGAATTATTATTATATATCAATATATGGATCAATTTTTGTTCCTCTGACCTAAAATTTAAATGAAGTCTATAAATGAGAGACCACTATTTTAACTTTTTTTCAAAGCCGTATTCTTTATATTCTGTGTATTCATAGCTATATATTCATTTCTTTAGTTTTACTGGTGTTTGACCTTTAATTTTTAATATCAATTTCATTGTCAATTCAAACTATTTAAAACTGAACTAAAGAGTCAAAATAGGAAGAATATTAAAAGTGTTATATTGAAGTCAACACCAGAGACTGTTATACTGAGTTTTGAATGTACTGAGAGATACTGTGTTGACTTTTGTATATTGTTGACTTTTATATCATGCTTTTGATACAGCATTTTATATATTTTAAGCTCAACTTTTTTATTTGGCAATATAAAGAATTCTTATATATTCCATTTAAATTCTAGTTCTAGTTAATTATTTCGAGTGTTCATTGTATAACATTCTGTCAGCACTTCACTATAATACTCTGAAGAACTATATTGCTATTTTTGTTACATAATTAGCTAATATCCTTGGATACTTTGTAAAATTGTACCTGATCATAACTCTAATGAATATTATTGAAGGAATAAAGCAAACGTGTTTGTTTCTGTTGGGAAATAATATTGTAATATGTAGATTTTATAAGCATTAGAATTACTTAGGATAATGACATACTAACCAGTGATTATTCCTCTTCCAACTATATGTCTCTGAAGTCTGAATTTCTTCATATATTTCAGTTTATTATCTGATAAACATTAAACATTTGCAAAACTCTAAAACAGTACGTTTATTTTTAGTCAAATTTTTTTTGGAGAATAATTTTAAAAATATTATTTCTGATTATATACAGTGAATTTTCTTTCAAAAATCTTGTTCTAGTTTTAAATATATAAACTGATGTTTGTAACTGACAAAAACAGCAGTCTTTGGCATCCTCCCATTTTTTAAACGCAAAGGAAAACAGATAAGGACTTTTGTGCCAGAAAATGGAAATAAAACATAATGTTTTGTTTTTCTCAATTGAATTAAAATATTTCCTTCAAGGTATTACAAAATAATGCAAAGTACCAGGTAGTACCCAAAAAGCTGACCATAGGCAAACGCCTCGCTCAATGTCTACATCCAGCATTGCCAGGTGGAGTTCATCGGAAAGCACTTGAAACATATGAAATTATCTTCAAAATCATTGGACCTAAGCGACTTGCCAAAGACCTTTTTTTATATAGGTAAGAATAATGGTATACGTACTTATTTATTAATGAGATTATAAATACAGTTTATACATCTAGAAGTGAAACAAAAGTTTGAAAACTACTTATTGTAAGAAAATCTTGTTATACGATTTTCAATAGTTTGTCAGTTAACTTTAGAATATACCTTAATTTAATATTTTTTTAGCTGTCATTCCTTTCAAAATTTGTATTTAAGATTATTGAGACTGAAGTATAGTCTATTCTTTTAGCTTGAGAATTACTGTGAGAAAAAACTGGAAAGAAAAAAAAAGCACAATGAGTTACCACGGTTTTACTTTATTAAATATGGTTGGATTTTTTTTTTTCGGTGGGGACAATGTTCCACAGCCTACAGTGTTCCTTATCCCCTATCTTTCTGGCCCTGATATTTCTTCATTACATCCTCTAAAAATTTGCCATTTTATCTAAATGTTAAGTTAAATGAGACTAAAGTTGGTCGTAATATACTCTTCTTGGGGTCAGAGTGATAGTACAGTAGGTCGGGTGTTTGCCTTACATGCAGGCTGCCCAGGTTCTATCCCCAGCATCCCACATGGTACCCCCAGGAGTAATTCCTGAGTACAGAACCAGAAGTAACCCCTGAGCCTCACTGGGTGTGACCCAACAGCAACGATAATGATTATAATATGCTCTTCTTATATTTAAAATATTTTGGGTCAATTAGTGATGTTCTTTCATTTTTGAGTTTTTTTTTGTCTTTATATTTTCTCTTTTTAAAATTTCTACTCAGGGTAGTCTGGAGAAATAATATAGTGGGTAGGACGTTTACCTTGCAAACATCCTACTGGTTTGGTCCCCAGCATTCCATGTGGTCCCTTGAGCCCACCAGGAGTGATTCCTGAGTGCAGAGCCAAGATTAACCCATGAGCACTGTCAGGGGTGGGCCCTCCCAACCTTCCCACACATAAATATAATTTCTATTTAGGTAGGCCTTCTTTTAATACTATATTTGAAATTGCAGCACTATGCCTCTTCTAATCTATTTTATTATTTGATTATTTATGTCTTCTACTTTACATCCTGAAAACAAATTTTATAAGGCTATAGGGATGGGTGATCTTCATATGATTTATTAATGAATCTGTTCTCAGCACCTTGAAGACTACCTGACACACAATAGCCATGTAAATATTTCTTGAATGAATAATCTAAAGAAATGGCATTTATTTCAGTATTTGACATTGAAAAATTATATAAGAGAAACGAGAATGAATATCTTTATAATTTCTCTCTAAAGCAATTTATATATGTGGTAATAAAAAATACCATGTCCAAATAAAATGTTAAAAAGCTGAGATTTTATTGATCAATGTTTTACACATGTAATTGTCTAATAATGATAATATATTTCTCTCTTAGAGATTTTTATATAACTCATCCCTGCTACTTTTTGAAAAAAATATTTATTGCCTCTTCAAGCTTATTTTAACAATGCAACATACAACAATCTCATATTACTAAGAAGGTTAAACATGCAGTTTGACTTTCTTAAAATGTTTCAACAGTTATGAAAATAAATTTTGGTAATACCAATTTGTGTCTCAGACTTTAGATTTTAGAATACTTGGCACTTGGATGGCAGTTAAGGCAAGAGAATAATTTATACCTTTCAAGGACATTGTGAATAGCAAGTCAGCAAAATGAATGAGATCATTTTGAGAACATAGAAGTCTCATAATTTAAAGGTCATGTGGGGGAGCTTAACCTTTGAAAAGAAATAAGAAGAGTTATACATAGAAACTATACAAGGAGACTGTTCTAACCTGGAAGCCACAAATTTTAAAAGAAGTAGTTAGTAGTATCATGTATTATAGACAAGTTGAAATATGGGCTGAAAATAGGCAAGTAAAATAGACTAAGAACTAAAAGTAGACCACTGGCCCTGGCACTTTGCTAACTATAATGACAACAGTTTCAGCAGAGGATGAAGAAATATCACTATAGAAGGTAAGTAATTGGAGGAAATGCAGGTTCCCCCTCAAAAAAAAAAATTGAAATTAGTTTGCAGTTTGGAGTCAAGAGGGTATTAAGATAAAAGTCTGAGTAATTGTTTTGTTGTTCTCATTTGTTCTTTTCATAGAATTGCAGGGAAAGATTTAAGCACATTTGTGTTAAAAGTATAAATGTAAGAAAAACAAATTTACAGGAAAGAAAAATAGAATGGTTGTTGCAGATTCCTGGGAGAGGGAAACATTGGGTTCAGGGAGGAAGAGAGCTGTGAAGAGACCGTCTCTGTGCCTTCAGGTCAAGAGTAAACCAGAGGCTAAAGTGTAGATTCTTGAAGGAGTTCTTATTTGATAACCTCTCTCTTCTATTAAACTAGGAGTTATCTGCTAAGCATTTCCTAAAATACAGAACTTGGTGACAGAAACATAGGATACAGAAATAATATCATTAGTATCCCTTGCTTTCTGATATTTACAGACTTTTGTATTACTCATTAGATTTATTATTAAGGAGTACAGAATTACTTTTTAAGAGTAAGTATTGGGAGCTATGGTGATTTCAAATAGAAGTCAGACCTTAGTATAATTAGGAGAAAGGCTTCTTACTGATACAGTTTGAACTGTTTCTGACAATTGAGGAGTTACAGCTCAAAGAGAAGACTGTTGTTGCAGATTAGTAGGAGAGCAAGAATCATTTGCCAGAACATTATATGCAAGTAGTATGACTCAAGAGAGCCTGAATGGCTCCATTAGAAACCTGAAAGGGATACTTTGGTGTAGCTGGAGCACAGGGTCTGGTGCCGGGATCAGATTGGTAACCCATTATCAGCTATGTAGAAGTATGTAGTAGTAGTGGAATATTCAAGATCACATCAAGCACTTAAACTTTTTAATTAATTAATTAACTAACTTATTTTTGCCTTCTGGGTCACACCCAGCGATGCACCCAGTTACTCCTGGCTCATGCACTCAGGAATAACTCCTGCCGGTGTTCCGAAGACCATTTGGGATGCTGGGAATCGAACCTGGGTCAGCCATGTGCAAGGCAAACACCCTGCCTGCTGTGCTATTGTTCCAGTCCCCAGAGCACTTAAGCTTTCTTAAAGGGAAATCAGTGACAGTTTAAACTGAGGACAGTTACTTCAAGACAATCCTACTAAGACATGATGATCAAGATATGATGGCTTTTTTCCTTCAACCATCTGGTGGAGGTGAAAAGATTTTATTAATTAGTAAGATATCTAGAAGAGTGTTTTGGAGAGAAAATTTGGTTACCAAATGCCAATTAGACTAAGTTGTTTTTTATGTTTTGAGACCACACCTGGCAGTGCTCAAGGTTACTCCTGGCTCTGTACTCAGGGATCACTCATGACAAGGTCCAGGGAACCTGTAAGGTGACAGGGATCAAACTAGGGTAGGCTGGGTGCAAGACAAATGCATTATCCATTGCACTGTTGCTCCTGCCCCAAGGCTAGAATGTTTTTAAATATTAAGGATTTTCCCAATATTTATAGCTTTCATTCAGTAAGATTAATGATGATAACATATTTGGGGGGGGGCGGTTTGGGAGATTCTTAGGGTTATATCTTATTTGAAGTGGAAATTTGGGGTAAGGGACTGGGAAGAAAGAAGTGGATTCAAAGTCTATTTAAGAATTAAGAAATATGAAAATGTATAAACAGTGCTATATAGTTAATGAGTTTATAAACTCAGGTGAAAGATGTGCATTGCTTTATTGTGATATACAGAATTTGTCTATGTCCATGATACAATTTTAATCCAATCAGTATAACATTAAAAATACATATTTAGGTAAACATATATGCAAACAAGTACATATCATTATACATATGACCAAATCCTTACGAGCTATTTTAGCAGAAATAATTTTGTTCTCAAAGCTTCTCATTTGCTTTATTTTTTTTCTCATTTGCTTTCATTAACTGTTTCTACTTAAAATTGTAAAAGCACAATATAAGATTATTTAATTTACTTTCTAAGTCTGTTTTGTTTTAAATTCTTAAAATAGTTTTAAGGGAAGCTTAGAATGAGTACCACTTTATAACTTCATTGATTATAACATTTTATTATTATTTCCCCCCACCCCTACCCTTCAACTGATTTTTAACAGTTCTGGATTATTTCCTCTTCTTGCAAATGCTGCCATGTCTGTGAAACCAACATTGCTGAGTTTGTATGAGATATATTATCTGCCTTTGGGTAAAACACTAAAGCCTGGTTTACAAGGATTGCTGACTGGTATTCTTCCTGGCTTAGAAGAAGGGTCAGAATACTATGAGAGGTAAGAGAGTACTATTTATTTCTGCAGCTACGTAATCGAAGTTGTGAGTTTTTCAGGAAGCATCCTTAAGTCAAAATGTTTTAACATACTAGATGCTTCAGTATAGAACCTGAAGATTTCTTTGGAGGAAGGCTGGGGCAACATTTCCAATATGGACAATTCCTGGCCCAGTGTTCAGGAGTGCTCAGGGGACCATATGTGGTGCCAGGAATTCGAACCTGGGTTGGTGGGATACCAGGCAAGTGTGTTAACTTCTGTAATTTCTCCAGCCCCAACCTGAAGACTTACATAGGGAAAAAAGTGCTAGCATCTATCTAGTTTAGGTTTCCAACCGAAATCATGGATAGTAAAGTTACAGATTTGGAAGTGGGTTGGGCTTAACAACCTGGCTTGGCAGATAACGGGTACTTAGGAGGCATTATTTTCACTATTTCTGAACTTTGTTCAGTTTCCTCACCTATAAAATAGCTGTAATGCTCAAGAAAATAGCTCATATAGAAGAGCACGTGCTTATCATGGTTGAGTGCCCCTTACCTCATGGTTCCCTAAGAAGGGCTGGGTTGGGTTCGGCCTCTACTGTAATGAACAGACAAATAAGACTTTGTGGCCAGTTAAGAATATAATAAGGACAGGGACATTACTCAAAGGGTAGAGCCCTCCTTCTACCCCTGGAACCGTGGAGCCTCTCAGGCTCTGCTGGAAGAAGCCCTGCACTGCACTGCTGGGGAGACCCATATTAGAAAGCAAAACAAAACCAAAAAAATGCCCCCCAAATAAAGCAAATAAAACATGCCATTATTGTCATAATGAAATCACTGAGTCCAGGACCTAGCATATATGTAAGTCACCCAGATTTAAAATAATAATGCAATATGTTCACGAATCATGAATCACGAAATCCCGTTAATCATCGATTTCTCGAGCGGGCTCAGTGACATCTCCATTCGTCCTTTTCCTGAGATCTCAGCATATGTTATTTCAGTAAAACCACTGCTGTCAACTCTGTGCTTCTTCAGTCTCTCCCTGGAATTGCATCTGGAGTAGAACGTATACTCATAGCTTGGATGCTTTCATATGTCCTTGAGAAGAATAATTTGTTTTGAGCACTGTGAAACTCAGTTTTTCCCTTCCTAAACCACTCTATTTTGTGCCTCAGAACGAACACGCTGTTGGAGAAGGTGGCTGCTGCCGTGGACCAGTCAGCGTTCTACAGTGCCCTCTGGGGCAGTCTCCTCACCAGCCCTGCCGTGCGTTTACCTGGAATCACATACGTTCTTGCCCATTTGAACAGAAAGCTCTCCATGGAAGACCAGCTTTATATCATAGGCAGTGATATTGAATTAATGGTAGGTCTGTGTGGCTTATTACTTAACAAGTCCTTTTATAGGGCCAGGCACACTTTTCTTTTCAAGATTAAAACTGAGAATTGTGCCATTACCAAAATGCTTACTCTCATGGAGCATGAATTTTCTTCAAGGAAACTTAAAGGCCCAAATAATCTGCAATGATCTCTAAAACCTTCAGAAGTTTTTCAGGATTAAAAATAATAAGAAATGTTCTGCTGTATTCTTAAATGACTAGGGAGTCAAAATTGAGAAACCTTCAGGGGTCATTTTGAAGTTTTAAAAAATTGTTTGATTAATCATCCTTTAGTTTTTGCACCATTTGATTGTAAAACAATTGTCATATTGTAATATAATTAACATACACTGGAGTACTTACACAGTTGTATATAAATTTTGAGAGATACTTGCAGTCATCAGATCAAAACTGGACACCACATAGAACATTGACATCAACATTTACACTCTTCAGAGATTTTCTGTACCTCTTTGTAGTCTCTTGTTTCCCCTGCACTTCTTGATCTTTGAAAACACAGGTCTCTTCTGGTCATAGACTTCTGCTTTTTCTCTGGGCAGTTTTACAGAGTCATGAAGTATTAAACATTATGTCTGACTTCTCTCATTTTATATAACACATTTGAGAGTCATTCCAAAAACAAGCCTCACAATGGAGACATTACTCGTGCCCACTTGAGCAAATTCATGAGCAGTGGTATGACAGGGACAGTGACAATGATATGTTTTAGTATATATCACTAATTTATATCGTTATGGGTCATACGAAAACATGTTTTATTTTCTGGTTGAAAGAAAGATATTTCAGTGATTTGGGGGGGAGCAATAAATGCTGTACATTTTTGGCAAGTATTTATTCTGTATATCTACTTTCATATTATGGGAGAATATGTTAGAATGGAATACCTGGTTTATATGGTAAATGCACTTTAAGCTATTTTGTTGGGACAGGGAGGGGAGCCTACCTCAAAGGATACTCCTTGCTCTGTGCCTGGGGGTCACTCCTGATATACTTAGGGGACCTTGTGATTTGGTCAAATCTGGGCCTCCCACATGTGAAGTATACACTCAGCATATATCTCTCTGGCCCAAAACTTTTCCTTATTTGGAGGTGCAGGGTTTGGGCCATACACCAGGGTCACTTCCTGTGATCCTCAGGATTTACTCCTGGCTCTGGGCTCAGAGATCACTCCTGGGGCTGCTTGAAGATCTTATGAAGTGCTGGGTATTAAACCTGGTTCAGCCATATACCAGGCATGTGTCTTAACCACTATAATAGCCCTCTGTCCCCCTCTGAAAGAAATCAAGTTTTTCTGTTTATTTTCTTATGTTGGGGTAGGTGTGGTTTGAGCTGCATGTGCCAGTGCTTGGGGCTGCTGAAGGTTTTATGCATAGGATTACTTACAGTAGGGGGACCATGCAGTGCCCGAGATCAGGACTAGGTCTCCTGTGTGCCAATCAGGCACTCAGCCCTTGAGTGATTTCTCTGGTTACTTTCCCTTTTTCATTTTACATTTTTTTTTTTAGGTGCTGGGATTTTACTTTATTTTATTTTACTTTTTGAGCTTTTTTGGGTCATACCTGGATATGCAAAGGGGTTACTCCTGGCTTTGCACACAGGAATTTCTCCTGGAGGTGCTCAGGGGACCATGTGAGATGCTGGGAATCGAACCTAGGTCGGCTGCGTGCAAAGCAAACACCCTACCCACTTGCTATTGCTCCAGCCCCAGGTACTAGGATTTTAAATACAGCTAGTTACACTTTTTTTTACTTTCCTTTTTTTAAATGACAGTCTTATTAAGATAGAATATACATGCCATATATTTCCCCTTTTAAAATTCTATTTTATTTTTAAATTTGGGAGATTTGAGTGCTACACCCGGCAGTGCTCAGGGCCTACTCTCAGCTCTGTCCTCAAAGGTTACTTCTAGTGGTGCTGGAGACCAGGCGGTTCCAGAGATCAAACACGGGCAAGCCACATACAAGACAAGCACCTTATAAACCCTTTTAACTATTCTCTTGCCCCTTCTATAGTTATCTTTTAACACATACACTTTAATGGTTTTTAGTATATACAAAGTTCCACTATGACCACTAATTTCAGAACATTTTAATTACCCCAAAGAGAAAGAAACCCTATACCCATTAATTATACAAGGTTTCTGGCAAGACCACTAATATACTTCTGTTTGTATAGGGTTGCTTATTCTGAAAAAATTGTAGAAATAGAATTATGTGGCATGTATTCGTTTTCAAATGGCTTCTTTCATTTTCAATCCTATTTTCAAAATTCATCTGTACTAAAGCACTTATCAATATTTCACTCATTTTAATTAGTGATTAGTCCATTGCATGAAGATGCCATATTTTATCTATCACCAGTTGATGAGTGTTTGAGTTATTTATTAGTTTGTGGCAGCTATGACTAATGCACTATGGTGCTCAGAGGGACTTTGACAGGCTGGAGATTGAAATCATGTCCCTCCGCCTGCTAGGCATGTGCCCCTGACCGCTGAGGGATCTTTCCAGCCCCTTACACTTCTTTAAAAAATCAAATTTCATGAAAGACTAATTTCTATTATTCTGTTACCTTAAATAAAAATTTACAGCCAACTAGAAAAATGGATTTACACAGTAATTAACATCAAAGAAATAAAGACAATTGAAACAGGAAAGATGCTCAATATTATAAGTGAAATGAAAATTTAATTTCTAGTACTGGGCAAGAGTACAGCAGGTAGGGCACTTGCCTTGTACCTAGTCTACCTGGATTCAATCCTAGCCATATCACTCACTTATGATACTCTGTAAAAAATACAAACGCACATGAGGAAGGGTGATGTGTGTCCATGGAATCTTGAGGCAGCGCTCTCTCTCTCTCTCTCTCTCTCTCTCTCTCTCTCTCTCTCTTTCTCTTTCTCTTCCTCTCTCTCTTTCTCTTTTCTCTTTCTCTCTCTCGCCACTCTCATTTGGTGCTCTCGAGCTGCTGTATATGGACCAGATTGGGATGGCTCCTCCTTTGTGCTCTGCTTCTGTGTGTGCTGCTGTGCTCTCTTCTGTTTGTCTCTATCTCTGATTCTGTCTCTGTCATCTCTCCTCTGGTCTCTTCTGACCTCTCTCTGTCTCTGTCATCTCTCCTCTGGTCTCTTCCGATCTCTCTTCTGATCTCTCTTTCTCTGAAGCCCTTCTGCTTCAGTCTCTGAGCCCCACTCGCTTTTACTTCTTACTCTGACTCTGATTTCTCCCTCCTTTGCTTTTACAGTCTTAGTTTATATAGCAATCACATAGGGTGATTAACTCAAGGACCAAATCTCATCTAAGGAGATTACTCCAGAATACTAGGAGATTCGTTTAAGGGCAGGAGCCCATTCAGGGTGTTTAGCTTTCTTCTTTCCTCAGCTAGTAATCCACTTAAATAGTTATAGTAAATTTACTTCTAATATTTCTAGCAATGTCATTCTGTTTGGGCACAGTAGGAAATATATCAAACTTAAAGTTTGGTTCTTTCTGAGGACATCTCACTATATTTTCCAGACCACAGTCCTCGGGCCAGGTTAGTTTTCCTAACCCCAGCAGGGTCCTAGTCTCGTTGTTACTTATGGATCATGACAGCATTTGTCTATCACCATGTTCTCAACTTATAGTTGAGTATTGTGGTGCTTTGGCCTGACCCACTTTGATGCCAGGCTAGCTCACATCTTGCCCTGGGTCCATTCCATCCCTCGTCAGGACCCTGCTTTTGGGGTGCTAGGAAATAAGGGCACTCAGTTAAGACAGCAGATGCCAAGTTCCCTGCGGCAAGGCTAAAAGGACAAACCCAATGTTATTCTACAATACTACAAGCTTCATTAGGAGTGATCCCTGAGCACAGAGCCCTGATTAAGTCCTGAGCACCATCGCACCATCGGGCATGTCCCAAAAAACAGAAATAAAAAAGAAAATTTGAACTATTAATATAGCAGCTATATATTGGATTGGCAAAAATTAAAGGTACACGAATAACTATAGGTGAAACAAATTGTCATATATTGTTTGGAATATATAATATCTATAGAATGCTTTACATTATTTAAATTGCCACTGCATATTTACTAAGACTTGGACATCTTGCTTTGAGGGATGATTTATCCAGAGGTGTACTTCAACGTTACAGAAGTACATTTCAGCATTACTTAAAACCAAAAATGTTCATAAGTACAATATGTACTTATCATCAGGAACCTAATTGAATAAGTTTATGATTGCAAATATTTACAAGTACAGTCAGTATCCATCATAAGGAGGCTAGGTATGGAAATGTATAACAGCAAATATTTACAAGTACAAAGAAGCATCCATCATTAGGAACCCAATTAAAATAGAATTTATAAAAGGTTATACTTTTTTTGGCCCAAAATTTTTGAAGGTCTTAATGTAGTGAACAGAAAAAAATTCAAAATATTGTTAAATAAAAATGTCAGTATATCGAGTGCAGAGCCAGGAGTAACCTCTGTGCATTGCCAGGGTGACCCAAGAAGCAAAAATAAATAAATAAAATAAAATAAAGAATTAAAAAAAAAATGTCAGTATATCAGTGATATATGCATGTGGTTGTGTTTTTGTTGTTTACATTGCAGAAAATAATGGTAATATTTGTTGCTTTGCAAAAAGGAAATTGGATGGCCACAAAATAGATGGGGGGAGTGTGCTTTTTTGTAGAATATACTTTAATGCACCTGATTTTCTTTGTACGATCCTCCACCAATGTTTGAGCAGGGGTACCCAAGGACCATTCCCAGGATGCAGGAAGAGACAGTGTAGGCCTGATTGTTTGGTTGTTAGGCTCAACAGTGCTCAGGGCCCCCAAGGTCACATCTAGTATTGCTTTGGGGGATCATTTGGTACCAGTGATAAAACTTAGCCCCTCATGCCAGGCCACTCAGGTTATCCTTTCACTTTATGTTTCTTAAATCTTAAGTTAATGTACTTGATGTACCTATTCAAAGTAATGTAACTAGTTATTGGTAATGTACTCAGAAGCATTCTTTTAGTTATTAGATTAAATGAAAAATTGCTTCGTTTTCATGGTAAGTGTTTCTTCCTATAAAAAACAATAGGCATTAAAAGTTTTTTTTTTATTCTAGGTAGAAGCTGTAAGTACTTCGGTGCAGGACTCAAGTGTACTTGTACAGAGAAGCACACTGGACCTCATACTCTTCTGTTTTCCATTCCATATGAGTCAGGTAAAACATTAATGCCAATAGAAGGCTATTCTTTGATATCATAGATTTATAATTTGTCTTTTTTAAAGTTAAATTATTTTGCTTTATAATCCAGTAAGTTTGTAGAAAACACTTTCCATTTTATGAGATAGAATTGTAAAAATTTTGAAGGTACATCATGTAGTACTCATCTCTAACTCTGAGTAGTCCAAGACTTGAAAGCCAGACAGACTTTCTACCTGACTATTAATTCTATTCACTTACTGTTTTCTAGTTTGGTAAATTGAGGATGCCTGTCCTATCCTTAGTAGTTAACCCTAATTTGAAGGAAAAGTACTTAGTTACTGTGACATTTCATACTTCTTGATTTATTACAAATGAGAGCAACTAACAAAAATTACAAGTGCTTTATTCTGGTACTTAATCATGGTCTTCAATTATTTTTTTCAAGCACCGTGATTTACAAAATTATTTATATTTGGGTTTTAGACACACAGTGTTACAGCACTAATCCCACCACCAGTATCAACTTCTCTCCACCTGTGTTCCCAAGGTCCCTCCTATACCCCACCAATTCTCCCCACTCTGCCTTCTTGATAGGCACCTTTTTAAGTTCTGTTGTTCAAGTGTAGGTCTCATGATTTCATTGATGTTTGGATAGTTAGGTCGATCATTCTTTAATACCACTGAATCTCCTTGACCCCCAACCCTTTCATTACTTCTCCCTGTACCTCCACTCTATTTCTTTTCTTCTTCTTTCACCCTGAGGCTAAGGGTGATATAGGTACCTCCCTCCTTTAGCAATTGCATTCGCTCATCTAATTATTCTGACTACCACATACAGTATACCATATTTCTCCTGTTTCTTCTGACTTACTTCATGTAACATATGTGATAGCTTTCAGGTCTATCCATGTTGCTGCAAATTGCATGATTCTGTTATTCTTTATAGCTGTGCAGTATTTTGTTATGTACATATACCGTGGGCTGGAGCGATAGCACAGCGGTAGGGCATTCGCCTTTCACGTGGCCGACCCATGTTCGATTCCTCCACCCCCCTCGGAGAGCCTAGCAAGCTACTGAGAGTATCGCGCCTGCATGGCAGAGCCTGGCAAACTACCCGTGGCGTATTGGATGTGCCAAAAACAGTAACAAAAAGTCTCACAATGAGAGACGTTACTGGTGCCCTCTCGAACAAATCGATGAGCAATGGGATGACAGTGACAGTGACATATACCGTATCTTTATAATCCTGTTATCTGTTATCTGTTGTTGGGCATTTAGGTTGATTCTAAGTCTTAGCTATTATACTGAGTGCTGAAATGAATTGTGGTGTGCATACATTTTGAATGAACTTTTTTTTTTTTTTGGAGGGTCCTGGGGATAGATACCCCAAAGTGGAGTTGCTGGATCAATTCTGAGTTTACTGAGATCTCTCCATACTGTTTTCCATAGGGATTGGACCAGACAACATTCCTACCAGGAGTGGATGAGAGTTGTTTTTTTTTCATCACAACTCTGCCAACAGATTGTTCCCAGTATTTTTTATATGTGCCATTCTCACTGATATAAGATGATATCTCATTGTCATCTTGATTTGAATTTTCCTAATAATAAGTGATGATGAGCATTTTTGGCCATCTGTTGGCCTGTCAGAGAATTGTCTGTTCATTTCCTCCACCCATTTTTTGATGGGGTTTTTAGACTTATTTTTTGGGGGGGTTCATCTTTGTGAATTCTTTACATATCGTGGATATCAACCCTTTTTTGTGATATGCTGACTGCAAATATGTTTTCTCACTCAGCTATCTTTCAGTTTTAGCCCATGTTCCTTTGTTACACAGAACCTTTTTAGTTTGGTATCTCATTTGTTTGGTTTTAGTTGTGTCATTTTTGCCAATGGCCTCATAATGTTGAAGACTTTTTTGAACTCTAGATCTTGGAGCATTCTGCCTATATGTTCTTCAATGTACCATATAGATTCAGGTATGATCTGAAGGTTTTTAATCTACTTTGGGTTGACTTTTGTGTAAGATATGAGGTTATGGATCCAGCTTTAATTTCTTACATATGGTTATCCAATTCTCCCAACATTTGTTGGAAAACTGTCTTTATTCCATTTCATGCTCTCAGTTCCTTTGTCAAATCTTAACTGATTTGACATATAGATGGGGTTTATCCTTGGATATTCTAATCTGACTACTTGGTCAGAGAGTCTTTTGTTGTTCAGTATCATGCTGTTTTGATCACTATAGCTTTATAGAATAGTTTCAAATTAGGTAATGAGATGCCTCCCAGTTTCTTATTTTTCAGTATGGTTTTGGCTATCTGGGGCATTCATTTTTAAACAGAAGTTACTTCAATTCCATTGGAGTTCTAAACTTGAATGAGAAGAACTGTATAGCACCAGTATATAAGCATTCAGAATGGCAGAACTATATACCTGGTAAAATTGATAAAGTATGATTCAATTTTTCTATGTTGGAAAAGTAGGTTTGATTCTAAAAATCACTAGAAAAAATATCTGGGGGGTTTGTCAGAAATATGTTTAATTAAATAGCTAGTTAATTTACTATTATTATCCATATTCACATTTTATATTAACTTATTCAGTTTGAAATTAGGCTATTAGTGATTGAATTTGTAGTTCATTGTCTGTGTTGTCCCTAGTTTGGACATAAACCATCCAGAGTTTCTATTTTGAAACTTCTATCCTTAAAACCGGGGTCTTTTACTTTTCTTTGGGTTTTCACAGAAATATCCACTATCGTATCCTGATATAAGCACAATGTACTCGTCAAGGGATGGACAAAATAGTTTACTTTTTAAAAGATTATAAATGATAACAAAGAGCATGCCAAAGGAGTATTTTGTAGGTTAAAGGCCTAAAATATTTGTTTGCTAGCTCTTCTATTAAAAATTATTGATTTTTCTCAAGCTTTCTTCCTTGCCAAATATTAAACATTGCTAGTGTTTCAGTATAATGTGTAACTCCACAAGGTTTAAAGAATTACGTCATGATGGACTTAAGTTGAGAAGAACTTCACTGTAACATCAGCAGGCCAGGGATTTTGAATTGGTTTTCAGCCTAATCTTCGTTCAGTACTTTCTTATCCAACTACCTCTCTATACTTTTACCAGACAAGATTTTTCCAAACTTTGCCTTCTACAGTTTGTTTTTATTTTAAGATAGTATCTATGTAAAATACAAGCTTTAATACTATCTAAACCATAATAAAAAGAATTTTAATATATATGTATATGTGTGTATGTGTTTGTGCTTGTGTGTAAAAATGAAAACTGTATCCTTAAAATATCTAGATTAAAGTGAAAAATATTAAGATTTATTAAAGCTGAGCCATAAAGACAATACAGGGGTTAAAGTGCTTGCTTTGCACACATCCAAACCACATTTGAACACCACATATGGTCTTCTGGCCACTGCCAAGGAGTAACTCCTGAGCACATAGCCAGAGATAAGCCCTGTGTATAGCCAGAATTTTTTTTTCCCCATCCTCACCAAAAGAATTTTATTAAAGTTGATTGTGAATACAATAGGGTTGGTTATATAGTTTTCTGTATTTTTATGAATGCTTCAGTTACTGTAAAATCATTACTTCTTCGTGTGTGTGTGTGTGTGTGTGTGTGTGTGTGTGTGTTTGGTGTTGGGGATTGAATCTAGGGCCTCCCACATGCAAGTCATGTGCTAAAGAACAAAAAATGAAATATATGGGAATTTATGAAGATACTAGACATCTGAAGAATTTGTAGTCTGTTCATAAGACTAAAATTATGAAGGACTAAATACACATGATGATTTTCTTATGACTTTCCTATCTTTCTGTTTTGTTTTGTATCAGCTCTGCTATTAGATAAAGGACTTTAACTGGAGACAAGATCGTCCATTTATAGTTTCTTTTATACAACGAAATAGTTCTGGTACCTACATTTTCTTGTGTGTAGGTACCTATATTTTCTAACATGTAAATAATCCCCTATGTTTGAAAGATTATTTTTTTATATATCTTGTAGCACTGTTATCCCATTGGTATATCTTGTTTTATATATCTTGTATATACTTTATATACCTTGA
Organism: Sorex araneus; assembly: GCF_027595985.1. NCBI lineage: Eukaryota > Metazoa > Chordata > Mammalia > Eulipotyphla > Soricidae > Sorex > Sorex araneus. Next base: position 110,571,644 of record NC_073305.1, read on the forward strand.
AGTTAGGTAGTTTTTTGCGGCCCAAACATGCTTGCTGCATAATTCTTTTTGTCCAGAGTGTTGGGTGGCCTGAGAGGATGTCTGCATTTCAGGTGCCACCTGAACTTTGGCATTCAGAGAGGCAGCATGGGCTTCCCTGAAGCCTGTGGACCTTACCTCAGTGGACTGGCCAAAAGGAGCAGGTGCTTTGTTTTTTTCCACTGCTGTCTCTGAACACCTCCATCAGTCCCTGGCCAACTGTGGGACCTTACTAAATATCTTTTGCATCAATAAATAAAGGACAGTAAATAAACAATTTAATTCACATGGCAGAGCCTGGCAAGCTCCCCGTGGTGTAGTTGATCTGCCAAAAACAGTAACAATGATAGGTCTCATTTCCCTAATCCTGAAAGATCCTCCAGTGTGGTACTGTTGGGAATAACAAGTAAAGAGAGGCTGCTAAAATCTCAGGGATAGGACGAATGGAGATGTTATTGGTGCCCGCTCGAGCAAATCAGTGAACAACAGGATGACAGTGATACAGTGACAGTGATAATCTAAAAGAAAAAAATAGCTAATTTGTTTTCCTGTGTTAACATGACCATATTTCCAACTTTCTTAGGCAACTCGACCAGACATGATCAGGATCTTGTCTGCAGCTCTCCATGTAGTTCTCAGGAGAGATATGTCCCTGAACCGAAGGCTTTATGCATGGCTTCTTGGTAGGTGTCTGATGTGTGTGGGCTTAGGTGGGAAAAGATGAAGGGAAATTTGCCTACAAAGTATTATCTAATTGTATGTATACCCTACCAGCAGATTCTGAAAGTTTTAACTGTGCAATAAGAATATGAAGTCAAAACCATGTAGTGTATGAAGAAATTTCAAAAGCATCTTAGTTGAAGACAACACTATTTTAATCCATAGGACATGCTCCTTCTTACAAAACATTTTCCCCTTATAAATTAAGATGGTTATAGTATTTTAAAAAAGGAATAAATTAATTAATAAGCAAAATATTGACAATTTTCAGCTTTGAAGTAAATACTAATAATCTAAGTATTTGGGCCAATACTGCTATTCCTCACATGGTACCAGTCTCCCACTGTGCCAATTTCAGGGTTGTGTACACTTCTTACTGCCACTCTTTTTGTGGGAGATTAGACTGTCTTCACAACTCCTTACCACCCAGAATGAGAGGATACCATAACAATTTAGCCAAGGTTTTCTGAATAGTTATTTCCCTATTCATGAGATTTTTTTAAAAGGATATTTCTGGAAGAATACTATGATACTTACATATTGAATTGGTTTCCCTTATTAAACTATCTAAAATGATCTCTCTTGCTGACATTGATTGGGCTACTAATTGGTAAGTGTTTAGTGCTGTTTTTGAGATATTTGCTGTTTTAGTGTTTAGTGAAAAAATAGTTATAGGAATTCCATTTTAATGTAATTTGCTATTTATTTCCATGGAGGTTTTGATAACAATGGTGCCATCATAGGACCCAGAAGCACAAGACACAGTAATCCTGAAGAACATGCCACTTACTATTTCACAACCTTTTCAAAAGAATTGTTGGTTCAGGTAAAAGTGCTTTCATTTCCATTTTGATCATTTCTTGACAACTAGATTTATGTAGAATTTAAGCCAAGGTTTTGCCTTAATTGAATTAATTCATAATTTAAAGAATGGATGTAAGGCTCATAAACTTCCTAAGAATGACTATACCATAACTACAATCATTTAGTATTCATGCACCTGACTGACTTGACTACTAGCGTGGATTTAGTAAATTCATAGTTCTTAATACTTTGCTTTTGTAACTTTTTAAAATATGGTTCAGGTTGTCTCATGCATTGATGCTACAGAGTTAAACATTTTGGGAGCTGGAGCTATTGTACAGGGGGTAGGATGCTTGTCTTTCGTGTGGCTGTGTGGGCTTCGATCCCTGATACTCCATAAGGGTCCTCCTCATCCCTCCAGAAGTGATCCCTGAGAGCAAGGAGTAAGCCCTGAAAAATGCTGGTTGTGGCTGAATACAATAAAAAGTTAAACATTTCTAAAAATGGATCTAAAATCTCAGTTATTTTAGTACCTGTGTTACCCCAGGAAATGTGGTACAGAGGATTCAAAAAGTGAGCAAGTGTTATAACTGTAAATACTAAACTGATCCAGAGGTTTGCTTTTTTTACACTTCTGTTTTATATCTTTAAGATACCTCAGAATAAATCCAGCCTCCAAACTTGTGACATTGGAAGCATTTTCAATAGAGAGGTCATGAAAATATAGTTGGTTATGGCTCAGAAATGGGCAAATTATGTAATGGCATGTTGATGCTTGGGGCATAATGTTTTGATCTTAGATTAAAAATTTTATAATTTTATTTTGGTTTTGAGATTATACCAAGCAGTGCTCCTGGCTTACTCCTGGCTCTGGGCCTCAAAGTATAACTCTTGGTAGTGTTCAGGGGATGTGTTCCCAGAAATCAAACTCATCTACGTGTAAGGCAAGTACCTTACCTGCTATACTTTTTTTCTGATCCTTTATGTGGTGCTGAGGATCAGATACAGTTTGGCCACATAGAAAGCAAGAGCTTTACTCACTATAGTATCTCTTTAATCCTTTAACACATTTTTTATATATGAGATACTCCAATCAAATAATTCATGAGTTTTTCTTTATTTTTTGTGACTTTTTTTTTAGAGAGAAAATGTAAACGCTGTCTTCATCTCTCAAATAAAATATAACCTATATTTTTCCCCTGCTGAAGGAAAAAAACAGTTAATTGAAAGAATTTCAGAAAAGCAATACAGGATATAAATGCTCCATCAAATATGTTATAGTTAGCAAATACTTTAGAGAAAAGTATCTGATTGTGTTTTCTTTTTTAAAGGCAATGGTGGGGATCTTACAAATGAATGGATTTGGAGAAGAAAGCACTTTAATGCAGGATCTAAAACCTTTTCGTATTTTAATCAGCTTACTAGACAAACCTGAGCTAGGTAATATATATTAATATGTGTGTAATCTGTTTTAAAATATAACTGTGTTTATTATATATTATTTTATAGTACAAATATAAAAAAATACTTCAGTTTCTGTATTTGAGGTGACTTTTAAATTGATGTTCTCAACAATTTATTTAAAATTCACTAGAAGCTATTAAGAAAATTATTTTCAATTGGTATGTCAGTTTCCTATTACCTTGAACTATAACAGGAGACATTTTAAGAATACTGTTTGAATGATCTTTTTTTGCTATTTTTTTTTAATTGAATCACTGTGATATACAGTTGCAAAGCTTTCATGTTTGAGTTTCAGTCATACAATGATCGAACACCCATACCTCCACCAGTGCACATTTTCCACCACCAATGTCTCCAATATCCCCCCACCCCTTCCCTTCCTAACCCTCCCCCTGCCTATTTGGCAGACAATTGCCCCCATATTCTCTCTCTCTCTCTCTCTCATTTGGGCATTATGGCTTGCAATATAGAAACTGAGCGGCTATCACATTTGGTCCTTTGTCTACTTGTTTGAATGAATCTTAATCTGAATTTAGTTACTGAAATTCAAATGCTCATGATCTGTCATAACTATCCTATAGTTTATAGAATTCATGGACTTGAACAGAAATATTTGGTTTTTATCTCTCAACTTTCTATCCCAGTTTTGTGTTTTCCTTTCTTTGTCATATGTTTCTTAACTTTTAGATCTGTTGGAAAGTTTGTCAAGACACCTGGAGCAGAAATTAAGAAAGTCCATAAATATTTATAACAATGGAATGAAATAATAAATTATGTAATTGTATTATATTATTATGCATATTTTAGCAAATATTCTTAAGTCATCCCACCAGCCCCTAATATAGCTGTTATTTTGTTAATCTTTCTTTTTAGCTATTTTGTTACAAAAGAAGCTCAAGAATTTTTTAAAGGAGATTGATATCCATATCTGTTATACACTTAAGTTTAGTCTTATTCATTTTTGTATGATTCAAGTTAACAATAGCTACAAGTATAATTTAGTGAATGCTCATTATCTGAGACCTGTGCTACCTGCCTTACAAATACTTTTGCTAGTTCTCCTTATTCACCTGTATATTTGAGCATATTCTCATTCTAGATGAGATCACTGCAGCTCAAAAAAGCAAAATAACCTGTCCAAAGAAATAGAACTAATAACTGGCAATAATAACTCTGATTGTATAATTTTATGACAAATTATATTTAAATAAACATTCATTTATTCAGTTATTTACTCATTTGCTAGCTGTGGGGGGAACTATATGGTTTTTTATTAAATGATGCTCCATGAAATTATAGTGCAATAAAAACTACTTAAATACAGAAGTTTGTATTAACTATGATAATCAAAAAGCTTTAAGTAAATTGAAAATGCTTTTGTTACACAAGATATATAAGGAGATAAAGAAGGTGCTTCACAGAAATATAGATTTACCACTTATGAATTGTGCTCAGTACCATAGAAATCTGAGAGGTTTACATTTCTCTCTTTAAAAATAATTCTGGGGTTGGCTAGGCAGTTTCACATCCTTTAGACACCAAGTATCTTTCTAATTTTTTTTATTATTATTTTTTTTATTTGGGGCACCATGGTTTAGTAATTATTTGTTTTAAGTCATCCTTTAATCAGACCATTTTTACATAATCATACCAATGTTAATTATTGGCTTCAATGTGTCTATTAATTTTAGGACCTGTAATTCTAGAAGATGTTCTAATTGAAGTGTTTAGAACATTATATTCTCAGTGCAAAGCAGAATTGGATATTCAGATGGAACCTCCCTTCAGCAAGGACCATGCTCAGTTAAGCAGGTATCTATCAAAGAAATAGTCATTATATAAATATGTACCTATTTATTGAGAATAAAATAGAAAATACTCTTATAAATTTTGTGTTCTGAATTGTAAAATTGATTTAAAGTATCATTTAATTTCAGTATGAACTCTCCTAGTTAATGACACTACTTTTTCTAACATTCACTCATATAACTGCTGTATAAACAAACTCCTACATGCTAGGGTTGATTTTTAATCCTGTCAGTTTAGAAAATCAAACTTTAGCAGGTATTGTGAAGGTATAGATACTGGAGACTTTGTTCACACTTAAACTCACAAGAGATTCACTGGCACTTGTCAGTTAGTAAGGATTATTTGCACAATTTGACATGCTCAAGACCAAATCATAGAAAGGCATTAACACAGAGTAAGTGAACTTAAGTATACCATATGTTCTTTAAACGATTTTTCATTTAAGTTATGGACATTCATAGATATGTATGTGTGTGTGTGTGTGTGTGTGTGTGTGTGTATTTTTTGATGCCTGGGAAAGGTCGTATAATAGCATGTTCCTCAAGTCAGTGATAAATATTGATAGTCTTATATTTTATTCTGTACACAACTTTTTTTTTTTTTTGGTTTTTGGGTCACACCCGACGATGCACAGGGGTTACTCCTGGCTCTGCACTCAGGAATTATTCCTGGTGGTGCTTGGGGGACCATATGGGATGCTAGGATTTAAACCCGGGTCAGCTGCGTGCAAGACAAACGCCCTACCCGCTATGCTATCACTTCAGCCCCCACAACTTATTTTTTGTTTGCATTTTTATTTGGGACCATACCTGGCAATGCTCAGGGGTTACTCCTGGTTCTGTGCTCAGAAATTACTCCTGATCGTGCTCAGGGTACCATATGGGATAACGGAGATCAGACCTATGGCCTTGTGCAAGACCAGTGCCCTACTCACTATACTATCTCTCTGGCGTCTATAGAGTTTATCTTTTATCCAGTCTCATCTATTGTAATATTACAAAGATTCTGAGAGTGTGTATGTAAATCTTATTTACATAATTTTAATTAGTATCTTGTTAGGCTTTATAAATGCTCTTTCCTTTTAATATAGGACATACTTCATATGTTATATGAAGTATAATAGCAACATCTAGTAGGCTAGTTCTCTCTCTTGGAGAACCTGACGAGCTATCCTGAGTCTATTGCCCACTTGGGAGAGCCTGGCAAGCTCGCCGTGGCATATTCATATCCAAAATACAGTAACAGATATACACAAACCTCTCGGAGAGCCCGGCAAGTGACCTAGAGTATCCCGCCTGCACAGCAGAGCCTGTCAAGTTACCCATGGCGTATTTGATATGCCAAAAACAGTAACAATAGGTCTCATTCCCCTGAGCCTGAAAGAGCCTCCAATCATTGGGAAAGACGAGTAAGGAGAAGCTACTAAAATCTCAGGGCTGAGTGTAATAGAGACGTTACTGGTGCCTGCTCAGGTAAATCAACGAACAATGGGATGACAGTGATACTTCATATATTACAACATTTTAAGACAGTTTTTTTTCTAAGCATAATACCCTGTAATTTTAGTAGTAACATTAATATTGACTAACCTGTCAATTGTTTAGGACTAGAATAGTAGGATATGTGGGTAGAAAAGAAATTAATAGGATAAATGGTGTCCACCTGAGTTAGCAAAGTTATTGACTGGAATACCAATAATATGACTTATAGTTCTTATTTTTGTTTTTCAAACCAAGAATAATATTTGATATAAGCTTTCTTAAGCAAATCCTTAATAGCACAGGAAGTCAGAGAATCCTTCATAATCAAGCTATGAAGATCAAATCACTGTTCATATGTTTATATGATACTAAAGGAAGCAAAAAAATTAATACCAAGTTAACATACACTAAAAATAGTTTTAAAATAACTTCCTGTCGGGGCTGGAGTGATAGCACAGCAGGTAGGGCATTTGCCTTGCACGCGGCCGACCCAGGTTCGATTCCCAGCATCCCATATGGTCCCCTGAGCACCACCAGGAGTAATTCCTGAGTGCAAAGCCAGGAGTAATCCCTGTGCATCACCAGGTGTGACCCAAAAAAAAAAAAAGTAAAATAACTTCCTGTTGTTTTCTTCAAAGTATGGCTATTTTTTTTTCTAATGTATGTCTGATTTGTGATTACATGTTTAAACTCTGAAAACTCAAATTTGCAAAATGAGTTACAAATAAAATAATTGAAAGGTAATAGATAAAATATTTTATAGCAATTTTCTCACTATCAAATTTTTAGCAACTTCCTAAGAAAATACTGCTGTAACAACATATTATTAAATTTAAATTTGAAAATTTTTTTAAAGTTCTGAAATTAGAAATGTTAATGTTTACAAGTTTTTTGGTCTTTTTTTTAGTAAATTAAGAGAAAATAAGAAAACAGCAGAGCTGATTAAAACTGCCAACCTTCTCTTTAATTCTTTTGAGCCTTATTATATGTGGGATTACGTTGCACGTTGGTTTGAAGAATGTTGCAGGTTTGTAAACCATTCATTTTAATCAGATACAAAGTCAATTTTTAAAAATTATTGTATGTTGATGTAGAGAAATCAGCAAATTTGTGCTTCTTACCTTAGCACATTTCCACAGAATTATCACCATTTTGAAATTCCTTCATTATTCACGTTTTTAAAATATTGGATCCAAGTCATACTTCGATGACAAAAGTCCTCCATCCCTCAGAAAATGAAACTTTTAAAGTGTTCTGAAATTCCAAGAATAGTCTACCTGAGTAGAGTATCTATCTTGACTCCAGACCATTTGCTGTCAGAAATAAATTAACCTCTCAATTCTGGGGAGCATAGTAAAAAGCAAGCATGTACAATCTCAAGATTAGAAATTAAAAATAAAAATGTTGACTCTGTGTTAAAGATGACTCAGTCTTCTTTGATGATTTAAGAAGTTGTTTGCTTAATCATTCAGCAGATAGCTGAATAGAAACACTCCTTCGAAAAGCACTATGCGAGGCATGTTCCTTGTCTTCAAAGATCTTATAGTAAGACATTCACATACATTGTATATTACATGAAGCATTACAAATGCTTCAGTAGAGATTAATTGTGGTAGAAATTTTCACTATCTTTTCAGCATCTGAACCAAGCCTGGAGTTTTACAACTTCATTTTCACACTCACAAATATATCTGTGTATCCTTCTTTAGCAGGGACTTTTACTTTTACTTTTACTTCCATGCTTTAGAGCCTTTACTTGTGATGTTTCTTTTAAACTAGCAATTCCCCTTGCCTATCTGGCAAGATTTTTCACAGTGATCCTCATTTTTCAGTAAACTTCCACTACTCCTTTGACTCTCCCAGCATCTTTTTCTACACTGCCATATTATGAAATTTACTTACCTCTATGTTTATATTTCTTACTATTAGGGACTTAGCATATTCTTCCCTAGCTCTGTCTTCAGAGTGCAGTACAATGTATGATCATATAGAATTAATAAGTTTAATGTGAATGTTTGTTGGAGCAGTGGTCTCAACACTTGGAGTGGAAAAGCCTTCTGGAAAGAGGTAATATTTGAGTTCAGCCCTTGAAAGTCAGATGCATTCTGAATGTGAGAGATGAGGTTGTAAGAGGATGGCAATCCAGGAGGTCAGGTTTGGTAGAAACAAATAGAAATCTAGCAATACATAAAACTTTTTTTTAAGTAGGAAGTGATATGTGTACTAAGACAGATGGGAAATAAATCTTCCTCCAAAGAAAGACCCTTCCAGAACATTTGAATTTGCAGGACAGGAGTTAGGTGAGTCTAAACCTATCAGTCTTAGGGGCTGTCCTTTGAGAATTTTATGTCTGGAGAATGGGGATGTTCTTCATCACAAATACACAGTCATGCTCCATTGGTGACTTGACCCTCCTTAAAAGACAATGTTGTTGTCTCATTTATTCATATGACTTGATAGTGTACTTGATGAGGTGAATTTTGTCCTTTTAGGAGGACACTGCACGCCAGACTTCAGATTGGGCCTGGAGATAGTAGTGAGTCATCTGAGTTACAGCTGACCAATTTCTGCTTACTAGTGGATTTTTTATTGGATATAGTTTCTTTGGTAAGACCACCTTGGTTGAAAAAAAGATACTGAGTAATTTTAATTACAAGTCTATGTTGTCGCAAATAAGCCTCACCTACAAATTACTTTAAAATTCAATTGATTTTCCCCTTTTTTTGCATAGTCTTATTTTGAGCAAAATATTACAAATTTTTTATATATATGACACATGTTCAAGTATTACATTATATGGAATATACTTCAAAGCTGCATGTTATTGAAATTTTAAGTGTTTGGTGTGTAGTTGTCTAATGATGCATGTATTTATTGATGATTATTTTAATGAAGACTATTGGCTATATTTTCCCCTTTCTCAACTCTTTGCTTTTTCATTTTGAAGCCTACTAGAAGTATGAGGGTGCTATGTCAGGTATGACATCCAGCCTGTTTTATTTTTAATTGATTCATTACTTTGTTATAATTTTAATAATGTAACGTGAAACTGGGATTATTTTACAATGTATCTTCTATAGTATTTAAATAGAAAATTTGGGGACTTTTAAAAATTATTAATGATAAAATGACTGTACAAATTAAGAACATGATAAAAATGAAATATTACGGATAAATAAAGTTAATTCCCTTTATAGATTAAAGTGAATGAAATAATGCAGACAGGGGGGGCTCCACACTGTTTAAAGTTTTGTCATTCCACCTTTCTTTTCAGGAGACCTATATTGAAATTCAGACAGAACACTTGCCCCAGTTGCTGCTAAGGATGGTTTCTGCCCTGACAAGCCATCTTCACACGTTGCACTTGTCCGAACTCACAGATTCACTCAGGCTTTGCTCCAAGATCCTTAGCAAGGTGCAGCCTCCACTGTTATCTGCCAGCACTGGTGGTGTCCTCCAGTTTCCAGGCGGGCAGAACAGCTCAGTCAAAGAATGGGAAGACAAAAAGGTAGTGTTAGTTACTGTTTTGCTGTTAAATAAGTTTAATAGGAATTTATTTATTTATTTTTTGCTTTTTGGGTCACACCCAGATTTGCACTCAGGAATCACTCCTGGCGGTGCTCAGGGGACCATAGGGATGCTGGGAATCGAACCCAGGTCCACCACATGCAAGGTGAACACCCTACCTGCTGTGCTATCACTCCAACCCCTAATAGGAATTTTTAAGAGAAATTTTCTGAATTTTAGAAAGAATATCCCAAGAAGCTGGTGCTTCATCATCCTGTAGACTCTTGAGTCTAGTGCAATTTCATTGTTTTCTGTCAGCACTTTCCAATAAATATAAAATTCAAACAACATGTAATTTTTAATTTTCTGGTAGCCAACCACAATAAAAAAGTTCTTTAAAGATAATAATTTAAGCAAAAATAATTAAACGTTAGCTGTAAGTTTAAATGTAGTCATTCTGACATTTAATTATATAAAAATGGTATCTGGGTGTGGAGACATAGTACAGCCTTTAGGGTGCCTGCCTTGCACATGGCTGACCCAGGTTCAATTCCCGGCACCACTTATGGCACTCAGAGTTCCACCATGAGTAGTAAGCTGTGACCCCTGCCATGTATAACCCCAAAACCAAAAGAAAAAAAGATACCGTATTTAAAAAATTACTCGACTGAGTTATCTTTTTTTTTTCTTATCTGTCACTGTCACTGAGATCCCATTGCTCTTCAATTTGCTCGAGTGGGCACCAGTAATGTCTCCGTTGTGAGACTCATTGTTACTGGTTTTGGCATATTGAATATGCCACGGGTAGCTTGCCAGGCTCTGCCATACGGGCTAGATACTCTCGGTAGCTTGCCGGGCTCTCAAATTTTTTAAATTTCAGTTAATTTTTCTGTCAGAAATTAACTACATTTGAAATGCTTTACAGCTGCATCTTGCCTGGTAACCACTGTACATAAGTTTATAACCTAAATTTCACAAGTCGTTTTTATGTACTGAACTTTTGATATGCTATAAATCCAGAATTGTATAATCCCAGGATTGGGTTAGGAAGATGATTCATAGGACTGAAAGACATGCTTTGCATTTGGAAGTTTTGGGTATAGCCTCAAAACATACAAAAAGCCAGAATTATTTTTTTGAAGTTGTACTAATTATTTTTATATATGTTAGTAGTGCAGGGGGTCAAATAGTGACCTCACTTATAAAAGATAAGATAGGGATTATACAATGGATCCACGTCCCTAACCTCCAGATTCTTTTAGAAGTTGTTTTATTTTGAAGTAACAGGATAATAGAAGACTATGCATGTTTTAGAGATACTATTTCAAACCTCTTGAAAATGTGTCTTGCCACCCCAAACCCACCAACTACGTTCAGTATACCTCCACAATTTTCTATTTGATCCCCTCCACCTTTTCAATCCTCTTCTTTGTTCAGTCTGGTTTTTCAGTCCGTCCAAGGGTTTGTTTACATTTGGCTTTATTTGTTCGTTTATCTCATAAATGAATGAGATTGATTGTTGTTTGTTTCTCTCCTAATTTATAACACTCCTATTCCTTCCTTCCTTCCTTCCTTCCTTCCTTCCTTCCTTCCTTCCTTCCTTCCTTCCTTCCTTCCTTCCTTCCTTCCTTCCTTCCTTCCTCCCTCCCTCCCTCCCTCCCTTTCTTCCTTCCTTCCTTGCTTGCTTGCTTTCTTATTCTTTCTTTCTCTTTCTCTCTTTCTTTTTCTTTTCTTTTTCTTCCTCTTTCTTTCTTACAGATGGCTCTATGTTTTCTTACAGATGAGTAGTATTCCATTATGTATTTTCATCACATCTTCTTTATCCATTCATCTCTTACCAGACAGTTCAGTTGTTTCTTTATCTTGGCTCTTATAAAGAGCACTGCAGTAAATATAGGTGTGCATATATTCTTTTGAATTAGTTTTATGTTCTTCAGCCAGATACCTTGGATATGTCTATATATTGTAGGTAATTTTCAATATTTTGACAAATCTCCACATGTTTTCCATAGAGGCTATACCAATTTCCATTGCCACCAAAAGTTTATGAGGGTATGCTTTTCTCCATTCCTCTGCCAGCACGTGTTGTTTCTGGACTTTGTGATATAGGACATTCTCATAGATACAAGAAATACTCCATTGTAGGTTTGATTTGTATTTCCTTTATACTATTGACTATTTTTTAATGTCAGCCATTTATATATTTTCCTTGGTCAAGTATCTGTTCAGCCCTTTTCTTCATGGTTTTTTGTTTGTTTTGGGGTCATACCCCAAACCCATGCAGTGCTATATTAGGTATATTAGCTTTTAGTTTTTGCTGTTTCTCTCACTACTTTTGGTATCAAAGTAATCTTGACTTCATAAAAAGTATTTGATAGAATTTTTTTTCTTTCTCTTTTCCTTTGGTTGTTTTGGGTCATACCTGATGGTGCTCAGGGCCTCCAACCGCCTTGATGCTCAGAGATCTTTTGTGGTGATGCTTGAGGGATCATGTGGTGTTTGGGATTGAACCTGAGCTTCCTGTATGCAAAGCATGAACTAAGCTGGAGAACCTAGAAGAAATTCTTAGAATCTTGCAACTCTCAATACTAAATCAGATGGAAACAAAAAACCTGAACAGATGAATTACAAGCAAGAAAACTGAAATAATACTAAAACATAAGCCCAGGTCCAACTGGTTCCAATAGTGAGTGCTATTAAACCTTCAAACCTGATCTATTATCTACTCTTCTGAAGTTTGGCTCAAAATGGAAGAAACAGAGTTGGTCAGATAGTTTAAAGATGATAGTACAGCAGGCAGTGTTCTAGCCTTGCATGCGGCCAACCCAGGTTTGATCCCCTGCTCACCATATAGTGCTCTGAGCTCACCAACAGTGACCTCTGAGCACAGACCCCAAAACACAAAAAAAAATTTGTTTTCTTCTAATGACATTTCACTTACATTTTTCTAGTTTGTTTGGATATGAGATTAAATTGTTCACTTAAGATTTTTTGTTTTCTGATATAAGTCTATTTTGAAACTTTCACCTTTAGTTCTGTTTTTGCTTTACCCCATATGTGTGGTAATATATGTCTTATTTTCATTTTTATTCCACAAGATTTTTAATTTCCTTTGGATTTTCCTGCTGAGCCATAGTTAATAGCTTTTTGTTTACTCTTCATATTTTTGAGAGATTTTTGCAGTTTCTATGTAATTCCTAATTATATAGCTTTGTAGTCTGAAAGAATGCTTTATTTATTTGCTTGGGGGTTTTTTGTTTGTTTTTGATCCACAAAAATACTCAGGGCTTACTCCTGGTTCTGCACTCAGAGGTCACTCCTGGTGGGGCTCATGGGATCATATGGTGTACCAGGGATAGAACCTAGGTTGGCTGCATGCAAAGCAAGCTACCCTACTTACTCTCTTATTGCCCCAGCCCTATAGATTGATTCTTTAAAAAATCGTTAATATAAATTTTGCCTCTGTGTACTTAGTACATTTTTGTAGTCGCTGCGTTAATTCTTTATGTGCAAATTTCCACATATAATACCTTTCTAACTTTAGAGAGACACCTTATTATACAAAAGCCTGAAACATAGTTAAAGACCTATATATCAAAATTGTATGCAAGTTTAATTGAATTTATTTGTTTTGTTTTGGGGGCCACACTCAGTGGTGCTCAGGACGTACTACTGTCTCTGTACTCAGGAGTACGCCTGGCAATGCTCAGGAAAACATATGCAATGCCAGAGATTAAAGGTGAATGCAAGGCAAGCACCTTAACCCCTGTACTGTCTTTCTGGCTCCAAATTTAATTTAATTTATAGCTTAAATTCTATTCCTATAATAGCCATTGTGACTCTTATGCTAAAAAATGTTTTTTAAATATTATAATAATACACTCTTGGCTATGTCTCAATTTAAATAAGAACATAAGTTGTGGTTAGCCTTTCAACAGAAAAAATAAATGAGATTGTGAAGTTCAGTTTTAGCCACCTGTAAACTTTTGCCATCATAATACAAAGAGCTCTATACTGTTATAAACATAGTGATGTGCTGTGATAAAAAGGGCATGAAGTTTGGAATCCCTGATCTGAGCTCTTCTAAGTTTATTTGCTATACCCATGGGCTATGTTATTTAACTTCTCTGCGCCTCAGTTTGCTTACCTTGGAAGTCAGGTAACAGCCTCTCCATTCACCGCCTCTTCTGTGTGTGTAGGGCGCTGGGTATCCAGTGGGCCGCTCAGTGCAGTCGCTGCCCTTCTGTCTCTCTGTCTCTTTTGGAAGACACACACTAAATAACTATCCTCTTAGCTAGAGTTGTGAAATGCATTATGGAAAATATAAAGTGGTAGTATGGAAGATGAGGTGAGTGATGGAAGACCTCCTGTGGAAGAACTGAGGGGGAGGCCCTGAGGCAGATGGGGTTGAAAGCTAGGTAGAAAGAAGAGAGCACTTGAGAGGAAGGAACTTCTGCAAAGGCTCTGGCAGGAAGGAGGCTGTGCACGTGGGGGGAGATGCAGCCATTGAGGTAGGCCGGAGCGAGGTGGTACAGAACTTTTCACTGTGCTAAGGCTTTTATTCTTTATCTTAGGAGCAATGGGAAGCCACTGAAGGGAAAAAGGCAAGTGAAGTAATCAGATTTGTTTACATTAGAAAAATTACTCTGGCTGCAGTGTGGAGTATGGATCTGAGAGACAAAAAATGGCTGTGGGGAGACCAGTAGTAGTGCAGGTGAGAGGTGGTGAAACTTATGCGAATAGAATTGGAGAGCAGAGTGAAATAATTGGATGGGTTAGACATATAATTAGGAGGAAACATTAATCCATTGATAATCAGTGATCATTAATACTCGTTTAGTATTTATTGAGTATGGGTAATATGTCAAATAAGTTACATATACCTTGTTAGTCACTGTAGCAGTTGGAAAATGTGGTAATTATTGTCATCTCAGTTGCACAAATTAGGAAACTGAGGTTGAGAGATGTTAAATAACTGGCCAGTCTAATAAGTGGCAGAGCCTTTGTTGACTCATGGATATCATCCTTTATCCACTATACAGAAGTGTAGAAATGTGGGAGAGTGGTGGAGAAGGTACCAAGAATTACCCCTAGGTTTCTGTCTTCCTGGTCTGTGAATAGTGGTGTCAGTCAGTGATGGGACTTTGGATATGGCGTCAGAACACGGTGTATATTCCATGATCGTCAGCAAGATCATACTTTAGTGACTCTCTTCAATTGAAAATTATATCCTGGAACAGTCTTATCCAAGGAATTAATGCTATTTCTATTTTTAATTACATTTTTTAAAAATTAGAACATGAAATATACATACTAACTGTGCTCATCATAAGGAGAGAACAGTTAATCCATTCCAGCTGTATTGTAGTTACTAGCTGGTTTATACTATAAATCATTGTCTCATATCTTCTCTAGAATACAAACTGCTGTTTCATTCCCTACACCTATACTCGTTGTGCACATAACGTGGATTGAATACCTCTTCACTGAAAGAATATAAGACTTACAGCAAGCATTTGAATAATCCTTTATATATTTAGGCAGAATTTTACATCATGTGATTCTAAACAGATCACCAACTAGAATTTATTTGTAGTTTTTAAAATGTAATATTACCATCTCAGTCTTTGCATTATTTAGACCTGTGGTTAAAATAGTGGAAAAGTGGTCACCTTCTCTACATTTGCTGACCAGTAGTTGAAAACCACTTAGACATCAAGAAAATATTTCCATGATATGGATTGAAAAATTCAGTCATTTGAAAACAAGACTCTAAATCTTAAAGATTTGTACATTTGTCTCTTTTACCCCCAAGAAGGAAGCCTTATGCAGAGAATGTGGTGAATATAACCTAGTAAATAACTTTATCTGGATAAATGGAATTATTATAATGAATGTAATGGAATTCTTACATTCATTAGAAACATATCAGTATTTCCTATTACAGGACCATCTTAAGGTTCAATTAAATATATAGAATAAGTTGTTAGTGGTTTAATATAAAGCTGACATCTTTTAAAATGTTGGCCATTTCTAATTTTTCATTACTAATAGGTACATTGAGCCACTCAACCTTTTGATCTTTTTAATGAATCAGGTATCTTCAGTCTCCCTTGAACATCCAACTGAAGTTTTTGAAGATGGAGAAAATCCACCAAGTAGCCGGTCATCAGAGAGTGGATTCACTGAGTTCATACAGTATCAGGCAGACCGAGCTGATGAAATGGACAGAGAACTGAGCGGGGGGCAGAGGGCAGCTGCCATCCCCATAGGGAGCACATCCTCTGAGACAGAGACCGCCTCAACTGTCGGATCTGAAGAAACTGTCATCCAGCCCCCTTCCTCGGCCACTCAGGGACCAGCATCCCGAAGTGGGAAGACGGTACAAAAGACGGCAATGCAGTGTTGCTTGGAGTATGTCCAACAGTTTCTTACCAGACTTATCAACCTCTACGTCATTGAGAGTAAATCTTTTTCCCACAGTTTGGCTGCAGAGCAACCAGGGGATCTCAGTCAAGGAGAAACTTCAAAATGGGACAGGGATTCACATGGAGATGTAAAGGAGAGAAACCTAAGTAAACAAAAGGCTTCAAAAGAATACCTCTCCTCCTTCCTTGCAGCCTGCCAGCTCCTCCTGGAATGCTCAAGTTTCCCAGTGTACATTGCTGAGGGGAGCCATACCTCAGAGCTACATTCTGAAAAATCAGAGCCTGGTAAGAACGGCTCAGCTTTATTTATGTCTAAATATTTTTGGCATTCTTTTTTAAAGAGCAATCAGATATTAAAAGCAGGTTTGGTTTGGTTTAGTTTTGTTTTTTAAAGTCAGTTAAAAATGTTCATTTTAATTTCTTGTAGATGTCTTTTAATGAAAAAAATAAACTGCTTCCTCTGGGGGGAAAATAACATAAGAAAATCGCTCTACTTTTAGTATAACTAGTACAGTTTCTTTATTTAAAATTTTATAGATATGCACAATAGTGCATGTGCAGTGAGTACTGCATAATGGTGAATTGGTTCATATACCATCAAAACAGGAAATTTTATAATGTGTATGGAAAGCACATATTTAAACCATTTAAGAAATGTCTGTTGCTCCTGTATTTTCTTAAAACTATGATCCAGGTAAGAAACCGAGCCCTTGTTAACAGGTGAAGCCTGAAGATATTAAGCAGAAGTGCTTTGTTTTTCAAGACTGACTTGGAAGAGTGCTTGGGAATATCCTAATGTGAACTCTTGCCTTCCATCTTTCCCCCTGCTAGACTGGGAGCATGTGCAACCTCCACTGTGGCTCCAAACTCTGATGAATGCTTGCAGCCAGGCCAGTGATTTCACTGTGCAGAGTGTTGCTATTTCACTAGTCATGGATCTAGTGGGTTTGACTCAGTCTGTGGCCGTGGTCACTGGGGAAAACGTCAACAGTGTGGAGTCTGCGCAACCCTTAAGTCCAAACCAGGGAAGAGTAGCCGTGGTTATTAGACCTCCCCTCACTCCGGGTAACCTGCGCTACATTGCTGAGAAGACTGACTTTTTCAAGGTAAATTCTAAGTACATATGTGTCAAAGATGATACTTCGTTAAGCCTCTCTCTTAACAGATTTCATAGATAACAACTAAGTATGAGTGACTCTCTCTTAATTTCATACACTATAGATAAAGAGTTGATTTGCACTGCTCTGTCCGTCTTTTCTCCAGTTTTGTTAGGAGGTAACATGATCAAGAGGAGTATTTGGATAGGGACAGGCAAGTAGGAATGCACGTGGATATGGAGAACATAATTTCAGCTCAAGAGGGCTAGAGAGTGAGTGAGAAAGGTACTTCATTCTTATAGTCAAATGTATTTCCAGGTGAAGTTGAAGCTGTTATGACACTTTTGCTTTCATAGCCTCGAGTCTACAGATATCCCAGGAAAAACTTTTCTGACTCTATATTATCTGTGGTCTGTCATGTAATTCAGGGAGGAAAAGCCCACAGTATTTGATTTCTAACCAACAGTACAGATATCCTCTACGTAGAAAGAACAGCAAGTATATTTGAATTGTATCATAAGCAAGTAAATTTTTTTTATTTTTGGTGAGGGGGTGCATACAAGGAGGAGCTCAGGGATCACTCCTGATGGGCCTTGGGGGATAATTTGAAATACTTGAGATCAAACCTATGTTGGTGACATGCAAGGCATTTACCATTACCCACTGTACTCTGATTCTGGCCCCGAATGCAAGTAGATCCTTTAAACACACAATTTTTTGAAATGTGACCTTCCAGGTAGTTTCAGAGTTGATTTCTGAAATGCTGTAGTAGTACAAACATTGGTCTCCAATACTATATTAAATGTGTAGCCCTGACATGCAGAGAGCCTGTTTTGCATACTGAGTAGTTTTGAGCATTTAGATGGTTGTATTCCAGTTTCCAACATATAAATACTAAATTCCATCACTTTACTAAATTTCAATCAAATGGAAAGACGAGGTCTTACCTAGGCCCTTCAGAAAGTGCTTACAAGTCAGTTGTTTAGAATAAATGTCCCCGGGCTGGAGAGCTCGGCAGGTTGGAGCTTCCACTTTGTGTGCTGAAGGTATGTGATCAATATCTGATGCTGCTTGGTCCCACAGATACTGCCAGGGGTGGCCAAACCTCACTCCTCCTGACTAAAAATATATTTTTAAATAAGTGTTATTAGAAGAATATGATATCATAAAGCTCTAAGGTCCTGAATAACCAGAAAATATAGACAGAAGGCTACTCTTTTAAATATCATGCCAGTAAATAATGGAAAGTCTTCCACATCTGACAGAGACTTATTTGCACCTAATCAGTTATGTTTGCTTAAAAATGATTTTGTCTTGAGATTAGAATGGTAGTACAGTGGGTAGGGCATCTACCTTGCATAAGGCCAACCCAGCATCTCATATTACCCATCAGTGTCCAGCACTGCCAGGAGTAATCCCTGAGCACAGAGCCAAGAGAATAACTCCTGAGCACCACCAGGTGTGGCTCCCCAAACAAACAAAACACCCCCAAAATGTCTTTTCACTCCTGGTTTTCTAATGCTGCCACTTTTCCATCTTTTCCCTTAGCATGTAGCTTTGACATTGTGGGATCAGCTAGGAGATGGGACACCTCAGCACCACCAGAAGAGCGTTGAACTGTTTTATCAATTACATAACTTGGTTCCTTCCTCTAGCACTTGTGAGGATGTTATAAGTCAGCAGTTAACCCATAAAGATAAGGTAAGTTCTTTTCTTATCCCCTTTCCCACTCCCATTTATTACAGAGTAAATTCAGAAAAGTCTTAGACAATTACTGCAGCTACTGTCTGAATGGGCTGGAGTGATAGCACAGCGGTAGGGCGTTTGCCTTTCATGCAGCCGGCCCGTGCTCAATTCCTCCACCCCTCTCGGAGAGCCCGGCAAGCTACCAAGAGTATCGAGCCCGTGTGGCAGAGCCTGGCAAGCTACCCGTGGTGTATTTGATATGCCAAAAACAGTAACAATAAGTCTCACAATGAGAGACGTTACTGGTGCCCGCTCGAACAAATCGATGAGCAACGGGATGACAGTGACAGTGACTGTCTGAATAAGAGTTACCTTGTTACTTTACTCAGAGTGATCATATTTTTAAATGTATTCTCTTTAAAATGCATAGAGGAAAATTCTCTATGAAAGCATTAGTATATAAACAATCAGGAAACTTTAATCATATGGTGGGTTTATCTCTTCAGTAAGGACACCAGTGAAGCGATGATTAGAGTTCTTGCTGGTCCATATTTTTTTTTTAAATTTTTTATTGAGTCACCATGTGGAAAGTTACAAAGTTTTCAGGTTTAAATCTCAGTTATACAATGCTCGAATACCCATCCCTTTACCAGTGCTCATATTCCACCACCAAGAATCCCAGTATAGTTCCACCCTGCCCCCTCACACCCCTAACCCCCCCCACGCCCCTAGCCCCCCCACCCTAAGCCCCCCGCCCCCCGCCTGTGTAACTAATAAATTTCACTTTATTTTCACTTTGATTGCATACAATATTTCAACAAAACTCACTATTATTGTTTGGAGAGTCTCTCCCCTAAAGTCAGACCTGCTGAAAAGGAAGCATTAGATAATTTGTTTTCCATTGCTGAGGATGAAGAGGTATGAGGTCGAGTGACCACACTTAGCGGCCTCTCAGTTTTGGGTTTCTGTAATTTAGTATTTTAGTAACTAAGTCCAGAGAGATATCTGCCAGAAGTTGCATTGTTGCCAAATTGTACTTCTCAGTTACATTATATTCCACATATGAGTGCAATCTTTCTATGTCTGTCTCTTTCTTTCTGACTCATTTCACTCAACATGATACTTTCCATGTTGATCCATTTATATGCTAATTTCATGACTTCATGTTTTCTGACAGCTACATAGTATTCCATTGTGTAGATGTACCAGAGTTTCTTTAACCAGTCATCTGTTTTGGGGCACTCTGTTTTTTTTTCAGATTCTGGCTATTGTAAACAGTGCTGCAATGAAAATAGAAATACATATGCCATCTCTACTATACCGTTTTGCCTCTCCGGGATATATTCCCAGGAGTGGTATTGCTGGGTCAAATGGAAGCTCAATTTCTAATTTTTTTTTTTTTTTTGCTTTTTGGGTCACACCTGGCTCTGCACAGGGGTTACTCCTGGCTCTGCACTCAGGAATTACCCCTGGCCGTGCTCAGGGATGCTGGGATTTGAACCCGGGTCGGCCGCGTGCAAGGCAAACGCCCTACCCGCTGTGCTATCTCTCCAGCCCCCTCAATTTCTAATTTTTTGAGAATCGTCCATATTGTTTTCCAAAAGGGCTGAATCAGTCGGCATTTATTCTTAGGTCTTCTCTACAGCTGAATCAGTGGCCTTAATTATGGAAATTTTTTATGCAATTGTTTATTGGAAATGAAATAATTTGTTAGGTTTACAAGCTAAAGAATACAGATGTGTGAGACTTTATTGTGTTATATTAAATATCTTAGGATTTGGTATTCTAGTGTATATGAGCTAATACATAAATTAGATAGAGTAAAAAATGACTGAGTAAATGGGCCTGAGAAGAAACTGAATCATTCTGATTAGTCCCTGCAGTGTAACTTATGGGGTATATTGTCTTTCTGTGCCTGCTCGATAATATACATTGACTGTTTTATTGATGAGTATTTAGAAATTGCTCTGATTTTATTTGGGGTAAGGAGTGATAGTACTAGTGACCAAACCCAGGACCTCACATGCAGATCATGTGTTCTTCATGGAATTACACCACCAACCCCCAGATTGTCCTAAATTAAAAGTACTAAATCCTGGTGAGTTTGAGTTTGTCTTATTTCAGAAGATATTTAAAGTATATATATATATTGAATTACTGTGAGATACAGTCACAAAGCTTTCATGTTTGAGTTTCAGTCATACAGTGATCGAACACACATCCCTCTACCAATACACATTTTTCACTACCAATATCCCCAGTATCTTCCCTCGCCTTCCCTTCCTAACTTTCCCCTTGCCTCTGTGGCAGATAATTTCCCTCATACTTTCTCTTCTACTTTGGGGAATTATGGTTTGCAATATAGATACCGAGAAGCTATCACAATTGATCCTTTATCTACTTTCAGCACATATCTCCTATCCCGAATGATTCCTCCAACCATCATTGACTTAGTGATGCATTCTCTATTCTAGCTGCCTTCTTCCCCAGTTTATAGGGGAGGCTTCCAACTATGGAGCAATATTCCTGGCCCATGTGTCTGCTAAAAAGACATTTTATTAACATAATGAAGCATTTGACAGTAGGGAGAGGGTGTGAAGTGAAGGAATAAATGAGAGGAATAGAAAGTTGTTCCAACAAGTCTCACAATGGAGACGTTGCTGGTACCCACTCAAGCAAATCAATGAGCAGTGGGATGGCAGTGACAGTAATTTTATTTCTAAAGGTTTGATTTGGTTGGGGTACAAATATAGGTTTCATAGACAAAGTTTTTATTAAGCTCATAGAAAAAGCAAACTTTCTTTGCTCTGATCTATCACAAGTAATTAATTTGGTTACTGTCAGTGGTATGGAGCGACTTTCAATGAAGGATATCTAGACTGCTAGAGAAAGGTTCTAAATATTTTGAGACTACCACAATTTCTACTTGATAAAGTAGAAATTTCCAGTAATACCTGTTTATTAACTAATACTAAGTGTTGGTCTTCCTAGATAATTTATTTTCACACTACTTTGTCCATTGCTAACCATCTTTTTCAGATAACTCCCAAATTGGTATTTTTCATCTAGAAATGATGTTGTACTTAAGTTTTTCATTAAATCAGATTTAAATGATGATGAATTTGTTTGGGATTAATGCATAATTTATTGAAGCAAAAGTGAATTATAAGTAGAATGAAAAATTAATTTTTACTACTAAGAATTTGCATTTAAATGAAGGCAAGGCAGGTCAGGAAAGAGAGTACAGCAGACAGAGTGCTTGCCTTGCATGAAACTGATGTGGGTGTAATCCCTGGGGCCCTATATGGTTCCTTAAGTTTACCAGGAGTGATCCCTGAGCACAGAGTCAGGAATAAGTCAAGAGCATCTCTAGGTATAACCCTGAAACCAAAATAGTTTAAATAAAGGTAAAACTTCTTAGTACACTCAAGATTTCATATGCACATTATTAGCTCTTTCCATTCCAATATATGATAGAACCAGTAAATTGATTATCTAGTCTAAACTTGGAAATGACTACGAACGCTGAAGGAAGGGTATGTGTTTGAGGGCTCTCCGGGCAGCTCTGTCTCACCACCTATGTTCAGTGCTCTAGAGCCACAGTGTGGGAACTGGATCGGGATGGCTGTTGGCCAAGGGCAGGCGAAGGAAGAAATGAAGACCAAACTGGTTGCTTGATCAGTTGCCGTTAATTTCATTCACTCCTGTCTCTCTCTCTCTGCTTCTCTCCCGGCTCTGGATCTCCCCCCAGCCCACTCTTTCAGCCTAGTTAAATCCCCCAGCATGAGGGGGTTGGGTAGTACACATAGGTGTGGTCACAATCAATAGGGGTAAAGTTCTTTCCCTCAGGGGATGCTGCTTCTAGGACAGATTCTCTTTCAGCAGGACGACCCACCCAAGGGCAGAGTCCCATGAGTGTGTTTCTCCTCTCCTCGTCCAGCAAACATATAAGCATTCATAATATTAATCATTTTGTATGGACACAGTAAGAGATGCATTAAGGTGATAGAATTGCTCTCCTGGGGCCATCTCTATCTCAGACTACAGTGCTCAGGCCAGATTAGTCTTTCTTATCCCTAGCAGGGTCCCAGTCTCGTCGTTTCTTTTGGATCATGACAGCATTTGTCCACGATCAAGCTCTTAAAGTTAAGAATTAGGCACTTTGGCCAGGCCCATCTCGATGCCAGGGTAGCACATAACTCACTGCTTGCCCTGGGTCTATTCTATCCCTCGTCAGGACCCTGCTTTTGGGGTGCTAGGAACTGAGGGCAACTGAGGCTTAAGTTGAAAAAGCAGATGCCCGGGAGTGAATAATATTCAAAGCCAATTAAATCCCAAGTTACAAAAACATAATATTGTCTTCTTGTGTCTATACAAAAGGGACATTGCTTTAAAGTAAACTATTCAAAAGACACAAGGAGAGGACTAAGGCAATATTAACTTAAAATATAAGTTCAGTGTCCTAGGAATATCTGACCTTACAAATTAACAGAGTCTGATTAGGGGGAAAAGCTGATTAACTGTTTGGGGAAAAGAACATAGAGAAGTGGTTACAGATAGACAAAGGAATGGGAGTGACTTGGGAGCACCTTGATGGGTGTGACTGGGATAAACCTAAGCTCTTTGTCGCAAGGGAAAAGGACAAAACAATGTCATCCTACAAAACTAAGTAATTACTTATGAGACAGCATGAGATATTCCTTTGGGTTTCTTTCATATGTATCTATTTTTTACTTTTCTGTCTGTAGCACTGTCCTCCCATTGTTCATCGATTTGCTCAAGCAGGCACCAGTAACATCTCCATTGTGAGACTTGTTGTTACTGTTTTTGGCATATTGAATACGGCACAGGGAGCTTGCCAGGCTCTGCCATCTTACTTTCCTACTACATGAAAATAGTATGCTTATTGCACTGTATATTGTTGTACTATGAATACTAAGCATAATGCTCTCTTAATTGTAATTTTACTAAAAACAATTCACTGAAGAATATAATAATATAATGTCCCATATTTTTCCTCAGAAAATAAGGATGGAAGCACATGCAAAGTTTGCCGTTCTTTGGCATCTAACACGGGATCTCCATATAAACAAATCATCATCTTTTGCACGCTCTTTTGACAGGTTGGTTTTGTCTTATATTCATACTTTGCAGGCTCATGTCTCTTATTGAATCCTCTGGCTAACGTGGCCAGGAGAGAAGATAGCATTGCAGAGATTTAAGAAGAAAATGCATCAATTACCTTCAGAATTTTAAGCTATGTTGACATACATGGTATTTTTGCTTTCCAGCTCGGCAGCATCCAGAACCTCATTTTATGTCTATTCAGCAAGTCTGTGCTGTGTGCTTTTCTAGGTTTTAAAGAAAACGGCCTTTTTGAATATCTATCTATGCACTGGAAATGGATATAAATTATAGGTTGTAAAAGTATTTCTGCAGTAATCATCCTCAGCATTTTGCCTGAACTGAACTTAGTAATTCTACAGCTAAAATACTAACAAATCCTACCTGTAGACTTACTGAGCCTATAGCCGTCTGAAAGTGGTATTTGCCTTTCTCTTGACTACTTTGATGATTCATATTCCAAATATAAGATTTGCATCAGCTTTCAAGGAGCTCCCTTTTAGAGGAAAATTTGTATTTTGGCTTAAAATATGGTCTCGCCAGGTCTC
Source organism: Sorex araneus (assembly GCF_027595985.1). NCBI lineage: Eukaryota > Metazoa > Chordata > Mammalia > Eulipotyphla > Soricidae > Sorex > Sorex araneus. The sequence goes on from NC_073305.1 coordinate 110,596,330, forward strand.
AGCACCACAGATCTAACTGATCTTAAAGCCCAGCTCAGGGTTGGATGCTTGCTCTAGTAGGTATTATTTCAATTAGTGATTTTTAAGTGGCAACATCATTTTTAAGTTATCTGATGTTAAATCCCTACAATAAATTAAACCTTAGACATGGGCACTTTACAAATTCCAACTCTAATTTGACAACCACCTCTTCCAATTAGATAAGTAAGAGATTGAAGACCCAGAGAAGTTATTTCACCAGGCCATACTTAAGATGTGCCCAATTTTGAATTTTTGATTTCCTGGTTTCAAATCATACCTCCATACCTTTCACATAAAGTCTTGAAGACAGAGCTGTGACTCAAAGAAAATACAAGTTGGGGAGGGGGTCGTGTTGACTTGGAGGGAGTTGGTAACTTTTTTTATGTGTAAAGGGATAAATTATTTTTTTATTATTTTATTTTATTTATTTTATTTTTTAATAAGAATTTTATTTTATTGAATCACCATGTGAAAAATTACAATGCTTTCAGGCTTAAGTCTTAGTCATACAATGCTGAAACAACCATCCCTTCACCAGTGCCCATATCCCACCACCAAAAAAATAACAAAAAACACAGTACACCTCCCATCCCGCCCACCCCCGCACCCCTACCACCGCCTTGTAACTGATAAATTTCACTTTACTTTCTATTTGCTTTGGTTACATTCAATATTTCAACACAAACCTCACCATTATTGTTAGGAGTACCCCACTAGAGTCAGACCTGTTTTGAAGAGAAATGAGGTCGCGCGGCCGTGGTGGCGGCCGTGCGGTTTTGGATTTCTGTACTTTAACAACTAAGTCCAGGGAGATTTATTCCAGATATTGGATCATTGCAAGCTTGTAAACCCCATCTGTGGACGTCTTAATATGGCGTGCCCCACGCCCTTCATCCCCGGGACGAGAGAGGCAAGAGAGAGAAATACCTTTTCCTTCCTGGGCGGGCACGGGGTCTCGGCTTAGTTCTCAGGCTGGAGACATTCTGCAAGGAGCTTCCCATGTCGAAAGTGGTTCAGTTGGGTCTGGATTCACGCTCATGCAACTGTGGAAGGGGCCCCACGAGTGTGTGGCCCCCGGGGTCACATTTTGGCGGCGGCAGGAGGGGCCGGTGCTTCCCACCTTTAAAGGGATAAAATATTAAAGCAAGACCAAATTATTTTCCTATTCTTTAGAGTTTATCTTAAAACAAAAGCAATGTATGGTTGTGAATTCAAAACTACAAGTATCTGAGAAAATGGAAATAATTTTTCCTTTTTTCTGTATTTACTGAGACAAGATTAAGAGTATTAAAATGCTCTTTTTTTTTCTTTAAGTAATTTTTTAAATTAATTTATTCTTTTATTGAATCACCATGTGGAAAGTTACAAAGCTTTCAGGTTTAAGTCTCAGTCATACAATGCTCGAACACCCATCCCTTCACCAGTGCACATATTCTACCACCAAGAATCACAGTATACCTTCCCCCTTCCACCACTCTCCCCAGCCCCCCACCCCACCTGTGTAACTGATAAATTTCACTTTACTTTCACTTTACTTTGATTACATTCAATATTTCAACAAAAAACTCACTATTATTGTTTGGAGTTTCTCTCCCCTAAAGTTGGACCTGCTGAAAAGAAAGCATTTGATAATTTGTTTTCCATTGCTGAGAATGAAGAGATACGAGGTCGAGTGGCCGTACTAGCGGCTGCACGGTTTTGGATTTCTGTATTTTAGTAAAGAGTATTAAAATACTCTAACCTGGTGTGATCAAAAGTTATTCCGAAGTGTGATTGGTGTAAAGTCTTCCAAAATAACAAGCATAACTTACTACAGTGTTTATTTTAGAAATGTAGTGAAATAAGTGGTTTGTTATTTGTTTTAATTTTTGGTGTTTTTGTAGGTCACTTTTCATCATGTTAGATAGCCTTAATAGTCTTGATGGTTCTACCAGTTCTGTGGGACAAGCCTGGCTCAACCAGGTCCTTCAAAGACACGACATCGCAAGAGTTTTGGAACCCTTGTTGTTGCTTCTGCTTCATCCCAAAACTCAGAGGGTTTCAGTGCAGCGTGTTCAAGCAGAACGTTACTGGAATAAAGGTCCCTGTTACCCTGGAGATGAGAGTGATAAGCATTTCATGCAAAATTTTGCCTGCAGCAATGGTGAGTATTATGTGAGAGTAGAGAACTTTTTTATAGAATCAAATAATTAAAATAGAGAGGTGAACACAGTAGTGATTGGCAAGGGAAATAAGTGTAAGATCTTCATGAATTTCTTCCCCTCCCTATTGCATACACTAGCAGTGCTCATGCATGTCATATCTGAATACACGTTATCATTGACCTTAGAGGACATGGGGACAGTTTCCCTTGAAATCCAGTCAGGATGAGTCAACAAAGCTCACTGATCAGAGACATTTAAAAAAATTTTATGGGAATTTCTCTAGAGTTTGTTTAGCAATATTGATCCTCTAAAACTCTGTAATTACTTCCCTGAGAATTTATAGTAGGCATGTGATATATATTTCAATTTTATACCCCTTTTCTTCACCTGTAAAAGAATTCCTGCTTCCTAAGGCTTGCTTGTAAATATTGGACTTAGTCATGTTTGTGACATGTTTAGTGCAATGACTAGGATGTCCTAAATGTTTTTTAAATATTAACTACTATTGTTATGATACACCCACTATGTAAACTGCCAAGTGATACCTTTTATAATGAAGGGATAATTGATTTATAGATAAACTTGTTATGTTTTAGGGGGCAAAATACTCTCACATTTCTTTTGTATTTTTTAAAAAACACCTGTGACTCACTAGTTAAAGTAGTGACTCACTACTTTAGTAGTAGTATTTTTACTACATAGAAATTGGATACTTAGAAGGCTGTGATTTTTCTCAAAGTTCTACCACTGCCAAAGGATAAAGAACTAAACCATCATGTTCCTACTTCATCTTCAGTGTGCTTTCACAGAGTCTAACTGCCTTTCCCCTGCTTACTCTAATCACCTAAAAATATGCTCCACCCTGCTCATTGCCAGTGCTACGTTATGTCAGTGCTCGATGAGTCCTCAGTCTTGCCTGTCTGCTGAACCTCTCCTCTGAGAGCCATTCCATACGTCACTGTGGAACCATACTTTTCTGAATTTAGTAGAATTTGGCTCATGCTTCTCACATAAAACTCACTGAATTTTCCTCTTTCTTAAAGAATAACACAAGCAGCATAGTATGTTCACCAAAAAGGACAGAAATATACTTTGTGATTACCTACTAATGTTAAGCGTTAGAGAGAACAATGATGGCTTTACCTTCTCTCATCTTTATTTTCTCCTGGTTTAGAGCCTCGTGCTAGTTCATAAATGTTTGTTGAATTTTGTTAAAATCAAGGTGTTTATATGTTATATAGACTATATTATATAATACATATTATATTTTATGTATAATAGACAGTGTTGTAAATTATATCATATATTATATTAATATAACATTAATATATAATCTATTGTATGTAGTATATTATATAATGTACTCAGCTGCTTTAATTCTTGAAAACAGCATATCTAAAATAAAATATCACATAGGGAGGGAGAGCACTAAAAATTTTATTTTATTTATTTTTTTATTGAATCACATTGAGATATACAGTTACAAAGCTGTTCATGATTATGTTTCAGTCATATAATGTTCCAGCACCTATCCCTTAATCAATGTACATTTCCCATCACAAATGTCCCCAATTTCCCTACTGGCCCCCCAATGCCTGCCTCAATAGCAGTCTCTCTCTCTCTCTGTTTCTCTCTCTGTCTCTCTCTCTCTCTATCTCTCTCTCTCTCTTTCTTCCCCCCTCCCTATCTCCCCCTTCTCCAGCCTCTCTTTCTCTCTCTGATTTTGGGCATTATGGTTTGAAATATAGATCCTGAAAGGTTATCTCTTTACCTACTTTAAACACTCAGTTCTTGTCCAGAGTGATCATTTCTAACTATTATTTTCATACTGGTTCCTTCTCTATCCTAACTGCTCTTTGAAAAAAATTTAACTGTAATGAAATGAATGTCTTATTTGGGGATAAGGATATATGTTTGTATTTTATCCGTGTTAAATATTTTTCTGTTTAATTAACTTAAACAGCAGACCTTTGTTAAAATGTCTTATAGGTCTATAATAGTTACATAATTTTCTCATTTAAAAGCTCTGAAATAGTATTATTTTTTAAGTTAATAGGAAATATGAGTATATATATGGTGAATCTAATTATTAAAATTTTTAAGTTCATTCTACATTTCAATTATTTTAATGTTCTTTTTGTATTTTTCTTTTCTGTTTTTTCTCATATGCCAGTAAACCAAGTACAACTCATTGCATCTAAAGAAAATGGTGAAAAACCACTTACCATGGATGAAATAGAGAATTTTAGTCTCACCGTTAATCCATTAAGTGACAGACTTTCGCTCTTAAGTACTAGCAGTGAGACAATTCCAATGGTTGTGTCTGATTTTGATCTTCCAGACCCACAGATAGAAATTCTTCAGAGCTCTGACTCTGGCTGCTCGCAGTCCTCTGGCGGGGACAACTTGAGTTACGAAGTTGATCCTGACAGTGTGAATGTCCAGGAGGATTCCCAGATGCCACCCTCAAGCTTCCCCGATGATGATGTTCAGCAGGTCGTGTTTGACCTGATCTGTAAGGTTGTAAGTGGCCTCGAAGCAGAATCTGCATCCCTTGCCTCTCAGTTAGACGTTGAAGCTCTGCCCCCAAAACCCAGTGACATTGATCCAGACGAGGAAACAATTAAAAGTGAAGATCGGTCTACTCAGAGTCAGAGTGCTTTGCTGAGTCACAAGAGTTCTCCGTTCCTGTCGGTGACTGCAGAGGAAAACCATGAGTGCATTGCAAATGGCATCTCCAGGAACAGTTCTTCACCTTGTATTTCAGCAGCCACACAGACTTTCCGGGACTCTTCTGTGGCTTCCACAGAGACCAAGTCCAGACAGAGGAGCCACAGTAGCATCCAGTTCAGCTTCAAAGAAAAATCAGAAAAAGTCTCCGAGAAAGAAACAATTGTTAAGGAGTCTGGTAAACAGCCTGGGGCAAAACCCAAAGTGAAACTTGCCAGAAAAAAGGATGATGACAAGAAGAAAACTTCAAATGAAAAACTCAAACAAACCAGTGTCTTCTTTAGTGATGGTCTGGATTTAGAGAACTGGTACAGCTGTGGAGAAGGAGAAATTTCTGAAATCGAAAGTGACATGGGTTCTCCCGGGTCACGGAAATCTCCCAGTTTCAACATCCACCCCCTCTATCAACATGTGCTTCTGTATCTTCAGTTGTATGATTCATCGAGGACTCTCTATGCCTTTTCTGCCATCAAAGCCATTTTGAAAACAAATCCGATTGCTTTTGTAAATGCCATTTCAACCACGAGTGTAAATAATGCATACACCCCTCAGTTGTCTCTGCTTCAGAACCTATTGGCCAGACATCGGATTTCTGTCATGGGCAAAGACTTCTACAGTCACATTCCAGTAGACTCAAACCATAACTTTCGGAGTTCTATGTACATAGAAATTCTTATTTCCCTCTGTTTATATTACATGCGCAGTCATTATCCAACTCATGTCAAGGTCACTGCACAGGATTTAATAGGCAATCGAAACATGCAGATGATGAGCATAGAAATTTTAACACTCCTCTTTACTGAACTGGCTAAAGTAATAGAAAGCTCAGCAAAGGGGTTCCCCAGTTTTATCTCTGATATGCTGTCTAAGTGCAAAGTTCAGAAAGTGATTCTTCACTGTTTGCTGTCATCTATCTTTAGTGCACAGAAGTGGCATAGTGAGAAAATAGCGGGGAAGAACATAGTTGCTGTGGAAGAAGGTTTCTCAGAGGACAGCCTTATCAACTTTTCAGAGGATGAATTTGACAACGGCAGCACGCTTCAGTCACAGCTCCTTAAAGTGCTTCAAAGACTCATTGTTCTAGAACACCGGGTAATGACGATCCCCGAAGAGAACGAAGCCGGTTTTGATTTTGTCGTCTCCGATCTAGAGCACATCAGTCCCCATCAGCCCATGACTTCTCTTCAGTATTTGCATGCTCAGCCAATCACATGTCAAGGCATGTTCCTCTGTGCAGTGATACGAGCTCTGCATCAACACTGTGCCTGTAAGATGCACCCACAATGGATTGGCTTGATCACATCTGCCCTGCCCTACATGGGGAAAGTGCTACAGAGAGTGGTTGTTTCTGTCACACTGCAGCTTTGCAGGAATTTAGATAATCTAATCCAGCAGTACAAATATGAAACAGGATTATCTGATAGTAGGTAAGGCTTTTGTCTTTAGCCTTTCTGCCTTTGAAGCGAGATCCATATTTACTTTCACAAGGATGAAAATCCAGCTTGAGAATTGTATCAGGAAAGGAATTAGAATGGAAAAGAGAATGAATAAGTATGATTTTTTTCTTCAAAGCGCTGAATTTTATTTTGATGATGGCCTTTAATTGAGCTGGCAAAAGAAAAGATTGCCCCTAGTTTTTGAATTATGAATATTATTGTTAAGTGTTATTGAGTATTAATTTTCAGCTAAAAAGTGGTTTAGTATTACACAAAATTCTTTTTCTGGTTAGTCTTATTTCTTGCTTTGGATTTTCATGGTTTGGTAGATACCATTTCTGTCTTCTGGCCGTGCTCAAAATTATATTTTGTAGTATATTTTTTAGAATATTTTCTGTTTTCTCTCCTGTGTAACCTGTTACTCCATGTAAAATTAAGACAACTGCTTATATCATTTAATATTGGTATGTCTACCAGTATGCAGTTGCTGGAGATTTGAGCTTTTTATTTTAGCCAAAAATAAACGAAACATACTTTAAAATTCATTTAGTTCAATTTTTGTACAAGTTAGAATATAAAATCTATTTTTTTTAATTTTTCATCTAATGCTTTTGTACTTAGCTCGGACTGGACATTACTATTTTGATAAAGCATCAGCTTTTCTTTCATAGAAATTGTGCTCAAATAAATTTAAACTTTATTTTTCAGGCCACTGTGGATGGCATCAATTATTCCACCAGATATGATTCTGACTCTTTTGGAAGGTATCACAGCCATTATTCATTACTGTTTGTTGGATCCTGCTACACAATATCACCAAGTAAGACTCCATAAATACTTAACTCTTTTTTTAAGACTGTGAGGTCTAATAAATCCCCATTGTGTACCACAGTCAGTAATACTTTCTCTCTTTCGACTTTTAATAGCTCTTGGTCAATGTAGATCAAAAACACTTGGTCGAAGCGCGCAGTGGAATTCTCTCCATCCTCCATATGATCATGTCCTCAGTGACATTGCTTTGGAGCATACTTCACCAAGCTGATTCCTCAGAAAAGATGGCTGTTGCTGCTTCTGCGTCTGTCACCACTATTAATCTTGGAGCCACAAAGGTTAGACCATTTGTACTTCATCTGTGGAGCTTAAGAGTTACATCAGGCCTCTTCCCAAAAGTCCAGAGTCTGCTGCAGCATTCCAGGTGCAGGACACCTGGGAAGCACTATCTCGTTCCTCTAAGCAGAGCTCGGGGCCTCTGCCTTGCCTCCGAGTGTGAATAACCTTCCTCTCTGGAACAGGTGTCTGGGGCAAAGGTGACACACGTGCTTTGTGTAGCTTCTTGTGTGCAAAGTGGCCACAGCTTCCCCAGCTTGTCCACCCAGGAGAGGGTCCAGCTCCTCGATCTCCATTTGCAGCTGGGGGTGTCTCTGGATTGGTCTGTGCCCCTGTAGCAGGGATGTAGAGGCATCTATGGGGTGTTCACTCTTCCTGCACGGATCCTTGGCTCTGAGAATTCTGTCCATGTTCTCAGCAGACTGCTTGACTGGAATTCTGAGAGCTACCCCCAGTTTTTGACACTCACCCTTGATCACAGAGGTACCTACTGCTGGCCACTGCCCCCCTGCCCACCCCCTCAACCCTAAGAGCAGCGTAGTTGTTTTCCTTGTGGTGGCACAGCTATCCTGGGCTGCAGGCTTTGCTGAAGAGCTCTGCCTGGTGCTCAGAGGGAAGACTTGCTCTCCTTCCTCAAGCATTCCCATCTCCGCCAATATCTGATCCGTGTTGAGTTAATCCTGTGTCTCTAGATTCCTAGCTGGCCCGGAGACCTGTGAGCACATAGGCTGTGTTCCAGATAGGGACTGTCAGTGGGTTTGTGGCCCCCAGGCCCTTCTGTACTCATAAATCACTCCTGCCAGGCTCAGGGGACAATATGGAGCAGTGGGGTCGAAACCAGGTCAGCCACATGCGATGCAAATGCCATACCTGCAATACTTTCGTTCCGGTCCCCATACCCTCCTAGATAGGTCAGACATTTGGCTTGGACACCATCTCTGAGTATCCTTGCTTGAAAACTCCAGTTTCTTCTCTAGCTTCTGACACTGTCCACATGAGTATCCCAGAAGAGTCCTGATCAGCCCCATCCCCAGCATCTGATGGTGGGAGGGACAGGGAAGCCATCCTCAGGGGCAGGGAGACCCACTGTGGGACTGACCACTGTGGAGCATGTGGTTCACGTCACCAACCCCTTGTGGTCCCCGTGAGACTCTCAGGGGAAGTCACAGCAAGAGAAGGGGTCAAGTCAGTGGCAGGATTTCGCAGGCCCATCCAAGATAAGGAGAGGCTGGGACAAATCTGTCTGATGGCCTAGGAGCCCAGGGAGGCCTGAGGTCCTGTGGCAGGCTCACAGCCCCTGGCAGGGCTCCCACACTTTACCCCTGCAGTTGGGGGCACGAGCGAACACTTTGAGCTAATATCCTCACTCTTACTGGGAATAAGGACTCCTGTCTTGGCTGGTTAACCATGAGGATGGAAAGAAAGAAGGTGCGAAACCACACTGAGTGTTCAACATGGAGCAGCCCCCAGTGCCAGTGGCAGAGACAGTGAAGTTGTCTTCACGGAGAGTGAGCCCTCTCCTGGCACTTTCCCACACTCTCACTGCGTGCATTCGACCAAGAGAAGGAAATGAAAGCAACCAAAATTTATGCTCAGTTTTCAGCAAGCAATGTTCAAATGAGGGGGATGTGTGGGCAGCGGGGAACAGTTGGCTGCAGAAGCCGCTCCCCAGCTAGGGCATCCCCAGTGCCAGCAGGTGGTCCTTGACTGCAGTCTGGGAGAGCTTGCAGCTGCCCTCTCTCCTCCTCAGAACCCCATCCTAGTGGTTGTGCAGTAAGAACCACCTTGACCCACAGTGAGCAATGCACAAGGGGGTCCCCAGACCATGTCCTCATCAGATAAAAAGGTCCAGCATGCCTGGAGCACTGCTCAAAACACTGGTGGAGGAGCTGGCAGCACCGTTCTGCAGAAGGGGCCCCGACCTCAGGGAGCATGCTGCTTGGCTGTGCAAGGCCATGTGCAGATGCACTTCCGTGCCCGCCCCACCCAGTGTCCCTTCTACATCTCAGAAAAATGTTCCTTCCCACCACAGTTGCCTCAGCTGACAACCCGCATTTGTGGGGTTGGTGGTTAATTAAAAGAGGCTATCTTTATTCTGTGGGGTATTTCCAATTTTCTGCTTTTTAATGAAGAGAAAAGTTGTGAATTTTTAAAAGCATATTATGCTGCGTCAGTTATCAAAATTGACACTGTGCACTTTACCTTAGTTTAATCCTTGGCTTACTTCCAGACTGTGGGAGTGATGGGAACATACGTGACGAGGGGGAAGGGAAAGGTGGAAGCTGTAAAAAAAGCCTTGTGTGAATACTGATGTTTAGGTGAAGCTGTGATTTTGTACACTTCATTTCACTGTTCACTGTCATCCCGTTGCTCATCTATTTGTTCGAGTGGGCACCAGTAACCTCTCTCATTGAGAGACTTATTGTTACTGTTTACACTTCATTTACTTATGCTATATACTCTCTCACTGCCTCTTTTTTTTTTAAAGAGATTCTACATCTAGAAAACTGAATTTCAGATATTGAAATTCAAGTCTGTTACCTCATCACAAAGAATATACTCTTGTGGTAGCTGATTGGTAACTGTCATTTCATAGATTCTTTTTTTTTCCTTTTAGAATTAAAATGACCATGAGGGGCTGGAGCAATAGCCTAGCGGGTAGGGCGTTTGCCTTGCATGCGGCAGACCCGGGTTCGAATCCCAGCATCCCATATGTTCCCCCGAGCACTGCCCGCAGTAATTCCTGAGTGCATGAGCCAGGAATAACCCCTGTGCATCACCGGGTGTGACCCAAAAACCAAAAAATAAAAAAAAATTTTTTTTTAAAAAAGGAAAATGACCATGAAAAATTTATGCAGTAAAAATATTTTCAGAAAAACTAAAAGGGACAGTATAATTATTAATTTTTTCATAATTCTTAATTCTGTCATTTGCTCAAATTATTTTAGAATTTGAGACAGCAGATCCTGGAATTATTGGGACCCATTTCAATGAATCATGGTGTACACTTTATGGCTGCCATTGCATTTGTTTGGAATGAAAGAAGACAAAGCAAAACCAGCCCCAGGACCAAGGTATGTATATGACCTTGTTGTAGTTGCCCCACACTGCTTGAACTCCGGAACATGAGGACTGTCTGTTGAGGCAGGGGCTGTAGATGCTCAAGACTCGCACTTACAGCATTGCTGAGGCAAAGCCACCCACACGGGCCATAGCCTCATAGTCCTGTGACAAAGTGTACTAGGAGAGGCACTGGTTAAGTAGAGGATGGAGCCAACATGCACTAAGGAACCAGTAGCGGAGGGAGGCGGCGGGGGTCAGGGATTGTTATGAGTAGGAAGAAGCTGCTCAAAGTCCTAGAGCAGAGGCAAGGTTGAAGTATTGCTAACACCCAAAGATGACTGGCTGCTTCCCACATCTCAAGCCATCGACTACTGGCAGTAACAAGGCCAATTAATCTGTGTTATTCTCTGGAAATGTCAGGTACCCCCACCAACAGCCCAGTACCAACAGCCCAATTCCCAGAGAAGGCTGGACCTGTGGCTTTCTGTGGTGCCTACCGACCTCTAGTGGTCAAGGGGCTGTGTGAGGGAGAACATCGTAACACCAAGACTTTTCATCTTAGCATTTTGTGAGTAGATGCTATCCATGATTTGCAGTGGGTTTGAATGGAGTAGGCAGTAGAAAACAAGTTTCACCACAAATTTTGATGATACTAATTTGTCACCTACATTTTTAAAGTAGGTACAAAAGTTTTTTCATGTGAAAAATTATGCAATATGAAAACAAAACTATTTCAAACAGAAGGGAAGTAGTTTTTTAAAGTATAGTTTTAAAAGTATATTGGGGCCAGAGTGATAATACAGTGGTAGGGTGTTTGCCTTACACGAGGCTGACCTGTTTTTGATCTGAGCACTGCCAGGAGTAGTTCCTGTGTGTAGAGCCAGGAGTAACCCAAGAACATCACAGGTGTGACCCAAAAAAGAAAAAAAATAGTCATTCAAAGTTCATTGCAAAAATATGGAGAGAAGTTTTCAGTTTGATAAATGATAGTTTCCTTTCCAAATGTAATTTTATTCTGAATATCATTTTAGCTGGATTATATGTACATAATTTTTTTGGCATTGTAGGAAAGTAAAATATGTTCAGTATTGAAAATGATGACTAATTAAAATATTAAGACTTAAATTTGTATTCACATAAGTTATGATTTGTCTAGCAAAGTTTCTGAACTTTTTTTTGCATTGACTTCATATATAAATATACTGACATTTCTAAATTAATAAAACCAAAATTATGAAATCACTGTGTATGTGAGAATTTAGTGGTTGATAGTCTATTGAACAGAATTAAAATCTTGGACTACTTTAGAGGGATCAAGGATATATAATTTAATATGGTATATTGAACACATACTTTTTCTCTACTCTTTCCCCAAAAATTGTATTACAAGAATGTTAAAAGATGTAAAACCACAATGACAAGGAAATCAGTGGTAACCACAGAAAAATTAAATATGAACATACTTTTATCTAGATGAAAAATACATACTGATTTATTACTGGTTATTAGAGTAGAGAAATCTGATAACCACATACTCACTAAAGAAGAACCAGTCACTCACATGTGGAGTTTTCACCGTAAAGCTAGAGATAATCTCTGGAAGTAGATGACAAACAATTCTAAATGCAAAGCATCAGGGTAGGACTGAAATATGGGGACTCATGAACGTTTACATAAGGAACTCTTGGAACTCTTTATTAGATCCTTTATTTTTTCTCTTCTTACTATAAGCAACCATTTAATTTTTCTGTCCTGCCCTAGCCGTCAGGTTTATTCTGAAAAGCTTTTATTTATTTATTTTAAATTACTGAATTGAAAAATAAATAAATAAATAAATAAATAGATTACTGAATCGCAGTGGATTACCAAATTATAAAGTTATTCATGATTGAGTTTCAGGTGTACTGTGACCAATTCCTTAATCAGTGCCCCCTTTCCTCTACCAATGTCCCTAGTTTCCCTTCCTGAAAAGGTTTCTGGACCAACCCGAGGGTACAAGGTTAGACATCTAGAAGTTAGACATTTTGCTAAAAATAAAAGCATTCAGGAAATGTCTGAAAATGGGTTATTAAGGGAATCAATCATGCCTCAGTGAGAAGGCAGGAAGCTTTATTTCTCTCAAGTATCAGTTCTGAAGAATATGACATGACCAAGCAAAAAGATTTAAGAGCTACTGAAGTTTTTTAGTTCCTTAACAAAAAACCAAACTGCTGTTATCACGTCAAGAACAGCCACCATGGGGCCAGATAGATAAAGCTGCAGGCAAGGCACTTGCCTTCCACAAGGCTGACCCAGGTCTGATCTCCGGCACCACAGAGTCTCCTGAATCCTGCTAAGAGTAATGAGTGAAAGCGAGGAAGAGGAAGAATCCCTGAGTACCACTCATAAGTTCTGAGGATTTGAATATACACACATATATACGTACATTTGAATATACGCACACACACATTTATTCTTATATATATGGCTCTTGCATACACATGCACACATATATAGCCAAACAAATCTAGGAATTTGAGGGGACAGTGGATAAATACCAGAAATAGAGTATGTTTTTAGAAGTAAGGAAGGTGGAGAAAAGGAGAAAAGAATATTAGGGTTGTGGTAGTATAGGAAACTATATTTTTGCAGATAAAGATAATGAGGGAAGAAAATACCTAAGAAATTATATGAGAGAGTTTCCCAGAAATGAGGTTTTCACAGGCACCGTGAAAAGGACTCAACACAAAAAAGCAGCATGTGATTTTAGCACCCTGGTGATAACATGGAGATCTGAAAATCAAAACTGGCCTTACTGTGTATAATAATGTTACAGATTGTCAGTAGCAATTGTGACAAAAGCTCTGATGGGAAAATTAGTTTCAGCATAAATTCTATACTAGTCAGACAGTCACTTGAGGTATTTTAAACCTTGAAATAATCTTTTACAAATTACCATCAATTCACCCTTTTTTACCAGCTATTACAAGATGCATGTCCAGCAAAAATAACCAAGAAGATAAAAGACATGCAATCTAAGAAATAAGTGTTCCAACATAAAAGAGGAAGAAGAATCTGTATTCTAATAGTCATGGGAGAGAGAAAAATCGTTTTCTAGGAGACCAAGAAAATTTCAACCCAAGATTGAATAGAAAGACATGTAACAGTTGTCTTAAGGAAATAAACAAAGAACAGAAAGGGGAAAATAGTAGATTACTTACTTGACTTATTTGAACACATAATTAGAGATTTATATTTATTGGAACATTTGAGATGACTTTGGACAGATAGAAAACCAACCTAATAGCAGTTTATTAACTACAGAATATTTTTAAAATTGCATAAGGATACAATGATAGTATAATCATAGCAATACCAGAAGTAGTCTTGTGAATATTGATGTTGATTAATAATAATTAATAATAAAGGATGTTGATTTAAGTAAATATATGCTGTGTTGTAATAATTAGGAGGAAAATGAGAGAAATAAATTTTCTGTCATCTGAAGTAGGAAATGGTAGATAATCCCTAAAATTTTAGATTTTTTAAAAAATGTTGTATATATAATACATTCTTTTAAAAATTAATTTTACTGGGGCTGGAGTGATAGCACAGCGGGTAGGGCGTTTGCCTTGCACTCGGCCGATCTGGGTTCAAATCCCAGCATCCCATATGGTCCCCTGAGCACGGCCAGGGGTAATTCCTGAGTGCATGAGCCAGGAATAACCCCTGTGCATTGCCGGGTGTGACCCAAAAAGAAAAAAAAATTAATTTTACTTTAAATTAATCAAGGTTAACTTTAAAAGTCCATTATATTTAAAAGAGGACATAAAATATTTTTTATCTCTATGATTTTTTTAAAGAGATTTATGAACATATAGACTTACATAAATAAAATGATGATTACCAGGTTATTCCTGCAGCCAGTGATGAGCAGCTTTTACTGGTTGAACTTGTTCGCTCAATCAGTGTCATGAGAGCAGAAACTGTTATACAGACTGTGAAAGAAGTTTTAAAGCAGCCCCCAGCCATAGCCAAGGACAAGGTGAGAACTTTATTTTTTTTTAAGTTTTTTTTTATTCTGTTTACAATTCTATTTTATTAAATCTGGTGGGTAAGTTGGTATGTCTTTTTAATTGTTACAAGTTGCAGAGATGAGCTTCTGTAGCTATCATGTTGCCTTAAAAAAACTTTCAAGGTAAAGAGCATTGTACAGTGGATCAGGTGCTTGCCTTACACCCCATTTTGATCCATATGCTCCCCGAACACAGCTGAGAGTGATTACTAATTGCAGAGATCAGGAAGAAGCCCTGAGCACTATTGGGTGTGGACTCAAACCAAAATAATAACAAAAACTGAAATAACTTACAGCTGTAATTATTCCTGTAACCAAAGAGTGGTGAACTTTTCTTTCTCTTTCTGTGTGTATAAGGCAGTTATAAGCTGTGCCATTGGGCTGGAGAGATAATATAGATGGTTCAATCCCCATCGCTGTATATGGTCCCCTGAGCACCGTGAGGTGTGAGTTCGAAGCACAGAGCCAGGAGTAAGTCTTGAGCACTGTCAAACATGGTTTGAGCCTCATCCTTTCACCCTCAAAGAAGATCTGTGTGATCACATTCTTGGAAAATTTTCTCTTTAGTGGTTCTTTTGAATGGATGTCTCAATTCAGTAAACTCCCACTGTTTGCCTTTATCTTAATTCTAGTCTAATTTCTTGACCATGTCCAGGACAGCGCTATGGAAAATATATAATTTAGTCTCTGCCCTCCTAGTGCCTTGTCTTGATTAGGCAGACATAAATATTGACAAATCAGTAAAATTATGATGCTTTTCTCTGTGGTATTTCAGCAATACTAAGAAATAATATCTTCCATATTTACTACTTACAAAAGCTAAACTTAAAGTCAAGACAAAACAGAATTAATCACACCTTTTTTTTTTTTTACCTTTTTGGGTCACAGCCAGCAATGCACAGGTGTTAACCTCCTGGCTTTGCACTCAGAAATTACTCCTGGCGGTGCTCAGGGGACCATATTGGATTCTGGGAATAAAACCTGGGTTGGCCGCGTGAAAGGCAAATGCCCTACCCTCTGTACTATCACTCCAGCCCCAATCACACCCTTTAAAGATTTATTGTACATATTAAAAACAAAAGACAATTAATTTTATTCTTTTTTCTTTTTCTTGCATTGCCAGTGGAGTGTGTGTGTGTGAGTGAATGAATAGCCAGTATCTTTATTAATCTTTAGAAAAATTGCTAACTAGACTGAAATCGCCTCTGTGACGTATGTTTTTAACTTTGCATATGAAAGCTCAATTAGCCTACTATTTTGAGCATCTCCTTGAGCAAGACATTGGATTAAGCATGAAGGATAAGGGAAAAGAACCAATTACACCACTGTTCCACTTCCCAAGTTCACCTATCCTTATTTCAGCCTACTAAGTTCAGAATTTATTATTTTATTTTTTTCTTATGTGGTAAAGAGGGAAACTTAAAGAAATGTTACTATTAAAAAGGAATAAATATGTAGATGTCAAAAGGCATCTCTGTCATTTCCATGACTGTTAGTAATGAGTAATGTCTAATGACAAGTTTTATTATTACAAGTACTATAGCTAAAGGTTTTGTTTTAGGTTATTTGAGTTAGTCCCAGATTTGAAATAGCTATATACTTTTCAAGAAACATGGTTAAATGGGGTTTCCAATCTAATTCTAATAGCACCAACCAGTCATAAGCTGCTTGAAATGATCACTTTGATGCTTAGAGAATAAATAAACCATTAACAGGTGGAGTACCAACTTCTGAATTTTGGAGCTGAAAATTTTTAAGAGTAAGAGACTTTGAGTTCCTTCCATCCACCTTCAGTTCTTTTTAAATAGCTCTTAATTCTTTCTATTTTGTTTTGTTTTGATTTGTGATGGTAAAATAGAGTAGTTGCAACAATAAATGAACAAAAGTAGTATTCTTTACTATAAAATTGATTTCTTTTATTTATAGAAACATCTTTCTTTGGAAGTCTGCATGCTTCAGTTTTTCTATGCTTTTATTCAAAGGTAAGATAACATGTGGATCTCTCCTTACTATATTATTAATGTATAAAAGTTAGGGGACATAGGAGAAAGCACATTAATTCTTTCAACAAACAAACAAAAAACCTACTAGGAACAAAAGCATTGTTTAAAGATATATATCAACAAGTCCTAGAGTATCTTAATCACCCAGTCATGCAAATCCTACAAGACCTTCGGGTAAAATTGTAACCTAAAGATCTAAGTGTATAGCAAATAGACTGGATGTTAAAACATTAAATAATAAGGCTGGAGCGATAGCACATCAGGTAGGGCATTTGCCTTGCATGTGGTCAACCTGCCTTCAATTCTCAGCATTCCATATAGTACCCCGAGCACCGCCAGGAGTGATTTCTGGGTGCATGAGTCAGGAGTAACCCTGTGCTTCGTCAGGTGTGACCCAAAAAAGAAAAAAAATATATAGGAAAATAGTTTTAATGCAAAAAGTTGAATCTCACCCTTAAAACTATACCTTTTTTCACTTAATCCATTTTAGTTTTGATAAAGTAATCTGATTTTTTTTAAATATTAGGAATGATGATCTTAAAGCATTTTTTTGTATTTTTGTATTATGTTGAATTGACTTGATAGAAGTTAGTCGATTTGAATTTTGATAAATGTCTTAAGAAATTGAATTTTAATTCTCCCATAGAGGGTAATTAAATGTTAATAATCAGATTAGTGATTAAATTGGCATCAATTTGTGTTTTATGATTGATAAAAATAAAACTGGCTTAAATAGTATTTAAATTGGTTATGATTAGAGCAGAGACTACCTAAAATATGAATTTAGATACATCGAAATATTAAGGTCAGGATTATACTGACAAAGATAATCTTACTTTCTTTAGACATGAGGATTTATGTTTAGGATAACTGATGACTGTCTTAACTGAGTAAAGACTCAGAGGAGAAGGGTAAAAAGACTAATGAAGAAGTGGAAAGAGTAGAATATAGGAGTAGAATATAGGACTGTAATGTTAGTTATTAGATTGAGATGTATTGCAGTTGTATTTTATTTTTAAGAGTTCATGTGATGAAAAGCTGAGATTTCTCTAGCAGCTTCTCCATTAATAAGCTTCACTGGATATTCTAAATTGTTTAGTTTTCTTATAATAAATGATTCATAAAGTTTTATTATACTTTATAAGAACTTAAGGAATGTTTTCCTATGGCTTCATATGTATGTGTATATATATGTTTCTTATCTTGTTTATGTTGTTTATGAGATATATGTATATACATATGTGTATATATGTATATCTATAATAATTATCTTATCTTGCAGGATTCCAGTGCCCAATTTAGTAGATAGCTGGGCATCACTGTTGATACTTCTCAAAGAGTCAATACAACTAAGTCTTCCAGCCCCAGGGCAATTTCTAATACTTGGGTGAGCAAATGCTTTCAGAATTTTATTTGGAATAAGATAATATGTTCATAATAATTTCTGAATAACATATTTTGAATAATTACATCATCTCTCTCAAAGCTCACAGAATTAGACATGAGACCTATTGGAAAAGGTGAAAGGGCTGTCTAGGAAAGAGTATTTTCTACGTCTATAAAATGTGAATGCACTTAACAAAATAGTGACAACAGAAATTAGTGGACAGATTGGGCATCAAAAAGGGGAGGAATGGAGGCTGCATGTTTTCAGAGACAGAGGGTCATTTACTTTAGAGTTCTAGACATAAACTTGGAAAAGTTGGTATTTTCTCCATCACTCAAAGTCTCCTTATCTGTGTTAACAATTTGTATCACCATTTGTTAAATTCAGTCACCGACTTCCTTATTGCAAGCACTAAGTTTTCCAAGTATCTGTTTTTGTTCACCATTATTTTTTGTTGTGCTGTCTAAGGATCCCACATATTTGTCTTGCTTTTGGGATGCTTGCACACTTGTAACGACAGGACTCACCAGAGGCATACTCTTTAGTTGTGGTGTTTATACGCACTTGGCCAGGATGCACTGGCGATTGTGCCGTGTTACAGTGGGAGGATTCCTGTAGGAATATGCCACTGGGATGACGCACATCAGAAATCTTAACACGAGTTCTCATTTTTGCAAGACAGGGACATTGCCACTGAGCTATCCTTGGCTTCCTCACTGTTATTCTTGGTTCATAATATGTCCCCATTAAATATTTGCTAAGAGAATGATGGTAGTAAGTAGCAGCAGAAAGCTTTTTGAGGCAACGGTAAGATGAAGGCATAGGCAGAGAAATAGCAAGTGATTGGAAAGGGAAATGGGAGTTTGATGGGGATCAAAATGGGGAAGGCTTTGCATTTTAGTTTTAGAAATTTCATCTTGGGCAGGAATGATGTTGGAATAATTACATGTTTTGAGAAGGGATGCAACTGATAAGTTGTAAGATGGATTTCAGGGTGAAAAGGATAGTCTAGAGTATCCATTTCAAGTGGCTGGTAGGAAGTATGTGGATTATAGTATAATGAAATTGAAAGACTATGACACGAAGAAAGGGGTCACCAATGAAGGCAGAAAAAGAAGTACCAAAAGGGGGAAAACAGTATACTCAGTGTTCTAGAAGCAAAGGGAAGTTAAGAGTGCATATGCACACCTTCAAAGAGATTAAAGAACACGAGGAATAATAAGAAACTGTATTTATTGATGATTTGGAGAGGTTTGTGATTTAAGTAAGTATTTTAATGGAGTAAGGATAGGGTTATAATGAGAAAGTAAATGTGCTTTATTCCTGGAATATAGTTGTTTCATAAAAATGTAAAGAATAAGGTAGCAGGAGAAAACTTAATTTAAAAGTGATCATTTAATACTTACCAATACTTCTGCCCTTTGATATGGAATACTTAAGATTCTGAAGTAGTGCTTGTGTGGGTTCAAATCTCAGCTCTGTAGTGGTGTGTCATTGGACATGCTATTTAACGTCTATGTTTGTAAAAAGGGACCACAGTAGTGCCTCATACATAAAGTTGTAAGGATTAGGGGCCAGAGCGATAACACAGTGGGTAGAGCATTTGCCTTTCAAATGGCAGATCTGGGTTCAATCTCCACACCCCCAAAACACAAAATTAAAACCAGAAGTTACGAGGATTGAATGAATGAGTATGTGAACAAGTTTTACAATTGTGCTTGATTAATGAGTGCTTCTGTAAGTGAAGTGTAATAGAAGATTCTTGAGATATGGTGGTCTTTTGATAGCATCAGGTTTCAAAAATAGCCCAACAACTGAGAGTCCAGCCTAAGTGAGCCTAGTATTCCTGTTTGACACATCCAGGTATTCTTGGGCCCTATTTTGAAAATTATTCAGATCAAAAACCTGAAGGAACTTTAGTCATTGAAGATGTCAAGAAATGAATAGTGACCACAGTGTCTGAAATTTCTGAATCGTATATTAAGATAAGTAATGTGGGACCTGGGAGATAGTTCAGTGGACTAGAGCACATGCCTTATATTCACAAGGTCCCAGGTTAGATCCCCAGTACAACCACATGCCCCACTGTGCACCGTCAAGTATAACCCTGGTGACTCCTAGGACCAGCGGGCCAGAGCAGCTCCAAAGTACTGGCTCTGACCTCTAGATCATACGGCACCACTTCTCTAAGCCATGTATCTTGGGAGTATCCCAGATCCTTAGCACTAATAGGGAGACACATCACCACTGCACCAAGCCCCCCCAAAAACTGTGAAAGAGTGAGGAAAGGAGAGTATCTGTGACTTTTACTGATAAGAGATCAATGTAGATGCTGGAAATCACAGAACAGTCTCACTGTTGTTTTCAGTTCTTCTATTCTCTCATCCCAACCCTCATCTCTGTGATCCTGGGTATCCTCAGTAAACCTCTTCAATCAAAAATAATGGTACCTGCCCTACTTACCTCTGAGGTGTTTTAAGGCTCAAAAAGAGGGTGTGTGTGTGTGTGTGTGTGTGTGTGTGTGTGTATGTGTATGTGTATGTATATTATGTATATATTGTATGTATACATATATACATATATGTATATATAGACATATATAAATATATATACCTCCTCTGAGCTCTGTTATCAAGTTACCCTGCTGACTAATTTTATGAAAGAATTTGACTATCTTGTGTTTATGGTTTCTCCTGTACAAGATTTTTTTTCTGTTTCCACACTGCCTTTTTCTCTTTTTGTTTTTCAAATAATGAAGAATCCTCCTTTCATTTCACTGTGCATGTACTTTAGTGTTTAAACAAAATGTTAGACATTTTAAGTTATACTACAGACTCAATTTTCTTTTTTAAATTTCTGGAGTTTTGTTTTGCCCAACCATCCTCTAAAAATGTCCAAAACATAATAGCAGTTATTCTTCAATATTACTTTACATATTAGTTTGGAAGCAGTTATGCAAATAATTTATCTTCATAAGATCAAATCAAAATAAATTTTGGTGAAAATTTAACAATGAAATTATTTTTCATTCATTAAATATATTTTATATTCACACACAGGCTAAGAAACTATTTGTGTTCCAGTTTAAAATTTGTGCTTATTTTTAAATTCTTTGTTATTATCTAAAAAATAGAAAAGCATACAAATACAGAAAAATAAACAGATAATATATACACATCTTTGTACTGGTACAAAGCGAACATACAATATAATCACAAAATTGAATTGAGAAAAATATTCCTATATCCACCAACACAGATAAACTTTGCCTTGTTTCTGAACTACTTTATATATATATATATATATGTGTATATATATATATATATATATGCTTTTACTTTGTGCTTGCTTCTTTCACATGACAGATTCTAAACTCACATAATTTCATATGTTTAATTTATTTTTACTATTTATTGCTTACTTGTATGAGTATGACACAATTTATTCTGTTGTTGAATATTTATTTTTTATACTTTTAGACTTTTATAAGTAATGCTTCTATGGACATCCTTGTATATGTAGTAATGCTTATTTTTAAGAATATGATATCATTTATATATTTTTAACATCCAAAAATTGAGTCTACAAAACTGACTTATCACTAGGAAAAGTTAGATTATATCTATTTTTTTTTAAGAGTAATATTTTCTTTTTGACCATGTTTAGGGTTCTGAATGAGTTTATTATGAAAAATCCTAGTTTGGAAAATAAAAAAGACCAACGAGATCTTCAGGTAAGGCATTCCAAATTGAAATCTGTTTCCCAAATTGTTTCTCAGTATCATCAACTCTAAAATACAAAGGTCAGATAAGATCATATGTGAAGTTTATGTATGTGCACATATCTGTATAGTCTTTTTAACTTTCTGTAGGATGTGACTCATAAAATAGTAGATGCTATTGGTGCAATTGCTGGTTCTTCTCTGGAACAAACAACCTGGTTGCGAAGAAATCTTGAAGTTAAGCCTTCTCCCAAAATAGTGGTGGATGGAACCAATTTGGAATCTGATGTTGAAGGTATTGATCTCAAACATTTAGGAATATTTGTAGGCAAATATTCACTATGAAATCTGTCACTATAAGTACGAAATCATTCCTTTTATTTAGCAGGTGAAGTTTTCTCAGTCTAAACTTCACCTGTTTTTTATCTTATTTAGATATGTTATCACCAGCCATGGAAACCTCAAACATAACTCCTTCGATATATAGTGTCCATGCACTGACATTACTGTCTGAGGTAAATACTGCTTTTTAACAGGAACTTCCAAGTAAATGGTTTTATAACTGAATGTTAGTAAGTAATTCTTATAGAGGATATTAAAATTTTAAGAATCATTTTGAAATCACTGTAACATTAACAAATGTTTGACTTATCTATATTCAGATTAATTGGTTAAATATTAGTGATAATAACTATAAATATCACACCTTCTTCATCCCTAGTTGGTGGTGGAACACTTCCACCATTACGCTGGTATTATTCCTGATTCTGCTCAGAGATCACTCCTGGAGGAGCTCAGGAGATCATATGTGGTGCCAGGGATCAAACTGGGGTCAGTGGCCTGCAAGGAAAGCATTTTTATCCCTGTACTATCTCTCCAGCTCTCTGTAACCAGTTTTATAAGAATAACTTCTGCCACTGTATGTCTTATCTTTTAAAACTCAGACTGGGGAGATATTACCAAGGTTAAGGCACTTGCCTCACACAAGGCCAACCTAAGTTCAATTCCCAGCACCACATAAAGTTCCCTGAACACTGCCAGGGGTGATCCCTGAGCAGTCAGGAGTAAGAACTGAGCACTGCTAGGTGTGCCCCCAAAACAATAACAAAAAGCTAGAGGACATGGGCAGATGTTA
This sequence comes from Sorex araneus, assembly GCF_027595985.1. Taxonomy (NCBI): domain Eukaryota; kingdom Metazoa; phylum Chordata; class Mammalia; order Eulipotyphla; family Soricidae; genus Sorex; species Sorex araneus. The sequence continues at coordinate 110,619,131 of NC_073305.1, forward strand.
CTATTTACAACTAATAGGAGTGTATAAAAAAAGAGAAAAGAAGTCATATTAACCTTCTAATATGACCAGAAATGTAACCCTCCAATGTAAACAGAAAATTTAGGAGTAGAAACTGAGTACTTTTTCTGACATAAGGCAACTTGGGACAAAACCTGTCAAATGAATCGAGCTGTTCAAGTTCCAAGATTGTCAGTGAACAATTATTTTGCCTTAGTCATATTGATTTATGTTTATGAATATCCACATTTGTAAAGAGGAAATAAAATAGACCTGTAAGACTGAATTATAGAGTGTAAAGAAGAATCAGTCAAGTGTGACCTCCCCCACTCCCCAAATACATGATCCAAACAAAAATAGCTTTGGGGACCTGGCTTTAGATTTTTTTGTCTTTAACTATTTCTAATTAGAAGTATTCTGAATTTTCTGGGAGACTGAAAACTATCCCTAAATGCTATCAATTTAGCTCTTATTTTACTATATATTACTCCATTTATATTTTAGGTTTTGGCTCATCTTTTGGATATGGTTTTCTATAGTGATGAAAAGGAACGAGTTATTCCTTTACTTGTTAATATTATGCATTATGTTGTACCCTACCTCCGAAATCACAGGTACTATGATCATTTAAGTAACTTTATTAATTCATAGCCTAGTAGAAACAAATTGTGTTATTTTATTATTTTAGTAATGACATTATTTTTACTTTGAATTATAATTGACATCTCTTATAATGCTGTGTGTTTTTTTTAATCATTGTTTTAGGTAAAATGTGAATGCTTGTGACTAAGTTAATATGACTAAAAGTTATTATAGGTTAAGGTAGCTTTTTTTTTTCTAGCGCACATAATGCCCCAAGTTATCGTGCCTGTGTCCAGCTGCTGAGTAGTCTTAGTGGATATCAGTATACACGGAGAGCTTGGAAAAAAGAAGCCTTTGACCTCTTTATGGATCCTAGTTTCTTTCAGATGGATGCCTCTTGTGTTAATCAGTAAGTCTTTGTCTTGCTTTCATTCATCATGATACTGCATCACAAAGAATCTGTTGAGATCAACTCTTCCATTGCAAATGAGAACGCTATTTTTCACAATAACCAAATCTCATTACATAGAATTCTTATCTCTTTCAGTTGGAGAGCAATTATGGACAATCTGATGACACATGACAAAACAACATTTAGAGATTTAATGAGTGAGTATTGTATAATTAAAATTAGTCTCTATGTGATCCATTTTTATTATTTAACTCTTTAGGAACTATAAGAGGACACAGAGTCATACATTTGAAGTGAACTTATTTGTTCTTTTGAAGCATCTAGTGTAAGGATAGGGTCATATCTCACTTATCTCTGACCTGTTTCCCTAGTGCTGGCATATAGCCAGTATTCTATAAGTTGTTCAGTAAATGAAAGACTGATCCATGGAAAAGACAGGCAGTTAAATTCAGCCTCTAGGACAAGTCACTCTGAATCCTGGGATTCTATTATTTCTTACGAAAGAAGAAAGAGAAGGGGTATAAGAGTCATAATTATTCTCTATCCCCCTTTTACTCAGTCTTGATTTCTCATAGTATTTCATCTAAAAACATATATATATATATATATATATTTTTTTTTTTTTTAATGGGTTGAAAGTTAACTAGCAGTGAAGTCAGTTAAGTCTGTAGATGAGATGAGCTTCATATAATTTCTTTTTAACTCAAGCTGCAGTTTCCCCATATGGAAAAAGAACAGTGTATTCACTTTTCTTTCTCATCTTCAGGTCCATGGATGTAGAATGCTTACCTTGTATATCCCTGGAACCACCACTAATTAATTAATAAAAATGTGATTTTCTTATCTTCATGGGGACGTTTTAAAGGTTCAGATCCATCAATTCAGCAAATATTTATGAAAGATTAATATGGACCAGGAATTATGGTACTCTTCATAAAATAAGATTATTATTTGGGGGGTATGAAGTTGTGAAGAATACAATGATAGATTTAAATAACAGCAAAAAGAGCTTATATTTGAGGTGAAACTGAAGAGGCTAACCATGAGCAGGCTTAAGGACAGAGTATTTCAGGCACAGAGAATAGGGATTACAATAATTTGGGGGTAACTTGCTTGTCAACCACATACGTAGATGTGACTGCAAGAGAATGAGCCAGAGGTGAGTGGGAAAACATCAGGAAGGCTCAGTGAGATCTGGACAGAAATTATTTTTAAATTTAGGTAGATATCATAAAATAATTAAGTGTTTTGTTAAATAACACTGTTGGTGACTTTGTTATTGTCTGAAACTTTCTCTGTTTTGAATTTTCCCTCTCCACATCTTGACCCTTGCCCCAGTTGGTCTGGTGTGGATATGCTGGATCTGTCTGCAATTTCTTCTACCCCCCCCCAAGAGAAACCCAGAATCTTCTTCTTCCTGAGGCTCCCCTCACTCTTGGGTATTAGAAGGCAGTTAGCCATGTTTCATATCAGAAACCAAATAAACTTTTTTTCAAATGACTTATTTTTTCAGCTCGTGTAGCTGTGGCTCAAAGCAGTTCTCTTAATCTCTTTGCAAACCGGGATGTGGAGCTAGAGCAGAGAGCCATGCTTCTCAAAAGATTAGCATTTGCTATTTTTAGCAGTGAAGTTGACCAGTACCAGAAATATCTTCCAGATATACAAGGTAAATAGTGAAAAAAAATATTTTCTCTATCTCTGAAACAGTATTTTCTCTATCTTTGAAAGAGTATTTTTTTCCTTCCTTAGAAATGCCATTCTCTAAGTTGTAAGTTGGAATGAATTATACCAAGCAGAAGAATATACATGGTGTAGATTTTTTTTTTGAAAGAGCGAAGTTATCACCATATTTAAACTTAATTTCTAGGTCTTGCCTAAGTGTTGTATCTTGGTTTGGTTCAGATATCCTAATAAATCATGATTTGCTGTAGCGAAACATATTACCTTTATTTTATTTTGTAGTGATTGGTAAATGCCTTCAAGGGCAGAGCCAAAGTATACAAAGAGCCAAAAGCAGCATTTGAAGGTCTAAAGTTTGGGCTGGACGCAGGACTGTAGAGTACACTCCAGTCCTTATCTAACTGATATCAAAAGGTCCTTGGGAATTTTGAGTAATGTAGTGTATTTTTGAAACCAGGTCCTATATAGTTTCTTCCTTCAAACTTAGCCAACATTGTATTTTTCCTCATTTAGTGATATGATATTATTTGAGGACCTGCTTTATAAGGTTCTCGGTAACCTTTATCAAGTGGGTTTGGTGACACTCTCTGGCCTGAAGTGTTGTATCTCATCCTCACCCTGGGCCACCAGTTACCTCCACAGCGGGCATGAGCTTGCCTCACGAGCTTGTGGCGGCATCAGCTGCTCTCTGTGCCCGAACACAGCCAGCTTTAGCATCCGATGGGAATGATGGCTCATCCCTCTAGTGCAGTGCACTCTCTCTCTGAAGTGACTCCTTTCTGGACCCTTTATGCCTGCTGTCACATATATAACACACACACTCTGTCCTGTGATTTTTAACTAGATCACTGCTACTCAAAATGTGGCCTGTGGGTCAGCCGCAGCCTCTTACCACATCCATGATAAGCACAGAGATTTAAAGTAGGTATTTCCAACTTTTACAGCGGTTGAACAGACTCTCGCATAAAAATAAGAAAATGGCATTTGTATTTTATGTATCTTTGATTTTTTGTAGTCTTTGGCTTTTATTATTTTTCAAAATCATTGATCCACGAGTTGATATTTTTTTTCAAAGTTGGTCCTTCAGCACAGGTCGTTTGGGAAGGATTAGACTGCATGGATAACTGCATTGTTTAGATACTGAAAACGCACTGCATTTCTTTCAGAGAGATTGGTTGAGAGTCTCCGTTTGCCCCAGGTGCCAACTCTTCATTCTCAAGTGTTCCTGTTTTTCAGAGTATTACTTTTAAGAATGTCTCCACAACATCTTACCTCACTCTGGCCTACCATGATTACAGAACTTGTGAGTTAATTTTTTTTTTTTTTGGTCTTTTTGGAGAGGGTTGGCAGGGAGGATCATCCATATGTGGCAGTGTGCAGGGCTTACTCCTGGCTCTGTGCTCAGGGTCACTCGTGGTGGTGCTTGGCGGGCCTTCTGCAGTGCTGGAATTCTAAGCAGGTTTGCTTTGTGCAAATCAAGTGCCTTAACTCCTGTTTTATCTCTGGCTCCAAAATTAAATCAGTCTAAATTACAACGTTGAAAACTTAAAAGTAAGCTTATTCCCATCATTTTTTGCAAATAACAAAAAATAAATAAGTTTTTTATTTATTTGATCTCATCTTCAAATAGCCTAAACTTTAAAATATAAAACATTTTTCATATTTTATGAAAATATTAACTTCTTGTGAGTCACTGATCTGGGAGTATAAATCAGACTCTTTCACACTTAATTTTTTTTTGGTTGAGAGGCCTTCCCGGGGGTCCTGGGAGAATCCCGAGGGACTATAGGGGCAATTCCTCGCTATCCTCAGCTACAACCCCTGGCTAAGAGGTGCTGCTCTGGCCTGGCTGTGCTGGGCAATACTGGGCAGTGCGGACGAAGAGGGTCAGTGGAGACCAGCGATCACATTAATGCCTTGAGCAGACAGGGCATGCACTGCATTTATTACATGCACTACCTCCTGGACCCTTGTAAGTGTTTAAATTTTGTACTGCTAGCAGACCTAATTCCCAGAAACTCCAGAATGATTTGAGCTGGTTTAGCTAGCTAGATTTAAATGAACAAACATAAGGTATATATTCACACATAAAATGAAGCTCTTAATGCCAATTAAAATGGTTTGAAAAACCTTCCCCAGTCCCACTAAGTGAATCCATTCTAAACCTCAAACCATACCTATAGCCCTCATCTGAGCTATGTGGGCAAGTAGGGAAATTATAGGCAGTGAAAAGAGATACATAACTCTGAAAATCCAGTATTTATAATTTCCCTACAGGAAATTGACTTAATTTTATTTCCTTTTTTTAATAAATGTGACTTTTCATAAATTCCAAGAATAAAAGCTTGCCTTCATCTCAGTTTTGCCAAATGATTAGTATTGCTGCATGCTGTTTTTTTAATTTAACTTTCAGAAACTAAGCAAGACTTAACAATTCTGAATTTGCTGCCTAAAATTTGTTTTTACATTAATGAAAATAAAGCCAGGAAGAACTTGAAAGGAGGATTGAATATATAATTTAAATAAATATTTAACACTTATTTCGTGGTTTCAGGTACAGGTGTTTTTACTGATGGAACAGGAACTCACTGCTGATGAAGATATTTCAAGGTAATATAAAATTCATTTTTAGGGGTATTTGGAGTGGGTCCTCCTAAGTGGTGTTCAGGAGACACAGGGCCCCTCCAATGAGTCTCAGGCAACCAACTGGCATTTCAGTAAAAGGTTTCAAGGATGAGGTGCCAGGAATTACCAGGCCTCAGGACCTCCAGGGCCGTACCCGGTAATGCTCAGGGGATCATGTGATACTGGGAGTTGAACTGGGGTCAGCTGCATGCAAGACAAATGCCTTAACACCTGTACCATCTCTCTAACCTTATAGAATTCATTTTAATTTGTTCTTCTGTCATTTGCCTGATACCCTAATGTCATCTATATCTATCTATCTATCTATCTATCTATCTATCTATATAATGTATATACCATAAACACTATATAATGTCCATTATAATGTGTAATGTGCCTTTATAAAAGCAGGAAAGCTTGGATCCTATTTTATCTAAAAACTTTCTAATTTTAGTCTGCTATTATCTACTTGATTATATTTGGATATATTTTCATTTATTCACTAAGTATTTCAGTCTTCATTAAATTGTCAGTATTAATGGTTTTTGCTTTAAACTTTGACATGACTTTAGTTTAAAGCAATATATCTTAATTTCATCTATGTTGGGTTTTAATTAAGGAGGGACCCCCTGTAATGTTGGGGGCCACTAGAGCTATTCCCGCTGACCGCTGACCGTGGGGCGGGGTGGCATGATCCCTGTGCTGTGGTGGGGATCAAACTTTAGTCCCCGAAAGGTAGGAAAAATCCAACTGTTTAAGTTGGATAACCTATAAATTTTAATAGGCCCAGATTTTCTGGAATGATCTGTTTAAGGCATCTTAATTTTATTCTTTTTAGTACGGACAGTTAGTATATGAATAAACAGAATTTATTTTTTGCAGGCATTTTTTTGTTTATTTGTTTTGGGGTCACAACTGGCGATGCATAGGGTTAATCCTGGCTCATGCCCTCAGGAATTACTCCTGGTGGTGTTTGGGGGACTATATGGGATGCTGGGAATCGAACCTGGGTCGGCTGCATGCAAGGCAAACGCCCTACCTGCTGTGCTGTCACTCCAGCCCTGTGCAGGCATTTTTATACAAATTTATAAATTGAAAAGTTTCTTTAAGGCTAAATGTCTTGAATATATTTTATGCTTCAGTGCTGTGTTTATTTTTTAAAAACCCCATGTACATACAAATAAAAGTACTGTTATCCATGGAAAGTTTCATTACAGAAAGACACTATAGTGTGGTACTATGGGGGTTCTTGGTTTTACAGCTTGTATTTTTATATCTATTGATTATAGCATAAGTTACCCATGCTGTTTTTATGTGCTAAGATTTAAGGAACACGTTCATTTAGTCATAACTTGCATGAGTAATAAGCACACACCCGGTGAGTATGAAGAATAGTAGCTGTGGAGATTTTCTGGGGATTACCTTTGGGTACCCAATTTAGCTGCTGATAGCACTTGTCTCCTGCCTTCAGGACTTCAGGCCCCTCTGTGGCTGGTCTAGAGACAACCTACACAGGAGGTAATGGTTTTTCTACTTCATATAACAGCCAGCGGTGGTTAAACCTCTATCTCTCTGCTTGCAAATTTCTGGATTTGGCTCTGGCATTGCCCTCTGAAAATCTTCCTCAGTTTCAAATGTAAGTAAAAGCAAAGATATTAAATGAATATTTTAGAAATAGTTTTAATATTTTTAAAATGCATTTGCTTTGTCACTGAATTCTAAAAATTAATGTTCAAGTGTTTTTGTATACATGGAAGTAGTCCTGATTTTATTTAAAATGTAATTTTCCTACATTGGTCACCACAGCTATTGAAAGAAAATGGTGCGATGGCTGTATCTGAATTAACTGATTATTCAGTCAACAAATTGTCTACCAGCTTTGAGGAAATAGAGTACACAACTCACAATTTCAAGTCCGGTTTGGTAGGCAAACAGTTAAACACTGGATGGGTATCACAGTAACCAGTGTGCAAGTCACGTGAGGTCACACTGCAGAGACTGCCCTCCTAATTTTGAGGATCACAGCTTTCCTAGAGGGTAGACTGGAGGGTAGAGGTGAAGACTGGGGAGAAGTGCATGGGGTGAAGACTGGGAGATTGGCATAGAACTACTGTGTCTAAGGTGTTGAAGGATAAATACTGCTGGAACAGAAGAGGCTGTAAAGCAACCGAATTATGTTTTGCCCTGAAAGCTGCTTTAGCATCCTCGGGCTTTAACCCAGGGATGGGGGATGCCATGGAAGCATTTTAAGGAATGTAATGATAAGTTATCAGACTTGTAGAAATCATACTTTGCATAGGATGAGGAAAATAGACTGGAAGTGACAAAGGCTGGAACCAAGAATGCTGATAGTGCATTCAGATGATAAGCAGTGGGAAACGAGGCAGTGGGAAATAGAGACTAAATGAATGTAAGTTAATTTTCTCGAGTCCTCAAAATTATTTGTCTTTTTTTACAATTAATTTTTTATTTGTGGGGGAAGCCTCCCAGGTAGTGCACAGGTGGCCCAGGGTCCACTCCTGATGATACTAAGCCAGACACTTTTGTTTTTGCTTTTTGGGTCACACTGGTGATGCTCAGGGGTTACTCCTGACTCTGCACTCAAGAATTACCCCTGGCCATGCTCAGGAGACCATATGGGATGCTGGGAATCGAACCCGAGTCGGCTGTGTGCAAGGCAAACTACCTACCCACTGTGCTATTGCTCCAGCCCCCACTAAGCCAGACTTTGCAGGTGGATTTAGTATTTAGTGCTCACACCCATGCTGAGGGCCCTCTCGTGGTCAGCGACCATGCAGCTCTGGCTATTGAACCTGGGGCCTCTTGCATGCCACCCATTAAATTATTTTAACCCTTTAAACTATTTTCCTATGCCTGTATTTAACTTTAGATAGGAAAACTATATGATTGTTTTGTCAAAATGAAGCTAAAATCATTTGATAATTTATTCACATTTTAAAAGAAATTTTAATTACCATGATTATAATATTGATAAGGGCAGACTGGTAGTCTTCCTGTTAAAGACCAGTTCTCAGTTTCTGTTGCTTTTGAGTATTTGTTGTTTCTTTACTATAGTTATTTATATATTTATTCACATTTTAAAATATTTTATTCTAAAATGTAGGTTGAAGAGTTATCTCTCTTCTATATTGGACTTTCTTCTCAAAAACCTGATTTTTCATAAGCATTTTATTAAACCTAATAATAAAAACTAGATGTTAATTTTAATTCCATTCTCTTTTATTTCCACTTAAATAACACATAAACAACTTGATTGGTGTCAGCAGTGGAGTATCTATTAAATTGATTTTTCTTGTGATTAAGAAAGTGTCCAAAATGAACTAGGCTGACTATTTTCACAGTCATCGAAATCGTTCTACATAGTGCTCTAAGTAAAAACCATTGAGTACTATACCACTGGTGCTGATTTTTAAGCTGCAATGCTAAGGACTAAAATGAGTTTATCCTCTTTATTGAGATGTATTTACTAGCAAAGGGATAAAACCTTCCATAATATTAGAATACATTTTTAATAATATCTTTTTAAAAGACTAATAGAAGCAGAACATGGAGCATTAATAATCTTGAAATAGTAATATTTAAGCATCTTACATATTCCAAAACTGTGAAATATCTGGTAGTTTAAAAACAAATTAAAACTCTGTATAACTTAAATAATATCATAGTTTGAAAGGCAACAATGGGCTAGTGAAAGATAGCTGCAATAAATATGACAAAAATCTGACTGAACATGAAAAGGAAAAGAACCCAGTAGAAAAATTGTGCTAATATGGACAGTAAATAGTTCCTAGAAAAGGAATGAATTTCAGCAGAGGAAAAGGTAATTTTTTTTACCATATTCATATGGTAAACACCATCTGAAATCAGGAGCAATATCATAATAGTAGAAACTTAAAAATGGGTTTCCTTTTAGCTATGATAACAGAAGAATTCTTGCTGGAAATAGAGTGATTTTCCAAGCAATCTTATTTATGAAAATTGAGTGTGCCCATTTTATTTAAGCCAAAAATTCTACTACATTCAAGAATGTGTAATACCACTATAGTTTCATATGTGCATAAAATCAACATTACATAGGTTATTTATTTTTATTACTTATAATAGCAAGAAATTGGGCAACCCAAGAAACTGGTTAAATTTGTACATTCCCATGCTGAAATAAAAGTAGTCCTAAAAAAATGATAGTACCTATGTAATATCTAAGAGATATTAAATCAAGGCAACGAGTTTTTAAGAGATTTGTTGTGCAAATATGTGCTCATCTGTGTGTGTGTGTGTGTGTGCACTTACTGGATGGATATTCGAGATGCTAGCAATTTATGGATTCTATAGAGGAAGATTACCTTTCTTTGGTGTTCCATTTTATACTGCTTGAATATTATCCATATCAAATTAGTTTTAAATTAAAACCAAAGTTAGAAATAAAAACAAAAACAGAAAGGTTGGTAAGAAAAAAGTCTTCCTTAATTTTTTAAGTTCCTTGCTCCTTAGTTTAGTTCAAGTTTGTGTTGAGATTTTGTCCACTAATGAGGATGAAAACAATTTGTTAAGCTCATGAAAAAAAAAAAAACGAGCACTGTATAAATTTACACATGCATTTAGTCTTTACAACTCTGCGGTACTTAATATTATTTTTCATTATTAATGAAGTAAAGGTTTAGGTTGAGAAATAATCCCTAGGTGACAATGTTAGAAGCATACCACATATTTGAATCTGTGTAGTGCTTGGGTAATTTGTTTATTTACATGATCTTAGATGGCAAAGGGTTTATCTTCCTGATGTTAACATTCTGTGCATAGGTACCGATGGGCCTTTATTCCAGAAGTCTCGGATGATTCAGGGTTGGAAGTCAGAAGGCAGGGCATACATCAACGAGAATTCAAACCTTATGTAGTACGACTCGCAAAGCTTCTTCGGAAAAGGGCAAAGGTATTGCTTTTGTTTTTATCTTAAGTATGTTTCTGATAAATATAAAGATAAAATTTGTAAAATATAATTTTACCATTTTAGACATTTTATATACTATATAAAATGTATATACTATATAGTATATATCCATATATACCTATTTTTCAGTATGTATCAAGTTAACTCTAAATATTTTGCTGAGGAAGATAATAATGAATTTGCTATGCTAAGTGGGTCATTGTTACATAAATTTCAAAAACTATTAGGTTGTTTTGAGAGTCTAAGTTTGCAGTATGTGCTTTGATCACTCAAAATTTCCAGTGTTCTAGGTTCTCATTGAGGCAGCAACTCCTAAATTATATCCCCCCCAAACTATAGAAACAAAAGAAAATTAAAATTTCACTTGACTTTTAAGAGCTTGATATAAAATGATATACTTTAGATTCACTAAAGAGCACTTAAACTTGGTCCAGAGGTAATCACAGGCAGGTAAGGGTAGGACTTGAACTTTGATATCAGAGCATTTGAAGAAAATAATCATAAATTCAGAAGCAATATTCTGGATCACACGTGTACTTTGTCAGTCCTGTGTCAGATTAGTGATGAGAGTTTTTATAAGATACCTTTCCCCTACCAAAGGGAAAAACGTGATAAACTTTTGTTCAAAACTTGTATGCAGAATTGAAAAAGAGTTGACTTGGAAGTATTTTCCTGTCCAGAACATTTCAATCAAGGTCTTCATGACCAAGCATACATTTCACTGGCACAAAGGCTCTGAGTTCTCCTCTTTCCTTCCACAGGACAAGGAGGAGGACTTTAAGACAGTGATTTTGGAGGGATTGGAGATGGCCAAGCATCAGGTATGGGAGGTTTTTGATGCTTGTGATATGGCAGCAAAAAATGCCACATCTGGACCAAATATGGAGACATACAAGGAGCTTGGAATTTCAACAAGTACAAGAGAAGTAAAGAGGGAGGAAGTCTTCCTGCAAGCATAGATTAGTGAAGTGAAAGGAGAAATTTTATGGAAATGTTTTAATTCTTTATTACTGAGGATGTGTAATTATGATTAAGAACAGAAGTATAAAACAATTGTACTGTTCTTGGTCAAGAACTAAAAATCCTCTCAAGTACTTCTTGACAGGAATGTAAACAAGAGGTTTTATCTTATTTTCTTGCATTTGGAAACTAGCTATGTAGGCTCAAGCATATTATTTGTTCTTCTTCAAGACAAACTTAGCTATGTATATACTTTCAAGTTTAGCCTAGGAAAATGAAGGTGGCTGGAGAGCCAGGGAATGGTAGCAATAGCAGTTAATGGCATAGAAAAAAAAATGGGACTCAGCACTAACATTAAAACCACTTTTAGTTATGAGAAAGGAAGATGGTTTTGTCTATCCAGTAATTTGGGCTGGAGGTTAAATGATTACTAAGAAGTCAACTAAGTGGTATTGGCTATTGTTTTCCTTTCCTCCTTTCTTTTGTCATAAAGATCTAGATCTTTCTATTTTAAGTTAAATCTATTTTCCTTTCCCTGGATTTTATTTTAAAATAAGCCCAACTCATGAGCACACATAAGAAAAATGAGCTAAATTTTTGCAGCTGCTTTCTCCATTAAAAAATTAATATTAAAATACTAAATAATGGAAGTTTCCTGGCACTCCTTGATCTTAGAGGGCAGACTCATTTATGATTGTGATAGATTCTATTTTTGCTTCCTTGACTCCCCCTTAAGTATTTTTATCTCCAGCTCATTGTTTTCATTATCCTATTTGTATCTATCCAGGGTCAAACACCATTAGTTCCATTATAACCTTCACTAATTAATGTCTGTTACTCTAAAACTAGCCTCTTTTAACACATACACTTTTACTTGAGTTTGTATTTCGTTAGCAGTTTTCACCTCTCACTTTTTTATTGCAAGGTATAGTATTTTATTTGTCTTACCCCAGGATGTTGCAGTTCATTGTCAGAACCAAGATACACTTTTGACTCCAGGTCCAGGTCCACCTTTCCTCCCTATGTCGATTAGCACAGAAGCTTAGCAGTGTTGCTCTCCCAAGGATTCCCTTACTTTCTCCTTGCTTTGCATGAGAGTACCTATTTACTTTCAACCCTGATTATGGGGAGGACTTTGGGGCCACACCCAACGGCTACTCCTGGCTCTACATGCAGGAATATACTCCTGGTGGTGCTCATCGACCGGGTGGAATACTGGGGATGCATGTAAGGCAAACACCCTATCCACTGTACTGTCATTCCAGTCCAACTACTACCATCTTGTGACTCTGAAGTGTGATCTACTAATGGTACAGTGAACAAGACCTGTCCCTTCCTTAGCCTCATCCTAGTTAATCTGTCTCCTGGTCCTTGATAACATTAGCGGGAGTCTGGAAATCTGGGAGCTTTTTGAGTATATGGACTGGAGCGATAGCACAGCAGGTAGGGTGTTTGCCTTGCACGTGGCTGACCCGGGTTCAATTCCTTTGCCCCTCTCGGAAAGCCTGGCAAGCTTCCGAGAGTGTCCCGCCCACACGGCAGAGCATGGCAAGTTACCCGTGGCATATTCGATATGCCAAAAACAGTAACAACAAGTCTCACAATGGAGATGTTACTGGTGCCTGCTCGAGCAAATCAATGAACAACAGGACGACAGTGCTACAGTGAGTATATGCAAAGCACAACAAATTTTCGTATTATTTGACTCTCCCTATTTAAAACCAATCCTGGTCTGTTTGCTTGATTCTAGTTGGGAAAATACTGCTCCTGTGTTAGACCTGTCTGCGTACAATAATGGGCACTCAAGTGCCTCCTGAATTGGAGTTTTCATCCTGTCTAGGGTGAAAATGGGAAGATCATCATGTGAATTCATTTCTTAGCTCTGCTGATCTTTTACATTTTCTCCCATCCCACTCTGAACACAACTACTCCCTTTCTTGTCTTCCGCAGAAAAACCCGGAGGAAGACAACTCAGGGAGAACGCTGGGGTGGGAGCCGGGGCACCTGCTGCTCACCCTGGGCACCGTGCGCAGTCTCGAGCAGCTGCTGCCCTTCTTCAGCGTGCTCAGCCAGGTCTTCAACAGCAAGGTCACCAGCCGCTGCGCAGGACACTCAGGGAGCCCCATCCTCCACTCAAACACCTTCCCCAGTAAGGACATGACACTGGAAAACCACAAGCCATTTTCCAGCAAAGCCCGGCAAAAAATAGAAGAGATGGTTGAGAAAGATTTTCTGGAAGGGGTGATGAAAACTTGAGCCAGCACGGGAGCGCCACTGAGCGCAAACGTCAATGTAATTATTTAAAACCAACAATGCTCCAAGTTGTACAGTTTCTTCTGTTTTTGTATGTAACGAAAACACATTTCAGGTTGTATTTAATTTAAATATTTGTAAATAAGAGCAAATGTCTGAATGTGGCCTGAATCAAGTTAAATATTGTCGGCTCGTATTGACTATGGTGCCTAAGAAAGACCTATATATACTTATAAAGTTCACTGTCTTATTGTCCTTACTTGTCCTAAACCTGCAAAATACACAATGCACACTTTTTTTTTTCTGTTGGTTTCGGGCTTTGTTTGAATTAGATTGGTTGGGGGTTACTCTTTCCATTTCACTACATTTTACTATTAGAATGGTGCCACAAGTCCTTTTCTTCCACATACCTTCACTAAGAGTAACTGAAGCCTGGCACATGCATCCTTGTAAGTAGAGCAAGACCATCCTGACCTCAGTACAGAGCCGACGTAGCACTTCCGTCCACCCCCTCTCAATTCCTAGTGATGTTCCCAGAAGAGGTGAGTTACCTAAGGATTGTTCTGGGCAGGTGGGGAGGGGCTGGGAAGCAGCAGGTGAGTATGTGTGTCTGGCAGGAGACGGTGAGATGTAGGGGCCGCTATGCCTACTGCTGAGCTCTGTGGCCAGCAGGGCCCATTTTGACTAAAACTCAAACACAAATGGGATAAAGCGCAGTCATGTGTGTGCTTACTGTGGACTGGGCTCAACCCAGAGACAGGTGAATGGGTAGCTTTACTGATCAGAGTGAGTACCTCTTACAAGCCCTGAGTCAAGACAATATGTATACCTTTCTAGGTTCAGAAATGAGTCTGTACAACCAGAAGCAAGCAAGAAAAAGTGTGAAACACTTGATGGGGAAAAAAAATGCAGAAATAAAATATTTGATATCTCTCCATCCCTCATATTGAGGAGTATGCTTTGTGAAGCTTCCAGAGCTGAGAGCTGCACTCATTTATACCTTGAACTGTACGATAGCATTGAGTGAATTTTGTGTTTTAACTGCAGAGCACCAGCAGATTAGTTCACCTAAGTCAACAACTTGAACACTGTACTCATAAGCAGGTGACCTGTGAAACAGTTTCCCCCATTTAGGACCAAGTGCAATCCATTGACACTCCGGGGGCGGCGCCTACCAGTCTACAGATGCAGTTCATGGCTAGGAAAACAAGATAGCTGTTCTTTTTGTTTTTTTGTCTCCTGGTCTTTTCAGCTACCAGAAAAAAAAAACCTTGATGGTGTCTTGACTAACCTGTTTTGATCACTCTCACTGCAGTTCTGCTCTAAGAAGCTACTGTCTAGGAATTCTGCACTTCCTTAAGTTGGCATACATACCTTTGAAGACATGGATAGAGGTGTTTAGATTGCGGCTTCACTTTTAGTAACTTATCTCTGAACTTGGCACAATGGATTTTGTAAGAACTTGTACCTTGTATTTTTTTCCCTTCCATTTTAAGCATTTCTTTTTCCACCCCTAGGTTCTGCCTTATGGTTTTATTGGTAAGGAAGGAACTGATATTATTAGTTAAGATTTATGTATTTCTTGGAATATATGAAATCCACAAGCCCAGTCATCTTTTTCTTTAATTTGAAATTCCAAAAGAGTAGTTATCTGCATGCTTTATGAAGCTGTGTCATATGCGAGCCAGTGGGATTCAGAGAAAGAATTTATCTTTGTTGGCAAAGGTTGTTATTAGAATTTCATAAGGCACTCAAAAAAAAATTTGTTCTGAAGGCTAAGTCTTCACCACCATCCCCATATGTAGTGATAATGGCAAGGGAGTAGTTCTGCAAAATAACATAATAGGTAATAGTGATGGAAAATACCTCAAAACGAGTTGGTAATAAATAAGATTTAATTTCCCAGAAACCCCAGGATTTTTCCCTAAATACATTAGAAGGTTAATGGCTGAATCATATGCCTGCATCATATGCTTAAGTCCCAATATCTTATATTAGTGAAATCAGGATTAGCGGTAAGTTTCCTCTTTTTAAAAATCTTAATTTAACCAGTATAAGATGTACCTACTTGTAGAGAATGACTCTGGTAGTGTTTAAGAAAAACAACCAGAACAACCCAGTTAGGTGCTCTGACTGTAAACAACATGTCTGAGTGTCCCAATAATGACAGTATTATGATTTTACAAAAACTAAAAATCCAGTTTCTTGAGAATATAAAAATTGTCTTCAGAAACTTTGTTGAGGTATTTCTCCAATTCCTCCAGCCAGCTGGAAGACTGCCAAGCTCACCTCATGTGCAAGGCTGTCCACACTTTCCTGCAAAAATCACATTAAAGGAGAATAGATGAGAAAGACAATGTGAGAGGGAGCCAGTTTTGTCACACTAACAATGCAATTAAAACTTTTCTTTCCATAACATATTCCAAGACCTTGAAATGGAAGATGTTCAATTCTTCTAAGAGGTAAGTTCTTATCACCCCAAAACTCTGAATACCTTTCATAAAACCGAATCCATTTTAAAGGCAAAAGGCTGCTGGGCCTCTACAACAGAGTAAGGATCTTTAGTCACGATTTTGGGGCATGGCCTAGGCCAGTGATCATCCATTTTTCACACCTGCAGGCTCGCAGTGGTCCAAAAGCACCAGAGTTGAAAATCACTGGCTTAAGCTATTGTGTAAGTTTGATTGGAAATATTTTAGAGTACAAATTCAAGTCAACTCACTCTGATAAATATTCTGCAAAGCAGAGGTGACAAAGAGTTTGTAAGGTACAAATTATAGAAGGTCAGAATACAAAGTTTGGACCCTTACAGAAAAACACGAGGCACAGATCAAGGTTGTTTTCTCAAGAAGAATTTGAAAGGGGTGAAGAGGGCTGGGCCCTACCCAGTGGTGTTTAGGGGTTTAGGGGACCTTCTCAAGTGCCAGGGGTAAAACTAGAGTTAGCCATATTCGAGGCAAGCACTCGTACTGTCTCTCTAGACCACTCAAGGAGTTTTTGGTAGGTTTATTTTTTAAATATAGAGACAGCTAAATTTTAAGAATTTTTGATTCTTAAAGATAACTGACACAGGAATAGGATGCCTTCAGGAAGTCTGGATTAAAAAAATACTGAGGGAAATAATGTGAATCTCATTTTGTTTGGTTATACTAACAAATCTCAGACAATTCATAAAAAGTTTTTTTTTTCCCCTTCTACTACCCTCTACTATTTGCACATGTTTTCAACAGATCTATCCCAGCTTACCTGTGAGTCTGCCTCTGCATATATTCGAACAACATCTTCTGTGCCAGAGGGCCGGACAAAAGCTCGAGAGAACTTATACTTCTTCACCAGCTCATCAATTGCCTCCTGTAGTCCTGGGGGAGTTACGGCTTGTCTCTCAGCATTGGTAGTGCTGATAACCTGCCTGTCTGCGACCTATGTAAAAGCAGTTTGTTACTGAATTACCTTCCCTCTAAGAAGTTTACCTGTTCAACATAATTCCTAAAGAACTGCCTATACAAAGAGAGAACATTGTCTATTCTGCTTCACAGTTACCATTAAAATAATGGCCAGTAAACATTATTTTATGATGAAATAACCTTAGGTATCCTCCATGCATTTAAACAAAGAGGAAAATAGCAAACCTAGTAGAGAGGGTTACAATTAGGATCTCCTAAGTATTTCAAAAACTGAGCTGAGCAATCAAAAGCATCTTTGTGAACTCTGGTTTTAATATCCCTGAATTGTCTCTCATAAATTCTGTTGATGAATTTATAAACTGAAATAAACACATACAGAACTCAGTAATGTATCTGCAAAGACTTATGTTTTGGATTGGTTTGTGGGTTGGGCCACAGCCAGCTGTTCTCAAGCTGGTGGTGCCAGGAACCTAACCAGGTCAGATGCCAGCAAGGCAAGTGTCCCACCTGCTGCACCCTCTCTCTGATTCCCCATAAAGCCTTTTAAAAGTTCTACCTTTCAGCCCACAGATTCTGCTTCTCATTGTCTAGCCACAGGGCAAACTGCAAACCAAGAATAATGCAGAAGAAATAGTTCCATTTGAAGCTATATGGGGGAGATACAAATAATGTATAGGGCAGCAGCTGAAATCTGCTAAAGCCATAGATTCATTATTTTGTTCTCGTCATTTATGCTTTAAATTGTAAAATCACACCGTTTCTCAAACAGATAATAGTTAATATAAAGGCAAAACAGCTTATTTGGGAAATATAGTGAGATCTGAGATTAAATAGGTTTTAAATGAGTGAATTTTGCTCACACCTTCACTTTGACCTGTCTGTTTGGAAGGTCTGTATAGAGAGCATCCCACTGCTGCACAGTCAAGCCTTTCAGAGCCAGGATTGCCTCGATCACCAGCATGTCAGAAATAGCATCACCAGCTGCCTGTAAGAGGAAATACATGGGCACCAGCATACTAACATAAGCGAAGTTTGGATAGGAAAGCTGTATTAGAGAAGCAATCACATTCCACTTTGTCCTTTAGAGTGTTCAAAGGATCTCTCCCTAATTATTGTTCATAATTCGATCATAACTACTTGATAGACCTACCTTTAATATTCCTCCCTACGTATAAAAATGAGATTAAAGGAGTTAACACTATTGGCTCACAGATGAACGTAATTTAACTTAGTTTTCAGCATGAGCATAGCACTACAGTTTCCTTAACATAAAATAATAACTAACTAAGCTTTCCAAGGATAAGTCAGTGGCAATGTCCCTGTCTTGCAAAAATGAGAGCTTGTGTAAGGCTTCCGATGTGCGTCATCCCAGTAGCATATTCCTGTAGGAATACGGCACAATCTCCAGTGCATTCTGGCCATGATGGTGGAAGGTACTGTGTATGACAAAGCAGCTCTAAGCCTTTTGTCTTAAACAGGATAATAGCTTGTACCCCTGTGTCACTGAAAGAGCAGCACAATGAAATACTTTTCAGGTGCAGTAAGTGTCTAAGAGGCCCATAGGTTTATTGCTTTTCCTGCTCTTCTGCTATGGTCTACACTCCAGTATCAACAATTCTGCCCATACATACGTCTTTGTCAGACAACTTTTCTAAATATTTGCCTTGCACGTGGCCGACCCGGGTTTGATTTCTCCGTCCCTCTTGGAGAGCCCAGCAAGCTACCGAGAGTATCCCGCCCGCACAGCAGAGCCTGGCAAGCTACCCATGGCGTATATGATATGCCCAAAACAGTAACAAGTCTCACAATGGAGACGTTATGTCTGTACCACTACTGCAAGACAGTCACTCGGCCTTCTCCAGCACACTCTTCTGTCCACCTTCTGAGCCACTCTCAAGTAGCCAAGAGCCTGCCACTCTGTCAGGTCTCACCTGATTGACCAAGTCAATGATGTTCTCCAGGATCTTAGCAGTGTTCCTTTTCTTTTCTCCGAGTTCTTTTGCAAGTTGTCTTATCTTCGTTTCCGCAGCTTTACTAAACAGTACCTACGAGGAAAGTATAGTCACAACTTTCCTAGAAGGCCAGGTTTCCCATCCTGCCTGAAGCCACTTTTGAAACTAAATGAACCTGGGGAAAAGGAGAAGAAAAGCAACCACCACCGTAGAATGTATGATGTGAGTATAAAAAGCAAATCAGAATCCAGAAGACATTGCTAGGGAAAATAAGTTCCTGGTGAATTTATAAAACTGGCTTTCAAAATTTTAAAAGCCGATTACAGAGAAAACAGTACCTTGGCACAAGGTCATAATCAATTTATTCTTTTAGCCACTCGGCCATTTTGTACAAACAAGTTCCTTATGCCTATCTTTTCTAACATTTTACTTTAAATAATATGTATAATAAAAAATCATTGCACTTAGTAGTTTTCTTGACAGCCCCACACACACTTCCAGGAGTGATCCCTGAGGATCACCAAGTACATACCTGTTTACTGGCAAGGGAAGATGCAGAAACTATCTTACTACAACATAGCCACCTCCCCCTTTTTTTTTTTCTTTTTGGGTCAAGCCTGGTGATGCACAGGGAATTACCCTTGGCAGTGCTCAGGGGATTATATGGGATGCTGGGATTTGAACCCGGGTTGGCCGCGTGCAAGGCAAATGTCCTACCCGCTGTGCTGTCACTCCAGCCCCCAACTCCCTTACTTTTATCTGCACTGCAAATTTAAAGGAATAACAGAAACCTAAATAGCTACTACCCTTAAAAAATAAAAACCATTATATCACTGATATTGTAACTTAATTGTATTTTCTACGGACTTATTTATGAGATCTATATGCCAATCCTGAGGGAATAAATATTATTTGATCTAGATAACATTTTCTATTGACCAATTCCAATCCACATCTGGAATGAGGTATGAGAAATAAAGACAAAACTTATGAACTTTGTCAATATAAAGTGCATTTGTGCACTTTAAAATGGTAAAGTACGGGGGCAGGAGTGATAGCAGAGTGGGTAGGGCTTGCCTTGCACACGGCCAACCCGGGTTCCATTCCCAGCATCTCATTTGGTCCCCTGAGCACCGTCAGTAGTAGTTCCTGAGCGCAGAGCCAGGAGTAGCCCCTGTGCATCAATGGGTGTGACCCAAAAAGGAAAAAAAAAAAGGTAAAGTATGCTATGTGAATCATATCTTTTGAAAAAGCCTTTAAAGGGCCAGTGAGAGGTTACAGAAAGTGAGACAGCCGCCTTGCACATGGCCGACCCCTGCCCAGTTTGGATCTCCAGTACTGCGTAAGGTCCCCCAAGCATCTTCAGGAGTCACTTCTAAACACAAAGCTAAGAACAGCCCCTTAGTACCGCCAGGTGTCTAATATATTTCTTAAAACATTCTTAGCTATGAATATGACTCAGTTCATTTGGGGCAACATGGAGGGGGGTGGGTGAGGCCCCTCCCCACTCCAACAGAGCCAACCCCGACAGCCCAAAACCTTCAAAACTCAACCGCTGCCATGCTCACGGCCATGCTCTCCACACGCGCAGATGAGCCTCACCAGGACATCACATTTTACACCACTGATATACCAAGAGTAGCACACCACATTTGATGCGGTTTAAAGTAGAAGGCAATCAATCTTAGGGGGAAATATATAGTCAGATAGATAGATAGATAGGCAGGCAGGCAGACAAGGGTCAACCTTTAATAACATATTATTCGTCTCTTATAGAAGGGCTTAATGGCTCCTGGGTAAAATACAACAATCTTCACACATTTCCCTCTAAGAAACTTTTTTGGATCATTTTCAGCAGATTATTCATAACAAGCAATATAAAATAAATTATTTCAGTTCTGCTTTAGGGGCAGGGTTTGGATGCCAGGATGGAAACATCGGAAATGTGGTGGGAAGTGGTGGTGGGTGGGACTGGTGTTTGAATATTAAATGTAATCAAATATTGTGAACTACTTTATAAAATATTAAAAAATAAAAATTATGGAAAAAAAAGAATATGGGTAGAATATGGATCAAGTGGTAGAATAGAATGGTAGAATGGTAGAATGGTAGCCATGGATTCCATCTCCTGTAGCCCGCTGCTAGCGCTGTAGGGTGTGAGTCAAAACAAAAACTTTGAAAGAGCTTGTACATTTATTGCCAATTGCCTGAAACTCATACTTAATTCTCAAAATTTTCAGTATCATTCAGTTTAGCACGGCCAATGACCTCTCTTTATACCACTTATTGCCAACTGTAGGAAATATTGACACTCTACTTGTAAGAAAATCGAGAACTATATTTCCTTAAGAAATTCTAAGAAGAACTAAAGATCACAATCCAAAATAAGGCCAGTTTTAACCAAATAATCTTACTATCCCAGTCATTTCTGTTAAGTGGAATGTTTACCTATTAGTACTCAGATACAGACGTGTCACCATAACAGTGCTAGATAATGTCAGTTGCAATCAATCACTTCAGAGAACTTACTGTGCCATGACCGTTTGCTTCAAAATAAACTCCGATGTCAAACTCTTGAGCCTTGTGGTGCAAATGTTTTACACCGGTTTTAGTACAATAGACAGGTACCTATGGCACACATATTTTAAAAAATGTAATGCAGTTATTCAATTAACAAACACTGTTTATCTACTATCTCAAGGATATAACAGAGCCAAACCACACAAACTTAGTGATGTGGACAAGCAATTAAATCCACTGTGGTAAATGCTGATCTGGGGAAGAAAAGGTTTTACAGAAGCACAATGGTAAAGGAAAACAAAGATGAGGGTGCCCGGGACTGGAGCAGTATTACAGCAGGTAGGGCACTATCCTTGCAATGCGGCTGCCCTGGTTTCAATCTCTGGTACCACATGTGGTCCCCAAGCACTCCAGGAGTGATCCCTGAGCACAGAGCCAGAACCCTGACTGGGTAGGCCCCCCAAAACATAAAAAAGATAATGTCCCCTTATAAAAACATGGAGGAATGACAACTAACTTTTTTAGCAACCCAGTTTATGATATGGAGAATAAGCTTTTAACGATAGGAAGGCAGATAAATATTTCCATTTCTGCAGGATCACAGTCTGTACCGTGGCTCAACTGTCCACCGTCATGTGAAAAGTCAATACAGTGTGTATGTAAATAGGGATGTAGTCCACGAAGACCAAACAGTGGTACGTCCAATTTGGCTTCAAGGATACTGTCTGCCAGATCTAGGCTCGTAAGTTTCAAAAACAGATGGAATAGTTCATACAAAAAACCAAAACGGAATCCCTATATTACTCATAAAAATGGACTCAAAGCAGATTAAATTTTACTGTAAAACCTGAAACCACAAGACTCCTAGGAAAAAAGCCCAGGCAGTCAGCAGATAAGACATGGTCCTGCCCAAAAGTAGAGAGAGAGTATGGGGAATATTGTCTGCCATGGAGGCAGGGGGAGGGTGGGAAAGGGGGGGTATACTGGGGATATTGGTGGTGGGGAATGTGCACTGGTGGAGGGATGGGTGTTTGATCATTGTGTGATTCTAACCCAAACATGAAAGCTTGTAACTATCTCACAGTGATTCAATAAAAATAAAAAATTTTAAAAAAAGATACGGTTCTGGCTGTTATTTTCATCAAAAGCCCCCATAAAACAAAAGCAGCAATAAAGAAGTAGCGGCCCTAGAGATAGTGCAGGGATTGAGGCATATATCTTGAATGCAGCCAACCCTAGTTTGTTCCCAGGTATCACGTGGTCTTCCCTAGGCATCACCCTGTACAGTCAAGAGGCCCCGGAGCACTGCCAGGATGGCCTGGATAATGCCCACAGCACAGGGTCAGAGCAGCACCATACCCTGCAGCCCTAGGCCTCCTGAGCACCACACAAGGCTTAAAAAAAACAAAGTAGGATAGCTTAATACTAAAGCCCATCTGCGCAGAAAAGGGAATTGTCAACAAAATGAAATCTTTCCCTTTTTTGCATCGGAGACAATTTAGTTTCTATCTTATTTTAAAATTTCCCATTATCCCTCAGATGGACACGTGTTAAGCATAATCTACTACAACCTACTTACTATTATGAAGGCATTTAATTCTACATAGAATTATCTCAGAAGATAGTTAAGAAAGTATCATAAGATAAAATGGTTCAATACCTTCACAACTTCCTCAAGATACCTTGTTGAGCTTCCATTTGCATATGCAGTTTGCACAACACCAATATTTAAACTTTCTCCAATCTAGGGAAAAACCCAAAAGTGTTAGTAATTACCTCACCATCTAAAGCAGACATAAGAACAGCAAACAGAGTTCTGAAGAACACAAAATTATCAGTCCATTCATCTGTGTTTTGATGCAGTGACACACTAAAAATTTATGGGCCAGTACAGTGGGATTTGCCTTGCATATGGCCAACCTGAATTTGATCCCTGGCATCACATATGGTCCCTCTGAGCCTGCCACCATGAGTGATCCTTGAGTGCAGATCCAGGAGTAATTCCTGAGCACTCTTGGATGTGACCAAAAAAAAAAAAAGCAAAACAAATTTACATATACTCTAGGGGATTACAAAAGTAAAACACTTTTGACTTACTTAAATAATATCTACTGAAGGTTCCTTGATCTTTATTTTCTGTAGGTTTTTTAGTAGGCCAGTGCTCTACTGCTAAGCTGTATCCGTAGCCCCCAACACTTTAGTTTTATTAAAAAGTACTGAATGGCTTTTTACTGTGCACTTTTTCCAGATCACAGTTAAAGCTAGCCTAAGGGCCACAGAGAGTTCAGGAGGTGATGCACACTGTGTTGCCAAGTATGGCCCCAGACCAAGCGTTAGCCTGAAATTTCCAAAAGAATGAGATAGTTGTAGTCTTGTGTTACTGTCAAAATCATAAAAAACAAGTCTCTCAGATGAAATTTTTTTCTTTATTTTTCCTTTTTCTCTTTTGGGCTATATCTGGAGGTACTCAGGGCTTACTCCTGACTCTATGCTGAGATCACTCCTGGTGGTCTCAGGGGGACCATATGGGATGCTGGGGAATGAACCTGGGTCAAGTGCATGCAAGGCAAATGCCCTACTCTCTGTACTATCACTCTGGCCCCTTTCAGATAAAAATTTCCATTTAAACTTGAGGCTTTGGGGGAGTGAAAGTGGAAGGTTCTTTCTATTATCACTGTGAAGAAAGCACAATTTCAGAAAATTGCAAATCAAAGTTATGGCAGTATAAAGCAGAAAAGAGTGCTTAAAATTCTGAAACCAGTGCCCTAAATGCTAAAATGACTGGAATCACCAATTTTTCTAACCACAAACATAAGGAATGTCCCATAACTTGTGTGTCACTGACATATTCAAATACTGTCTCAGAAAGAATCATGTGACTACGTGTCATTTTATCTGTCATCAGTCACCCACGTACCTCCAGCAGAAGTTCTTTTAGGAAACTGCTGATGAGTGTTGCCATCTTGTCTCCATCTATGAGATGAAAGTGGCCATTTGTGTCATGGTAGTAATAGAGAATTCTGTCGGCATCTCCATCAAAGGAACAGCATCTCTCGTTGGATTTTATTTCCATTCCTAGAACAGAGAATAATTTCTTAGACAAATCAGTCTTAGTCTAAGAAATGGAAGTAAAACTCAATTATTTAAAACCTCAAGTTTATGGGGTCAGAAAGTACATCAGGTAGGAGCACTTGCCTTGCGTGTGGCGAACCCAGGTTCTACCCCCATCATTCCATCCCCAGAGCCCACCAGGACTGATCCCTGAGTACAGGGCCAGGAGTAAACCCTGAGCACCATCAGGTGTGACTGCCAAGAAAGTTTTAGGTTTTTCTTATATTTCAATGACAAGTGAAAATATTTTTTACAAAAGAATAATCCTAACTAGCTTTATGTTTTACAAATAAATATGTCCATTTTAATTTTTTGAGGTACTTAAAAATTCTCCTACCAAACCAACCAAAATTATTTATTAGTAATTCTTACAGGTCAAAATGAGCAATCTCAGCAAAGGAGCTAAACTGGCTAATTAGACTGAAATTTTTCATTCTTTCTTCAGTAAGATGGTAAAATAACTGAGAGAAGCAACTGAAAATTAGTCTGGCATTTTGCAGAATGAAATCCTGTCTGAAGGTGAGAGAAACTACCATTGCAGCCAAGTAATGTCATATGAAAATGGACACTTTCTGGTCTTGCAAAGGAGAAATCCAGAGATTCCTATGTGTAACTAAAATCGTCAGTTTTAAGTGGTGGTAATTAATCAATTAGATAGTCACAAATATATACAGAAGACCAAATCTGCAAGCTCTTTTGACTCATAAGTTAACCATTTAGGGTCTATAATATAGACCCTAGATCTATAATGTAGAACTAACTACACCTAGAATCTAAAGGCCAGACTTTCTCCTACTATGCCTTTCTAGGCCCACTATGGAAAGCAATAATGTTGCAAATATTATGCAAGGTTAAATTCCTTCTCCGGAGTGTGCTGTAGTCAGATAAGGGGATAATAGTCTGTGCCATTGTTCTTCAGAACAGTGATTCCCAAAGTGCCAGACCAGCACCTTCAACACCACTTGGGCATTTGATAGTAATTTAAATGAGTCACTGTCACTGTAATCCCATTGCTCATTGATTTGCTCGAGCAGGCACCAGTAACGTCTCCATTGTGAGACTTGTTGTTACTGTTTTTGGCATATCGAATACGCCATGGGTAGCTTGCCAGGCTCCGCCATGCGGGCAAGATACTCACAGTAGCTTGCCAGGCTCTCCGAAAGGGGTGGAGAAATCAAACTCAGGTCGATCACGTGCAAGGTGAACGCCCTACCGACTGCGCTATCACCCCAGCCCATCTAAATGAGTATCTTACACAAATCCTACTTCACAGAACAGAAACTCTAATAAGCTCCTTACACACATGCTCCCACCTGATTCTGATACAGGCTGAAGTCTGAGATGTACCAATCCAGAAGACCTTTTTTTTTTTTTTTTCAGATTTCACTTCCCACACCAGGATTTCTACACTGTGAAATTCAAGAATTACAAGCAAGCGGTGTAGGGAAAGGAGTGTTTGGAATGACGTTAACAATGAGAAGATGCCCACGTACCTGGAAATGGAAGAGTGTGGCAGATTCTTCCCTCATCCAGCTGCCTGTTTGCAAAGGAAGCCAATCGTCAAGAATCTCTACAATCTACTTACCCTGTGGAGGTTTCTGATGACTTTTCACGAAGTCAGCACCACAGAGATGATTGAGTTTCCCTTTGGTCCCATCATTAAACAGCTGAACTGACAGCTGCTGTGAGAAGTAGTGTTCCATTTCTTTTAACTTTAGGGCCCCTATGCCATTTGCACAGTCTACCTTAAGTGATCTACACTCATCTCCATTATCAAAAACCTGAAAACAGAAAAAAGGAAGACAAATTTCAAGTTACAAAAGTGAAACATAAAATACATATATATGTATTTTCCCCTATTTCAGTTAACTTATCTAAACCAAAAAAAGCATAAAGATACATATACTCAAAATTTGTGAAACACCAAAATAGAACTTTAAAGAATTAATTTAAAAAAAAATAGAGGGGCTGGAGAGATAGCACAGCGGGTAGAGCGTTTGCCTTGCACTAGGCCAACCCGGATTCGGATCCCAGCATCCCATATGGTCCCCTGAGCATGGCCAGGGGTAATTCCTGAGTGCAGAGCCAGGAGTAACCCCTGTGCATCGCCAGGTGTGACCCAAAAAGCAAAAAAATAAAAAATAAAAAATAAAAAAAAATAGAAGAATCTGTTTCCAATTGAGCATGATCACTTAAGCGAAAATCTATTTTAAATGTGATATAAACATAGATGTGAATATGTAAATGAATGAATAGTAATATTACCTGCCCATAATCTTCATAGCATTTACCACCACACTGTATATATGGTTATTAGTGTTTGAGGGATTCTGTTTCTTGTTTTGTTTTTTTTTTTGGTTTGGGCCATACCCAATGGTGCTGAGACCTTACTCCAGGCTCTGAACTCAGGATTTTTGTGATTACATTGAAACATAATCACAAAAGCTTGTAAGTCTGTAACTATATCATGGTGATTCATTAAAATTTAAAAAAAATATAAATGATCTGATCGCTAGTAACATAAGCCTCCAAAAGATACCAATAGCACCTAGAGTAACTCTGGGAATAGGTTCATCTGAATGAGTACTTATCAGAGTCATCAATAAAAACACCGTGTTTTGAGACTTTCTGCCCCAATGATCTCGGAAGGTACTATGTGCCTTGCCAACTAAATGCTAACAGCATATAACAAAGGCCAGAACTTGTGGAGCCTCTCAAGGAAAAGGAGATATGCTATCATCTTGGAAAAAGAAAAGGAGAGACTTATTAAAATAAAATTTAATGCATCTTGCAGTTGGATCAACTGCTTTAACTTTTGTAACCAGGGAATTTTCAGAGAGGTGCCACAGCCAGCTAGGTCGTGATCTCTAGAGCCTTCTGGGAAGGGGACAGGTCAAAGTCCCTGCCCTGCAGATGGGTCCAGTGTCCCACCCTCCCACCCAAACTCAACTTCCACCAGTCTATACCGGGCCCAGCTGAGACAACACGCTGCTGAACCATCCCGGTCCCACAGCTCCTGGAGAGCACAGCCACATACACAGCTGAAACATCTCTGAATGTCACCGTACTGACGTACTGACAGTCCAGTATGGGGGCTGGAGCAATAGCACAGCGGGTAGGGCATTTGCCTTGCACACGGCAGGCCCAGGTTCGATTTACAGCATCACATATGGTCCCCCAAGCACCGCCAAGAGTAATTCCTGAGTGCAGAACCAGGAGTAAGCCCTGAGCATTGCCGAGTGTGACTCGAACCAAAACCAAAATAAATAAATGACAGCCCAGTATGAGCACAGAAAATTAGATGGGAAAGTTGCTCAAAAACCCGCTAAGCTCAATGAGTGAAAACAGCAACACAGAAGACTCAACTAGCACCTAACAAATCAATAAATCCTCGGGCAATGACTTTAAAAACATCATTATGAGAAATATGTTGCAATAAGAAATATCAGGTAAATTATTTTGTGCCTGCTAAGGGGGCAGGCTTGGAAGGTGAGTGGGTAATTGGGGACAGTGGTGGAGGGACGGTCACACTGGTGGAGATTAGGATGGTGCTGGAATACTGAATAGCTGAAACAACTGTATTCTGAAAACAACTTTGTAAATCACAGTGTTCAGAGTTTCAATCTTTTTTTATTTAAGAAAAAAAAAAAAAGAAAGGAAAGAAATTTTCACCTGTTTGGTCAGTTCCAAAAAGGCCTTAGAGAGCTTCTCGTAATAACCTTCCAAGGTTGCCTTTCCATACTGGCCATTAGTATTTCGACAGCATACCATGTAGTGCAGCTGGGGTGTTGTCAACAATCCATAATCTGTTACAGAAATCCAAAAAGCAGTTTATCATATTGCCTAATTTTAAAATGACTCATACTATATGAATTTTTTCCTCAGTCAGGATAGTAAATCCTCAGGCACACTGAACCACTGGGCTGACTGCCGGAGAAGTCTGAATTTTGAATGGGCCAAAGTGGTTCAGGAGGGGTCCCCTGCCTCCTAATTACTGCTTGGAAGACCCTCCAGTCACCCCCTCCTGTCACCCTCACAGCCAAAGAAAAAGGAATGCAAAAAAAAATGAATCGTTAATTGTCTAAATGTAATAATAAACCTACTATAATCCAAATGCTAAACATGGTGTGATGTTGTAATTTTTTCTCTTATTTGAGCCATACCTGGCAACACTCAGGCGCTGTGCTCAGGAATCACTCCTGGCAGGGCTCAGGGGACCATACGGGGTCCTGGGGATCAAACCTGGGTTTGCTGCATGCAAGGCAAGCACCCCACATACTGTACTATATCTTTGGTCCCTGTAATGCTGTGATTTATAAAATTTGCTAAAAAAAATAAAAAGTTATTTGGTGTTTACCCAAAACCTGGCAGTTTCTTAAAGTCTTAGAATTACCTAATGATGAGAGTAACAAAGGTATCTTTTATTGAGATATTAAGAGAAGTCTGGGGAGATACCTCAGCAACCAAAGAACAGATAGCATAAGTGGAGAACTTCAGGAGAACAGTGGAAGCATACCAGGACTGGGACTTTCAGGACTCCCCAACCCACCCCCATTCTACCACACCCCCCCCCCACTACCACCAGCTAGTCCCAAGGTGGGGTTAGAAACCTAATCCAATTACCACTGGTGATCAAACATGATTACGACAGGCGGCTTCATAAAAAACAACAAAAATCTGCGTTCTAGGTCAGTGATCATCTGGCAACAGAGGCTGTCCAGAGAGCATGGACGCTTGCAGCCCTTCTCACTTATCCAGCTTGATTGAGAGCTCCTCTCCCTTACTGATATTCCAGAGTCACGTTCTTTATAATGAACCCATCATCCAGTAGTAAAATGTTTCTCTGAATTCTGCAAACCATGCTAGTACATTGCCTGAACCCAAGACGGAGCACTGGTAGTCTCTACACTGGTGAGCAGCCCAGAGGACTGTGAGCTGAAGTGGGTGTAGGGAGGGCTGTCTGTGGGACTGTGCCCTTCACTTGTAAGAGTCAATTACCTCCACAGAAACAGGTCAGGGCTTCATTCAGGGGTATTGGGAAAAACAGATATTGAACAGGTGCTCAATTCTAAAAAAACATGAACTAAATGGGGAACCAAAACAGGAAGTAGAGGAAAAGCAACTTTATAATCCAGCAATACAGAGAAAAACAGAGTTCTATTTCCAGTAACATTACAAAGGGTCAAGTTCAATGAATCCTCCTTCTAAAAACATTACAAAAAGAGAACTGCCAAGATCTAAGCTAAGAAAAACCAATTTTGCTCTGAGGATTTGCTCTGAACTAGAAAACAGAACTGCAGTTCTCAATACAAAAAAGTCATCTGGCCTTAAGATGAAAAAAACTCAGTGAAGATCAAACTTGAATGAAGCTGAGGCTGCAAAGGACAAAAGGGAGCCATAAGCAAAATCAGTCGCAAATCCCCACTCCCAGGAGAGTTGCTTTAACACCAAACAGACTGGGCCAAGGTCCACATTAATGAGTTGTCAGAATTTCTAGCCCAAATTCACAAAACCACAGGGTCTGAAAAAGCCTTCAAATCAAAGGCTCTCATCAAACAGTCAACAGTGGTAGCAGAAACAAGTACTAAACTCTGCCAAAGAAATACACCTTCATGACATAACCCTTCAAACAAAGGTTAGAGAGATAGCACAGAATAGTATTAGTCCTGCCAACCTACATTAGATCCCAGCACTAAGCACGGTCTCCTAGTAATGCCAGGAGTGATCCCTAAGCACAGAGCCAGGAGTAAGCCCCGAGTACAGCTGGGTGTGACCCAACAGAAACAAAAAAGAAAAAAAAAAAGGAAAAGAAAAGAGGAAAAATCTTAAAGTTTTCTAAACACTAGAAAAGTGATGGCTCTAGAGACAGAATAAGAGCTGGAAATCAAGTATCTGGGTGTTCAAGAGAATAGTTTTTTAGAGAGGGAGGGGGAATGGGTCAGGCCAACTAAATGGAGTGTGTACCTTGTAAACACTCAGTGCTTTACAAATTGCAAACCCAAGCTTGCCAGTGGATCCTATTTAGTGGCAATCAGCATTTTTTCATTTCTTTAATGAAGCAGGCACATGCCATGTATCTTGTGTATTCTTGTGAAACTTTTCAGTTATATACATAAGCAGGCATATACACAGTATGACATAAATGCACTTTGTACTAGGAATTGTGATCTGGAGTAGAACAGTATCAGAGAGTTGTACATATAGGTAGTAAAAAACATTTGATGGACAAATGAGTGAATGAAAGATCACACGTAGTTGGAACTATGCTAGTGAAGGGCAATCGCTCAGAAATCATGCAGAACGGAAAAGGTGAGAGAGGCCATATTAAGAGACAGCAAAGAAGCCTCAGAGAAGACCAATAAGGATGCAGAAGCTTAAAAGAAAGGGAAAGATCACAGTGTAGAAAGCTATGATGACATCAACTAAAATGGTAAGTTTAAAATAAGAATGCTGAAAGTTTTCTATTAGATTATTTCTATTAGATTTTTTCTATTAGTTTTCTATAAGATTCCTTTGACTAAGTTTTGTCCTTAAAAATGCATGTATGCAGGGGGCCAGAATGATCATCTAGTGGGTAGGGCACTTGCCTTGTATGTGATTAACAACCCAGATTCGATCCCCCAGCACTCCATATGGTACATGGAGCTCGAAAGGAGTGATCCCTGAGAATAGTAGGGTGTGGTTAAAAAAAAAATCAAATAAAAGAAATGCATGTATGCAGAACACTGTAGTGTCTCATGAGGCCCAAAGTGAAACAAGGGGCTTCTGAAGTAAGGTTAAGAATCTGCACTGTAATTTATAACAGCCACCAAGTTTGGCTGTAAGAGCCAGATGAGGGAGATATGTCACTGGAGGAACAAGGAAGCGGAGGTCCCATGGGAGGCTAAGAAGTTAGCAGGAGGGTACAGAGAAGCCAGCTGAGCAAATTCTCGGAAGAAACAGATTAACTGTAAAGGAAGGGAAAGTACAGAAGCTGGAATGAAGGATAAGACTGTCAAGAGATATATATATATATATTTTTTGCTTTTTGGGTCACACCTGGTGATGCACAGGGGTTACTCCTGGTTACTCCTGGCTTTGCACTCAGGAATTACTCCTGGCGGTGCTCAGGGACCATATGGGATGCTGAGAATTGAACCCGGGTCAGCCGTGTGCAAGGCAAACACCCTACCCGCTGTGTTATCACTCCAGCCCCCAAGAGATAAATTTTTTATGAGAAAAATCTGATACTAGAAAAATATTGACCTCCCAAGCATACAGCTTTCACAACAGGATCCTCAATTATAAGAGGACTATAGCCTTCCTCCATTTTGTTGCATTAACTCTCATTTGGTAAAACACGAAAAATCACTTGAGAAGACAGGAAAAAACTAAAGTCATGATTACATGTAGGCTCAAAGATACTTTCCGTCATGATTAGAGAAGTAAATATTGATAGATGTTTGTGATCAACATTTCCCATATATACCTAACTACAGAGCGATAGTTCAGTGGGTAGGGCATTTGCCTTGCATGTGGCCGACCCACGTTCTATTCCTCCGTCCCTCTCGGAGAGCCCAGCAAGCTACCAAGAGTATCCCGCCTGCACAGCAGAGCCTGGAAAGCTCCCTATGGCGTATTCAATATGCCGAAAACAGTAACAAGTCTCACAATGGAGACGTTACTGGTGCCTGCTCGAGAAAATCGATGAACAATGGGACGACAGTGCTACAGGTAAAAGCAAATATGCACGTGTAGAAAATAATTTTAATTTTTTTATTCCAAATTAAATATTTTTAAATGTCTTATCTATACTTTCAAGCGTTGCTAAAATAAATATGTACAACTTCTATAACTTTTATCTTTTTTTAAAATAATTTAATTTACAACTCAGGATAATTACATACCATAGAATTGACCTCCTAAAACAGTAACACCATCTATAACAGCCTGTGAAAGTTTCTTACTGCTGGGCCTAGATAAAAAAAAGGAAAAATATAAAACATCTCATCTTGAAACTGATAGTTGTCATTTCGAAAAACAAGTACATGAATTCTATTTAATAAAATTCAAAGTTCATCTTCACTAAAATAGAAACTGTCAACTCTGAAAACGCTAAAAAGAGAATATAGACAAATTACTAGCATTTTCCAGTAGCCTTTCATAATATAATTCTTGGAATTATTCTGGCTTCTGAGTAGATGCAAAGGATCTACTTTATCTATACCACACCAACAAAGACACGGCCTAAAAAAAATCGGTAACAGTGAATACTAAATGCACATACTGTACACAAAAAGCAAATTCTATGTACAGTAATTAAACTGTACACAATTAAACCACCAACAATAGACAAACTTTAATTTTCATAAAGTAAAAAAAATTATCTAAGTGAAAATAAAGCAGATCATGGCACAGCTATCTTGGAGACAGATGTTCTATGTCAGCTTTCAAACTTTTTTCAGTGTAACCAGTCAGATCTTGTTACCTATGTCCTAATGCAAATAAATATTTGAATATTAGGAAAAAATATTTCAGATTGTTAAAACAGAAAAACTCTTATTTACAGTACTGTTTTTGCACAGCAGTTTTAAAATCTAATATTATACAATTAAATTTTATCCAGATGTACAATTTGATGGACGGGAGCGACAGCACAGCGGGTAGGGCGTCTGCCTTGCACGTGGCCAATCCGGGTTCAATTCATCTGACCCTCTCGGAGAGCCCGGCAAGCTACTGAGAGTATCCCGCTCGCATGGCAGAGCCTGACAAGCTACCCATGGCATATTCATATGCCAAAAACAGTAACAACAAGTCTCACAATGGAGACATTACTGGTGCCCACTCAAGCAAATCGGTGTACAATGGGACGACAGTGCTACAGTGCTACTGTGTGATAAGTAGCAATAACTATTTTGAGAAGCAGCAGGGAAATCTTAAAGAGGGACACAGGTCTGAGGACAAAGGTTGAAAATCCTTGTTCTGTATCATAGAGATTACTTAATAGGTAGGAAACCAAAAAGAGGTGGGGTGGTTTCATTGTCGGACAATGATTTACTTCCGAGTAGAGGTCAACTTGGCTATCTCCGTTACCTAGACAGACCAAACAGCAGCAGTAGTATCCCAGCGTCCCTCTGCTAATACGTTAGGTTAAATACCGGCCAAGAAACAGGGAAAAGGTCTCTGGCCAAAACCAGACTTACCCAGGACAGAATACTTCTTTTTCTTAGAAGACTTTTAATCTAAAATTTTTCTAAAAGTAGAAATGCATAATTTCTGAAATAGATATGATCATTATTGTGCTCTGTGAGCTCCAGTAGGAGAAAATGATGAGCTATTATGATATGAACATATGAACCAATACTAACCCATAAATTCCTAGAGTAAAATCAAGTATCCTGACTCAATGGGGGGGTGGGGGTGGGGGAAATCAACCCATAGAAGAAATAAAGGGGCGGGAGACATTTAAGTGCATCTCTCAGGCCAGGAACTATTTCATAGTCAAGTAACCCTCAAAAAAAAAAAAAAAAAACCCAGCTAAGCCACATCACTCCATAGGTGAAGACATGGCAACCCTAAAAGATTAAGAGATTAAATAGCCTGTTCGAATCATAGAGGGTCAGAGTTGCAGTTTGGACTCCAAAGGGCCTGAGTGACTGGCCTCCTAAACCCAACAGAAAGGGCCAGGAGGTGAAAAAGCCTTTGGGACAGTTCCACTCAATTCTGTTCACTGATTATGAGCACAGAAAGTGACGAGACCAGTGAGATCTTGTCCCCCAAGCTGCTGTCCCTGACTTCTCTGACAGTTACCTGGTATCTCTACCAATCACGATGAAGGCATCTTGTTGCAGATTTATAGCCGCTTTCTCACTGATATCCAGCAACACTCTCTGCACATCTTGTTCTTCAGCGTTTGCCAAACGGGTAGCGTATTCCTCCCAGGACAGGGCCAGCATCTCCCCCAAAGGATCCACCAGTTTCACACCATTGTCCTCCTTCAAAGAGAAACAGTCAGTCATCGGTGCAGATTCCTGAGGCTGAGTTGACAGTTTTCTCAAACTGTTTCTCCCTCAACTGAAGCGAGCAGTGGGTAGGCTAGCGAAAACCCCGTCCTGAATTAGGAGGTTTATATAAATTAAATAATCCTGACTCTTCTATCAATTTAAATAATAATCCTAGGGGCCAGAGAGATAGTAGAGCAGGTAAAGGCATTTTACCTGGCATGCAGCCAATCTAGGTTCAATCCATGGCAGCCGATATGGTGCCCCAAGCACTGCCAGGAGTGATTCCTAAGTGCAGAGCCAGGAGTAACCCCCGAGCATTGCCAGATGTGGCCCCCCAAAATAAAACAAATAATAATCCTATGATTATTCCAATCTTCCTTTTGAGAAAACTGAGATTCAAAGTAATTCACTCACATAACTAGTGTCAGTGATGATATCAAATGAGCAGGTCTCACTCTCAAACCTGAAGGTCACTATACTACACTACTTTTTGTTATAGGCACAAATGAAAATAATCTACATAAAAAAGACATTTAGAATCAGCTAGTGCTGGCAGGGATATGGAGAAAAAGGAAACCTCATTCGTTGGTGAGAGTTGGTGGGAATGTTGTCTGGTGCAATCTTTATGAAAAGTGGTAGGAAAAAGTCTCAGAAATTAAAAATAGATGGGCTGGAGCAATAGAACAACTAGTAGGGCATTTTTCTTGCACGAAGTCAGCCCAGGTTCAATCCCTGATATCCCATTTGGTCCCTTGAGCACCACCAGGAATGATCCCTAAGCACAGAGTCAGGGGTAAGCCCTGAGCACCACCAGATGAGGCGACACACAAACAAAAACTAAAAATTGAATTCCCATATAACTGCTCCTTGATATCTACCTCACAAACAGAAAACCACTTATTGAAAAAAATATATACACACACACACCTATTTTTATTGCAGCATCATTTACACCAGTGAGTCAAGATACAAAACCAAACCCTTTAAAAACAGATGAGCAGATAAAGCAGCTGTGGTAAGGGCTGGAGTGACAGCACAGAGGGCAAGGCATTTGCCTTGCACGTGGCCAATCTAGGTCTGATCCCTGCCATCCCACTTGGTCCCCTGGGCACCTCCAGGAGTAATTCCTGAGTGCAGAGCTGGGAGTAATCTCTGAGCGACTATAAACACAATGGAATTAGACTGGGCCATAAGAAAAGACGAAGTCGGGCTGGAGCACAGCGGGTAGGGCGTTTGCCTTGCACGCGGCCAACTCGAGTTCTAATCCCAGCATCCCATATGGTCCCCTGAGCACGCCAGGAGTAATTCCTGAGTGAAGAGCCAGGAGTAACCCCTGTACATCACCGGGTGTGACCCCCCCCCCAAAAAAAAAGAAGAAAAGATGAAGTCATGCCTTTTGCTACAATTTGAATGAGCTAAAACACACATTAAACAAAATCAGTCAAGGAAGAAGGAGAAACACCAGATGATCTCATATGTGATGCACAAGAAAAAGGAAAGGAAAGAACAGAATGTTGACAACCACGTGAACTTTGAATACAGGACGGAGGTCGCCACTCTGGGGAGGAAGAGGTGAACTCTAGGTGACACCCAAGTGGTGGGAGAGCCTCGGGACTCCGGGCAGTAGCGGAGGGGCATTAATTCTGTGCACAAGCATGATCGCAAGCACTATTGTAGCCCTATTCCCTCAAGCACAATATTTTTAAAGGTGGGAGGAAAAAAGGCCCAAGAGAGGATTCACGGATGTGGCTTGGAGGCTGAGCACCTGCCTCACATCAAGAAGGGGGAGTTCGATTCCTGACACCCCCCCCACACACTGCTGAGCTCCATTCTCCACCACTGCTGCTGGGGTCCTGAGGCTCCGAGTCCAAGCACTGAGACCAAGTGTGTGGGCCTGGGGTCCCCACATCAAATGCTCCCCTAATACCACAAAAACAACACACAGGGGAGAAGCAGGAAAAAAATTAAGTGCTAAATAATAATAATAATAATAACAATAATAATAAAAGATTTTTTTCAAGGCACAAATGGAGAAGAGTGAGGACACCCAGCAATCCTCAGCTATGACTCTTCTAAGAATATTCTAGTCTAACACTAGGTGGTCTACTGACAACTGCTGATTCCATCCTGCTCAGGTCCCTCAAAACAAACACAGTGTAGTTCAGCCTGAATGTCAGCAGAAGGAAAAATTTAATGTTCTAACTTTAAATTTGGATGTAAAGCTCACATCCAAAATAAAATAGATGCTAAGGGCATGGAGGAAAAGGATGCCTCAGACACTGCTGGTAGCAATGTAAACTGGTACAACTGCTATGGAAAAGAGTATGGACCTTCATCAAAAAATACAGAATATTTGGCTAGAGAGGTAGTACAGTGGGTAAGGTGTTCTGACCTACGTAATTTTATCCTGGGGCTGCAGAGGCAAAAAATCAAAGACCCAAGCAACAGGAACACATTTAAACCATTACCTTAATGGTTTAAATGAATAACTTAAACAATCACTATCCATAGTTTAGTGAGCTATTGGTAGTATAGAGTAAAAGAGTTAAGTTGTGTTAAAAGAAATACGCTGGGGTCAGAGAGACAGTAGAGTAGGTAAGATGCTTCCCATGCGTGCTGTTGAACCTGGTTCCATCCACGCATGGCCCCCCAAGTACCACTAGGAGTGATCCCTGAGTACAGAGCCAGGCATGGCCCTGAGCACCGCTGGGTGTGGCCCCCAAACAAAAAGAAACAAAATAAATACTTTGATAACAACAACAATATCATGAACACTGAAACCATCTGGATTCATCAGTATTTTGTCTGAAGCTCATGTTCAGATTCCCAGATTGCCTGTGTGTATATTCACATCGTAAAATTGTTCCGTATCTGAAAACCATCTGAAAATGGTAAATGCTAAGTCTTTTCAAACGTTCACCCTTCCCCCACCTTACTTCTAGTCTCAGACTAACTTAAGAGGCCCCGGTTAATCACCAATATTGTCTCAATACAATTAACTTGGAAGGACACTCTGTTCTTTCGCTAAAATGATGGACTCTCTCCAAAACATGAGTCTCCCTTCATTCGCTCCACACCCAGAGAAGAGTCATGGGCTAAATGACCACTGGTGGAAAAAACTGTTTCAAACCCAAAGGCACATGCAAACAAAAGGCACATTCCTAAAATTAGAAGGTCACACTGCTAGGGGACCGAAGCAAAGGTCTTGAAGCAAAGGTTTGCTTTATCAAAGCTCTAAAGGTATTCATTACCTCCGGGTTATGAGATGCTGTTACCATGACTCCTATTGTAGATTTTGTTTGCTTGGATCTCAGGACAGCTAGTAATCCCATGCGAAACATGACGTGATCAAGATGTTCTGCTTTTGCTCGAAACCCAGCAGTCCCATATTGAAGAATG
Organism: Sorex araneus; assembly: GCF_027595985.1. Lineage (NCBI taxonomy): Eukaryota > Metazoa > Chordata > Mammalia > Eulipotyphla > Soricidae > Sorex > Sorex araneus. The sequence continues at coordinate 110,656,978 of NC_073305.1, forward strand.
AGTCCATTGGGCTTGGCATGCAACACTGAGTATTTTGTAATAGCATCTAAATCCATGTCTACAAAATGAAGGAACAGTTTTCCAGCATAAGAAATCTTCCAAGGGCCAGTTGCTTCAAACACTGATATTTCAAATTAATAAATCTTCATTCTGAACTCCCCCCAAAGAAACAGACACTTGATCGGGAAAAGAATGGCAGAATAAATCCTGGGGATTAGCCTTCCCAGTACTGTCAACCGGAGGCAGAAATCAGACACCCACCAATTCCCACTTCAGTGCCGGACGATTCCACACCTCAGCTCCACCTCCTACAAGTTCCCGGTGAGATCAAAGATTCTTCACTGCACAAATGGGAAAACTTAAGCCAGGACCTCATTTAAATAACCTAAATTAGCGGGTCCCTTATTTGAGGTCAACTATGAACTAGAACCTTAAAACCAAAATAGGGACTAGGGGCCACAGATACAGCACAGCAGGTATGACACTTGCCTTCCATGAGGCATCCCCCAGGGGTGCCACACCCAACACCTCATTTGGTCTCCTGAGTCCACCAGGTGGGATCCCTGAGGACAGAAACCTGTGATTCTGCTGCTACTCACACCCTTGGTACAGACAAGGAAAAAGCAAAGGAAATGCCATCTTTCTCCAAAACTGCCCAGACCTCCTAACGCACAATGCAGGGACTTCCTCATTTTCCTAAGGAAGAAGTGGAACACTTTTCCAAAGTTATCTCTTACACTCTTCCTTTGACCACTCATTTTAAATACCAAACATTGGCTCTCCGTCTGTTTTTTACTTCCTTCTTTGGCCTACTCCAATTCTATGCATAATTCGGGGTTTCCAAACTCAGTCCCTGGTGCTCAGCGCCATGGCCAATTAACCATGCCATGAGCAGCCACTGTAGCAACCCACCAACCTGTATGTACGCAAGGGTCTCCATTGTCCTTCAGTGCTTCAGTGCACACAAGTTAAAGGCAATTCTCCAGGCCAAAAAACCTGAAATTCTGCAGGTTCATCTCAGGAGCATGAGGACAGTTTTCTAATAATTAACCAGTGGACAATGTAACATGATTACTCCGAAGAGCATGTGCCCCTGTCCTTTTAAATCTGGATAGCACTAAAAAGGAAATAAGATCAAATGCTCTCAACTCTTCCATGCTGCGGGGATCCTAAACCTCAGCAGTCTAATGTTCTTTAATTCAAAGTACATTTCCCCCACCCAAGTTCAGGATTTAGCTCTCTTAAAGCGTGTCCCCTCCCCCTCCTTTCCATTCAATCTTCAAAACCTCGTCCATCCCGCTCTCCTCCCAGTACCCCGGAATCCTGGCACACTTACGAGCATGGCCACCCCCTCCCCCATCCCTGGCAGTGGACGCGCGCCCCATCATACAGGACCCTCGGGCCGGCCCAACAGCCAGTTCCCGCCCAGTCGAGGCGGGTGGGTGTGTCCGGCGCGTGGCCTGGGGGTCAGCCGGGGCCAGCGCACTAGCCCGGGGGTCGGGTGAATCCCTGTGGACCAGGCCCCTCCACTGGCCGCAAACCAGTCGCAGAGCCCCGCTCACCTCCTCCTCGCCCTCGCCCCGGAGACTCCGCGCAGGGACCAAGAGACTCAACCCGCAGACGTGGCCTTGCGTGACTTCCGGATTGTCGCCACGCCCCTCGGCCAATCACGGCGGGGGAGGATCCTCTGGTCCCGCCCCGCCCCGCCACCTGGCCCCGCCCCGCCGCCGGCCGGGGACGCGCCGCTCGTGCCCGCGGAACTGCGGATCTGGGTTCGGAGCGGGCTCGGGGCTGTTTCCTTTCAGAGAGCTGGAAGGGTGAGGCTTCCGCGGGGGCCGGGTGTCGGGGCCGAGGGGAGCTGTCCCACCGAGCGCGGCGATCGCTGACACGCCGCCTTCGTGTCCATGGTCGGTGTGCAGGGACGGTTTCCTTGTCTCCGAAAGGGGGCTCCCAGCCCCGACCTGGGGGCGTGGAGGGTGGCGGGGAGAGGGTCTTGTGCTCGGAGGCGGCCTGGACCACCGCGAGAGCCACTCAGCTCCCCGCTTCCCCTTCCCGGTGCTCGAGATCCCTCTCCCAAACCTTTCATCCCGGGAAACCGTTTTCCGCCCGCCGCCCCCACCCCCCAGCTCGCGGGAAACGTCTTTTTTTTTTTTTAACCGTACCTGAAAATCACTCCCCTCCCCCAAGCCAGGGTCCCTGGATTCGAACCATCCGAACCCACCGACGCCTCCCGGGAACCTCTGGGGCTGAGGGGTGCGTGGGGCGGGGGGTGTCCCTGCAGAGGAGGAAAGGCCCAGGGGCAGTGGTCTTTGCCGACTGCACCAGGGAGGCTGGCTGCAAGAGGCATTGCGGGCGGGTCTTCCAGGCCCCGAGCCGTCCGGAGCTCCCCGCCCTCCCCCCACCCCCTCACCCCGCACCGCTCTCTGCAGGCAGCTGGCCTGGGCGCCGCAACCTGGTCCGTAGGGGAACTGTGGGTGGGATGCCTCCCTGGGACCCCCCCCCTCCTCCATATGCTGTTCCCAGAATTCAGGCCGGCAGGTGTGTCTGCCCACCACCTGCTCACACTTGTTGATTGTTGGCTTATGCAGATTCTTGATCTAAATGGAAAGCGGTGGTTTGGAGGGAAAGGGACAGGGAATCTGAATTTTAATTCAGTACCTGGGTGGGAAATGTTACTTGTATTGGGGAGATAACGAGCGTTCAGTGTCCCGCTTTGCCCCTCTAGCTCTCGGTGCCTAGCGTTCCTGCAAAAATTACCTCCACGGAAAGGAACATTTTGGAGATTTCCTTGGACACCTGTGACACTGACAGAGCCAGCGTCCTGGACCTTTTCAGGTTTGCTGGCAAGTTGATTTCGAGGCGTCATGTCCGCGTCAATGAAAGAATGCCTTCAGCTTCAGCTGCTGGAAATGGAAATGCTGTTTTCTATGTTTCCTAATCACGGGGAAGTGAAACTTGAAGATGTAAATGCCCTGACGATCATAAAGCGATATTTGGAAGGCACAAGGGAGGCACTACCACCAAAAATCGAATTTGTGATAACACTGCAGATTGAGGAGCCCAAGGTGAGTGCCCTGAGTTTTTTTCATTGTTGCTAGGCACCAGGTTTTTATTGGAAACATTAGAACATGAGCTCATATTTCCAAGAAACTGAATATTCCAAATGCACGTTTACTTGTTTGGAACGCAAAAATGTAAAATGCAGCATGTGCTATCAATTCTTTAATAAGTATCTTGATTTTTTTGTAAATTTTCCATCTTTTAACAAATAAACCATGTTTTTATTTAAATGTTATATGTTATAATGTTGCCCTATTTTCTTCATCTAATTTTTTACCAATTGAACCATATCTTACATGTGCATTATCGTTTTTAGAAACCTAAATAGTGCCTTTAGCAGAACAGACCTTTAGGGAATAAACTTTTTCTTGGTGGTGCCATATTATAGGGAAAAAAATCACTGTCACTATCACTCATCCCATTGCTCATCGATTTGCTCGAGCGGGCACCAGTAATGTCTCCATTGTGAGACTTGTTGTTACTGTTTTTGGCATATCCAATATACCACGGGTAGCTTGTATATATACATAAAAGAATAAAAATGCATAAAGGAATCGTGTAAGTAAAATATTTAGAATGCTCTGTGCCTGGCACATACCTGACTTCATAGCAGTGACTATTACATTTATCAAAGCCATGTAGTTACCATTGATAAGCTAGCCTCTGTATGATTTTATGGTACTTCTGTTTTTCATTTTAAGGTGAAAATTGATTTGCAAGTGACCATGCCTCACAGCTACCCCTATGTAGCACTGCAGCTGTTTGGACGATCACCCGAGCTTGACAGACAACAGCAGCTACTTCTCAACAAAAGTCTCACATCTTACATAGGAACTTTTGATCCAGGTGAGCTGTGTGTGTGTGCAGCAATCCAGTGGTTGCAAGATAATAGCGCCTCCTATTTCCTGAACAAAAAGCTAGTTTATGAACCATCCACACAAGCGAAACCAGTCAAGAATACGTTTCTCCGAATGTGGATCTACAGTCACCATATATATCAGCAGGACTTAAGGAAAAAGATCTTGGATATTGGGAAAAGGTTAGATGTGACTGGATTTTGCATGACAGGAAAGCCTGGTATAATCTGTGTGGAGGGCTTCAAAGATCACTGTGAGGAATTCTGGCATGCAATTAGATATCCCAATTGGAAACACATATCTTGTAAACATGCTGAAAGTATAGAAACGGAAGGAAATGGGGAAGATCTGCGCCTGTTCCATTCTTTTGAAGAATTACTCCTTGAAGCCCATGGGGACTATGGATTGAGAAATGACTATCACATGAATCTGGGCCAGTTCTTGGAATTTCTGAGAAAACACAAAAGTGAGCATGTTTTCCAGATATTATTTGGTATTGAAAGCAAAAGCTCAGATTCTTAGGAAGCTATGAAGATCCCTATGTTTGTAACATCATTAAACTAGTATTTCTGTTAATAAGAGAAAATTTAATGGGCCAGTGTCTATTTGATGTACTGTAACATAGGTCCAGAATTTTTAACCTGGTAATAAAATACACAGGTCTTTTAACTTTGTTAACAGTGAAATCGTGATGTTATCTCTATGTTCTTATGTTAATTGGAAATAATTTTATTCCATTAAACCAGCAAAACTGATTTGATTAAAGGGGAGTACAAAGCCCACAGTTGCTGTCAATAGCTGTGAACTCAAATGCAAACAGCATTTCTCCCATTTTGTGAGCCTACAGAGAATACTGTGTTTTCTTTGTTTCATTATTGGAGCTGTTCTAAGTCAAGTTTAAAATGAGAACAAAGAGAACACATGTTTGTTACACTTCTTATTATAAACCCCCTAATTTTTTTTTTCTTTTACTAGAACCAAATGCTGTCTGGTAGAGAACTCCAAATAATGAAGTGTAATGATAGAGATGTATACTGTTATGTGTTCCTTGCTATTTCCATTAGATGAGTCATGATACTGAGGCTGATGTTACCTAAATTCTTAGTACAATTATTATCCACACACACACAAAAGGATTCTTGCTCCAGGTAATGCCCCTGGCAGCCTCTGCCTCTGTGCTATACGCATTCCTGTGTTGGACAGAAGTGTTGACAAAGGACTAATGTGGCTAGCTCCTGACCATCAGCTTACTTGGGAGAAAAATATCAAGCTGTACATTTCATCTCCTGTGAAAATTCCAAGTTCCACAGGTTTCACCAGCCATTTTCAAGATGACACTTTATTTTAATGGTTATAAGTCCTGGTAGGGGAGCTCTACGAAAGTGTTCAGGACAATGTATCCTCTCCCTAAGGATTTCTGAGGTCCCCCGTGTGTTATGAGGGCTGCCACTGCCTAGGACTCCTTGATTTTCTCTCCTCTCTCTTACTGCCCTTTCATTTCTCCGCTGGTACCCAGGCACCCTACTGACACTATGGTCCCCCAAGGATGCCAAAGGTGGATCTGAGATTTAGAAACGGGAATGTCTCACTCCCTACTTTGTGGATCTGCTAAGTGCCAAATACTGCTGCATGTGCCAGGTGATCTACAGAATCTTTAATGTAATAGTCCATTCTGGTCTTACTCTCTTTTCCGGTCTTACTTTCTAGAACACAGCCATGTATATGTCTGGGTGAGGGGAAGCCCTAGACCCCTAAGGAGACACTCCTGATCGTGAGGACTTGCAGCTGTATCCACTCAGTGACACCTGTGCCTTGAGCTCAAAAGGCAGCTCCTTTTAGCACACAATTCAGACCGTCACTGTGGCTGCCATTTCTGAGTTAGTCCTGTCCCTCAGAATAGCTTGGACTCAAGCTGGGGCCTCACACTCTACGTGTACACAAGTGGAGGAGTTAGTATTTGCATTACCAGAGACTCATATCCCAGTCTATAAGAGGATCAAAACATAACATAGGATTCAGTTTCCCATATAACCTCCTCAGTAAGTATCAGTAAGTAAAATTAGCATTTATTGGTTTTTAGGTCCCAAACAGATGACACTCCATGAGCTTTTTCTCTTTGAACTAAGACAACATATGCCATCTACCTAATAAGTACAAAAGCCATTGAGATCTTGCTGTGATTAAATCGACAAATATATCTTCAGAAAGTCACTTAAGAGAACTAAAATATAGACTTAAAATAAATGTTTTTCATAAATCAATAGCTGAAATCATTTATTTTGAACTCTTTACTGTAATGGAGTTCGGTAAAAACTAGTTTTACACATTCTATAGGCGCATGAAAGAATACATTTCTTCCTCTCAGGAGCAGTAATAGTATTCATTAGTTAGGGCAGAACTATAGGTTTCAGAAGAAAAACTTAGGAACTCTGGCCAGGGATATAACTGTATGTGGTAGAGTAAATGCCTTGCATATATGAAGCCCTTGCAATTCTTCACACCACCACTATATGTAAAGTATAGCACTGTAGCACTGTTCTCCCATCGTTGATGGATTTGCCTGAGCGGACACCAGTAACGTCTCCATTGTGAGACTTGTTACTGTTTTTTGGCATATCGAATATGCCACGGGTAGCTTGCCAGGCTCTGCCGTGTGGCTGGGATAGTCTAGGTAGCTTGCTGGGCTCTCCGAGAGGGACAGAGGAATTGAACCTGGGTCAGCCGCGTGCAAGGCAAACACCCTACCCACTGTGCTATCACATATATTTATGTATATATATTTATGTATATATACTTATGTGATCATTCAAAACTCAGTCTTTTTTGTATCATAGACTGCTGGCCTTGTTTGCCCAGCCTGATGGGAGTGCATACTACCCTTCTATCTACTTTCTCCCACTTACCTCTCCCTATCATAATGCCCTTCAATTCTGAGTGAGTTTCTTTGTGAGTTTGGGATTTCGGAGTAAAAGTGATTGGGATCAAATCATCCTCTAGCATCCTTCTGGAAAAGTGGTTTTTGACCTCTTTCTGCTTAAATCCATAGTGCCCCCTTCGTTTTTGGCACACTGAATGCTCAATTGCTTGATACCTCCTTTGAATTATCCAAAAGCTGACCTTTTTCTTGAATTGTTTATTGCTTGTAACTTGAGAACAATGACACTGTACATACCATATATTTTTAATAGTCATTTGGAAAATAACTGTTTCTGTGGACAAAACTATTCTAATTGATCTTGCTTCTTATTATCATAACCATTTTCATCTTTTCTGCAATTAATTGCTGCAAAGTGCTGTTACTATTCAGCTTTCATGAAGCCAAGAATTCTGATGACTCTTGAAATGAGAACACCATTTTAGCCAAAGCATCTCCCACAGATCTTCCCAGCTTACAGTGAAGAGTCCTGAAAACACTTTCGGGAATGCTACTGCATTGGCCTCACCAATATATTTCTCAAAGCTTTAGTGAAAGGAATGTCACAGTTAGGTCCTCTTGAGAAGTTTGAGGGATTGTAAGGATTTGGAGGGTCTGTCAGATCAGACTGTTATAACAATGCCACTCTGATACTCTTATTTCTGTAAATTTTTTATTCCTTTATATTATTTCAAGGGATGTTCACCTTTTCAATTTCATGTAATGTGGGCCCATAAGTCTTCATTTCAGTCAAATAACTGAACCAACAAGAGAACCAGCCACTTTCAGTTGCTCAAGACGCATACTGAATCCAAAAACCTCTGCCTGGTGTACCCCTATCAAGTCAGTTCTGCCCAAACCTCAATATTTCTCCTACCTCAGTTTATTTAGAGAATTGCATAGGTTTTCCCACACATTTTCCAATAAAAACAACCTGGAATTCTTTTGTTGGGAATCTTCTGGGACTGACTTTTTAAATGTGTTCACTAGCATTCTCTCACCATGCTAAAATCTGCTCTATGTGTACTGATAATAAGTTATGTGGATGAAAAAGGAGATAAAGTGAGGTTTTTACAGGATCTTTAAGCAAGGCATTAGTAACCCTCTTTAAATGGGAAATGTTCCTGCTTGATTAGGAAAGCAGAATGTGTACAGTATAACCATTTAGCTAGGGTTGAGGGATTTCCTGGGGTATGATTCCTTATGTACTCAAAACTATGCTAGAGTTAGGGTTGCTTAAGTCATACAAATCTGCACACCAACATCTCATCCCAAATCAAGATCCCATAACTGTCTCCTAGTTGATACTTTCTCTTAGCCTTTACATAAAGGCCTTACTTATGAGGATTTTGATGCAACTCCTTAATATAATTCGACAACCAGCAAATTTAGTATGACCTTAGTTTTTAACTATTTCAAACTTTTAGCGTGCAAGAAAAAAATTTTAAGCAAAAACATAAGCATTTCCCAGTTTTAAAACCATACTTTGTGCTGAAAATTCAAGCATTTAACCTAAATTCTCTATTAGTATAGCAAGTGACAACCCTATCAAGCAGTCCTGAAATCCTTTACCTATCATAGTTTTATAGCAGCAGACTTAAATTTTTTCTTAAGGCTTTATAAGCTAAAAGGTTACCATCAGTAGGTAATGCATTCCATCTGTTTTCTTATTTTGTAATCATGTTTCAGAGGTCCCAAAGATATTTTGCTACATTAATTTTTATGAACTTTATATTTTTACTATTCAAATCTGGTTCACCTTTTTACATAGTGGAAGGTAAATTTATTACATTTTTCTCTATGTGGTAATTAATCCAGTTTTCCCAATACTTTTACTAAACACTATTCTTTATCTAGTGATTTTTGAAACCCATGTATTTGGATGGCTGAGGATCTGTGAATTTCTATGTTATTGCATTGTTCAATGTTATGAGAATATGTGGATTTGGGAAAGCTATATATAAAGTAACAGGCAGTACCTTGTTAATAATTTCATATGGGTTACATGTTGAGATTAACATTTCAGGTATTGTTTTAAATAAAATATACTATTAACATGACTTCCTCTTATTCTTTTTATGAGACTATTAGAAGTTACATATGAGGCTCAGATCTTTTGTTACTGGACACTGGCGTTCTAGACCAGCAGGGGGATTTATGAATATTCCCTCAAGATTTTCCAAGGGGCCACAGGCATATCACATAAATGCAGGGGGAGTGGGCAGGGGGGACACACAGAATGAGACTAGGGGACCAAACAGTAGACAGGGGGCCATAGGAAGGAAACAAGTCAGAAGGAAGTCACAGCCGGAAAAGGGTTATGAAACATTTTTCTGGGGGCTGGCATAATAGTACAGAGAATAGAGCACTTGTCTTGCATGTGGCTAACTCAAGCTCAATACCTAGCATCCCATATGGTCCTCTGAGTCTGCCAGGAGTTATTCCTGAGCACAGAGCCAGGAGTAAGCCCTGAAGACACTGGTGAACTGTAATCCATGAAAGATTATGAACAAATACAAACAGTCCATTTCCTTCGCTTATTAACTCTTATATAACACTTGTTCAAATTTGACAAATTATTTGTAATATCTGCTTCTTAGGGGATTGGGAGATTAAATATAATAATTTATGTAGGCTACATGATGCTAGTAATCATCTGATGCCTGTTTCACTACTTTCCTCTGAAGACAAGAAAGTAGTTCACTCAGTGGAGATGAAACATGAAATAGAGAAATGAAATTCACACTGAAATGAGCAATTATGAGAATATTTTAACAAGCCATTATACCATTCTATATAACAAGATCCAGCATTATTATCTTAAAAATGAAAAAAAAACAGTATTTTTAAAGGAAAAAATATTTTGTAAGCTTACTTGTTTTTATTTCTGTGCTTTAATAAATCTTTTGCATAGGTAAATACAATTAAGTAAAAGGCTTGAAACAACACAAAAACAGACAAATGTAGGCATTCTGGATCTTTTCAAAATAGCTGTCACTGTCACTGTCACTGTCACTGTTATCCCATTGTTCATAGATTTGTTCAAGCAGGCACCAGTAACGTTTCTCATAGACTTATTGTTACTGTTTTTGGCATATCAAATACGCCACGGGTAGCTTGCCAGGCTCTGCCGTGCGGGTGTGATACTCTCGGTAGCTTGCTGGGCTCTCCGAGAGGGGTGAAGGAATCGAACATATTGAGAAAATTATTTTACTCCATGTTCCCTTCAGAAATACTTACCATTGTTATTCCCACTTAAAACAATTTAAATGATCTTCAACTTTCTTATAAAACCACTTTGTACTGGTGCTGGAGAGATTATACAGGAATCGTGGTGCTTGGCTCACATGCGGTCAACCTCAGTTCAATCCCTACTACCATCCCTAGTATCACATTTTGTCTACAAGTGCCAGGAATAGTGTGGTCCAAACCCCCCACCTCTCAAAGAGATCATTTAATCATATATTTTATCTCGAACATCTTATACTCTAAAAGCATAACTTCAAAAGCAAAAGACTTTTCCACATAATTCTCCAAAGAGCAAGTGTTATTGAACCTGAGCTGAAAAACTTAAGATTGCCTCTACTGACTAGTACATTATTAATATCTTAACTTGAAACTCACATTAGTTTTGGGGCTATAACCACTGTTGGTGACTAGAATTTCTTATTTCCAATATCAAGAAGATTTCTGATAAAAAAAACAGAAGTAGCTCTAAAACTTTCTCTAAACTCAATTTATTATAAAATATTTTGCTCTAAATTACCTGAGCTAATCAAGCAAACACTCTGGTAGGTTACTTTAGAGCTATGCTGGGAATCAGGTTCCTATTCCTGACTCCTGCTATTTTTAGAGGTCGGCACCATAAGATCATTTTCCCAGGAGATTGTCTATTGTCCTCAGAGCTCTTCCCTCTGCCCAGGTGCTCTGAACTGGGGTACAACTTCAGGGACAGAGACTCAGTGTACAAAGGCCCAGTAGCAATCGCGTAGTGATAAAGGAAAGGGCACTTCGTCAGGAAGATAGGCTGGTGCTGTGAGGAAGATAGATCTCTGACAGGGGGCCAAGGTGACAGGATGAAAGAGTGGTGAAAAAAGTGTTAATCTCTAGGCCTGCACAAAGCACTGCAGATGAAAAATGATCTCTCTTAGAAAATGTTATAATTCAGTTGCACAAAAGAACAAATATAATCGAGGACTGGAATGAAAATACCCAAAATTATTTTCCCTATGCAAAAATAAGTTGCTATTTAACAATCGCTCATCTATGCCTAAATTCATTTCATCTCATTTTTTTAAAGTAGTTTAAAAAATTGTCAACAAAAGAGTTATGGGCTTTAATGTTGATCATATCAATTTATTAAAATTTTAGTCTTCCCATTAGTTCCCTACATAAAAACAATGAGTTTTTTCAGTTTTAAGTACAATAGCATTTATAGACCACTAAGGCAAAATAATTAAGATAGAAACCATAAATAACTAGAAAGTAAATAAAGCAAAATTGTTTAGTGTAATGTTCACCTGAAAGTATATTAGTATCTTTTCATAAATAGAATGTTAAAGTAAAATCTTCTTAACATATTATGAATCATTATAAAAGATTTCAATTTTTTTAAATTATCAAAGACTTCAGGAACTAATTAATGAAGTGAGAACTTTAGCTATTACACTACTGGTGAAGTTTGGTCTGTATTTTCTGAGATGCAGCAGGCCAAGAATAGCAGTCAGGTAGAATCTGGTCATAATCAGTGTTATACATCTGAGAGCGGACATACTCCTCTTTGTTTTGTGGCTCAGGATAGACCGTGGCTGTCCTTTCTTTGTATGCATCCTGCACAATCTAGAAATAAAAGAATTTCAGTTATTTTAATGAGTAAATGAACTGGTGAGCATTTTTAATCAGCTTCAAAATTTTAATATATAAACTCTGATACTTTGCAATTTTGACAGTTTCTATTATAACAGCAGTATCCTACAAATGCCTAATATCTCCCTGAGTTTCCTGCTAAGCTGGATTCCAATTTAAGTGCTCCTTGCTAGAGACCAACACACTCTTGTCTCTAAGTCTTTGTGTCAAAATCATCATTCTAGTCCTCAGACAGGGGAATGCCAGTCAATTTGTCTTTTTACAATTGATTGCCATGATATTCCCACACTTCTCTAACCTTACCTGTCCCTATATAATTGGATTTATGCCTTAATTATTTTTTTAAGAAAACATGTTCTCACAGTTTTTTTAGAAGAGTAGGTTATTATAATCTAGTAAGGCTGAGTGCTATATTATCATTGTTTTCTCCTCTCTGCATCAATATTTTAATATTTTAATGACTATTACAAATGTGATATAGAAAACAACCAAAAATAAGGCAAAATTGGAAGATATGGATGATAGAAAACCCTAATAATTTAAATTATGTAACAAAAGTTATAGCAAATTAGATTCTTCTTAATTTTTTCATTATTCTATAAGAATTAAAAGTATTCATTAGGACCAGAGAGAAAGGATAGTGCACTTGTCTTGCACATAGCCAAATCCAGTTCAATCACTGACACCATATATGATCTTCTGAGCACTGGGCCAGGAATAAACTGAGCAATGCTGAGTATGCCACCCAAACTAAATTAAACTAAAATAAAATGACACTCCTAAATTCTGCTGAGGTACTGTGGTTAATTCTTTAGCATATTCTTTTTTTTTTTTTTTGGCTCTTTGGATCACACCCGGCGATGCTCAGGGGTTACTCCTGGCTCTGCACTCAGGAATTACTCCTGGTGGTGCTGGGGGACCATATGGGATGCCAGGGATCAAACCCAGGTTGGCTGTGTTCAAGGCAAAAGCCCTACCCACTGTACTATAGCTCTGGCCCCTAGCTTCTTCTTAATACAGATACACATTTCAAGAAAGTGGAGCTGTAGTACCTGAAAAGACATACATACAGCAATAGAAGCAAAGAAAAATAATGAGGTTTGAACAAAAGTGGTTTTACCTTTAATGCGATTTTCAGAGAAACATCTCGAATGGTGTTCAAAGGAGGATAAAGCCGGCCCTCTTGCAAATGTTTATCTGATACTTGTTGAGCTATGACCTTAAAAATAAAAGATGCAAATGTTTATACTCACCATCATACAATGTGGTAATTATAAAGATAATCAGGTGAGTGGTCACATAAGACATCCTAAACAGAAGCAAACCAGTGATCATTTAATTTCATTCCCAACTTTATCAAAGGAAAAACTGAGCCCAGAGAAGTTTGGTAATTAGTTGGGATCACATAATGAGTGAAAAAGATAAGAAACGAATCTGGGTTTCCTTTTAGAGCAGTTGCTTTTCAATCTGTATCATGAAAGTGCACAGCTTTCCTATCTGACACACTAGAGGAACACGAAGAAGAGAAAGTGGGCAAAGGAGGATGACAGAAATGATGTAAAAGTACCACTGAGAGAAGAGAAAAGTTATCCAAGATTGGCTATGGCATTACTCCAAGCTCTCATAACCTTGAACTAAAGGTTTAAGAGGATGAGAAACCTATTTTATTGCAAATAGCATTTGAATTTGACAGAAAATCCAGATTATGTGAATCATATAACTAGCTTCAGAGTCTGCTATTCCCAAACCAGTCCCTATTTCTAAATCAAACAGTATAAATTTCAATAAATTTCCAAGTGTGCTAAGAGGCTTCCCTCTTATGTATGGTAGATCTTATGTCCCACTGTTTCTATCACACACACATACAGTAATATAGAGGGTAGGGACAAATGTTTTAAAATTTTAGCAAATTAAAAAGGACAAACTATTAAATGATTATGACATAGGTGATGGCTACTCAGACAAACAGTAGTCTCCAAAGTCATCAAATTGTATAATTACATATTTTTATGTGTCAATCATACCTGGAATTTTTTTAAATGAGACAATCTGCGTTCATCAAAGAGATGTTTTCCCTTTTCTCTACCCTTCCTTCCAGTTTCCAACACCTCCAAAAAAGAATGCCTTCCTTGAAAGAAGCAAGGAAGGGTTCTCGGAGCCTACCTACACTCATTCTCCTCAGAGAGATACCGGTGTGAGAAAATATGCCTATTCCTATCTGTTAGTGAAGGCCTTTATGCTGCACAGAAAGAAGAAATACATTTTCTCTGGAGTTGGTTAGAAATTCTACCTCCTGTAACAAATACTGTACAAAGCCAGGTGGGCTCAACAAGGGCAGATTTAGATGTGCTATCAAAGCCCAACAGACAGAACAGAGTTAAAGGCAGGATGAAATTTTCCTTGTAATGCAAAAATATTAAGAAATAGTCTTTGTAATTGCTGCTAACCTGTGAAGTTTTTAGTTCCAAAAGACACTGCTTAATGAAAGTTTCTGCTCTATGCTCTAGCATTGTCTGGGCGTTACTATGACTTTACAACAGATAATGATAAGGCAACACAATTATTTAACACATATAACTCAAGAGAACAATACAACCAGAAATAAGATAAAATGCTGAAATGTAGCCACATCTAAAGAGAAAGATCAAGCTGAGCAATATGACTAATAAAAGGATCCAAAGATGAGGTGTGACTTTGGCATAAACATGTAGAATGACTCACAAACCTTTGCAAGCAGGACAATCAGAAATTACACATGTGTATGGTGTGTTTGAAAATTCTGGGATAAGGAAACATGAAATGAATGTGAAGAGTCTAAGTTTCAGTGCCTACTTAGAAAGCGGGTATTACTTGTTGAAGTGTAAGTATTTCTCATAGGGAGAAGGAAGCTGAGAGAGATGATTTTTCAATCTTGATTAAGGGAAAATTATTTCTGATGCTATAGCACAGCGGTAGGGCGTTCGCCTTTCATGAGGCCGACCTGTGTTGGATTCCTCCGCCCCTCTCAGAGAGCCCGGCAAGCTACCGAGAGTATCGCGCCCGCCACAGCAGAGCCTGGCAAGCTACCCATGGCATATTGGATATGCCAAAAACAGTAATAATAAGTCTCACAATGAGAGACGTTACTGGTGCCTGCTCGAACAAATCTATGAGCAACGGGATGACAGTGACAGTGACAGTGAAGCATCTATTAGGTAACTGAAGGTAAGAGAAAAGATAAGAACAGAGACCCAGAGTTGATCACTACTAGTATGAAAATAATGAAAGCATCTTCGAAGTGATAAAAATGAAGAAATACAAGGTAAGAGCCTGGGGATGTAGCATATGCCTCAAACGTATATGGGATCTTGGATTGAATCCTGACACTTAAAAAAACAGGGCCCGTAAGAGGGGTTAGATAAAGGTTCTTAGTTAAAAGGGATATGAAACTGAGACAAAGAAAACCAACAGACATTCCACCACCGCTGCCATTTAAGTTAATCTGTCGGCCTGCCTCAGAGACTCATGATTAACTCTCAAATGAGATCAACTAGCCACATAAAATTATTGTAATTTCTCAGCAGTACCAGCTAAGACCTCCAGGGGGGGTCTCGGGGTCGGGACGGGGGTCAGGGGATAAGGGACATGGCTGTACCTTTCCAATAGCTGCTACCATACCTACAGCCAGATTCCACCGCCTCAAGACTGAGCTTCACAGAGATGCCAAACTGATACAGTGGGGTTTTTTGGCTGAAAACTCCAGATTGTCTCAGACTAGTGGTGGGCAACTTCCCCTCATCCCCACATCCAGAAGCCCTGGCAACCACATCCACATGCACCACTGCTCAGGTAAATATTCTAGATTTTCTGGAGCTCACAGCCATGAATGGCAAACCCCACAATACTAACTTTTCCCTAGGCGCACACCAAATTGCATGATAATGTAACATAGAACCCAAACTAAGCTCAATTAACAAAAAACATCAACATAGAAGGTCAACTAGCAACAATAGCTTAGCAAACCCTCAAACAAGGACTTAATGTCCCTATGGTGACATATAACAATTTTCACAAATTTGCTTTTACTGAAATATTTTTTGATAATTCCACTGGCCATCTAGTGGCGACAAGTATTACAAAATAAATTATTTTGCAACTGCTATGGGGGCAGACTGGAACAATGTCTAGGAAAATGGGACAATGGTGGAAGGATGGTCACAGAGGTGGGATTAAGGTTGGAATATCAAATGACTGTAACAAATGCATCATAAACAACTTTGTAAACCATGGTGTTTAAGTCAAGTGGGGGCAAGAGGAGAAAGATCATTTAGTATCAAAAGCAGGAATGGATAGAAACCTAAGAAAAATCCATTAGAAGAGCCAAAGCAGTTAAAGAGATCACCAGCTATATAAGTAACACTAGTGATAGCACCATATTATTTTCTTCAAGGTTTCTTTGTAGTGGATTTCACTTTTTCTGTATAGAAAGGTTTTTGATTTTTAGAAAGGTTTTTGGGTTTTTTTCCCCCATGAATTTGTCACTAGAGGGTGCTGGAGCACAATCCTATTTCTTCTGATATGTCTACTATAAAATACAATCACATTTTTCTTGATGCACAAACAACTTTAAACATAATTAGACATTTTACTTATTGTGTGCAATATGACTTTTTGAGTTAAGGAAACACAGAAATATCAGTTACATATTTTTTTGCCTCCTTCACCCCCCCCCCTCTTTTATTTCCAATCTTCCCTCCACCCCTCTCCACATGAAGTCAGTCATCAGGCTTTTAAAACAGTGACTAAAAGGAAATAACAGAACTTCAAACAACTATTCTCACAGAATGATGTTAGGCACTGAAGGGATGGGATTATATTCCTTCAGATAACATCAGAGATCGGAATCTAGTCAAACATGAATCAAGCAGATTCTGATTGTCCAAAGTTCATGATTTTATGACTATCTACCAATTACGGCATCATCCCCCACCCCCTCCACTCCCCAGGCTCAGGAACGCAGGCTTCAGGTGCCTCAGGTACTAGGAGTAACAAAGTCCTTGGTCTCTGACCTAAGAACTGCGAGTCTTCTACCAGCTGTGAAATTCCGACACCTGTTAACTTGATAAGGTGAAATTCCTGATCCCCCACAGTTCTAACAGCAGCTTAACAGCACTTCCCTTCTAGGTCTGCCATGAGTTGTTGTGAGAATCCTCCCGAGGGTCCAACCTAGAGTACACTACTGACTTCTTTTAACTGATTTACTTTGACAATAGTACTATTACTTTGTACCTTCTACACTACGCTCACCAGCTACTTGATCATCTCAACGTCTATACTTACCTTTTTAATGACTTTGTTAACACCCAGTTCCTTATTTTAAAATCCTTCCTGCTTAAAGTACTAGAGTGGTTTCTGTTTGCTGCACTAAGACCTGGCATGACAAATCAGACTTTCATTTCAAGTCTTTAAAACACTGGTATTAGGAAGGTTCTCAGTGGAGAAATGCCTGCCACTTCAGCATAATTAGGGAACAGTATTTTTAATTAAAGATTTTTTAAAAGGTCTTTTTAAATGAAGAAATCAATTTTTTTCTATTGACAACTGAAAAACCCTTTATTAGTGATTCAGTTTGAACTTCTTTATAATGATTTACTTATTCTTCACTAAGAAAGAATTTTTCTCCTTCTGACTTGACACCAATACAAAGAGCTGACATGCTAGATAAACGAAACAACAAACAACCAATTCTGAGCCCATTTAGCATTTCATGGCTTTCAAGGATTTTACAATACCTCTGCAGTAGTGAGAAAAATCTTGTCAGGGATATGTCTTAATCCACATGCCACAACACCAAGAGCAACTCCAGGAAACACATAGGAATTGTTGCCTTGGCCAGGATACAGGGTCTGTCCATTCGGAAGAGTGACTGGATCAAAAGGACTGCCGCTGGCAAAAATTGCACGCCCCTACAGTAACACAGACACAGAAATAATGTCAGAAAAGGATATTTAAAAACAAAATTAACAGAACAACACCATAAAGGACTAGGTATTTAGAAAGAAGTCTAGGGGGCTGGAGTGATAGCACAGCGGGTAGGGTGTTTGCCTTGCTCGTGACCAACCCGGGTTCAATTCCCAGTATCTCATATGGTCCCCTGAGCACCGCCAGGAGTAACTCCTGAGTGCTTGAGCCAGGAGTAACCCCTGTGCATCACCGGGTGTGACGCCAATAAAGCAAAAAAAAAAAAAAAAAAGCCTAATTTTTTCATTAAGTCCTTTCCAAGTCTGGACAAGCTTTCAAGATGTTGACAAGTTCTGGAGGGAGGGATTATTATTGTGCTTTTATTCTTCTACTCCAAGGAGAAGTGTGTTCGGCACAAGAAAGACCCCAAATCACCTATCTTATCTCTGCAATGACTCACCACATTGTCCTATCAACACTTCTATATCGGTTTCAAATGACAAATTTCTAGACATGGGATAATTAAAATATCTGAAAAAATGACAGGTTGTTACAATTTAAGAGGCCAATAAACTTCAACATAATCACTGAGACAAATTTTACATATTTCCATGTTATAAATAACTATATGAGAAAACAATATATAGAAAACAAAATTAATAAATGTAATTTGATATTACATGATATTAGCAAATGAAAGATTCTTGTTAATAACTACCAAAAACTGTATCCAGCTGGGAATACAGCTAAGCGATAGGGCACATGAGGCCCTGTGCTGAATCCCTGGCCCGAAACAAAACCCAAACCAAACACAACAAACATGCACTATATCACTGTCTTCCTGTTGCTCATCTATTTGCTCGAGCGGGCCTCAGTAACGTCTCCATTGTGAGACTTGTTGTTACTGTTTTTGGCATATCAACTACGCCATGGATAGCTTGCCAGGCTCTACCGTGCAGGCGAGATACTCTCGGTAGCTTGCCGGGCTCTCCGAGAGGGGTTGAGGAATCAAACCCAGGTTGGCCGAATGCAAGACAAATGCACTACTGGCTGCACTATGGCTCCAGCCCAACAAACACGCAATAGTCAATATTTTTTCTGGAGGGGTTCACACCTGGTGATGCACAGGGGTTATTCCTGGCTCTGCATTCAGGAATTACTCCTGGCGGTGCTCAGGGGACCATATGGGAATCGAACCTGGGTTGGCCGCGTGCAAGGCAAATGCCCTCCCCGCTGCACTATTGCTCCAGCCCCCAGTCTTAATATCTTTATATTTTTTTTATGAGAACATGCATGCTTTATAAAGCTTCTTAGCTGTAGCAGTTTATACTGTTAATCAAAAGGGAAGCATTTATCTTCTCTGAGAGTGAGGGTAGAAAGTAGTTGAGAGCATTCAGCATCTTAAAACAGGAATAGTAAACTTCAACCTCAAAAGCATATGTAACCTAGGAAATATATTTAAAAAGTCTAAAGCAGCTTTTCGCAATAGGAGGCCATTTGGCTCCACTGCCCATCTCCGGGATAGTCTAAGGGGGTCTCGGCCTGAGATTAGGAAACCATCCTGTAAGACAGGGAGACCACAGGAAGAAAACAAGATAGGGAGGGGAGCCGTGGCTGGGAAAATACTGAGCAAACTGGTTTAAAGCACCAAGTCACAGTTTATGATGAGAGAACGGGTTAAAATTCTCATCCCTTTTATAGCTGAAGGTTAAATTCTTTGTGATGTTAATAATATTAACTTAACATCATTTTTTTACTGATTTATTATTTGGGCAGTTTACACCAGCAGAGTTCAGGGGCTACTTCCAGCTTAGTTCAGGGGGTTTGCTCCTAGGGGTTGCTCGGCAGATCATGTGGTGCTGGGATAAACCTGGATCTCTAGAATACTTGGGGTTCAGTCCTGGCAATCTGGGCAGGTGGGGGATTGCGGATGGGATGGGGGCGTCCTATATGCTCTCCCAGAGGATCAAATCAGGGGTGTTACACGCAAGGCAAGTTCCTTAGCTGTTACTCTATTGCTCCAGCCTCTTAATGTTCTTTTTAAACTAATGCCATAATAAACCTCTTATATAAACATTTTTATAATATGATGCAATCATCTTCGGTATATAAAATTAGATGGAAAGAAAACAGAAATTTTTATCAATGTGTATAAGAACCTGAAATATAATTCTGTACAAATATAAGTTCTGTACAAAATTGTATTTTTTAGGTAAGTCTGATGCCTTACCTCTGTTTAATATATATGTATTTTTCAACAAGCAACTTTTTAATGTAAACTATTTGATATACATGTTAGTTGTTATATATGCATAATATTTAAAAATTATATTTGAGAAGAGATGTACAGCATTATACAAGTTCATTTTTATCTCCCTCTATTCCCTAATGTCCAAACTTTCTCCCTCTTCTACAATCATATTTTAAGTAGAAATGGCATTAAATAGATGGGTTGGTGAAATAATCTTATATATGTAGATGTGAATATAAGAAGAAAATGAACAAATTTTTTGCATAATTATAATTTCATACAGTTCAATGAGCCTTTGTTGTTTTAGGGCTCAGGGTTATTTTTTATTGGGAGATGCACTTCCAAGCAGGGCAATGAGCACTGGGCCACAGAGCCTTTCCCATCCAACTATATCTGGTAGCTCAATGCAAGGGTGAAGGAATGCAATGGGTCATCCTGTGGTACTCAGGAGGCTTACAGGACACTCCTGCTGTATTTGGGAGGCCACACATTGCAGAGGATCAAGCAGGGGTCCAACTCTTGCAACGAACAAACTTTAAACCCCTCTCCTGTCCTAAAAGCAGTGGGGACTCCAAACCACTGACAGAATACTTCTTCTACAGTTCTTTGATTGGCTGATTATTTGGGGGTGGAGGGGCCTGGAGGCAAAGGCCCCCAAGCAGTGCTCAGGGAAGTCAAGGGTCACTCTGAGTGATGCTCAACCAACTACGCTGGCAGTTCAGTGCTAGGGATTGAGGATGCTGGGTCGCTCAGGTCCTCTAATGCCAAGGTCCAACAAGACAGGCCCACCGGCAATGCTCAGGAGAACGTGTGGTGGCAGGAATTCAGCCCGGGTCAGGTACTAAGTCTTTGAGCCCTTATCCTAGAATTCTTTGCCTGGATGAGTGTTTAAATTCTCATCCTTAAATGTCTTTTAACACAGAAATGACACAAGGGCTTAGGCCATACGTGTCAAATTTGTACAAACTTAAAAACACAGCAATATGAATTTGTCTACTTTTGTTACCAGATAGTATATGTTATATATAATTATATGCAAAATATGTAATGTATGTTATATATTACATATATAATTAAATATGTAATTTCAGGTGAGACTGTAAGCTCTTGGGGTTACTGAAATTTGCCAAAAAAAAGTAAACACTTCATTGTGCCTATTACATACAGTGAGTGTACAGGACTAAAATTGTGTTCTTATTTAAAGGATTTAAATTATTTTTCTTTAAGAATTTAAAGCCAGGCAGAGAGAAAGAATGCAGGACTCAAGGTGCATGCCTTGTATGCTGCATTTTGAGTTCCAGCACCACCTGGTCTACACACCGCTGTAGAGCCCTCAGACTTCAACAGCTGAGAAACACTGGGAGGGGTCTCCAGGCCTCCTGAGCCCTTGGGAACACCCGGTACACCCTAACACCCAATAAATAAAGGAATCTAGGGGCTGGAGCAATAGCACAGCGGGTAGGGCGTTTGCCTTACATGCAGCCCACCGGGGTTCAATTCCCAGCATCCCATATGGTCCCCTGAGCACCGCCAGGGGTGATTCCTGTGTGCAGAGCCAGGATTAATCCCTGTGCATCGCCAGGTGTGACCCAAAAAGCGATAAATAAATAAATGAATAAATAAAATTAAAAAAATAAAAAAAGGAATCTAAAGTCTATGAAGAACGTGAGGCAAATTTAACACTTGAGAGGATAAAAGTTAATATTACTGAAGGTATTGACGCTATATCAAGACAGATTTAAAAAATGGAGGGGCTCCTTACCAAAACTTTACTGATTTTAGTAATAAACACTCAATGGTATAATTTTTAAGTAGAGTCATCAAGTTCTGATTTGTATAGTGACATCTTTGTGTCATGTTTATATTTTCTGGTTCATTTTGATTTTTAAGATAAATGTGTTCAATATATATGATTCAACCTCTATTTTGTTGTATTGACATTTTCAAGTGAAGTTGCTGTTATTGTTATTATTTGATATTTGCACATTCAGTGTTTACTCCTGCCTCTGCTTAAGGATCACTACTAGAAATGATCAGGAGACCATATATGGTACCGGGAATGGAAACCAGGTTGGTAAATGTAAGGCAAATGCCTACCCACTGTACTATCTCTCCAGCCCCTATTTTGAAGTTATTACAAGGGAGGAAAGTGTCTCATCAATATGTCACTGAATATATATATTACTTATATATAGTATAAATACATAATAAATCACTTTTTAAAAAGAGCAGTCAGGTACTGACATTTTAGGATGGCTATTCTACTGGAGTGTGGACATTGAAAGAACTGTCCAATGGTCCATCATGGCATGAAAATCCAAACCCAGGATTTAGTGAAGTAAAAATAATATGGTTGGGGCTGGAGCAATAGCACAGCAGGTAGGGCGCTTGCCTTGCACACAGCCGACCCGGGTTCAATTCCCAGTATCCCATATGGTCCCCTGAGCAGCTCCAGGAGTAATTCCTAAGTGCAAAGGCAAGAGTAACCCCTGTGTATTGCTGGGTGTGACCCAAAAAGCAATAAATAAATAAACAAACAAACAAATAAAAGTATGGTTTACATCCTGCATGCTTCAAAGTTGCTGAATATCTAAGTTAAGGCTATTTAATAATATTTAGAATCGAGCCTTTATCTTGTGGGGGTGTGTCATACCTTCTGGGGTCAGGAGTCACTCCTGCTGGTGCTTAGGGGATGCATTTGGTACCAGAGAGTAAACTGGGGTCAGCTGCATGCAAAGCAAATGCCTTAACCACAAAACTATCTCACTGGCTTCTTTATTTTAATGTTTAAATTTTAGAAATTTCAGAATCACTTGATGGTAATTATCAATAAAATATGACATCATTCTACAAAAGGAATAGGTCTTATTCTGACCCATTCACATCCTTTCAACCTTACACATAAAATTTTTAAAGATTAAGAGGTTAGATATTCTGAGTTCCTATAATGAATCAAAATCTGATTATTAAAACATCAGTCACAATTTTGCTTTACCTTGGTTAGTGTATAGCACTGCTCTGCAGTACATTCTGCTTTGCTAGTTGGATTACTCAAAGCAAAAATAATAGGCCGTTCATTGAAGGCAGCCATATCTTTGAGAATTTGTTCTGAAAATGCACCACCAATTGCAGCAACTCCTAATGCAGAAATGAGAAACCAGTGAATAGGGCTACAATTGATTAATTCAAGAAGCTCATGCCCAAACAACAATGACGTATCAGATTATTTTCTAACAGACAGCAAACAAAATATAGAGTTATTGTATTAAAATGACAGAAAAAACAAGTTTGTTAAGGTTAAGAATCTTTAAGACAAATAATCTACAGGTAGCTATAAAAATATAACATATAACATCTAGCTCGTAATAAATTGAGTTGAGCATATTAGGAATTTTGATTATAGATATTTAAGGTATTGAATTACAGGTATTAAAAATTAAAATAATCCTATACATTATCTTTAAAAACAATTCTACAAACATTTTAATTTCTCGGACTATAAAGTGATTATATTTTATGAACCACTAAACAATCATTCAAATTAACTATTGAATTGTAATATCACTTGCTGAAGGAATTTTAATAGAAGAATACATCAATTATCATATTTGAATGAAAAAAAGCTCCCAGCAGAACACATATACCAAAACAATAAAGGCTTAATACAGTCTCTTATCAAAAAAGTATTTATGTTGGTATTGGCTATCATGATTATTTTCAATATTGTCAGCCCTTTCACAACAGGGTCTAGAAATGGAGACTACACAGGGCTGATGTTATATACACACAAATTTATAGATAAAGTTTCAGAACTTCTCTTGAGATAATTTGAGATCCAAATTAAGTCTGATCATATTAGACATCTTATTGCATCCTGCAGCATGCAAAGTGAAGCTGCAGTGCCAAGGGCTCAGAGGAATGTAAGGAAATAAAAAATATGGTCGCTGTCTCCCAGGCCTGTCTAGTCCTATATTATTCAGCCTCAGCTCTACTTACATATCGAGCTGGACAATTCCAAGTTGTGCAGATGTCTCCGTGTGCCAAAGGATCAAGGGAGGCATCCATACACTCCGCTCACTGAGTGTCAGTGTGTCCAATGCCTCCCCTGTCCCTACTACCCACCATTAGCATCACAACCCAAAACATCCTCAGATATTGTCACGTGTTTCTTTGGCATTAAAATCACTGCTTGAGAAATCTCCTAGAGCAGTCAAGTCTGGGAAGGTGCTGAATATGCCAGGTTAAGAGGAGCCACATAGTTCAGCACAATTAAGAAAAAAATATAAATCTAGGGGTCTACAAGGTACTGTTGTTTCAGTGACTATGTAATTGTATTAGTGAATTCCAATGGTTAGTATTCCAAAAGTCAAAATTACACTGAAAAAGTCAGTAGCAGGCACAATAACCGGGCCAAAATAAATTGAGGTAACAGTTATGGGAGGCTGGAAGAAAAAGTTTACCTATAAGGGCAGTTGGTTTTAATTCTTTAACAACGTCTTCTAGGTTCTTCATTTCCTTGTGTTCGTGGGCAAATTCCTCTTTCTCATGTGTTAAGGAAGCCCGTCCCTAAGTAAAGCGAAAAATGAAGAAATCATAAGTATGCCAAACATTTTAGCAAAAAAAAAATACTCAGAATATTATATATGATCTGCGTTTAGATTTTTTGCATATTACATGTTAGAGTTATTCTTGAAGTTTCTTCCCCAGTTGTCAGATCATTCATTCTTTTTTGCAATTATGTCCCAGATAATATTCTAGATCAACGGTTTTCAACATTTTACATACCTGCAGGCTGTCACTCACTAGTCTGATGATTAGTGGTTGAAAAAGATTGTTTTAGGCAATGAAAATTTAACAATGAACAAAACTGATTATAGGGGCCAAAACGATAGTACAATAGGTAGGATGCTTGCCTGGCATGTGATCAACCCAGGTTCGACCCTGGGTACCCTCTAAATGGCCCTCCAAGTACTGCCAGGAGCGATGCCTGAGTGCAGAGTCAGGAATAAACTGATTACTTTTGGATGTGCACCTCACCACCCAAATTAAACTGACTTTAATTTAGATGAAGTGATAAATTCAACTGGTGCCAATTCATCACTCTATTACTGTGTCAATGATCTCTGCAATGTAATTTTACAGTTTCTTTCACCAAAAATAGAGTATACTTTCTAACCCTTGTCTTTGGATATGGCCATGTGACTTTCTTTGGTCAATAAAACGTAGACTGAAATTGGAGCATGTTCATTCCAAGATTAGGCCACCGGAGGAAATGAATTTTCACTTGGTCCCTTGTGCCTTTGCCATTGACTCAGAAGACATAACCTAGCTGGCTACTGACCCACAGATGATGAAAACCTTGTGAAGCTGACCTTGACCCAACCTGATGCTTAGAGTCATCCAGCCAATCACTCACCCAGTTACCTAGTGAGCTTTCTCACTGACGAAGATACATGAGAAAAAATTCTGTTGTATGTATGCCACTGACATTGTATTGCCTTTGATAACAGTAACAACTGACTACTGCTGTCAACATAGCAGTTGATTTTAAGTTGAAAAATATAGAAGTTAATTTTAATTTTTATTATTCATCTTTCTACTCGTTTATTTCTATTCATTGTTGTTCTGGCAATAAGAGGTTCTTTTTTCCTGTAATGATTTAATGAAAGGCATACTTTTGAATCCATTTGCTCATATCCACATTACTGTTCAGTAATTTAGCAAAAGAAAATAATTATACATTATTAAAAAGAAGAGTGAAATTCTAACTATGAACACAAATAAGAATTTGGAATCATTTGACATTTATAGTGTAGCACTGTTGTCCCATTATCCATTGATTTGCTCGAGCGGGCACCAGTAACATCTCCATTGTGAGACGTTGTTACTGTTTTCGGCATATCGAATACACCATGGGTACTTTGCCAGACTCTGCCATGATATTTACACTAAATATCTAAATTACTTGTTTATAGAACCACTATAAGTTAAATTTCATAATTATTTTAATGTTCATCATTATTCATTTTCATTCTCACAGCACTGCAATATTTATTTAGGACATTTACTAAATAAAGCTGATGGTTTGAAAAAGCACTTTTTCTAGCAATCATAATTTCAGCTCTCAGCGTTCTGAATACAACATAGTTTTGGCCTGTTACTCTACCCCAGATATGTATATAACCAACTGCAGATATAAAGACAAAAAAAGTAGATTAATGTCTGTATGAGTCCCTATGTGGCAAATATTTCAGAACCCCAAAATGCTTTTAGAATAATTTCTTTTAATCTTGAGGCTACAGGTCCCAACTATGTTTCCTCGGCTCTCTTATAGCTAGGGTTTTGTTTTATTATATCTTTTAATTAAGATGGAATTTCTGGGGGCTGGAGTGAAAGTACAGTGGGTAGGGCATTTGTCTTGCACAGGGCTGACCTGGAGGTTCGATTCCCAGCATCCCATATGGTACCCCGAGAACCACCAGGAGTAATTCCTGAGTGCAAAGCCAGGTATGACCTGTGCATTGCCGGGTATGACCCAAAAAGCAAAAAACAAAAATAGGAATTTCTGTACAATCCAGCAATCCAACATATTTTGCATCTATCACAAGGCCCCTAAAACATTATTTCAAAAAGATATCTGTGCTCCTATATTTACTGCAGTACTAATCACAATGACCAAGCTCTGTGGTGAGAGGGGACAGCCAAACAGATGTCCAGGAGTAGAGGACTAGATAAAGCACTTGAATATAGGGCTAGAGGGAGTATACAGAGGTAAAGCATTTGCCTTGCATGGGAAAAATCCTGGTTAAATCCCCAGCACCACATATGATCACCCAAGAACCATCAGGAATGATCCTTAGAACAGAGCCAGGAGTAAGCAAGTAAGCCCTGAACACAACTGAATGTGAAAGAAAGAGAGAAAATACAGAAAAAGGAAAGGGAAGTGAAAAGAAAAGGGAAAGGGAAAGGGAGAAGGGGGATAGAAAGAGGAGGGAATTGAAGGGGAGGGGACAGAAGGGAAGGGAAAAGAAAAAAGAGGGCATATATGCAAATAGAATACTACTCAGTTTTAAGAAAAGATGAAATCATGCAATTTGTCACTATGTGGATGGAATTAGAGAATATATGTTGTGTGAAATCAGTCAGAAGATAAGAGATAGATACCAATAATCTTATACTGAAGCATAATAAGGGAATAAGAAATGGCCAAAGGTAACTGTCTACATAATAGAATTGATCAAAGAGGAGGGCAGGAAAAGGCAGATGGAAGGGGAACACTGGTGAAGAGAAGTGGACACTCTGGTGGTGGTTATAGGGTTAGAACATTGTACACATGATACTAACATGAACATAACAGTCATGTAAATCATGATGTCTCAATTAAAAAAAAAACCAACTAACTTCCACATACCACCATATAATTTTGACCCACTTCACCCACTTGACCCATCCACCATCCCCTTCTCCTCTTTGAGTTCTCCACGGTCTGGGATTGTTTGGGATTTTTGTTTCTTTCCTTTGTTTAAATTTCATATGTCAATAAACCATATTACTCATGTTCATATGATAGATTTGTTTAGCACAATCACCTCAAGTTTTTCCATGTAGTTGTAAATGGTTAAATTTTGTCTTTTAAAAAAATGTATATATGTGGGGCGGGGCAAAACCAAATAAAAAAATTTAAAAAATGAGTATATGTACATATATTACATATTTATGTGTATACATATGTACACATATATAATTGAATAGTATCATGTAGTATAGACCATATCACATCTTCTTTTCCATTCATCTGTTCCTAGGCAATTAGGTTATATCCGTAACTTGGCCATAGTAAATAATGCTGCAATTGTAACAGAAGGCACAGATTTTTTTCTAATCACTTGTATCACTTGTCATCCTGTTGATCTTTGATTTGCTTGAGTGGGAACCAGTAACATCTCCATTCATCCCTGTCTCGTGCTAGTGTAGTCCAGTCGTATCTGCTCTATCTAGGAACATGAAGAGCCTCAAACCGTTCGTTCAGGGTTTATGTAGTTGATAAATTTCACTTTACTTTATCTTTACTTTGATTACATTCAATATTTCAACAAAAAACTCACTATTATTGTTTGGAGTTTCCCGCCCCAAAGTTGGACCTGCTGGAAAAGAAGCATTCGATAATCTGTTTTCCATTGCTGAGAATGAAGAGATATGAGGTCATGTGGCCACAATAGCGTCCACAACCCTGATTCTTGATCGTCGACGGAGATCGGAACTCCGGATTCCTTCTCTCACTTGAGTGAAATGTGAAATTCCAAGCATAGCTCTTTCGATTCCTCTTTGGGATACCTGAATAGTGTACTCATCCTGTTTTTGTAGGACCCAGGTCTTTGAGGCGTATGTTAGTGCAGGAAGAGGTGGAGTCGAGGGGCTGGAGTGATAGCACAGCGGGTGGGGCGTTTGCCTTACATGCGGCCAACCCGGGTTCGATTCCCAGCATCCCATATGGTCCTCTGAGCACCGCCAGGGGTGATTCCTGAGTGCAGAGCCAGGAGTAACCCCTGTGCATTGCCAGGTGTGACCCAAAAAGAAAAAAAAAAGAGGTGGAGTCGAAAAGATGTGCCTGGGCTGGAAGTTCTTCGTCATCTTCTTAACCACGTCTTCAACGCTCTTGAAGGCGTTCCACGCTGCTCTCTTCCTCCTGCGCAGTTCTGACGCCAAGTCATTCCTCATGTTGAGTTCTTGACCCAGGTACACATAGCTGCTGCATTCAGAGATGTTTGTTCCATTGAGAGCAAATGGAGCATCAGGGACTAGTTTGTTTTTCATGAGCATCATTTTGTTGAGACTCAGCTGCAGTCTGACCTTTCCACACTCATGGTCGAAGTCGGCCAGCATTTGTGCCGCTTGGCTAATGTTTGACGTTATGAGAACGATGTCATCAGCAAAGCAAGGTGGTGTAGTTGTCGACCATCTATCTTCACTCCCATTCCTTCCCATTCCAGTCATTGCATGATGTTCTCGAGGGTGGCACTGAAGAGTTTTGGTGAAATGGTATCACCCTGCCGAACCCCTCTCTTTACGTCAATGATCGCTTCCTTGTAGAATGGTGAGATCCTGGTGGTCTTGCAAAACTTCAATGAGTTTGGTCACAGTGTGGATATGGTAAATAGTGCTGAATCCTTTTTGGAACCCGGCTGGCTCACATGGTTGTCCTTCATCTAGTGTTCTGCCTATTCTATTCAGAATGACTCGAGTGAGCAACTTGCAGATGATGGACAATAGGAAAATTGGGTGATAGTTGCCGTTATCGTGGATGTCTCCCTTCTTGTACAACAGAAAGGTCCTGCTGGTTTTCCATTGGGACAGAACCTTGCATACGGACAGGTAGCAAGTGAAGAGCCGAGCCAGTGTATTGATGAGTACTGGCAACAGATTCTTCAGGTGTTCGGGTCTGACCTTGTCTAGACCAGGTGCTGTACGCACAAAATGGCATGTTGGATTTCAGATTTCTAATAAGGATGCTTATATTTTTCAGAGAAATACACAAAAGGAATAACTAAATCATAGGAGATTTATGTACTCAATATTTTGAAGAATCCCATTTTATACTAGACTTAGCTGATCTTACTTTATTATATTATACTTTCTAACATGTTTTTTCTTTTAATAATATGAAAATATTATAATTAATTTTTGCCTGGGGTTTATTTTGACAGAGAAAGCAGAAACCCAAATGGGACATATGGGATTACTGAAAATACTGTAAGATAAAACCTTTTTAGTAAATTTATTAAAGTTGAGGCAGTTATAAAGCTTATGGCATCAACATACAAAATTATTCCATCCACCACCACCAAAGTGACAAACACCCTCGACCATTGTCCCTATATCTCCTCTGTGATCCTCTTGGCTTCCCGCCTCTCACCCACTACTGGAAACTGAATTTATATTCTAACGCCACGTGTTTGTCCTTTTCTGGTACTGTTAATGAGAGAAAACATATTGAAGATTTTTAAAATCATTAACAGACTAACAATAAAAAGTAAAATGTGCCATTGCTTTTATTTATTTTTAATTGCTTGGCCTCACCAAACAATAAGTAAGATTCCACACATTTTATGGCAAAAGAGCATGGCCCAGAGCATGAAATACAATTAGTAACTCACTGTGAAGGCTTATTGAAAGCATGTGAGTCTGAGAAAAATTCCAGTTCTTGACACCATTATACAACTGACCAACAACATGTCAATAAAAATATATTCAAATATTTTCCTTGTATATTGTTTAAATAAATTTGCATGTGATTTCTATAAAATACCAATTATTCATTTTCATTAAGTTACCAAGCCTCCCACATGAAACAAGAAATTTACAGAATAGAACAAAAGTTTTAGAAATGATTTTACTTGCAACTAAAATAACCATATTTAACCTAGTACAACATGAATGGTACTTCTACTAAAAAAAGCATGCAAATAGGGACTGAAGCAATAGTACAACGGAAAGGGCATTTGCCTTGCATGCGGCCGACTCAGGTTCAATTCCCCAGCATCCCATATGGTTCCCCAAGCACCACCAGGAGTAATTCCTGAGTGCAGAGCCAGGAGTAACTCCTGAGCATCGCTGGGTCTGACCCGAAAAGAAAAAAAAAGCATGCAAATAAGAGGATCTATTTATGCTAAATGCAAAAAAATACAAAATTTTTAAAGGTTGAATAATCTCAAAGCAAGGGAGATGTAATCTCCATTGTGTTAATGCAATGATTCAAAATATTTTCCAGATTGCAGTGTCCCAGGTTCTCCAAAACAGCAAATTTCTTTTAGTGTAATGTATTTTTAATTTTTAATTTGTTTTGTTTTGTTTGGGTGCAGGGGAGGTGATGAGTCACACCAGGTTGTGCTGCCAGGGTTGGCAAGTGCCCTGTCTCCTCCATGGAGGGGCACTGGGGTTTGAACTCAAGGGCCAGAGTCTCCTGGACAAGCACTTTAAGCCACTGAGCCCTGTTCCAGAATTCCTTGAGAAGTAGTCCTTTGTTTTATCATTTGGGGTAACCCAGTAGTACTTGGGTGTTACTCTTGCCTTGGTACTTGGAGGTTACTTCCAGTGGTGCTCTGGGGGCCATGCAGCGCAGGAATTGAACCTTAGGCTCTCACCTGTAAAGCACGATCAGTCCTCTGAACTATCTCCACAGCCTGACAGTTTTTAAGGGTGCAATAGCTAGTGTTTTATCTTTAACAGTATAAGGCTGCAACACTTGAAAACTAAAATAATTCAAGTGGTAAACACATATATTTTGGAAGCTGCCTGCTCATATTTCAGATGAACTCTGTAACAAAACCATGTAACTTTCTTCTTTAAAGTATGGATGTTATTAGATGGTGCAATCATCCATTTTTAACGGCTACCTTTGTATATCTTGGTAAATATACCAATAGTTTCCTGCCCGCATGGAAGAACCTGGCAAACTCCCCATGGTGTATTCATATGCCAAAACCAGTAACAATGCTGGGTCTCACTCCCCTGACCCTGAAAGACCCTTAATGCGACATCCTTGGGAAGGATGAGTAAAGAGAGGCTGCTAAAATCTCAGGCCTAGGACAAATGGAGACATTACTGAGACCATTCAGGAAATTCGACAATCAACAGGATAATGATGATGATGATGATGACCTTTGTGGATATATCTATATCTATATCTATATATATTTTTTGCAAGGTAGGGGTAATTCCAGGCACTGCACAGAAGGTCTAGGGGCTTCATCAGATCTTGAGCCAACCAGGCTGGAGGATCAGTGCCGGGGCCAAGGATGCTGTGCTTCTCGGGATCCCTGCCAGGAATCCCTGAGCCACCCCTAGAGGCAGAACTAGGGGCCTCTAGGGCCATACATGGTGGTGCTTGGTGGGCCTCCCGGGCTGCATCCAATGGTCCTTGAGGACTGAGAGTGTGTTGAGGAGAGCAATCTTTGACAACAGCATTCAGAATGGCATACTAATTTTTATACTGGTTAAAAAGGACAGATTCTTACCTTAACAATTAATCCTTTTGAGTCAACCAACCAAATCTTTTTCAAGGCTTTCTCCTTTGATAACCCTTCCTTTTCCATGGCCATAACAAGTAGGTGCGCAATCCCGAGGGCAGCCTGAGGAAGGCAAAATAAGAACAAAATTAAAAAAAAAAATTATCCCACAAGATAGCTTTTTAAAGAGTTACATCTCACCCTAGTTTTGTCTTTTTTAAAATTTAACTAAGGAAAAACAAAATAGGCTTATTAATCTGAAGTTGTATTCATGAACTATACTGGGAACAAAATATTTTTGTCACATTTTGGTTAAGCTGACAATTATTTCCTCTTCTATACCAAAGCCTCCTGTGAAAAATGAGTCACTGTCACTGTCACTGTCATCCCGTTGCTTATCGATTTGTTCAAGTGGGCACCAGTAACCTCTCTCATTGAGAGACTTATTGTTACTGTTTTTGGCAATATTCAATTTGTCACTATTTAAATAATTTCCATTTTGCAAACAGAACCTCAACTCTCAAATTTGTAAATAAAGTGAGTGCCGTTTTCACGAGTCTAGTAGAACATTAGTATCGTATGAAAGAGATACCTCTCCAGCTCCTTGGAACAGAATAGTTTGATCAGACAGTTTGTTCTTGGTTATCCGGAGAGCTGCAAGGATGCCTGCGACTGCCACAGACGCTGTTCCTGAAAAAGTAATAAATAACCTTGAGTAACCCTCCAAGTCTGGCAAATTCTAATGCTCAAATACTTATTCACATTTTGCAATCATCATACAGCACTGTAACTGGTACAGAAAATAGAGCCTGCAGTTCCCATGACCCCAATTGTGCCTGTGAGATGAGCTCTTGGAGCCATTATTAACAGTATTTTAACACAGCCACGGAACATTATCATTAAAGTCTTTCCCCCAAAGTATTCTATGGCTTAACATGGTGACACAGAGAGCCAAAAGAGGACGGAGTCTGGAATCTCACTGGTTTGTGGGAATGGGTGCTGGGGTCCCACTAGTGGCTCTCCGGCAGTTCAGGGTCCATGAGTGACAATACCTCGCCAATCGAGCTTGCGGTCCAGTGAGAGGCCAGAGGATGCACTGCTGCTAGAGCCATGTAGGTGCTGGGGTGGGTCGGGGGGGAGGAAATGTAGGGAAGGGGCAGGAAGAGCCTCCAGAGGCACCCTGGAAGTGCTGAGGGTTGGGGGGAAGAAAGGGCCTCCCCAACAGATGGGGGCTGCTATCCCCAGTTATTGTGGTGCCCCAGATCAATGCAGGGTCATGCGCTCTGACCCCTGATCTATCTCCCAGATCCCAGGTTTAGAATTCTATCTCTATTATTCAAACTACATGAGCTACAACTTAATATGTATACAAATCCATTCATTTATTTGTACTATGAGTTTAAGGAATACTAAGCACCATTTAATTCTTCTGCTGCAATCAATGACTCATGTCAAATCCATTACAGAGAAATAAAAAAATAAGCCTGTCATAGCAATGCTTTGATATATTTAGGTTTTGTTTGTGTTTTTGGGGGTTTGTTTAAGGTTTTTGGGATTGTTTTTTTTTTCTTTGATGCGGGGAGGGGTGGCCAACACCCGATAGTGTCTGAGGCTTACTCCTGGTTCTATGCTCAAGAGTCAACTCTTGAGCCTGGCAGGCAGGCTAGGGGGACCATCGGTGCTGTTAGGGATTGAACCTGGGTTGTACGCAAACAAGGCAAATGTACTACCCACTGTACTGTCATTATGGCTCTGCTGTGATATATTTGGAGGTTAACATCATGACTTTCCCTTTGATAAATGAATAGTCAGTAATTAAAATCTGATCCTATTGCATTTTTTTGTTTGGATTCCTATCTGTGATGATCACCACTTGATTACAAACATGCTGGAATGAAATTACCGTGAAACTTATTTAGAATAAAAACTGTTGTTTCCCCATTAAACTACCAGTTCTAATTGTATTACTTCAACATATAAACTTATACAGATTACAGAGCAGTTCTTTCTCTTTGAACTTAATTACATAGCTCAACTCTCCATAGCTCAAGACTGAAATAAAACTTTGCAATTTCTTCCAGTACTTTCCATCTATATCTATATTTTACTACTCTAATATACTTAAAATGATTTCTAGATCACTCATATGAGTAGTAAACCCTAACTAATCTATAAACACAAACCTCTATATCTGGTTAAAAACAAGAGAGATTAGAAAAGGACTGATGAGCTACACAATAATGAAGTGTTATATGCTAAGAACCAAAGATGATTTAAGCATTTTTTTCCTTTTCAATGTTTTGGTAGTTGTTTCTATCTTGCAGAATTTGGTAGTCATAAGCAATAACACAACAAATATTATTTGTTAAAGGTCTGTTACATTTTTATTTAGGAACACGATGTGGATTACAAAAACCCAGGGCTGAAGAGAGAGTCAAAAAGAAATGGAGATAAGGACAGAAGCAAAACTTTAGAAGCTGGAAGGCAAACAAGAAAATGACAATTAACTTAGTCAACTCAAGAAAGCTGATAATGGGGCCAGAGCGATAGCACAGTAGAGAGGGTATTTGCTTTCACGCAGCCAACCTGGGTTCAATCCCTGGCATCCATAGGGTCCCCTGAGCACAGCCAGGAGTCATCCTAAGTGCAGACCCAGAAGTAACCCCTGAGTATCGCCAGGTGTGACCCAAAAAGCCAAAAAAACAAAAAGAAAGCTGATAATAACAATATTAAGTAACTATTGCATAGAATATTGTAACTAGGACAAACTTCTACAATATAGCTCACTGTAAATAAAAGAGCTCAGAAATGGTAATGACTGAGCGAAGATTAAAGAGAAAGGACATAAATCTGCAGATTTAAACTATGAATAACATTTTCTCACAGTTCATTTGTTCTCTGGTCATAATCACTGGGGATTTACAGATTTTGGAGTGCTAACTTCAAACTCATGAAGTATATTCAGGAATCATGGGGTGCCTGTCAAAAATTTATGAAATTAAATATTGAGTCATAATGTGTGAAATCAAGTATAATTGATGACCTTGTATATGTTTATTGATTTAAAACATTACAAATTAATATAATTATGAATATAATGCCAGATTATTTTTATCTAATTGCATTTTATTACCTTGAATATCATCATTGAATGTGCAATACTGGTTTTGATACTTGTTCAGCAGACGAAATGCATTTCTATTGGCAAAATCTTCAAACTGAATTAGGCAGTTCATGCCATACCTATGGAATAAAAATAAATTCACATTTCATTAGGATTGATAAAATAAGATTTTAAAAAATTTAATTTGTCTACAGAAAAGACAAAATATTTTATTTTAAAGCTACACTTAAATATGTAATTCAGGAAATACTTATTGCAGTTTACTACAGAAAAAAGCACTCTGAAATAATGAAAAGATGACAAAAATATGGCCCCTACTTTCAAGTAATTTTAAATTTAGTATAAGTTAAAATATTTTTAAGTGGATGAAAAGTGCGTAAGAATTAATTACACAGTGGTACAAAGAGGGCATATAAGTGTTACAATAACAGAATGACACTTCTAGCAAGAGATACAGATTAAGGGGAAAACCGATTGAGTTTTAGTAAACAATTACTATTTAAAATTAGAGATATATTACAGAAGAAACAGCAGTAGCAAAATTATGGTGAAAATCGGGAAATCAAAATATTCAACAAATTAATGAAGTTCTATTTGACTATAAGTGGTACTTGTTAATGCATAGCAAATGTAAATCAAAATTTTATGTTGGAAACACTAAAATCCTAGTCTAAGACTCCAATAATGATCAAGTATAAAAAGCCTTTTGAGTTTTGAAATACACAGGGTATTTATATTTTAATGTTAGCTTACTGGTCTGTTTACTCTGATTGTGATCCTTCATCCACCTACTCATCCACAGCAACACATGCCACAGCTGCCGTCATATAAATTCCATCCACCCAGCTTTACAGATTCACCACTAAATCTCTGAGGAAATGCAAGCCAAGCCACTAAAATTCGAGGGTACACTGGTTCTCCCAACTAAAAACTCTGGGGTACCCTCAGGAAGGGGGACCCTACCCTACCAAAGCCACATCCATACCCCGTAGCTGTTGCTATGTCAATGGCCCAACTCCACTACTTCAAAACTAATCTCTGCAGAGACATCAAACGGACAAAAATTCCAGGCACACTGGTTTTCAGACTGAGAACTCTGGGGTCTTCTTGGAGCGAGGGCGAGCAGCCTACTTCTACCCCGCTGTACTTCCTGAAGCCTCAGAAGCCATGACCACACCCCACAGCCACTGTAAACTCTTTGGCCAAGTTCTATAGATCTTAGAGTCCTGGAGCAGGACACATCCAAATTCCACAGTATAACATCCCAGTAGGAGCACACCAAATTCCATGGGAAAGAAATAAAGAAGCCAACTGAGCTCAAGTAAAACTTAAAAAAAAAATAAAAAGAATAACACAGAAGACTCAACTAGCAAAAAACAGCTTAGTAAACCCTCAGACAAGTACTTAGTAACCCTATGGTAATATGTAATAATTTTCACAAATTTTCTTTCACTGAAGTATTTCTGATAATTTCATTAGCCATTTAGTTGAAACAAGCAATATAAAATTACTTCTTTTGTGCCTGCTAAGGGGGCAGTTCGGGGAGTGGTTGGGAAAACGGGGACAAAGATGGAGGGAGGTCAGTCTGGTGGTAGAATTGGTGTTAAAACACAAAATGCATATAATGCATTATGAACAACTTTGTAAACTACAATGTTTACTTTTTTTCATTTTTAAACTAGAATGTTAAAATTTAAAGTCTCAAAAGCAAATTTTGTGGGAACAACTGATTATCCGGACACAATTACCAGCTGAGAATTATCTAAAAGGTGCAATGGCACCTTTTAATTAGTAATCACAGACCACTTCTCTGGTTTCCAAGAAGGCCTTTAGAAAGACTGCATGAATTTTAGACAGTGCTCTCAAAAAGATTCTTCCCCATGTCTCATGTGTTGGTGGATCTAGCTGATGTGTCATTCATCACATTCAGAAGCAACAGAACCTTGTGGTTTTGGTATGTGAGGAGGAATCAAAGCCTTCTCAGTTCTATTCCCGGATCTACTACTTTCTTGGTCCTGTGGTTTTGGACTTGAAACCATTTCTCTGTGGTTAAAGTGAAATCCCCACAATATGGTTTGCCTTCAGTATTTAAGGACATACTGTGGTCAGGATATAAATTTATAATGTTTTCTAAGTGAAATCTGAGAATAGGCATAGGTAGGCAAGTGATGCACAAGATACCGCATCATTTACAGAAGTTTACTTTAGAATTATCCCTTGGAGAATACTGCATATCAGTTCTATTTTCATGACTTTTCTCTACCTGGTCATTAACTCTGATTTGACTTCTAAATATTTAGAGAGAATCATTCTGAATTCACTTCTTGGCATAATTGCATCATATAATAAAGAAAGCCATGTAAGCGATATTTTGCTCCAGATAGAACTAGCCTTGTTACTATGAAATTATAAGAAGTAAAACACAATGAAGTAAGCCAGTTCAATTCTACAAAACTATGAAAAGAACCTACTATTTTATGATCAAAATATCACATAAAATAGTGGGTATGAGTGGTTTTAAAAGTTATCCCAAATTCCACCATAAAATTAACATGTAAAATTGTACAGTTTTCTCTTGTGCCATGATTAAATCAGACCAAAAAATCCTTATTATAGAGACTAATCTTTATATCTTAGCACTAAGATATAAAACCTCTGTGCTTATATACTTTACAAAGATCATTTCATTTTATTCAGTTAGGAGATCCTGATTTTATCCATTTTACAGATGAAGATATTTGATCTTAGAGAAACTAAGGACCAGAGCTGAGTTCATATAAGTAATAAATAGTCAGGTCCCAACCAAAGAACCCATCCCAAGGACCCTTGGTTCTAACT
This sequence comes from Sorex araneus, assembly GCF_027595985.1. NCBI lineage: Eukaryota > Metazoa > Chordata > Mammalia > Eulipotyphla > Soricidae > Sorex > Sorex araneus. Next base: position 110,694,833 of record NC_073305.1, read on the forward strand.
AATATATAGACTGGCTCCAAAGCAGTTTCAATATTGTGATCAAATCCATGAACTGAACTAAAACATTAACAAATGAAAGAATTTCACTGATAAAATTAAGAAGCTAAAGATAAAAGATACAAAAGCTAATGGTAAAATATTTATGATTTTATTATAAACCTAGCAAGACAAAACTTGCATAAACTCAACACACTATATACTTTTATTATAGAGAATATAAGGAAAGATAGTGATACACCATTAAGGGCACTTTAGTTTTGACAGAAATAATTTATCTTGAATTATTTATTTTTAATAATGTAAATGTTTTATCCTGAGTGTGATCAAAGAATTTAACAGGAAATAGGAAAACAACACAGACCAACCCTTGAAATACTCTCAGTCTCTTGAAAGACAAATTGACACAGGAAAAATAAAAATTACAAGACTGCTTCGGAGACAGCTCAAAGGACTGGAGCATATGCCTTGAATGAGCAATGCCCCAAGTTCAATCCCCTGCATCACATAGAGGTTCGAATTAAAAAAACAAAATGAGGCCAGAGTGGGTAAGGCATTTACCTTGCACTCGACCAACATGGGTTCGATCCCCAGCATCCCATATGGTCCTCCAAGCATCGCCTGGAGTAATTCCTGAGTGCAGAGCCAGGAGTAACCCCTGAGTATCGCTGGGTGTGACCCAAAAAGCAAAAACAACAACAATAACAAAAATCAATGGTACCTATAGAGATTACTATTCGATTTAGTAATCTCTTTCATTTTATTCAGTTAGGAGATCTCCTGATTTTATCCATTTTACAGATGAAGATATTTGATCTTAGAGAAACTAAGGACCTAGGAAAACTAAGAAACTAATTATCTAGGTGAGGCTTAAACTCATCCCTTGGGTAGCTATCAAATAATTAGAAGAGTGGAGCAGAAAATAAAAACCCATAGAAGTCTCAAAGTTTGTACTGGAGGACACTGGGATCAGAAATTCAATACTGAGTTTCAGATTGGCAATAGTTTTAAATGCTAGGATAAATAATTTTAAGTTATTTGAAGATGTCTTTGGTAAGGAGATATTCAAATATAATTTTCCTTATAGGTAATCATTAATTTAAAAGATGTATTTCTTTGTTAATTCATTGCAATATGACTTTAGATTCTACTAACTTACTACTGTATTATTTTGTGTTACTGAGATATTCTTTTCAATTTGTCGCACCATTCACACTACTACATTTTGCTGAAAGTTCTTATTTTATGAAACAAAACAATGTATATTATAAAAATTACTAGTAATACTCTATTATATCACCCCTCCCCATAATACTTCCCTTACCAAGTTCAACTAATTTATTTTATTCTGCAGTCAGCTTAGGTAAGTTCCGAGTCTTTATCAGTGCTGTTGACCTTTCAAAGAGACTTCATTTCCAAAATGATAATTTTAAAAAGTCTCGGAAATGTTACATAACTCATAGCATGTTTTTAAGTAAGAAATAAAAGGGTTTTTGTTTTAGGTTTTAGTTTTGTTCGGGTTTAGTTTTGGTTTGGGGGCCACGCCCAGCAGTGTGCCAGGCTTACTTCAGGCTCTGTGCTCAGGGATCACTCCTGGAGTTTTTAGGTATCAAACATATACAAGCACCTTAACTTCAGTAATATACTCCAGCCCCAAGAATAAATGTTTTTGACATAATGTCTTTATATATTGTCATCAATCTCAATTGTGGATTCCTACAAGAGCATATAACTAAAAATCATAAATCTCCCACATGAAGTTAAGCAATGAATCAAAAGCGATATTGAATCATTTTGAGAATTGTCTCAAAAGAAGGGAGTTTATAAGATTATTAGTTTATGAAAACTCAACTATTTATGAAGCTGCATTTACAACTAAAGTAGCTAGTAAACATATTTAATTAAAAGTAAATTTTAAGGGGGCTGGAGCGATAGCACAGTGGGTAGGGTTGTGCACAGTTGACTCGGGTTCGATTCCCAGCACCCTATATGGTCCCCCAAGCACTGCCAGGAGTAATACCTGAATGCAAAGCCAGGAGTAACCCCTGTACATTGCCGAGTGTGACCCAAAAAACAAAAGTAAGTGGGATAGAGAAGGGATCACTAACTCAAGGATGGTTGGAGGGATCGCTCAGGATAGGATGTGTGTGCTGAAAGTAGATAAAGAACCAAACATGATGGCCTATCAGTATATGTATTGCAAATCATAATGCCCCAAAGTCGAGAGAGAATAAGAAGGGGAAATTGTCTGCCATATATGCAAGGGGTGGTGTAGGGTGGGGGTGGCAGGAGAGACACTGGGGACATTGGTGCTAGAAAATGTACACTGGTAGAGGAATGGGTGTTCGATCACTGTATGACTAAAACTCAATCGTGAAAGCTTTGTAACTGTATCTCACAGTGGTTTAAAAAAATGTGCCTCTTAAAGGCACTAAATTTCAGAATCTTAAAGTACATAATTACTACTGTGGTTCAATTTTCTGATTAGTATCCATGGTTTTTTTATATTTGTCACTAAAACAATTTATGCATTAAAACATTTATGTCATGATATTATGAAGTAAAATCACATGAAATTTTATTATCTGCTATCTTGAGAAAGGAAACTCTTCTTCCTTTCACTTATAAATTTGCATAATGAGCATCTAGCAGGAGTCAAGAATTATTCAAAGGCTGGAGAGGTAGTATTGTAGCCTTGCAAGCTCCTGACCCATGTTCAATCTCTGGCACCACATATGGTCCCCAAAGCTCTGCCAGGTGTGATCCCTGACTTCAGAGCCAGGAATAAATCCCAAACTCAGTTAGGTATGGCCCCCAAATAAAACAAAATAAAAAAGAATTATTCTAGGTACTATTGGCACATTATTACCCTAACAGAGATTAAAAATATTTTGGAAGACACAATAAATTAGGAACTATACTGCCATATAAATAACATAATAGAGGGAATTCTAAGGGGATTTAAAACCTGGAAGATGATTAGGAGCTTGCTAAATTGAGAAGAATCTGAGATGTAGGCTGAGAATTCTCCAGAGCCTAGTGTTAAATAAACCAATGCCATAATCAAGAAACTGAAATAAGACTAATGGGACTGAATCTCAGGGACTGAAGAGAATAAGGCAAGAATTTAAACTTAAAGAGGAAAGCAGAAGCAGAATAGGTCGTCTCTAATCTATATACAGTGTGGGGTTATACTTGATCCTAAGTGCCATATCTTTAGACTAGAGGGTCTCGTGATCAAGTTGCACTTTAGACTAACCATGGTCAGGGTAATGGATGGATTAAAGAACAGGACTAGCTGTAGGACTAGCTGAAACACTACTATAAAAAAAAACCCTTATCTGCATCTGAAAATGAGAGAGATTAGGGAAAAGTATATGTTTCCCAGTCCCGTTGCTCATCGATTTGTTCGATCGGGCACCAGTAACGTCTCTCATTGAGAGACTTATTGTTACTGTTTTTGGCATATCCAATATGCATGGGTAGCTTGCCAGGCTCTGCCGTGCGGGCTCCATATTTTCGGTAGCTTGCTGGGCTCTCTGAGAGGGGCGGAGGAATCGAACAAGTGTTGGCCGAATGAAAGGCGAAAGCACAACCACTGTGCTATCGCTCCAGCCCATAGGGAAAAGTATACAGATTTAATAAATATGTAAGAGAGGCCAAAGAGATAGCTCAGGATTTAAGGTATAAGTCTTACATATGCCAACTCTGGTTCATTCCCTGGCACTATATGGCTACCCAAGCAACACTGGGTACAGCCCTCAATGACCTCAAGTACCATCAGGGCCATCCGGTGATCCCTAGCACCAAACAGCCAGAATAGCACCACATCCTCAAGCCCTCACATTGAACTACAGACTCTGTTGGTTGAGAACCACCAGAAGGGTCTCCCAAGTGCCCTGAGCACTGCTTCAGACCCTCCCCACAAAGAAAAATTTTTATGAGACAATAATATTAGAAGAGAAGTAGATAATGACAAGAGGAAAGATAAACTCTCAGCGTCTATTTTGGGCAACCTGTTCAAAGATAGAACATACGGGAAGTAGGAAACCTCAGAAGAAGCAAGCTTGTCTGGTTCAACATCTTTGGAAAATAATATGGAGATTTCACTAAAACTTAAGACTACAGCTCCCATGTGACCTAGAAATTCCACTTCTTAGCATCTACTACCAAAACACAATAAGTTGAAATAATTTGAAAAGATATATGTACACCTACGTAGCGCTGGGTAAAATAGACAGAATATGGATAAAACAAAAAAATGCCTAACAACAAATAATTGGATAAATAGTAACAAAACATCTGTGGTACATATTTACAGTGGTATTCTATGTAATCATAAAAAGATTAAATCAAGCAGTTCACTGCACCCAGAGTGAAAGGGAGGGTATCATATTAAGTGAATTAAGCAGGAGGAGAATACAAATAGGACAAATACTAAATTTTCTCACTTATCTGTGGTATACAGAATGACAATATGAGAGATAAAACATAAAGTATGATGAAAATAAAGATGTGGAAAAGTATGTGAATACAGACAAGTGACATGTTATTTTTACATGTTAACAGAAGGCCAGATAAGACAATGTGAAGCAATATCTTCTAAAAATAAAATCTAGAAGCAAAGCTATGAGTTCCAAGAGTGAAATGCCGAGGGAAGAACATATGGAAGATGGATGGTCGCATCCTGGCTTCTCTATGTTGAGAGCAGCATGATTAAGGCTAAACCCCTCAGTGTAGCTCTGGCATTAAAGGATGGCTCTGTGGTCCAGCATGCCATTGCATTTTGATCTTCCATTCCCTGTTCACACCACCTCATGCCTAGAATGCCTGCACTTAAAGGATGCCGAAATTTATGAAACGCTCTAATAAACTCCATCTGCAGACTTACCACAGAGAATTTAAAGCCTTCTCAGATGTATGCTCCCATAAATACCTTACTTCCCATCCTCAATCATGTTATTTACTTCTGGAGTTTTAATTATTCAATCTGCCTGTTTTTTGTTCTCAATTCAGCCTACATCAAATCTTTATTCCTAAAAAGCCAATAACTTCCTCAAAACTTTGCAGCTCAAAGTTAAGAAACAGAGAATATTATGCTATTTTGCTGCAGAATATCAGTCACAAAACTTTCAAGCTAGAAAGGTCCTTTCTCTAGAGCTAAGAAAGGCCCATGATGGTTAAATAGCAAGTGAATACAAACAACAACAACAACAACAACAAATAGTAATAACAGAGGGGCTGGAGCAATAGCACAGCGGGTAGGGCGTTTGCCTTGCACGCGGCCGACCCGGGTTTGATTCCCAGCATCCCATATGGTCCCCTGAGCACCACCAGGGATTCCTGAGTGCATGAGCCAGAAGTAATCCCTGTGCATTGCCGGGTGACCCAAAAAGCAAAAAAAAAAAAAGTAATAACAGAAAGGACAAGTATAATGACCACTTGCAGTGCTGGAAGACTAGTATGTATAAATAAGGACCTTATATCTTATTGCAGATTATAATAATATGTAACTTTTTCAGAGAGATTTGTTGGATTTTAAGATCAACATGGAAATAATGCTAAATGCCTATTTTTAAACTCTCATGTTGCAACTGTTCAACTTCTTTCAAAATAGATTCAAAATCAGATTCTTTGCTTCGCAGTATTTCTAAAGACTACAATATACATTATAACTATTTTTTCCTCTCTTTAACTAGCTATAGTGGCTTTAACAGATATTCAGTGAATAAGAACTAAATAAATCCAAATACTGAGTTTGTCAATATTATTTTTCTATCAACTATCAGTCACAAAGGATGTGGGAGGATGGGAGATAGCTTAAGTGGTAGAGCACATAACTAACATTTACAGGATTGCTCAATAAGGAATTTATCCACAGCTGGGAAGAGCTTCTGAGCATGGCAGGTGTGTTACTAAGAACACAATCCTTTTAAAAAGAGCCTGAGTAGGTGTGCAGTTAGTATCCACCTCCAGCCATAATGCCTCAATACCCACTGTGTATTCCATCTCAGACAAGCTCTACCCAGTCAATCACTGAGTATAGCTGTGGTCCTAGAACCCAGTCATTGCTATTCAACATGGAACTCATCTATTAAGCAATCTGTGCTCTGGAGCTTCCCATGGCTGAAACTATATTAACTACATACTGTAGTCGGAGTGTCTCTCCTGTCTGTCTCCCCGAGGAACACCATAATCTGAAGGCTTTATCTGTGTAAGCTCCTATTTATGGTTCACAACAATTACTCCAATACACTTCTGAATTGTCAACTCGATTCATGGAACTACATCATGAGAAATTCTAACTATTTTTATGACGAGGCAGATTAGATTTCAAACTTCCACCACTTAGTTTTATATGCTAGAACCATTTACTGTTATCTCCAGACAGGGGGCATGTTATTTATTGTACTTATAGGTCAGTTTCCTCATCTCTAAAATGGAAGTGATTATAGCACCTACCTCACAATTTTGAGAAACTACATTCTAGAATGACCTCTGGTCCAAAGAAGAACTTAATAAACATTACTTGTTTTTACCCAGTGTTATTTTTTCTTTATTACATAAACCGTGATTAGGAAATGTATAAAACAATAACAACAATTAACTGGGAATATTTGTTGGGCTTTTACTTAGTTATGGGTGGCTATTTAGATATGTAGTGTTTGGATAAACAGTGAAATCTCAAAGAAAATAAAAGATAATGAATAATTCAGTCCAATTATCTTTGTCGGTGACTGATTAATCTATGTTCTAAAATTTTTTCTATAATTTTTGTTTTTATTTTTTGTTACCTACATATGCAGGTAACTTTTAAGAATACTTAAACACTTTGAGACATCTTGATATAACTTTGATCAAATACCTTTTCTATCACAAGTGTGGCATGCTTTTGGGATTTGATAATCTACAATTTTTGAATTTTTTTATTACTTTAGAAGAGGTAATATGTACAATACATGAAATATCTCCAAGACAATAAAAAAAGTCAAACCACAGTTCATATTTTTAATGGACTTCTTCCCACTGAAATTATTTTCATAGAAATAGCTATAGTATCTCCTTATCCATAAATAATTTCCTAAGTTTGAGTAATTACAGCCTAAAATAAAATCTATGACAAGAAGATCAGAAAAAAATTTTAATAAAAGTGTTCTTCTTGCACTCTTGCCCTGGAAAACAAACAATAATTTAAAAGAGCATTAAGTCTTTAAGAATGACCCAGTTAAACATTTATTTTGATGGTATTCTTTATCTTCAGTTTTTAAAACTAGAAATTTGGCCAAATGTAGAAAATTAAGTATCCATTTACTTCTTTATTAATTACCTGCCCCATCTAAAATTCTATACATCTCCAAAGCAAGAAAATTAACTAAATCACCATCAAAAACATCATATTAAATATATATCCAAATTTATATACTTAAAGACCTCTTTAATGCACTGCCCAAATAGATTATATATTAATCTTTAATCTACCAATCCAAAGAAAATACAAGAATTGGTGTTGGAACAAATGGTAGGAAGAGGAAAAAATATGCTCTGTCTTGTCAGCAAAATGAATAGTAATATTATACTTCATAGATTTGCATCAATAATTCCTATCTGGTTTTCTAAGATATAAAAGCTAAGAAAATATATTTCTTGTTAGGAAATATCTGCTTTTACAAGCTATAATAAAATTCATCTTCTAAATTACTATTCTGTCAGGACTGGTCAGTGGTTGGGAACTTTCCTTAAGTGGTGTTGGGGGTGGCAGGGAGGCAGTTAGGACAGAGAAGGGTGTCACTATGACAATGACAGCTGGAAATGACCACTCTGGACAAGAACTGAGTATGAAAGGACGTCAACTGATATACATCACAATTTTTCAGTACCTGTACTGCAAACCATAATGCCCAAAAGGAAAGACAGCAAGAAAGAGAGACAGAAATATTAGAAATGTGTCTGCTGTGGAGGCAGACTGGGGGGGTGGTGGGAGGGAAACTGGGCACATTGGTGGTGGGAAATGTACATTTGTGTTGGAACACTGTATGACTGAAATCCAGTCATTAACAACTTTGTAATTGTGTATCTCATGGTGATTCAATTAAAAATCTTTAATAATTTTTTTTTAATCGCTACTCTGAGGCTGGAGCAATAGCACAGCGGGTAAGGAGTTTGCCTTGCACACGGCCAGCCTGGGTTCAATTCCCAGCATCCCATATGGTTCCCTGAGCACCACCAGGGGTGATTCCTAAGTGTAGAACCAGGAGTAAGCCTTGTGCATTGACAGGTGTGACCCAAAAAGAAAAAAAAAATCACTACTCCTTGTTTTCTATAGTTGTTAGCTAAATTCCAATTAGATTCCAGATTTCTGAGTAAATCCCTTTTCTTAAAACACTCAAAATGAAATTTGAAAAAGCTAAATGTGTATTAGGACAAATCCTATTAAACCACTATACTCTATATGACCTATGGAATCACTTTAATAGCTTAAAAACACTTCAAAAATGGATTTTTCAGAAGCATGCATTACAGTACATTAACAGGGATTTATTTGCAAAAACTAGCACTGCTTCTCCAAATGCTTTTGAAGAACACTAGAATACAAAAAGTAGTTTCCTTCACCCAAAACATTTCTCATAATTCAAACACACTAATTAAACTGAAAATCTCTGAGAAGAGAATGTATGCTATTTGAAATTTTTAATTCTCATTTAATAAGAAATCCTTATTCATAACTCAGGAATAGTTCAAAAGAACAATGGAACATATTACATACCTTAAAATAGGGGTAGAAAGGTGCTAAATTGTTCAAAATTTTATAATAAAGATTAAAAACCTATAAGAATTTATTACTGTTCCAGGCTAGAATACAATATTGTGAAGGAAAAATAAAGTCAAAACAAAATATATTCATCATTAAAAAAAAATAAGTTCATTTCAAACAAAAAGACGCTTGTAGTAAAAAACAAACAAACAAATAACAAAAAAAACTAACGAAATGAATCTTAAACTTTAAAACTTTCTGGCAATACATAAAAAAGGTCTCAAGAAAGAATATGTTCATACTTTTGGGATATTCCACTCTCATGATTACTTATTGATATTTCACTAACTTCTTCAAAGGTGGACTTACAATAATACTGAATAACAAAAGACTTCACAAAGTTATCAGAATTCAAAAGTGATAAAATTTGGGGGGTATGGTGCTGCCAGCAGGTCAACCTGTACCTGTGAGGCGAGTGCATCAGCAGCCTGATGGTGCCCTCAGACTTCCAGATACCTCAAAATTGCTGTTGTGCCTTTGGCCAGACCCCAACAACTTGGGGCCTAGTTTACCAAGAAATTAAATGGTCAAAAGTTTGGTATGTGGGAGACACACCCACAAACAACCTCCAGTTTAGCTATATAAGCTCATTTATTGGCCTTTATTCAGAGACCCATAAATCTCGAAAGAGATCATGAGCACAGTTAGGGCCTGTAGTGCAGAGACAGGTGGGGACCCATGACTAAGAGCTCCAGGCCTGCTTGGATCAGGACTGGGCCTCCTCCTCCAAGTCCCCAGTTTTCCAGTGGCTTGGCAGCCACACCCACAAACTGCCCTGGGCGCTTATGTAATCTCATTACCGGCCAAGACCCAGGGACTATAAACTAAAACTCCCGAAAAAGAGCACCACAGAATGTCCTGACCCGAGCCAGGCTGTCTTCACAGAGGCACCCCAGGTGAGAGCCCTTCCTGCCCCAAGGGACCCACCTCCGACAGCCAGAAACCTCCACCACCCAACCACCACCATGCTCAAGGCTGCTCCCCACACATTCGGGCCAAGCTTCACATATTCCTGGACACATCATAAAACACTCCCTAGCCATTCTCCATAATTACCACATCACATTTGATGGGGTTCAGATAGTAGGCAACAAATCATATAGGGAAATATATATATGCATATATACATATTTTCACATATATATACCAAGCTCACATCACCCAAACTTTAACAACATGTAAGTGATATCCTATAGAATGTCTTAATGGCTCCTGCCAAAATAGAACAATCTTCACACTGTTTCCTATATGAACACTTTTTGTAAGCATGTTCAGCAGTTCTTCATAACAGACAATACATAATATATTATTTCGGCTGTGTTTTGGGACAGGGGTTGGGGTTTGGGATGGAAACATTCAGAATTTGGTGGTGGAAAGGTGCAATGGTGGTGGGATTGGTGTTTGACTATTTTTTTTTTTTTTGCTTTTTGGGTCACACCCAGCGATGCTCAGGGGTTACTCCTGGCTCTGCACTCAGGAATTACTCCTGGCGGTGCTTGGGGGACCATATGGGATGCCGGGGATCGAACCCAGGTCGGCCGCAGGCAAGGCAAATGCCCTACCCGATGTGCTATCGCTCCGGCCCCGGTGTTTGACTATTGAATGTAATCAAACATTGTGAACTAAGTTATAAAATTTAAAAATTAAATAAATAAAACGTAATGTGGAGTTCATGCCCAATTCAATCAGCTTAATCAATGGCTGAATAAATAACAGTGTTCCTACATTATAAAAAAAATAGTGATAAAATGTTTGAAGTAAGTTAAATTTATAGACAATTTCATGAATGCATCATTTTCCCCCTAACAGTGCCTCTATTAGATAAATGGAAGGTTAGTGAGGGGAAAAAAAAAAAAGAATGTGCTACAACAGAGCCACATGGGGTTGCAATTTGTTTTCTCAAAGTACAATGCTTAAATCAAAGGTATATGTAAATGTAAAAACGTACCCTCCTCTTCCCCACCCCCCTATATGAACAGTATAACACTTTGTTTTCCCACAAATTGATAACAATAACATTTTGGAAATCTGAGGTACCCTCCCCAAATAAAAAAGATGAGGCTTATATTTTCAAAGTACCAATTAGGAAGAAGAATTTTAATAACAGACTAAAAATTTATAGTAATTATGGTAGCAAGTAAGATATCAACTCTGAAATGTTCCAAATTACCCACATACTGAGCAATGTAAAAATTATACACAGGAAGTTAAAACTTCAAAGAAAACATTTCAATTTCATCATCAACATATAAACAGATATAAACAGTAAAGACAGCATTTTTCTGCTTGTGCCTTTGGTAGGGATGGGAGGGGGGTGCATACCAGTGGTGCTCAGAGATCACTCCTGATTCTGCTCAAAACTCACTTCTAGCAGTGCTCAGGGGACCATATGTGGTGTCAAGAACTGGTCAGCCTCAGGCAAGACTAGTGCCTTAACCCCTGAACTCTACTCTCTCTCTCTCTCTCTCTCTCTCTCACACACACACACACACACAGACACGCACACACACACAGTGACAGTTTTTTCAAATGTGAATATCATTAAATCAACTCATCAGCTAGAGTTGATAACCCAAGAGCTATGAATAAGAAGTATCCTTGACAGAAGACCAAAAAAGTAATTTAAAAAAAACTACAGAATTTTCTTTAAAACACTGGCATAGGAAAGTCTTTATAATGTTATAAAATACTAACAAAAGCATTTCCTGAAAAGAACTGACTTCAATGATATAAGACTACTTGGAGCACACTTTAATTGTATCACTGTATCACTGTCATCCCGTTGCTCATCAATTTGCTCGAGCAGGCACCAGTAACGTCTCCATTGTGAGACTTGTTACTGTTTTTGGCATATTGAATACACCACGGGGAGCTTGCCAGGCTCTGCTGTGTGGGTGGGATACTCTCAGTAGCTTGCTGGGCTCTCCGAGAGGGGCAGAGGAATCAAACCCACGTCAACTGTGTGCAAGGCAAACGCCCTACCCGCTGTGCCATCGCTCCAATCTGACTTTAATTGTATTCAAGCAAATTATAAAAGATGCTAGTATTAAAATTGGGGAAACATATATAACTTTTTCAAATAATATCCTGGCTAAATAACATAAAAGTTGTGCTTTGCTCCTTTTAGCATAATTGTAAAGTTAATACAGTCCCTAACCAACTCCTATAAAATTTTACTATTTGGGAAGGGAGAAGCAGGGAGGGTAAGTTGGGTGAAAGGGGCTAACTGATGAAGGATAAAAATCAGCATTCAGGATGAACATGATCTATACAGCTATTGACTTACCATCTGTGATGTTAAATGCAAAGTTATTTCAATAAAAATAAAATGAGACGCTGGAGCGATAGCACAGTGGGTAGAGCATTTGCCTTGCACGCGGCCAACCCGGGTTCAATTCCCAGCATCCCATATGGTCCCCTGAGCACCGCCAGGGGTAATTCCTGAGTGCAGAGCCAGGAGTAAGCCCTGTGCATCCCCAGGTGTGACCCAAAAAGAAAAAAAAATTTTTTTTAAATAAAGTACCTGACATGAAGGGGTTAACAGGTACTTAAACAAGTTCACTAGGGCACACATTTGAGCATTGGCAGAAGACTTAACTGGAGAAGCAGAGATGGTATTATATAACATGAAGCAGATTCTTGTCAGCAGACCAAAAACCTTCTTGCAAGAATTGCAGTAGTAATTTTAGCTGATTTGGTACTGTAAATTCAATCATCTGAATCTATCAGTAAAATTACATATTAAAGAGTTTAACCAAAAATCAACTTCTATATTTTTTAAAGTAAAAATGTTTCATTTCAGAAGAAAAATTACAACCATGAAACGACATTTTGAACATATAAGACTTGGCTTTTACGAATTTCCTCGAAATATGGTGTTTATTTGAGACAGATGACTGTTTTATAACTTTTAAATATTTTGTTAAAATTTTGTAAGAATGGAAAACTTGGAGAACAATTTTTAAAGTAAGTTTCCTCTGAATCCAAGTTAGAAAAAAACCAGCATTTTTACATAATATATTTGTATATTATTTATATTTAACAGTGACTTACAAAATATTCTCAGGAATATTTTTAAACTTTTTACATTTTCTTAAAAGAGATCATTTGAAGTTAAGTTTAGAAAATATTTGAAAATTTAAATCTTTTGCCTCTAAAGAGGCATTTGATTGCTTTTAAAGGATTAGACTGTTGAATGTGAGAGAAAATGAATTTAGCGCCAGTATTCATTTTTTTGTTGTTGTTTTGTTTTGCTTTTTTGGGTCACATCCTGGCTCATGCACTCAGGAATTACTCCTGGCGGTGCTCGGGGGGATCATATGGGATGCTGGGCATTGAGCCTGGATCGGCCGCGTGCATGGCAAACACCCTACCCGCTGTGCTATCGCTCCAGTCCTTCATTTTATTTTTATTGAAATAACTTTGCCCAGTATTCATTTCTTATACCAACTGATTTCCTTGGTTGTATCTTTGCAGTGTCTTTACACATGTCTTTGCAGTTTTATGTATTTCAAGTTTGGACACCTGTTGTTCTATCATTTTGTCATGCATGTTTTGGAAATATGATAAACAAAAAACAAAAGCTGCAAACACTAATGGAAGAATTTATCCAGCAACCTCCTTTATAACACTTTGCTTACTATGAATGTACAATTTGGTATTAGTTAAGTATAGTGTTAATATGGGAAGATAATAAGAAAATTCTGAAAATGACATTAATAAAAATTTTCTCTATCGGGGCCAGAGCGATAGCACAGCGGGTAGGGCGATTGCCTTGCACGAGGCCGACCCGGGTTCAATCCCCGGCATCCCATATGGTCCCCCAAGCACCGCCAGGAGTGATTCCTGAGTGCAAAGCCAGGAGTAACCCCTGAGCATCGCTGGGTGTGACCCAAAAAGCAAAAAAAGAAAAAAAATGATCTCTATCTCCATATAGGGGAAGGAGGAAGAACCAAATTAGAAGTAACAAAAAGACAGTAGTAGAGGGTCTCTAACACTTGGTGATGGTGAAGGTGCAGTAATTTTGGGTCATCAAAGCAACTGACAGTCACACTGTTATAACTATGTTACTCAAATTACACTAAAAATAAATATTTAAAATAATAACAAATTAAAATGTACCTCCATCTCCAGTGCCTAGAAAATCAAATGGCTTATAGCAAATACTTTGCTGAACTGAAAAATAAAATCAATGCAGAAAATGAAAAATATTGATACTTGCTGATAAGTGTCAAAATTGTTTCATTATTATACATTATCACTGTCACTGTATCACTGTCATCCCATTGCTCATTGATTTGTTTGAGCGGGCACCAGTAAGTCTCCGTTGTGAGAGTGTTGTTATTGTTTTGGCATATGGAATATGTCACGGATAGCTTGCCAGGCTCTGCCGTGCGGGCGGGATACTCTCATTAGCTTGCCAGGCTCTCCGAGAGGGGCAGAGGAATAGAACTCAGGTCAGCTGCGTGTAAGGCAAACACCCTACCCGCCGTGCTATCACTCCAGCCCATGCCATGATTTAAGTAAAACAACAACAACAACAACAACAACAACAAAACCCTGTTATTTAAATAAAGCACTAAAATTCCTGGGCCAGAGAGATAGTATGGTGGTAAGTGCTTGCTTTGCATGAGGTTGATCTCTAGAATTGCCTATGGTCCTCCAAGCACCACCAGCAGTGATCTCCAAGCTCAGTTCAGTGTGGTCCAAAAAACCAAAAATATTTTAAGGTCCTTCATTGTTTCTATCATTTTATGTTCATATGCCACTGTAACTCTGGATCAGGTCGTCATGTGCTCCGCTCTGACACAGACCTGCCCATACCTCTGATAGAAGAGAGGCATCAGATTCTCAATGAAACTGGGAAAATTCTGCTTGAGAAGTTTGAAGGCTCCTTTCTTAATTGTGTCCGAAAAAGTAGAAAAAGTGCACAGAAATGTAGAAAACTTTCCTTCTTATAGTGATGTGACTGAGTTTGAGGGGGAAAGAATTTCTTTTTACAAATGGGCCCAGATCCTTGTAGCAGATACGTGGAGTGTGTTCAAGGGAAAAGGAGATGGAAGCTTTGAGGATATCTCTACTATCACCATGTTCCCAGACTATAGGTTGCCTCAGGTTCTTGCTCACCTGGGCGCCCTGAAATACTTTGATGAACTGCCGGAGAAGCCGGAGAGGGGAAGAGCTCTCCAATAGAAGCGGGCAAGAGGTGGAAATCAGAGGGTGCTCAGTTTGGTGTGTTGAGCTGACCCGTGATCATCTTCTGGAACTTACTGACAGAACAGGTGAAAAAGCTAGCAGAGATATCAGTTCCATTCTCTTGGATTATTACTTATGGGACTATGCTTGTGATCATAGGGAAGACATGAAGGCAATTCCATTTCATCACACATGTTGCATCTATTATTGACCCAGAATGTAAACCAATCCAGCAAAGACTGTCTGCATCTTATATCTCATACTCATTTGTGCAGTTTTGCTTTGCTATTCAGAGGAGGTAGTAGAGATAAGAAGAACAAGCTTTTTTTCCTGATGTCATGTATAGGGTTCAAATGGTAGAGCCTAGTACTTGCAAGGCCAAGTTTGATTCTCCAGCACTACATAACTCCCTAGCAAGTACCAGCCCATTACATCTGTTCTGCTGGGCCAAGTATAGCCAGGAGTAGCCCCTATTTAAACCTTTTTTTCTGACATATCACTCTGTATTGCCTCCCAATTTTATACTTTAGTTGTAACTATAATTTTCCATTCTGTGGACATAAAGTTGATATAAACAATAAAGAACCTTAAACATTATACATTAATTCACATTAATTTCTATCTCACAAATAAATGAGGTCTACTATATTGTTTTAAGTTATTAAATCCTTACTTTAGAGAAAAATGCCTAGGGTAGATTTTACGTCCGACGTATTCAAAGTTACTGAGACTACATGTCTGTTAAGTTTTTAACCGCAAAACACTGAGATAGACCCTGAAATATAATATCCTGAGGTTTTTAGATGTATATATATTTAGATATTTAGATACATGTATATTTTTATATGTCAGATTTAGGTTGCTTTTACCTCATGATAAAGAACAATTTAATGCGAATTTAACTGTTCAAAATATCAGAGAATGACAGTGAATCAAAATGAAATAAGCAATATATGACCTTCAAATTTCAGTGTAACATCTTTTGATACATTAAGAAAGTAAAATGAATGCTAAACTACATAATATATATTCAAATAATATAAGTCACCCAGAAGTTTAACAACAATAAAAATTACCAGTCTGACCACGAACTTCCATGAAATTAAACATCACATTGGCTCCTAGTTTTCTATGGCATGCTCATTTTCTACATACAGAATTACATCATTCAAATCAACAAAAGAACCAAGTTGATTCAGATAGCTTTCCGTTCAAAAAGCTATCTTGGAGTATTTTTAACTTCTTCAGGATGGCATTTTCACATCTGAAATGCTGAACAATTAATTTCTTCCTTACTAAATAATAATGCATAGTTGTAAATCAGCACCACGGGTAGCTTGCCAGCCTATGCCATTTGCGCAGGATACTCTCGGTAGCTTGCCAGGTTCTCCAAGAGGGACAGAGGAATCGAACCCAAGTCAGCCATGTGCAAGGCAAACACCCTACCCACTGTGCTATCGCTCCAGCCCGACGTAAGTAAGAAAAGCAAAATTTAGTGCCTATGATGGGAAAAATACTGGACTCACATTCATTTCCTATCTGTAACTCAGACACCATATCATCGTACTGTTCTGTTTAGGGAAGTTAAAATTTTTAGGGAAAGAAAGGAAAAGGAGTGTTTTCAATCAAATCACCCCCTCTTCCATAACTGATTTTCACGGTTGTTAGGGCACTACCTATCTTCCTTCACATTTAAAATTCAGGCCAAAGCTTGAATTATTGTGATTTCTATTTCACCATTATTCTCCAGAGTATAAGATACCTGAACTCAGAATGAACTACGGAGACCAGATGATCTGCACTTGATGTATTTAGACAGCATCCCTTATAAATCAGAGAAGAAGGTAGTCCAGTGACTAAGGGTACAGGCTCTGGAGCCAGATGATCTAAATTTCAATGACAACTTCTATCATTTTCTAGTTATGGGACCATAGAAATTTACTTAATCTCTGTTCTCTTACCTGAAAAATGGGGCTAAATAGTTACAGCTCCCACCGAGTCATTTAAATTATTTCAAAAATGGACCAGAATTGGGTACATACTTCCAGAGTGAACTAGCTCTTTTATGGGTGGTGTTATGTTACTATTGGGACACATCAGATAATTTTGCTTATTATGTTCCATAACCAAAGTACAATAAAATTGTTTTTCCTTGATGGCTATGTAAAAATCCCTTCTTTCAAAATAAGGTCTGAACACTTATCAGGCATTTATTTTATAGTTAAAAAGGCATTTTTCCCCTTTTATTTTTGGTTTTGAGGCCACACCTGGTGTCCTGAGGGGCTATTCCCAGTTTGGTGTTTAAGCATCTCTCAAGAACACAGGGTGCCAGAGTTGAACATGGGCCTCCCACATACAAAATATGCTCCAGTCTTTGAGCTACCTTCCAAACGCCAGAGAAATATTTTTAAATGTTGAGAAAACAATGCATTCAAGTCAAATGACTTTGCTATATATTTGAAATTAGAAGAAAATATCCTTTTAATTGCTAGCATTTATGAATTTATAAGGTGTACTTAAAAGCAAACTCTTTTCTACATCCATAATTTGGGGTCACTGTCACTGTCATCACGTTGCTCATCGATTTGTTCAAGTGGGCACCAGTAACATCTTCTCTTTGAGAGACTTATTGTTACTGTTTTTGGCATATCCAATATACACGGGTAGCTTGCCAGGCTCTGCCGCGCGGGCTCGATACTCTCAGTAGCTTGCCGGGCTCTCCGAGAGGGGCGGAGAAATCGAACTTGGGTCGGCTGCATGAAAGGCGAACGCCCTACTGCTGTGCTATCGCTCCAGCCCACATCGATAATATTTCAAAAAATATAAAAATAATTGATAAACAGAAGAATGTAGGCAGCTATTCCAAGAAAATTCAGTTCTTACAAAGATAAAATATTTGGGGGAAAATATGTAACATATATAGTAAGTAAAAGACTTAAGATGTTCTCTGTCCATAATAGTACCGCAATACAAATCATTTTGAGTTACACTTTCAAATAACCTGCCCAAGAAAGATTTAAAATGAATAAACATCAAATTACATCAGTTTTGCACTGAAATTTACCATATCAATTATGTAGTTTTCAGAGATTACTATTTCAAGTGTTTTCACAGATTATATATTTCATTGAATCATAAAATTGCTAACATTTTAGTCTAATATTTTAAAGATTTTTAAAATCTATTAATGTTTTAGCTATAAAATTTTTACTTACAGGACTTTTATTTTGAAAAAAAAGTTAGTTTACTTTTGGTTTTGGACCACACCTAGCTGAGCTTAGGGATTACTCTTGACTCTGCACTTAAGAATCACTCCTGACAGGGTATATGGATCTATCTGTAGTGTCAGGGACAGAAGTCAGGCCAGCCGTACGCAAGGCAAGCACACTACCCCTTGTACTACTGCTCTGACCCCAAATAATTGTTATTTTTATATTGTAAATACATGGGGGAACTAAAGCACCACATTTTATGGAATTCAGAATTCATTTCAATAAATCATCCAATACATATTCCTTTCATTCTATACACATACAACAACTTTAAAATGCAGTATAATACACCAGCTTGTTTCAGCAATCACTTGGTGAGTATGTGTTATGCATTACTATAGGTATAATAAAAAAAAGGAAAAAATTCTAGTCCTTAGTATCCCTAAGACTTAGTGACTAACTCAGAAGAATAAATGTAACTATAATTCAATGTAATATGCTATTAGGGTAGAACCACATTAAGAAATCAAACATTGGGCCAGAGCAATAGTACAGCAGGTAGGATGACTTACATGTGCCAACATAGGTTAAATCTCCAATACTACATATGGTCCTGAGAGCCCCTTTAGCAGTGATCCCTAAGCTCAGAGCCAGCAGTAAGTTCTGATCACCACCAGGTATGATCCAAACTCCTCCCCTCAAATTAGAAAAATGATTGAGCTGCTTTGACTGGCATAAATAGCTTATGTAAATCCACTGGCTATTTTTAATCATTGCAAAGTTAACTGAATATACAGCCTTTTAATATCTTTGTGAAAGATACATTTCTTATGGTGGAAGTGAATTTAATAAATTTTCACCAAAGCTGACTATAAAATTAATATGTCAGGGAATATAATGCAGGTAAATGCAAACCATTTCATGAATTTTTTTTCTTGAATTATTCACCTTGTTAGCTCTCCCTTGAGCACCTGATGAAATTTAAACATTGGCAAAGATTTAAGCAAAACAAAATAATTTAATATGATGAATGAGGCATATTCCTTAGGGGTAAGCGTAATTATATGATGTGATAATCAAATGCTTTCAATTGACTCATAATGACCACACATTGAATCACTAAATTTTATGATACAAATCACCTCTTAATGCTGAAAACAAATGTAGTCTCTTTAGTACTTTCACAGAATCCTAAGGTTGAAATGTGATAGATAATGTTTAATGCTAATTGATCAACCCACGTAAGCAGAAATCTTTATATACTTTGCACATCTGCCTATGTACTTAAAAGTGAAAGAGGTCACAAATAATGTTAATAACAAAGCTAAGAAAAACGAGTAACAAATATGTCTTTATGTATAAGCATTATGATATTTTTACATATACTGTTACATTTTGGACAAACCCAACTATTAAATAATCCAATTAATATTAAATCAAACCTGCCATCCTGTGACTACTAAATTATCCTAATTATCATTCTTGAGAAATAAAATAGTTTAGTTATAATTCATAAGTTATAAAATAATTTATAGTGCTTGATGAAAGTACTATATTTTCTTTCTCGAAACTTTATCTCAATCATCACCACAGGCTATAAAGAAGGTACTATTATTATATTTCACTTTTTCAAAGGAGGGAAGCAGATGACTTTCCCAAGTTTGCAAGCATAGTGCTTGATGAAGCCTTTGGTTGATTTAAAATTCCACATTTCACTTTTCAAATGTAATTTAGATGTGAGCTATATAACCTGGCCAAAACCTTCTGAGCTAAAAATCAGATTCCAAACAATGATGAATTTAGTGAAGTAAGAAATAGTCTATGAAACCTCTAGAGAAATGAAAAGGGACTTTGAGCCTAGTACAAACAACACTTCAAACATGTATGCACTCAGTATAATTGAGAATTTTTCTTTGAATTTAGTTTTAAATTTCATTCATTTCCCTATAATAGGCAATGGCTATTTAAAGAGAAGGGCCACCTAAGCGGTGGAGAGATTATGTGGTGCCATGAGTTGAAATCAGGCCTCCATCTGCCAGGCAGGCACTCCAACTTTTGAGCTATGAGCTACCTCAGTACATCTGCAGCTTTTTGCCCATTAAAATATCCACAGATTCTAATCTAACCATATTAAGTCAATAATAAAATTAACAGTTATTGATTTTGCTTCTTTTCATAAATGTGGCAGTCTTTATAACATATAACATAGAATGTGATATCATTTTAACTAGTAATGTGAAAATAAATGGGTCACCATCTGTAGATACCACAAAAAAAAGTCTAAGACATAATCACTACATCATGGTTAAGTCAAAATCATGGCAATGTGTGTTAATTCTGGCTTCCTTTAAAGTCTTGAAGTAAATTACAGTCAAATGATGGAAAATTAAGTCAGCCAAAATGTGATCATCTTGGCAAATGATTATTTTGTTCTTGTGTTTTTATCACGGCAATTTTACACAAACTTTGCCGCAGCTTTAAATACATGAACTTTTAAATCTATCACTTCAAAAAACTATTTGCAACTCTCTTACGTTAACTGTAACTAGGTTATGTACCAATTTTAATACTTATCACTAAGCCCTCAGGGGATAAATTGCTCTTAAGACCAAAAAAAAATGGTATTCAACACTCAGTATATATTCATGGTTATTCTTTCCACATGAAAATCATGCCAGTAACATCAAAAATAAGGAATATTTAAGATTTAATTTGCTAGCAATGGTGATACTTGTGCCAGCCCACTTTCATTCTCCCTATGGCCTACCGTTGAGTTGTTCAATTCAATATACTGTATGTCTATTCTGTGCTAGGCAAGGATAAAGAAATTTAAATTCGATTCCTGTCATCAGAAACATACAGGATACGGGGCTGGAGCTCTAGCACAGTGGGTAGGGTGTCTGCCTTGCACATAGCCAACCTGGGTTTGATTCCCATCATCCCACATGATTCCCTGAGCACCGCCAGGAGTGATTCCTGAGTGTAGAGCCAGGAGTAACCCTTGAGCATCACTGGGTGTGACCCAAAAAGCAGAAAAAAACAGAACATGCAGGATATTCTAGTGTGTGACACACACAGTGAGAAATAAATAAAATATATTAATAAAATGCATAACAATTTTAAATTAGAAATAGAACAAAGTAAGAGTACCATGAGAGATCCAGGTATATCAGGAGGTTTAGTAATGCAAGAGTACCAGGAGAAAGTTGAACAGATTTCAATTTTATTTGGGTCATTAGAATAAACCTCTGAAGAAGATACTATTTCAATGAATACTGCAAAAGAGATAACCATGAATTTCTGGAGGAAGAGTACTTCATAAAGGAAGAAAAGAAAGACAAGTGTTTTGCATTGGGAATATGTCTCTACAGTTTAATGGCAGCAAAAGCTTCAAAGAAAGACAGTTGCATGGTGCATCAGGAAGGTCAAGAGGAAGCTGTCAGAAACACCAGCACTTCCTAACTGAAAGGTGCTGGCTATTGGCAAGGTTAGGTCAAGCCATGATACTAACTGAAAAACTCTATTTTGCATTTCCTAAAGAACAAAAAGTCCCACTAATTTCCTAACTCCCTATTAACTTCCCGGATTACATAATTATCTCCTTTCCGTTTAGCATATTTAATTTTCAATGATGAAAATATATAACTTAATCAAGTACTGTCAAAAAATTCCTCCATCAAGCCAACCATACTTTAAAAGTAAAAACCAAACTATGACTTTCCTTGTTTCTAAATACAGCTACATAAAGTAAAACAGGAAAAATGGATTATAATATATTATTTGTTTTAACCCATGATGAATTGACACTAATAGGTGTTTCTGTTTTGTTTTTAAATAATTCTAGGAGTACAACTGAGGAAATAAATTAAGTCTCATTTTTATAATAAACAATGAGTAGATGAATACATTTATTTTATAATTTATTATATATAGTAATATAAATGAAAAACAAGAAACACAAGCTTTTAAAATACTGGATTTCACTTTGCTAAGAAAAAATCAAGAGAAAAGACAGAAAAGAAAAACGGAGAAGCGTCTTATACAGGTATTATCAAGCCACAACAATCAATAATAAATATTATCACTTGGCCTTGATAAACTCATAAAAATAAAGAGATTTCTCTATAAAGCTAAAATGTTTGTTGGTTTAAAGATAAAAAGATAATCATGAAAACATTAGCTTATACCCACATCCTACAACCTGTGCCAAATACGCTCATCAATCAGCCAAGATTTTCAGACTCATGATTAAAACTTGGAAGAGATAAACTATCTGCAAAAATTCACACATACACCAGTCTCCTGGCTAAAAGCTCTGGGGTGCTCTCGGGAGGGGGGCGGGGCAAGTCATCGCCCTGCCGGAGTCTAGGCATCCAGGCAGCCGCACTCACACCCCAACTGAGCTACCACCATGCCAACGGCCAGACTTCACTGCCTCATGACTGATTTCAGCAGAGACACTCAACTGCAGAAAACTTCAGGTACACCTTTTTTTTTTTGACTGAGAACTCTGGGGTCTTCTTGGAGTGCAGGTGGTCTCCCTCCAACCCACTGCATATCTGGCAGCCCCAGCAGTCACAGCCACATACCATAACCAGCGCCATGCAAGCACACTGCTCAGTTCCATATTTTGCAGTTTCTGGAGCTCAGGGCCACGTGGCATCTCCAAACTCTGCAATAGTGACATCCCAGCAGGAGCACACCAAATTAGATGGGAAAGTAACATAGAAGCTAACTAATACAGTAAAGAAAAACATTAACACAGAAGACTCAACTAGCAACAACAGCATAGTAAACCCTCAGACAAGGACTTCATGTCTCCATAGTGAAATATAACAACTTTCATGAATTTTATCTTACCGAAGTATTTTTTTGATAATTCCACTAACCATTTAGTTGTATCAGACAACATAAAATAATTTGGGCTTATTAAGGAGGACGGTTTGGGGAGTAGCTGGGAAAACGGGGACCATGGTGGAAGGAAAGTCACAATGGAGATATCGGTGTTGGAATACTGAATGCCTGTAACAAATGCATCAGGAATACTTTGTTAAACCATGATGCTTAAGTGAAAAAAAAATATTTTTAAAACCATTAGTTTATCAAAATACTTTTCTCCTTTAGCAGCGTTTAAAAATTTTAAATGTAAATGCATCTGTGAAATTAAAACACAAATCTTTAGTTTACTACAACTAGAACCACTTTGTTGGAGACACTGTATGTTTCTCTACTTTGCATGAAAGAACTGACTTTTCTTCAGACACTTGCCACTGTAATTTCACCAGGATTAAATTGAGTACCTAAGTAATGTTTTCAATGGTATACTTTTAAACTATAGGCATAGTGTGTATGTCTGTGTGTATGTGTATATATATATATGCATACATATTTTTATTTTATTTTATTTATGTATGCAGATATATACATACATATGCAGATATATGTATATATATTTGAACCACAAAACAAAAATGAAAGCATGAAATCCAAACTACAACAATCAAACTTAAAATGTACCTGACATGGGGCTGGAGAGATAGCACAGCGGGTAGGGCGTTTGCCTTGCACGCGGCCGACCCGGGTTCAAATCCCAGCATCCCATATGGTCCCCTGAGCACGGCCAGGGGTGGTTCCTGAGTGCAGAGCCAGGAGTAACCCCTGTGCATCGCCAGGTGTGACCCAAAAAGCAAAAAAAAAAAAAATGTACCTGACATGTGTGTCTCTCTTTGTCTCTGTCTCTGTGTCTCAGCCTCTCATTCTCTCTCCCCCACCCCCCAACTCTATTTCTAACCCCCCCCCCTTGACAGATATCTTTTCTTTGAATAAGAACTATTTCGCTTTTTTTTTTTAAATGTGCCTGTCAAGGAGGGGTGCGGGGTAGAAAACTAGGGACACTAGTGGAGAAAAGCTAACATTGGTGATAGGACTGGTGCTAGAATATTACATTTCTGAAACTCAACTATGAGTAATTCACAAAAAGTGAGAGGAATATATAAATAAAAATAGCTGACATTTTAAGAAAAATTTGGCTATAGTTAAGCTTGTAAATATGCTATTTTTTGGATGAAAAAATGGAAAGAAATTCTGAGTCATAAATCATATTTGAGTCATGCTCCTTGGTTGCTGATTTTTCTCATATTGACAGACATTCTTTCCATTTGATTATTTTTCAAATGGTTTACCTCACATTGGACCACAGGGAAGAATAGCAGGTGACATTCCATAATGTTTTCATTTAATTTCTTATGAAAACCAAAATAAATTAGTCTGATCAAAGTGACAGGTAAAATGCAAAGAACCACACAGATCCAAAGGAAACATCATCTAATTTATAAATATATTTGCTCACCTAAAGAAAGAACAGAGGCATAAAAGCAATGATTGGAACAGGTGGAAGAAAATAGTACATAAATCCAGACATAAAATTAATTATAGCAGAAATGACAGAAAGAAAAATAATCAGGTAGTAGAAAAAAGTCCCTTCCCTATGGGGAAGCCAGTGGTTGGCAGAGACACTATGGACCTGCACCCCTGCATCCCTGTACCCCTGTATCCCTGCATCCCTGTATCCCTGCATCCCTGCATCCCTGCATCCCTGCACAAGGGTGAAGCACACATAAGCTTTCATACATGATTACTTCTTAAGGAGAGAATATTTTAGTAACAATAAAGTAATAAAACCAACCATAATAATCAGAAGTTAAATATATTATTCTTTTTTTCTTGATCTGATACAGAACTTTTAAGAACTTTATCCAAGTTACTAACTATACCCTCTGTATAGCTGGTCTGTTTCAGGAACACTTTCAAAACTTCAGTTTAATATTGGATCAATGAAAAAAAAAGGATCATTTTATAAAAATACCATCATCATCACACCCTGTAGCATATGACAGATGGTATGACATCAGACTAAGATTATTTTTCTTAAGTGTTATATGACAGACCATACTGAAATGTGTCATGGCAGCCAAAGTTGAAGGAGGTTGTCTAAATATTATGATAATTATTTTTTGTAGTCATTTTTGCTGTTTCCAAATGACTTTATTAAGTCATTTAATCATTAAATCATTTAAATCACAAAAATTGCTTTGGTCACTCTAGTAATTTAAATTAAAAAAAGAGAAAATAGTTAAATACTACCCTGGCCAATTAGTTCTTATTTCTTTCATGAAAATTTGTAATACTAGTTGCTTAAAATTCACTTGATATCAAAGTTTTTGTTCCTTACTTAAGTTACAAATTGAAAAAAATCTAATTTAGAAAATTTTAGGCATTAATTATAAAGTTGTCACTACATTTTATATCAACTTTTATAGGGCAAATATTCTGGAAATAGGTTACTCTAAGAAGTACAGCCTCAAAACAAACACAGCTATTTAAGGACCATATATATACATACATATATGTACATATATGTATATATATATTTATATGCTGATTTAAATATATGTACCTGGATGAATATAATATGCGTTAATATTTTCTGAAATTAAATCACTTGGCAAGAAATACAATTTAAAAATAGGGTTATTTCATTTATATCTTGCATTTGAAATTATATAAATAAAATTAATCAAATACAACTGTGCATCTAAAAACTACTGATTGAATACTTATCATATGCTAGCTAGAATAGGGGCTTGGCTAAGGGTAGAGTGCAGGAGGAAAAGAGGAGGAGGAGAGGAAGGAAGGAAGGAAGGAAGGAAGGAAGGAAGGTAGGAAGGAAGGAAGGAAGGAAGGAAGGAAGGCTGGCTGGCTTAATATAATTAAAAAGTATACATAACAGGATAAATAATTAGATATCTGGATACATTTTAAATTAAAACATACTTTCTATTTTTTTTTTTGCTTTTTTTGGGTCACACTCAGCAATGCTCAGGGGTTACTCCTGGCTTTGCACTCAGGAATTACTCCTGGCATGCTTGGGGGACCATATGGGATGCCGGGGATCGAACCCAGGTCGGCCACGTGCAAGGCAAACGCCCTACCCGCTGTGCTATCGCTCCGGCCCCCTAAAACATACTTTCTAGGCTTCATGTTTTCAGTCTCAGGAACAGGAAAAATGGGGTTGCTATTTATTGAGATGGTAAATACCAAAGCAGAAGATCAGGGTTGGAGGTAGAAATGACATCGAGAGTTCAATTTTTGACATGTTTCACATTTTATGGCAACTACAGATTTAACAAATTTTAAAGAAGACTATGAATCTATGAGTTCAGAGAAGCACAATCTAGCACTACAAATTTGCAAGTCAGAAATACAAAAACGGATAACCAAAGTATAAAGATACCCAACAGACTGGGAAAATTTATTTGCCCATCACTCTTTTTATAAAGGTTAATATCTCAAAAAAATAAAGCACAGATAGAACTATACAAAAGAAAAAATTCAACTCAATCGGGAGAAGTGATAAGCAGAAACTTCCCCAAGGAACACATATAAGTGACTAAAGACATGAAAAATGCTCTACACCATGAATCCTCAGGGAAACGCAAATCAAAACAATGAGATATAACCTCATACCACTGTCACACATCAACAAAAACAACCACAGTTGGTGTGGATGCGGGGTGAAAGGGGACCCTCATTTACTGCTTATGGGAATGTCTACTAGTCCAGACTTTATGGAAAAACATTGATATTCCTAAAAAAAAAAAACAAAACAGAAATTGAGCTCCCATTTGACCGAGCAATTCCACATCTTGGAATCTACCCCAAGGATTCAAAAACACTATAGACAAAAGACAGTTTCATCCCTATGTGCCTTGCAGCACAATCTACAATAGCCAAAATATATAAACAGTCCATGTGCCCAAAAATAAATGGCTGAATAAACAAATTATGGAATATTACATAATAGAATATTACTCAGCCATGAGAAAAGATGAAGTCATGCAATTTGCTACTCTGTAAATGGATCTGGAGAGTAGCGTGCTGAGTTAAGTGCCTCTCACAGAAGCAGGCAGGTGGGTGGGAGGGAAATGGAGAGGGGCCTCGGTGGCGGAGGGAAGTGGACACTGGTGATGGGGTGGGTGTTAAAATACTGTATTCCTGAAAACCAATCATGAATAACTAGGTAATTCATAGTGAAATAAAAAAAAATTTTAAGCAGAAAAAGCAACAAAAAACCCTAGGTTAGAAGTAAACCAAGTTGAGAGTATGATTTCTCCCTTTTTGATTTGGGGCCATGTCCAGTGGAATTCCAAGTTTATTCCTGGCTCTTCTTGGGGATTACTTCTGGCAGTGCTCAGCGAATTATATGCATGTCAGGGATCAAAACTGGGTAAACTGCATGCAAGCTCTACAGACTGTCCACTTTTGGGCTAAAGAGAACTATTCTTGAAGCAAAGAGAAAGAAGTCTTACAGTAAAAATGCTCAGTGAACATATTTCTGTGTAAATTTATTTAGGATTATCTTCTTAACCAGTATTTCCAGATGCAAAAGTTTTAGAAATTTATAAAATTATTAAATACACATGTTAATAGGAAAACATTTGAAACTTGAAGTCAATATCCAGAAAAATCAATAAGTATTTACTAATTCAATTCTTGCATTGCTACTAATCCACCTAACTATAATCAGGGAAATCACATTAACTCTCAATAAGCATCATGACTTGGCTTTACAAGTCTTGGCTTTACAACGGACTTTGTAACAGCTATAATAAATCTGATTTATATAAATCAAGTCACTTCCTTATTCTAGTCATCAATTTTTTCTTCCCTTCATTGCATTTAGATATTTTATTTGCTTTTTAATTTATTCAATATCTCTGTCCTCAAGTAGAAACAAGTTATATGAAAGACAGAAACTATTGGGGGCTGGAGCGATAGCACAGCAGGTAGGGCGTTTGCCTTGCACGCGTCCGACCTGGGTTCGATTCCCAGCATCCCATATGGTCCCCTGAGCACTGCCAGGGGTAATTCCTGAGTGCAGAGCCAGGGGTAATTCCTGAATGCAGAGCCAGGAGTGCATTGCCAGGTGTGACCAAAAAAGCAAAAAAAAAAAGAAATTATTTTGCTCTTATTCCTTCTAAAATATATCACCAATACCAGAGTAACTGGCATTCAACAAATAAATGAATGCATTAAAACAATGAGAAACATGAAATATCCTAACATGAAATTTTGTTTGTTTGTTTTGGTGATCACACCTGGAGACACTTAAGCTGAGTCTTAGCTCTGTGCTAAGGGATCACTCCTGAAGGGGTCAGGGGACCCTATGGGGTGCCTGAGATAGAACCTGGGTTAGCCATGTACAAAGCAAGCACCCTAACCACTGTACTATATTGCTCAGAACCCTGCCATAATATTTTTGTTGGAAAAATCTAGTTTCTGTTGGAGCAGAGTTAGCTTAGGGTAACTAAACGATTTGCTTCAATGGTTGATTTTTTTTTAAAACTACAAATATTCAGAGTTAACATTTGTCTGTTATGTATGACTTGAAAACAGAATATCAGAATGAACCCAAACTACAGATTCCAGTACCTGATTTAATGATATATCTTAAAGCTTTTTTTTTTTTCTGCTGAGCCTTCATCTTTATCTCAATGTCATTATGCTGAATATTTAGCATAGCACACTGATTCCCCACTGTTATTCCAGGGATTGACTCAATCAGAAAGAACTCTGTCTCATATTTTTTCCTCAGGTAGAGCCACGTCTAAAAATAAATACATCTAATGATACATCTAATCTACTTAGAAATATAAAAGTTTAGGTGGCTCAGCCAAACTAGTGAAAACTGAAAAGCCATTCCAACTCCAGATTTCTCCTGAGGTCAGTAGGGGGCATCATTGGGCCTCTCTTACAGCTCCAATTCTTTATGCTTTCTTGCTTCCTTGGTTTACCTTCCACAAAGGCACTTCTTATAAACACATTACTTCATTTCAGAATCTGCTTCCTATATAACCTGTAGCACTGTAGCACTGTCCTCCTGTTGTTCATCGATTTGCTCAAGTGGGCACCAGTAACGTCTCCATTGTGAGACTTGTTAATGTTTTTGGCATATCGAATATGCCACGGGTAGCTTGCCCAGGCTTTGCCGTGCAGGCAGGATACTCTCTGTAGCTTGCAGAGCTCACCGAGAAAGGCAGAGGAATCGAACGCGGGTCGGCCGCATGCAAGGTAAACACCCTACCTGCTATGTTATCGATTTAGTAATAACATAAAAAGGTTCGATGCGCAAAACCCAAAGGTGGCATCATCACAAGTCATAGCTTTGGCTACCAGAGGTGCAATTCTGAGAAGTTTCTTTATATCTCCTGATAGTCTCAGAAGAAAAGCCCCTTGTCCAACAGGCTGGCCTAGTGTGACCAGAATTATTATTATTGGGGTCTTTCCTTCCTTCCTTCACTCTTTGGGCCACACAAAAAGTGCATCAAATCATGATCCAGGCTACAAACCCGAGATGCAAACCAAGGCATCATCATTAAATACGCCTCCCGATGTAGCCCCCAAGCATGCCCGAAGGGAGAGACTGAGGAAGCAGCAGTCAAAACTGGTTCCCCATTTCATGGGATGTGGTTTTTATTAGGTTCCCAGAATCTTTCTCAGGAAAACGCATGCAAAGGCTTAGCAGTTAGGTCTCCAGCTGCTAATGACCGTGAGCTTGGTGCTCAAGCTCTCAGCGGAACTGCGGGAAGTGGTCTCACTCGGTTGATCCACAGGCAACCACATGCTTGACAAGTAGGCCAAGTGGATGAGGTTTAACCACTGGGGTGCAAACTGCCAACGGTGACAAACTTAGTCTCTTTCTATTGCTAACAGGACAAGAAGTCAGGAGATAGTCACCTCGGCCAAGGAACCTGACTCTAATCTCTGGGCCAGGCTAACCAGGGAGACCACGCAAAATCTCAGAGATGGATTCCATCAAGTTTTTATAATAGACCAAGCCAAAAAATAAACAAACCCATGATTTTTGGATAACATATTGAGAAGTTTTCTTCTTATATTTATAAACTCTTCGAAAGTGCTCAGAAGAGACAAACCCTGACCCTTCTGGATAACTCATCTTTGACCTGAAGGGAGGAATCCTCCTCCTGACCCCAAGGGTGCCATTTGTTTTGGCTTTGCCCTATATAACCTAATCATTGATAATATCTGGAATCCTAAAAGAAAATTTAGGATTTTCTTCCTTCCTTCCTTCCCCCCTTCCTTCCCTCCTTCCTTCCCTCCTTCCTTTCTTTCTTTCTTTCTTTCTTTCTTTCTTTCTTTCTTTCTTTCTTTCTTTCTTTCTTTCTTTCTTTCTTTCTTTCTTTCTTTCTTTCCTTCCTTCCTTCCTTCCTTCCTTCCTTCCTTCCTTCACTCTTTGGGCCACACAAAAAGTGCTAAGGGTTTATTCCTGGTTCTGCACTCAGGGATCACTCCTGTTGGTGCTTAGGGGACCCTATGGGATGCAAGAAAAGTACCCAACCCACTGTCCTATCCACTCTGCCCCCCACCCTCACCTCTTGGGAAGTTTTCTAAAATTGCTGGTGGGTCATATACAATATTTTCCGTTCCTATTTCTGCACCTTTCACTCAAAATTTGTTGACTGCATCACCTCTTCAAACTCTATCCAGATCCTAGGGTAATTCAGTTTGCAACTGCTTTTCTCCAACCTGAATTTAAGTTACACTTCCCTTTTAAAGAATCTTGCTTACTTAGGAATACTCTACCATTTAATTGGAACTGCCAGGTACCACTTTTATGAAACTTTTCCTAAGCCAGTATAATACTTGCAAGTATTTCTGAAGTCTTAGGTTTTTAAGTGGGAAGAGTCTAAAAATACAACCCCTTGATAGATAGCCATTCTCTTTATTTAAAAGTATTACTTAGAGAGTATCATGATGAGTGAAATCAGTCAGAAGGAGAGGGACAGACACTGAAAAATCACACTCATTTGCAGGATATAAAAAAATAGTGTGATAACAAATAATATTCAAAAACAATCAAAACAAGGGCCAAGAGGATTGGTCCATGATGGGAAGCTTGCCAGAAGGTGTGTGTGTGTGAGTGTGTGTATGTGTGTGAGTGGCAGGGGCAGGGGGAGGAAGGAAGGGGTGAGAGGTGGAACCACTGTGACAATGATAGTTGGAAACGATCACTGTGGAGAAGTGCTGATTGCTGAAAGAAGATAAAGTAATATTCATGACAACCTTTCAGTAACAGTATTGCAAACACTTGCCTAAGAGGGAAAAGGGGGTGGGGGGGTGGAGAACATGAAGAGTATCTGCCACAGGCGCAGGCTGGGGGTATGAGGGGAGGGAACCTAGGGACACCGGTGATGGGAAATGGACATTTGGTGGAAGGATGAGTTGTTAGAAAACTATGTGACTGAAACTCAGTCAGAAACAACTCTGTAACTCATGGTGAGTCAATTCTATTTAGAAGTACCAATGACTTATCAACCTTGTCAAAGATATACAGTAATATCTCAATTATGTATTTAAAAGCCTATTTTTCTGAATCTAGGTTCACACAAAACATTAAAAGAGCTCATGTTTTATTTTTTTATTAGAAAGCTTTGCATTGATGCCAAAATGAGTTATTTTTAAAAACAGAATGCAAATATGTAAACCCTACGTTCTACTTTCATAATGTGCTTAGCAGTTTCTTTTTAGGTTTAATGCAAAAGTGTATAAAGATACTCTATTTATCCAAACAACAAAAATAATTTGAGAATACACATTCCTTTTCTTTCATACAGTTTCACTCTAGTCTTTACATAATCTCTTCACTAATGTTGCTTTCTACATTCCAGAAATTATTTCAAAACATCAAATAAGTTTTAGAGTAGGAATTTTTTTTTTTTCTTTTTGGGTCACACCCGGAGATGCACAGGGGTTTCTCCTGGTTCTACACTCAGGAATTACTCCTGGCAGTGCTCAGGGGACCATATGGGATGCTGGGATTCGAACCCGGGTCGGCCGTGTGCAAGGCAAACGCCCTACCCGCTGTGCTATCGCTCCAGCCCCTAGAGTAGGAATTTTAAATATGAAAAAACTATTACAGGGGCTGGAGCAATAGCTCAGCGGGTAGGGCGTTTGCCTTGCATGCGGCCGGCCCGGGTTCGATTCCCAGCATCCCATATGGTCCCCTGAGCGCCGCAAGGGGTAATTCCTGCTTGCAGAGCCAGGAGTAACCCCTGTGCACCGCCAGGTGTGACCCAAAAAGCGAAAAAAAAAACTATTATAAATTGTTCCATGTAATCTTAAACTGCAACTTTTAAGCTCTTCCTATGACTAAGTACAGCCTAAGCAAACTTGTTAATAAAAACAATTAAGCATTAGAATTTCTAGTATAGTCTCTATTTGGCAAATACAAGCTGCACTAAAACAGTTAAAAATTCAATATATTCTAAATACTGTACAAACTGATAAAAAGTACTTTCAACTACTGGGTATAACTTCTCAAAATTAAACCTTATGATAAAAATGAAAGCAGACAGACATCTCTATCTACAGATCTAGTTGTAACTATTTCTAGTGAGGAGTTTATTTCTATGAAAAACCATGGCAACATATGTATTTATAAATAGTTCATGGTTTCTGGGGCTATACAATAACAAATGTGATGACTGTTTTTTCTTTTTTTTTTTTGCTTTGCTTTTTGGGTCACACCCAGCAATGCACAGGGGTTACTCCTGGCTCGTGCACTCAGGAATTACTTCTGGCAGGGCTTGGGGGACCATATGGGATGCTGGAAATTGAACCCGGTCAGCTGCATGCAAGGCAAATGCCCTGCCTGCTATGCTATCGATCGAGCTCCTCATCCTGGACACTTTTGAATTGGACTCTCTTAATGTGACAGAATTCTCTCAGAATGATTAATGTGACATACTTCTCTAAATTATGGTGCAAGTTTCTTCTTTTTAAAAAAATGGAAAATTTTACAGTAGCACTTGGCTACAATTAAATGCTGCCTAAACAGTGAACAAATATCACAGATTTTATCATAGGCTCATAGTTATTTATGTCCTGATTTGTGCTCATTCTGGACACTTTATTTTTTCCTTTTTGAGTCAAACCAGGCGATGCACAGGGGTTATTCTGGCTCATGCACTCAGGAATGACTCCTGGTGGTGCTCAGGGGACCATATGGGATGC
Organism: Sorex araneus; assembly: GCF_027595985.1. Taxonomy (NCBI): domain Eukaryota; kingdom Metazoa; phylum Chordata; class Mammalia; order Eulipotyphla; family Soricidae; genus Sorex; species Sorex araneus. The sequence continues at coordinate 110,728,142 of NC_073305.1, forward strand.
TGGGAATCGAACCCAGGTCGGCCTCGTGCAAGGCAAACGCCCTACTCGCTGTGCTATCGCTCCAGCCCCTCATTCTGAACACTTTTGAATTGGACTCATACTTAGTCTCTGCTTCTTGTACCTCAAAGAGTCAAATATATCAATGAAGTTAATTAAAGATCAGATTCTACAGAACTAGAAATAGAGTACAGACAAGCAGCAATTGTAAGAAGGCTTGCTAAGGAAGTTTAGTTCCTGGTCACAGGGTCATTCACAACAAACATGCATTTCATTAACTACAGAATACAAAGATTCCTCAAAACAAAGCATATTTTGGAGTAGCAATATAGACAACCATTAGGGAAACATTTATAGGATAGTAACATTTGGTCCCTAAGTTATGATGGTAATGTGAAGATATTTCATTCAAATCACTCTATTATTAAACTTTGTAACCAAATGGATTTTAATGGTTCATTTTTTATGTTATTTCATCTTTAGATTCTTGAAATTCAAGTCAAATATGAATAAAATAAAGATAATACATACTTGGAAGAAACTGCCTCCATGAATTCATCCAAAAATTTATCATATTCAGGACCTCTCACTCTTCTCTGTCGGAGTCCAATGTACAATGGATCCTTAAGTAACTCCTATTGAGAGAAAAGTAAACAAAGATTGAGAAATAACTAATGGAAATCTTCTCTTTCTGAGCTTTGGCTTCCTCATATATAAAAATAAAAAGTAAAGTAACCTATAGCTATTTAGTCTATAATAGAGAGCATTTACAGTATTAAGGTGCCAAGTTAAAAAATAAAAAAGAAAATTATTAAAAACTCAAAATATATTCTGGGGACAAAAAAGGCACCAAACCTGAATTGGGACTGCTAATTAGAAAAGTGAAATTTGCAGTAGGCCTTCCTCTACATTTGAAACCTTCAGCTTGCTGCTCCTCCGACTTTCCAGGTGAGGTGAACTACCCAGCTGACATCCCAAGGTCTTTTTGTTTTTTTAAAGTATTTTTATTGAGGTACTGTAATTTATACAGTTATTCACAGCATCCAATTTTTAGAATCATTCAGGATCAAATTCCATGAGCACAATTTTCCAACATCAATCCCATCCCCTGAGGACCACTCCTGGCTGAGTTCCAGGACTATATGGGCTGCCAGGGACCCAACCAGGTCCAACGCATGCAAGGCAAGTGTCCTAGCTGCTGTACTGTACTATCACTCTGGCTCCCCCAAGATGAGACACAGAAATTTTCTACAAAACAGCAAAAGATGGGGATTGGAGTGGGAGGTGGGGGAGTCTGAAAAGAAAGAAATAACACTTAAGAACTTGGGATGAATTTAAGAGAAACAATATAAGAATCCTTGAAATCCCTGAAGCTCAGGTCACACGTTTGATGAAGAACCACTCATTAAAGAAATCAGATAAGAATTTCCCAGAGTTGAGGTGTGTAGTCACTGAGATCCAAGAACCCTGAGGGGTCTTAGTGATAACAGACCGGACTAGAAAAACTCCAAAACACATTATAATCAGAATAATAAAAGCCAAAGATACCAACGTAATATGAAAAAAGCAAAAAGCAAATGAGAAATTTGCAAAGAAAAGCCCAGAAGATTCACAGCATATCTATCAAATAAGACTCTGAGCCAGAGAGATCGGTGTAAAACAGAAACAAGAAAATTAATAAAATGAACACCTTAGTAAGAATACTCTATCCAGCTACATTATCACTGAGATTTGAAGAAACAATATAAAGCTTCATGGACAATCGACAATTGAGGTAATTATAGCACTGAAATCAGTTTTGCAAGTGTTAAGGGATTTTCTTAAAAAGAAAAGACAAACTTCTCAACATTGTGCCACTTAGTATAACACTCACTCATAGTGCTTTTATGGTTGCTCTCTGCAGATTAAGAAGGATTTTTTAATCCCTAGATTGGTAAGTAATTTTATACTTTTTTAATAATAAATTAATGTTTCGTTATATTGAATGTTAAATGTCCATTCAGGTGAACATTTTTATATGTATAGAAAATTTTATTATAATAATTTACTTATTAATGAAAACACTAAAGTATTATTGATAATATCTTCTAACATAAAGCCAATATTCCCTTTTGAGGATAAAACACTTTTTTATAGTTTTATAAGATCTGATTAAATTTTTCCTTAAAGTTTTCTTAATTTGTCTTCTTTTAGTAAACTATATATTTGTAGGATTTACCTATTTCATGTAAATTTTAAAATGTATCATCATATAATTTTCCCTATTAATTTTTAAATAATATACATGTTTAAAAAAAAGATAGTCTTTAATTTTTTTTTTCTTTTTGGCAATGCACAGGGATTACTCCTGGCTCTGCACTCAGGAATTACTCCTGGAGGAGCTCAGGGGACCACATGGGATGCTGGAAATCGAACCTGGGTCGGCCGCGTGCAAGGCAAACACCCTACCCACTGTGCTATTCCAGCCCCAGTCTTTAAAATTTTTTATCAACTCATCATGGTTTACAATTTTATAGAATTTCAGGAGTTTAGATTTAATCATCTATAAGTGTAAGTATATCTCCACAATAACTTTTTAAAAACATTTCTCTCATATAGCAGATACAAAGAAATGACGTTAAGAAACAACAAATGGCCCAAGTCATCAGCACTGGAGCTTACAAGGGAGGTGGGGAGAGGCTCTTGGGACACTGATGTAGGGAAGTAGCTCTCTGGTGGGGACTCGTGTTGGAATGGTGCATGCCTGAAAAGTATAATTGATAATATTGCAAATCCCAGTGAAAAATTATTTTAAAAAATAAAAAGTTAAATTTGTATCTTACAGGCATGTCACAGAGAAACAGATTTAGTTTCAAATATTATATTAGCTTAGAAAATGAAAAAGTAGTAAGCCTCTTTTTATGCTCATTTCTATTTCTAAAAGCATAAGTAGTTTTTTTAATGCATTATATCTTTATGCAAACATCTTTTTTAAGGCAGCATTTGGATTTTTTTTTCCATTGCATTTATTTATTTAGTTTTGGTTCTGAGGCTGATCTGTGAATATCAGAGGCCACCTCTGGTTACTGTGGTGGGAGACCAGGCAGTGTCTTTCTTTCTTTTTCTTTCTTTCTTTCTTTCTTTCTTTCTTTCTTTCTTTCTTTCTTTCTTTCTTTCTTTCTTTCTTTCTTTCTTTCTTTCTTTCTTTCTCTTTCTCTCTCTTTCTTTCTTTCTTTCTTTCTTTCTTCCTTCCTTCTTTCTTTTCTTTCTCCTTTCTTTCCCTTCTTTCCTTTCTTTTTCTTTCTTTCTTTCTTTCTTTCTTTCTTTCTTTCTTTCTTTCTTTCTTTCTTTCTTTCTTTCTTTCTTTCTTTCTTTCTTTCTTTCTTTTATTAGAGAATCACTGTGATGTACAGTTACAAACTTATGAACTTTTGTGTTTGCATTTCACTCATACAGTGATCATTTACCCATCCCTCCACTAGTGCCCATTCACCTCCACCAATGATCCCAGTATCCCTCTTGCCACCCCCACCCCACCCCCCACCACCCCACCCTGCCTCTGTAGCAGGGTATTCCCTTTTGTTCTCTCTCCTTTTGGGCGTTGTAGTTTGCAATAGAGGTATTGAGTGGACTAGGCAGTGTCTTGCAATTGAACCCCAGCTTCCTGTAAGCAAAGCATGTGCTTCAGCTCACTGAGTCATCTCTGTCCTTTATATTCTATTTTGAATTACTCAGTTTTTTTCATTGAGATAACAATATTTTAGGAGAGTTTATAATTTGCTGGTACATTCTAACTACATCATACCCACCACCAAACTAACACTGTTCCTCCATCACAATCTATAGGGTCTTTCATGTCTACCCTTAACCAGTCTGATAACCTTAAATCCATCATAAGCTTAAGGATTTGTTTTCATTGGACAGTCAAATCCCTTGCTTTGTTTCTTTTTCATTTTATTTCTTTATATTATACACAAGTGAGAGCATCCACTTTCTCCTTGTAATTAATTTCATTTAAGATGATATCCCTTTTTATCCATCAGTGTTGTAGAAAAATTTCATCTGACAGCTAAGTAGCACTCTGTTGTGTCTATACACCACAATATCTTTATCCACTCATCATTTTGTAGGGCATTTAAGTTATTTCCAGATCTTGGATAATGTACCTACTACTTCGATGAATAATGGCATTGGCGATATCTTTCCAAATTAGGCTTTGTGCATTCTTAGTGTCTATAATTTTACACTGATTAAGAGCAAAATTAAAGCCTTAATAAAACTAAAGCTAAAAAATGAAATACTGCTTTGTTCAAATTTTAGTCTGTATAAAATTACTAAAGTTTTGAAATTAGCTTTCAACTGAGACATAATTTAGATATGACAAAATGTATACATTTATAACAAAGCTCCCAGAAAAGATTTTTTCACTTAAAGAAGGGCATCTATGAGAAACTTACGGCTAACAACATATTTAACAGTGAAAGATGGAATGCTAGTCCCTAACACTCAAAACTAGACAAGGATATCTACTCTCACCACTCCTACTCAACAATGTACTGGAAACCCTAGAAATTATAATAAGCCAAGAAAAAGAAAAACAGAAATACTGGCATAAAAGAACCTATTTTTACTTGTACACACATAATTATGCAGATAAGAAATAATAAGAACCCTACCAAGAATTCATTAAAAAAATGTAACTTTAATACAATTGTAAGATATAAAGTTAATTTACACAAATTGTTTTTCAACATATTAGCAAAAGACAGTTGAAAAATGAAATAAAATGCACAACTTCATTTAAAATACCATACCAAACATGGAATTCATAAGGACGTATTTAACAAACTATGTGTGAGCTCTGGTACTGGAAACTACAAAATCTTGCCAAAAGAAAGTTTAAAGGATGAACTGTGTTTGCAGCATGGGAAAAAAAATAGCAATTTATGTCATGTACAGTGAAATAATGGACAAAACCTCCACCTTCAACAATCTGATATAGATAAAATGTACCTAGTGAACTTGCAAATCTACTTAAGATTTTTAGGCAGAATGTCAAATATACAGATTAGTACGCCTTATGCACTGGAGCTTGAGAGACATTACAAAGAGATATGGTGCTTGCTTTCCTTGTATATGGCTCACCTGGTCCCCCAGGTACCATGGGGAGTGGCTTGCCCCCTCCAGCACTGCCTAGTGTGATCCAAGTCCTCCTCCCTCCAAAAAATACATAGTATAGTAAACAAGGAAATAGCTTGTGAGAAAAAATGGAAACACATAGATGATATTAGATTTGGTTATGAGATTTCCAAGTAAACTAAGGCATTAAGGCTTGCAATCAAAGATCAAATTAAGTTTATAGTTAAACACCTTTTAAAAAAATTTTAATGACTTCAAGTGGAATTTTATTGATCATCTTGGTGAGACAAAGGAACCAGTCCCACAGCACTCTTCTCCCATCAACCAGTGTATAGAGAAGATCTGTTTTGAAAACTATGCTTAGTGGGAACTTTTAGGTCTAATGGAACAGACCATAGCCTGAGACAAAGAAAGTCAAAAAAAAAATTAGAATGTTGTATTACTAACCAGATTGAGACAAACACACCTGAAATAAAACTACTCTGAGGGTCGGAGTGAGAGTTCAGTGGGTAGGGAGCTTGCCTTGCACACAACCAAACAATGTTGGATCCCCAGCATGCCCTGAGGTCCCCTGAGTGCTGCAAGGAGTGATTCCTGAGTGCAGAGTTAGGAATAAGTCCTGAGTATTGCCAACTGTGTCCCCAAGCCAAAAACCAAACTAAAACGCTATTTCTCTGAGTATCCAAATTATCACAGGAAGGAAGCAGGCTGAGAAAGTAATTCAGTTACAAACACAGCCAATTCTTTCTCTTTCTCCCTTTCTTTTTCTCTTTCTCTCCTTCTCTCTCTCTCTCTTTTTCTTTCTTCCTCCCTTCCTTTGTGGCATAGGAAAAAAAACATAGGTGCTCACACATGAACAAGCAGACACTTGACGGAAGATGTGGTGTAGAGAGAGCTATAACCATGATCTCACACATAGTCACTTCTTTTCTTCTTTCTTCCTATCTTCCTTTCTTCCTTCCTTCCTTCCTTCCTTCCTTCCTTCCTTCCTTCCTTCCTTCCTTTTTCTTTCTTTCTCTCTCTTTATTCCTTTCTTTCTTTTTCTTTCTTTTTTGTTTCAAAGCACTGTGATTTACAATCCCGTTATAGTTTCAAGCACACAATATTCCAACACCACATCTTCCACCAACTGTATGCTTCCCTTCACTGTTGTCTCAGAGTCATCACCAAAAATCTCTGTCATACAGCTGTTTCTTAATGGAAAAGAATACTATATCAAAGGAAAGAACCAAGAGTCCAAATGACAGAATTTACAAAACCCTGAGCTAACAACTCCAGAATACTCTGAAGAAGCAGAACTGTATGCTCTTTGCAAAACACAACACTCTCCTCAAACAACAATTTTTGGCCCCCAAGTAGGTGGTCTCTAACACATATCCATGGGGAATTCCAAACTGCTGTGAACCATTTACAGTCCTATAATTTCTTTTTTTCCCATTTGGAATGTGTGTTCTTTATGATTTATTCTCTTCCTATCTCATCATATTATGCATGGCAAATTGCCATAACCCATATTCATCCCACTCTATCTTATGAAATAAAATAACATTGTAGATAAAAAATATGTTGGAAAATCAATATCTTTACATACGACACAACACTGAGTTCATAGCTGAAAGTACAACTCGAATATGTGTGTTCCCTTTATTCCAATTTGCCCACCTTTCTACCCACTTCCCTTCTATTAACAACTAATTGACCTTGTAGTTAAAAATGTGTTTATTTTGCTCATCTATTTTCTCTACATACAACATTTTGACCAATATTTTACAGGGTATACTTTCTCTCTGTAGCTTATGTCACCAAGTGTAATACCTCTTAATATATACTAAGATGTTGCAGATGCTAGAATTTCATCTCTCTTAGCTGTCTTAGGGATTTTATTTCTAGGGTCTTAGTCCTGTTCCATTAATCTGTGTATCTTTTCATTCCAAAACCATGCGATTTTCATTACCACTGCTCTGTTGTATAATTTGAAGTTGGGAAGCATGAAGCTTCCATTTTTCATCCTTTTTACTCCAGTTAATAGTATCCAAATAGACACTACTTAGTGTCTATTTGGTCTTTCAATAGTTATAAATAAATTTTATAAATTTTTGTTATATTTCTGTGATAATGATAATAACTTTTTCTACACCTTAATATACTTGACTATAATAGCACTTTAGCAAACTCTCCGGAATTTTATATGTATATTATCTAATTAGCAAAAGAGTGATTGTTTTACTTTTTCTTCTCAATTTGGGTTCTTTTCATAACCTTTTCTTGTCTAGCTGCTTTTACTAGTATATTCAAAATAATGTAGCACTGTAGCACTGTCTTCTCGTTTTTCATCAATTTGCTAGAGTAGGCACCAGTAACGTCTCCATTTTGAGACTTGTTGTTACTGCTTTTGGCATATTGAATACACCATGGGTAGCTTGCCAAGCTCTGCCGTGTGGGCAGGATGTTCTAGATAGCTTGCCGGGCTCTCTGAGAGGGACGGAGGAATCGAACCTGGGTCGGTTGCATGCAAAGCAAATGCTCTACCCACTGTGCTACCACTCCAGTCCTATTCAAAATAATATTTAACAATACTAGTGAAAGTGGACACCTTTGTTCCTGAGATTAGAGAACAGTTTTCAGAGTTTTGTCTTTATGATATTAGCAAGACTGGGATTGTTAGAAATTCCCTTTATTAGGTTACAGTAGATTCCTTCTATACTCATTTTGTTAAGGTTGTTTTTTGTTGTTGTTTTTTTTTTCAGTCATTAACGTTTACTGAATCTTGTCAACTGCTTTTTCGGCACTTGTTGAGATGATCATCTGATTTTTGTCCTTCCTTTTGTTATGTTACATATGTTTATTATTGTATTTGTTGAAACATCATTGTAGCATGAAGTAAAACCTACTTGACCCGGTATATAATTCCTTTAATGAATTTGCATGGTAGAACTTCATCAAGTGATTGCATTTTATTTTCGTATGTGATATCTTTGGCTTCAAGATTATTGATGACTTCACAGAATTTGCTTGAAAGCTTTACCTTCTTTTATTTTTATGGAAGAATTTGAAAAAGACAGCTATTATTTTTTCTTTGAATATTTGGTAACACTAGAGATACTATTTAGCTGTAAGCTTTTGGGGGAGGTAGGTATTCATCACACTTTGAATTCATTCAGGAAGAAACAATTTGTTTTTTCTATTCCTGATTTAGTCTTAGAATGCTATATATGTCTAAGAATCTATCCATTTCTCTAAGTTATTCAATTTTGTCATATAATTGCTCATAATATAATTTACATACATAATATTCTCTTTCTCCTTTTGATTTATTTCTACTCCTCCAATTTTTGAATGGAGTACTGATTATGGTTATTCTGTCCCTAACTGGCCATCAAATGTTTGGTATATGGGAATATATAAAAAGAACTACAATGAGGAACAAAACATAAGAAAATTTATTTGGACCTAGATACAATTTAGATGACAGTGTTCTAAACTTTGGATCTATAAGAGCGAAACTTTTGGTAACCAAAGATGGAGGTTAACAATATAGCACATGTAGAAGGTGAACAACTTGTGAAGAATAAGAATCTATATAGAGAAAGACCCAACTGTTCAAAACACTCCAGTCTTCTTTACTATCTACTGAATCAAACACATTAACAAAATAATGTTATAAGAGAGTTTGGAGGTAGTTAATTAAGCTTTTGAAGATGTGACAATGTTGTTCAGCTTAGATCATTTAGATGATTTAACAGCCAACAGAAATTATATTCCAGGTCATATCTGGTGTCCTAGTCTATTAGTAATAGGATCCACTTTTATTCTGAAAGTGTATTTTTCCCCCAGTACACTTTATATTTATATATAAATATATATGCATATATATCCTCCTTATAATTCACTATACAATGAATTAATGCATTCTAGCTGGTTAGAGGTTAATATAATAATGATATCAGTATATTTCAGTTGAAATATAAATCTAAAACTAAGTATAGTTGTATACTCCTCTGGGCCTAAAAGTTTTAAACAATCTCCTAGCGGACTTCCAAATTGCTGAAGCTGATGTGCTAAGGAGCTACTAATGTGAGAATAAAAATACTTTTCTCTATGTCTGGAATATATTTTGACTTTTAAGATATGAATCAGAAAAAAACACAATAGGAAAAAGATGTTAGATGTTTCCACTTTTCTTTCATTCTTTCCATGCTAATAAGTAAAGTACATATCACAGAAACATCTGACTACAGTAACTATTACAATTCATGAATAAGATTACTGTATCACTGTCATTCATTGCTTATCGATTGCTGGAGTGCACATCAGTTATGTCTCTATTGTGAGACTTATTGTTACTGTTTTTGGCATATAGAATGCACTACAGGTAGCTTGCCAGACTCTGCCATGCAGGCGAGATACTCTCGGTAGCTTGCCGAACTCTCCAAGAGGAGTGGAGGAATCGAACCTGGGTTGGCCATGTGCAAGGCAAACGCCCTACCCGCTGTGCTATTGCTCCAGCCCATGAATAAGATAGTGCTTATGAATTAAATCATGAAGTTATAAAATTCTTTTACTATGTCTCTGTCAAAAATTATTTTTTTAAATTGTCATAATAATTAAAACTTGAATAATTACTGGAGCATTGGAGATTCAGCTGATAAAAAATTTTCTAGAAATAGTTTAGCCCAATATGCATAATTGCTCTACAGACTAGTACCGAAAGTAAACTTAACTGATCAATCATAAGCTTAACTAAAAACTCCACATGATGAAGAGTAAAGACCAAATCTTTGCTGAATAAAAAAAGTTCAAAACTTAGTGCTAAGCCAGCACTTAAAAAAACAGGTTAGGGGGGCTGGAGCGATAGCACAGCGGGTAGGGCGTTTGCCTTGCACGCGGCCAACCCGGGTTCTAATCCCAGCATCCCATATGGTCCCCTGAGCACCGCCAGGGGTAATTCCTGAGTGAAGAGCCAGGAGTAACCCCCTGTGCATCGCCGGGTGTGACCCAAAAAAAAAAAAAAAGGTTAGTTTTCTTAGCCATAGGTATCACGTGTAATGCAAAGATTTGAGAGGAGGAAAAAGATTAAGAAGGAAAAGAAAGGATAAAGCATAAAAATAAAAGACAAAGCATGATAAAATATAAGCGAGTTCTCAAAATTACAGACAAAGCTTAAGAAAATATAATAGAGTTCTCAAAAAGGAGATAAGGAGAGTACATACAGATAAGGTTACTTGTGGCACCATCTTAATTCCAGACAGAAATTTTTGAGTACTGATTTGTTTTTTTTTAAAGCAGCAACTAGCGATAGCACAGCGGTAGGGCATTCGCCTTTCACGCAGCCAACCCGTGTTTGATTCCTCCGCCCCTCTCAGAGAGCCTGGCAAGCTACCGAGAGTATTGCGCCCGCACAACAGAGCCTGGCAAGCTACCCGTGCGTATTGGATATGCCAAAAACAGTAACAATAAGTCTCACAATGAGAGACGTTACTGGTGCCCGCTCGAACAAATCGATGAACAACTGGATGACAGTGACAGCAGCAACTATCACCAGGATCTGCATCTAAGTAGGGTCCCCAATGCCTACCGTGCTCCCAGCAGCCCCCATGGGCATGCTCTGTGACTGAGTCCCTAGTCCCCCACAAAGGTTCTCCGAGCCTGCCCAGACCAATGTGACACAGCAGGTCAACCTGGGAAATCCTCTCAGGGCAAGCTTGATTGCCTGGTTATGAGTCAGGCCCTCTTGATCTTGGTGAGAGGGACCTCGGGGCAACTGCAATTTTAAGTCCCAGATTAATGATCCTGTACCCACAGGCCAGGTTGCAATGGAAACCTCTGTCACTGAGCATTTGTGACTGTAAACTCTGAACTGACATACAGGTTTGCTCAAACCTGGTACAAAGGGGCAGCCTGGCACTGATAATCTTAAATCTCTGGGTATTGTTCAAGTTTCACACACTCCTTGTATTTCTGAGTTGAAACTCCCGGTGGCTTCTGAGATCTATCCAAATTTGGTCTCTAGCTGCTCCCAAGCAGTCATGATCTTGAAAATATGATTGCAGTCCAGGCTTGCTCCGACTTAGGGACTTGGGTCTTGCAAAAACGCTCACACATTTCCAATACAGAACACTGTGCAGGCCTATGTGATCTTGGCACTACCGCTGCTCCAAGCGCTCACAGAGGCAAAGCCCCTAGCTGTCACTTGGATCTACTCTGTGCCACAGCTGCTCCTGGGCACTTGACACAGCAAATCCCCGGCTGCTGCTCAGGCCCACTTGACTTGGACACCACAGCTGTTGCCCGGCAATAGCAACTGGGAATCTTGAATTGCTGTCCAAGTCCACTCAGCCAGCACAGAGGCTGCTGCAGGACTCCCATGAGTACCAGTTTCTGGCAGTAGGCAAGACCCACACAGACTGAGCACCACACACTCTGCCTGGGACTCGGGTCATAAAGTTGAAGTCACTGTTCAGGTCTGCTCGAACCTTTGCCTCTTGGCATGGCATAGCATCACACAGATGAAGAAATAAAGAAATTCACCTGCACTGATGGATCAAGACAGAAGCCAGGGAAGAGCCCCCAGAACATCAGGGCTTTCTTAATTCCCTAATTAGGATCACCAACCATCCCAAAAAAAAAGAAAAGAAAAAGAATCTCCAACCATCAAAAGGATGTTCATTAAAATAAGGAAAACAGCGTAAGAGACTTAGACATAAGCATGAAACATGGGCAGAGAAATCATGAGAAAATTCCAAGGACTGATCCAACGAGCAAAAGGAGTAGAGAAATGCTTTAATGCTTTTTAAAAAGAACAGAAAAATAATTTTTAAAATGGAGTTAGCATAAGAGATTTATCAGAGAGCATCGGGAGGAACAACACTTTCATCAAGGGGCTCCAGAGGATGCAGAAAGAAAGAAGATACATACTTTGCATTAGAAATAATAATTTAGAACTTTGCCAAATGAAGAAAGAAGGCAAAGACACAAATTCAGGAATTTCAAAGGATTCTGAACAAAAATAAAACTAAACAGACACATACTAAGATGTTCTTATTAAAATGGCAAAAATCAAAGACAGATAAAAATTTAAAATGCATCGAACAAAGGCAAAGCCATGTATAAAGGAACTCTAATAATATAGCCAACTTATCAGCCAGTTTTGGGCCACAATTACTGATGCCCAGGGGTGACTCCCAGAGTAGCTCAGGAATTGTTCCCAGTGATTCCCAGGAGACATGCGGTGTCAGTGATGCAGTGATGCACAGTATTCCTTTGAGCTATCTCCCCAGACCAAATTTATCCATTATAAATCTCCAGGCCAGAAGGAAATTACTAGATGTATCCAAAATGCTGACTGGAAAAGACTTCCAATGAAAGATATTCTATCTAGCTAGGTTATCACTCAAATTGATGGAATGATAATAAGCATTCAGACAGAGCTGGAGTGATAGTACAATAAGGGAAACTGCCTGGCATGTGGCTGACCCAGGTTCAATCTCTGGCACCCCACATGGTCCCCCAAACCCTGCCAAGTGTGATCACTGAATGCAGAGCCAGGAGTAAGCACTGCACTGCTAGGTGTGGCCCAAATATCAAAAAGAAAAGAAAGGTTTCATAGAGCAACTAATGAAATTCAAGGCCATTAAACTTATTCTTCAATAAAGATTAAAAGGACTTCTAAAAGAGAAACCCAATCCAGAAAGAGTAAGATACTTAGCAGACAGTATTTTTTAAGTAGATTGATCATAAAAAGCATAAAATGTGAGAAGGGAGCATAATAATGTGGCATCTTAGAATGAACTTTAGATTTTCAAAATAAAATATTTTACTAAAGTGGAAGGTAAGGTTAGCACACTAGATGTAAAATTCATAGCAACTTCAAAGCAATATTTTTTAGAAGAAAAATCATTATACAAAAGGTAAGTATAAAGACATAGGGGGAGAGAATAGGAGGAGAAAGAAATAAAATCAATCTGTAAAAAGACCCAGAATCAATGTCAATAAGTTATTTTATCTCACTGATTTCTCTAAGTGTCAATGGTCTGAAGTTCCCAATGAAAAGGCATAGAGTAACTAGATAAACTAGGAAATTGAATCTTCTACCATCTATAGAACCACTTAAACTTCAAAGATAAATGGGATCAAGTAAAAGGAGATACATCCTACTTATACCAAACTATATTTCAAACTAAACAGATAGTAAGAGACAATAATGGGTAGTATATGATTACGAGAAAGATACACCAAGAGGAGCTAACACTTACTAGCATGTGTGCACCAAATAAAGGGACATTTCCAACCAGAAGACACAGTGGGTAGATGGATCAAAAGCACAAGCCATCTTCATTATTCTTACAAGAGTTTGACATCCAAGATAGAGATAAACAAAGAATCAGGAAAAGACTAGAGCAAGGTGTTCCAAGCCAAGGATGCAGAAGAAAGAACAGGAATATTCTCATAGAGAGCCCCTGCCGCAAAAGATATTATATATTACTTAAAGAATTAAGCGAACAAGAAGATATAACACTCACCAAATTTTATACACTCAATTCTGGGGGCAACAAAATACAGAAAAAAAAATACTAACATACTTCAAAGGAAAAACTGAGAATAACCCAATAATTAATTGTAGAGGATCTCAACATACCACTTAAAACAAGGAAAGATCACTAGAAATAAAATAACAAGGAAATAACTGCAATATATAAAGAAACTGAAGAGCTGCACTTAATAGCTATTTACATAAACTTCCACTCCATGAATACACATTCTTCTCAAGTGCACATGCAATAGTTTCAAGGGTAAACAGCAAGTTGAGTCACAAAAAGAGGCCTAAGAAGTATGTGAAGATTAAAGATAGATATCAGACCAAAACCCTTTATAAAAAACATAAAAGAAAATATTCAGTTGTACACTGCACCACAATATCAGCAATGTATTTGGAGGCTAGTCTCAAAGGAAACAAAAGAAGTAACAAATGATATCACATCAACTTGGAAGATTTACAAAATGAAAAAAAACTAGCATAAAATCAAAAATGGATTAAGATCCAAAATATATAAGAACGTCAGATACAATTCAACATCAGTAAAACAAACAACTCAATTTTAAAATTGGTAAAGACATGGATACTTCCCCAGAGAAGTAATACAGATGACTCACAGACATGTGGTAAAATGCTCAGCATCACTCATAAAAATGCAAATCAAAACCACAATTGAAGAATCACTTCATAGTAGTGAGAGTGTTCATTATCAAAATGATTGGAAACAACAAACATTGGTGAAGATGTTGAGAAAAATCAGTTACTGAGAACGTAAATTGGTATAGTGTCTATGGAAAACAGTATGAAGGGTCTTTAAAATAAAAAATATGAAAAGAAAATTTCATGTAATCCACTGCTACCATACTAAGGTATCTAAAAAATATCTGAAAGATATAAAATCATATATGAAGGATATAAAAACACTTATTTCAAAGTATACATGCACACCAATATTCATAGCATTATTATTCCCATTAACTAAAACATGAATCAACTTAGATGCCTATATATACAAGCTGTGATATATGCGTGTATATGTGTGGTATATGGATGTCTAACTGCATGTATATATATACATATATATATATGCATAAATACTCTTAACGGAGGGCTGAAGCGATAGCACAGCGGTTGGGCGTGCGCCTTTCACGCGGCCGACCTGAGTTCGATTCCTCCGCCCCTCTCGGAGAGCCCAGCAAGCTACCGAGAGTATCGAGCCAGCGCGGCAGAGCCTGGCAAGCTACCCGGGGTGTATTGGATATGCCAAAAAGAGTAACAAAAAGTCTCTCAATGAGAGAAGTTACTGGTGCCCACTCGAACAAATCGATAAGCAACGGGATGACTCTTAATGGAATACTATACTTCCATTGAAAAGGTAAAACCAATTTTTGCAAACAAAATAGATTTTGATTATATTAAACAAAATAAATATGGAAATTAAAGACAGATAACTGATAATTCATTCATTGAAATATAAATAATTAATTCAAATGAACTGTAAAACAATCAAAACTATCTCATAGGTATCCTGGAAATCTACAGTGGTCACTACAGAGGAAAAGGGAAGGGGGGTGGAAAGGTGAATAAACAGGTCACTTTGATGGTAGGAGGATGAGATACAAAGGTGACTCGTGAAATTCCAAAATATTGAAAATTAAGGACAAGTTACTTTATATTTTTTCAAATTTATAAAAGCATCACAAACAAAAAGAAACCGAAGATATCTTAAAACATACACTGTATTAAGATGGTATAATTATTATCAAGGGATAATCAAATACTAGAGAAGCTGGAAAAATACTAATTACATTATATAATGGGCTGGAGTGATAGCACAGCGGTAGGGCATTCGCCTTTCACGCAGCCGACCCGTGTTCGATTCCTCCGCCCCTCTCAGAGAGCTCGACAAGCTACTGGGAGTATCGCGCCCGCACGGCACAGCCTGACAAGCTACCCGTGTGTATTGGATATGCCAAACACAGTAACAATAAGTCTCTCAATGAGAGACGTTACTGGTGCCCGCTCGAACAAATCGATGAACAACTGGATGACAGTGACAGTGACAGTGACATTATATAAGAGGGAAAAAAGATAAAATAGAAAATCATTTTCTTTTAAGAATTGGGAGAGAAGTCCCAGAGGAACAGCTTGGGAGCTTTAGAATATATGGCTTGCAAGCATATGGCCCAATCCCCAGTACCACTGCACACACCAAGCATAATCCTGAAAACTCTGCTGTTTGAGCCTGCAGCTCTGTTCTCTGTAAGCCCAGGCACTGAAAGCAATTTCTGACCAAACCACAGCCCACTGTGCATAAATACCTCAACTAAAGCGTGCAATCCTCAGTGAGCAAAGCAATGAAAAAATGCAAACAACACAGCCAGGAAGCACAGCCTAGCTGCACTGCACATCTAGAGTATGACCCTGCAAGTGTACAGCTAAATGGGCAAGAACCACAGCCAGACATGTGTATGTGATTCACACCCCCCACTATCCAGCCCTACTGCCCACTGGCCCCTTCATCGCATCAATAACAACAAGGGAAGAAGGAAGGGGTGGGAGATTATAAGAAATGGAGATGGGTTTGAGAGCAGAAGAACCAGACAGGAAAAGAAGGAAGTTCTTGGAAACAGCTCAAAAGACCAGAATCAGTCTTGTTGTTTACCTCATTTTCTGTTCCCACATCTAGAGTAATAGGCAGACATTCTTGTGGGTTCATCCCTCCACAGGCCGTGTAGAGAGCCAGCTTTCCCACAGGGATGCCCATTCCATTGCAGCCAAGGTCTCCCAAGCCAAGAATACGCTCCCCATCAGTCACCACAATGGCCTAGAAAAAATATATATATTAATACATATTCACAACTCCTAGGGCATAAATCCTGATCACTTGTGTTAGTATTTACATAATGAAATAGTAAACTGACAAAGAAACATTAATTGGATATACATGGAAAACATTTCCTTTACTTGTGTTGGAAGAGAAAGAATAAATTTGATATATATTTTTAATATCTTGCTAAAATTACATTCATAAGAAACAGGAAATATTACAATGGGTAATGTCCTTACACATAATCATTTG
The DNA here is from genome assembly GCF_027595985.1 of Sorex araneus. Lineage (NCBI taxonomy): Eukaryota > Metazoa > Chordata > Mammalia > Eulipotyphla > Soricidae > Sorex > Sorex araneus. The sequence continues at coordinate 110,744,872 of NC_073305.1, forward strand.
GGTTCAATATCCCACAACTTATATGGTCCCCCCAAGCCCACAAGCCAGATCTCTGAGCACAGGACCAGGAGTTAGCCCTAGGACCAGCAGTGTTTGGCCCAAAAAACAAAAGACAAAAACAAATATATTTATGAGATTGATTTTGTTTTCAATAACAGAAAAGAAGTATGCCAAAAGGTCCCCACAATTAAAATCATTCTATTTTAAATTAAAAGGGGCTTGTGGTAAGGGAACAAACTGGGAGCTAGAGTAGTAAACAGAACAATTTTGAAATATACTCATATCCACTCCTGTGGACAATTACCAAAGTACCCATAACTAATCAATGTATAAATGTTGAATAGTTCTTTAATATTAATACTACTACCAAGATCTTCCAATTTTCAAAACATTATTTATTCACTCTAACTACTATAACCATTTGATATTGCTTACAATATCTGTAGATATATGCCCAATATAGACTACTACTATAATCTTCCACTAGATTTAATGAAATTTGTTTGCTTACTTATTTTATCTAACATTTTACTTGTTAGAATCATTCTAAGATCATGGAAAGTTGAAAAGATAGTTAGCCTGCTTAACATCTCTCCCCAAAATGGTACAATTCATTATATTGTTTGCACACTTTTAATCACCCTAAATATAAACCAAGTGTACATTTCATCTATGTCTATATTTTAATTATAGGCAAGTTGCTGTGGTTATTGAAATAAGACATGCAATATCTTTATTCTGTAATTTGTGGCTATTTAGTGAATTTAAGCAAAAGCAATCTTGTCAAGCATATTTTATTAATTTTCTACAAACTACTACCTTGGTCATATCCATATATTGTTGGGAAACTGTCAGTTACTTGACCTTGAATAAATTGATGAATTAAAGTTTTCTGTTTTTTTAGTTATAAGGTGGTAATGACAACCACCATACACCAATACCTATCACAGAATTTGGCAAAAAGTAAACCATCAATAACAAATGTTAATGAAGGCATTGATGATTCAATAAAATGAGATCATGATATACAAAGTGTCAAGTACTTACCATAGTATTTGGCACATAATAAATTCTCAAACAACTGCAGCTATCATGAGGACTAATGTACAGACATAGAATGTTAGAATTCCAGGGGAATTCAGAGTAATTTCAGTCCATTCTTCTGATTTTCTTTCTTCAGTTTGGGAAGAGTACTCACCAATAGTGCTTGGGAGTCTGGGGAAGGTCACTCATTCCCTGTGACAGGCCTGATAGGTGCCAACGTCTGGCAATGCAGTGCTGCTCGTGCCCAACTATGCTGGTCATGCCAGTGGTGCTCAGGGCCCACCAGGGATATACATAGAAGTGCTAGGGAAGCAGGCACAAAGTGCCAAGGATCAGCCTCGGGACGTCATGCATGCTAGACATTGGCTCCAGCCCTTTGATCTATCTCTCTGATCCTATCTCTCTTGTGCTATAGAGTAAGACAAAGAAAATCCAAGAACTAAAATATCTTCCTAGGCAATTTACTTGACAATAATAGCTGAGAATGATCACACTGAACAAGATCTGAGGGTTAAAAGGAAGGAAGGTATATTCTTGATAAACTTTCAGTACCAATATTGCAAACCACAATGCCCAGAGAGAGAGAGAGAGAGAGAGAGAGAGAGAGAGAGAGAGAGAGAGAAGAAAAGCACCTGTCATAGTGGCAAGCAGGGGGTGAGAGATGGGGATAGATGAAAGGGAACCTGGGGATTGATTGGTGCTGGTAAATGTACACTGGTGGAGGATGGGTGTTGGAATACTGTTTGGCTGAAACCAAATTATGAACAGCTTTGTAATGGTCTATCTCACAGTGATTCAACAAAAAAGTTAAAATAAAACCAAAAGTTTAAAACTCTTTAAAAAAAAACAAGAGCTCAAGCATGTCAACAGTTTTAAACAACAGTTTTTGAACAACAATTTCAAAAAACAGAATGAAGTTTTTGCCCTACAAAATATTACACAATATACGTGAACACAAATTATTGAGATAGTTTTATTATTTTTTGTTCACTTACATTTATTATGCTTTAAAAAGTTTCTTAAAAGTAAAAGTAGGTGGTAATTGCCTCAAAATATGTTCTGAGGCATTAGACATTTCATTTCACATTATATCTCATAATAAAAACACATTTATATCACTAAGTCACAAAAGTTTTAATACCGAGATTTTAATAGTGATAAAACCACTATTCGTCATATATCTATCATTTATCACTATATCAACATCTCCTTACATTTCTTTTTACTTTTATCTTTTGCTTACAGAAAATAAAGAAGTTGGATATGCTCTGTGTAATAACTAAGTCACATCAACAGATTAGGTTAGCAATTCTATTCTGAATTCCAGAAATGAAACCTTCATTCTATATTGTCAATTATAGTCAGGGCATTACCTGAATTAAAAAAAAAAACACCTGTGTGAAATGCGCAGGGTTTGCCACACACAGACACTCTCACAAAGTCCTGTCCTGTTCCTCCTTCCCTTCCCTCGGGACCTGTGCTTCTGCTGATGCCTTCTTTAAGCAGGTTCTTGCCTCTTTTCCTGCTCTCCGATGAGCTTTCCTCAAATATTACTTTTATAAAACCATTTCCTTGTTCAAATCTGATATTCCACCTTTTTAAAAACTCTAGATTCCTCTTTCTAAATTTCAAAATATTTCATAATAATTTGATTACCTGCTACTTAAGCAATCTTAAGTCCAGTGCATTTCAATATTAACACGGTTTTGGTGAGGTCAGCCAATTTCCTTGTTGCCCAAGAACACTCTCTTCCTGAACAAATCAACATTTGGTTCACTTGTTAAAACAGTATCTTCGACTGTTTTTCAAATGATTGAAGACTAGATTTAATTATTGGTTTTGCAAGGAATTTTTTCTGTGTTTTTTGGGGGCTGGGGGTGGGGGGAAGCCAGGGTTTGAACCCAGGATTTTTCACATGTAAGACAAGTGCTCCCTGGAAGAGTTTCATCCCTATTCCAAGAAAAAATTGTTTACTATTCTGGTTTTCTCTGAATGAACATAGCAGTTATCATTTACAATGAATAGTTTATATTATTGTCTAACACAATTACCTATGCTTTGTATGTATTATTTTTAAGTATTTATTACAGCTATTTTTTAAGTGCCTGTTATGTCTCAGCCTCAAGTTAAATAACAGTAGTAATGGTTAAGACCAGGAATTTTAATGAGAACCCAAAATTAAGCTTCAAAGGAAAACTCTATACTATTAATAAAGTTAAAAGTATGGGAAGCAGAGTGATAGTTCACTGCCTGGGTGTTAGGATTATAGGGATATTAACTCAACCTCTATGCTCTAGAACTATTTCCTATACTGATTCTGTGGGCCTCCAAAGGGTCAGCTTGACTTTTTTTCATGCTGTTTATGAAAAAAAATTTTTTCTTCTACCTATCATATCTTGGTGTGGGAAACTAAATAGAACTAATTAATATCCTATGACCACTGGGAAAATGTTACCATTGCTCAAAGAATGCAGATGACCTACATTTAGGATACTTCCAGAAATAACCACTGAATTAGAGAAATCTATCTTAAGGCAGGCATATACCCAGAGGCAGTTTTTGTCATACATTATGTGACATTTTATCCTCCTCTTTCCTTGCCACCCCAGGTCCCTGATTTATAGCTCTCTTTCCATGGCCAAAATTGGGTCCTGATAATTAGTGCAGTTCCTCATGTACTTGTTATTAAAGTTTTCTTTGCTAACCTGACTGTTACTAATTTGATCCCACAGGGAAATAAAATAGAATGTTGATGAAATTATCCCCTGTGTCCTAAAAACTTATTCTGAGAACTCTCTGTACATTCTTGCTTAAATGTAAATATCCTTCTCAATGGGCAAAACTTGTACTTCATAGGATTAATACACTTCTGAGAAGTTCTTAAGAACAGGATCTTAAGGTCAGGCAGTACAGTCTACTCAGTGGAGGGAAAAGTTGAGGGAGAAACTGAGGTGGGGAAAGGAAAGAAACTGGGAAGAACTGAAATAGGCACAAGGCTTGACTTTACAATTTTGCTTAGCATTGAGTTTAAAAGCACAGTGAATTAACTTTAACCAAAATTACTACAGTAACAAGTCTCACGACGGAGACGTTACTGGTGCCTGCTCGAGCAAATCAATGAGCAATGGGATGACAGTGACAGTGACTACAACAGTAAAGATCGTTAAGGGAGCTCCACCTCAAAAGTTACAACTAAAGTGAGTCTGTACTAAGAGGCATTAACTTATTCAATGTTGGAGCTAAAAGACTGCAAAAAATGTTCTGAGTAACCTTGACAGAAAGAAAGGCTAAAAAGGAAGTCAAGGATAGACATCTTACTTTCCTCAGACAAGGAGAGTGAAATACAGTGCAGTAGCAGGTTCCAGAACGAGGACTCTGAGGCAGTCTGTGGAGACCACCACTGGGCACTGCTGCTCAGCTACCCGCACCTGTCTTTCGGCACAGGTGCTCCTGCTCATTCAGGTCGAGCTTTCTCACACAGAAAGCTGCCAAACGCCAGACACCATGTGCTAGTTTATTTTCACTAGCTCACTCACTTGAGGAAGTGAGATGTTACGTAAGATTCGATTGATAAAGGAAATGAATTAACATTCTTGCTTAACTTAGGAGATGATTAAATACAGAGAAGTAAGGACCTTGTTTAATGAGATGTACAAAATAGGATCTTATTCAACATTTATCACCCCCTCGATCAGGGTTTCTCAATGTGGATCATGACACGCACAATGGAACGGGGGAGACACAATGGGATGCATTGTGCAATGGGATGAGGGAGACACCCGTAGTGGCTTTGGGTGCAAGTGCAGGAAAGGAGAGGCTTTCTGTTCGCTTAAAGAACAGGGATGCCCAGTGATTTTATTTTTTAAAAAAAGGCAGGGCTAGACCAAATAAATTTTCAAATATCTGATTTAGAATGAATAAAAAAAATAGAGCGCTGGGGAGGTAGCTTAAAGGGCTGGAACAAATGCAATGCATGTGAGAACCCTATGTGTGCTCCTGGGCACTGACTGGTGCCTCAAGAACCACTGGGAACAATATCCCCTCCCACCATTATGCAAGGAGTAACTTGCCCACACACAGCACCATTGGTGTAGGCAATTTTTTTAAATATACTAAGAAATTATAAATCATAGGGAAACAGTATCTAAATGATATTAGACTAAAATAAACAATAATACAATTCCATCACTACCCAAGAAAATCAAAGGGCCAGACATGAGATAATATCCACTAGAAAAGCTAGTGAATGCTACCTAATAACATGAAAACTGTCAACAGGAAAACATGGTGGAAGAATCTGTTAACTTACCTTGATATTATCTTCTGGCCATGCATTAAGAATTGATGCAATATGTCCCTGATCATGGATACTGATGAAGAGGCCTCTGACAAAATAAAAAAAAAAAATAGAGGATATTTTAAACTTACTTAAAACTATCAAGAGCAACTAAAGATTTTTATTAGGTATGTTTATCTCCATTTTTACATCATCATGATCATCATCATCCCATTGATCACTGATTTTCTCAAGCATCTCAGTAATGTCTTCATTTGTCCTAGCCCTGAGATTTTAGCAACCTCTCTTTACTCTCCTTCCCAACAGTGCTAAATTAAAGGCTCTTTCAGGGTCAGGGGAATGAGACCCATCATTGTTACTGGTTTTGGCATATGAATATGCCACAAAGAGCTTGTCAGACTCTCCCATGTGGGCAGGAAACTCTCAGTAGCTTGCCAGGTTCTCTGAGAGGGAGAACTAGGCTATAAGATATTGCTTCCGGGAGCTTGGTTTTATAGTCTCTGGATGTTGGCCATTGATTACATGGTGGGGGGCGGGGGCGAGGGGCAGTTCCTGGGTGTGACCTCCTAGCTTTGAAATTTTTTTCTACTACTATAAACAGTATTATCAGTATGGCCGCAGATGCCCACTCTTGAGCCCCGTGAATAACCAAAACTTTAAATACTGTCTCAGTCAACACCACACAGCCCCAAATGTGTGCCACACTATGATGTATGTGTTCAAACAGCCCATCATTAGCTTGTGATTTGCTGGTGCCATTTTTACAAAATAGTAAAAAAATGTTCCTTAAATGATAGGAAAGAATGCTATAAGGGAGAAATTCCTTTAAACAACATATTAACATCCACAATAAAGGTAGGTTCATTCTTATGTTCTTAAATATTATTTTTATCAAATTCTCAAATACTTTTTAAACTAAAGAAACATTCACTATGCGGGGGGGGGGGAGTAAAATGGTTTTATTTAAAGAAATGTGAGGAAAGAGTAAGAGAGAGATGTGCTGAAGAGAGAACGCAGGCATCTCAAGAGACAAAAGGTGAGAATAATCATCTCAGGTAGAAATGCTGACCAATCTCCAGGGCGGAGAATGCCAATGTTCACTATTTATACATACAGAAATTTTAAAAGCATTATCAATTCCATTCAGATTCATGTATTGCACTTTACTAAATAATATTTTGAAAAAACGACTCAGCCTGTAAAAGTATGCATTTTCTATGTATTTCATTTAATACATATTTATAATGTGAAGATAATACACATTTATAATGTGGAGATAACTGAAGTGACTGATTAATGCAGGCAAATTCTTTCACGTGAAATTTCTTAATGCTATTTGTAACTTTAGCTGAAGTTTGTATGCTGTTAGATTTCCCACCAATCTCTGTACACCATGTTCCCCATCCCAACTCCAGATTTTATTTCCCACTAATTTCCCCCCATTTCCCATGAAATTCGAATGAGTAACTTTAAAACTTTCAATAAATTTAATTACTTATAATTTATTTGTTACAATTTTGTTTCAACATAATAAATGCAAATTCTAAGTGCCACATAGAGTAAATATACAGACTATTGACTTATTGTAGGGCAACAACCCTTTTACGTAACTTATAAGCATTTAAATAGTGAGATTCTAGTCAGCTACCCAGAAGCCAGCTATTATGTTTGTTTTCCTCCCAATCAAACCCCTCTCTCCTAAGAGTAACCACTACCATGACTTTTCTGGTACATTTCCTTAATTTACAACATTTTTTATCCAAGTGATGAACTATCCCTTGTCTGCTAAATGACTCACAATCTGGATTTTGCTGATCGTATTCCTACAATACATACACATATTAATATGTTAATCTTTCTTCTATATTTTTTTGGAAATCAGTAATTGAACTAAAGACTTAATTCATTTCTAATTTTTTTAAAACAATCTTCGTGATTTAGTATTCTCAGACGATGCATAATATCTTGTAATTCTTTTTTGATTTTGTCAGCTCTGGACTAAATATCTAGACCTCATCTTTCTTTTTCTTTTCTTTTCTTTTTTTTTTTTTTGAGGGGCTATGCCTAGGGGTTCAGGGCCTACTCCTGGCTCTATGCTTAGGGGTTGCTCTCAGCATTGCTTGGGAAACCATGTGGTACAGGGTTCGAATTAGGTGGGCCTCCTGCATACAAAGTCTGTTGAACTATCTCACTGTCCCTAAACGCATGCATTTAATGGGGGTTAAAAAATGGTAGGATTCCAATTCTATAAATTATTCTTTATTGGTTTGTTTTTTGTTTTTTTGCTTTTTTGGTCACACCTGGCGATGCTCAGGGGTTACTCCTGGCTTTTGCACTCAGGAATTACTCCTGGCGGTGCTCAGGGGACCGTATGGGAAGCTGGGAATCGAACCTGGGTTGGCTGCGTGTAAGGCAAACGCCCTACCCACTCTGCTATATTTAACAGGTATGTTTTAATTAATCAGTTTTCTATACTGATACTCAAATTGCCCTATATTTAACAAGTGAAAGACTCCTTATGTTGGCTAATGCCTACAGTAGTTACTGAGAATTTCCATGTTCTCTGTTCTGAAAAGATACTCCATTTTGTCTTGAAAATGTTGGCCCCAGCTTTAAAAGAACCATTTCTCAAACCCTGATTTCTTTTTGTAAAAAGTGACATCCCAGGACCACAATCTAGGTAATAGGAGCTCCTATGCGCCTACTTAGTTAAAATATTATTACCAACAAAATTTTTAAAATCTTGTTAAGATTCACTTCCTGTTTATGGCCACAAATCTCCAATTAGCACACTTTTCTAGTAAAGTTTGCTACTCCGATTTCCTAGCAAGTTCAGCCTATAATTCTCTTACAGGATCCCTTCACATCTCTTTTTCTCTTGCTTCATCTCTTTTATACTCACCTCCCTATCATTCTCAGTTAACAGATAAATCTCAAGTTTGAAGTTAAAGTAAATGTTTCATCTAGGGAGATAAAGGAAGAAAACTGCTTTATTTTTCTAAATTACACTAATCAAATCCATAATTTAGAATAGTTTTAGGTTCACAGCAGAATTGAGAAGACATAGACATTTCCCATCTACACTTGTACCCAAAAATCTCTCCTACTGTTAACTTCCCACCTCAAAGACTACACTTCTGCAATTATTTCCTCTCTAAGTTATGCCACTCCATTCTCTACTGGATCATTCTCATTAGCATTACAATCTACTCTGTTACCATCCATCTTTTGAAAAAATAGTATTTTTTTCCTAATATCCACCTCCCCAGCTATCCCTTCAAAGATATACAAATTATTTTTTCCCCAGCATTGTTAGCACCCAGAAGTGCTCAGGGATCACTCCTGGCAAGGCTCCAGGCAACATATGGAATATGAGGAACTGGCCATCCTGCAAGGAAAGTGCCCTACCCACTCTACTATGGTTCTGGCCCCAGCGATATGCAAATTTCTATTGGCTCTGTTTCCTTATCTCCCATCCTTTCTACAGTCTATTAACAAGACCCTCACTTCTCAGCTACACCATCTACCAACCAAAGACATTGTCAAGTCATATATAAGGTCAAAATCAACTTTCATTTAACTTAACTTCTCAACTGTGCTTGATCTGGCTACTTGGAGGGAAAGGGGTGGGAACGGTGGAAAAATTGGGGGTTGAGTCTTTTTGTGGCAGACAGTGCTGGAACTTTTGTGGCTGGTGCCATGAATCCTATCCAGATATAAGGGTATGAAGCAAAACCCCTAAAATTCTAAATTAGTATAAAGCCAATGATAAATTTAAAAAAAAGAGAAATTAAATTATATTCACCAAGTATAAAATAAAAATATTCATAGTGATGACTCTCAAACATCTGTCTTTAAGCTAGACTGCCTTTTCCCTTCCAAGTTGAACATCTGACTACCTACTCAATTTCTCTCCTTAATCAGGCCTCAAATTAAATTCTGGTTCCTCAGATAGGCCTCTATAAACCAGTCTACAGAAAAGAAAACATTTTCTACATCTTCATAATTCTTTTAAGAATCTAAAACCATCTTATTTATAGTTCACACATTTATTGTCTGGCAGGAAGAAGACACAGGAGACAGCACAGAGGTATTTAAGGTAAACTCCTTAAATACAGATATTCTTGGTTTTTATAGTCTCTGGATGTTGGCCGTTGATGGGATTACATGGCACCAGGGGCAGTTTCTGGGTGTGACCACCTAGCTACTGGAAAATGGGGGATCTGGGCAGAAGAGGTCCAGTCCCGATCTGAGCAGGCTTGGAGATCTCAGCCCTAGGTCCCGCACACCTGGGTTCCTCTGTCGGTTTCTTCATGCGTGAGGCTCATCCGAATGTGTGGAGAGGGGCCTTGAGTATGGCTGGGGCTGGGTTCCAGAGGTCTATTGGTTGCCGGGGCTCTGCTCGGGGCAGGGAGAGAAACTCAACCCACCCTCTCTGAGGGGCCCTGGTGAAGACAGCCAGGCGTGGGGGCAAAAGACTCTGCAAACCATAATGCCCGAAAGTAGAGACAGAGTATGAGGAATACTGTCTGGCCTGGAGGCAGTAGGACAGTGGGAAAGTGGGGGTATACTGGGGATTTTGGTGGTGGGGAATGTGCACTGGTGGAGGGATGAGTGTTTGATCATTGTATGATTGTAAATCAAACATGAAAGCTTGTAACTATCTCATGGTGATTCAGTAAAATTTTTTTTAATTTTAAATTAAATTACTTATATTGACTTATGAAAGTAACAAAAATTAATTATGAGCGGTTGCAAAGAGATAGTACAGGATTTAAGATACATCCATTGCATGCGGTCAACTCTGCTTTGATCCCTGGCACCAAATGAATCCTTAAGCATTGATGGTCTCTGGACATCACCATGTCTAGCTCTAGAGGCCTCCAAGCACTGTCTTGGTGGCCAAGGTAATCCCCACGCTGGGCAGATTCTAAGCAGCACCACATTCTCAGGTTCTCACATTGAACTGCTGGTCCAATTGGCTGTGCTCTCAGGGAGTTGCCCCAGGAACCACTTGGGAGGCCTCACCCCAAAATCATATTATGATAGTGTTTCAGGCAGATTAGTAGTAACTGCTTGGCTTAAGAAAATTACCAATTTATTAATTTGGCACTAAATTATATGCTTTCTTAATTTTTTTTTGCTGTTTCATATCAATTTAATTTGTTTCTCAGAAATGGCTATAAACTCCTACTAAGTTAAATATTTCTTTTGGATATATATCATGTTCAACTAGGCAATAAGCAGGATTGCAATAGATAATAAAAATTGAATGAAATAAATTTGGACTTGATAAAGAAGACAATTTTGATGAATAATCTAAGATGTTCTTGGAAATATGCCATTAAATAATATTTCTTGGGAACTTGTTAGCTAGCCAAGGTTTTCCAAGTAACACTGTCTCAGGAAATTGTGTCCTTTTGTTTTTATAAGACGTACAATGCATGAAATTTATATCAATTAAATGTCAAATATTAACAACTAAATGTCAAGTTTTATTATCCACAGATATGAGTACAACTTCAGTGAAAGAGGTTTTTAACTACCTGTAAGCTTTTGCATAGAGCAAAAGTAAATTTGTGGCAAAAGTGCTACCTCTTGAAGAGAACTCAATTAACAAAATATCTATAATGTCCCACTAACAACAAGCTTCTTAAGAGAATAACTTGTGAAACCACCCAAAGTGTCTCCAAGATCAAAAATCTGAGAAATACAAAAGTATTAGCATAGAAATGACTCACATTAACATAAGAGCATGAAACACTGACTCTCCACCTACAGAACTATAAATATTAAAAATTTACACAAGAAAATGCATCATTCACACAGATATGAAAATAAAATATACAAACATTTCCCAGCCACATCCAGTGGGGCTTAGCGAGATTCCCAGTTCTGTGCATGCTGGTCATACTCAGGAAGCATGGAATAATGGGGATTAAACCCAGATGTCCTAAATATAAAGCATGGGCTCAGTCCAGTGAGCCATCTCTGCAGCCTCCAATCATATTTAAAATGATTGATACAGTAATAAGCTATTTTTCTTCATGATTAAATTGAAACGTTTCTTTTATTCAAAGTATACTAAATAGGACAATTAAAATTATCATGCATTTGTGTTTGTTGCATGTTAAAACAGGCAATTTTAAAAAGTGGATCATTTTCTCATATACAGAGTTCAAACTTTTCTCATAACCTCTAACACTGTATATGTTTCCTTCTCAAAACAGATTTTTAAAGTGAGATAATACTCCTACTTCTTCATGTTGTCTCAGATAACACCCCGAATGTTTATTTCATTTGACATTTTCTATGCAAGTTTCTATTGTAACTGGACTTGTATTTCATCAGTTCTCTTGTGTGAAATCAATCTTGTGCCCTCCCTGCACAGATACCCAATTCACTAACCCACCAATATCCCAATCTCTGAAGTAGAAAACTCACCAAAAGAATGTCTCTTGGAAGGGATCACCAAGCAAAGGGTGCTAGGCGGGCCCACTAGGGATGTGAGATACGGGCTGAAAATAGACCATAGACTGAACATGGTGCCTGCTTAATACCTCTGTAGCAAACCACAACACCCAAAAAGGGAGAGCGAGCAAATGGGAATGCCCTGCAACAGAGGCAGGGTGGGGTGAAGGGGACAGGGTGGGGTGGGGTGGTGGGAGGGATGCTGGGACCATTGGTAGTGGAAATGGGCACTGGTGGAGGGATGGTCACTCGATCATTGTATGACTGAAACGTAAGCATGAAAACCTGTAAGTCTGTAACTTTGTCTCACGGTGATTCACTAATAGAAAAAAAAAGTAGGAAATAGTTTTAATGTCCCACTGTACTTTATGTTTCCCTTCACAAAGCCTTAAGATATGATAGTATATTTGGGATATATTGTAACTAAGTATGATGAAATAAATGTTACTCAAGTCTGAACAAAAAATGTCTCTTGACTCCACAGGGTTACCAACATTTATACTAGCCACCCTCCTATGCAGCCTCCCTCTCCCCGGCTGGTATCACACATTGTTAAGCCTTACTCTTAACATTTGATCAACTAATTCATCCTAAGAACCAGCTCATTTCCAATTCTGAATGATCTTCTAAAACTTCATCAAGGCACCACCCCACACCTCTAGCTTCTCTTAACTGCTAGGCTAGTTCTTAGTTGCTGATCAGAGGCAGTGCAAGTGATGCCTTCAAGCTCTTGGAAATATTTTCTGACCCACATTCCAGCTGTGTTTGGAATCTCTGTAATCCCACAAAACCTTGTTGTTTTCCTCAATCTTATTATGTTGCCATAGCACTTAAAATGTCACATACTAAATCTTTGTAAATCTTATTAGCCTAAGAGGACTGGAGCGATAGCACAGCGGGTAGGGTGTTTGCCTTGCACACGGATGACCCAGGTTCAATTCCTCCATCCCTCTCAAAGAGCCCGGCAAGCTGCCGAGAGTATCCCACCCGCACGGCAGAGTCTGGAAAGCTACCCATGTTGTACTTGGTATGCCAAAAACAGTGACAACTAGTCTCACAATGGAGACGTTATGGTGTCCGCTCAAGCGAATCAGTGAACAATGGGATGACAGTGCTTTTAGACTAAGAAGTCCTAAAGTTGAGATATCTGCATTGTAATAGAAAACAGTAAGGAAAGAAAAATAGGTTCTGTTTGTTTGTTTGTTTTGTTTTGTTTTTTACTTTTTGGGACACACCCGGCGATGCACAGGGTTTACTCCTGGCTCATGCACTCAGGAATTACTCCTGGTGGTGCTCAGGGGACCATATGGGATGCTGGGAATTGAACCCGGGTCGGTTGCATGCAAGGCAAACGCCCTACCCGCTGTGCTATTGCTCCAGCCTCCCCAAAAAATAGTTTTGATGTGATAGTAGCACTAGCTATCTAAAGATGGCCAAAGCACTATAGCAAAAAAAAAAAAAAGAAGAAGAAGAAGAAGAAGAAAGAAAAGAAAATTCTAAGGTGCAGAATATTCGGGACTTATATGGTCAATAGATATAATTCTGTGGCTATCTGAGAGTGACATGATAAAGAACAGATAGAAAAAAGAAAATTTAGGGATATTATACCCAGGTCTTGGCATATGAAAGGTATGTGCTGCTCTACCACTTAAGCCACAAACCTGTCCCCTAATGGTTCACTTTTAAGTACCCTGAGAAGGAACGTTTTCACTCATTTCAAAAGGTATTATTAGGAAAGAGAAAAAATACCCACCACTAGAAATGCAAATTGGAGAAAACAATGTTTTTTTACAATTTGGAGGAAGGAATATATTCCTTCTTAAGCCAAAACCTGGTACTTAGCCCAAGAACAGATGACTGGTTATAGAAACTTTAGTGTATCTACACAATGGAATACTATGCAGCTGTTAGAAAAGATGAAATCATGAAATTTGCATATAAGTTGATGGACATGGAGAGTATCATGTTAAGTGAAATGAGTCAGAAAGAGAGGGACATGCACTCATTTGTGGAATATAAAATAACATAATATGAAACTAACACTTAAGGACAGTAGAGAAAAGGGCCAGGAGGATCACTCCACGGCTTGGAAGCTGGCCTTACTTGCTGGGGGGAAAGGCAGTTGGGATGGAGAAGGGACCACTTAGTAAATGATGGCTGGAGAGATCTCTCAGGATGGGAGATGCATGCTGAAAGTAGACTAAGGACCAAACATGATGGCCTCTTAGTATCTGAATTGCACACCATAATGCCCAAAAGTAGAGAGAGTAAGAAGGTATGTACCTGCCATTGAGGCAGGGGGTGGGGTGGGATGGGGATGAAGAAAGGATACCAGGAACATTGGTGGTAGAAAATGTGCACTGGTGGAGGGATAGATGCTGGATCATTGTATGACTGAAACATAATCAGAAAATCTGGTATTCATTTTTTCAAAGTCCTATAATATTTTCAATCAAATTAAGTTTAGTATAATAAAATTTTAAAGAATATTTTAAGGGTAGTCAAAATGATAAGTAATTTAAATGACTTAAATGAAAAAGGAAAAAGAGACGAGAGATTTTTTTTGTATTTCTAGGAATATTCAAAGAGTGAGAAAGTCATTATTTTTGAATGCTCAATCAAAAATAAAAATAAATAAAATACAAGTGATTCAGCCTTTAAGTATTAAAATTGAAATGCTTAGGAAGATTGAAGGAGATGTATTCAATGTTTTTTTGTAATATTGGAAATTCTGAGTCAATATTAATACTAGTCTAAGATAATATATGATGAGATAAAAGAGCACAGAAAATCTTACCGTTTTAAAGGAAGTAAACCAGTGAACCTCACCTAGCTTGTGTCCATTCTCTACCTACAGCAGTATTTTGTATTTGTTTCTTTAAAACATTCTTTCAGTAAAAAAAAATGTAACATAAATATATGATAAGGAAAATTAAATATTTTAAATATGATATTATATTGAAGTAAAAATATTCTATGAAATATAAGCTAAAATGAGTATAGACAATTTTTTAAAGGTCACAGCATGATACCAAAATCAATCCATCTTATCCTGTTCGATTTATTAAATTCTGTCCGAATTAAGCAGTTACTTAGTCTCACGTTTAAGAGAGACTCTCAGCTTCTTGCAAAGTTATGAAGTGAAAAAAGGTGAAAGCACTTTTCTTTTCACTTTTAAGGGAAAATGCATGCATCCCATCAAACATCTATTGGCAATGCAAAGGGAAAATCCCCCAGTTACTTGATGCCTATGGAATGAGAGTCATCTCTAGGGCCAATATAAACTGACTGTGCAATGGGATCCAACAGCGGATATAACAGAGACACTGAAGATGAAAGTAAGCTAGAAGGCTACTACTTTTCAAGCAAGAAGAAAACTAAGGACAAGAAACAACAATAAAAAGGAGACAAAGAAGAATTTGATTACTTCTATACATAAAATGTTTTACTCAGATCATTAATATTTGCCCCAAATATTTGCATGTAATTTACCCACTGGGTATTCATGATCTCATGTCCAAAATCTTTAGTGAATCTCTCCATTCACATGTAATATAACAATGTTCATAAATTATCCTGCTGTTACTATAAACTGACTAGACTTTGTACAATTCTTCTATTCTCATATCACATTAAACAGCATTTGGGGGTAGAAGAGCTTCTTAGCTAAAGGTTTGTTCTCAGTTTCCTTTAAAATAACTAAAAAGTAAATCACATAGCCTTAACCTTGGGCCTTCTTTCCAGAAGTTTCTCCTTTTGTTGCTCTTTTCTTTAGAAGTCTATATTTTTTCAGGCTAGTTTATCTAAAAATTTCAAACTAGTATTCAAACCATTCCAACAACCAATCTCATTTTCTTAATTGAAGAAAACTGACAGATTTTCCTTCTACATATGTTAAGAATGACAAAAACATTCTTAAAATCTTATCTAAAAGAAGGGAACATGGTGGTAGGCATTGTCCTTAGGCAGTCCTTCTCCTCCAAGATCTTAGAAAGAAAACTCACCAATAGAAAAATACAAGCCACATGGGCAGATTTGACATACTGCCAAATACAGTTGAAGCAAATTCCTTTGATGTGAGGCCACTTTTCAAAAAATTTTCCAGGGAAGGCTGTCACTGCTGTGTCTTAAAAAATGAATTCCACAACCAGTCCCACTCCATAAGTCAAAAAATGCATATTTTTCTCTCAGATTTTGACCAACTCTGGCACAAATTCAAAATTATGCTATCTCTGGACATCTTTCACTATTTTCCTTAAAACTTTCCTGTATATATAAAAAATATGCTTTCAAAAAGCATAAGCTTTGTCATCATCATATCAATAAAACTATGGGAAAATTAAGTGGGAAAGTTAAACATTACCTTCATTCCTAAAACAGTTCTCAAATGGCTTCCCTTGTGAACTGCATCTAACTTTCATTCCTTTGGTTTGCAACCTTCAAGATTCTATAGCACCCTGTACTCACCCATTGTGGTGTTTGTCATAAACATTTAACAGTTTATCTTTTCCACTGAATCATGTGCTTCATGAAACAAAATTATTATATGCATTTTGATCATTGGGCTGGAGCGATAGCACGGCAGGTAGGGCATTTGCCTTGCACGCGGCCAACCTGGGTTCGATACCTCCATCCCTCTCAGAGAGCCCAGCAAGCTACCAAGAGTATCCCGCCCGCACAGCAGAAGCCTGGCAAGATACCGTGGTGTATTTGATATGTCAAAAACAGTGACAACTAGTCTCACAATGGAGACGTTACTTGGTGCCCACTCGAGCAAATCGATGAACTGGGAGGACAGTGCATTTTGTTCATTATTTTAAGAATGTTTGGTACTCGGTAGATGAGGAAGATGAAAAATGAGCATATTCTTTGCTATTTCTTTCTAGAAGAGTGGGCTTCATGCCCCTTCCCTGATTCTGATTAGTATTTGTAACATTTTTTTCCTTTTGGGGTCACACCCAGTGATGCACAGGGGTCACTCCCAGATCCACACTCAGGAAATACTCCTGGCAGTGCTCGGGGGACCATATGGGATGCTGGGAATCAAACCCGGGTTGGCTGCGTGCAAGGCAAATGCCCTACCTGCTGTGCTATCACTCCAGCCCCAGTATTTGTAACATTTTGATTAACAGAATATTCCAGAAGCACCACTGGATGAGTTACCAACCATTTTTGTACCACAACCAATTGTTAAACAGAGCTCTACTTCTTCTCTTGCTTTCAGAGCTCTATGATTGACAGGTATGGTTAAAATGACTTTGCCGGGGATAAAAAATGCATGAATAATTTTAAGAAAATTAATTTCTACATTTATTTTTTATAGCTGTCTCCATCATATTGATCATCTATCACCAGGTTGTTTCTCAAAAACAAATCCGCCCATGCAGATTCTCCATTACCTATGTCTTTTCATACTATATCTTCTATTTTTATAAAAGGAAAACATCAAATTGCCTATCCTGAATTTTACTATAATACACTGTCCAATGGGACAAAAATCTTTGGGACTGGGTTTGATTGAGATTCACTTGGCCACAATGTTCATACATTTTGCTTCTAAGGAAACTGTGGCACTTGGATGAGGATTCTGAAGTAAGATACAGTAAGGAGCATGGATTAGTGAGAGGTAGTTCTAGTCTTAAGGGATACACTTACAAAAGCAAAACAGAAGAAGAGACACATTGAAAATGATTTTATATTTAATGAAAACATAGGTTTTCCACTATTCTCAATGGCTAGGGAAAAAAAAATCTAGCCAGAAAAATGTCCCCAAACAGTGGGAAGAGAAAAATGGTTAGTGATGATGTTTTAAAAATAACTGAATATTTCCTAGAACTACTAAATATTTTTAGAAACAATAAGTAAACCTCGCAGGTAAAAACTAAGTATGACTTCAAAATGCCTCATTTCATCAAGTGTTTGGAGCCCAGAGTGATAGTATACAGAGGGTAGGTGCGACTAACCTGGGTTCAAGCCCCGGCATCCCATAAGGTCCCCTGAGCACTGTCAGGAATAAATCCAGAGTGCAGAGCCAGGAGTAACCCCTGAGCATTGCTGAATATGACCCAAAACACAAATAAATAAATAAATGAATAAATAAGTAAAGGAAGAAAGGAGGAAAGAAAATGTTAGTTTTATCAAATCTAAGAAATATTCTATTAGTTAAACTTATTAGTCTGTCTTATGCAATGTTTTATCTTTTCTAAATTCTGTCTAAAAAGTAAATTATTCACCAATTAGTATTTAACAACTGTAATTTTATTTTGTTTGTTTGTTTGTTTTTGCTTTTTAGGTCACACACAGCAATTCTCAGGGGTTACTCCTGGCTCTGCACTCAGGAATTACTCCTGGCGGTGCTGGAGGACCAGGGGATCGAACCCGGGTTGGCCTCCTGCAAGGCAAATGCCCTACCCGCTGTGCTATCGCTCCGGCCCCAACAACTGTAATTTTATATTGGCCTAAACATGTAGAAAGTTTAATTATTATGTCTAAGAAATGTGTAGGTTCATTTTTTGTTGCATAATTTTCTTATTTATTTCTAAAAACTCATCAGTAGAGGGGCTAAAGATAGTACAGTGAATAAGGTTTTAGTTTCCCATGCAGCCTTCCCAGGTTTAAATTTGGGAAATGGTTCCTCCAAGCACCACCAGGAATGATATCTGAACACAGAGCCAGGAGTAATCCCTGAGCACAGTCAGGTGGGGTCCTAAAACCAATTAAGTAAATATTAAAATAAGAAATAAAAACTCAGCAGCAAAATTTAATATGTGAATACAGACATCCTCACCAAAGTAATCATCATGCCTTGTTTCATACTCTCGACTTCACAGTAAGTTGTCATGTCAGTTATATTATCTAATGTTTATAATAAACTAATGAGCTACAATTATATTACTTCATGACTTACTTATGATGAATACGTCAATTTAATTACTTCCCAGATAGTCTCAGAATTGAAAAGTTATGGCTGTGATGACAGGATACCAAACTCTTTTGCTAATTTGAAATTAGCAAAATTTTTTCTAATTTGAAATCAGGATCATTTCAAATTCTCTGCTTTTAATATTATTAAATAAGAGTGTAATTGAGCTGTCAGCTAAAATAATGTTTTTATGCGAATATAAGTGTGATTATTAGCATATAATTTAGAAAGTTAAAAGAATTAAGTAGTATTGCTTAAAATTTCTCATTCCAGTCCAATCTATTTATTTAGGTTTTATATCATATAGCATAGAAAAGAGGAACAAAACTGATGCTAAGCACTGTCTTATATCTCTAAACAATTTATGTCTGAATATACATGAATTGAGGAGGATGTATCTTACCATATCTTACTTCCAATAAGATTGTTTTTTTGTTAAAATTTAACACACACATCTATTTCTAGATCAACTGTTATCAGTTGATCAAATATTATCAACTAATAATATTCTTGATAGAAATTTTGAACAATGGGAGACAGCTACAAAGAATAGAATCTTTAATGTTACTTTATATGTGGTTTTATTTCATGCAAATATGGTAACAAAAATAAAGCATTAAAATATGTAACATGATAAAATCATGAATAGGGAGTTAAAATATAAGTTTTAGGAAATAAATGAACATTATAATACTTTGTTAGAGAATTGTTTTATATATTTTAAATGAATAATAGAATTTAAATGATTGCATTCTTTTTTATACATTTAAATAAAAGGTATGTTCATGTTTGACATATCAACCTTTTAAACTGGTTAGAAATGACATTCCTTGCAAATTTATGACAAAAGTCTGTAGATGAGATCAAGAAAGTCTGTAGATAAGATCAATCAAGAAAACGGTACAAGTAATGAGATGGATAGTAAAGGTGATACATTTGCCCTACAAGCGGTCAACCCCAGTTTGCTCTTCAGCACAGCCTATGGTTGGTCCTCTGAGTCCCACTGGGAGCGATTCCTGAATACAAAGCCAGTAACAAGCCTTGAGCACAACTAGGTATAGCACAATCTCTCACCCTCCATTAAAAAAAAAATGTTAACATAATTTTCCAAATTCTCTTACAGAAGCAAATATGATGATAATTGTGATCTACAGTAATAAATATGTATTTGAGCTTCCACTGATGCTAATAGATGAAACATCTTAGTGTATTACATGGGACAAAGTTTGATATTAATGAAAATTTATTACTGAATATAGAATTACTGGCTATAGAATTATGAAAAATTATTAACAGTAGGTATCAAGCATACCAAGAATGGGACAATCCTTCCACCCATGTTCTCCCCCAGGGAGAGATGTGGTTAAGGAACTGGTTTATGCATAGAACACTATCACTAAGGGTACTGTAAACTATAATGCTTAAAATATTTTTTTATAAAGCTCTCTTCAGAAAAGGGAAAAAATAACTTTTGGCATTGATAAAATTACCAACAGCTGTTCTCAACCACGCAAATGAAGATTTGAGAATATAGCTATTGGAATTATTTAAATTTAGACTGACACATGGCACCAAATTGGTAATCAAAAGAATTTAATCTTTTAATGATAATAACCCAAATATATAACTAAAAATTAGTTTAAGAGCATGTGCATTAGAGTGGTTAAGAATTATTTAAGAGAAAATGTGTAGGGACCAGGAGATAGTACAATCGTTAGGGCATATGCTGGCAAGTTCAATTTCCGGCACCACATGGTCCCTTAAGTACCATGCAATGCACTCCTGAAGGTCCCCTGAGCACCACCAGATAAGTCCTGGAAGCGCCCAGGAAGTGCCCGGCACTGCAGGAGATGCCCAGGTAATCCCCAGCCCCAAAGGGTATAAGTGGCACAGCATTCTCAGGGCCTTCCATGAACCACCCGTCAAACTGGCTGAAAGCCGTCCCCCAAAAAGTATGTCATCTTTGGAATCTCAAACAGTAAGGTCCTTAAAGATGTATCATATCACATGTTTATAATTTTGGGGGAAAGGCATTGGTGCTTAACAAGCATTAAAATGAATAAATGTATAGTATTACTTTGTTATTTTCTTTTAAAGTAAAAATCAATAAATCGGTAAATGTAAACTATTAAAGGCATGAGGCATTAACCATTGTAAGTTCCAGGAGAATCATAAAAATGTTTTATGTCATAGAAAAAAATGTCAGGAAGTATAGAGATCCAGACATATCAAGCTCTATTCGGTTTTATCTTAGCTAAAGAAAGGTACACACTCAGGAGGGAAAGATGTGAAATCCTATTAATGCTCATTGTTTTGTTAAATACATTATCTTTCCACTTAATCTGGAAGGCACTCAAGAACTAAAGAGTGTCTAACATGCTCTAATTCTCCTCAAATAGAATTCATACAAATGGTGGAAAGGAGTCGGGGAGAACATTGGGATGGTTTTAGGGGGAGAGGGAAGGTGCTGGGTTACACCCAATGGTACCCAGGCTATTCCTTGTTCTATGTTCAAATGTCCCCTGGCAGTACTGGGGAATTTGAGTCAAATGTCCCCAGTACTCAAACTGAGGAATTTGAGTTCTATGCGGTCATATTTGTCTATTGATGAAGGGCTTATGAATGTAGGGGAGGTTCTAAACAAATTCATAGTGATAGCATATACTTGTACAACTGAAAAATTCATATATTAGATTTCTTAAATTAACTCAACTAGAGTCATAATTAATGGAAGAACAGCAATTTACTCAACTATTTTCTAATAAAAGGATTCTTCCCAACATAGTCACAGATGATTTTTTTCTGGGCAGACACTGAAGAATATCATCCCCTGGGATGATTTTGTATTTCTTTTTTTCTGAGCCTGTATCTCATTCCAAATTAAAGTAAGACGATGAATAGGTATATTTAAAGAGTAATACACTCTTAGGTATTACTCATGTTAGAAAGATACATACTTTAATATACATAATGATTCCAAAAACATTAATTTAAAAGGACAGATGCACACCATTGTTCATCGCCACACTTGGTACAATAGTCAAGATAGGGAAACAGACCAAATGCCCAGGAATAGATGAATGGATCAAGAAGTTGTAGTATCAGCTTAGAAGCCAGTCTCACGTGCTGGGGGAAAAGGAAACTCAGATAGAGAAGGGACTACCAAGTACAGGGAGCTAGGAGTGCCAGCTCGGGATGGGAGATGCGGGCTGAAAGTAAACTACAGACCGAACATGATGGCCACTTACTTTATACCTCTTTTGCAAACCACAATACCCAAAAGGAGAGAGAGAGCACAAGGGAATGCCCTGCCACAGAGGCAGGGTGGGGTAGAGGGGACAGGGTGGGAGTGCTGGGAGGGATGTTGTGACCACTAGTGGTGAAAATGGGCACTGATAGAAGGATGGGTACTCGATCATTTTATGACTGAAACGCAAGCATGAAAATTTGTAAGTCTGTAACTGTACCTCATGGTGATTCACTAATAAAAAAAATTTTTTTAAGTAGTTGTGGTATATATACACAATGGAATACTATTCAAAATCATGCATTGAGGAAAGCCATACTATTTGCAGCAACATAGATGAAACTAGAGGATATTGCAGTAACTATAGTCAGTGAGTAGGAAAGTGATAGATGCAGAATGATCTCCTTCATATGTGGAACTTAAAGATACATAGCAAGGAAGCAACAAAGTTTCAAAGACAATGTACTGGGAGAATTTATCCACACAATTGAATTAGGGGACAGGACATTGAGAAGGGTATTGTGGTCATTGGGAGAGGGCAGTGGGTATATATACACAATGGAATGCATGAGACGTATTGTGAATGAGAAACAATTATTAACATTATTGCAAATTATAGTCTCAATAAATAATATACTACGTTCAACTTATTTCCTTATTTGTGTTAATATTAAAATGCATTTAATTACTATAAACTTGTCACCTTGTTTAGTGATCTTTGTACTCCAATTTGGATTATATAAGAAAAATAACGAGCAATAAAAGACAAAGAACATTGTCATGTCTGAGACTTTTAAAATTACATATTAGAAATGTCTTATAAAGACTAAATTTTAAAAATTAGAAACTAGATTAGGTATAGAAACAATCTTTGCAAAGAAAAGAAGAATGGACTATCAGTATCTCATTTATCTAACTAGAAAAATTTGTGTTCTCATCCTCTTACCCCCAATATCAAATATATTTTCTGTTTGAGGACCTGTGGAATATTATAGTCTAAAATATTGCTTATACTTAACACTTTCCATCTGTTGTCAGAAATATTTTAATGTCTCTGAAGTACCAAATATATGGATTATGAGACACAAAACCTAAAAAAGTCTTTTGTATTCTATAAATGTTTACAAACACGAGTCTTGATTTGGAAGTGTCTTAGAAATATCTCCATTTCTTTGTATAGTTTTTCAAATCTTCTAATTCTAAAAAATATGATTTAAGTTCCGGACTTAAGATCTCCAAGCCTGCTCGGATCAGGACTGGGCCTCTTCCACTCAGATTTCCCATTTTCCAGTAGCTAGGCAGTCACACACAGGGACTGCCCCCGGCGCCGTGTAATCCCACCAACGGCCCACATCCAGAGACTTAAAACCAAGCTCCTGGAAGCGTGTGGCCGCTTTGCGGCCGAGCAATATCTAATAACCTACATCTCCCTCTGGGAGAACCTGGCAAGCTACTGGGAATTTCCTGCCCACATTGAAAAGCCTTGCAAACTCCCCATGGTGTATTCACATGCCAAAAACAGTAACAATGCTGGGTCTCATTCCCCTGACCCTGAAAGAGCCTCCAATGTGGGATCGTTGGGAAGGACAAGTAAAGAGAGGCTTCTAAAATCTCAGGGCTAGGACGAGTGGAGACGTTGCTGAGACCGCTCGAGAAATTCGATGATCAACGGGACGATGATGATGATGATGATGATGATGATGATGAAATATTTATGTTGATGGTTCATATAGTACTCTCTTTTCTATTATATTTTACTAGGTAGAGTTAAACATCATAACTACATTTCAATTTTAACTACTGTACTCTAAATTTTCAACACCTAAAAGAAATCTCTGCTTCATAATAAACTTCAGAATTTAATATTTTAGGTACTTCTTAACTTCATAAATATCAGCTATTAATGTCTCCTGTATATATCTATATAAAGTATGTTTTAGAAAGGTCATCTCATTTAATAGGTAAGGAAATTAATGTTCGGAAAATTTGTTAAAGATAACAGTAAATATGAAGCTCAGAGAGACTTATTAAATCAAGTCTCTCTGGCCCAAAATACAAACTAAACTGGCAATATGCATTCATATTGTACCACCCATTTGTCCACTGTACAGACTTTCCTTGTTCTAAATTCTGGCATGAAAAAGAGGAGTTGTTATGCTAGAGAAAAAAAGTGAGGTTGCCAGACAGAAAGAAAAGAAAGTCAGAGATTTTGCCAGTGTGACAAAGATTGTACAAAGTCCTGGAAGTTGGGGCATACTCAACTGGAATTAGGGAGCGAGGGAGCCAGATGTGAGGAGGAGGAAAGGGTTAACAATGAAAACAATGAGGTAGGCAATGGGGCTAGATCATTGAAAAGATAATAATAAGTTCACACTTTAAAATGGGGGAAATGGGACACTCATTATTTTAGTCAAGAGAATGAAATAAGTTGGCATCTCTACTTTAGAACTCTTTTGAAACAAAAAGTTAATATTAAAAAGTGGAAATGGATCCAACCCCATCAGAAAATAGGGAGAAGAAATGAACAGAAACTTTCCCAAGGAAGAGATACGAATTGCCAAAAGGCACATGAAAAAGTGCTCTACATCACTAATCATCAGGGAGATGCCGATCAAAACAACCATGAGATACCACCTCACGCCACAAAGACTGGCACACATCCAAAAGAACAAAAGCAACCACTGTTGGAGAGGATGTGGGGAGAAAGGGACCCTTCTACACTGCTGGTGGGAATGCCGACTGATTCAGCCCTTTTGGAAAACAATATGGACCATTCTCAAAAAATTAGAAATTGAGCTCCCATTTGACCCAGCAATACCACTGCTGGGAACATATCCCAGAGAAGCAAAAAAGTATAGTCTAAATAACATCTACACTTATATGTTTATCGCAGCACTATTTACAATAGCCAGAATCTGGAAAAAACCCGAGTGCCTTAGAACAGACGACTGGCTGAAGAAACTTTGGTACATCTATACAATGGAATACTATGCAGC
Source organism: Sorex araneus (assembly GCF_027595985.1). Taxonomy (NCBI): domain Eukaryota; kingdom Metazoa; phylum Chordata; class Mammalia; order Eulipotyphla; family Soricidae; genus Sorex; species Sorex araneus. The sequence continues at coordinate 110,769,849 of NC_073305.1, forward strand.
TGTTAGAAAAAATGAGGTCATGAACTTTGCATGATCAGCATGGAAAGTATGGATCAGCATGGAAAGTATCATGCTAAGTGAAATGAGTCAGAAAGAGAGAGACAGACATAGAAAGATTGCACTCATCTGTGGAATATAGAATAACAGAGTAGGAGACTAACACCCAAGAATAGTAGAAATAAAGTACCAGGAGGTTGACTCCATGGCTTGGAAGTTGGCCTCACATTCTGGGGAGAGGGCAGCTCAGACAGAGAACGGAACACCAAGTAAAATGTGGTTGGAGGCCACGCGGGGGAAGGGTGATGCGTGCTGAATGTAGACTTAGAGACTGAACACAATGGCCACTCAACACCTTTACTGCAAACCACAACACCTAATTAGAGAAAGAGAACAAAAGGGAATACCCTGCCACAGTGGCAGGGTGGGGTGGGGGGAGATGGACTAGGGGGGTGGGAGGGATGCTGGGTTTATTTGTGGTGGAGAATGGGCACTGGTGAAGGGATGGGTTCTCGAACTTTGTATGAGGGAAACATGAACACGAAAATGTATAAGTCTGTAACTGTACCCTCACAGTGACTCACTAATAAAAAAATAAATTAATTAAAAAATAATAATAATAATAAACTGGAAATGGATGGAACAAATGAGAGTAATTCACAAATCATTCAGTAGTTAAGAAGCAAAACTGACAAGGTTAAAAAACTAAAGAGCGGAAATACCCTAAATATCTAAATAGCTTAGGTAACTAAGAGGATAATGTTCATTTAATCTTAAGAAATCCAAGGGACTAAGATTCTAGTCCCTTGACAGTGGAATAACTGTCACCGTCACTGTCACTGTCGTCCCATTGTTCATTGATCAATCTGCTCGAGTGGGCACCAGTAACATCTCCATTGTGAGATGTTGTTACTGTTTTTGGCATATCAAATACATCACGGGCATCACAGGTAGCTTGCCAGGTTCTGCTGTGTGGGCGGGATACTCTCGGTAGCTTTCCAGGCTCTCCGAGAGGGATGGAGAAATTGAACCGTGGTCAGCCACGTGCAAGGCAAAAGCCCTACCTGCTGTGCTATCATATTAGTGGAGTAACAGAAAGAAAAAAAAAAAGACAGAAAGAAAATAGCACCAGTAGAAAACCTTAGACAATACTAATTGGAGGGAGTGAAATGAATTACCACACTTGACTGTACAGATTGAAAAGGAAATATCTTAAAGAGGAGGGAAAAAATTAAGTTTAGATCATGGAAATAAAATGTTAAACAAATGAATTCATTGGGTACATAGACAGGAATATATGAGATAAGAGGAAGTTTACAGGGTGTTTATATTCTTGCAACCACCAGAGTGAGATGAGCCAAGAACACAGCTGGAATTAAATCTGATGGAGTAGAGGTTCATCTGAGTGTGAACTGTACGGACAGCATTAGAAATTCAACCCTCAGAAATACTAACTTTAAAACTTATGTGCCATGGGACTGGAATATACAGCATCATAGCTAGGGAACTTGGCCCAGCCTAACAACTGCATTCATTCCACTGCATAGCCTGGAAGTCCCACAGCAATGCCAGGATGGCTTTGGACTAGCTGACACTCAAGGCCTAAGCAGCACAATATCCTCAGGCCCAAACCAGTGTCTGTCAGGCCCCTAGGCCTCTAGGCATCACTAGGGACACCTTCCCCCCAAAATGAATACCTAGAAATGAAAACAAATAGCATTTAGCGGGATCACGAAACAAGGCCTAGTAGGCTTTTCCTTGAAGGCGAAGAAAGGGTCGGTTCAGGATTGATTTGTACAGCGGCCAAAGGACATGAACAGTATTTTCATAGATTATAATTAACCTGCAAGCCTGTAAGCTCAGAAAGCTCTTATATACAGCCAATCTCCTAATATACTGATCATAAACGCTAGTGTTATGTAGTCATGCCACCTCATCTACACAGAGTTATAGCTGTAGAACTAAGACACTGAAATTTTTCTCAAGTGAATGGGTTATTGCTGTTGGAAACTGAGTTAATTTACAACTGAGCTCATATACTCGCTCCATATCCTAGGAGATGAAGCTACTTGAAAGAGACTAAGGGGTTACAGAACTTTGGCTAATATCACCAGTCTTCTTACTGGTCTCATGTCTACTATAGCCCTTGTTTCAATCCCTGCATACCAGCTGTGAATCTGGTCTTCATAGTCCCCAAGCACTGATGGGGTGGCCATCGTGGCTACTAGCACCCCCAGCCCCAAGCAGTACTTGAGAGCCAGGCCCTAGCACAGAATCATTGGTCCCATAATCACAAATCACGAATCACGAAATCCCCGTTAATCGTCGATTTCTCGAGTGGGCTCAGTAACTTCTCTATTCATCCTTTCCCTGAGATCTTAGAAGTCTCTCTCAGCTCGGCCCTTTCAACGATGTCGCACTGGAGGCTCTTTCAGGGTCAGGGGAATGCTTGTTACTGGATTTAGCATATGAATACACACGGGAAGCTTGCAAGGCTGTCCCATGTGGGCAGGAAACTCTCAGAAGCTTGCCAGTTTCTCCCAGAGAGAGAAGTAGGCTACAAGATACCACTTTTAAGCTTGCTTTTAAGTCTCTGGATGTTGGCTGTTGATGGGATTACACACACCTGGGTTCCTCTGCCAGTACCTTCATGCATGAGGCCTGTACGAACGTGTGGAGAGGGGCCTCGAGCATGGCTGTAACTAGGTTCCAGTGGTCTTCGGCCGCCAGGAGCTCTGCTCAGGATGAGGAGGGAAGCTGGAGCCCATCCCTTCCGAGGGGCGCCAGGGAAGACAGCAGGCGTGCAGGCAAGAGACTCTCTGATCCCATAATACCAGGCTGAGAGTGGCTAACAGGTCCCATGGAACCCCGAACACCAAAATATATTACTTTAAGATACAGCCTTCATCAATTCACTTAAAACTAGCATAAGCATAGCAATTAATTATGTGCAAATTAATAAATGCTTTTCTGATAGCTAAAATTCAAAGTACTTTCCATGGAAAAGTCCTATAGTAACTGGAACGAGTCCTATAAACACAGAATCCAATAGACACAAGGCATTTGTTTGGCACATTGTCAAGAAAAATTATTTCACTAAGGAAAAATATACATATATAGCTTTTAAAATAAATGACCTCATTTCAGAGTCAAAAAATTATATTTCACAAGGTAATACTGCTTTTTAAAAATACACAAATTATTATAAAATAGTATAAATGTTCTTCAGACAGTCAGATTAGTAGTATTAATATTGCTAATGGCAAGGTTTCACTTCTTAGATATTAAACTTAGATAAGAACTGAATGTGTAACTCTACTGAATATTTTTAATTTTTACTTTAGCACTGCCGTAGCACTGTCGTCCATTGTTCATTGATTTGCTCGAATGGGCATCAGTAACATCTCCATTGTGAGACTTGTTGTTACTGTTTTTGGCATAACAAATATGCCACTGGTAGCTTGCCAGGCTCTGCCATAATTTCACTTTAGTTAATATAAAACATTGTTACAAAACACAGAGTATTGAATTAAAATCAAGTTCAATTATATTCTACTTTAGTCAAATTCATAATTTTTTAACTTTGACTATTAAATACGTATGTCTAAAATATCCCAAGATTTTAAAAGATAATTAAAATATTCTTAGGCAATATTAAATGCACACCATTTAGTCAGAAACACTGATTAAAAATAATCTTCAAATTTTCAGAAGCATGGAAATTTCTCCTTAATAATAGTGGAGGGCGGAAGCACCACCTCAGAGTAAATTCTTCCATATAGCCTGGAAATTTCTCCTTAATAGTGGGGCATGGAAGTACCACTTCAGAGCAAATTCTTTCATGTAATTTATAGCTAAACTATAAATTATAGTTTATAATTTAAAAACTAAGGAAACCACAATAAAATAATCAAGCATTTAAAAGCACAGAAAAACACGGGGCGGGGGGGAACATTTTGAAAAATCAGTTTGGGCTGGAGCAATAGCATAGCGGGTAGGGTGTTTTTGCCTTGCACACGACAAACCCGGGTTTGATTCCCAGCATCCTATATGGTCCCTTGAGCACCTCCAGGAGTAATTTCTGAGTGCAGAGCCAGGAAAAACTACTGTGCCTCACCAGGTGTAACCCAAAAAGCCAAAAAAAAAATCAGTTAATATTTCATTCTTCTAAGTAAGAAATTGTCCAGTTACTAAATGTTTTATTCATTCAGATAGTACATACTGAATCCAAACATTACTGTCAGAGTACAGCTGTACAAACTTAGAAGTGTTTGTTTCTTTGGAATAGGACTTTTAACAGACTGCGTCACCATACAACAATCAGATTGTTTTACATCCTTATTTTAAATTATCTTAAAATATTTTAAAAATTGTAATAAAAAGTTGTTGTTAAAGTTGTTCTGAGGGGCTGGAGTGATAGCACAGTGGGTAGGGCATTTGCCTTGCACACAGCCAACCCGGGTTCGATTCCCAACATCCCATATGGTCCTCTACCACTGCCAGGAGAAATTCCTGAGTGAAGAGCCAGGAGGAACCCCTGTGCATCGCTGGGTGTGACCCCCCCAAAAAAAAGCAAAAAAAAAAGTTGTTCTGAATTAGGAAGCAGAGTGTTCTAAAATGATGTTTTAATCAGTTGTACTTAAGGAGCTATCCCAAATATGGGGAGTAGTCATCCACAGATGCATTTTTAAAATTACGCAGAATTTTTTTTTTGCTTTTTGGGTCACACCTGGAGACGCACAGGGATTACTCCTGGCTTTGCACTCAGGAATTACCCCTGGCCGTGCTCAGGGGACCATATGGGATGATGGGATTTGAACCCGGGTTGGCTGTGTGCAAGGCAAACGCCCTATCCGCTGTGCTATCTCTCCAGCCCACAGAATTATTTTTTTACAACCACACCAAGTGCAACAATCATTTATAATATACATGATCAATAACTATCCAAATCACATGCATATTTATAATGAGGAAGAATAACCAAGTTTATTCCAATATCAGAGTTAAATTAGCAGAAAAACTCCCCTAATATTAAAGTTAAATCAATATCCCATTAACAAATTCCATCCACTATTATTCCAAATAATTAAATATTTTACTATATAACTTTTAAGCACTACCATTGTTTTTGTTATTTTAGGCTAATTACTTTTTCTCCAAATTCTTTCTCACAAAAAATACTTTTAGTACTAATAAATGTTTTTTTTAATGGTGCAAGAAAAAAAAATACTTTTAGTAAGTGTCATTGCTTTGGCCACTCTTTTCTGGATTTATATCATGTGCCATTTATCTCACTTGATACTCAAAAATATGGCATTCAAAACTAACACAATATTACAACATGACCTAGGTATATGGTGCAAAGAGCACTGTCTTCCTTACTGGAAGCCCTGCTGATGTAGCCCTCACTACTGAAAAAAAAATCTTTTTTAGTAATGAAAACAGATTATAGTATATTTCTTTAAAATAAGCACATGTACACAAATTGATGCATTTTTTACAAATACCACCTGACATAAAGCTTGGAAATTTTTCTTAATCATCCATATGCCATGTATGAGCTTAAGTCAAAACACCTGAGTATACCACAAGGTTATTCTTGGATTCCAAACTTAAGTTTCCATTCAAGTTTTCCACACTTAAAGTTTCTAGATGAATAGAGAGATTCAATGAACTGTTACTTTACACTTTTAAGAGCTTTTTTACAGTAATGTGTATATATATATATATATGTATATATATATGTGTGTGTGTGTGTGTGTGTCCATGTGTGTGTGTGTGTGTGTGTGTGTGTGTGTGTGTAGTTACTGCCTTGGTAAAAAGATTTATATACTATGCATACATAATCATTAGATGTTGATGTAAAGAATGTCTGAATCCTGCCTGCATTTTTTCCATTCTCCAAATTTTTCCTAATTAAGACAATACTTAGGAAAGAAGTTAATTGAAAATTTTAAACTACTTCTGGGCACACACTGAATTCTCAGTATTTAAGATATAGGATATTGTGCCACCAATTTAGCAGATGTCACAAAAACATTTTCAGTGGCCTGAGCAATAGCAGAGTAACAATACAAGTAAGGTGCTTCCATGGATGGAACCAACCCCGGTTTTCTACTCCTGGTACCCCATATGGTCCCACTGCTCACTCAATCCCACCCCCCAGCACTGCCAGGAAAAATTTCTGAGTGTAGAGTCAGAAGGAATCCCTGAGCACTGCAGGGCGTGGCCCATAATACAAAAATAAATAATTAAGCATGTATCTCATTGGGGAAGAAAAAAAAAGAGAAACTAAGGGGATGGGGGATGAGAATTCACTTATGTACATTTATGGACATCTATCAATGACAAATAAGCCGACTCCATACTGTGAAGAAAGCCTCTTCAACAAAAACACTGGGAAACAGATGATATACTCCAGTCATGTATGTGTTTCTCCCCTCCATAGCAAGAAAAAGCAAATGAGACTACATCAAAGAAAAACATCTACCTAAGGAAATAAACTAGCACACACACAAAATGACATCCTAGCTATTGGGAAAAGATATTTAGATATACGACTGACTAGGGACTGACATAAAAAATATAAGAATTCACAGAAATTCACAACAACAACAAAAGGATCAGGGAGATTGCTCAAAAGGGCATAGTGCATGCTTTGCATAGACAAGGACCAGGTTTCATCCCCATACCCTACTGCCCACGGCAATGCTGGGTGTAGTCCTGGTGGCCACACACACCAGGACACCACCAGGCAGGGCAGCACCACAACAGTGCATCAAATCAACACGGTGACAAGAACTGGAGGGCCAACTATCTACTTTCTCCTCTGCTCTTAAAAATATCTTCTTTTTTTCAATAATGAATGTAAATTTTTTCAATAATGAATGTAAATATGTCACTGTTACTGTCATTCCGTTGTTCATCAATTTGTTTGAGCGGGCACCAGTACCGTGTCTCATTGTGAGACTTATTGTTACTGTGTTTGGCATATTCAATACACCACAGGTAGCTTGCCAGGCTCTGCCATGCGGGCTAGATACTCTCGGTAGCTTGCTGGGCTCTCCGAGAGAGGCGGAGAAATCGAAAACGGGTCAGCCCCGTGAAAGGCGAACGCCCTACAGCTGTGCTATCGCTCCAGCCCAAATTTTATGTGATGAAAAATAATATTTATATATCTCCACAGAATTGTTCTCAACAATTAACAACTAAATTCTAAATCTTATTTTTCTTTGAGAAAATACTGAGTATTCATAGTCATTATATAAAACATAAATGTGCTATTAGTATTATTTAATAAGCTATTTACAGATATTTACCTAATTCTTATCTTTAAGCAAGAGATAATGTAGCTGATTCTTTATAGCAAGAATAATGTGGTGCAAATGTAGTAATTATAACTACTACATTAATACATCTACATGAAATTCATACCCTAATTTCTAGATGTTAAATTCTCCTTTCAGAAATAGTATTTTCAATAGAATATTACAAATATGGTATAAAGTTATAATTCAAGCATTTATTTATTTTTAGGGGCTGGACAAATAGTACTGCTGGTAAAATGTTTGCCTCACACACAGTAAAGTTCAGTCCTGGGTTCAATCCCTCACAATGCATATCCCCCTAAGCCCTACCAGCAGTGAGCCCTGAACAAAGAGCCAGGAGTAGGCTCAAAGCACAGCCAGTTGTGGCCCAAAAAACAAAAACAAAATAAAAATAAAACATTTATTTATTTTTAAATCCGGAAGTTTAATTAGCACTAATATATTCAACTTGAGGTTTTGTTGTTGTTGTTGCTAAAAACATTATTATTTATTTCAACTGAAAGTATATAATAAGTAAAACTATATATGTAGAAAAATGTATTCTACATTCTATGCATATGGTATATACATTACACTTTATATATTAATATATATTACATGTGCTATTTTAACTGAGAAAAATCAACAAGTTACTCAAATACTAACTCTCGATTTAGAAAATGACAAATTCAATTTTAGAAAAACTGACAATATGAATTTTAAGTTGTAAAATGTATACATAATTATGGTGAATAATATCTCAAGACAAATTTAATTATGATTAATTACTTTCTTCCCAAAGAAAAATTAAGTTTATTTTATATTAAAAAGCCAAAATGATTCATAAATACTTTCCCATGGCTTAAATTTGTAAACAAAAGTCTAAGTTTTTAATGTTTAATTTTCTTTCAAATGAGGCATGACTTAGATTTTCCCAAACTTGAACGCCCTTCAATATATTTTTTATTGAAAACATTTCACAAAAAATTAAAAACACAACAATTTGTGTATTAAAATAAAAGTCTACATACCTTGGCTTTCGAAATGCTAAACTATATTGTTGGCAAGCCAGCCCCACAGTGGGAGTATAAACAATGGGCATGAATTTCTCGACATCAGACATTAGCACTCTGTAAAAGAGCTTTTCATTTCTATCTTGAAGATCCATTAAGAGAAGATACCTGTAAAATTGGTCACAATTATCTTCATATTAAAACAAAGTCCCCAAATTGCTACTTAACAATCTAAACTTTTTTAAGGGAATTCCCAGGGCTTCATCAATGAACTACATTTATGGCTTAAACACTGACAAAGTATAACATTTTTAAATGCTACATATAAGACACTTCATCAAAAAAGACCTCAAAGAATGAAAAGACACATATTCAAGTTTTATTTCAAACACAAAATGTTAAAAAATTAAATATTGAAACACTAAAATAAATCATTACTAAAACAAAAGTTTTAATTTTAGAAGTCTTATTACTTTAAATGAAAGATAACGTATCATTAGATGCAACTATTAACTTAATAGATAATATAATAAATAGCATTAAACTTTTCTTTATTATGCAGGATTAATACTCAGGGAATATTACAAGCGAAAATTAGTAGGACATATACAGCATCTACCCTAAAAAAATTACTAAGGTAGGCAAGTTCAAATGACTTTTTTTTTGTTTTTATATCAAATGGCCTTTTTGTCTAAAGTATTTTTGACTCAGAATTATCTTTTTAAAACTAATAATCATAATTATTATATTATAATCATAAAAACTAATTATCATATAATCTGTAACCTCCAATGACTTATTAGAATAAAACTCAAATTTCTTGGTCCACCTTTACAAAATCTTACAAAACTTAGCAATAGCATCCACTTTTGTGGATTGATTTTTGTTCTCTGGAACAGCTGAAAATGCACAAAATTTGGAATCAGAGATATAAGGATTCTAATGAGTGGAATTACAAGGGCTAAACCAATCTCAAAAACAACATTTAGGAAGAAACTGATGATTTTTTTCAGAACTCATTTAACAATAGGTTACAGTTCCTAAATAATTTATTATTTTCCATCATATTTCATTTTGAGCAGGTAAAATTCCTTAGAGCTCCACTCACTCACTTTAGAAGAAGGTCTTCAAACAATCTCTTGGTTTCCTGTATCACTGGTCATTCCTTTTCTATTTAGTGTTTTCTTTTTCTTCAATAGCTCTCTAACCTCTAGTGCATAAGAAAATTATGCTGGCTTTTCCTTTAACATACATCCAAAAAACAAAACATCTTCATTTTTCCTTTTGTGAAATTAAAGCACCTTCATCTGTTAAATGTTCTTCTGGCTTTCATTCTATTCTTATCACTGCAACCAGTCCTGAAATGAAGCTCAGCTCATGTTGATCAGCTCAGATCACTGAGCTTGATTCTAGCACTAAAAAGACTCTGTGAGGGGCTGGAGTGATAGCACAGCGGGTAGGGCGTTTGCCTTGCACACAGCCAACGTGGGTTCAAATCCCAGCATCCCATATGGTCCCCTGAGCACCGCCAGGGGTGATTTCTGAGTGCATGAGCCAGGAGTGACCCCTGTGCATTGCTAGTTGTGACGCAAAAAAAATAAAATAAAATAAAATAAAATAAAAAGAGTCTCTGAGCTTTCAGGTGTGACTCTGGTGGCCTCCAGCACCATAGGCCCAAGCAAGTACTGAATCACCGGCTGGGCACCAAAACACTGCCAGATTAAGCATCACGAAGAGTGGTGCCTGAATGCCTGAGCTCTTCTAAGGGTGACTCCTATTAAAATTTTTTTTCTTTATTGAAGAAAAAAGAAGCATGAACTTGGATTCCCCTATTCACACAGAGTAATGGCAAAAGTCCTTTAGCCATATATAAAGACATACATAATCTATTCCCCATCCCCTCACTTTCTATCTAAGTCTTCCCATCTTCCATTCATTATGTTCCATACAGGTGTCTCTGCTAAACTTTGAACGTATCTCCTACAGAACATACCTGTCTGTTTCACTACCTCAATGGTTTGCTCTTAACTCACCTTTTCAGGGAAGATGGTCCTGATCAACCAATATGACAATACAAACCGATCATACCTCCCTCCCTCACCCCCACACTCTCAGTCCCTCTTTTAATAGCACCTGTAACTTGTCAGCATGTTATATATTTATTAATTTTCTATTTACTATTTTTCAATATTAAAAAAACAATGCAGAGGGGCCAGGGAGTTGGAGTACCTGCTTTACATACGGGATCCCTTAGTCTAATCTTCAGCACTACAGGGCCCCTAAGCACCTCATGGAGAATAGACCCTGAGAATCACTGTTTGGGCCAAAAACAATCAAAATACAAAGGCAAAAATTAATTTGTCTCTAAGTTCAATATATATCATATATAGAATAAAAAGGAAATATAGTAAGGGGATTGATAGTCAAAGTCATTTTAATTGGAGATTTTGTATATAGAAATGAGCTTATTTTGGAGGTGAGCTGGGAGAGGTGTTTGTAACACTTATGAAGGGAAGAGGGCTCTCTAGTGGTCGTTGTGGTGCTGGAATTATGTGTGCATGAAAGTATAATTAACACTACTGTAAATCTCAGCTTTTCAATAAAAATGGTTAAAAATAACAAGTAAGTATCATTGTTCCCATAGGTAAATATTCCTCAAAGCTGACAACTCTTTCAAAATTTCTTAACGTTTTCAATTTCTCATCTAATAAAAATAAATGTAAAAATCCCCTTAAGGAATATGTTACCTGTCAAAATCAGTGGTCAGACGCTCAAAATTTTTCATTATTCTAAGGACTTGTATATCCTGACCAATGAAGCTAGGCGGCAACAATCCATGAATGTTCAACTGCTGCCTTTCTTCCAGGGTAAAAGCTAAGTCCTGTGGAGAAAATAAAAACAATGATTCGAAAGGGAGAAGACAAAAGACAACAAATATATACACACAAGTAAAATAAAGTAAGTAAATTTAAAAACCAAAAGATCTAGGGCAGAAGAGATGCCTTGCAATGTGGTTAATTCCAGTTGGATCCCCTATACCACATGGTCTCCCGAGAATAGAATAAGCAGTAACCTTCTGTTACCACAAAGTGTGACCCAAACCAGCCACTCCAAATCAGATGACCTTATAATTCTTACAAATATAGCCATATTGACGTATGAGTAAATTGTGTATTCTTCACATTTCAGTTTCTTCATATTCAATCTCTTCATATTTAAATGCTAAAATGCTATTTCATATCTATGTTGCTCATATATTGTTAGGATGAAATTAGCAGATAATGAACTGATGTGATTCTTTGAATATATGTAAATAAGAGATATAATTATCTTGACAAATATCACTAAATATAAAAAATATATAGAGCAGCAGACATCGACCTAACACCATGCACAAAAGTCAGATCAAAATGGATTAAAGACCTCAACATCAGACCACAATCCATAAGGTACATCGAAGACAAGGTCGGCAAAACCCTTCACCATACTGAAGCTAAAGGTATCTTCAAAGATGACATGGAACCTAGTAAGCAAGTAGAAACAGAGATAAACAAATGGGACTATATTAAACTAAAAAGCTTCTGCACCGCAAAAGACACAGTGACCAGAATTCAAAGGGAATCTACAGAATGGGAAAGGATATTCACCCAGTACCCATCCGATAAAGGATTAATAACAAGGGTATATAAAGTACTGGTTGACCTCTACAAAAAGAAAACACCCAACCCCATCAAAAAATGGGGCGAAGAAATGAACAGAAACTTTCTCAAGGAAGAAATACGAATGGCTAAAAGGCACATGAAAAAATGCTCTTCATCACTAATCATCAGGGAGATGCAGATCAAAACAACTATGAGATACCATCTCACACCACAGAGACTGGCTCACATCACAAAGAACAAAAACAACCGATGTTGGCGTGGATGCGAGGAGAAAGGAACCCTCCTACACTGCTGGTGGGAATGTCGACTGGTTCAGCCCTTCTGGAAAACAATATGGTTGATTCTCAAAAAATTAGAAATTGTTTGCCCCACGCCGGCTAACGGAGGAAATATGTAATTTCTGGCAGAATTTTCCCAGGACTTTATACAGAAATCCAAAACCACGCGGTCCGCGCGACTTAACATTTATAATTGTCATCAATGTGAAAGGGTTCCATTTGAACAGGTCAGACTTGGGGGGGAAACTCCAAATAATAACAGTAAGTTTTTGTTGAAATATTGAAGGTTCTTAATGTAACAGCCACCTCTGGACTATGAGCTAAGCAAAAGCCCCACGCTGGCCAACGTGGCGTGGAGTACACCATACTATGAGGCGCAGGAAGGGGGATGAGGGGGAAAAATTAAAAAAAAAAAAATGGAAAAGGAAAAATAGAAAAAAAAGAGAGAGAGAGAGTTATGTCAACTATAGTGAGTTTTGTGTTGAATTATGGAATGTAATCAAGGTAAAGAAAAAATGAAGTGAAATTCATTAGTTATACAGTAGGGGGTAGGGGGTGGGGGCGGGGGGTAAACTGGGGTTTCTGGTGGTGGAATTTGGGCACTGGTGAAGGGATGGGTGTTTGAATATTGTATAACTGACATATAAACCTGAGAACTTTGTAACTTTCCACATGGTGATTTAATAAAAATTTAAAAAAAAAAAATTAGAAATTGAGCTTCCATTTGACCCAGCAATACCACTCCTGGGAATATACCCTGGAGAAGCAAAAAAATATAGTCAAAATGAGATCTGCACCTGTATGTTTATCGCAGCACAGTTTACAGTAGCCAGAATCTGGAAAAAAACCGAATGCCCGAGAACAGATGACTGGCTAAAAAAACTTTGGTACATCTACACAATGGAATACTATGCAGCGGTTAGAAAGCATTAAGTCATGAAATTTGCATATAAGTGGATCAACATGGAAAGTATCATGTTGAGTGAAATGAGTCAGAAAGAAAGAGACAGATACAGAAAGACTGCACTCATATGTGGAATATAAAGTAGCAGAGAGGTATGATCTAGCAAAGATGCAACCTCTGGCAGAAAGCCGTCTGGACTTAGTCACTAAAATACTAAAATACAGAAATCTAGAACCTCACAGCCGCTACTGTGGCCACATGACCTCATATCTCCTCAATTGCAGCAGTGGAAAACAAATTATCAAATGCTTCCTTTCCAGCAGGTCCGACTCTGGGGGGGAAACTCCAAACAATAATAGTGAGGTATTTTTTTGTTATTGTTGTATGTAATCAAGGTAAAGAGAAAGTAAAGTGTAACTTACCAACTACACAGATGGGGTGGGGGACCCGGAGGCAGGGCGGGGTGGGGTGGGAGGTTTACTGTGGTTCTTGGTGGTGGAATACAAGCACTGGTGGAGGGATGGGTGTTCGAGCATTATGTAACTGAGACTTACGCCTTAAAGCTTCGTAACTTTCAACATGGTGATTCAATAAAAAAATAAATTAAAAAAATATATAGAGCAGCAGTACAGGGATTGGCCATGTACAAGGCCAACACTGGTTTGATTCCCAGCATCCCTTATCATCCCGAGCCCAACCAAGAATGATCCCTGAGTGCAGCCAGGAGTAATTCCTGAGCACTGCTAGCTGTGGCAAAAAAAAAAAAAAAAGTTATCATGAGATTTTTTTTTAAATTTTGAGATATTAGTACGAGTAAGGGCTGGAGTTATAGCACAGCGATTGGGTGTTCGCCTTTCACGAGGCCGACCAGAGTTCGATTCCTCCGCCCCTCTTGGAGAGTCCGGCAAGCTACCGAGAGTATCAAGCCCTCGCGGCAGAGCCTGGCAAGCTACCCGTGCGTATTGGACATACCAAAAACAGTAACAATAAGTCTTTCAATGAGAGACGGTACTGGTGCCCGCTCGAACAAATTGATGAGCAATGGGATGACAGCGACAGTGACAGTGACAGAACGAGTAAAGAGAGGCTTCTAAAATCTCAGGGTTTGGACGAATGGAGACGTACTGAGACTGCTCGAGAAATTTGATAATCAATGGGATGATGATGATGATGATGATGATGATGATGATGATGATGATGATGATAAGATGTTAGTGGACAAGACTGAGAAACTTTAAAATCATGAATATAAGAATCTTGTCTATTACCCACCATGTTTCTACCTAAGAAACAGGTCAAGAAATCAAGAAATATCTTGTATATGATTTAACATACTGATTTCAGTACACCTCTCCCAAGTTAAATTCTATTATTCTTATATGATCCTATAAGATCATGAGAATTTTTCACCATTTGGCACATCCATTTATTTTTCCAGGATTATTTTCCTTTCTACCTCAAATGTTCCCTCTACTCTAAAGCCTTTCTAGAGGGAGAACAAGGCTATTAGATATCTTTCAGCCGCAAAGTGAGCTTCTGGGAGCTCGATCTTATAGTCTCTGGATGTTGGCCATTGGTGGGATTACACAGCACCGGGGGCAGTTTGTGGGTGTGGCTGCCAAGCTACTGGAAAATGGGGAGTCTGGGCGGAGAAGTCAGAGTCCCAATCCAAGCAGGCTTGGAGATCTTAATCCTGGGTCCCACACTCTTGGGTTCCTCTGCTGGTCCCTTCATGCATGAGGCTTGTCCAAACGTGTGGAGAGTGGCCTTGAGCATGGCTGTGGCTGGGTTCCGGAGGTCTTCAACTGTCAAGGCTCTGCTTGGGGCGGGGAGGGAAAGGCAACCCGTCCTCTCCAAGGGGCCACGGTAAATAATTTTTTCAAATTAATAAATTTTCAATTTTAATTTTTATTTATTTATTTATTTTTGCGGTGGGCATACTCAGCAGTGCTCAGAGCTTACTTACTCCTATCTCTTACACAGGAATCACTCCTGGCAGGGGGACTGTATGCAGTGCCAAAGATTTAGGTCAGCTGTCTGCAAAATAAATGCTCTACCTGCTGTACCATCTCTTTGGCTCATCATTTTCTTTTTCTTATTTGTACTTTTTGACCTAACTCCAGAACACAAATTCCATGAGGTCAGGAGATGTGTTTCATTGCTTTCCCTGGCAAACTATTAGAATATTAGCTGACATAATTAAAACTGTAGTATTTTTGTTGCAAAAACAATATGAAATTTGGAGATAAAAATGTTTAATTATTAAAATTGATGATCAGAAATCAAATTAACATTAATTTTGATAAAATAAATTTGTGAGAAACAGGTAAAGGTAACTCGTTAAATGAGAAGTAGGGAAAATGAGCAATTTTTGTAATGATACAAAAAATCATGAAAGATCCAGGGAGATGGTACAGTGGGTAAGGCACTCACTGAGCATGTAAGCAACCCAGGTTCAAACCCCCACACCAAATATGGCTAAAAACCCCAATAAAAAAATAAGCATTAAAGACTTGAAGAAAGTCATGAAAAAAACTCTTTCAAATGAAAGACTGTGTACAGGCACTTATTTAAAAAAAAAAAGAAAGAAAGAAGTCAGTGATATTATACTTGGAAAAGTGCTTGCTTTGCATGTGGTCAACCCATTTCAATCCTCGGCAGCCCATATGGCCCCCTGAACCTGCCAGGAGTGATTCCTGAGCAATCACAGAGTCAGAAGTTAGCCCTGAGTAGAGTCAGGCATGCCCCCTGCCCCCAAACCAACAAACAAGCACACCTCAATTGACTTTTCTCTATCTAGAAATTTAAAACTTTGACAGGGGCCAGGCAATAGTAGAGCAGCTCAGGTGCTTACTTAGCATTTTCCCAACCCAGCACCACATGGTCCCCTGAGCATCACGGGGAATAGCACTGGAGGCCCCCGCTGCTAGAGTGGCCACAGTAATCCCTGGCACTGCAGGGCCCAAGGAGGACCACACCCTCTGACTCCTGCACTAAACTGTCAGCAAGGTGGGCTGAGGCTTTCTGATGGGGCTCCTGGGCCTCTTGGCAAGAAGACCTGGGAGGATACCCAAAAATTCAAGAATAAAAAATAAATTGATATTAATATGGAGAGAAATGGTCAGGGTCTATTTATAAATATATGAAACATGTTAAGAAGCTCAAAGTTTCTGAATGCTATGTCTAAAAAATTCTCCTTGCAAAAAATAATAAAAATAAAATATTAATATTCTACTAATAAGTCCTATTATCAGAAGTACTAAAATATGCTCCTGCATTCACTTAGTAACAACACTTAACAAGAGAGTTTGAAACACTGTATGCTTGAAATCCAATTGTGAATGACTTTGTAATGTAATTTCAAGTGATTAATAAAACTTAAATTTTTTAAATTAAAAAAATATAAATCAAACTTCATAGCTGAGAGAAGGGAAAATTATCTAAATGTACAAAAATCTTCAAGCTGTACATGAACAAGTCATTATAATAATAAAATGTATTAATTTAAATGCTTGAGGCCTAATTTGTATCAGGATAGAAAGATTTGTATATTTTTTCCAGTTGGTGAATCTCTAATATCTAATCAATATACTCTATTTTGTAATCAATTAATAAAACAGTATTGTGCTAATTGATATCCTATAATTTTACATTTTATTGTATATTTTAAAAACAATGTATAAAGCTTAGTAAGGCGCTATTTTTAAAGTAGAGAAAGACAAAACACTAAGCTACATCCACAACTTTTTTTTTTTCAAAATTTGTACTTAAGCAACAATCCAGGATGCTGAAGAACAACAAAAGTGCAAGTGGGGACTCAAGCGCCAGCACCAAGCACACAGCATCCAGCCGTCTGAGAAGGGAACTACCCCTCCCCCAGGTCTGCAGAGACCGCCCCTAGGTGTGGGGGGCCCTGACTTACACCCCCACTTGGGATCGATCAGTTTGACGTCCACAACATTTAAATGTTACTCAGTAGTAAAAAAAGAACAAACTATTGATTCATGAGATAGAGTTTAGCATAGAACTATGCTGAACTATGGAAGAAGTCAGACTCAAAAGGCTACACTCTACAATTTCATTTATTGGACACTCTGGAAAAAGCAAAGCTGAAAGACAGAAAATGATTAGAAGCTTCTAAGAGGTCTAGGAGTAGAGAGAAGAGTTGAGTACAAAGGGCCAACACAAGAAAAAATGCTGAGGTGAGAGAAATGTTCTGAATTATGATGTCAGTTAAACAACAATATAAGTAGCTTTTTCAAAAGTAATGGAATTGGGGGCCTTGTCTGCCCCGACCTGAGTTTAATGCTGCACCTCCCTTCCCACACACATGGTCCCCTGAGCTTGGCCAGGAGTGTTCCGAAAGGTCCCCAAACACCACCTAAGTGACTCTGTTAGTCTTGGCACTGCAAGGCCTGAGTTCTATATTCTAAGACCTTAGCACTCAACTGACACTGGTTAGTGGGGTATCCCTGGGAGTGGGTCCAGGGTGCCCTGAACACTCCTCAAGAGCAACCCCTCCTCCCCCATTCAAAAATAAAGGTATTGTAAGGACTGAGGAGGACTGTGCAGAAGGGAGGGCGCTTGTCTAGCACATGGCCAACCTGGGCTCGATCCCCATCATCCCATATGGTCCCCTGACTTCACCAGGAGTGATCCCTGAGTGCAGAGCCAGGAGTAAGCCCTGAGCATGGCCAGGTGGGGCCCTAAATCAAATATATATAATTATTTGGTAGGTTTTTTTGTCAGAAACTATGCGGTTTTTTTAATAAGTGACAAATTTGCTTAGCTAAATAACATGACTCCCTTCCAGAAGAAATGCAGCTTTTCAATATCCATGAGAAGTAAAAGCAACTTGCTCTCAAAATTCAGACTACTGATTTTTTATAGATTCCTTCTAAGGTTGACAAATTGTTACTATCAACATCAAACTACATTTTCCAAACAGAATTCTTCCAATTGTGACTGAGCTCAAGTTCGGGTGCTCACAGTGGGAAGGGCAAACAAACTCAAGAGATAAGAGCAAGCACAAGCAAAACAGGTTTCTGCCAGTGCTAGCAACCTGAGATGACAGACTTGTCCCAAATAACCATCTTGTTCTCAGGCTGGTTGGGAAAGTGAGTTAAAAGAAAACTGTGAAAAGTGGGTCAGTGGGAGGAAGGTGTCTGAGATAAGCTTCAGGAATCCCTTCACAGGGCCTGTTGTTTGCTCTTCTTCTTCAAGAGAAAGAGTCCTTAGGCATCATAAGCTTCAGAAGTCTTCAGGGAACCTGCTGTGCCTTGCTTCCATCCGTAACTGAACCTGAGGCAACATCAACCACACAACGTACAAGAAAATCTTCAAGATTGGGAGGCAGAGAAAAAGCAAAGAGGAGGGGAAAAGCAAAGAGGAGTGAGAGCTGATAGCTTATCAGGAATACATTAGTGGCTTTCTTCAGATCCAAAAAGATTTTAAGAATGTTGCATCTTCTTTCATGTACACTGATCAGGGTTTGCCAGAGAAACAGAACCGATAAGACATATGTAAATACATAACATATATGAAGAAACTCATTTTAAGGAACTGGCTCATGTGATTATAGAGGGCAAGGGGTACTAGGGAGCACAATGGTATCATTCAATCCAAGTCCAAGTTCAAAGTCCTGAGAAATTGGGAGAGCTGATAGTATAGTTTCAGTCTGAAGGCCAACGAACTCGAGATCCAGGAAGAAATGTTCCAGGCCAAGTTCAAAGGCAGAAAAAAAAAAAGAAACAATGAACCCAGTTTTAAGGCAACCAGTGAAGAGTAAGGGGAGCTGGATCTTAGGGTAAGCTTTTAAAAAAAAAAATTCAATGTTTAAATGACTGGAAGAAAGCCAACCCCATTAGGGAGGAAAGTCAGCTTTATAAAATCACTAACTAAATTGTTAATCTCATCCAGAAATACCCTCCCAACACACCCAGAATAATATTTGACCAACTTGTCTGGCCACTCATTGGCCCAGTCAACTAGACACAAAATAAATCAATGTATTTACCAAAATTTTCAACCAATATTGTTGAGTAAATATCTGCACTTATAGGTACTAAATTAATGCCACAATGACAAGTCAAATATGGTCTACCTTCCCGTGAAACTTTGAACAAAGAGAACTTAAGAGGATTATTGTATGCCTAGCTACACACAGAAGTAAAATAACAATGTGTACATACAGGACAGTGAAGGGGAAAGAATACTGAAATTAACTTAGAGAGAACTTAACATTGAAATTAACTTAGGAGGAACTTAACATTTAAATTTAACAAAAGCAGAAAGTTCCCTGAGCATCCCTGTTAGAATGGTATCTGATGGACAAACAGAAGAATAGGAGTAGGCCAGCTACAAGGCTGGTAGCAACATGAGGGCCAGAACAACAAACAATACAGCAGGTAAAGCGCTTGCCTTGCATGTGCAAGATCCAGATCAGATCCCCCAGATCCCATATGCTCACCAGAGCCATCAGAAGGAATTCTTGAGTGCAGAGTCAGGAGTAACCCAGTAACCCTGAGCATCACCAGGTGTGAGCCATCCCTCCTCACCCCCCCTCAAAAAAAATGATAGTATCAATGAGGGAAATCGCAGAGGAAACACATGATCCATGGGGCAGAAGAGTCTGGCTTATGTGGGAAAGCAGAGGGAAAGCACCTGCAGTGACCATGGAGAGAATCATGAAACACAGGCAGGAACCAGAAAGGCCAGTTCTGATGGACTAAGTGAAGTCTAAAATATTACCCTATAAGTAATAAGATGGTCAATCCTTTTCCTAATTAGTCGTGCCATTTCATCAAAATGGCTGCAAGTTACCCCAAACTGCTGCTATTCACTACATTGAGAAATCGTATTGCAGTGCTCAATAAAAATAACTCAATAAAGATAAAACAAAATAATGCTTCTAAATCAGCTTCTGTTTTATCAAGCAGATGATTAGAGGGTTCAGCCTGGGACCT
This sequence comes from Sorex araneus, assembly GCF_027595985.1. Lineage (NCBI taxonomy): Eukaryota > Metazoa > Chordata > Mammalia > Eulipotyphla > Soricidae > Sorex > Sorex araneus. The sequence continues at coordinate 110,789,975 of NC_073305.1, forward strand.
TAGTTCTCAGTTTGTTTTCCATGTCTCTAAATGATTCACAGATATAGTATTAGCCACAATAGTTCTCATGATGAATATTTATTTACCACACTCTGGGCATATCTGGCTTATATTCTATATCAATACTTTTAACACTTTAACTGATGAAAACTAACTTTGAAAAAATACATTTTAGGGGACCAAGAATATAGCAGAGCAGCCAGGGTCACACTTAGCATGCACTGGGACATGAGTTTGAACCTGGTACCCAGTGGCCCCGAGCACTGCTCTGGAGCTTCACGTCCTCGGACTGAACAGCCCGGACCAGTTGGCTGGATATCACCAGGACTGGTCCCTGGGTACCCTGAGTACTGATTGGGAGATGCAGCAAAAAGTTAAATTTTTAAAAATACACTTCAGAGATTGGAGAAGTAGCTCAGTGATTGAAAGCAGGTATTGTATGCATAGAATCCAGGGTATGATACCCTACCCTGCCCCACTTTGCCTAGTGCAATTCCCAGCACCATCTCTACGACTACCACAACTACAATAACAATCTAGACTACATATACTATTTCTAGTGTGAAATGGAAACAGTGGTCACTGAAAAGAATTGTTGCCTTGAGGCCAAAGCGATAGAACAGCGGGTAGGGTGCTTGCCTTGCACATGGCTGACTGGGGCTCCATCCCCAATATCCCATGTGGTACCCTAAGCACCGCCAAGAGTAATTCCTGAGTGCAGAAACAGGAGTCACCCCTGAGCATTGCTGAGTGTGGACCAAACACAACAAAATTATTGCCTCTAGGAAAGGGGATACAAAGAAAGGAGGGACACACATGTTTTAGAATTTTTATGTTTACAATGAATCTATGAAGTTATTTTTTAAAAAATATCTCAGTTATCTCATTTATCTCAATCTCAACAGCTGAGACCATGAAGTGCTTTTGCAGATGTTAAAGCAACAAAGTTCCTGAAGACTCTGGGCTGACCATTTAACTCTTGCCAACCCAGAGTTTCCTCCAGTGGGAGAGAAATAATATATCATGTAAGTTTCATTTATTTATTTCATTTATTTATTCAGTTTGGGGGGCACTCCTGGCTTTGCACTCAGGAATTACTGCTAGCAGTGCTCAGGGGACCAATGAGATGATGGGAATCTAACCAGGGTTGGCCTTGTACAAGGCAAAAGTCCTACAGCCATTCTGCTTTTTTTTTTTTTAATATGTAGCATAACTCTCTACACGTTCTAACAGGCCTCATGCATGAAGGTACCGGCAGAGGAACCCAGGTGTGTGTAATCCCATCAACGGCCAACATCCAGAGAGAGACTTAAAAGCAAGCTCTCAGAAGCACGCAGCCACAAAGCAGCCCCGCGATATCTTTAGCCTACTTCTCCCTCTAGGAGAAACTGGCAATCTTCTGAGAGTTTCCTGCCCTTATGGGACAGCCTTGCAAGCTTCCCATGGTGTATCCATATGCAAAATCCAGTAACAAGCTGGATCTCATTCCCCTGACCCTGAAGAGCCCCCAGTGCAACATCGTTAGGAGGGCCAAGTCAAAATAGACTTCTAAGATCTCAGGGAAAGGACGAAATGAGCCCGCCTGAGAAATCAGTGATTAACAGGATATTGTGTGTGTGATTGTGATGTAGCATAACTGAACCCTAAACAATACATGATTATACTGATAGACATTAAGGAATGATATACCTTTCTATACCTAATAGTAAACAAACAAACAAAAAGTACACTGACTATATATTCCACACATGGAATGTGAACTACAGAGAATGTGAACTACTGGAAAATGAGCAGAATAACAGGAGTGTTACTTCAATTTTCCAATTTCTCCTTCATTTACACATTGAACAAAGATTTTACAGAATACCTAACTATACTCCACTGTGACCAGCAATACTGAAAGATAAATCTAATGACACCTTTGGGAGCAGTGGGTAGGGAGTTTGCCTTGGTCAACCCGGGTTCGATTCCTGACATCCCATATGGTCCCCTGAACACTGCCAGAGGTAATTCTTGAGTGCAGAGCCAGGCGTAACCCCTGAGCATCAGCAGGTCGACCAAATAAGAAAAAAAAATCTAATGACACCTCTATCCACTAACACCAAAGAATTCTGAACCTTATATTTCTGTAGTGTTTTCTTCATCATCACTGTCACTGTCACTGTCATCCCATTTTCATTGATTTACTCAAGCGGGCGCCAGTAACGTCTTCATTCGTCCCAGCCCTGAGATTTTAGCAGCCTATCCTTACTCATTTCTTCCAACGATTGAAGGCTCTTTTCAGAGACCTATTATTTATCATAGCCTAGGAGAAATAGATGTAAAACATAAATATCAACAAAGGAAATTCATCTTCATAAATCCTTAGGACACATGTATTATTTATATAGTTCATATATGAACCATTTCAAGAGTAAATCTTATTGTTTATAACTATCATGTGTATAACGTGTAACGTTTGGCCATAGTAAGTACTTTGCCAAGGGAATGTGACAAAGTGTGAATATACTGTTTGAGAGCTAATTCCCTGACCTTCCCCCTAAAACTTTCTTTAAAAATGAATTTTACACATTTGTACCTTAAATGAACAATCTGAAGTTCCTATTTCTGCACAAGATGGTATATGCACTACTATAATTTTCTCTCCTGACACCAACCATAAATTTTGTCTACAATACACTCAGCACGTATCTTTAAAACTAAAGAAAATGATAGTAGAATAACATGGAAAGATAGCCATATTCTAAGGTACCAAAAATTCAGCAGTGCATTCCTGGAGTTTTGCCCACCAGTATGAATTGGCTCTTTTTTCCCCCCACTATAATCAATGGACCTTGACTCAAAAGCAGCATAAAAGCTGGTGGTGCATAAAAAAGAATTCCAAGAGAAGCTTTCTCTTTCTGGTTCAAGAATTAGGAAAGAGGATCTTAAAGGTCACAGAGAAGGAAGGAAAACTTTTATTTTCCAGTTTCTTCAACTCTAACTTCCTAGCAATGCAATAATGATAATAGTTAGGATGAGCATTACAAATACCTATTAATTCTGAGGTGGGGGAGAATCATTCTTTTAATCACAAAGAGAATTGTTCCAAGACTGCTAAAATGCCTGCTGCTTTTTTTCTTTTCCAGTCATTTGGTACAGAAGCAAACACAGCTGTAGAAAGAAGGAGCAAAGTGGGATAAAGGCCCAGTTTATTAACTAGTGGCCTAGACAGGGGATCCTCAGGTAGAGAGAAGGAATCTTAAAGATCTCTCACAGTATACTGGTTCATGGAAGCCTGCCTTAAGGCAGCTGGGATACAGAAGGGAGCACTATCACAAAGATAATTGGAAATGATCACTCCGAATAAGAACGGAGTCCTGAAAATAGCTAGAGGAACAAACAGGATAACCTCTCAATATCTGTATTGCAAACCATAATGCCCAGAGAGAGAGAGAGAGAGAGAGAGAGAGAGAGAGAGAGAGAGAGAGAGAGAGAGAGAGAGAGAGAGAGAGAGAAGTACGTAGAGAGAGACAGGCTGGCACGAGGGGGGCGGGAAAGAAACTGGGCCATTGGTGGTGGGAAATGCACACTGGTGGAGGAGGGATGGATGCTGGTACACTCTATGACTGAAACCTGACCATGAAAAGCTTTGTAACTCTGTATCTCACTGTGATTCAATTAAAAAGGGAAAAAAAATCATGAAGATCACAGAAAGAAATTAAAAAGAACAACCCTCTAAAGTTCTACATGAATTCCTGGGAACACCTTTGAATTACATACATACAGATCTGACAGCAAACAGCATACCAAAAGGCCGTTAAAACTAAATAGGAGTCAGAGAGACAGTGCAAGGGGTTAAGGCACTTGCCTGGCATACAGCTGACTTTGGTTCATTCCCTGGCGTGCCATGGTTCCAAGAACCTTCAGGATTAACTTCTGAGCATAAAAGCAGGGGCAGCCCCTGAACAACACTGAGTATGTCCTAAACTATGAGCCCCCCCCCCACCAAATAAAAATACAAAACAAATTATAGAATGAATGACTATACAGTTAGGATTGAAGAAACTGGGAAATAAAATTTTCCCACTTTTATCTGTAAGCTTTAAGATTCTTGTTCCTAATTCTTGGCTGGAAAAGACTGAAATATTACCACCCAGTAGGCTTTAAAACTGACTTGAGTTTGGAACTCTATGCTACTGGCAGAGGGTCCAACTTGTGAAGTAACCTAACCAGGTTAAAAAACTGCTAAAATTTAAAATGTACAGCATTCCTCTTAGGATTTAACGAAAACCTATCAATATCACACAATACACAAGTACCCACAATGCATGCAAAAATTATTCAGCATAAAAAGAAGTAGGAAAACCTAGGGCTGGAGGATAGCACAGCAGTTGGGCGTTCGCCTTTCACGCGGCCGACCGAAGTTCGATTCCTCCACCCCTCTCAGAGAGCCCAGCAAGCTACCGAGAGTATCGAGCCTGAGAGGCAGAGCCTGGCAAGCTACCCATGCGTATTGGATATGACAAAAACAGTAACAATAAGTCTCTCAATGAGAGACGTTACTGATGCCCGCTCGAACAAATCGATGAGCAACGGGACAGGAAAACCTAATTTACAAAGGAAAAAAAAACCAAACAGATTTCCAAGACAACACATCAATATTTCTAACCATGTCTTAAGTCATAGTGCAAATTTTTTTTAAATAAATGCAAAGTAGAAAGTTTGGGGTGGGGTGGGAAGTCTAAAAAAAAAAAAAAAGAAAACCTTTTTTTTTCTCTTTGCCCAAGATGGTAGACATTTTTATTCTTTTTTAAAAAATTTATTTATTTTTAATTAGTGAATCACCATGAGGGTACAGTTACAGATTTATACATTTTTGTGCTCATGTTTCCCCCATACAAAGTTTGAGAACCCATCCCTTCACCAGTGCCCATTCTCCACCACAGGTACACCCAACATCCCTCCTACCCTCCCCAATCCCATCTCCCCCCATCCCACCCTGCCACTGTGGCAGGGCATTTCATTTTGTTCTCTCTCTCTCTCTCATTAGGTGTTGTGGTTCGCAATAGAGGTGTTGAGTGGCCACTGTGTTCAGTCTCTAGTCCACATTCAGCCCGCATCACCCTTCCCCCGAATGGCCTCCGACCGCATTATACTTGGTGATCCCTTCTCTGAGTTGCCCTCTCCCCAGAATGTGAGGCCAGCTTCCAAGCCCTGGAGTCAACCTCCTGGCATTTATTTCTATTATTCTTCTATTCTTGGGTGTTAGTCTCCTACTCTGTTATTCTATATTCCACAGATGAGTGCAATCTTTCTATGTCTGTCTTTCTCTTTCTGACTCATTTCACTTAGCATGATACTTTCCATGCCGATACACTTATACGCAAAATTCATGACCTCCTTTTTTCTAACAGCTGCACAGTATTCCATTGTATAGATGTACCAAAGTTTCTTCAACCAGTCATCTGTTCTAGGGCACTCGGGTAAAAAACTGAAAAACTTTAGGAGTAAAATATACAATAACTGAATTGAAATAAAATATTTGTTGAATGGGCTCAGAATCAGAAAGGTATTTTTCCCCCTTAAATTCTTTCAAGTTTGTGTGATAGTTAAAAAATCAAAACATACTGGAGGAATCATTCGGGATAGGAGATGTGTGCTGAAAGTAGATAAAGGACCAAACGTCATAGCCTCTCAGTATCTATATTGCAAACCATAATGCCTCCAAATAGAAAGAGAGTAGCACTGTAGCACTGTCATCTCGTTGTTCATTGATTTGCTCGAGCAGGCACCTGTAACGTCTCCACTGTGAGACTTGTTGTTACTGTTTTTGGCATATCAAATATGCCACGGGTAGATTGCCAGGCTCTGTAGTGCAGGCGGGATACTCTTGGTAGCTTGCCGGGCTTTCTGAGAGGGACGAAGGAATCCAACCTAGGTTGGCCACATGAAAGGTAAACGCCCTTCCAGGTGTGCTAAAGAGAGTATGGGGGAAATTATCTGCCACAGAGGCGGGGGAGGGTTGGAAAGGTGGGGAGTAATACTGGGGACATTGGTGGTGGAAAATGTGCACTGGTGGAGTCATTGCATGACTGAAACTCAAACATGAAAGTTTTGTAACTATCTCACGGTGATTCAATATAAAAAATTTTTTTGTTTTTTTTTGGGGGGTCACACCGGCAATGCACAGGGATTACTCCTGGTTTTGCACTAAGGAATTACTCCTGGCAATACTCGGGACCATACGGGATGCTGGGAAATGAACCCAGGTTGGCTGCTGACAAGGCAAATGCCCTACCTGCTGTGCTATCGCTCCAGCACCCCCCAAATGTTTTTAATAAAAAAATAATAAAAATCAAACCTTAGTATACATACACATATTTAAGTGGATTTAAGCAATATGTAGAATGGTTATAATATAAACAAATAGAAATAAGACCTATATGACAGTATACTTCCACATTCCAAATTTAATAGCAAAATGTTACTTTAAAGATATTATGAAATTCTCCATATAACAATCACTCAAACAAATCTGACTACATATTGTTACAAAAGAGATAAGTGAATAAAAATGTTCAAATACAAAATATAGGAAAGTATAAAGGAATAAAAACAAAGGGAACAAGGACATCTAATAATAAAATTATAGCAATTCAAATGTATCTGAACAGAAATTGAAATAAACTTTTGTCATTGTTGGGCAATTGCAACAAGCAAATTGACAGACTGATTCTTACTCTTTCTACCTATATGTCCCTGTCAAGGTCCAAGAAATATTAACCTTAATCTTTGACTCTACATATTACCATTTTTAGTACTTCCTTTTGACTTTAGATCCGTTCAAGTCACTGCATGCAATGTATTAATCTTTAATTCCCAAAGGAGATTATAATTTTATTTTTCCAATTTCTCAACTAAATGTTTTCGTGATTATTAAAAAAAATACAAATTTCCTGAGAAATCTGAGAAAGATTTTACTCTATACATTTTTGTCCTTTTGACGCATTCTGCATTGATAGATGTTAGTTTCCTCTATCATTACCAAGAGTGTGAGCACTGCAATCAACTGTCTACCATCCCAATCATTGCAACAATAACTGAACAAGTCATATAGAGATGTATTAGTAACTAATTATATTAAAAATACCTCTTTAGGGTCAGATAGCTCAATAGCCTTAGTGCAAGCTTTGCATACTCAATCCTGTGTCTGCATAGTTGCCTGAGCACCACCACGAGTGATTCCCTAGCAGCAAGCTGGGTGTAGTTCCAAAATACCACCATATGTGGCCCCAAATCACAAAATATATATATACGTATATACAAATTTTGTCATAAAATTTTGAAAAATTAACATGTACTATTTCAAATAATCTTTTCAATGAGTGAAGAGTCAAGATAGAAATCAAATTTCAGTGTAATAGGGAACAATAATATTCAATTTGTACTTAGAATAGTAACTAGCATAATATTAGGTTCTGAATAAAAATGCGTGAAAGAGATAGGTAAATGAAATACCACTTACAAGAATGGTAATTAGACATAATTTAAAAAATACACTCAGCAAGAAGTTAATATCCAAAATATAAAAATTCATATAACTTTACAAAGAATACAAGATTTAAACATGGGCAGAGAAGCTCTATAAACATTTTAAAGCACATAGATGGCCAATAGGCACAAAATGCGGTGTAAGATCTAAGTTGTCTCTTTTGAAATGCAGAAGCTTCTTAGTTTGATGTAGTTGCATTTGTTCATGTTTGTTTCCACTTGCTTGGGCAGTGGTGTTTCATCCTTAAAGATTCTTTAAGCGTCAATGTCATGGAGGGTTCTGACTACATTTTCCTCTATGTCCCTTATGTATTCATGTCTGATATTGAGTACTTTAATCCACTTTGATCCAACCTTTGTGCCTGGCACTAGACAGAGGTCAGAGTTCATTTTCTTTGCAGGTAGATATCCAGTTTTCCCAGCACCACTTGATGGTTGGAGGAATCGGTTGGGATGGAAGATGTGTGCCGAAAGTAGATAAAGAACCAAACATAATAACCTCTCAGTCTCTGCACTGCAAATCATAATGCCCAAAAGTAGAGAGAGTGTGAGGAATATTGTCTGGCATGGAGGCAGTGGGAGGGTGGGAAAGGGAAAGTATACCAGAGATGTTGGTAGTGGGAAATGTGGACTGGTGGAGGGAATGGTGTCTGATGATTGTGTGATTGTAACTCAGACATGAAAGCTTGTAACTATATCTCACAGTGAATCAATAAAATTAAAAATAAATTAATGAAATAAACAAAAAAAGTCTAAGCTGTTAATAGAAAATGCAAATCAAAACTGTAGTGAGAAATTACCTCACACTTATGAGAAGGGCTAAATATTAAAAGAATACAAGGAGCAACAAATACTGGTGAAGATGGTCCAGAAAAGGAAATCCTCATACACTGGATCAGACTGTAAACTGGTAGTCCCTATGGAAAACAGTATGGACATTCCTCAAAATTTAAGCATAGAAATGCTGTATGACCCAGTAATTTCAGGACTAAGTATGTGAAATGTGAACATAAAAACACTAATTTGAAAAGTTATGTGCGTTCACTACATAATAGTGCATTCCTAATGTTCACCACAGTATTATTTATAATAGCCAAGATATAAAAGCAACCTAGATGTCCATAAGCATATAAAAATGATGTCACTTTAAAACAGAGATAGTGTGACAAATGAGCAGTCAGAAATTTTGTTCTGTAACTATCACAGTGTGACTACATAAACCTATACTATATTGGAAACATTTTATAAATGCCATCCTCAGTTGACTCAAATGTCCTTAAGTAGAGTATAACTGAATAAGTAATATGGAATACTACTCAGCTGTTTTTAAAAAGATGAAATATCCACATTTGTCACAATGGAATGAATTTTGAGATAATTATGCTAAATGAATTTTTTAAAAAGAAAATACCATATGATTTTACTCAGATGCATGAGATAAAGAAAATAAAAATAAAACTTTAGCCTGACAAGAAAATAGCTGTAAGCAAGAGGGGAAGGCAACTGGAGATGGTTAAAACAGACAAAGGAACTTAATTGCCTGGTGGAGGTTTGATTTTATGGTAATATAGTAATATAGTATATACAGATATTGAGGCTGTAAACCAGAAACTTATGCAATATTTTGAGGTTTTTATTGATTGAGAGTCTGTGATTCTTATGCAATATTTTTTTTACTTTTTAATTATTACCTTAAAAACAGGGAGTGGCTCAAGTGATAAAGCTCATACCTGGGCCTTACCCTAGTCTCTGGGCACGGCTGGATACAAGACAGGCCTAAGCATCTAACAGCCAGGCTGACCCCACATGGCTAAACATCACAAAGAAAGGCCCTGAGACCTGGAGCAAAGCGGGGTATTGGTGGCAACTAATAAATGTTCTGTTTTGTTTTTCTTTTTGGGTCACACCAGGAGATGCACAGGGGTCACTCCTAGCTCATGCACTCAGGAATTACTCCTGGTGGTGCTCAGGGGACCATATGGGATGCTAGGAATCGAACCCGGGTCCACAGAGTGCAAGGCAAAAAGGCACACACCCTACCGGCTGTGCTATCGCTCCAGCCCCTAATAAATGTTTTTAACTTTAAAAAAAGAAAAAGAAGCATACTGTTCATGAGGAAGAATGAGGTCTTAGACTCATCTAACCTCACAGTGTGAAAATGTTCATTCAATTATTTTGCATTTCCCACAACTGTCCCAAAGTCTGAGAAACACAAAATGAAAAAATTCAAGTCTAATCCTTCTATATTTCCTACATTTTCTATCACCAGCTTCAAGAGCTCTCGCAAATAAAACTCATCATTCCACTTCTTAGACCAAGACTTTATTTTTCTGCTCTCCTATACTACCACTCTGATTCAGCTGCAGCTAGGTGTTAGACAGACATGGAGGTATATGGCCAAACATTCTCACTGCAATAATTTTCATGCCACTGGAATTTCCTAATAAATAATTCAACACTGTCTCGTATTACTGAAGCAACTCCAGAGAACTAAGATTGGTGGATACTTCCAAATGATTCATTCTGGTGTGGTTTACACCGAAGGAAAAAAAGGTGTAATGCACCTTCCCTTCAAGGTCATGAAATATTTTAACCCGCTAGGATATATCCATTTGAGACTTTACATCAAGGATGCAAATAACCTATAAAAGCACTCAGGCAGAATTCCACTTTTTAGATTTAAAAGTTAATAATAAAAAACTAATAATGATAACTAATAACCCAAATGAGCTTTCATAAAATATGAATGCTAACTTAATCCAATTGTCTAAATACTGAAGAGCAGTGTATTTGGCTATTGACTTGTAGGACAGATCATTATTTAATGTTAAAGGTATTAAAGCAAGTGAATACAAGTTAACTATGGTGGAATTACTACCTGGAGTTTTCTACCACTGCATGGAGAAATAAACCCAATTAAAATCTTGAGAAATAAAAATAAGCTTGAATGAGTTGAGAACATAACTCAAAGCGTTGGCGGGCATATAGACATACAGACAATAGAGCTGAGTTTCATCCCTAGCACCTCATAGACACCTTGAGTTATGCTGGGGGTATCCCTGGTGACCCCTGAGCTCCTCCACAGTAACCCTGTTGTCCTGAGCACAACCAAGTCCAACATCACTAACACAACCAAAAAAAAAAAAAAAAAAACCCAAGACCCAACCACCTAACCATGAAGCCTGACATTACCAGTTGACTATCAATGAGAGCAGCCCCTCAGGCTCCCAACAACACTAGTCAGCTACCCTCCAAAAACTAAGTGTCATTATTTTTGTATGTAGAATTTTAATTTTTGTAGAATTATTTTTAAACATTATTATGTTTAAGGCAATCCCCTGAGCACCAAGAGTGACCCTAAGCACAGAGCCAGAACCGTGAGTACCATAATGTGTGACCCTAAACCCAAACAAAATAATAACAAAATTATTAATTCACATGAGAATTCCTGAGAAAAAAAGGGAAACAGAATTATTTAAATAAGAAAGATATCCTGGAAAATAAATATTAGGCAAACACATTTTATATAATATGGGCACCTCCAAAATAATTTAGGCTATGTACATAAAAATGGACTTGAGCAATATAGCACAGCAGGTAGGGCGTTTGCCTTGCACACAACCAACCTGGGTTCGATTCCTCTGTTCCTCTCAGAGAGTTCAGCAAGCTACCGAGAGTATCTCACCCGCACAGCAGAACCTGGCAAGCTGCCCCTGGCATTTTTGATATGCCAAAAACAGTAATAAGTCTCACAGTGGAGACATTACTCCAATTTGCTCGAGCAAATTGATAAACAACAGGATGACAGTGCTACAGTGCTACATAAAAATAATGAATCTCATAAGTAGAAGTATTTCCCCACACGCTGTGAATGACATATATTTGAGTGTAAGCAACTTTAACACATACAATAATCCTTTGAGGATTATTACCAATAAAGAAAGATCCTGTCTTTTATTATTATTTTTTTTTAATTCAGATCATGTCACTTGTCACTTGTCATCCCGTTGCTCTTCGATATGCTCAAGCGGGCACCAGTAACGTCTCCAATCATCCCTGTCATGTGCTAGTGTAGCCCAGTGGTATCTGTTCGCTCCAGGAACACAAACAGCCTCAAACCGTTCATTCAGGGCTTTGACGAAGTCTGACCATCTCGTTGGTGGGCGGCCATGCGGTCTTTTGACATCCCGTGGAATCCAGTCGGTAGCAGCTTTAGTCCAGAGGTTGTCTCTGAACCACATTACATGTCCAGCCCATCTGATTTTTGATGCCTTGTCAAACGAGACAGCATCCCTGATTCTTGACCATTGACGGAGATGTGCCCGGAGTCGGAGGTTCTTTGTCCTCTTAACCACTTCTTCAACGCTCTTGAAGGCTTTCCACACTGCTCTCTTCCTCCTGTGCAGTTCTGGTGCGAAGTCGTTCCTCATGTTAATTCAGATCATAGCTACTGCTAACCTTGATTTTATCTGTATCACTGTATCACTGTCATCCCGTTGCTCATCGATTTGCTCAAGCGGGCACCAGTACCGTGTCTCATTGTGAGACTTATTGTTACTGTGTTTGGCATATCCAATACACCACAGGTAGCTTGCCAGGCTCTGCCATGCGAGAGACTCTCAGTAGCTTGCTGGACTCTCCGAGAGGAATGGAAGAATCAAACCTGGGTCGACTGCAAATCTTAAATTTATCCAGCAAGTAATTAAAATGTCATAGGATGGTCAGGCTTAAAACAATTTCCAATTTTTCTGATTATATTCTACTATAAAATAATTGGCACTATATTTAGTCCCCCAGAGCACTGCCATGAGTAAGCTCTTAACTCAGAGGCAGGAGTAAGGCCTGAGTATTGCAGTCAGGTGTGACCCAGTCCCTCCACGCCCCCCACTCAACCTCCCCCCCACACACACACACTAAATAAAATAAAAGCTGAATACAGTACAGAAAACAAAAAGCAACAATAGGTTTATTCATTCATTAAACATTTATTTAAATCCACTGGGCACATTTCTAAAATGTCCAATGAGAAATCAATCAGGAAAAAGTTTGCAGAAATATAAAACATAGTACAACATACAATAGTTAAGTAATGACAATAGGACTAAGATGATTAGAAACAGCTTCCCTAGAGAGAACATTATTGAATTAATCTTGTTTGAACTGCAAGAATTAAACACAGATTAAAAAGGCAAGTATTAAGTAACATATTTCCCAAAACAATATATTTTAATTGGAAGGCTAAGATGGGAGGCTAAGGATACACTCAAAGGAAGGTAATTCTGAGAAATTAATTTCACATTCAACATAGGAGGAAATAATAACATACTATAAATACTTGAATGATAGAAGTCTAACATGAAGAAGACGCTACTCAATATTTCTCCCATATCTGTAAGACTATAGTGCTTGGGGTGGGGGTGTTGAGGGGGAACAGAAATGAAACAACAATGTAACTTCTGTGGTTTCCCAAAAAAGTGAGGTGAGGGAGATCTGTTAGTGTGGTGAAGAAAGCTTTGTGTATCCAGATAATGGCCTGACTTTACATTGAAGGACAAAAGTTAATAAGATTTCTTTGGAACCATGTTATCATAAAACTGATGATATATTGCTGAACTATTAGAAATCGTAAAGGCAGAGATCTTCTGAACACAGCAGGTCAAGAAAGTCCCAAAACTATAGTTGATCTCAATAGTACATACATGGGAGGAGATTCTGTCAGTCACCACAACTGTCTTAGAGTTGAATAAAAAATGACCAAAATATTTCATTAACTACCCCCCATGAAGGGAATTAGATTTTTAATTCCATCTGATACTACAGACTATAATAAAGTTCAATTATGAATTTGTTAAATATGTTCTTAATATAGTAATACTGTACCTTTCAACCCTTGGTGGGAAAATATATATGTATATATCTCAAATACTATTATTCTAAGTCTCTCAATGAGAGACGTTACTGGTGCCCGCTCAAACAAATCGATGAGCTTGTTTGGTTCTTGTTTTGAGGCCACGGCCATCAACACTCAAGGGTTACTCCTGGCTCAGTACTCAGTGAACACTCCGAGCAGTGCTCAGGGGACAGTATGGGATATGTTGAGAATCGAACGGTACGCAGCCGCGTGTAAGGCAAATGCCCCACTGCTGTACCTCTAATACTATTAATTCTTCCATTAATTCTTGCTTGTGAACAGGAAATTAAGGATTTAAAAAGCATAAACTCTGGACATAAACAGTAAAGGCAAAATTTACTCTGGCGGAAGGGTTGTCTGCTTTACCTAGCAACCCAAAACAGCCTTCCACTTACTTAGACTTCAAACAGGTTATACTGCTCACGTGACCCTTCCAAAGTAGCAATCTATTACTGAGTCATGAACTGGAGCACAAGAGTACAAAGGAAAGTCACAAACTGTTTTGTCACTGTCAAATTTTACCTATGCTCAACTAAACACGAAGCCCCAGTCTGCAGAATAACACAAAGGAAGAAAAACAACAACAAAAACAAAAACAAAAAAAACTGGCCATTAATTCACTTAGAAGGAAACAAAAGTGGATATTGTTAAAAAGAAAAAAAAAGTTCATAGTGGCCAGTGCCCGCACACACTGAATAGTTATTGACTTAATTTGCCGTGTCACCAGAAGGAAAAAAGAAAACCTCACATTAGGTACAATTTATTAGAGAAAATAACTCGCATGTGTCCAGGCAATTAATAATAATCAACAAAACAGCAGTACCAGGAGCAGGGGCCAAGGCCGAGGCCCTGTCCATGAAAAGGCTGTACAGCCCGGCACCCCGCTTAGGCCTCCAGGCTGGCGGGGAGGACGGGGAAGGTCCTGAATTAAAAGGGAAACCGCAAAGCACACACATCCCAGCCCTGAAATCCAGAGACATACCTAGTTGTAAAAGGAGCAACTGTCTAAACTCCAGGGAAGCAAAACCATGAGCGTCGAGATGGCTTTTATTTGAGACACCTCAAGTATTAACCGGGAATGAGAAAGAGTCTCTGAAAGATGCAGAGAATTACCTCTACCTTTGGGGGTGGGGGGTAGTGGGGGGTGGGCATACCTAGTGGTGCTTAGTTCATAGTCCCGTCTCTGTGCTCTGGGGTCACTTCTAGTGGGGGGGGGACAAAAAAAATCGAACTGTGGTTGGCTGTGTGCAAGGCAAGAGTCTTTCCCCCTGTACTATTCCTCCGGGACGAGATTCCGGTTGCTTTGTATTTATTTGTCTACTTTTGTTTTGTTGTTTTGGGCCGCACCCAGCAGTGTTCAGGGATCAGTCCTGGTGGGGCTCGGGGGTCAGGCCCTATGTGGTGCCCCCGGGAACAGAATGTGGGTCAGCCACTTGCAAGGCAAACACCCTAGTCACTGGACAGTCACTCAGGTCCCAGTATATTACCTTTTCAATAATTTTTGCATTATTATATACATATACATATATAGATTTCTTTTAAAAGAAGCAAAAAAAAAAATTGCCGAAGTTCCTCTGGGGAGAAGGGGCCAAAGTGAGCCGTGTGTGGGCACCGGAGCAGGAGCCCTGCAACGCTGGGACGCTGGGGGTCTGCCCCCGACCTAGCAGGGCCGCACTGGGCAGCCCCCGCAGCAGTACCCGGCGGGGAGCGGCCCGGGGTGCAGGTCCAGAGCCAGGGAGCCTCGGGGAGGCGTCTGCAGCCTCGTTGCCGGGTGCCGGGCTGGGCTTCCCCCAGCAGCCGCCCCCGCGGGTCCCCGCGAGGCTCCCCATCCCAACCGCCACTGCTCGGGGTGCTCGGGGGTCTCGGCGGGTCCCTTCCCCGCGCGTCCCCGCACCGGCTGCCCGCGGCGGCGGGGAGTCCCCCTCCGGGGCTGGGGCGGCGGCGAGCAGGCCGGCGAGGACCGTAAACAAGTGCCATCCCCCTCGGGTCCCCGCGCCGCGGCCCCGCACAGCCCCCCGCGCGCAGCTCTGGGTGGCGGGACCCGGTGGGGGGGCGATCGCACGGCCCCCCGCGGGCGACCCCGCCGGCCCGGCGGCCCGGCAAGCCCCCCCCCGCCCCGGCCCCGCCACCCGGGGCGGGCAGGGGGGCGGCGCGCTGACCTTATTGAGGTGCGGGTTCCTCGTCACGGCGTAGCCGCGCTGGTGGGTGTGGCGGCGGCGGGGTGCGGTGGGCTCCATGGCGGGGGCGCGGGGCGGCTGGGGCCGGAGCGGGCGTCGGATGCTGCGGGAGCGCCGGGGCGGCTGAGGGCGCCCGCCTTGGCCGCGCAGCTAAAGGCCCGGCGGCCGGGGGCGGGCGGGAGTGGCGAGAGGGGGAGGACGCGGCGGGAGGAGCCGCCGAGGAGCCGCTGTCCCCAACCGGGCCGGCTGGGAGAAGCGCTGAGTCATGGCAGATCGGCCCAGCCGGCGACGATGAAGAGGAGGAGGAGGAGGAGGAGGAAGAGCGCGGCCCTGGCAGCGCCGCTGACGCCCGAGGGGGGCGCGGGCGCCGAAGCGTTGGTCGGCGGGCGCGCGGTCCCTGCTCGCCGTCGGGCGCAGGAGCCCCTGCAGCGCGGTGCCGTCCCGGATCCTCGCCGGCCCCCTGCCCATACCCCGGCGCCCCTGCACCGGGCCGACCCCTCTGCGGGGCGGGCGTGGGCGCCCTACTGCGG
Organism: Sorex araneus; assembly: GCF_027595985.1. NCBI lineage: Eukaryota > Metazoa > Chordata > Mammalia > Eulipotyphla > Soricidae > Sorex > Sorex araneus. The sequence goes on from NC_073305.1 coordinate 110,806,126, forward strand.
GGCTCAGGCCGCGGGGGCTGCGGTCAGGGCCACCCCCCGGAAGGATGCGGAGACCCTGCAGAAGCCCCCTAGTCTCGGGCTGCGCGCCAGGTCCCTCGCCCCAGTCCCGAAGTGAGGCGGCGAGGCTGGCCCTGACCCACAAAGGCTGCCTAGGCCAAGGGGGTGGAGGGGGCCTCAGGACGCAGCTTTACGCTTAGGTGAGGGATTTGGGCCTTAGGGCCCACTTCTAGGTTCTCTCTCCCTCAGGCCCCTCTCTCCATCTCTCTACTTGTTTGATCCCCTCTATCCTGGCTCTCTCTTCCTCTTCCTCTTTTGTCCACTCCCTTCTCTAAGCTGCTCCCTGATGCTTTTATTTCTACCCCGAGATTCCAGTAGTAGGTACAGTCAGGGCAGAGTGAGCCACAGAGTTGTATCTGCCAGTCACAGACCCTAGAGACTTCTGCTCCCAGTTTCCTTCCCTGTAGATAGGATCCCTGGTTTCGACCTCTTGGCTCTACCCAGTGATAGGACATGATGGCATCGGGATTATTTGTTGCTTTCATACTTAGATCTGTCTACAAACACGTGTCCTTACAGACAGATCCACCTGTCAACAGGTGTATGTATCCATGAACTCAACACACGTCCCATCGCAGCATTTTCTAGTTTTCAGGATGAGTTGTTTTAATAAAACTTTTACCGGCATCGCGGTGTTCTTCTTCAGGAACACTTTTCACGGCGACTTCTATGATCCATAAATCATTAATGCTGTGACATTTGAGAAGAAGGTGTACTTGAGCGAACTCACTCCCTTGAAGGCACTTGGCAGTGGACATGCTTGCTGCCTCTGAGACACAGCAACTTAACAAAAGACCTGCGAATCACACCAAGACAGTGAAGAAACCAAGCAACAGAGAACTATAGTGTGTAGGGTGCATCTTTCACTACAGATAACTTAGCTCTTACCTGTCTATTCTTGTTTCTGGGACAAAATAGCCACAGATCCCAAACTTGCAGTAGGTATAGGGAGTATCCCCAAAAGAGTGTGACCTCTTCACCTAAGCCATCAACGACTAAGGAGTTACAAAATCCTGCCAGTGCAGGTAAAGTTCAAGGCTCTTCTGTAAGTTTGCCTTTCTTGTGAAACAACTCCTTGAATAACAGTATGATGCCCAGCTGTGGAACCATTTTGTATATGTAGTTCACTGAGTACTAGACAAATCTATTTTTCCCATAAATGTTAGCCAGGATACTATATTTTCACAACCATTTCAATCAGTTGTAAAGTTAGGCTTTACATTTTTAATGTTAAGAAACAAAAGCAGCAGCAGCAAAAAAAAAAAAACCCACCTTGCTTTAATTTCCTTTGTGGAAAACAATTGTGCATTCACTCTGCATATGATTAAGAATGCTAAGAATGAGTGTGACTTACAAACTGATGGACTATACTGTAGATTTCTGTTGCATAAGTGAGAATAAATTTATTTTCGTAAGTTAAAAATCTGAACAAGCTGGTTCTTGATGTGTTTCTTGTGTTTTTTCCTTTGGGGATTCTAGATTCTCAGATCAGAATGTGGAAGTTCAATTCTCAGTAGACAGGAGAAAGTCTACCGGCTTGACCAACACTAGAAGTTCAGAATCAAATGTCGGGTGCTGAACCCTTGGCATAGCCAGCCTCAAGAAAATTAGCAAACAAGAGATCTGCATGCCACAGTGAGGATATGTTCAATGAGCCCTAGTACAGATGAGGCAAAACTTATTGTATACCCACCTTAGGTTTTTCACCTAGACCTCAACAAAAAGAGAGACTTAATGAAAGAAAAGGTTTAACACATGCAGTACCCACCACACTAGAGAAACCTAAAACCAAGAGTGACTCAAAACAGCAGCTGAGAACTGTGGTCTATATATAGCATCTTGAACAAAGAACAATAAATCCGAGGAAAATGACAGGAAAAAATTAAGTTTCATATTTCCAAAGCAGTAAACTGTAAAGGATAAATGTATGGGTGCTGGAGAGTACAATGGATATGGTGTTTACCTTGCACACCCCTGACCCAGGTTCAATTCCCAGCATCCATATGGTCCCCAGAAAATCACCAGGAATCATCCCTGAGCACAGAGCCAGGAGTCATCCCTGAGCACCACTGGGTGTGACCCCTCTCAAGAGCTACACCACTGCCCCCCCCCCACCCACGCACACACAAGAAAAAAAGAAGATAAATTTATGAGAAGACTGACAGATTGCCCCTTACAGATTGCTCTGGTGCTCAGATACATATTTTAGGGTGACATATTCTGGAGACTCTTCATGAGACTATATAATGGCTCTATGAAATCCTTGATGAAGCAAGTTATAAATTATTGCCATTTTAGTGTTATATTAAGAGGAGAAATGGGTACAAGTTATTTTATAACAATGCATAAAGGAGATGTACCATTACTCTATTTAAGCAAGAGTCCCATCAAGGGATTTCACAGATGATAATAAACACATGATTTTACAAAGCATGTGTTTAAGAAAGAGAAAAGTCGGGGCTGGAGTGATAACACAGCAGGTAGGAGGTAGGGCGTTTGCCTCACAAGCAGCTGACCAGGGTTAGATTCCCAGCATCTCATATGGTCCCCCAGCACCGCCAGGAGTAATTCCTGAGTGCAGAGCCAGGAGTGACCCCTGTGCATGGCATCCCCGGGTGTGACCCAAAAAGCAAAAAAAAAAAAATTAAAGAAAGAAAAAAGTCTTACTCTTTACTAACACAAAAAACATTGTTCCTATTATTAGGGAATAATATAACACCACCGCATTCTTATGATGTATTGCAGTTAAAACGGAATACACAGTTAAGAATACAGATACTATACAATGATTAATTTGGGAATGAATCCATAAAGTCAGTTATATTATGCATAAAACTTGCGTCTTATTTATACTTGAGTTTATTTTCACTAAAAATTAATTTGCAAAGTTTATAATAACTATATACATTTTTAATTTAATATTTAAAGAGAAGGGAAGTTCCCAGCAGTGCTTGGAGAACCATGCAATGCTAGGGAGGCCGGAGCAAGGCCTGCACTCTATCCCTTTATTTTATTTTATTTTATTTTTCTTTTTGGGTCACACCTGGCGATGCACAGGGGTCACTCCTGGCTCTGCACTCAGGAATCACCCCTGGCGGTGCTCAAGGGACCATATGGGATGCTGGGAATTGAACCTGGGTCGGCTGCGTGCAAGGTGAACGCCCTACCCACTGTGCTATGGCTCCAGCCCCCACTCTATCCCTTTAAACCATCTCTTTGTCCTTACAGTTTTCCAGCTTCCTGAATGACATTGGGAAACTAGCTGGATCACCTACTTTAATAATAGTGTAGTCTAGATCATATTTTATATAGAAATCAAGATTCCCAACAAGGAAAAAATGTTGGTTAGTCTCCATTACCTGATGTGCATTTGCAAAACATTCAAACTACAGACAAGTTTCATGATGGGGCATCAGAGGTTTGTACTATACTACAATGATCCTGGTACACTCCTAACACAAGGCCTCTCATGGATGTCTAAGGCTGGGCATCACTAATTGAGGATGGAATTAGGAGTTTGTTGATGAATTGCCTGATATACATTTTGTTCTGTTTGTTTTTGTTTGTGACCACACCCGATAGTACTCAGGGCTTCCTCTTAGCTCTGCTTTCAGGGATCAGTTCTGGTGGGACTCGGGGGACCATATGGGTTACTGAGGATCAAACTACCCTCTGAACTATCATTCCAGCTTCTGCTTGATACACATTTTCAAGTGACACAAGCTGCATCACACTATCGTTGCAGGTAACATTCAGTGGCTTTACATATGTTTTTAGGTCTTCAGCAGCAAGAGAACTAATTCTAGGGAGTAATATCTATCACAGTGGAAACTCAAGGGAATGAATGCGTGCTCTGCATGCAGGAAGACTGGGTTCAATCTCCACACCACATGGTCCCCTAGATACCAAGTCAGAAGTAATTACTGGGCACCTCAGATATGATGTGGCAGGAAGGAAGGGAGAGAGAAAGGGAGAAAAGGAGGAAAAGAGTGATCTCTGTCCTTGTGACTGATAGGACTCTGAGGAATCAAAGCCTGCAGAAGAAGAAACAGCAGAGTACAGTGATGTATGCCAGTTTCTATTCATTGTAAGACTGATAAATAAAGATACCTCCCTGAGAAATCCTCCCCAAATATTATTCAAAGAACTGCTATTCTTCTACTCTTCTCTATAAAGGCTCTTAGTTTTCTACCTGTTTTAATTCCAAATTCATTGCCCTATAAATCTGATGAAAGCTCAAAAATGTCAAACCAAGAAGGTACAGATTTTTTCAGAAGACATGCCACATTGTATATACCATTGATGACTATCCACATGGACAGATATTTTTCATATATAAATTTTTGTTATCTGCAGAGGGTTTTACACATCCAAACTCTATATCTCTCCCAATCCATGAAGGAGAAAGTCACCACAGAGATGATTTCCCAGGTGTTCAGCATAGTAGAGGTAGACACAATTGACCTCACAATTTAAGAGCTAAAGACATAGCATGTGACTGACCTGGGTTCTATCCCTGGCATCTCATATGCTCTCCCAAGCACCCAGGCGTAATTACACCCAGGAGTAATTCCAGTGTGGAAAGTCAGAAGCAATCCCTAAGCATCACTGGGTATAATCCCAAAACAAAGAAGCAAAAAATAAAAAGAAAAGGAAAGAAATAAAGGATGGGCGGGAGGAAGGAAGGAAGGAAGGAAGGAAGGAAGGAAGGAAGGAAGGAAGGAAGGAAGGAAGGAAGGAAGGAAGGAAGGAAGGAAGGCCCGCAATTGACATCACAATTTAAAAAGCATGAATCTTGGCCTAGGGATTTGACTCAGTGAGTCGACTGCAGCCTTGAGTTAACTGCCTGGGAGCATGCTGGAACACTGACTAACATTCTTGGTGTCACAGAGCACAAGAGCGTGATCCAGGGCACATTGCACACAACCAAGTGTGTGACTACAAGACATCCAACAAAAGCAAGAGCAGGAGCCAGAGACAGCTCAATGGACTGGAATGCATGCTTTGCATACAAGAGAACCTGCTTCAGTCCTGTCACCACGAGGTCCCCTGAACACAACCCGAATGACCACTAAATACCAAGCCAGGAGTAGCCCTGAGCACCACCAGGTGTGCCTCAGCCAAATATTTATTTAAACAACCAAAAATAGAAAGATAGAAAATGGAAGAGGTGGGGGCAGGAGATATGACCTGGACTAGTGAGTGGTTTACAGTTTTTATACCTACTTAGTAGAATCTCAAGTGGAAAGCCTCAATGCATAATCCCTAAGTGCCAACCAGAACTAAGCCCTGAGCACCAATAGGGGTGCCCCCCGCCCCGTCAACCAAACCAAACCAAACAAATCATTCTTGACTGAGTATCTCTCAGACTTATAATTTAATTAGTTCAGGGCATAGTTCTTTTTTTTTCCTTTTTGGGTCACACCCAGCAATGCACAGGGGTTACTTCTGGCTCTGCCCTCAGGAATTACCCCTGGCGGTGCTCAGGGGACCATATTGGATGCTGGGAATCGAACCAGGTCGGCTGCTGTGCTATCGATCCAGTCCCCGGGACATAGTTTTAACACTGAAATTTCCCCCCAATTTTTTAGCCATTCTAATTTGCACCCTAATTTTGCTTGCATTAGAATTAGGAGAACATTCTAACGCAGGGTTTCTATCCCTAGAGTTTAGGATTTAGTCAGTCTTGTGTGTGCAAAATTTAGTAACTTGTGTTTCTACCAAGCTCCCTTGTGATGCTGATGCTGATGGTCAAGTAACCACGTTGTGAGAAGACCCAAACCAGTAAAAATAAATATAGATGTAAGCCAGACATAGAAAATTTTCTACATCGTCAACAAAAAGTGTTAAAAATTTGGTGGAATTGATAATAATATATTTTTGTTTTACTTAATATATAAAGGACTGAAGCAATAGCACAGTGGGTAGGGTGTTTGCCTTGCACACAGCCGATGCAGGTTCAAATCTTCCATGCCTCTCGGAGAGTCCAGCAAGCTACTGAGAGTATCCCGCCCACACGGCAGAGCCTGACAAGCTACCTGTGGCATATTTGATATACTAAGAACAGTAACAAGTCTCACTTGGAGACGTTACTGGTGCCCACTCGAGCAAATTGATGAACAATGGGACAACAGTGCTATTTATCTGCACTTATAGTACATCTTAATTTGGATACTAAATTTTTATCAAATATTTTTTCTTTACTCATATCAAATTTATAGTTGAACTAATCGTTTCATAAGTTCATGTAGCTTCAAATGTACTTAAACGTTTTTCAACAAGTAAATTGAGTATGAGCTTTATATTGAAATACTCAAGTCAAATAAAAATTGAGTACATGAACTAGGGTCTGTAAAATTAAAAAGCACAGATCTAATTGATTGCATTGCAGTTCTTACATGTCTTAAGTGTTGGAAAAAGTCAACTATACATACATTTCAAAAATAATCATTTTATTATTTCTTTAGTAGTTCTTTATTAATGGTAGCTATCCTGCCTTACTAATCTTTCATTTATATTGCCACTTACAGCTATAAAAGCTATAAAAGATATACAGTATTTATTTCCTTCACAATGAACTGATTCTTTGCCTTTTTCTCGGGCAAACTACTTGTTTCATTGCTTAAATTATCAGCTGATAATATGACATTTGGAATAAAAGTCTAAACTATTAAGACCACAGATGTCCAAGGAAATGTCACACTTAAAATAGTCTACTTGAGAAATTTTACACATCCTCCAAACATTGCTGCCATTATTTGGACTTTTCTCAATTCCTTTTTTTAACTTCCCCCTCCCCCCAGTGTGAAATAAGTCCTGGAGAGCTGTTATTTGACAATTGTATCTATCAGTCTCACATTTACCAGTTTCAGGTACCAGAAATTAAGTCATTTAGTCATTAACATATCTAGTGTGTTTTTTAATTTTTTTTGTTTGTCCTCCTCCTCCTGGCAGCCCCACCGGAGTAATTCCTGAGTATAGAGCCAGGAGTGAGACTTGAGAAACACCACCACGTGTGGCCTCAAAACACAACAAAAAAAATTATTGAAAATTTAGTATAAGCTAAGTTTCAGGTTAGACATTAGCACACAGACATAGGTGAGCAGAAACAGCCAAACACAAAAGAATTGGAAAGCATGAAAGAAATAATTGTGCACTTCCGTAGTCAGTGACATGAGATTTGTTTGAAAATATTTATGTCTTTTTGGGTGGGCACCCAGTGGACCAGGCTCAGGAGTGATCCCTGAACACGAGCCAAGGGAAAACCCTAATGACCCAAAAACAAACCCCCCAAATTCAAGTTTCTAAATTATTTTTTAATCTGATTTTATTTAACAAGACTTACAATATTGTTAACAGTAGGGTTTGGGGCATCCAATGTTTCAAATCCAAACCAATTCCAAGTGGTGTCAGCATCCCTCCCCAAGTTCCCCTCCCACCATTCTACCACCACCCCAACCCCCTTCCCTTTGGCAGACCCTGTAGGAGATTCTTGGAATGATCTCTTTGTGGCATAAATAATTTTCCAGGTGCTAGGAAAGGTAGTTTCAATAAGACTTTACTTACATGTTCACTGCGGATCAACTGCAACAATTTCCATAAATATTCTGTCAACTTTCAAGGGAGAAGCTCTCATTTTTGACAATAGCTAACGTCATTATCAAAGACACAGTAAAAGTGTTATCATACAATAAAATGCCAGGAAGAAATTTTATGTTCCAATACTGCATCCTTCAACTCATATGCACTTGTTAGTTCATTATCTCCCTTTGTCTCCTTAGTTTACTTATCCTCATCACAAGTAATCACCATAGGAGTATTTATTCAATGAAAACAAGGCAAATAAATAAACCAGACCCACAATGCTGCATAATTAGTTTGATCTTTAGAAAAGAAAACACTAACCATCACTAGAAGAAACTAAGAACTTGATTTTCACTTAGAATCTCAGCAATTAATATTTTGGCATTAGAAAGCAGAATGAAGTGACTTGGTAAGTGCTATGTATTATTACCATAGGATTAAGTTGTCTAGTAGATTCATCTGTTTTCATTGTGCTTTTGTTTTCGAGCTACTCCCAGCTCAGTACTGGGGAACCGGACAGAACGCCAGGGCTCTTACACACAGAGCACACACCCAGCGTCCTGAGTCATCTCCAGGGCTCTCTTCTGTTCTAGAGTTCTTAAATTTTCAAACTTAATCTTTGTTTCTTTTCTTTTTTTATATTTTATATCTTTTAATTTTTAAATAACTGTATCACAGTGAGATAGAGCATTAAAAAGCTGTTCATGATTACAATGTTCCAACACCCATACCTCGACCAAAATACACGTCCCTGCACCAATGCCCCAGTTTCCCTGACAACTACCCCCAACTGCATCCCTCTCCATAGAGGCAGGCACCTCTCTCTCTTTCTCTCTCTCTGTCTCTCTCTTTCTCTCTCTTCCCCGCCTTCTTACCCTCCCCCTCTCCGTCTTCCTTCCCTCTCCCTCTCTCCCTCCCTCCTCTCTCCTCTCTCTCTCTCTCTCTCTCTCTCTCTCTCTCTCTCTCTCTCTCTCTCTCTCCCTCTCCCTCTCTCATCCTTTGGGCTTCATTATGGTTTGCAATATAGGTATTGAAAAGTTATCATATATAAAATATAAAAATGTGGTTTTCTTTGGTGTTGCTTATCTCCCTTCCCTTTTGTTTTTGCTATTGTTAGGCCAATCAGCAATATGTACACTTATTTACATCTTTACTATGGCAGGAATAGGGGATGAGGAGTAGGGCAAGGGGTGAGGAGTAGGGGGTGGATTCCAGGAAGCATCAGCCTCAGTCTTGCAAGACAGGTGCTTTTTTACTGAGCTATTACCCACACCCAATTACTCTCTTAACAAAGTCAGTGTTATTTGAAATATTTAGTTTTTGTTTAAATGTCATGTTTTAAACTTTGGCCGTAAGAGCACTTCAACATACAGTTGAATTCATGTGCCTTTTTTTTTTTTGGCTTGGTTTGTTTCTTCCAGATGTCACCACAGCATGACTTCTGTAACACACCATTTATTTATCTAAGTCAACCACAAATTATGTGCTAAAGCTCACCACTATCTTTGTTCATTCTACCTGTTCCATTCCAAATCTCTCCTCTGGATGGAAGAGTGGTACAAGCTATTCTGATTCTACAAGAGACAAGAAAATTACATAACTAGAAATTTAAAAAGCTTGTAGGGTATTTCATCTAACTATTGGTATGTAACATTTTATCCCAGAATTTACAAGCTTAAAAAAATAATAACCATTTTATGATTTCTTATGGTTTCTGTGTTCAGAATTTGGAAGGAATCAGCCATTTCGTGCTGGCTCAGGACCTCCCATGTGGTGTCAGTTAAATAGTACTTGGGACTGGAAAGTGGGTAAATAGAGCATCTGGAGATTGTCCAGGCATCCATCTCACTCCTCCTCCTCCTCCTCCTCCTCCACCTCCTCCTCCTCCTCCTCCTCCTCCTTCTCCCAGCCCTCCCCTTTCTCTCTGTCTGGACTTACTTGAATTTTTCAAGTTTTCCACTACATGACCTCCTCAAACCTATCTAACTGCTTGCAGGTAATCTGAAAACTTCCAGAACAAGTATTCCACAGAACAAAGTACAAAATGCTAACCTTGTTTTGGCAGTTACTGCATTATTGTCACTTCTCTGAAACATTCTTGATCCAAACAGTTACAAAAGTCTGTTTCAGTGGGGGTGGTGCCAAAGTCACATTGTAAGAAGAGGTTATTCACAGAATAGGAGACTAATATCCAAGAATAGTAGAAATAAGTACTAGTAGGTTGGCTCCATGGCTTGGAAGCTGGTCTCACTTGCTGGGGGAAAAGGCAGCTCAGATAGAGAAGAGACACCAAGTAAAATGTGGTTGGAGATCCTGCCCAGGAAGGGAGATGCAAGCTGCAAGTAGACTAGAAACTGAACACAATGGCCACTCAATACCCCTATTGCAAACCACAACACCCAATTGGAGAGAGAGAGATCAAAAGGGAATACCCTGCCACAGAGGCAGGGTGGGGTGGGGGGAGATGAGATGGGGGGGAGGGATACTGGGTTTATTGGTGGTGGAGAATGGGCACTGGTGGAGGGATGTGTTTGTGAACATTATATGAGGAAAAAACAAGTTCTAAAATGTGTGAATTTATATCTGTACCCTCATGGTGATTTACTAATTAAAGAATAAAATAAAAAAATATTTTTGGCTACCAAATGCAATCACATTTATTATATTTTCTACTTGCTATGTAAGTTACTGGTAAATCTTTACTGTTCTATAGACTGGTAAGGTGTGCACTCAAAAATCTATTGCATCTTCTGGCTATCACTTTTTGCAAATATAGAATACTGTCCTCATCTTGTATGCGTGGCACAAGTTATTAATAAACTTATTGTCCTGTTAAAAATAAAAGAAGAGGTTATTCAGTGATCCAGAGTCAGGTTAGAAGAGGGCTTATTCAGTGATGGGAGATGAGTAGAAACCATTTTGGAAAATGCAATTTGCTGTCAGAGATATGTTTAACTGCTCACTCTCTTTCACTCTCTATGTATATGTAATACATATATGTTTGTGTATATATATAGTATATATATATTACCCCTTCTAATATTTTGAAAACTAGAAAATTTAAATATAATATTAAATTAGCTATAACATACCATCTTATAATATCTTACTATTAAATAATTGACACATTACACTATTTTTTTACTATAGAAGGAATAGTTACTACATATTATTAAAATACATAAGTACTTAAATATACAATGCATCCAATATATTATTTGTTATTTTATATATATGGGCCAGTGGGGAGGGTGTTTGCCTTGCGGTTCCATTCCTGACATCCCATATAATTGATTCCTGGAACACCATCAGGAGTAATTCCTGAGTGCAAAGCCAGGAATAACTACTGAGCATCACCATTTGTGGCCTTTAGGCTATATATATATATATACACACATACATATATGATATATAACACTATATATGATATATGATATATCATATGTCTTATATGTATTATATTGGCTGGGGTGGTGGTACCACAGATATGGCATTTGCCTTGCATACTGCTGACCCCAAGGACCCCAAATGGTCCTACTGAATCAACCAGGAGTGATTCTTGAGCACAGAGCCAGGAGTTAGCCTGAGCACCAACAGTACGACCCCAAAACAAAAACATAGTTATAAATTAAGATTAGACCATTTTAGTTTGAAAAAAATATGCTTCACAACTCAATGATTTGTCTCATTTATAGCTCTGTAGTATTTCAGTAGAGTCTGTAGTATTTGAATAGAGTATTTTTTTTAGAAAAACACTAGGAATTCTAGAACATATCAAGAGGGCTATATAACTGAACTACTGTATAGTAAAGTTGTAGGAATCTTAGTTTTTCTCTTCTGTTCCAAAGGTAATTTGAAATGACAATTTGATACATACCTCATTACCTTCCTTCAGTATGGATACCATAAGATTTCTAACGCTTGTCAGGAGGCATGGTGAAGCCAATCATATAATGCAACTCTAGATAAGTGTCATAATACCTTTTCCTGACAGATACCTGTGTGATCCACCCTACTCCTCTCACTTAAAAAAATGTCAGACTGAAAACAAATTAAAACGCAAATCTAAAGATTAAAGAAATCTAACGCTTTTTCATCTCACACACACACTTATATAGCATTTAACCTGACTCATCCAATATGAGGTTATAATACCATTTAATTAATTTTTTTAATATAGCAGGAGGTTACCAGTATTCCCTAGTGGTAATATTATGTGGCTTTTTACTTCTCAGTTTTTTCTGCATATTTTTGAAATATTTAATGTTTTAGTTAGAGAAAATATGCATTAAGAATAATTTTCTTTCAGGCAGGAGACATAGTATAAGGGTTTAGATACCTGCCTTGCATGTAGCCAACCAAAACCCAGGTTCAAACTCTGGCATCACATATGGTCCCCTGAACACTGTCAGGAGTCATCCCTGAGGACAGAGCCAGGAGTAGACTCTAAGTACCACTGGGTGTAGTCCAAACAATGAAAAAAAATCCTTAAAATTCTTGAAATAAGTAGTATTACTTTTAAAAATACCACTAGTTTCTGATGATGCATTAATTTATTTTTATTCATGCCTTAATAAAAAATAAAAATAATTTAAAAAATCATACAGGAGCATAGAGATAGCTTACTAAGCTGAATGCATGCTTTGCATGTGGGAAACTTGGGTTCAGTCCCCAGCACTGCATGTTCTCTTGAGCATCACAGGGAGCAATCCCCCAAAGGGAAACCGGAGTACCCCTTTAGAACCACAGGCTCCAGAATAAAAACAAATTAGAAACACAAAAATGTTACCTTTACAATGTTGTTTTATGTAGGTTCAGAGAGATGTGCATTGGGTACAATTCTTACCTTGCATGTGGCTGATCTGGGTTTGATCCCTGGCATCCCATATGGTCCCCTGAGCCTACCAGAGTGATTCTTAAGTGCAGAGCCAAGAGTAATCTCTGAGCATTACCAGATGTCGCCTCCAAAAAAAGGGGAAAAAGGAACAGAAGAAAAAAAAAAGAAAAAAAGAAAAGGAAAGAGAAGAAAAAAGATTGCTTTACTTTATTTAAATTTTAAACAACCGATATCTTTTTTTTTTCTTGACGCTTTCAAAATACCTGTACCTGTTTGACTTGGAACCTAATGGCTATATATACAATGGTTAGCATTCAGTGTTCTGCTATAATTTAGCTAACATTAGACACCAACTGTTTATCTGTAATGTCACCAATAACTTGGCATTTCAAATCCAGTTTTAGACTGAAGCTTCTAAAGTTGTGGCAGACCGCCAAACCTTCTGATGTATGGGAGAGGGAGAATATGAGTATGAAAGGTTATACTTTGGAGAATTACACAAGAGAATCATTCGTGACAGATGAAGAGACCTGATAGAAAGCATGTAGGCCAAAGTGGAAATCTGGAATTCTAAAATAAAACTTGCCAAAGTGGAAACAGCAAGACCAAAACATTTTTCCTAAAAACATGGGCCAATTTCTGAAGAGAAATTTGGGAACTTTTAGGCGGGAGGGGAAACAATCATATCGATGTAATAAGAAAATTATGAAATCTATTGGATTTATTTGGGGTTTTTCTTTTTAAATTAGAGGGGATGGTCTCCAAAAAGTGCTCAGGAATCCTGAGAAGCTCCCCCAATACAGCTCTGCAATACGAAGCCAGGGATTACAGGAAAATGTTGGGGAGTTGGGGGACTGTGGGGTGATGGGAATAAAACAGGGTAGCACACATGCAAGGCACATGCCTTAATACCTGTACTATCTCTCCGACCCCTCTTGGGAATTTTAAAATTAGACTTTGGAGTACTTGTTTTCTATATAAATCATGTAATCATTGAATATTTTAACAACTGTTATAGTTGAATTTAGAAATAAGAAGGGAAATTATATTAGCATAAGAATTTTATACATAATTGTTTAGGTATGTTACTTGTACATTGTTCAAACTCAGATTTGAAGAAAGTGGTAACCATATACATCACTCTCCCACCCACACCCTTGAAAGAAACGTTGAAGGAAGCAGTTCTTTGCTCCGGACTTTGCCCCACCTCTTGTTCCTTTCCCTGATCTATTTATCTGTGGCAAATGGAACATCTAAGGTGGAGTCCCAGAGGAAGACCCTATCCTTAATCTGTAGAGGCTGCAGTGCCATGTAGTTTAATAGCACTCCAGAGAGAATAACAACCATGTCACTACCATGAACTTGGTGGCAGGTAGAAATTAAGTTTTACCAGGTGAGCCAGAATAGCAGGACAGATTCTGCCCTCTCTTTCCCTTCCCTTCCCTTTCTTCATTGCTAAACCACTCGACACAATAGCAGAGAAGAAGAAAGAAAGAAAGAAAGAAAGAAAGAAAGAAAGAAAGAAAGAAAGAAAGAAAGAAAGAAAGAAAGAAAGAAAGAAAGAAAGAAAGAAAGAAAGAAAGAAAGAAAGAAAGAAAGAAAGAAAGAGAGAGAGAGAGAGAGAGAGAGAGAGAAAGAAAGAAAGAAAGAAAGAAAGAAAGAAAGAAAGAAAGAAAGAAAGAAAGAAAGAAAGAAAAGAAAGAAAGAAAGAAAGAAAGAAAGAAAGAAAGAAAGAAAGAAAGAAAGAGGGAGAGAGAGAGGGAGGGAGGGAAAGGGAAGGAGGGAGAGGGAGGGAGGGAGAAAGAAAGGGAGAGAGAAAGAAAAAGAGAAAGGAAGAAAGGAAGGAAGGAAGGAAGGAAGGAAGGAAGGAAGGAAGGAAGGAAGGAAGGAAGGAAGGAAGGAAGGAAGGAAAGAAGGAAGGAAGGAAGGAAGGAGGGAGGGAAGGAGGGAGGGAAGAGGGAGGGAGGGAGGAAAGGAGGGAGGGAGGGAGGAAGGAAGGAAGGAAGCAAGGAAGGAAGGAAGGAAGGAGGATGAGGAGGGAGGGAGGGAGGGAAGGAGGGAGGGAGGGAGGGAAGGAAGGAAGGAAGGCAGGAAGGAAGTATCTGAGCAAGAAAACCAAGCTGGGTATCAAAAAAGAATGAAACCTCCAGAACACAGGCAAAGTTGAGGCAAAATTTAAAAGTTGCTCTACTAAAAGGAATATATTCATCAAAATGCCCTCCAAAGTAATAAGTTCAGAAACAGCTCTACATTAGAAAATAAGTTTGAACATTTTCAGGCCAAGTCTCAAAATTTGATTCCCACTATGACATGTTTGCCCAATAGATAGGTTGACCAGTAGATAATTTTTGAATATATATTATTTAATAGAACCACTTGAATTTTGCTACATACGGTTTTTCTTGCAATTCTTCTGTTAATATCTATTGGATAGACATTATATCTATCTGATGAAAATGGAATACTTTTATCATTAAAAACTTTCTCCAATCTATATTTTTTCTTCACAGCACAGCTAGATCCATACTACATAGACAAAGGTAAATGAACACAAAAATAAATTCACTTAAATTTGAAACATTAGTTTCTGAAAACTTAAGGAACATCATAAAGAGGCACAATGTTTTAATTCTTTTATATCGAAAGATACCACTTTTTCTTTTTTCTAAATTTTTTAATTTTATTAAATCACCATGACATAGTTACAAGCTTTCATGTTTGGGTTACAATCTCACAATGATCAAACACCCATCCCTTTACCAGTGCACATTCTCCACTACCAATATCCCGGGTATATGACCCCCCCTTTCCCACCCTCCCCCTGCCTCTATGGCAGACAATATTCCCCATACTCTTTCTCTAGTTTTGGGCATTTGGCTTGCAACACAGACATTGAGAGGTCATCATGTTTGGTCCATTATCTACTTTAGGCATGTATCTCCCATCCCAACTGGTTCCTTCAGCCATCATTTTCTTAGTGATCCCTTCTCTATTCCATCTGCCTTCTCCCCTCCATTCATGAAGCAGACTTCCAGCTATGGGGCAATCCCCCTGGCCCTTGTATCTACTGTCCTTGGGTATCAGCCTCATGTTATGTTATTTTATACTCCACAAATGAGTGCAGTCCCCCTATGTCTGTCCCTCTCTTTCCAACTCATTTCACTTAGCATGAAGATACCACTTTTTCAATGTGCTAACTCCTAGTCTACAGATTTCAAGGAAGAAAGTACATTATTGTTTTTTTTTTGATTCATCACTATAAAATCAAATTCAGAGAAGAGTTATTTCTTTCTTAGCAATACAATTTTGTTTAAGTTCCTTTCTTTCATAGTTATACTTAAAAGAATCTTTACCATCTATAACATTCTTATAGGAAGAGTAATACTTAGTAAACCCAGTCTAAAAATTAAAATCTTCTTAGAAAATTTCCTCCGAGAAATGTATAAATATGCTGTGTGAAAATTACTTCAAAACTATCAATATCTGTTGCAGATATAAATTTAACTTATTCTAAAGTCAATATATTTAATTTTGTTTGGGAGTTACATCCCACAGTTCTTGAGCAGTACTCCCAACTCAGTGCTTGGGGATCACTCTTGGCAGTGCTAAAAGATTAAACTGAACCTCTTGCATGTGAAACATGTGCTCCAACCCGTGGGTTTCTCCTAGGCCCTTCACATAGTAGATTTATCTTTGTAGATAGTTCATTACTACAGTCATTTAAACTATCCAATATATTCGTTTTAATAAGGGATCATAGGATAATGACTTAATCATACACAATTTTGTTGAATAATTTAACCATCGTCAAATTGGTGTATAGCCTTAATCATTTAAAATTCAGTCCTTGCAGTTGATAAAGAAAAAGTAGCTATTGTTAACCTATCACTGTGCCTTTTCTTTAATAAAAACTGAATATTTTAGACTTTGTAGATGATGTGGTTCAAGTACTGCCAATTTAAATTTGTCATTTAAGTGTGGAAGCTGCCTACACACTCTATGGACTTTAGAGTCTGTAAACAATATATTCACTTTACTTAAAAATTGCTAACGTTTCTGTTTAACATATTAAAACAAAACAAATAGAATAAAGTGTGTTGAACCATAAACTTGAGAGATAGTAAAACAATGAGTTAATTGAAATCTTAGTTTAGACAGTTTTGCTAAAAAAGTGCTATTCTTCCTAGGAAATACTACTAATTTACTGACAGCTAACCTAAAGCCATTTTAGTAACATTCTAATTCTAACATCTGAACATTCCTGGCAGTAGATAATTTCATCTTAATGTGTTTATTATCTACAAGTGTGTAAGAATGATGATGAAACTTAGTGGACTAACATAACAACACTTTTATCTCAGTATTTGTAGGTCAGGAACAGAGAGGTAGTGTCTTAACTGGGTGCCCTGGCTCAGAGTTTCTCAAAAAATTGCAATCAAGGCTATGTTCAGGGCTTCATTCACTTCAAGGCTTGTCTCAGACAATCCTGTCCCAAGCTCAAGGACATGGTTATTGGCAACATTTGGTTCCTGGTTGGCCTTGCTTGCTATGGCAGGCTCTCATAGGGCAGAGCACCATGGCAACTTGCTGCATCAGAATAAGCAAGCAAGCAAGTGGGGCGTAGGGAAGAGAGAGAGAGAGACAGAGACAGAGATAGAGACAGAGACAGAGAGAGAACCAGGCGGCAGGGATCTTAGGGAGCCATTTTAGAAAATGACCTACCACACCCAACTTGGGAAATTCTTTTATATCTCTGAGCTTTTAATGATCTCAGCACCTCTGGAGAACTATTTTGAAAGGTTAGTGGACTTTATTTTAATATAATGTGGTCCATTTTGTACTTTACAT
Organism: Sorex araneus; assembly: GCF_027595985.1. NCBI lineage: Eukaryota > Metazoa > Chordata > Mammalia > Eulipotyphla > Soricidae > Sorex > Sorex araneus. The sequence continues at coordinate 110,823,452 of NC_073305.1, forward strand.
TTTTAATGGAAATAATTTCTTATATGCATTTAGTAACAGTTGTCTGACTTTCATTTATTAGTAATATATTAGAACATCATTTTGATTGAACAAAATTAAGGGCAGTTGTAAGAAAGAAAATTGATGAATTACTAGCATCTATCAAATAGAAAACTGTAAGAACTATACTTAGGGCCTAAGAGATGGCTAGTGTGTTTGCTTTCCATATGACTAATTCAGGTTCAATCCCCAGCACCAGCATGACTGATCCCTGATGCAGAGTCAGGAGTAAGCCTTGAGCACCAATGGGAGTGGCCCACAAAACAGAAAACAAGCAAAATACCATGGTAACTTATCCTAGAAATGTCATTTGACGATGAGTAAGAAAAGTCATGCTACCATGCTTGATTTCCTCTGTGTTTTATAAATGATCCACAAATAAGCACGAAGTATTTTTACAATTAGGAAAAAAGATAAAAACATTTGACCTATTAGTTAGTTTTTTTTTTTTAATCACACCTAGCGATGCTCAGGGGTTACTCCTGGCTCTGCACTCAAGAACTACACCTGGCGGTGCTCAGGGGACCATATGGGATGCTGGGAATCGAACCCGGGTTGGCCGCATGCAGGGCAAAGGCCCTACCTGCTGTGCTATCGCTCCAGCCCCTGTCCTATTAGTTTTTAAGTGTGCCTTTTTATTTTCAACTATGATGTTGATGAGTGTCGATCTTTAACATTTATTAAAACAAAGGTCTAATCCATAATGTGTACCTTCTGAGCTTAGTGGTGCCACTTTCTTCAGGACTCCCTCAGGTTGGGTGGGGATATCCCCTCTGTAATCATATCTAGGAACATCAAGCTCAAATGTGTTTACATATACTTTTTCCTAATTGCTTGTGAGTTGAGAGCAAAATCTCTCCATTCTGTCCATCTCTAAATCCCTAGTGTTTGAGACAGAGAGAGCAGCGATCCAGTAAAGGCTTCTTGACCTGCCCTAAGAGAGCTAGTCTAAAGATGGAGGCACACACATGCCCCAAACTTTCTCTAACCTCTTTTCTTCAGCAGTAAACGGTAGAATGACTGACATGTCGCCTTGCTAGGTTTGAGTCAACATCAACTAAAGGTAAGGATCTGAGATAGGATAAGATGTCTGAAATTCTTTCCGAGGGGAACTGGTTAGTAACACCTTGCTCTGTCTTATCAACCAGTATCAAAATTCTGCTTAGGCCTCTCCCATTTTCCTGACAGGATCCAGTGCAATAGCTCCACCCACCAAGTTCAACATCAGCTCTTGCTTTGAGGTCAGCAAAACAGACCTTATTTTCTCAAAGCTTTCTCAAGAAAGCCATGTTATTAGAGTGGTGACCCAGGCTTTTGCCTGCTTCACTGTCACATTTAGAAAAAGGGCATTAAATTTTAGTCTAAGTGTTACTTAAAAAGAATCAAATTCAAATGTTAGTTCTCCAGGGAAATAAAAGGATAGATAAAAACTGAAACTGGACTGACCTTCTGAAGGTCAGTGTGTCCTCTGTGAACATTATATCAAAACAATCATATCATCTCACCATTTCTCTTCGAATCAGGGACTGATTCACCCACGCCCAGCAGAATGTTTTTTATTCTACATTTTTTTTTCTCAAAGGGAAATGCTTTCCCACACTCAGAAATGCATGTTTTTAGTCCTCTGAGTATTCATTTTATGCCAAGTTTCAAAGTTTAATTCTAAACACTTTTGTTTAATTTAAAGCAAACATTATAGCAGAAAAGAACATTATTATTTTATGCTTGGTTAATTCAAATAGTCAATCATTATTTTTATACTTGGTTGGCTCAAATAGTCAAGCATTTTTTTATGAATACTTGAGAAAATTGCTTTAAAACTGAAAGTTAAAAGAGAAGTTCTTCAATACAGTCTTTTTTTTTTTTTGAGATGACAAATGCAAGGACATGGAATCAAAGCCTTCTAGACCATTATGTTGCTACCATACTGATTAATACTGTTTATATGTTACTGAGAAAGGTGCAGGGCGAGTGGGGCTGAGGAGGGACACCTGTCAATGGCTCTGGCATTATTCCTCGTGGTACTCAGGGAACCCTGTGGGTGGCAGGAGATCAAATCTGGTTTGGCCTCGTGCAAGGCAAGTGCAGCCAGCCCACTGTACCCCAGCGCTGCCTTTCATTTTTCTGTATAATGGTCAAGTGTCAAGTGTCCCTCGTGGGAGGTCGTATAGGGGTAAAGGAGTGTGCATTCCCAAGAAGAATCAGATTTAGGTTAACCATTCTTAATAATAAATGTATAGTGGTGTTATCAGTTAGAAAGCAAATTTCTAATGGAATAGCACATTGTTTTTACTTCTCTCATCTTTCAAAAATGTATTTATTTAAAAATTTTTCCCTTTCTCTTCCCTTTGTTAGGATGCTATCCGGGAGTTGGCCTGACACTTGACTGTAGAGCTTGTGCATTGACTTGTGGTACTTAGGGGGTTATGTGCTTTGGTTGAGGTGCTTATACAGACACTCACTGGAAATCAAGCCCCTCTTTTGAAAATGGGGGCCACCCAAGTGGTGCTGAGGTTGGGCCCCTCCCTGTGATTCTCTGTAAACCAACCAGGCCTGTGGTTCACTGTGAGGGATCAAGAATGCAGTTACCCAGGATTTGCCTGCAGAAAACCTCCCTGTGCTGAGGCCTCAGGCCCACACCTAGAGGTGCTCAGGAGTCTCCAGGGCCGTACCCGTAAATGTGTGGGGGATCTTGTGGGGCTGGAGATCAAGCTGGGGTCAACTGCACACAAGGAACGAGCCTTAAGCCTTGTACCATTTTCCCTGCCCTAATTGTGGTGCTCAAGCACTTCCTAGTTACAGTGCTCACAGAGGTTGTGACAGTGCTCACATACGTGCTCTGCTAGGGGTAAATCTCCTCGCCTTAGTGTGGCATGTCTCTCCGGTTCAGTGCTTGTCAGGGGGGATCACAAAACCTCCTTGCAGGGCCCACACACCCTGCTGTGGGCAGGGGATTGCACATTGTGTGACATCACTGGGGGTCCTAGATAGCAGGACCATATGGTCATGCAGGTGGTACTGGGGATAAAATTCACAGACACCTTTTGGCAGGAAGCCATCACTTTGGCTCCTGTATTTATTCTTTATTCTTTATTCTTTCCTTTTCTTTTTTTACTGCTGGGAACTAAACCCAACGCCTCACATATGTGAAGCAAGTGTCCTATCACGGAGCTATATCCCTAAGCCCTGTGTTTATTCTTTTCTGGCTTTAGGGTTTTTTTTCCTTCCTGTATCTGCAATACTCAGATTATTCCTGATTCTGTGCTCAGAGATCACTCCTGGTGGGGCTGAGGGGACCAAATGTGGTGCCAGGGGTTGAACCAGAACTGGCATGTGCAAGACAAGTGCCTTACCCACTGTACTATCTCTTGACGCTGTATTTATTTATCCTTTCAATAATTACTAACTTCCTTTTAATAAAAAGACTATTTTTATTTTTATAAAAAGATTATCATTATGAATCACACATTTGTTTTATTAAATGTTATGTTAGAAAAAAAATAAATAAATGTTATGTTAGATTATATAATACAGATGAGAAGTACTGACCAACTTTTTAGATGGAAATGTAAAAGAAATAATGTAATCAATATTTTAATATCTAATTTCTTAATTGTAAAAATTCTTAATATAGATAATTTATAAAACAAAGAGAAAGTCATAAATAATAGTGTGACCTTTGTTCTCAAAGCCAAATTATGTTTATAATATAGTTTATCATTTTTAAGAAATAATTTTTATTTGCATATATTATAGGACTGGCAACAAGTTAACTAAATTTGTGAATGCCACAGAAATAGAATTAATATATGGTCCTTGAACGAAGAGAAAAACACTCTTCATAGATATGAATTGGTTGAAACTAACCAGATAAGAGTTATAGAGTTCTTCTGTAGAGCTCTTTTACAGGAACAATTGTGATTGCACAGGAAGGAGTTAATGTGTCCAAAAAAGCTCCTGTTGAAAAGACCAGGTACTTCTCATTGATGACAACTTAGTATTGGGCTACAGTCATTACCAAAAGTGATAGTGCAAGCTTATATATCATTAATGAAGTACAGAACCAATTCGAAGGAGAAAGATTGGATGTTCTGTTTCTTCTCAGTAATATTGTTTTCCCTTCTGCCACATGTATAATTATATACAATATCATGAGCCGTATTTATATAAATATTGGAGTTTTTGTTTGATTTTGGGGGGCCACACTGGTGGCACTCAGGGACTACTCACAGTTCAGTGCTCAGGAAATCACAGATGGTCAGGGGACATGTGTTACCCTAATCAAACCCAGATCTCCAGCAAGCACAAACTGTATTCCAGACTATCAAGCTTTATCTTCTGCCTAGTAGTCCTATAAATATTTATTGAATTAATAGCAAGTTAAAATTGGGTGAACAGGTTTTTTTTCCTTTGCACACACAGAAGAGTAGAAGGGACTATCATTGAACATCTTTCAAATTAACTAGTATTATCATTGTAGTTGGTCACTAGCTACTAGGCAGAAGGTTGGGTTTGGGGACCACTCTTGGTGGTGCACAAAGTCTATTTTTGGCTCTGTATTTAGAGGTGACCTGTAGCAGTGCTCAGGGGACATTATATAGTGTCAGGCATTTGATCAAGATTGCAGCCTCAACAGTCATCTGCAAGTCACCTTCCTTTTGACCTCTTTATCCATTCTCTAGTCAAATAGTTTTTGAGCACTTATATGTGAAAGGTAAAATAAAACCTAAGCTTAGAGAACTTAAGTAACTTTTCCCTCCCTCATGTTGCCAGGGATGTGTTTATAACAGTATGTTTTCAAAACCACTTTTTTTTGTACTATATCATAAATAGTACAACATGTGTGCATATATAAGGTGAATTTCTCGTTGCTGGTGGAGTTTAAGAAAAGGTTAGATGGTCAGACATCATGTGTGCTAAATTATGTTAACAAAGAGATCCCTGAATGAAATGGGATATTGAAGTCGACCCAACTCTAGGATTCCATGATTCCATTAAGGAAACAGCTTGTTCCTGAAAGGAATTTATATTATGACAGGATTTCTTTATTTTGGAAGTAGGGAAAAAAAGAAGAAAAGAAAGAATGGAATTTCCTGAAAGTACTACTTGGAACCAAAGAGTGTGAACTTACACAATTATTGAAATAATATCCTTTAATTGTAACTGGTAGGAAAGTGCATATAAAAATTTATCTGTGCTCAAAAAATGGCCAAAATAAAAACTGAAACCCCAAACTTTGAAACAATAAAGTGGAATTATGAAATAAGCAAACTGTACAGTGATTTCCTTATTATTCTGGGTGAGCATTTGTTCAAAGTGTATAGAATAACTCTGTCAGGAAGTCAAACAATGAAAAAAGAAACATACATTGGCAATGTCCCAGGACTCATTCTTGGAAAAGATTAATCTACTTATTACAGTATTAGTAGGGATAGGATTAGCTGTTAGAGATCTCTCAAAAAGAAAACACAATGGTGCTAAATTACACCTTGAATATATTTAATATCATGCTTTTAAAAAATCATATACTGATTTTCTTTTTTATGAGACAATAGGAAAAAAATAGATTCTAGTTAACAGTACATTACTCAGAAATGTTTACCCCAGATATTTGAAAGGACTGATGGACAACGTATATTTTGCAAAGAGATAACATAGTACAAAGGTAAAATAATAAGCCATGAGTTCTAAAAAGATCATAAAAGACTACTTCGTAAGACTTCCTCCCTTCATCAAATCTCTTTTTTGGGGGGAAAGTCATACCTGACTGTGCTCAGGGCTTATTCCTGGCTCTGTGCTTAGGGACCTTCTGGAGGGACTCAGTGGACCATACATCTGCTGCAGATCAAACTCAGGTGACCACTTGCAAAGCAAGTGACTTAGCAGCTGTACTATCTTTTCATCTCCTTCCACCAAAAATCTTAAGTACTTCTAAACTTCCTGTTTTTTGTGATTTCTTTTCTATTTGGTTTTTAATGCTTACTTATTTACGAGACATTAATATCCTTAAAGTCTATGCTAAATTCAATAGTTATTCATGTAAAATTGATGTACTTAATTGATAATAAAAATTGAATGAGGGGTGAAGGAAGTGGCTCAAAGGACTGGTGCACATGCTTTGTATTCAGGAGGCAAGATTTAGTACCAAGTACTTTTTGGTTCCTTGAGAACTGAGCTGAAAGTTAACTCAACGCACCGTGGGTATGAACCAAAAAACAAGAATAGAATAAAACCAAGTCATAGTGTATTTGTAGATTATAAAATATTTGCATGTCTAGTCAATCATCATGATATAAAGTAACTTTGGCATCCAAAGGATTCATGAAATGGTTGAAAGTACAAAAGTTGGGTAAATTCAGGACAAGGTTCTATTTACAAAACTAGATTAATAGTCTTTTTGTGTTTGTTTCTGGCACATAGAAGTTGCCTGGCTAATGATGATTTCCTTCTTTACTAGTAAGGAAACTTGGTTATAAAGTTGTGTTTTATTTTCACCATGGTATATCTCTGAAAAGTGTAATTTGATACTTCATAGATTAAATGTTATCAATTAGTTAATGGAATTGGACTTACAAATATTTGCTATTGAATCATAACTTTATCATTTCTACATTGTGGAGGCCTGATTTGTTCTAAGTAGATTTGTTTAAACAAAGTTAACCTTTGTAGCTGTTGCATAAACCGGTTGTATCTGCTTGGCACACGATCTTAATAACATAATGGATGCTTAATTGTTGTGTAGGAAAAGAGGACTTAGAAGGACAGAGACATAACTGCTTGTAATTGTGTATGATTGTGTCTTTTAGTCCCTTGTTCCCATTTCCTATTATGCACATGTTAACTTCTAAAAATATGCATTAAAAAAACCCTGAAAATAAAATAAAATTATAAAGGGGCCAGAGAGATAGTACAGCGTGTAGAGAGCTAGCTTCGATTGAGGCATCCCGTCTGTTCCCCTGCCACCACTAGGAGTGTTTCCTGAGCACAAAGCCATGAGTCATCTCTGAGGATCACGGGGTATGGCCCTCAAACAAAGCAAAACAAGAATCATAAAAAGGCGTGTATGCCACCTTCCTATTTAGACTTATAATGAGATAAACATAAAATCCTTTATGGGTGTGTGTGTGTGGGGGGGGTGCATATCTGGCATTGCTCAGGGCTCTCAGTGCACGAGGCTCTAAGCTCAGGGATCACTCCTGGTGGGATTTGGGGGACCCTAGGTGGTGCCAGGGGTCAGACTTGCGTTAAAATTCATTTCTTGAGAATGGAAAATGTACATCTGATAGGGTGCTTGTCCTGCACTGACTGACTCAGGTTTGTCATCCCATATGGTTCCCAGAGCCTACCAGGAGTAGCCCCTGAGCACTGCTGGATGTGGCCTAACAAACAAAATGAAACAAAAGTAATTTTCTTAAGTGTCAATTTAGTGAGTTTTGAGACCAGTCTTCCATTAATTTGCTTTGGGTCCAATACAGCACTCCAAACTCTTGAGTCAGGAGGTGTAGCTCATTCAAATATATACGTTTATATAGAAACTTTAAACTTTTGACATGCTGTTCAGCTTTCAAACATTTTACCACCTGTGGGAGGAAACTTTCACTAATTCACAAGATGAAGTTAAAATGGAATAATTAAAAGCAAATAAAAATATGTGACAGTGGAGAAAAAGACAAGCAGGAATAAAGTATCTGTAAAAAAAAAAGAGCTGTCCATGGCTTAGTAATGTGGAATTCTTCATTACTGGGTATACTAAAGCTTCATGTCAAACTAAGGCCAATTACAATGTGTCAAGATGCTAATGTTTTGTTCAAATATATTTGTTTTTCCCACTAAACACAGTTATTTTCCTCTCTACTTCTGTGTAAGTCACATTATTACATAAACAATTTAAGCAGTCACTGTCAGTAGAAGAGATAAGTTCTTTTAAAACCATGTGAAATATAAAATACAAAAGGCATGCTTTTAAACTAGACTAGTCTTTGGAGAATGGACTCTGTGTTTGTCTTTTCCTAGTTTTACTTGTTTTAACTTTTCTGAGACAAAAAAAAAATACATCAAAAACACTAAACACCAAAGATTACTAGATGTTGCATTTTATTTTGAATCAACATTTAAAAAGGTGATTGCCTTGGAGCTGGAGTGACAGCACAGCGGGTAGGGCATTTACCTTGAACGTGGCCGACCTGGTTTGAGTCCCAGCATCCCACATGGTCTCCTGAGCACTGCCAAGAGTAATTCCTGAGCGCATGAGCCAGGAGTAACCCCTGTGCATCACTGGGTGTGACCCAAAAAGAAAAAAGAAAAAAGAAATAAATAAAATAAAATAAAAAGGTGATTGCCTCTAAAATCAATTAAATTTCCTTTTGACCACAAAACTGCAAAAGGAATCTGTGCCCTTATTCCTGGAACATCCATACAACCATGAATTTACAGCTTGTTATCTTCTAGATTGTGAAGATCCTGCAGTTCATTATGTGCTTCTTGAAGAAGACTAAAAATAGGAAATGATAATGATTTGCTACCCATTCTTTATGAGGCATTTTTTTCGAGGCACTCTCACCACCACCCTATAAAGTGAAAGTAAGTATCTTTAAACTTTATTCACAATTGCTCTCTAAATTATTTTCCTGGTCACAGATTTTTACATTTGGTGGTAGCAATTTTTCTAAGTATAAAGTGACATGGCTTCTAACAGCATACATGATTATATAAACATTAATCAAGTAAAGTGAAAATTCAGTTCCCTATACCACTAGCCATAGTTCAAGTCCCCAGTAGATGTAGGTGGCTCCTGTGGCAAGTGGCTATGCATTGGAAAGTGCAGATAACAGAACATTTCTGTCATTGCAGAAGGCTCCAGCGTGCTCCCTGGCCCCATGTTCTGGAGGCATTGCTTGCAGGGCTGGCCCCAGTGGGGAGACCCCATCTCCCAAACGGACAGGAATGCAAGGGAAGAACTCCAGAAATGCTGTTCTGTGTTTCTCTGAGTCAGTCAGACTGTCCCCGAGCACGGGGGCTGTTCCCAGGAGGCTGAAGGTACACCCCAGGAGGCGACTCCGGGCCTGTGTGGGAACTCGGGGCTGGAGCCGAGCGGAGAGCAGGGCCAGCAGAGCTGGGGGTGTTGTGCTTGCAGGGGCCCCGAGGGGCTGCAGGCCTCAGCTCTGGAAGGTGGTCTTTAATGAACTGGGAAGTCTGTAACCGAGGTCGGGGGCACAGTGACCCCCTGATAGCCGCCCACTGGCATGACCAGCACCTCTGCCCTTCACTGTCAGTGAAATCAGCCCGTGGTCACCCGGTTTACTTTAGAAGAAAAAACCCCTCCACTGTCATTTTTATTGGGGTAAAAGGAAAATCCTTTATTTCACAAGGCACAGTTACAAGTAATTAATAAGGTGTTTGAGGAGGCCAGAGAAGATTTTGGACTCACTTTTCGTTTGTTCATTTGCTTTTCTTGGTTATTTTACACTTTGAGCCCTTTTTTTCCTTTCTTTTTAAAACAATCATAAAATAATTACAATGAAAAATATTCGCTGGTAGCCATTTCTTTTTCCTTTTTTTCCCTTTTTCTTTTTTGGGACTGAAGTGATAGCACAGCAGGTAGGGCATTTGCCTTGCATGCGGCCGACCCCGGTTCGATTCCTCAGTCCCTCTCCAAGAGCCGGGCAAGCTTCTGAGAGTATCTCGCCCACACGGCAGAGCCTGGCAAGCTACCCATGGCGTATTGGATATGCCAAACCAGTAACAAGTCTCACAATGGAGACGTTACTGGTGCCCTCAAGCAAATTGATGAACAACGGGACTGACAGTGCTACAGTGCAAAATGCTCTGTTTCTGCGGGAAGTATTTGTGGGACATTTTCAGCAATTAGCACAAATGACCATTTTTGGGGGGGTCATAGGGGACATAATCAGAAATGCGGTGGTAAGAATTAAATCCAGATGGATCGACATATGTTTAAATGATCTATTCCCAGTACTATCTCTTCAGCCCCAGCATACATAGCATTTTTACTGGAGAAAGCAAATGTAGAGTTCAACACATAACTTAGCAAATTAAATGAGCGAAAATATGGGGCTGGAGTGATGGTACAAAGGGTAGGGCATTTGCCTTCCACACGGCAGATCCGGGTTTGATTCCCAGTATCCCATACGGTCCCTCCAGCACTGCCAGAACTAATTACTGAGTGCAAAGCCAGGAGTAACCCCTGTGTGTTGCCGAGTGTGACCCAAAAAGCCAAAAAAGTTTTTTGATAGTTAATGATAATTCATGTGATTCATGATTCTGCTGACTCTAATATTCCCTTTAGCATGATTAAATTTTATTTAGATCTCTTCCTTACTCTGAGGTTCCTGCTCTTCCTTTAATGGTACAATTTCTTCAGAGAACATAATTGTAATTTTTTTCTTTGCTCCTTGAAGATATGTAAAAGTGCTTATGAATATTCTTGCTATTTTAATAACTCATAAGTATTCTTTCAATATCCTGAGAGCCATCTCTCTGAAATGTAATTAGAGAGACAGTCCAGTGGTAGGGAAAGAGCCCAATTTTAATGAGTACTTTGCTCCAAACTAAAAGTTACCTCCTCTCATAAAGATAAAGAACAAGTATTTTTTCTCTGGATAAAGTCAACTATCAAACACAAATTGCCTATAACTTTTCCAGTGTATTGTTAGGTTTTGGGGACCACACCTACAGTGTTCAGGAGCTACTCACTCTTAAAATTTTTATAAGCAATATAAGCAGAATTTTATACTTTGAAATTTTATACCTTTTACACAATGCAAAGTGAGAAAAATGCACACATGAAGTAACACACAATATATCTACTAAGTATTAAATTATAGAGTGAGTCGAGCCGGAGCCGATACCAGCGCAAGCCCTTCGGTTCCAGAAACTGCTTGCAGAAACTCTACTAGTCTATCAACTAAGCCAGAGCCCCACGCCTGCCGATGACGGGAAATAACCATCCTTTTCGGTTTTTTTTTCCCTTGTCAGGCAGCGTGGCGATTACCAAACAGGCGTGAACTCGGTGGCGCGGGGCAAGGGGGAAAAAGAAAAGTTATGTAACAAACAGCGGGACTTAATATCTCTATATTCTTAGCAGTGGAGAACTATCAAATGCCTCCTTGGCAATAGGACTGCTTTCCTTTTTTGGGGGAAACCCCAACAATGGTAGTGAGTTGTGTGTTGAAACATGGAATGTAATCGAGATAAGGCATAAACGAAGTGGAACTTATCATGTACAAGGGTGGGGACTGGGGAGGAGGGAGGGGGTGGCAGGTATACTGGGGGGGTTGGTGATGGGAGATGGGCACTGGTGAAGGGAAGGGTGTTTGAGAATTGTATAACCGACATAATCCTGAGAACTATGTAACCCTCCACATGGTGATTCAATAAAATTATTAAATAAATAAATAAATAAATAAATTATAGAGTGAGAGTTTCCATTGTTGGCAGAGAGGTGCCAGAGTTTCATTGAGCAGTTAAGACATTTTATAGGAAAAGCTTACTGAATTAGTTCCCAAGAACCCTTGGTGAATGAAGCTTCAAGTTCCAGACCTATGAAAATTTTAATATGTTGACTTTATTGGCAATAATATTATCTTGATACTACCTCTCAAGGGTATTGGTAGATAATGCTATTTATGACTAATAAGTGGAGAGTTATATTTGGAAGAAGCTTGAAACTCTGAGGGTTGCTCTTGATTGTTGTTGGGGCACATGTTGTGCTAAGGATTGAACCAGAGCCTTGGACATGTGAACCATGTATACGAGGACTTTGAATGATCTCCTTTCTCCAAGTACTCAAGTACTTTTTGTTGTTGTTGTTACTTACTCCAGCTCTTTAAAAACCCTTAAACTTTTTCCCCCCTATTTTTGGCCCATGGTTCTCAGGTCATTCTCAGGGGTTACTCCTGGTTCTGCGCTCAGGAATTGCTTCTGGTTGTGCACGAGGAACTATATGGGATGCCAGGATGGGAATTGGATTGATCATGTGCAAGGCAAGCACCCTACTCATTGCACTATTGCTCTGGCCCCAAACCTTTATACCTTTTGTCACAGTGAAACTGAGTGAGGTCAGAGTTAGTTCTAAGATTTCTCCCTTAATGCAACAAATTTTAATAAAGTCTCTATTGCCCATTTAACTTTAGTGCAATTTTAAAATTGACAGTAGTTTTCAAAAAATACAATGTCTTTCAAAATATTGTTTTAGTTTAAACAAACAACTTTCTTAAAATAAATCACTGGGGCTACAGCGATAGCACAGTGGGTAGGGTGTTTGCATTGCACACAGCCAACCTGGGTTCAATTCCCAGCATCCCATATGGTCCCCCGAGCACTGCCGGGAGTAATTCCTGAATGCATGCATCAGTAGTAACCCCTGTGCAATGCCAGGTGTAACCCAAAAAGAAAAGAGGAAGGGCTAGTCCAATTTTAAGATTTAACATAGAGTTGCAATTATGCTCTACTCTACCTGATATGTTTCATTTCAGATACCTGGTACTCAGTGTAGCTGCTCTGCCATAAAAATAAAACAACAACAACAACCTAACAACAACAACAAAAAATACTACCAAGATTTTTTTTTGTCTAATTTTGTCAAGAACATTTCCTTTTGGAATATTCCCCTTTTCTACTTGAGTATCTAACCACATCTATACCAAGAACATTGAGTGGGGCTGTGTTCACTGGGCTTGACTGTACTCCAGAGATGAATTTCAGGTAAGGTTTTCAGTTCCAACCAAGGCCACTCCTAGCCTAAACATACTTTCATAGATCTTCCTGTGATTGTTTTGCCCTGTAACATCATGTCTTTCCATCACTTTTTAATGGTTTTCCAAAAATTGAATCACTATGAATAAAAAATAATTTCTTCTCAGAGATCGAATCTCCACTAGCTTCTAGGGAGATGGGTAGCTTTGGATGGGTTAAGTTTGGGCAGAGGTGCGGTTCTTTTTCTTTGTGCTATCCAAGGCATTTATTTCCATTACTATTGAGCATCAAAGAGAGTTAGGGTAGTTCCATCGGGCTTTTGTTCCTTATTTGTCACTTTTTTAAAAAGCAGTTTTGAAAAGAGATCTCTCTGCTGGAAAAAAAGCATGGTAGGGATCACAGACCTTTATCAGAACTAAAAATACTTGACAAAGGTTATATGTACTTATATATTTCTGGTTCAGTGTTACTTTCAGAAAACTTTCGTGTTAATTCTTTCAGTCCTAATAGTCCTATAGAGTAGTTTTAATAGTTGCTCATTTTTGTAAAACGAACAAACAATAGAAAGCTTAGACATTGGGTGGCAATCAAAGGTTCGAGAAGAGTTGTCTGCCTCTACTTTTACTTGTCACCCCTATTCTTTACAACCCTGGACAGCTTGTGCACACACTCCTACCATTCTGAAAGTATTTGACCAAATTCTCTTCCACAACATCTTTGGGGAAACTTCCCATCCACATCCACCCAACAGATCACAGGATTTGACTTAGTGAACTACTCGCTCCTTGGTTTCTGGGACATCACATTCCTTTTTCTTTTGCTTAGTCAATTGCCATTTTAAGAACTTCCCAGCAAGCAAGAAGCAAAGAAGGCCTGGAAGGAAGAACAGAACTTATTGAAGAGTTTTTACTATTGGTCTCCTGAGCCAAGGCCTTGGGGAAGGAGTACGTCTGAAAGCTGGCCTGCCTCTTTCCCAGGAACAAATGGAACTCACAGCTCTATGGAGAGACTCCCATGGAGCCCAGGCACATATCACTTAAGCAGCCCAGAGAGGGAATGCACAGCTAAGAGCAGTGAGGAAGCCAGGTCAGGTTCCTTCATGTTGGAGGAGCAATCAGAGCACCACATTCTATTTTCAAATATAGACTAGTGATGGTCATGCTTTTGGTAGTCTTCTAAGATGCTGCAGGGTGACTAAGCATCCTTATTCTGTTAAGATTCTTAACACAACATCAAGAAAATTTAATAAGGTTCAAAAGCCATTCTTTTTTGTGTGGGTATTTAATTAATTTATTTATTTATTTTACATTCTATTGTAATTTTTTTTAATTGAGTCACCGTGAGAACAGCTATAGGGATTTTAGGATCAAGTCTCAGTCATACAATGATCAAACACCCATCCCTTCACCAGTGCACATGTTCCACCACCAAGAACCCAAGCATACCCCTCCTCCCACTCCCCCTTTGCCTGTGTGGCAGATAATTTTCACTTTACTCTCTCCTTACTTTGATTACATTCAATTTTCGACAGAAAACTCACTATCATTATTTAGAGTTTTTCTCCCAACAGTCAGACCTGTTGGAATGGCATCATTAGATTGTATGTTTTCTATTGTCGATAACAAAGAGCATATGATGTTGCACGGTCTCGAAAGCAGCCACCCAGTTTTGGGATTCTGATATTAAGTCCAGAGGTATTTCTGCCAGCAGCCACTATATTCCAAGATTGGTTTGTATGCCTCTGGGATCATCATTGTTCAGGAGCGGAGGAGCTGTTCGTAGGCGACAGCTCGGGGTTTCATTTGGGCAGGAGGCAGTGCTGGTTCTCCCCGCCCCCTCCCCCCATTGTGAGATTCCTCATGTGTGTCATCACTGCAAGCTCCTACCTCTCTGTCCAATTGGTTCTAAACTGTGGCAGTTGCCATGCTTCTGCAAAGGGGAAAAGGCCGAGGGACAGAAACCCTTCCCCTCCCGGGCCTGCACGAGGCCATATCTTAATTCACAGTCCAGGAGTATATCTGCCAGCAGCCGCTGCATTCCGAGATTGGTTTCTGTGCCTCTGGGATAATTGATGCTCAGGGGTGGCAGAGCCATTCCTGAGAGGATTTTTTGTATACCGGGAAAGGTTTGGAGAGATACCCCAGTCCCACATACTGGAGCCATGTTAGTAGAAGCTCAGTGTCACCGGGATTCCATCTGGAGAAGGCAGGTTGGCTGCACCTTCTCCGTCTGGCACCCCAGTGTTGTTGGCCCGGTCTGGGGTCTGGAGCATTCTCTGGCTTGTGGAGCCTGTCAGCCCGGATTCTTCACTGTTGGCTGCTGTGGCAAGATGGCGCCAAGGGCCTCAAAAGCCATTCTTGTTTTTGCAAGAAATAGTATTTTTTTTGTGTGAAAAAAGAGGGATATTGAAGGCTAGAGAGAGTCCTCAAAGGGCTGGAGTATATGGCTGGCAGAAAGAGGCTTTGGGTCAATTTCTGGTACTGCATAGTATGGTGCTGAAGTAGTCCTGGTGGCCCCCAGCACTATAGGCCCTAAGTAGCACCAGAAGTGATGCAGGGCATTGAGAATGACTTTGGAGCCTCACTCTCAAAAAAAATTTTTTTTTTAATTTTTAAAAAATGGTTGACAGAGTCTTTAAATGTAATTTTAATCATTATACTTATTTGGTTTTGGGTTGAGTTTACACCGGTAGACTCAAGGTTACTCCTGGCTTTACAGTCAGGAACCATTCCCGGTGGACTTGACGCCCATATGAGATGACGGGAATCTAACCCTGGGTGGCCAAGTGCAAGGCAAGAGCCTCACCCACTGAATCATTTCTCAGCCCCTCATCAGATATTTTTGAGTGACCATAGAAATGTTGCTCTTTTAAAATAAAATATCAGTCTTCCAAACTTGCTCAAGTGTTTGGGGACCACTCACAGTGATCCTCAGCCCAGCAGTGCTAGGCCTAACTGATCAGGCTTTGGGTCAGTGATTTAGTGCTGCTCATGCTCACAGGGCCATATCCAGTGATGCTGAGTGGGGTAGGGGAGGGATGAAATGCCAGGAATTGAAATTAAAGTCTAGCATATGCAAGGCATGCACAAAATCCTCTTGGGGTTAGCTCTCTGGGCTGATAAAAAAATTAACATTTTTATCATTTAAGAAAATATTTCCTCACCAATGGCAATAATCAAGAATTTGAAAACAGAATCCCCCTGTTTAGAGGGGGAAAAGGCATATCTGTTTTAAGACTAAAGGCCATGGATATCCAGAATCCTGGCCCTGCCATGTACAGGCCGACTGTCCCTAAATTCAGCAACACCTGTCTACCTATTTAGCAATTTTAATTCTCAAATCAATGTTTTACCACTCACAGGGCCCAGTGTTCAGCTCAAACAGAATTGTGATGAACCTGAGAACAATGAATTTCATAGTCAATGGGGCCCACATCAATTCTTTTTTTTTTTTTTTTTTTGCTTTTTGGGTCACACCCAGTGATGCTCAGGGGTTACTCCTGGTTCTGAACTCAGGAATTACTCCTGGCAGTGCTCGGGGGACCATATGGGATGCCGGGGATCGAACCCGGGTCGGCCTCGTGCAAGGCAAATGCCCTACCCACTGTGCTATCGCTCCGGCCCCCCACATCAATTCTTGGTGTAAAACAGCATCAGTTCTCGGAGTAAAAACACTTTGAACCAGACCAGAATTCTATTCCAGTTCAGCAATTCCCAGTGATGCCAAATTGGCAGAGAAAGATTTTTGAAATAGATACAGACCTAATCTTCCAGATCTTGCAATAATCAGGCCTTATATCTCCCTCCTGTAAGTAGCCTCTGGGTTTAACCAGCTCCTGATGCTTCTGTTGTGATTTAACTGAGGTCCCCAAGATTTTGAGAACTCCCTTTGTTCTTGTTCCACGTTGCCCCATACTTGTGAGAGTTCCTGATCTTTTTCCTCATTGTATTTCCTTTCTATTTGCAAAAAAGATATATTTTCTCTACCTACCACCTCTGACCCCACTGGCAATGCCACCAACTGAATTCTATCAAATATTCATGACCAAGACATTGCCAAACGCTTTTGACACTCCTATTACTTCATTGCTGCTTGTCTCTACCTGACATTCCTGCAACCTCTCCTGGTTGTGAAAAGACTCTTTTTTTCTTCCTCAGAAAAGATCTCTGTCCCTCTGAATGAATAATGGTCCCCAGAGGATTCTCTTGGGCTCTTCCTCCTGGAAAATGCCATGAAGTACTTATGCATAATTCTCATAAAGAAGTATATATTACACTTTCCTCCCAAACATAGGGGAAATGATCTCACTATCTGGATCCAGTTATGCTGTGTTTCTGAGTTACAGTGTATACTCTGCTGCCCACAGTTTCATTAAATTATTTGGTAAAGCACTTTCACCACTCTTATTTAAGATTGTATTGAAAGTCTTAGCCACAGCAATTAGGCAAGAAAAATAAAGAGACTCAAATTATAAAATAAATTTAATTTAATTTAAAAGAAGTTATTCATAGCTGACATATTATATAGAAAACCCAAAAAAATCACACTAACATTTTTTAGACGCATTAACATTTTAGAAATAAGAAACCAATATAGTAAAGTTTCAGGCTATAAAGTCAGCACACAAAATTAATTCTATTGTATTTCTATGTGTGAAAAAGAAGCCTTCATTTGCTTCTAAGGGACTGTTGTCTGTGGGAAATGTTTAATGGAAAAACTATGACAACATTTTAAAAAATTAAGTTCGAAATATAAAATGGTTCAGAGATTCTACTTCTTGGCATAGATTCCAAGAAAGCAAAAGCATTAATTCAGATAGATATTTGTGACCGATGTTTATTGCCATACTGTTTTCAATAACCAAGACCTAGAAACAGTTCAAATGCTCGATAATAGATGAATGAATAGGTAAAGAAATTGTGGTATCTACTCAAAATGCTCGGCTGTAAGAAAATATAAAATTTTGTCTTTTTCTCTACCACTTACTTGGATGGAACCCAAAGGTGCTAGAGGAAAGATAAATGCCTGATCTAATGTACATGTGATATATAAAGAACCAAAGAAAAGGAATACCCAATGAAAATAAACCCCTGACTTCTAACAGCAGAACGGAGGTTTCCAAGTTGTTGTAGGAATGTAGTAAGATGAGAAGTAACATAAGCACAGTGGGAGATTGTCTCTGCCCTTTAGTGGTGGTAGAAGAGCAGTAACTTTTTACATAATATTATAAACATTAACACTCTTGTAAATCATATTACCTTAGTAATAATAAAATAAACATTATAATTCTAAAAAAAAGGTGATTTGGAACTGAAAATGTGATTCAAACAATAGAACACATGCTTTATATGTTCAAGACCCACATTTCTGTTTCTAGTACCACCTTCCCCTCTTAACCAGAACTGTCATGTGTGGCTCTGGAAGCCCTACAACAATAAAAAAATGAACTGGAAGATAATAAAAGAAATATGAAGAGATTGTATGTAATTTAGAAGTATATGCATTTCAAACCAAAATTATGATATTAAGAAGTCATATAGATATTATAAAAATTTACTATTTAGCCTTTTTACCATTTTTATCTATTATTGAACATAAAGAATAGGGACTGGACTGATAGCACAGCGGGTAGGGCGTTTGCCAGCATCTCATATGGTTCCTTGAGCACCACAAGGGGTAATTCCTGAGTGCAAAGCCAGGAGTGACCCCTGTGCATCGCTGGTTGTGACCCAGAAAGAAAAAAAAAGAATTATTATGGATTTGATTGTATTCTTCCTTTATGACACAAAATTCAGCAAAGTCAATATAAATATCTAATTGAATTAATCAAATAAAACAGAAAGGAGTCATTGGAAAAGAAGAGTTGCTCTGGGCATTCCTCTAAAAAGTACCATTATTTTATTCATATTTCAATCAAAAGTACAGATTATTTCATTAGTGCTGACCAGAAAATTTCAGTTTGCTAGATTAAAGGTAACCTTTCCTAGGAGATAATGAAATTGCATCTAGGTTAAGTATTAAGTTTTCTTCTGCTGGCATGGTGCTTAGCACAGGTGGCTTCATTTTGGGCCCATTGTCCCTTTTTCAAAGAACATCCATTTTTTATTAGACTCTAAGCTTTACTGAGAGATTTGATTCAATTTGGATACTGTAATCTCAACTCATTCTGTCTGTAGTTCCTGCAAATTTAACTAATCCTGTTCACAGATCATGATAGCTTTTATTGAATTTCAAGGTTACACTCAGATCATCCCTTCAAATTCATACTTTGTAAGACCACTACTCTCTTTGTTCTTTTTTTGATATTCTAGTCTTAGGGAAATTATTTACTTGATGGTCAGCAACTATGAACATGCATTTATTTTTTTAATTATTCTTTTATTGAATCACCACGTGGAAAGTTACAAAGCTTTTAGGTTTAACTCTCAGTCATACAATGCTTGAACACTCATCCCTTCACCAGTGCACATATTCCATCACCAAGAATCACAGTATACTTCCCCCCTCTCCCCCATCTCCCCAGCCCCCCCACCCCGCCTGTGAAACTGATAAATTTCACTTTACTTTCACTTTACTTTGATTACATTCAATATTTCAACAAAAAACTCACCATTATTGTTTGGAGTTTCTTCCCCCTAAATTTGGACCTGCTGAAAAGAAAGCATTTGTTAATTTGTTTTCCATTGCTGAGAATAAAGAGATATGAAGTTGAGTGACCGCACTAGCGGCCGCACGGTTTTGTATTTCTGTATTTTAGTATTCAAGTAACTAAGTCCAGAGAAATATCTGCCAGAAATTACATCATTGCAAGCTCGTACCTCTCAGCTACTTTATATTCCACATATGAATGCAATTTTTCTATGTCTGTCTCTTTCTTTCTGACTCATTTCACTCAGCATGATACTTTTCATGTTGATCCACTTCTATGCAAATTTCATGACTTCATGTTTTCTGACAGCTACATAGTATTCCATTGTGTAGATGTACCAGAGTTTCTTTAACCAGTCATCTGTTTTGGGGCACTCTGGTTCTTTCCAGATTGTGACTATTGTAAACAGTGCTTCAATGAACATAAAAATGCAGATGTCACCTATACTATACCTTGGACAATTCTCAAAAAATTAGAAATTGTGCTTCCATTTGACCCAGCAATACCACTCCTGGGAATATATCCCAGTGAACATGCATTTCAAGTTTCTGAAAGAACACCATTCTGTATGACCATTACAAACAAGATAATTCCCAAAGTTTGGAATGTACTTGGGAGCCATGATACCAAAGAACCAAATCAATTAAAATTCAAGTAAAAAAAAAAACTTGTTAAAAGAGATCCTTTTTTCCTCACCCCCTCCTCCCCTCCCTCCCTCCTCCTCTCCCTCCCTTCTTCTCTCCCTCCTTCCTTCCTTCCCTCCCTCCTCCTCCCTCCTCCCTCCCTCCTCCCTCCCTTCCTTCCTCCCTTCCTTCCTCCCTCCCTTCCTTCCTCCCTTCCTTCCTTCCTCCATTCCTTCCTCCCTCCATTCCTTCCTTCCTTCCTTTTTTCCATCCTTCCTTCTTTCCTTCCTTCCTTCCTTCCTTCCTTCCTTCCTTCCTTCCTCCCTCCCTCCCTTCCTTCCTCCCTCCCTCCCTCCCTCCCTTCCTTCCTCCCTCCCTCCCTCTCTTCCTCCCTTCCTTCCTTCCTTCCTTCCTTCCTTCCTTCCTTCCTTCCTTCCTTCCTTCCTTCCTTCCTTCCTTCCTTCCTTCCGCCCTCCCTCTCTTCCTTCCTTCCTTCCCTCCTTCCTTCCTTCCTTCCTTCCTTCCTTCCTTCCTTCCTTCCTTCCTTCCTTCCTTCCTTCCTTCCTCCCTCCCTCTCTTCCTCCCTCCCTCCCTCCCTTCCTTCCTCCCTCCCTTCCTTCCTCCCTCCATTCCTTCCTTCCTTTTTTCCTTCCTTCCTTCCTCCTTCCCTCCCTCCCTTCCTCCCTCCCTTCCTCCCTCCATCCCTCTCTCCCTCCCTCCCTCTCTCCCTTCCTTCCTTCCCTCCCTCCCTCCCTCCTTCCTTCCTTCCTTCCTTCCTTCCTTCCTTCCCTCCCTCCCTCCCTCCCTCCTTCCTTCCTTCCTTCCCTCCCTTCTTCCTTCCTTCCTTCCTTCCTCCCTTCCTTCCTTCCTCCCTCCCTCCCTCCCTCCTTCCTCCCTCCCTTCCTCCCTCCCTCCCTCCCTCCCTTCCTCCCTCCCTCCCTCTCTCCCTTCCTCCCTTTCTCCCTCCCTCCCTCCCTTCCTTCCTTCCTTCCTTCCTTCCTTCCTTCCTTCCTTCCTTCCTTCCTTCCTTCCTTCCTTCCTTCCTTCCTTCCTTCCTTCCTTCCCTTCTTTCTTGGCAGCACTCAGGGTTTCCTCCCGGCTCTGTGTTCTGCATTTACTCCTGGCAGTATTTGGAAAGACCATATGTGGTGCTGGGGTCAGACAGATGCAATGCAAGCGCACCATCTCTCAGGAGTTACTTCCTTAAATCTTTGTCTTCTTGTTATTTGTTTGGTTTTGTTTGTTTGGTTTTGAGGGGCATACCTGGCAATGTTCAGGGGATACACCTGGATCTGCACTCAGGAATTACTCCTGACAGTGATAAGGGGAACATATGGGATACCAGAGGCTGAACCAGGGTCAGCTGTGTGCAAGGTAAATGCCCTCACTCCTGCCCCACTTTCTTAACTATCATGGTAGGCCCACTAATATGAATTTCAGCCTTCCTGGTAGTGTAAATCCAAGTGCAAGTGGCATTGACCAACGCTCAGATTCCTCCTCATTCAGTTAAAAGATAATCAAGATAATAACTCGGGTCAGTATTTCTACTGGGCATTCGTTGTTTTAATAGTAGATTCTGCAATATTTTCAAGAGTTAAAGCGGGGTGACAATCATGGAAGACTGGAAATTTAAGAATGTGTAGCCTAGGTAGTTTCATTTTTGTCTCTTTTGCTTTGTGGTTCTTCATTCCTCCCACACCCACCTCCCACATTTTTTTGGGGGGGGTACAGAGTTTAGGCAGTTTAGGCACTATGAAAAATGGTTCACAGCTTTAGGATTATTAACCAGATTCGGGAAAATGGACCCAAGCATCAGGAAATATGGAAGATAACTCCCCTTAGCAATGTCCTGGGAAATATAGTTGATGTCATTTTTTTCAAGTTAATGCAAAAGTTAAGGGAAGAAAAAGAAAAAGGGAGATAAAGTATGAGGTTCTAATTCAGTATACTGAGTGAACTTGATCTAAATCAATGCCGGCCACTTTTCTTTCTCACTATAAAATGTAAGGTAATTTTGATCTAAATCATTGACTTAAATCAAGGTCAACAACTTTTTTTTCTTATTTGATTTGGGGATTTCCAGTATCTTTACTGGACCAAATGTCAAACAGAAGCCTCTAGATGTGAGATGTGTTTGTACTTAATACTCACTTTCTTCCATTCTGCCATATGAAAAAGAGAGTGATGCCGTCTCTTGCCCGCACACCTGGGTGTCTTCCCCGGGACCCCTTGGAGGGGATGGGCTCCAGCTTCCCTCTCAACCCTGAGCAGAGCTCCCGGCGGCCGAAGACCACCGGAACCTAGCTACAGCCATGCTGGAGGCTCCTCTCTACACGTTCGGACAGGCCTCATGCATGAAGGTACCGGCAGAGGAACCCAGGTGTGTGTAATCCCATCAACGGCCAACATCCAGAGAGAGACTTAAAAGCAAACTCTCAGAAGCGCGCGGCTGCAAAGCCTACTTTAGTAGGCCTATATTTAGCCTACTTCTCCCTCTGGGAGAAACTGGCAATCTTCTGAGAGTTTCCTGCCCACATGGGACAGCCTTGCAAGCTTCCCATGGTGTATTCATATGCAAAATCCTGTAACAAGCTGGATCTCATTACCCTGACCCTGAAGAGCCCCCAGTGCAACATCGTTAGGAGGGCCAAGTTGAGATAGACTTCTAAGATCTCAGGGAAAGGACGAAATGAGATGTTACTGAGCCTGCCCGAGAAATCGGTGATTAACGGAATATTGTGATTGTGATTGTGACTGTGTGCCATATGAGTAGTAGGAAGGACTTGATAAAATCTCTTCCATGGAGGTTCAAAGTCAGTCTTTGTTCTCAGTGATTCCAAATAAGAATGGTAAGAGAGGCCCCCTGCACCAGGCTGTCTTCACCGTGGCCACTTTGGAGGGGGAAAGGTTGAGTTTCCCTTCACGCCCCAAGCAGAGCCCTGGCAGCCAAAAACCCCCAGAACCGAGCCACAGCCATGCTCAAGGCCACTCTCCACACGCTCGGAGGAGCCTCCTGCATGAAGAACCGACAAAAGAGGAATCCAGGTGTGCAGGACCTGTGGCTGAGATCTCCAAGCCTGCTTGATTTGGGACTGGGCCTCCTCCACCCAGATCCCCCATTTTCCAGTAGCTTGGCAGTCACACCCACAAACTGCCACCAGTGCCAAGTAATCTCATCAACGGCCAAGATCCAGACACTATAAAACAAAACTCCCGGAAGAGAGTGAAGGCAGTTTTTCCTGGAGTTGGCTTATACTCTAGCCCACTGATGTACCTAAGGCAGCACACATGTGTTTGGTTTTAACATTCTTGCTTGTATTCTCTTATATACTGGTTTAAAGGGTTCTAGAATGAAATCAACAACCTTTACACACTTCCCTCTTATTGTGGTGGGAAGATGCTTGCTGGTTGGATGAGTGTTTGAATATTATCTGTAATGAACCATTGTGAAGTACTTTATGAAAATGAAATGTATAAAAATCGCAAAAAAATTTTAAAAAATAAAAAAAGAATTGTAATAGAAAATTTGAAATACTAGTCATGGGAAAATATTTGAGGAAACTACAAGAAGTCTGGATTCAGTCCTGTTCACAAGTATAGAGCAAAACCTCAAAGATAATTAGTAAGACAAGATTTGAGTATGGACAAATATACAAATATTTTCTCTCCAATAACACAACCCAAATTTAACAAATCTACAAATCTATATCAAATGGAGAAATATAAATAATACATGCTTTCACCTAGTGTGGAAAATAAAGAAACAAATGAACAAAGAAGCAAAACCGGTTATTTTAGAGAATAAAACAATGGTTACCAGGGGCTGGAGCCATAGTACAGCGAGTAGGGCATTTGCCTTACACGTGGCCGACCCAGATTTGATTATGATCATTAGATGAGATAGATAAAACTTATGATTATTTGTGGAGAGGATGTTTAAGATTTAAGCGCCTTACCTGCTGCACCATCTCTCAGGAGATACTTGTATTTGTCCGGTGCAAATAGCCTTATGACAATCATGAGCTGGGGAGGAGAAAGAATCTTCTATAGCAACTCATATTTTTTAAAGTCCCTTTCCTTTTTGCCCCCCACATGTTAAGAATTAGCTTCTTAATGTTTGCATTTCAAAGGGATGATCTAGATAGGAGTTTCTGGAGAAGAAAGGTAGAACATTTACAGGGAAAGAATGAAGTTTATCTCGAGGACTTTGAAATGTCCCGAAGGTTGGAGTTTTTATAATACCTACAAATATTTTGAGATAAAAAGATGAGGCTCTGAGAATGGTAAAAATTAGTGGACTTTGAATTGCCTTTAGGACTGTATTTTCTGATATTGCAAAGATTTATAAACTTCTAGTTTCTCAGAATTGGGTTGTAGTCTAAGTGATGTCAATGGCTGACACCATCTACCTATGTGGAACACTTTCTACTTTCTGAATATATTTAGTATAGGGAAGAAGGCCGTTTAAAGAAGTTCTGATAAGGCTCTGATTACCAGCTCTCAATCTGGTCAAATTTTGTACCATATTGTTAGTGGTGAAAACAATTTTAAATATCTTTTCAGTTTTCAGTTTAAACTAACAGTTTATTTAGGAAAAATGAAGGCTTGAAACTTGCATTCACACAGAGGGACATGGAGAGTATCGTGCTGAGTGAAATCAGTCAGAGGGAGAGAGACAAACATAGAATGATTGTACTCAGTTGGAGAATATAAAAATAAAGTCCAAAACATAAAATGTGAATAATACCCAAAGATAGTAGAAATAATTACCAGGAGGCCTGCCCCAGGGTAGAAGCTTGCCACCAAGGGGGAGGGAGAGTAGAGTTAGGACAGAGAAGGAACCACTATGACAGTGATAGATGAAAATTATCACTGTAGACAAAAACGAAGTGTTTAAAGAAAGTAAAGTGATACGCATGATACCTGATTCAGTAACAGCATTGCAGACTACAGTGCCTAAATGTGAAATTAGCAAGAGACAGATAGAGGCAGACTGAGGGTGGAGTGAGGGGAGTGGGTGAGAGGAAAACTGGTGACATTTGGTCGTGGAAAATGTGCACCAGTGAAGAAATGGGTGTTGGATATTGTATGACTGAAACTCAATCAGCTACAACTTTGAAACTGTGAGTGAATAAAAAACTTTTTTTAAAAAAACTAGCACTGCATGTTTATGGCAGTATTAAATTACTTTGTAGTCACAAGTGACATACTCAAAGAAGGTGCAAAAATATTTTCCAAGCTCAGTGCCACTCTAGCAAAGACAGCCAGAAGAAAGCAGAATTGGAAGTAGGGTTCAAAGTAGAGCATATTTATATGTGCTTAGAGTAGACTATGGACCATACATGATGGCTGCTTAGTGTCTATGTTGTAAACCATAACATCCAAAAGGAGAGGGAGAGTAAGAGGGAATGTGTCTGTCACAGAGGCAGAAGGAGGGAAGGAATGGGGGTGGCGGGAGAGACACTGGGAATATTGGTGGTGGAGAAAGGGCACTGGTGGAGGGATGGGTACTCGAACGTTGTTTGATTGAAATGTAATCATGAAAAATTGTGAGTCTGGGGCTGGAGTGATAGCACAGCGGGTAGGGCGTTTGCCTTGCACGCGGCCGACCCGAGTTCAAATCCCAGCATCCCATATGGTCCCCTGAGCACCGCCAGGGATAATTCCTGAGTGCATGAGCCAGGAATGACCCCTGTGCATTGCCGGTGTGACCCAAAAAGAAAAAAAAATTGTGAGTCTGTAACTGTACCTCATGGTGATTCACTGTCACTGTCACTGTCATCCTGTTGCTAATCGATTTGTTTGAGCGGGCACCAGTAACATCTCTCACTGACTTATTGCTGGCATATAAATATTTTTTAAAAAAAAGCATCACAAAGTAGAGCATATTTCTTGTATCCAGTATTTGACCATCTTTTGATTAACTTTAATTTTCTATAGCATTTCATTAAAAATGTGCTTATATCCCATAATCATGGCATGGGCACATACAGGAGTCACCTGGGGGTGACTACAAAGTCACTAATAGGGCCAAAAAGGGTTCTGTTACTTAAAGCACAATACAGCTAGTTCAAATCTCATTCTGCCTGCACCTACCACCTAAGTAATCCTTAAAGCTTTGTTTTTCCGGAAAAGAAAGGGCCCAGAAGACAGCTCAGTGACTAACGCAGCATCTACAGCAGGTAGAAGATCTTGAGCTTCCTTAATCCTTAGAGAAGATCCTGACAGTTCTACCTCCCCAAAGGGATGCCCTCTGTGGGGCAAGGGATGGGTGAATGGAGGACAGTGTGTGGTAAAATACGTGTGTATGGCACTAGATTAGCAGAATTGTATTTACAATTATGTAATCTGTTCAGAGTGGAAAGACAATTTCACAGGGTTCTCTGAACCCTGCCAGGAGTGAGAATCCCTGAGCCCAGTCAAGTGTCTCCCCAAAGCAAAAACAAGCAAGTAAAGAATTTAGTCAATTAAATGTAAAGATAAAAAAGTTGGTATTATTATTTTAATATTTATTTATTTATTATTATTTTTGCTTTTTGGGTCACACCTGGCGATGCACAGGGGTTACTCCTGGCTCTGCACTCAGGAATTACCCCTGGCTATGCTCAGGGGACCATATGGGATGCTGGGATTTGAACCCGGGTTGGCCGCGTGCAAGGCAAACGCCCTACCCGCTGTGCTATCTCTCCAGCCCCTATTTTAATATTTATGTTAGTTCAATTAGGAGACATATCTGCCCAGTGATGCTCAAGGTAAATCCTGGACCTGAGCTCAGGCATCACTACTAGTGGTGCTCAGTCTCCTGAGCACCAACATGAGATGCTGGAAATTCAACCAGAGTCAGCTGCTGCATGCAAGTTAAGTGCCTTAACCCCTAAAAATGTTTTAAATTGACTTATCATTGGAGAAGTTGGGCAGCATCCCATTTAGCAAGTAGAAAGGAGATCATAAGGATGAACAAAAATTTAAAGTTTTACGGACAGAAAGGAGGCAGAGGAAAAGGAAGTAAAGATTCTTTTTGGAAAGGTCACCTACCTATGTGAGATAAAAGAGGTCTATCAGTTAGATTACCTAATTAGTGCTGACCAGGAAATTCCAGTCTGCCTGGTTAAAGTTTATGTTTTTGGTTAAAGATGTTGAAACTTCCATTAGATATTAAATTGTGGCCTACTGGCTTGAGGTTTAGCGCATGTGATGTCATTTTGGGTCTGTTGCGTCTTTTTCAGTACTCTTCCCAAAAGATGGCTTGATGTCCAAGCCACCAAACCTTTGGAACATGATCTTACTTGGAAATTGGAGTCACTGTAGATATAATTAGTTCAGAAGAGTTTGTATTGGAAGACGGTGGCTTCCTCATTAATTCAATGTAACAGTATACTTTCAAGGAGATGATCCAATAAAGACAGAGAAAATGTGATGATCCTATTAGGACAGACATCCAGAGAAAATGCCATGTCATGATGAAGGAAACATTGGAGTTAAGCACTTTGAAGCCAATGAAAACCAAAGATTGTTGCAAACCATAGAAACAAAGATGAAGAAAGGAAAGATTTCTCTTTGAGGTTTGAAAAGAAAGATGACTCTGCCAAAACTTGATTTTGCATGCCGTGTCTCCAAAATTTGGAAACAATACATTTCTGTTGTTTTAAGTCATCTGGTTTGTGGTACTTTGCTATGGCAGTCCTAGGAAACTAATATAAAAATAATTTTAAAAAATGTCACCAAGCTTTTATTGATATGCCTAAATTTCTATTTACTCACATGCTATTTATATATGGGCTAGGCTGCGTGAACAATTGGGAATTATAAGTTTCAGTCCTTTCTGAAAAACATCAGTGTTTTCTATTTGGCCTTTCAGTCAACTCATTTTTGTAGGTAATCTCATCTATTCAATTTTCATCTGAATGTTTATTGTTTCAGTACTGTGTCTTAAACCCAGATTCTAACCTGAATCCACAGACCCTATATTCAACTGCCTGCTGGACCTGGAATAGCCATACTCACTCTAGCTAACAGATCCAAATGTAGGGTCTAAAATGATAGTACAGTGGGTAAGGCATTTGCCTTGCATGAAGCCCAACAGGGTACTATCTCTGGCATCTTATATGGTCCCCAAAACTCACCAGGAGTGATCCCTGAACTTAGAGCTAGAAATGAGTTGGATATGGCTCCTCTCCCCTCAAGAAAAAAATAAAGACCCAGCTGTGATAATGGAAGGAATTCAGAGTGACTTGAATTTAAAATAAGATAAAGGACTCAGAGATGTAGAGGTGTCTGAGCATTGCTGACACATTTAGAAATGTGTCACAAAATTTTACCATTTTTCTTCTCTCTTTAGATAGTAATCCTGCTAAATAAAATTAATCATTTTTGTCTCTTAATAAAGAACTAAAAATAATGGAAATTACTGCTTAAAAAAATGTAGCAACGGGGACCAAAGAAGGTCATAGAACTAGTACAGCCAGTAGGATGTTTGCCTTGTATGAGGCTAACCTGGGTTCCAACCCCTGCATCCCATATAGTCTTCTGAGTATAGCCAAGAGTAATTTCTGAGTGCAGAGCCAGGAGTAACCCCTGAGCGTTGCTGAGTATGGCCCCCAAATCAAATTCAATACCAAAACATAACAGCAGCAGCAACAACAAAAAAAACCTAAACCCCAAACAAAATATAGCAACAATCTTGAAATCAAGTGTTAGATTTTTTTTTTTTACTTGTTTTTGGGCCACACCAGGCAGTGCTGATGGGTAACTCCTGGCTTTGTACTCAGCAGTTACTCTTGTTGAGTTTCAGGGACCATATGGGATGCCAGAGTTTCAACCGAGTACAAGGTTTCTGCCGAGTACAAGATAAGTGCCTTACCTGTGTACTATCTCTCCAATCCCTAAATAATTTAAATAAGTATCTTTAACATTTATTCGGAGTGTTATAATCTCTTTAAAAAGATTTTTCACAGATACTACATTTTAAAAGTTTATTATAAAATAACTTTATTATCAGTAAAAAATCATCACCTATTTATAAATTTTAATTAATTAATTTGAAAGTCAATGTATAACTGAAGTAAATTATATGCTGTATTATTTTTGTCTTTATATATGATTATAGAATATACATAAATTGTTGTGATTAATGGCAGATGGCACTAGTATCAGCAAAATCCAAATGGAAACTTAATCTGTGCAGAATGTAAAACAATTTTGTGAAGTTTTTGCTCCGTTTCTATGTTGCCTTACACAAGTAGAGATTTTGGTTTCTGGATGTGGAAGTGAAAGATATTTCTGATAGCAGTCATTGTATTACTCCATAAATTGTGTTTCTCCTTAAACATTTATATGCTGAAATGTCAACTCCTAGTATGTGAGAATAAAACTGTTTTTTAAGATAAAGCCTTTATGGGGGTCATTAAATTAAAATAAACCCATTAAGTAAGTCCTAATCCAATATGTTGGATGCCATTATCATCATCATTCATTGATCTTGATCATCGAAGTTCTTGAGCAGTCTCAGTAATATGTCCATTCATCCAAGCCCTGAGATTTTATTTATTTTTTTTAATTTTTTATTTATTTATTTTTTGGATTTTATGTTATTTTATTTTTTTTACAGTTACAGATTTATATATTTTTGTGATCATGTTTCTCCCTTACAAAGTTTGATAACCCATCCCTTCACCAGTGCCCATTCTCCACCACTAGTAAACCCAACATCCCTCCCACCCTCCCCAGTCCCATCTCCCCCCACCCCACACTGCCACTATGGCAGGGTATTCCCTTTTGTTCTCCCTCTCTGATTAGGTGTTGTGGTTTGCAATAAAGGTGTTGAGTGGCCATTGTGTTCAGTCTCTAGTCTATATTCAGCCCGCATCATCTTTCCCCCACATGACCTCCAACCACATTTTACTTGGTGTTCCCTTCTCTGAGTTGCCCAGAATGAGAGACCAGCCTTCAAGCCATGGAGACAGCCTCCTGGTACTTATTTCTACTATTCTTGGGTGTTAGTCTTATAGTCTATTATTCTATATTCCACAGATGAGTGCAATCTTTCTATGTCTGTCTCTCTTTTTCTGACTCATTTCACTTAGCATAATACTTGCCATGCTGATCCACTTATATGCAAACGTCATGACCTCATTCTTTCTAACAGCTGCATAGTATTCCATTGTATAGATGTACCAGAGTTTCTTCAACCAGTCATCTGTTCTAGGGCACTTGGGTTTTTTCCAGGTTTTGGCTATTGTAAACAGTGCCGCGATGAACATATAAGTGCAGATGTCATTTCGACTATACTTTTTGGCTTTTCTGGGATATATTCCCAGGAGTGGTATTGCTGGGTCAAATGGGAGCTCAACCTCTAGTTTTTTGAGAATCGTCCATATTGTTTTCCAAAAGGGCTGAACTAGCCGGCATTCCCACCAGCAGTGTAGAAGGGTCCCTTTCTCCCCACATCCTCTCCAACAGCAGTTGCTTTTGTTCTTTTGGATGTGTGCTAGCCCCTGTGGTGTGAGGTGGTATCTCATGGTTGTATTGATCTGCATCTCTCTGATGATTAGTGATGTAAAGCACTTTTTCGTGTGCCTTTTGGCCATTCGTATCTCTTCCTTGGTAAAGTTTCTGTTCATTTCTTCGCCCCATTTTTTGATGGGGTTGGATGTTTTCTTCTTGTAGAAGCCCTGAGATTTTAGAAGCCTCTCTCTACTAGTCCTTCCAACGATGCCATACTGGAGGCTCTTTAAGGGTCAGGGGACTGAGACCTAGCTTGTTACTGATTTTGGCATATTAATACACCAATGGGGACCTTTTGAGGCTCTCCCATGTGGGCAGGAAACTCCCAGTAGTTTGCCAGGTTCTCCTAGAGGGAGAAGTAGGCTATAAGATATTGTGTGGCTTTGCCGAAGCGCGTTTCCAGGAGCTTGCTTTTAAGTCTCTGGATGCTGGCCATCGACAGGATCACATGGCGTCGGGTGGTGCAGTCCCTGGGTGTGACCGCCAAGCTACTGGGAAATGGGAAATCTGGGCGGAGGAGGCCCAGTCCCGATCAGAACAGCCTTGGAGGTCTCAACCCTGGGTCCCACACACCTGGGTTCTTCTGCTGGTTCCTTCATGCGTGAGGCTCAAGGCCATGCTCAAGGCCCCTCTCCACATGTTTGGATGAGCCTCATGCATGAAGGAACCTCACCCATGAAGGATGCCTTTATAGGAAGAGAAAATTAGGATTTGTTGGGAGAAACCAAAAATGCACACAGGGAGCAGTGAATCACAGTGAGAAGTGTGATCACAAGATCACAAATCACAAGAGAGGTCCTAAAAGATATAAAATCTGCCAACTCTTTGATCCAACACTTTGAGCCAACACTTAAAGTAAGTGACTGTTTAAACTACTTTCTTAAATTTTTTTCCCCAATGAATTTTAAGTTTTTAGAAAACTGTTTTTTGAGTTGACACACCAAATGCAAAGCCGGATATCAAGATAGAAAAAAGCTAACATGCAAGCAATTTGAAGAGTAATGTGTTACTTAAACACTAACTCGTGACTGACATTCTCAATATATATACCACTGATTTTTTTTAACATGAGATAAATGTAGTTAGAAGATAGAAACAGTCTCACTCAATGCTCAATGTTATGTATAGATAGTCTTTTTAATTAATTAATTTGTAAGATAGTCTTAGGTATAATCAATTTTTCTCTTTTTCTTCCATAAAATAAAATAAAAGAGGTTTGCTTTCTAATTGTTGTAGGCTCCTTTGTAAAGCTTTATTTTTAACAATTTATACCAACAAATACAATCATGTTTTCATCAAGAATTTTTCCCCCTAAGGTTCATTTTAGGTACAATATTTTGTTATAGCAAATTTAGTAAGCAAATACAATAGCCATTGAAATGGTTGTGAGGTAGTTTCTCACTGTGTTTGTCATTTGCATTTCCCAATGATTTGTGAACAGTACCTTTTCATGCAATTGTTGGCTATTTGGACATCTTCAGAGATACATTTACTCAAGTTCTTTATTAACTTTTAAATAAAGTTGTTTTATCCTTGTCAAGTTATATCAAGTTATAGAAATATACATCATCTTAATGAAAATCATTAGAAAAGATATGATTTGCAAATATTTTCTTTCAATTCATGTTGGTTATCTTTTGACACAGATACTTTAAGTTCTGATATAGCTCAGTTTATGTTTTTAATTTTGTTTTCTGTACCTTGTATACCCTGGATACACTGGAGCGATAGCACAGCATGTAGGACATTCACCTTGCATGTGGCCAACCCAGGTTCGATTCCTTTGTCTCTCTAGGAGAGCCCGGCAACCTATCCTGCCCACACAGCAGAGCCTGGCAAGCTACCCGTGGCGTATTCGATATGAGAAAAACAGTAACAACAAGTCTCGCAATGGAGATGTTACTGGTGCCCGCTCAAGCAAATTGATGAACAATGGGACAGCAGTGCTACAGTGCAGTGCTACCTTGGATACCATACCCAAGAAATCATTGTTAAATTCAGTATCATGAAGCTTTCCTTTATGCTTTTTAAAAAGGGTTGTGTAGCTTTAGTTTTTATGTTAAGAACCCCAATACACCCCCCTCCCACCCCACCCCCCATCTAAGTAGCTAATGATATTCCCATTATTCTCTATATACCTTGAGTACATTCCATATTTCCATACAGAACTCACTATTATTGATTGGAAATTTTCCCCAACAATCAGGCCTGCTGAATAGGCATCATCTAATAATTTATCTTCATTGCTGAGAGTGAAGACTTGGAGTCCGATAGCGGCCGCGCGGTTTTGGGTTCTAATATTTTAGCTCAGTTCACAGTCAAAATGGATGGCTGCAAGAATCCGCTCTGGTGCCAAAATGGGTTAGGAGACCTCAGGATCACAGTCTATAGGTACGGAGGGTCTGCTTCTCGTGCCACAGCTCTGGTTCATCTCTGGGCGGAAGGCGCGCCGGGGATGCCCCCCCTCCCAGGACCACCTACAGGCTACGTCACTAAAGAAAGTCCTACCTCCTGGTTGAGGGGTCTTAGAGGGTAGTTCTCACCATGTGGCTGCTGCCGCTGCCGCCATTTTCGCTCAGAAAAATGGGGTGGAGAGGGAAAAAAATCCCTCCCCGGGCTGCATGAGGTTGTAGCTCAGTTCACAGTCAAAATGCATGGCTCAAGCATCCGCTCTGGTGCCAAGATGGGTTAGGAGACCTCAGGATCACAGTCTATAGGCGCGGAGGACCTGCTTCTCGTGCCGCGGCTCCGGTTCATCCATTCCTTCATTTCTAAGGTAAACATTAGAACTACATGGATTCCAATGTTCTTCGTAGCTCTAAGAACCCTTTAGTTTTATCACTGCCTTTACTGTAATTTAGGAAGGTTTTAATAGTACTATGTTCTTCTTTGTTAATTAAGGCTGTTTCAAACCCAAGTCATTTTCATTTAAAAATTCAATAGAATCTGTCACAAGATTAATAAATGCAAATTCATATCACTCCTTGTTCAACAAAGCATGTCCATTTTGGGTTAAACTACAGAGAACCCTTTTAGTAAATTTGGTTCGTTTTTCATGGAACTACTTTTCCTAGTTAACCACCCAAAAACTTTCTTGCCATGTTCGATTTTAGCTGAACTGGCTCTGTCCTGACTTCCACAATCACTGTCCGGTTGAGATTAATTGAAAGTCTTCATAGAAGGGCATGGAGTGAGAACACTGAAAGAGATGCAATGATATAACACTGTTATTGAAGAGAGAGGAACAGGCAGAAAACACGTGCACTGGGCGGTGAACCTGAACGCACCATGAACTTTCTGTGTTGGAAAAGATTAGTTAAGACTACAAGTGGAGAAGTGGAGTAAACAATTGGCTCTGCCTGGGTGTGGTATCCCTATCTGAAAATGAAGCATGAGTTGCTACTTACTCAATTGTACTACTATCAGGTCAAAGAAAACCATGTTTGAAAATATCAACTTTTTATTTTGGGAGCAGAGCAGCTCACCCAGGGGTGCTCAGGGATAGGCTTGCAGAACATGCATGCAAAGAATCAAAGAATTTAACAAAGTATAGAGGTAGTATCTAACACCACTAACGTCCTATTAATATTCATTGTGGTAAAAGGGCCTTCAGCATATAGCTTGCGGTCAAACATTCGCATAAACAGGTTGAGAGAGCCATTTTACAAGAACCGGAGGACTGGGACATTTTTACAAGAGCAGGATGGTTAGCCAACAGGAACAGATAGATCAGCCTTCTGGATATCTATTGTAATCTCCCCTAGCTGCCCCAGGTGCCATTAGTTACTTCTAGTTTTACCTTAAGGCCATGACACAAGTAGATTGGAGCCTAAGCATACATAAGCGCTGTGGAGTTACAATAAAGTAGCTTTTGCTCACCTGTGTGTGTGTGTGTGTGTGTGTGTGTGTGTGTGTGTGTGTTTCCCCCTCCCTGTCACTCTTGCACCCTCTCCTCATGAACCCCATTATCTGGTTCCACGGAAAGGGACAATTCATCATTGGGCTATTGCTATACTTAACACACTATAGGTACAAAGTTGAAGAAAAAAATGTTAAATTGTTTTCAATCACTATAGTCTAAAGAAAAAAATCTAATATCCTAGATGAGATTATTTTTTCTAGGATTAGTTGTCCCAGGATTCAGGGTACCACTGTCTTTCAGTGTATTCATCACCATATCTTCTGGTTTCAAAAATGAATGCTGTGGATGCAAAGCAGAAACTTTTGACAGTGCTCGCACATTTACCTGTCTATTCCTGCTGATGGCTAACTGACCAGCTAAGAAAACAAGAGAAAATATGGAAGACTGAAATCTTGTCTACCATGTTGATCAATCGACTACTTTTTATGGTCCTAACCTAGGCCTGGTCGCAGCAACTTCTCCTCCTCCTAATCTTCATTCTCCTTCTCCTCCCCCTTCTCCTTTTCCCCCACCTCTTCCTCCTTCTCCTCTTCCATCTCTTCCTTCTTCTCCTGATCCTCCCTCTTCAAAGCAGTTTGTTGATAAAAACAGTTAAATCTAATAAAATATGCATTTCATATTAACTTATACTTCTTCTTGTTTGTTTTGGGGCACACCTGTGGGTGGTCTGGGGCTACTCCTGGGCTTGGTACTCAGGAATCACTCCTTGTAATGTTTAAGGGACCTTATGATGACAAGGATTAGACTTGGGTCCTGTAGACAAAGTGTGCTCTCTAGCTCTTTGAGTCGTGTTCCTGGCCCAATTTCATTTGATTTAATTAAATATTTGACTTTATTTAATTTTAATTAAAATGTGTAACTGCATATGATTTACTCACCCTTTGTAAGATCTACTTTTTGAATCTGTTGAGTTGGAGGATTCTATCACCATATCTTCAGAAACAAGTATAATACATTGACTACACTATCAAGATTTGTTTTAAAGTGGAATAAGAAACTGACACATAAGAAGCAATATTGATTATTCCAGTTTTGACTTGACTTATTGTTTAAAATCTTTATAGTTGCCTTGTCACCAGCAAGTTTTATTTGTGAGGATCTCACATATGCCAGGAAAGTATTCGGTCACTGACCTGTAATCTCAGCTTCTTTAAACACAATTTTCAAAACTAGGGAAACTTTTCAATAATTGATAATTCAGTTTTTCTAGAAGCAATAAACTTTTTTCTTTTTATAGTCGTATGTAGTCATTTATATCATATAAAATTACATTAAAATTGAGTTATAGCTACTATAATAAGTCAAACAGATATGAGTAAATTTTGGAGCAACAGAAGTGACCTTCAGTTAGCTTACCACTCAGTATATGGGAAGAGTAGCAGGGGAAGCATATTAATGAGTGATCTACTGTCACTGTCACTGTCATCCTGTTGTTCATCGAGCGAGCACCAGTAACATCTCCATTGTGAGACTTGCTGTGTTACTGTTTTTGGCATATTGGATATACTACGGGAAGCTTGCCAGGCTCTGCTGTGCAGTCAAGATACTCTCGTAGCTTGCCGGGCTCTCCGAGAGGTGCAGAGGAATTGAACCCGGGTCAGATGTGCACAAGGCAAACGCCCTACCACTGTGCTATGGCTCCAGCCCGCGTGATCTACTATGAGCATATATCAGACCTTTTACAAAGGAAATAGAAAGAACCAGTTAAACTAAGTGAAGTTGAGCACTTAAAATAACCGTGTGCCATGGAGTGAATATTTGTGCCCCTCCAATTTATTTTTGAATCTCCAGTCTCCTGTTTGTTGTGAGGAAGCAGTTGGAAGCTAATTGAAGTGATAAGTGTGGTGATGAATCTAATGGGATTAGTGTTCTCCTGAGAAGTGACAACAGAGCTCATTTGCTCTTCGTTACACAAAACAGTTAGAAGGTGGGACAGCCAGCAAGATTATGCTCATCAATAAGTGATCCGTGTGGTTGGAGATCCCGTCTGGGAAGGGAGATTCGTGCTGAAAGTAGACTAGAGACTGAACACAATGGCCACTCAATACCCCTATTGCAAACCACAACACCCAATTGGAGAGAGAGAACAAAAGGGAATGCCCTGCAATAGAGGCAGGGTGGGGGTGTGGGGGAGATGGGATTGGGGGGGTGGGAGGGATACTAGGTTTATTGGTGGTGGAGAATGGGCACTGGTGGAGGGAATGTGTTTGCAAACATTGTATGAGGGAAAAACAAGCTCAAAAATGTGTGAATCTGTATCTGTACCCTCATGGTGATTCACTAATTAAAGAATGAAATAAATTAAAAGAAAAAAGTGATCCAAAACCTTCATCTAGGTCTTCTAAGTTTTCAGAACTGTGAGGAAATAAAAATTTGTTATTTAAGCTATCTGTAAAGGTATTTTGTCATGGATATTGAGCAAACTAATCACTGTTCTTTTAGAGTTAATATTTATTTTATGTTGTCTTTGATCTTGGGGAACACTTGCCAACAATCAAAACATGTTATTTCTGGAGAAGTGAGTTACAATGCAGACTCTGAGCTATGGAATTGTAATGAAGAGAAAAATCTTAAAAGTTTTTTTTAATAACTTTTATTCTAGCAGAATTATTCACTATATCTATGAAAACCACCTCTTGGACTAATCAACAATCAGACACAGTCTTTTGCTGAAACAATTCTAAACTTGGGACCCACAGAATCTTTCAAGAGGGCCAGAGGTAAAAATTCTGTACATGGGTGTTCATGGCATGAGACTGGGGACCAACTGGTAGGACAAGGATCCACAAGAAGGAAACAAGATTGGAAGGAGGCCACAGAAGGGAAAAGGTGAGGCACAGTGAAAAACACTGCTTTACAAGTTAGATTCTAGCATCTTCAACTATAGAGAGTGAAAGCACAATGACAAAATAATAATTTAAAAATTAACCATGTAATGAATACGATGAGTTTTCTAGTAGGAGGTGAAAAGGAAGAGGAAAAATATTTAAGAAGCTCTGACTCAGGCTAGTTTTTTTTTTCTTTTAACAATGAACTCAAGGTATTACAATAGCTATAAATATAAGTATGGTCCGATATATGATTATATGTAAAGCTAATAGAATATTATTGATATAGCCACTATAATATCATCTGAAATGCATTATATCCTGTATAAAAATATTATATGTAAACCAATAGCTATTATAGCTAAGAGAAAGATATAGCTAATTAGAAGAAAGTCACAAAACTGCAATTGTTTTCAATTTATATGTTTTTATTTTTTACAAAAATATCTAAAGGAGCAACATCAACATGTTTGCACAGTCATTAACAAAGAGTTTAAATAGATGATTTAAAGATATAATTTATATTAAAACAATGAATTATTTATAAATAAAACTGACAAGACTTTTATTAAAAATTTTGTTTTGTTTCATTTTGAGTCACATCTGTTGATACTCAGTGGTTTCTCCTGGTTTTGCACTCGGGAATTGCTCCTGGAGATGCTCAAGGGACTATATGGAATGTTGGGGATTGAACCCAAGTTTGTTGCATGCAAAGTAGGTGCCTTACCCACTGCACTATTTCACTGGGCCCTAAAAGAAAACACTTTTAAATTCTGAAAGAAGTTAAAGAAATGAGGATTTGAGAGATTAGGGTAAGGGTCTTGCCTTGCGTGTATATGACCCTGGTTTGATCCCTAGTACCATGTATGGTCTGCTAAGCACTGTAGGGAATGACCCTTGAGCACACATCAGGAACAATCCCCTGAGCTCCACTGGGTGGGGCAAAAAGAAAAAACAAATAAGAAGTAAAGAAGAAATTAAAGAAAAAAATGTTCATGAAAGTCTCAGTAAAATATATTTTTATTCCTCACCCCCCAAAATCCCCAATAGACTTTTTTTTTTCTTGTTTTTTGGGTCACACCCAGCGATGCACAGGGGTCACTCCTGGCTCATGCACTCAGGAATTACTCCTGGTGGTGCTCGGGGGACCATATGGGATGCTGGGAATCGAACCTGGGTCGGCCGCATGCAAGGCAAATGCCCTACCTGCTGTGCTATCGCTCCTGCCCCCCCAAAAGACTTTTTGATTAACATTTTTCAGCAGTCATAATGTTTATATGAATGAACAAGGAATTGTCAAAAGAAGTTTGAAGAGCCAAGAGATTCACTCATTAAATAGCATGTATTTTCAATGGAACTACAACTATAAGAAATAATGAAATCGAGAAATTTTCTGCAGCTTGGCTGGAACTGAAGGTATCAGATTGAGTGAAGGAAGCCAGAAGAAGAAAGATAAACACAGAATATGATCTCACTTTTCTATGGCATATAGAATAACAGGTCACAAAAATGTAATACAGTAAGGGAGGGATGCTCCTGGATCACTCCTGACTCCAAAGCAGAGGGAAGAAAAGGACAGAGAAGGTAAGAAATCAAGGTGGCAAGAAAGATTAGAAAGAGAAATAATGGGGGAACAGGGCTCAGGAGGCTTGGGTATACTGGTGATGCGTGAGATTGGTATAGCTAAATATCCAAAGCATAGACTCAACAACACTGAAAACATGAAATCTAAATGGCACCCACCCAATTTTGAAATATGACTCTGAAGGCGACAAATGGAAGGGGGATACTGGAGTGAGAGGTGGGAGGGAGCAATAGAAACAGTGGTGGAAAGAAGTTGACATTGGTGGTGGGATTGATATTGGAATAATATAGGCCTTAGACTCAATTATCAGTAACTTTCTAAATTATGGTTCTTTAATTTAATTAAAAATTGTTTGAAATAAGTAGCACATTTTTTTTCCTTCTTTGTGGGTCACACCTGGCAATGCTCAGAGGTTACTCCTGGCTCTGCACTCAGGAATTACTCCTAGCAGTGCTCGAGGGACCACATGGGATGCTGGGGATCAAACCCGGGTCGGCTGCGTGCAAGGTAAATGCCCTATCTGCCGTACTATCGCTCCAGCCCCAGTAGCACGGTTTTTATATCTGCAGAATTCCTTCACAGCAACATCTAGATCTGAGTTTGTTTAATAACAGGAAGAAAGTGTGTGCATACTAGGAATTGAGGATTTAGGGAGTGGAATTTCACCTGCCAAACCCCTGAACCAGGGAGTAAATAGAATCAAGGGAATTATGAAATAAGAACTATAACGTGCTACATGTTTACCGTTAAAGATTGGCTAGTATCGCTGACTCATGCAGTTTGTATATTTAAAAATTAAGGGAAGAGAACAAAGTTCATGGAAATCTCTACATAAAACTAAAGCTCAATTATTAATAGCTTAAGTGCTAATAAAGGTACTAATAAACCTTAGTTCTGTCAGTGAAAAATCTGCTTTTGTCTTTTTCATCAGCTTTTCAATTAATACCATTGTAAATGACAGTAAATATAAACATAATCACAGTAAAATATAACATAATTACAATGTTAAATATAAATGAAACAATTTTGGAAAACAAGAATATAAAGTTGAACATGAAGTGGAAAACTGGAGTCATTTTTCATTTACAAATATCTCCTAAATGGGGGCTAATGGGAGAGAAACTTGTGACATTCGTTCTGGGAAATGTACACTAGTGAAGGAATGGGTGTTGGAACACTATATGACTGAAACCTAATCATAAACAGCTTTGTAAGGGTCTATCTTACAGTGATCTAATAAAAAAAATTATATAAAAAACAAATATCACCTAAATTATGATGCACTATAGCACTGTTGTCCTGTTGTTCATCGATTTGCTCGAGCAGGCACCAGTAACATTTCCATTGTGAGACTTGTTACTGTTTTTGGCATATCAAATACACCACGGGTAGCTTGCAGGCTCTGACATGCGGGTGTTGCTATTAAGCCCTTAAAAAATAGATAGTCTGAATTGAGATGTGCCATAAGTCTAAAATATATACAGTGATTTCAGAAAGATTTGGTAAGAAAAAAAGGAGTGTGAAATACTATTATAATATTCTATAGACAAATTATTTTGGATATAACAGATTTAATATATTTTAAGTATACTATTAAAATACTAGAATTTTATCTATTTACTTTTTGGCGGTAGAGAGGTTACTTTTTGGCCACATGTGAGGTATTCAGGGGCTAGTCCCCAAACCTTGCTCAGGGTTTGCTCTAGGCAGTATCAGGGGACCGACCATGAGGTGCTGGGACTTGAGCCTGGGCCTCCCTCATACAAAGATACACACTAGTCCTTTGAGTTCTTGTCTTGCGTGTAGATGACCCTGGTTTGATCCCTAGTACCATGTATGGTCTGCTAAGCACTGTAGGGAATGACCCTCGAGCACACATCAGGAACAATCCCCTGAGCTCCACTGGGTGGGGCAAAAAGGAAAACTAAATAAAAAGCAAAGAAGAAATTAAAGAAACAAATGTTCATGAAAGTCTCAGTAAAATATATTTTTATTTTTCACCCCTCAAGATCCCCAACAAACTTTTGATTAAAGTTTTTCAATATGGCAACTAAAAATTTTTAATAATATATGTAGCTTCATAATATTCTTAGAAGACAGTGATATAGTCATACTCCAAGATATAGTCATACTGTGCTTATTGAATAACAATAAAAAATTTACAAGGCAAAGTGTGTTTATAACAGCTACTTTAGATTTAAGTAATTTCAAAAATGATATTTACTTGGGAAGTATTATAAATCCTAATAATCTTATTATAATCTTAAAATCTTTAGACATTTTTAATTAGTCTTTTACAACTGTACTTGGCTCTCTCACCGCTAGTTTTATTTAAATTGTATATGATAGCACATTGTGGCTACAGGCATTTATAACTATAATATAATTATATTATAATATAATACATATGATATAATATATTCTAATATAATCATATTATATTATATATTTTATTATAATTATAATTTTTAAAAAGAGGCTAGAGCAATAGTAGAGTGTGTATGGCATTTGCCTTGCATGCAGCCAACCTGGGTTCAATCCCCAGCACCTCATATGGTTCCCTGAGCCTTCCAGAAGTGATCACTGGGCACAGAGCCGGGAGTAAGCCCTGAGCACCGTAGGGTGTGGACCCAAACCCAAAGTACATAAATAAATAAAAGAAAAATAAACAGATGTACAATGCTGTGTAAACACAAAAAAGAATGTGTTACGAAGAGGCAAGGATACCTGATTTCAGTGAGAGCTGTTTTCAATCCTCCCTAGCAAAGAACCAAGACCACAGTCTGTTGGTGAAAATGGCCCGTTTGATGCAGAGTTGCTAGCATACTTATAGAAAGAACATCTGAAGGGGGGTTGAGGTAAGGACCGGTATGGTGGTCATTTACATAGATAAACATTTGGCAGAGGAAATTCTTTTGGGGAGATCAACTCAAGGAGACACACTGTCTCCCAGGGACAACTGTATTGCTTTTATGTTTCCCTCTAATTGTATAAGTTATCGATACTTGCAGTTGTTTGGATAAACACAATAAGAGACAAAGATTCCAGCACTTAGTTCTCTGGGCTGAAAGCAAACAAGGCTTTAAACACTTGGTTGTCTGGGCTTTGAGTGCAAGCAAGGCTTTTACCGTAAATCCCAGACTAAGTTCTCAGACCAGTACAGCTAGTCCTTCCCCAGGGGGGGTCCTGTCTCTTAAGTTGTAACAGTTTGCATGAAAACCAT
Organism: Sorex araneus; assembly: GCF_027595985.1. Classification (NCBI taxonomy): domain Eukaryota; kingdom Metazoa; phylum Chordata; class Mammalia; order Eulipotyphla; family Soricidae; genus Sorex; species Sorex araneus. Next base: position 110,865,538 of record NC_073305.1, read on the forward strand.
GCATTTATGCTTTCTAGAATGTCCCATTTCGCTGCCGGGTAGTTTTCCACTTGCCCCTGGTCCATCCCAGTCCCACGGCGGGACTCCACTTTGGGGTATCAGGAACTACAGAAACTGAAGCCTGAGTCAAATAGTTATGATCAAGTAATTATGCCCAGGGGCAGATATATTTGAGTCAATCTACTCCCAAATATTAGGAGCACAGCATTAATGGTCTTTCTGTGTTTAACCAAAGAACATTGCTCTATGGTAATGTATAAAAAGGCTATAGGGGAAACAGAAAAGCAAGTACAAATATACAGCACTTCAAATACAAAGCAGTATCAATACAAATTCAGAATTACCAGAAAGTTTTGTTTTACAAGCAATCGAGATTAACATGGGGGACTGTGACAATGTGAGGTAAAATACAAGGGAAAGATTACAAATAAACTTTAACTAAGTTAGGGATGCTAGCAAGGGTAATATAAATTCCTCTAGGAGGAGGAAAGGAGACAAAACACTGATAAAGCCTAAAGCTTAGCGTTAATATCCAACACAAAGGGGAGGTTGAAGATAGACTTTGACTAAATTAAGGATGTTAGCAAGGGCATGGTAAGCTTCTCTGGGAGGAGGAAAGGGGCAATACACTGATAAAGACTAAAGCACTTAGGGTTGATATCCAACTCAGTGTATTTTATTCCTTTTCAGATATAAATCATTCTTTATTCTTTCATATGCCTTCACATTTATTAGTCTTATTTTTAACACTTAGCAAGAAGAATAGCACTTAATTGCTTAATTAGTAAAGATGATAGCTTGGCATTTAAACTCTTCTTGATATGGCCCTATGTTTTTTTCCAAGAATTTTATCTGTTAGTTTCTATTTGAACTTTATCTACAAATAAAATAAAATGTTTTCTTAATAATCTCTCCCCACACCTCTGTGTAGAGAGGGATGTTAGCCATGTATCTATTTCTAATAATATCATCCACTTCATTGACAACTTAAATTTCTACTCATCTTTTAGGTCCTAATTTAAATGCTCTTTTCTTCATGAAGCATTTCTCGATCCATCTCAGTCTCTACTGGAAACACTCATTTCCACCCAAACTCCCTTGCCTCTTCTTTCAAACTTAAGGTTCATTTCACCTTTCCTTTTATCTGGTAGCAATTTGTGTTCATATTGTAGCTTCTCTTGTTTGTGTCCTTTGTAGTATTGTAAGACTTTCCATTTCAGATTAACCATGGTGCATAGTAAAATATTCTGTGTTATTAATACTTAATATTGTGAGTCAATAAGTTCAGTTACTATTTCTTTTTTCTCGTTTCACCTTACCACGAACAAGGTATATGAACAAGAACAAGAAATGAATAGAATTATTGCTTAGAATTGAATAGAGAAGGCTGGTGTCATACTGGAGACCTTAGTTACAATTACGTTGCACAGAATTATTTCTCAAAACTCCCCAAAGTTAAGTTTCATAATTTAATCATGCAAACACTTGGTTAGACTTAATCTCTCCACATGTGCAGGCTTGTGGCATACCTGTATGTATATGCTGCAAGGCTTGATCACCTCATTCATTAAAGAAAAATGTTCTAGGCAGCCTGCTCCAAATCTCCCTTAAGTATTCTCTTCCCCTGAAGCTTTACAAAGTTCAACTGAATTTCTATGGAGAGAGGAAAAATTTCAATAAGAAATCAAAAAGGATTGGCATGTAACTGAAATGGTATCTGTTTCTCTGATGATAGAAATAGATGATAACATTTTCCTATGCCTGTCATGTGTTTTTTGTTTTAAGATTTTATGGAAATATATGCTGAATTAAGACACCATTCATAGACTCTTTGAGGGACTTTATGAGTGTGCAACAGTTTTTTTTTTGGTCAAATACTTCAATTATATTCTGACTTATAAGCAAAAACAGTGTGATAGAACTATTTTTCTGATAGATAGCCTAACAAATATTTCACTGTTTTTGAAGCTAGTGAAGCTATATGGTTAAATTATGAAATGTGTTCTAAATTTCAACACATTTACTTAGGAATTTAGGGCAACATTTACATGTTATGCTATAGCTGAAGGCTGACGTGAATGCTTTATCTTTGCGTACACATGCACACACTACATACACCCAGTCTCACACACATGCATCAGATATACACATTGTATACATACCTGTGTTACCCACAGACACTGGTAACAGAAAGACAATGCTTCCCATTTTTGCTTTTGTTTTTTGGCACACACCTGGCTATGTTTAGGGCCCCTCCCACTTTGTGCTTGGTCGGGGGCTGCTCTTGGGAACACTTGGGGAATCATACAGCACGGGGGCTTAAATATGGACCTCCTGCCTGCAAAAAGTAGTGCTCAGTCTATTAATTTTTCCCTTCAGAATTTTCCCTAAGACTCACAAGGGGAAAAAAACATAACTACAATGTGATATATAAAGGTGAAAACCGTGACTGACTTTTAGTTCACAAAACATCTGAAATAGTAGCCTATTGTTGTTATCTCAAGTTGATGTAATAGAGTTAACAACTGGATGGGGAGATTTTTTTTATTTTTTAAATTTTTTTAATTGAGTCACCGTGGGAACAGTTACAGGGCTTTTAGGATCAAGTCTCAGTCATACTATGATCAAACACCCGTCCCTTCACCAGTGCACATGTTCCACCACCAAGAACCCCAACATACCCCCCTCCCACTCCCCCTCTGCCTGTGTGCAGATGATTTTCACTTTACTCTCTCCTTACTTTGATTACACTCAATTTTTGACAGAAAACTCTCTATCATTATTTGGAGTTTTCTGGATGCGAAGATCTTTATAAAAAATATTTTTAAAATTTTTTATTAGTGAATCACCGTGGAGTACAGTTACAGATTTGCATATTTTCGTGCTTGTGTTTCAGTCATACAATGCTCAAGTACCCATCCCTCCACCAGTGCCCATTCTCCACCAGCGATGATCCCAGTATCCCTCCCACCTCTCCACCCTATCCCCTCCACCCTGCTCTGTGGCAGGGCATTCCCTTTTGTTCTCTCTCTCCTTTTAGGTGTTGTGGTTTGCAGTAGAGATATTGGGTGGCCATCATGTTCTATCTATAGCCTACTTTCAGCAGTCCTCTCCCATCCCGAGCAGGTCCTCCAACCACACTTTATTTGGTGTTCCCTTCTCTAATTGAGCTGCCTTTTCTGGATGGGGAGATCTTTATTATTACACAACAGGGCAATAGAGGAGGAGCAGAGCCACAGAGAAAAATGGGACAAAAAAACAAAACAGGAGCCTTAAACGATATCAGCAATTATATCAGATATGAAAAGACTAATTTTTTTCCAACTAAAGGCAGAAATTACTAGACTGAATAAAAGAGATAGGTCCTGGACCATAAATAGCTCAAAGAGATGGAGCTTATTCCATGTTGATGTGCATAATACTGAGTTCAGTCTCCTGTACCACACAGCCTGCTGAGCACAGAGCACAAGCTGGGGTAATTCTGCTTGCCCCCAGCACTGCTAGGTTTAAGTAGCACTACAGGACCAGTCTCAGCATCGAACCATCAGGCCCGTGCTGCTGGACTGAGCATGGTCAGGAGTGGCCCCGCACCCACAACCACCATTGGAAAGGTCCCTTTGTAAAAGCAACAGACCCAACAATGTCTTTATTTTTATTTTAATTTGGGGGCCTCTGAAGCGGTGCTCAGGGGGTCCATGCATACTTGACCCAGTGATACTTGACCTGCATGTGTGGGTTTGATGGTTCAGTGTTTGGGCTGGTTATGTAGGTCTGTCATTCTTTTGGATCAGAGGTGGCCAGGGACTATGCACTGTGGATATCCAGGGGGTTCTCTCTCTTTTCCTTCTTGAGATAGCTAAGGGTTTGCCAATCTTGTTTACTCTTTCAAAGAACTAGCTCTTACCGGTACTGATCTTTTGTATTATCATTGTGACTTCTAGTTTCTTTATTTCAGCCCTAAACTTATTGAAAACTTAAAGAAAATTTCCCTTTACTGAGTTTAGAATGATCTATTTTTTTCTAACTTCTTAAGGTGTGAGGTGACATTATTTGACTCTTCTCTTATTTTCTTACATGTGCCTATATTGCTATGTGCCTCCCTCTTAATACTGCTTTTGCTGTGTCTAATATGACCTGATAGTTCCTGTCTATTTAATCTGATGTGAGTGTTACTTCTTTTTTCTTTTTTTTTTTGAAAAACCAAGATTTAAGTCAGGGTCAAGTATATGCAAGGCAACTGCCCTACTTCTGAGCTACATCCCAGCTCTTGTTCATTTACTTTTTGGTGCTTCTTCTTGTTGTTTGTTTTGTTTGGGGGCCACTCCCCACTGGCTAAGCTTCTGGGCTTACTTCTGGCTCTGTGCTCAGGGATCACTCAGGATGGTGCTTGGGGAACTAACTATATGTGGTGCCGGGGATTAAACTGGAGTTGGCCACAAGCAAGACAAACATATAAACCCCCATTGTATCTCAAGTAAATAAGCATCTCAGCCCGTGTACTTTCTCTCCTGCCCTAGGCTTACTATCATTGATTTTTTAAAGGGTCATTCCCAGCAGAATTTGTTAGGGTCAGGGCAAGTCCAGGGAATGCTTAGCCCAGCAGTACAAGCCTGAAGGTTCAGTACTCAGGTCCAGCAATGTCATGCAGCTTAGGCTAAATGTTCACCAGGGCAAAACCTAGTGGTGCTCCAAGGGCCAAACTCTTTGGAGCCTGGACTCAGGGCCTTGTGCATACAGTCACGTGCTCTTTCACTGGAACTATTTCCCCAAATCCAAGCATGGCTTAAAAAAAGACATTTTTTTTTTTTTTAGCCACTCTTAGTCTGTGTGATCATTTTCTAACATTTTTACTTTGAGTCTATATTTATCACTGAAGTGCAAGTGTGTCTCATAAGGGGAAAAAGCTTGAGTTTTTTACTGATCTATTCAGTCACTCTGTGCCTTTTGATTGTGAGTTTGGGCCTTTGAGATTTACTGAAATTATTGATATAAAAGAATTACTGGGGGGGGCTGGAGCGATAGCACAGCGGGTAGGGCGTTTGCCTTGCACGCGGCCGACCCGGGTTCTAATCCCAGCATCCCATATGGTCCCCTGAGCACCGCCAGGGGTAATTCCTGAGTGAAGAGCCAGGAGTAACTCCTGTGCATCGCTGGGTGTGACCCAAAAAAAAACCAAAAAAAAGAATTACTAGGGGCCGGAGCATTAGCACAGCAGCGGGTAGGGCATTTGCCTTGCACACGGCTTACCAGGGTTCCATTCCTAGCATTCCATATGGTCCCCTGAGCACCGCCAGGAGTAATTCCTGAGTTCATGAGCCAGGAGTAACCCCTGTGTATCACTGGGTGTGACCCAAAAAGAAAAAAAAAAGAATTACTTCCAATTTTTCTTTACATATATGGATTCTGGGTTTTTTTTCTTTTAATTCCTTCTCTATCTTATTTTCTGCCCCAGGTACTTTGATATTTGCAACTTGTTAGGGATCAATTTCCATTAGGCTCTGCTTGGTTGTTTATTCTAAATATTGCTTGCCTTGAGGTACCATCAAAATTACATCTAAAGTTTCCATTTTATACCCTCCTATTAAATTTAAAACAAAAAACTCTGTATTTCAAAGATATCCCATTATTTCTCTCCTTTACCATATTTTTATGTTTTTGTCTCTTACTATTCCCAAAGAGGGTTTCTTTGCACTTAATATTTCTTGTAGAGCCAATCTGGTGACCATGAATGTCTGCCTGCTGCTTTTATCAGTCCTTCAGATCCAAGTGATAATCTAGCTGGATAGAATATTTTTGATTGGAGACCTTTTCATTTAATTTGTTGGTTAAATCACACCATTCTTTGTTGGCCAGGAGTGTTTAACTGGTTAAATATGCTGTGAGTAATATGGGATAGTTTTCTTACACAAGTCTTCGTTTTCCTCATACTGGCTTTAGGAATCTGTCTATGCTTTGCTACCATTTTACTAGAGTGTGTCTTGGTATTAGTCTATTTGAGTTCATTTTGTTTAGATCTCCTGACTTCCTGGATTTGAGTATCTGTGTCCTTCCCATCCCAGGGACTTTGTTCCCTCTTAATCTTCTTCTTTTTAAATTATAATTTAACACGTCACAGGGTCTTTTTTCCCCTCTTCATTTTCTTTTCAAATATAATTTAACATGGTTACAGTAGCTTCAATATTTATGGGTTTTGATGTAGAGTTATAGCATTTCACTACCATCAAAATGCCCAAGACCCTCTATCACTATCATTTTGAGAGACTTCTTTTTTTTTCCTTACTATTATTTGTTCAAATAAGAATTCTTAACATTTTTTCTCTCTTTCTGGGATATCTATAATGTGAATGCTGTTCTTCTTGGTGCTATTTTATAAATATCGTATGTTTTCTTCATTTTGAAAATTTCTTCTTCCTTATTCTGTTATTTGTAAGAGCACCAAGAAAGTGCTCAGGGGGCTCAGAGGACACTTCTGGTAATACTGTCTGGCTGTATTGGAATGGACTATTCAGTGATGTGACGCTGCTCAATCAAGCAGTGCTGGGCCCGCAGTGGCTTCTTCCATCTTTCCTCAGGACCACACAGGACTGGAAAGTGAACTGGAAAATGGTCCAATGAGTATTCCAGCTACTCACCCTGGATCTTTGAGTACTCTGAGTTTTTCTTTTGCTTTTTTTGATAGTTTCTTCTACTGTGTCCTTAAACTAAGTTGTTGAATCTTCAGCTTCTGCCATTCTGCTGTTGAGAAGTATGTTTTTTGGTGTTTTTTTTACTATTGTGTGTGTTTTCTTTCAGTAACTACTCCTTTTTGAATTTCTCTTATACTCTCAGGCTTCCTCTGTCCTTGTTGAAGTTTTCTCCTTACTTCCTCATTCCATGCAACATTCTGAGGACTTTTGCTTCGATGTTGTTAGGTACCTAAAAGACAGACCCAGAGCCAGACTGCAGCCATGACAGGCCATAGCTAACGTTAAGTTTTGACTAGGCCTATGTTTCTGCTTCCCAGAAACTGAACTTACAATTTCGGTTAAGGAACTGCTAGATCATCTGACTGGGCATGAGGAGGTCACTATGTCCTTTATTTGGAACAACCAGAAATTGACTATCATCAAATATTGATTAAGCTCTGACAACTGTTGCTTGGTCACTGTTATTGTAGCGCTTGCTCAACCTTGGAACCTATATAAAATGCTTGCCATTGGAGGTCAGGGTCACTATCAAGAGACCACTTTGTGGATGAGAGGCCACCTGGGGTACAAGACTGGAGTGCCTGGGGGAACCTGTGTGTTAGGTTGCCAGGGCAGGTGTTGGAGAAAAGGAATTAGGACTTGAGCTTCCTAGAGGGTGGCAGTGTACCCAGTTCTACTGCCTTGGGGTGGGGAGAACCAGAATTCCAAACAGAGAGAGGCTTGAAGTCCATGCATATCAGTATTGAGAAGGTGTGAGGGGTTCAGAGGAGCTCATAGTCACCAGAGGCTGGTAGACCCTATGCAATGATCACAAAGAGCTCCTAGCTAGGCCTAGTGGCTTAAGGACAGACGTGGGTCTCAGTTCGAGAGCAGGCCCTCTAGGATGGAATGGGGGTTCAACAACAGTGGGGGACCCCCTGCCACCTGGCTGTGCTTCAGGGGTCTGCTTGTCCAGAACCAGGCAGCAGGTTCCTCCTGGCCAGGCTTAAGCAACACCCCCAGCCCTGTTGCTCAGCCTGGGACCAGTGGGACTCACAGTGGGAATTTTCCCTTGTGATCGCACCTATTGAGAGATCAAAAATGGCATCTCTTGGAGGTGAATGGGCACTGGTGGATGGATGGGTAAACAATCACTGTATGAGTGAAATGTAAAAACAAAAGTTCATAAGTTTGTAACTGTACATCACAGTGATTCTCTAATAATTTTTTTCTTTTTGGGTCACACCTGGCGATGCACAGGGGTTACTCCTGGCTCTGCACTCAGGAATGACTCCTGGCGGTGCTCAGCGGACCATATGGGATGCTGGGAATCGAACCCGGGTTGGCTGGGTGCAAGGCAAATGCCCTACCCACTGTGCTATTGCTCCAGCTCCCCTCTAATAAAAATTTTTTTTAAAAAATGGCATCTCTAGAGAGAGAACAGAAGGGAATGCCCTGCCACAGTGGCAGGGTAGGGTGGGGGGAGATGAGATTGGGGAGGGTGGGAGGGATGCTGGGTTTACTGGTGGTGGAGAATAGGCACTGGTGAAGGGATGGGTTCTCGAACTTTGTATGAGGGAAACATGAGCACAAAAGTGTAAAAATCTGTAACTGTACCCTCACGGTGATTCACTAATTAAAAATAAATAAATTTTTTTAAAAATAAAAGAATAAAAATAATAATAAAATGAAATAATGCATAATTAAAGGTCATTTAAAACACATTTAAAATTTTCCTTTTTTATCAATAGTCAACAAACATTTTTTCTAGTACTCATTATGTTCAAATCATTAATGTGCTATTATTTTGCCCACAGAAAAAATCATATTAATATTGGAAAAGAGATAATATATGATGAACAATAAATAGCTAATGTTATTGTGATCATTAGATACTTGAAATAAATTGGTTTGAATAACAAAATTTTTTAAAATTAAAAAAAAAATGGCATCTCTAAACAAGGTTTCAGGCTACAAGATGATGCTAACTGCGGATTCTGACCCCTACATACCTTTCATTCTCTGGTTTTGGTTTCTGTTGTAATGAGAATAGAATTGTGAAGTTAGGAAATTTGGCTTAAATACCTCCTCACCCACAACCTCTACCCATCTCCCAGGGCAAACTCCCTAGAGATCTCATTCTCACTGTTGGTCCTTGCTCCAACCCACTTCCATTTTCACAAAGGCTTGGGAATGCTAACCTTATCTCCCTCACTGCCTCTGGTTGCTCCAGGGTAAAGTCCTTCTGGTAAGAACACTGACCCTCCCTGCATCCCGTTTAACAGGTTTTCTCAGACAGCATTGTCTTCTGAACCAAGTTTTGGTGTAGATTTTACTGAGATCAAAGAAGAAGGCTGCAGAGATAATTCTTATGAAGTATTGATATGATAGCTATAGAAGTTGATTTTTGAATCCTGAACCCATCTTTCATACCAAGAAATCCCATTTGGTTGTGGTGAAGTACACCAATGTTTGAAATTTACTTTGAAATATATTTTTAAAAAATAAGATAAATAGTGATGTGTTTTATTTGATGGGAAAATACAGGAAAATGTAAATCTAGATAGTGTAGAGAAATACACAACAGAAGACATTTGATTTGTGGTGCTACTTTGCATAATTTGTTGCTAAAATTATTTTCTCAAAAGAGCAGAGCTTATAAAAGTTCCTAAATGTGTTTCTGCTTTGAAACTCATTTCCTTGAGTTTGTTTTATTTATGTATTTATTTATTTATTTATTCATCTAGTTATTTATTTATTTATCTTTTTGGTTTTTGGTACACACCCTGCTGCAGGGCTTGTGGCTTATCTCTGGCTCTGTGCTCAGGAAGTAAGCACTCCTAGTGGTGCTCAGGGAACCAAATACGGTACCGAGGATTGAGCATGCAAGGCAAGCGCCCTACCAACTCAAATATTTCTCTGGCTCGGGGCTGGAGTGATAGCACAGCGGGTAGGGCGTTTGCCTTGCACGCGGCCAACCCGGGTTCGAATCCCAGCATCCCATATGGTCCCCTGAGCACCGCCAGGGGTGATTCCTGAGTGCATGAGCCAGGAGTGACCCCTGTGCATCGCCGGGTGTGACCCAAAAAGCAAAAAAAAAAAAAAAAAAATATTTCTCTGGCTCCTTTTCTTGTCTTTGGTCATCCAATATAACTTCTTTATAAAATATTTCGTCTTTGGTTTACTCCTGGTGATGCTTGAGGGGCTGCTCCCTGCAGTTCTGAAATAGAATCTGGAGATCTTGCCTGCAAATGGCTCTAGTTCTTGGAGCCATTTTTCTTAGGCCCCTGTGTGACTCCTTTTTGGCACATAAACTTTTCTAGAAACTGTTGGTGCTTTTCCCTTGCTGTCTTTAAAAATTCTGATAAAACAAATAATTCAATTTAAAAAATATTCTAGAGGGCTGGAGCAATAGCACATCGGGTAGGGCTTTTGCCTTGTACTTGGCCGACCCAGGTTTGATTCCCAGCATCCCATATGGTCCTCTGAGCACCTCTAGGGGTGATTCCTGAGTGCAGAGCCAGGAATAACCCCTGTGCATTGCCAGGTGTGACCCAAAAAGCAAAAAAAAAAAAAAAAAAAATCTAATTTTATAAAAACATTCCTAGCATTATGGGCAGGAGTGAGGGATTTAAAGTTTTTGTAAAAAGAAAAAAAAACTTATCTATTTCTCATCACTTGGATTTGATGGATTTGATGACTGAATCCTCTCATCTTAACGTTTCATAAACACAATGCCAGATTTTTGCAGTTGAGTTGCATTTATTGCAGTTGTGAAAAACACTTTGAAGAGGAAAGAGAACTAAATTATCCACAAGGGTGTTTTCAATAAAGAGTTTAAATTTGAATATCTAAATTCAGAAAGCTGAAAAGGGAATGTTTATTATTGCATTTTTCAGATGTTTTCAACCTTATTTAGGAAGAGGTTTGATTTTTTTAAAAAGAATAGTCTTAATTATATGTAACATTCAAATTATTGTCCTAGACATATTTTGAAAATGTACCATTGGAACAGATATGGTCCTTGTTTTTCAGTACAGAAATTCCAACATTCCAAACATCATATTCTGAAGACTGTAAGAGTAATGCCACTAGCAGAAGGAGAGAGAATAATAGAACTGACTTTGTGGGGAAGATGGCATTTGAGCTTACCTACAGAACAGCTTCAAGGGAAAGATGATTAGTAAGGTTTTGTATTATGTTTCACCACAGAGACAGAATAGAACTGTATATAAAGAGAAAGATTTATTTTGTTGAAATACTCTTGTGATTGAGGAGGAGGCATGACAAACTCAAAATCTCCAGCCTGTGCTGGCAGACTGGAGATCCAGAAAAGAGTTTCAGTTCTAGTTTTGATGAGATCTGCTGACAGAATTTCTTCTCTATCAAAGAGGTGAGTCTTTTCACTATTTAGGTTTTTGATTGATTAGAGGTGGCCCACCCATACTAAGGCAATAATCAGCCTTACTCAAAGTCTATTGCTTTTAATGTTAATCTCATTTTAAAAAAATCACTTGTATCACTTTGATCAGTTGTCTTCTCGTTGATCTTCAATTTACTCAAGCAGGCGCTAGTAATGTCTCCATTTGTCCCTGTCACGTGCTATTGTAGCCCAATGATATCTGCTTGCTCCAGGGACAGGAAGTGCCTCAAACTGTTCATTCAGGGTTTTGACAAAGAAGTCTGACCATCTCATTGGTGGGTGGCTACACAGTCTTTTGACGTCCCATGGAATCCAGTCGATAACATCTCTAGTCCAGTGGTCATCTTTGAATTGCATTACATATCCGGTCCATCTGATTCTTGATGTCTTGGCAAACGAGACAGCATCTCTGATTCATGACCGTAGACAGAGGTTGGCAGAGGTTGGAGCTCCGGATTCTTTCTCTCACTTGAGTGAGACATGATGCTCCTAGCATAGCTCTTTCAATTCCTCTTTGGGATACACAAATAGCATCTCATCCTGTTTGCATAGGGCCCAGGTCTCTGAGGCATATGTTAGTGCAGGAAGAAAGGTGGAATCAAAAAGATGTGCCTGGAGCTGGAGATCCTTTGTCCTCTTAATCACTTCTTCAATGCTCTTGAAGGCATTCCACACTGCTCACTTCCTCCTGAGCAGTTCTGGCGCCAAGTCATTCCTCATGTTGAGTTCTCGACCTAGGTACACATAGCTGCTGCATTCGAAGATGTTCATTCCATTGAGAGCAAATGGAGCTTCAGGGACTAGTTCGTTTTTCATGAGCATTGTCTTGTTGAGGTTCAGCTGCAGTCCGACCTTTCCACACTCGCGGTCGAAGTCTGCCAGCATTTGTGCCGCTTGGCTAATGTTTGGCATCATGAGAGCAATATCATCAGTGAAGCGGAGGTGGTATAGTTGCCTACCGTCTATCTTCATTCCCGTTCCTTCCCATCCCAGTCGTCACATGACATTCTCGAGGATGGCACCAAAGAGTTTTGGTGAAATGGTATTGCCATGTCAAACCCCTTTTTTTACATCAATGATCACTTCCTTGTAGAATGGTGAGATCTTGGTGGTGAATCCGTAATACAGCTCTTGGAGGATCTTGATGTACTGAGTTTGAACGCCCTGTTTGGCTAGGGCTTAGATGACCGCTTCAGTCTCAACAGAATCAAAGGCCTTCTTTAAATCGATGAATGTTAGACAGAGCGGCATCTTGAATGCTCGTGAAACTTCAATGAGTTTGGTCACTGTGTGGATATGGTCGATCATGCTGAATCCTTTTTAGAACCTGGCTTGCTTGATGGTTGTCCTTTATCTACTGTTCTGCATATTCTATTCAGGATGGCGTGAGTGAACAACTTGTAGACGACAGACAGCAGACAGATTGGGTGATAGTTGCTGATATCGTGGATGTCTCCCTTCTTGTACAACAGAATGGTCCTGCTGGTTTTCCACTGGGATGGAACCTTGCATTCAGACAAGCAGCGTGTGAAGAGCCAAGCCAGTGTATCGATGAGTACTGGCTGCAGATTCTTCAGGTGTTCGGGTCCTACCTTTTCTGGACCGGGTGCTGTACTCGTCTTTACCGATGAAATGGCGTGTCGGATTTCGGAAGGGAGAACATTGGGAATAACATATCCATCCTGTGGAATTTTGTACGTGGGCAGGTGGACATGGCTGTCAAAGAGATCTGAGTAGAAGTTGTGAATAATCCTCTCCATTGCCCTTCTGGAAGATTGATAGATCCATCAGGAAGTCAAAGGGCAGTCATCTTGGAATTGTAGTTGGCGAAGGACAGGCGAGCATTGCGAATACTTTTCCCGGCTACTGCTACTCTTCTCTCATTGAGGTCTTCCTTTGTTGCTTCTATGCACAGCTTTTTGAGCTCAGACATTAGCTTGTAGTTGCCTGAGGCTCACACCAAACCACGTTGATAAATGAGCTTGAGAGTTTCCAAAGACAGGCATCTGTTTGTGGCTTTCTCACTCTTGGCATTCTTCACACAGTCATGGAGGTGCTGAACCAGTCAATCGTATTCCTTGTCGATGTTGTCAAGGACAGCATCTTCCCACGTTGCCTCAATAGTGCCAAAGAGCTCCCAGTTGGTGGTCATTCTGGGAGTTCCTTTCTTAAACTTAAACTTTGCAGACCTTTCTCCCTGCTCCGTGAAGTAGAATTTTGCACGAAGGAGATGGTGGTCCAATCCTGTTTGGAATTTTGGGACAACAGCGACATCGATCAGGCAAAACCTTCCATTGAATATGATGTGGTTAATTTCATTGTGGAACTGTCCACTGGGAGACTCCCATGTCCAGCGTTTAGATTCGGCCTTCTGGAACTGTGAGTTACCATGGATGTCTTGGTAGACATGATGAACTCAGACAGTCTCTCACCCTGATCGTTCCATTCTAGGACATGGGTCCCAATGTGGAGTTCTTCGGGTGACTTTCTCGATCCTATTCTGGCATTAAAATCACCAACAATGATCTTGTAGAAGATGTGGTCTTCTTTATAGAACCTCTCGAGTTCCATGTAGAACTTCTCAATTTCTTCTTTGTCGTAGTTGGATGTTGGTGCGTAGACGAGGAAGATAGAAACTGCCAGCAGTGAACCACATCTATTCAAGTGTAATTGTCTGATTTGGGTTGTTAGGCATTCGAATGAATCAATGTTCAATGCTCATGGCTAAGTTCATGTTGACAAGGACACCAATGCCACAACACCTCTGTTGTGGCATGTCTTCCTCGTTTCAGTCAGACCAATGATGTTGTACTTGATCTTCTGCACTTGCACCATCAGATCCTTGATGGATGCTCCTGATGCCAGCATACGTGGGGTGAAAGTACATTTAGTTTAAAATGACGGTATTTAAAAAATCACATTCATAAATTGATCACTGCATCACTGTATCACTGTAATCCCATTGCTTATGGATTTGCTCGAGCGGGCACCAGTAATATCTCCATTGTGAAACTTGTTGTTACTGTTTTTGGCACATGGAATACACCATGGGTAGCTTGTCAGGCTCTGCCGTGTGGGCGAGATACTCTTGGGAGCTCATCAAGAGGGATGGAGGAATTGAACACGGGTCAGCTGCATGCAAGGCAAATGCCCTACCTGCTGTACTATCACTACATAAAAAGATTCATTAAAATAATTATTTGAAAGGCTAGAGAAATAGGACAGGGTTTAAGACTCATGCTTTGAGGTGGCTGACCCCCTTGGGTCTTGGGCACTGCATGGTCTTCTGAACACTGCCAGGCAGAAGCCCTTGAGCACCCCTGGTTGTGGCTCCTGAGCATCAACAGGGCAGCCCAGCCCTGAGCACCACAGGGCCTGAGCAACACTACAGCCTGGGCCTTTGCACTGAGCTGCCAGCCAGGCTGACTAAGAATCAACCCAGGCCTTCTGAGCACTGCTTGGAGGGGAGAGGGAGGGCTGTTTTCTTTCCCTACTCCCAAATAGTTATTTGACCAAATATCTGAGTAATATGGTCTTCTCGAGTTTACCATCACTGGAAGATAGACATGTTTTCAGGCCTAAGAAAGAAAAATATGGTTTTTTTAAAAAATGCTATTATAGGATCATGGTTTACAGCATTATTCATGTAGCACTGTTAACACTGTCATTCCGTTGTTTGTTCATCAATTTGCTCAAGCAGGCACCAGTAACGTCTCCATTGTGGGACTTGTTGTTTCTGTTTTTGGCATATCAAATACGCCATGGGTAGCTTGCTAGGCTCTGCTGTGCAGGCAGGATACTCTCAGTAGCTTGCTGGGCTCTCTGAGAGGGACAGAGGAATCGAACCCGGGTCGGCCACATGCAAGGCAAATGACCTACTCACTGTGCTATCGCTCCAGGCCAGCATTATTCATATTTGGATTTTATACATACTATGTTCCAGCAATAACCCAAACACTAGCGTCTTCTTCCTTTCACCAGTATTTCCAGGTTCCCACCCTCCTGACCCAATGCCCTCCCTACTACCAAGACAGACACAGTTTTGAGTTTGGTTGTTGAAATTTGGGTCTCTTGTTTTCAATGTTAACATTGTGGTTTGGCTATTTATACCACTCCTCTACACCACCAATGTACTTGAATCCACTTGACCCCTGCTCCTTGTTGCTTCCCATCTATCACTTCTTCGCCCCTCAATTTCTTTTCTCCTCTGCTCTTTTCCTGTCTACACACTGGGGTCATGGGTGATCCAGGCATCCCCACTTTCAAACATTGCATTCACTCATCTGGTTCTATACACCACACATAAGACCCCGTGTTTGTCTTTCTTCTGGCTTACTTCTTTTAACATGTATATTCCAGTTCCATCCTTGATGCAGCAAATTGCATGCTTTCATCTTTCCTTACAGCTGTGCATTATTCCATTATGAATATATATCACATACTCATCATCCACTTGTCTATCATTGGTTCCATATCTTAGCTATTATACTAAGTGCTGCAATGAATAATTGTGTGCATATGTCTTTTTGAATAAATATTTTTGTGTAGTGGAATTTCTGTGTCATATGGCAACTCAATTCTAAGTTTACTAAAATATTTTCATACTATTTTCCATAAAGGTTGAACCACACAATAATCCCACCAGTAGTTGGTGAGAGTTCCTCTTTCACAACATCCCCACCAACAAAGATTGTTCCCAGTATTTTTGATATGTGCCATTCTCACTAGTGTGAGATGGTATCTCATTTTGTCTTGATTTGTAGTTCCCTAATAAGTTATGATGACCATATTTTTATGTGCTTGTTTGCCATTTGGTCTTCCTCAAAGAAGTCCCTATTCAATTCCTTTCCCCATTTTTTGGATGTTTTTTTTTTGTATTTTTTGTTGTTGATATCTGTGAGTACTTTATACATTCTGGATAGCAGAAGACTTAACCAATACCAACGAGTTCAGTAAATCCTCACATAATGACTTGAGTAACACCATTGTGAGATAAAACAATTTTCAAAATTTTTCTTTTGATGAACTTCTTTAAAACTATTTTTTGATAATTCCATTTGCTGATTTGTTGTAACAAGAAATATAAAGTAATTTTTGTGTGTGTGTGCCTGCTAAGAGAGCAGGCTCGGGGGTGTATCTGGGAAACTAGGAACATTGGTAGAGAGAAGGCCATACTGGTGGTGGGGCTGGTGTTGAAACAACTGTATTATGAGCAAATTTGTGAAGCATGGTATTAAATAAAGTTTTTTAAACCTAAAAATGGAATGTTTTATAATATACCTTATAATTTAATGGTTTATGATTTAAGAGCTAGGTCAGAGGGAAAGGATAAGGAAAAATAAAAAACACATGTACAGGATTTGGCCTTAGAAAGAATGGTAACAGATAGGTTAGATGTCAGAAGTATTTTGAAGTAAAGAGGAAAATGTTGGAAGAAACATGTCCATCAACTTTGATTTTTGTGTTTGTTGGAAGAGGGGGTTAGGAGTTGGTAGCAGCTAAAAGTACATTCTGGAGACAAGGTAAGATTTAAAAATACAGAAAGTTTTAGGAGTAACACACAGAATAACATTTATATTAGGAAATGTTGATCCTACCAAAGTAAGTGTTGTGGAATTATGTCAACTGGGATTTGAATCCTAATTGGGAAAAATGTGGACTTTGGGAAAAGGATGAAAACTCTCCTAGATTCTGCTGTAAAAAAAGTAAATATGATATGCATGTACAGTGTCTAAATCAATGAGTCATGCTTAACTGGGATAAGGATATTTGGAAATCTGGAGACAGTTTTGATTGTCATGATTGCTGGAAGTGGAGGGAACACACTTGTGATATTGGCATGTAGTGGGTAGGTACTGCTAGTAAACAGTATTCATGCACAGGGAAGACCCCATAAGAAAGAATTACCCAATTCAAAATTTCAAGAGAGCCAACATTGAGAAACTCTAATGTACAAAAATGATCTGGTAACTGCCCAGAGGCATTATATTCAGTAAACGTTTTTTATCTTTGTATTTTCAGAGCAAACCAAATGGGAGTGAACTTTTACCCATAACTTGCCACATATTAAGGTTTGTTTACTGAAATATTTTAAGCACTCTGTTTGAAGAAGATTAAAGTGCAATGTAAGATTTAAAGAAGGAAATGATGTTATTCAAAAAGAACATTCTTACACAAATAAAATAAGAAGGAAGTTGAGGAATTCAAGAAATGCCCAAAGGCTATCACTTTGTTATAATAGGGACGCATTATAAATTAGTCCCTATTGATCCTTTAAAAAGATCTCTGGATGCTTTCTCAGGGTGGAGAGAGTTGGGGAGTGACCCTGGGACAATGGGGGAGGTTGTGGTGCTAGAATAGCTCATGTTCGAATTCCTACAAGCAACAGTTTGTAGCCACTGTGCCCAAAATAAAACATTAATTTTTCAAATGAGCTCTGGAAAAAAACAGATTATTTCTAGGATTTTGTGTGCTATGAAACATAATTTGAGGCAAACTTCAACCAACTAGAATTTGCATTTTTCACACTTCTTTTTCTTTTCTGTAGTGTGGCATATTTAACAAAATTAGAGATAATTCAGAAAATTGAACAATTGTTTTATTTAGTCTTGCGCAGAATTTCTTTCTTTCTTTTTTTTTTTTTTTGGTTTTTGGGTCACACCTGGCGATGCACAGGGATTACTCCTGGCTCTTCACTCAGGAATTACCCCTGGCGGTGCGCAGGGGACCATATGGGATGCTGGGATTCGAACCTGGGTCAGCTGCGTGCAAGGCAAACACCCTACCCACTGTGCTATCGCTCCAACCCTTGCGCAGAATTTCTTAGCTGAAAACATAACCCAAGAAACTGTAGGTAAATTCAGGGTTAGCATAATATATCTATATCTGAAACATCAGCGTTTCTTTTTCTTAGGAAGGGCAGACACTAAACAAACACATCAATAAAGGGTGAGTTAATTTCTCTAAAGCAATTTAACTATATTTCTGTTGAAAATTTATATAACTTTTATTACATGTTGATGGGGAAGGGAGAAATTTGTGTCTTATAAATGCACTAGCTCTTAGCTTGCACTCAGCAACAATAACATTCCCAAACTCTACATTTGTTTTGCCTTTTTCTATACACTGTGGGAAGAACTTGCAAAAAAAAAAAAGTTGTCAAAAAAAAAAAAACGGAGAGAAAGATTTCAGTTCTTTTTCTTGTCAAATCTAGCTAGATTTTCAAGTATTTTTGCTTTTGTGTGTTTTTGTTTGGGGGCCACACCTGCCTAGTGCTCAGGGCTTATTTCTAGCTCTATGCTGAAAATTAAGAAATTAAGTTTTCAACTAAGAAATCAGATCAACTGAAAGAAAGGAGGAGGAGGAAACTATGTAGGAATGTTTGTTGATGTCTTCTCACTGGACCACAGCCCAGAATTCCTTTTTTGGTCTCAAGTAATTCCTTAAAGCCAAGAGAAAAGTGAAGGACCAGCATCTTTGGAACTGGAAAAGACATCTCAGTGGAGGCTATGGAGGAACTGAAGACCATGACTGGACGCACAGGATGGAAGGTGTTTTCTGAGAACTCTGAAATATAGCAGTTTGTCATCTACGGAGAACACGGAGAATGGGTCACTGTATCACTGTCATCCCGTTGCTCATGGATTTGCTCGAGCAGATATTCTTTATTTAATACTAAAGACAACCTTTTAGGGTTGAGATTAGCAATCTCATTTTGCAAATTAGACAAGTCAGAATGAGAGACAAAGTAAGTGGCCTACCATAGAGGTAGGCTGGGGGAAAAGTGGCAAGAGAGAATCTGGGAACATTAGTGGTGAGAAATGTACACTGGTGAAGCAACAGATCTGGGAACATTTATGACCAAAACCCAATCATGAGCAACTAACTGTTTACCTCACTGTGTTTAAATTAATATATAATTAATAAATATATATATACATATGAATGCCTAAAAAGAAAGAAAAAGTAAATTGCTTAAATTCACCCACCTGATGAGCAGGCAGAATTTTTACTCAACAACTGAAAAACATTTTTTCATCCTTGATTCATATTTGTTTACAATTAGAGTATCACTGTATCACTGTATCACTGTCATCCCATTGATCATTGACTTGCTCGAGAGGGCACCAGTGACGTCTCCATTTGTCCTAGCCCTGAGATTACAGCAGACTCTCTTTACTTGTTCTTCCTAGTGGTGCCACATTGGAGAATCTTTCAGGGTAAGGGGAATGAGACCCATCATTGTTACTGTATTTGGCATATCGAACATGCCACGGAGAGCTTGCCAGGCTCTGCCGTGTGGGCAGGATGTTCTCAGTACCTTGCCAGGTTCTCCAAGAGAGAGAACTAGGCTATAAGAACATTAAAATAAAAAAGCTATAAAAACAAAAAGATATAAAAAGCTATAAAAACAAAGCTTCCAGGAGCTTTGTTTTATAGTCTCTGGATCTTGGCCATTGATGGGATTATATGGCGCCAGGGGCAGTTTGTGGGTGGAGGAGACCCAGTCCCAATCCAAGCAAGTTTGGAGACCTCAGCCCCTGGTCCAGTACACCTGGGTTCCTCTGCCAGTTCCTTCATGTGTGAGGCTTTTCTTAGCGTGTGGAGAAGGACCTTGAGCATGGCTGTGTCTGGGTTCTGGAGGACTTCAGCTGCCGAGGCTCTGCTCAGGGCAGGGGAGGGAAACTCAATTCACCCCCCTCTGAGGGGCCCCGGTGAAGACAGTCAGGCTCAGGGACAAGAGACTCTGATTAGAGTATATGTACCATATTTTTCTAGAAAATTAGTGAAAATTGGCTCACTCCTGGAAGCTCTTAGAAACAACCAAGATTACCACAAGGTGGTGCCTAAGCGGGTCATGAGGTTCTGGGGATTGGATTCAGGGTCTCAGATATGACTGGACATGTGCCCTACCTCCTGAAGCTATCTCTACAGCCTCAGGAAAGCTTTTACAGGAATATTTACAGCAGTTTTAGGTTGACTTGTTGTAGTGTTTTGACTCCAATGCTATAATATTCTATCACAATTTAAGATAATGGATTGAAATTCCTCACTCCATATAATGATTTTATATATTTCCATATAGAGACTTCTTTTCTCTCCATCATATTTTCCCTTTCTCTATTTTTGCTACTTGTTATTATGTTATTTGTTATTTTCATTATATTATCAGTGTGATGTTTTTCATAACTTTCCCTTTGTTCAAACAATCAAACATTAAATTAATAGAAACAAAGGTTAATATGATCTATAATACAGATTACTTGACTATACTCTAGAAAAATTCCTCTAAAGCATCTGGTTTGGATCTGATTTATTCCTGATAACGACAGTATATTTCCTGATAGCAGCATTATAAATCCAGCTAGCCACATCCGTAGAATAGTCAATCATTTTCCTTCCTTAATTCAAGTTGTTTCTATTTACTTGTTACTACAAAAAAAAGTTTGCAAAAATATCCTTCTATGCACTCTGGTTTATTTTGAAATTCTTTATTTTCTCTACTTACTCTCTTTGTTGAAAGTAATTTTATCCCCAACATTTTCTTTGGAGTCTGTCTTCTCCTTATCTCCAGCTCCAGGTCTACTGCACTACAGGAACCTTCATGTTTAATTTGGGCTACTGTGAAAGCTGCTTCTTTTTTGAGGGGTGGGGAAGTGGAGATTGCAAGCTGAACCCAGAAAATGGGGGCCCTAGTAAGAGTCAATAGTTCAATGCGAGGACAAGAGGGTAAGGGGGTGCTAATAGAGTCTAGTTGATCATTTTCATTTAATGGTAAATACTCCTTTTTAATATTCCCTCTCCTAACACCAAATTCAGCTTTCAAGACTTTTTTTTAATATAGAAAATTATTTCACAGCATTATATGTTGATCAATTGATTTTTTTACCTTCTTTTTTGTTCTCCAAAATTTTATTTTATTAAAGCCTCATGACTTACAGTTATTCATAGTTGGGTTTTAACATACAATGTTCATCAACAATCCTGCTACTAGTGTCAATTTTCCTCTATAGTCCCAGATTCCCTCTACCACCTCCTCCCCTCAACCCCAAACCCTGCCTGCCATCTTGACAGGCACCTTCTAAATTTGCTTATTAAAGTTTGGGTTCCGGTTATTTCAGCGTTGTTGACTCTGTGGCTTGAATATTTAGCTCTATCATTCCTTGACACCACCAATGTACCTGAGTTCCCTTTACCCCTGCCCCTGTTGCTCCTCATCTACCTCTTCTTTTCCCATTCACTCTATTTTCCTTTCCTCCCTATACTTTGGGGCCAAGGATGATCTAGGCACCCCACCTTTATTTTTGTTTATTTATTTATTTATTTATTTAAATGAATCACCGTGAGGTACAGTTACAGACTTACAAACTTCCATGCTTATATTTCAGTCATATAATGGTCGAGTATCCATCCCTCCGCCAGTGCCCATTTTCCACCACCAATGGTCCCAGCATCCCTCCCACCATCCCCACCTCGTTCCCCCTCCCCCTCTCCCGCCTCTGTGGCAGGGCATTCCCCTTTGCTCTCTCTCTTCTTTTGGGTGTTGTGATTTACAATAGAGGTATTAAGTGGCCATCATATTCTGTCTATAGTCTGCTTTCAGGGCATCTCACCTTTTTTTTTTTTTTAAAAAATTTATCTATTTTTAATTAGAGAATCACCGTGAGGGTACAGTTACAGATTTATACACTTTTGTGCTTATACTTCCCTCATACAAAGTTTGGGAACCCATCCCTTCACCAGTGCCCATTCTCCACCACCCGTAAACCCAGTGTCCCTCCCACCCTCCCCAATCCCATCTCCCCCCCACCCCACCCTGCCACTGTGGCAAGGCATTCCCTTCTGTTTTCTCTCTCTAATTAGCTGTTGTGGTTTGCAATAAAGGTGTTGAGTGGCCGCTGTGCTCAGTCTCTAGCCCTCATTCAGCCCGCAACTCCCTTCCCCCACATGGCCTTCGACTACAATGTAGTTGGTGATCGCTTCTCTGAGTTGACCTTTCCCCGGAACGTGAGGCCAGCCTCGAAGCCATGGAGTCAACCTCCTGGTACTTATTTCTACAGTTCTTGGGTGTTAGTCTCCCACTCTGTTATTCTATATACCATAGATGCATCTCACCTTTAAACCATTGCATCTCCTCATTCAGTTTACTCTCAATACCTCATATAAGTGATATCATCCTGTTAGTCCTTCTTCTTCTGGCTTACTTTGTTTAAAATGGTATCTTCCAGTTCCATCAATGCTGCATCAAATTGCTTAATTTTATCATTTCCTACAATTGCATAGTATTGTGTATATATACTACACCTTTAAAAAAATTTTTTTTATATACCACATCTTTATGATCCACTGATCTGCTATTGGACATCTATGTTGTTTCAAATTTTAGCTATTGTACTGAGTGCTGCAATAATTAATGGTATGTATGCATACTTTGGCATGAATGTCTTTCTGTCCTGATGGTAGATATCCAAAAGTGCAATTGCTGGGTCATAGGGTAGCTCAATTTTACGTTTACTTGAGAACTCTCCATGCTGTTCTCAATAGGGGTTGAATCAGACTACATTTTCACCAGCAGTGGATGAGAGTTCCTTTTTCACCACATCACCCTTAACACAGGTTGTTTTAATTATTTTTGATATGTGCCATTCTCACTGATGTGAGATAGTATTTCATTGTCTTCTTGATTAGGATTTCACTAATAAAAAGTGACGGTGAGCATTTTCTCATGTGCTTATTGGCCACCTCTTAGTCTTCCTCAGGGAAGTCCCTGTTCATTTTCTCTCCCCATTTTTGCTGGGTGTTTTTGTTTTGTTGTCACTATTATTTTTAACTAATTAATTTAATTTTTAAAAATTTTGTTTTCATAAGATTGTTCACATTAATTGATTACATTCAATATATCAATACAAATCCCACCACTGTTACACCTTCCCACCTCCATTATTTCAAATTTTCCCACCACAGTTCAAACCTGCCTGCCACAGGCAGAATCTAGATAATCTATTTTCTATTGCTTATTATGAATATGGCCACATGCTCCTGGAATTTTAAATTTGTATATAATTGGGGTTCAGAGATATCTCTGTACGGAGCTATTCCATTTTGAGATTCATTTGTGAGTTTCTGGATCAAGGCTTGGCACACTTAAATATGGCTCAGAGGCAGTTCATGGGCGTGAAAACCAGGACCTCTCAGAGGGGCAGGGAGAAGGAAAGGGACAAACTGTCTCCACCGCCATGTGGCCTGGTGGTGGTTCTGTGGACCACTCCCATTCTCCTCTCAACTCCTTCCTATATTTCTTTAAAAAAAAGTAGGCATCATGATTTACAAAGTTATTCTCAGTTGAATTTCTGGTATACAATTTTCCAATACCAATTACATCACCAGTATCAACTTCCCTCCAGCAATGTCATTATTTTCCCTCCCAATTCCCAGCCTGCCTCCTTAACAGGCACATTTAAAAAAAATATTATTATTTATTATTATTATTATTTTGAATAGTGAATCACCATGAGGTACAGTTACATACTTAAAAACTTTGGTGTTTGCATTTCAGTCATACAATGATCGAGTACCCATTCCTCCATCAGTGCCCATTCTCCACCATCAATGATCCCAGTATCTCTCCCACCACCCCCACTCCATCCACTCCCCACCCCACCCCACCTCTGTGTCAGGGCATTTCATTGTCTGAAATGCCTTTTGTTCTCCCTCTCCTTTTGGGTAACAGGCACATTTTAAAGTTGGGTTATTATAGTTTTGATCTCATGCTTTTCCTTAAATGCAAATTGATTCTCTCTTAGCAGATTGCTACCTATCATGTAAATAGTACAGGTGGTTAAGAAAAAAAGTTTGGCATTTGATATGGCAAATGAAAATCAATGTTTGACTTAACAATATAGAATAGGGAACACAGAGCCTTGCAATATGTGCATGTGGACTCAACTTGTTTGGTCTTCACATTTCTTACAAACCTCTGGAAATCAGGATTTTCACAGTAATGTTCTAATTTCTCATTTTAACAGAGTATTTGCAAATAGATCAACTTCCCCTCCACCCCAGGCTATAATTCCCCATTTCCCCTTGCTGCTCATATTGCCTATACTTGAATCTCAGGTTGTTATTTCTTGTTTTTCTTTTCTGGGAGTTGCTATTTAGAAGGCTATTTTATTTAATTTATGGACACTCAAATACATTTTTACTTTTTTATTTTAGTCCTTTAAGGGAGCCATGCCTAGCAGAGCTCAGGTCTGACTCCTGGCTCATTGCCCAGGCTAACTTTTGGTGGTGCTCAGGGAACCATATGCCCTATCAAAGTTCTAACTGGGGTCAGCTGCAAAAAATACAAGTGCTTTAACCCCCATCCACTATCTCTCTGGCCCCCATTTTACTTTCACGCTAACCACTGAAAAGATGGAAAAGTCTAGTGGTTTCATCACCAAATTTTATCACCACAACGTTTCAATTAAGAAACAAAGCTCTGTAGAAACAGTGGCTTATCTTAAATCTCCTAACTAATAAGTGGGAGTGTTCAGCTATAAACTTTAGCCTTCCAACTGCAGATAATATTTTCCAGTGAATGAACTGTTGTTACTCAAGATGGGATTACCCAAGACACCAAATTCATGTGCCATTTGGAAAAATAGGGAGAAATAGCATTTATTTTCCTGATTGGACTCATGATTAAAAATGTCTCTTGGTAAAAATTATTTTGACACTGATAAAAACTATTCTTGAAGACTTGCTCCCGTACTCTAGTTTTTCATCATTATTCCTATAAATGTCTGACTTTAAAGTAGGGATTCCACACAGGATAAATAGTTGCAAATTTGACTGGTGCATTGGAAGCTTCTTTTTCTTTTTTTCTTTCTTTTTTTAAATCAGAAACGGTTTGGGAGAGAAAGTAACCTTTCCAGAGAATTGATTTTTGCATTAACAGTAATTTAATAAAATATTTAATCACATAGCATAGGGGGTGAGGTGCTTGCTTTGCATGTGGTCAAACTACTTGAGTCCCTGGCACATTTGTTCCCTCAAGCATTGCCAGGAGTTTTATCTGAGCACAGGACCAGGAGTAAGTCCTGAGCTCTGCCAGGTGTGGCTTCAAAATCAAAACAACAAACAAGCTTTTAATCATTGAAGCCAAAAATATTTGAAGATCAAGTTTATGAATGTTGGGAGGGGAGTTAAAAAAAAAAACTAGGTCAAAGAGATAACACAGGGTGTAAGTTGTTTGCCTTGCACACAGCTGACCCCATTATAATCCCTAGCACCACATGTGGTGTCCCAAACACAGGAAGGGGTCACACCCAAGAAGAGAGCCAGGAATAGCCCTGAGTACTGCCATGTGACCCCAATCCATACCTCCACTATGCAAAAAAGTTAAGCATGTATTCTTTGTATTAAAAACATGGTAACAGTCCCTTACAATGCATAATATCCCACAAAATTGGTGGGATGTTGTACAGATGTGTTTATTTACAAGTAGGAAACTATTGGAGAAGCACTGGAAAATTGTAGAATCATCACAATAGGAGCGTCTGATGAGAGTCTGATGGGTTGAGGGTACTTGGTGATAAAGCTGGGTGGAGTTGTCTAAGTCGCACACACAAGGCTACTCCACGCATACACTCCTGCTGTTAGAGACTACTAAGGCTTGCCACTGGACTTCTGGGCATTGCAAATAGACCTTGTAGCTTTTGAGGACCCCTTGCTTCCACTCATCAATTGCCA
The DNA here is from genome assembly GCF_027595985.1 of Sorex araneus. Classification (NCBI taxonomy): domain Eukaryota; kingdom Metazoa; phylum Chordata; class Mammalia; order Eulipotyphla; family Soricidae; genus Sorex; species Sorex araneus. The sequence continues at coordinate 110,891,359 of NC_073305.1, forward strand.
GTTTTATTTCATTTTTGGACATAACATTAGTTTGCACTACTACAAGTTTTTGGAGTACAATTTCATGCCTCATCAAACTATATGCTATCATACTACAACCAGCAAGATACCAACATTTGCCACCACAGCTCATTTGATCTTCTCTATTTTTTTTTTTGCTTTTTGGGTCACACCCAGGGTTACTCCTGGCTCTGTGCTCAGGAATTACTCCTGGCGGTGCTCAGGGGACCATATGGGTTGCTGGGAATCGAACCTGGGTCAGCCGCGTGCAAGGCAAGCGCCCTACCCACTGTGCTATCACTCTAGCCCCTGATCTTCTCTTTCTTTCCATCCTCCCTCCCTTCTACTTTGATATCTGCAGCTCTTCAGTCAAGATTTCATAGACCACACAATGACTGATGTAGCCTGAGTCAATCAACAAATTGCTTCCACACTCCCAGATCTGGTCCTACAACATATTTCTGCACTTGCAGACTTATATACTGGACTCAAGTCACAGTATGCTCCAGTGTGTCCCCACCTGCATGTTTCCCTTATCAAAGTCAGTCTACAAAATCTGGAAGAGGTGACTGTTTTTTCAAATGTGTAACACAAAGTTATAAAGAATCATGAAAAATTATGAAAACATAACAACATGGCTACCGAGGGAATGCAGTAAACTTCTAGGAAATGTCTCCAAAGAAAAGGAGACACAAAAATAGCCCAATAAAGAATTAAAAATAATTGCTCTTAATATGAAAGTTATGTCTCAATAAAACTGGGGTGGGGGCAAAGGACTTAAAATATAAGACTTTGAAAGGACTCCTGCGAATATGGGAGAATTTGATGTTGGATTTGTGTGATATGAGTCATGATATCATGAGTCACGAGTCCCCATTATCCTTTGGGATTTATGTGGGTTAGACTTCCAAATATGCTTGTAAATACAGACTCTAGTATTGCTCCAGCTCAACTTTAATTTCAGATGAAGAAGGCAAGGTTCAGGTTACAGCTATTTCATGTCAGCTAGGACTTTTCCATACTGAGTTTTGGACTTCCTCTATGACTTTCCCACACTTTGTTTTACTAGCATATATGCCATGCCTGTGGTAGAGGGAAGTGATTCAAAGAGCATGCGAAGATAATGAACTACTTGGTGAGACAGTGATTCAAAACTCCCTATGTTAGACCAAGTCAAAAGTGTTAGTAGAGTTAATTATGAAAGTGCGCATATGAAAATGTCAAGTGGAGGGAAAAAGAAGACAAAAATTATACCTATATTATTATTTCATGTAAAAAATACAAATGCACGCATGCAGAAGGGGGTGATGATGTGTGTGGTGTTGTTTGTGGGCTCTCAAGGCGGCTCTCTCTCTCTCTCTCTCTCTCTCTCTCTCTCTCTCTCTCTCTCTCTCTCCACTACTCGAGTTTGGTGCTCTTGAGCCACTGTGTATGGACCGGATCAGGATGGCTCCTCCTTGTGCTCTGCTTCTGTGTGTGCCGCTGTGCTCTCTTCTGTCGGTCTCTCTATCTCTGACTCTGTCTCTGTAGTCTTTCCTCTGGTCTCTTCTGATCTCTCTTCTTCCAATCTCTCTCTGGAGCCCTCTCGCTTCTGTGTCTTCTCCCTTGCTTCTGTGTCTTCTCTCCACTTCTTTGTCTTCTTTCCGCTTCTGTGACTTCTCTCCTGCTTGTGTGTCTTCTTCCTCGCCTCTGTGTCTTCTCCCTTGCTTCTGTGTCTTCTCTCTCTGCTTCTGTGTCTTCTCCCTTCCATGTCTTCTCTCGTGTCTTCTGTCTTGCCTCTGTGTCTTCTCTGTGTCTTCTTCCTGCTTCTCCTACAGTCTTAGTTTATATAGCAATCACATAGGGTGGTGACACAAAGGTGGGTTGAACACTAACAAATCAACAAAGAGGGGTAAGACACTCCTCCAGGATATTAACTAAATCTCATCTAAGGAGTTTACACCAGATTACTAGGAGATCCGCTCAAGGGTGGGATCCAAACAAGGGTGTGTCGCTTTCTTCCTTCCTCAGCTAGTAATTCACTTAAATAGTTGTAGTAAATCTACTTCAAAAATTTCCAGCAATGTCATTCTGTATGAGCACAGTAAGAGATATAAACTTAAATTTTGGTTCTTCCTGAGGACATCTCACTATATTTTCTAGACTACAGTCCTAGGTCAGGTTATTCTTTCTAACCCCAGCAGGATCCTAGTCTTGTTAGTTTTGGATCATGACAGCATTTGTCTATGACCATGCTCTCAACTTATAGTTGAGTATTGTAGTGCTTTCGCCTGGCCAATTTTGATGCCAGGGTAACTCACAGCTTGCCCTGGGTTCATTCTGTCCCTTGTGGGGACCATGATTTTGGGGTACTAGGAACTAAGGGCAACTGAGTTGAGAAAGCAGATGCCCAAGAGTAAATATTTTTGGAGTCAATCAACACCCAAGTTACAAAGCATAATATTAACTGTCTTCCTGTGTCCATACAGAAAGGACATTGCTTTAAGTAAACTAAGTTTCCTGCGGCAAGGCTGAAAGGACAAACCCAATGTTATCCTACAATTTCATTCTGTTCACACAAATTTGAGACATGCAAAAATGTGGTAATGAGCCAAGTGTCACCAGACAAGCTAAGACTTTGTTTTACAAATATTTGCACATTTGGTCCATCTCCCCCTTCTTTATTCCAGGACTGAATGTTTGTACTCATCGCATAGGCCTACTATCCTCCAAACTCAGTCATTGTTGAGTCAATGACGCTTCATTCTACACCAGATCCCAAAGCAGAACCTGTTCCAACGAAGAGAATGAGAGTGAGAAAGGAAACTGGAATCGGGGAAAACTTGCTAAGAATTCTCTCTGCAAGTAGACGCCAAAATCATCCTTCTGAAAGCCTAAAACTAACGCGCGCCCCCTGGAGGAGGCATAGGATGCGCAGGGAGACCCAGAGGATGAGCGGGGCCACCCTGAGGATGTGGGGAGGTAAGCGAAGGGGAAACCCAGAAGATGCGCAGAGGCACCCAGGGGTTGCGCTCGGAGCTATCCTGTCCTGCGAGGCGGGTGGGCATGCAAAGACCCTGAGGTTGGAGGCGTGCAAAGACCCTGAGGCTGGAGGCAGTGGTGTGCATGTGCTTTACGCGGGGTCCCCACCCCAATATCTTCTTGAGTCTTCTGAAGCCCGGAATGTGCTTGGCTGGGACTGAGCAGCTCAACAAAATCCTTCCTAACGCTTCATTCATGCGACTTGGGGCCGGGCTGCTGCGGACGCCCGGGTTCCTCCCCTAGGCCCCTCCACCCGCTTCTCCATCCTGCCCACCTCCTCCTCCCCCCAGCTCCGCCCCGCGTCTTCGCCCCCCGCCTGCTCCCTCTGGCCGCCGGCGCGCCACGCCGCTCTCGCTGCAGCGCTTCAGCCCCAGCGAAGCGCTCGGGGGTCTCCAGCTTCCAGCCCCTCAGCGGCGTCTCCAGGAAGCTCTGATAGTCGAGAGGTAAGGATGGAACTCCCAGGTAGGCAGGTCGAACCCCCTGAAACGGGAGGACCCACCCGGGAAGAGAGTGTTTGCAGCGCTTTAGAGAGAGGGATGGGACTCAGAGCCGAGTCCGCAGGGAAACGCTCCTCCCGCAACACGAGGGTGTGCGCGCGGGCCTCGCCGGGTACAGAGACAGCATCACTGCAAAATGCTTGCACTGGGCTGCCAGTGGAGTTCTCTCCACTCACGGGGTTCCGGGGCGGGGTGGCGGGGGCACTTTAATGAGTATTAGCAGATGCCGTTGAGAAGGTGTAAAGTACATTCCTGAAAAATTAGCGCTCCTTGGAAGCCTTTCTGACAATGCCTCCATGAAAGTTCTGTCTGTCTGTCTCTCTCTCCCTCAAGCCCCTTTTCCCCAACCCTCTCCGTTCTCATCAACTTGGCCCTATAGGTCACCCAAAGGGGTTATGAAGAACATTCTTTTAAATGAAGCAGAGAAGTTTCGGACTTGTTTTACAATAACATAGCAAAGGGTCGGGGAGGGCAAGGTGTTGGCACAAGATTTGCAAATCCTAATCATTGTTGAAGCTGAGTGATGGATTCATGGGGTGGGGCTCTGTGCTCTGCTCTCCCCCTCTTGCTTTTTCAGTTATCTTCTACAGCTATATAGTTTGGATATTTTATATAGTAAAAAGAATGTATAAACATTCTCTTCAGATTTTTGATACCTTTCTACACTTTTTTTTTTAAAGCTGCATCAGATCCAGGTAGGTTTTTCCTTTAATGAATACTTTTGACTTCTGAAATTCTTCTTTTATCCCAAATACAATGTCTCTACAGAGGATAATGAAAGTCATATTTTGCTGCTTGGAGAATTATGCTTAGAATCTGGTTTGTAATTTAGAAGAGAGAATGTTAAAATTCTAGCCAAATAAGACATTTAGGCTATAAAGTAGTGGCCAAGCATCATATGGCATTTTATTTTTATTAGGAAATATTAGAAGAGTTCCCTTAGTGTAAGAAGATGTTGGAGTGGATAGTCTTCTTTTCTTCTAGACTTTTCGGAAACCTGTAGACTTTTAAGAAACTTAAAAAAAAAGTTTTTTAAAAAGTGAGATTGTCCTAGCTTAGCATTTAGCACATAGTATGCGCTTGCTATATGCTAAAATAAATAATCCTAATGTAGGTCAATTTCCCTTATTGAGCAAATTGTCTCTTTTTCTTTGTCCCATGCTCAAATATTCAAGGCAGACAGGAGCAGCCTTAAGCTTACTTAGCCTTAAGCTGATTGTCTTAATCTTGCAGACAAGAATCCCAAGATTGACTTTGCTGCTTCTTAACCTCTCTCGAATGAGTAGTACAGTTGTGATTTTATAACTTGGCTTAACTTAAACACTTTTAAAGTGCCAAGTGTGCTAAATTGATGTCTGAATAGTTACAACCATTTTGATGATCAGATGCTTTAAGGCCTAAAAATGCAAAAGTAGTGAATCTATAGAAATAGTTTGCTTTTAAAGGCCAATGTGCAAGACAGAAATAAAAAGTAAGTTGGGAGTCACTTGCTGTGCATCCCCCATGTCAGAAAGTGTAAGAGAGCAGCTAAGGGTTCCCCTGGAGCCTTCTTTGTGCCAGTCACCCCAAATTAGATTTGTACAGTATATCCATTGCCTACTTGAAATGTACATGTCCTGGAAAAACAGCTGAAAAGCAAAAAGGATTTTTATTTTTTTTATTGTGATGAGAAACAGAAGTAGTAGGTTACTGTAAATTAATCAACTGTGTAACTTTATCATTTTCTTCTCCCTCAGGGACTGCCAAATTTTTAAAGCAGACGCGACTTCGTCTCCATTTCTGAAATTGTACTTAAAAACAGTGCTATGATATTTTGAAGAGAAATTGGCACATTGTCAATGAATGTTCTTGCCATCTATTTTCAGCACAGAATCAGCGGGGAGCTTTAGTCTTTAGGAGTGGGTTCTAAAAAATTTGATAAACATGTGAAGTATTTGGCAGGTTGCAGATTTTCCTTCGCATTGAAATGAATCGCAGCACATTGTGAGGACTATTTAGCTGTGCTGTAGGTCAGAGTGGGAGTGTTCTGGCACTGCCACGCTGTTTGGAAGGAATATCACCTGCCAGGGAATTGTCTGGCTGTGGACAGCATTATCAGCCCTCAGTTCATCAGAATGGGGTCTGCGGCCCGGAGAGGTGGGTTTTCCAAATGTGATGGATTCCATATGTGACAGCCACTTAGTAGAGCATTGGCCAGTTATATTTATCCCCTCTGCTGAATCCCACATGTGGGGAAAAAAGAAAAAGAAAACCCCAGACACTCCAACCCCTTTAAATGCTGGACCCTTTGCCATCTGGGCTGCTTTGCCATCTACTGGTAGCAATAGCAATCGCAGGAAAGGCCCAAAGTGGACCACAAGAAATATGCAAACTGTTGTGTTGATGAGTAAATTGCTATTGTTTTGTGTGTGTGTGTGTGGGGGGGGGCATCATCTAGAACTTTAGTGCTGAAGGAGATTTTATTTTTTTATTTTTTTTTTTTTGCTTTTTGGGTCACACCCGGCGATACACAGGGGTTATTTCTGGCTCATGCACTCAGGAATTACCCCTGGCGGTGCTCAGGGGACCATATGGGATGCTGGGAATCGAACCCGGGTCTGCCGCGTGCAAGGCAAATGCCCTACCCGCTGTGCTATCACTCCAGCTCCTGAAGGAGATTTTAGACATTTTCTAGTCCAATTCAGTAGTTAGGAAGGACTCTCACAGAAACTCACAGATTCTTAAGGCAGGGAAATGGCTTTGAAATGATGCACAACACAGCACTCAGTATGCATCTGTCCCGTTCTTGTTTTCCCTAGTAATATCGAACCACATCACTATAAAGTTTTATCATGATCTTCTGCTTTTAGCTTTTGTATTGTTGTGTCTGTGTAATTTTCCTTAAAGTATGAAGTTTCATTGAAATTTCTAAACCAAACATTTGTTTCTACTTTATACCATTCCTTTCTATGTCTTTCTTTATAAACACTTAGGAAAAGTCAATTTAAAAAATTTAAACTTTCGCCTTTTTAAGTGTATTGCTTTTTATTAATGACTGTAGAAAATGACCCAAAACACAGTGACTTAAAGCTACATTACTAAGTTGGAGAGATAGGACAGTGGATAGGGCCTTGTGGATTTAATCCTTGACACCACATATGGTCCTTTGAGCACTGCCAATAATGATCCCTGAGCACAGAGCCAAGAGTAATCCCTGAGCACTGCCATATATGGCCCAAAATCAAAAGAAACAAACCACCCACACATACTATATCTCTAAAGGTCTTAAATGGGTCAGTGGTTTCATTCCTTCTGGAAGTGTTTTGTTTTTTTTTAATGGGGCAGGTGGTCATACCCAACAATGCCATGGACTATGTTCAACTCTATGCTCAGGGGATCTGAGGTGATTCCCAGTGGTGCTCATTGGCCATGTAGTCCAGAAGTTGGCCACATGCAAGGTAAGCATCTTAAACTCCCCTGCTATCCTCTTTGGTTCCCTTCTTGAAGTTTGCCTTTCTACTTCCTTGCCTTTTTGTTCCTAGAGGCCACTTAATATGTCTTTGTTGTTACTTGCTTTTCTCAGATTTCAACCTTTATCTTCATACCACTCGACCCTGCCTCTTCCTTATAAGGCTTCCTTTGATTACATTGCAGTGACCTGTGTAATTCAAGCTAATCTCATCCTTCAATCTTTTAGCTCAATTGTGATTCACTTTTTTAATGTAAAGAACAGATTCAGAGGTTTGGGGATTAGGATCCATTATTAGGCATATCACAATGAAGTACATGAAAGTTAAAAATGTATATGAAATTTCTCATAAGTTGATACTTAGGGTTTAGACTCCTGTTGTTTGATAATAATGATTAATGAGTGCTGGTTATTGCGTGCTAATTGTGACCTGTGCATTGTGCTTATATATAATACTAGTTTCTCACAAAAGCAATATAAAATATTATCCAAGTATAAAAATGTGCAAAATAATGTTTGAAAAGCTACAATAACCTTCACAAAGTCCCAGAGCCCAAATGTCACAAGTGTAATTAAGTTGATTTGGCTTCAATGCCCTGTGACTCCGTAATCAAGGAAAACACCCTAGTTCTTAACACTTCTTCTTTGTCACATTATTAACTCTGTTATTTTCTGTGTTAAACTTTGTTAAACACTTGTTATTTTCAAAGTTAAAATACCTGTCCTCTGCTGCATATGCTTCCAACTGTTCTCAAAGCACATCACTGTCACTGTCACTGTCATCCCATTGCTCATCGATTTGCTCTAGTGGGCACCAGTAACATCTCCATCGTGAGACATCTTGTTACTGTTTTTGGCATATCGAATATGCCACGGGGAGCTTGCCAGGCTCTGCTGTGCGGGTGAGAGATTCTCGGTAGCTTGCCAGGCTCTCCGAGAGGAATTGACCTCTGGTCAACCGTGTGCAAGGTGAACGCCCTACCTGCTGCTGCTGCGCTATAGCTCCCGTCCTGGTTCTTTAATGCTCATTCTCTACCTCTTTTCTATAAGTATCATACCTGGGCCATGATACCTACCTGTTGTGTGCTAATCTTGATGGAGCAGGTGGAGGATGAAAGTAGGAAAGATGGTGTGCACATGTATCATGTCTGTGAATGTGTGTGTACGTAGACAGTTATTGGAGGGCTAATGGTCATAATTATGGCTATCTAAAGAAAAGGCAAGCTGTAACATTTACAAAAGGGCATGCTGTAAACATTGTTGTCTTTGGAAGCTGGAGAGATAGTGCAGGGGTTTGGTGCTCACCTCGCATATGGCCAACCCCGTATGGATTTCCAGCCCCCTATGGTCCTCTGAACATTGCCAGAGGTAAGCCTGGAGTCCCCTGAGCTCTGTCAGAGTGGCCCAGGTAATCTCTGACACATTCTCAGGCCCTTGTTGGCTAAGGGTCACCGAGAGGGTGGCCTGGGTCTCCTGAATATGCTTCAGGAACCCCCCACCCCACCATACTCCACAAAAAAATTGTGTGTCCTAGGATGAAGGTGCAAGAATGTGTTGACTGTGAGATCATTGATCTGACTGAGAAGTCCCTGAACAACTCCAATACCCCTGAAAATGTTTGAAAGGGTAATGTAAACACGTGTGTAGTAGCACACCAGGTACGTAGATGTGAAAAACTCCTAAAACTCCTTACTGTACACTACATATAGGGATGAATGTTTCACCCTACAAAGGAAAGCAGTTCAAGCACATCTTGGTGGTAGGTCTGCATCCTCATTTTCATATATGAGAAAGAGAATTTATTTATTTATTTTTTAAAAGTTGGGGCCACATCCAGCTGTGCTCAGGGTTTACTCCTTGCTCTGCATCAGGGATCACTCCTGATGGGACGGGGGACCATATGGGCCTCCAGGGATCCAATGGAAGACAAAGGGGGCAATGAAGGAGGATGTGGGACATTTACACTTTCAAAATACTATAGCTGTTCCACCAATAGAACAAGTTACTGCTTTTTTGCTGATGAGCATATGGAGATATATCTACTGATCCATGGACTAATTGGATTATCAAAAGAGTTTTAAATATTACACTGAGATTTTACCATGAATTAAACTTTGAATTCCCCCCTCCCCGCCACAAATGTTGTAAAACTTTTTATTTTCATTTTAAAATTACAAGTCAAAGTGGACAAACTGAATTCATGTCCTCTTATTATCGTGATTAAGGTCACATTACGCTGCTCTGCCCATTCCATATCCAAAGATAGATGCAGATGTGATTTCATTCCTGCAATGCACTCTATCAGAGCCCACTCAAAGAGCAACACCCAGTGGTGCTATGCAAACTGAAGTGACTGCATGATCTGTAGCATCAGATGTTTATAAAATCCTCCTGAACTTGGATCTTCCCAGTCTTTTCCTTCCTTCCTTCCTTCCTTCCTTCCTTCCTTCCTTCCTTCCTTCCTTCCTTCCTTCCTTCCTTCCTTCCTTCCTTCCTTCCTTCCCTCCTTGTTTTGAGTGGGAGGGAGAATCACACCTAGTGGTACTTAGGGTTACTCCTGGCTCAGTGCTCAGGGAAAGTCAAGAATGATGAAGTATGCATAGCTTAGAAACTTGTATCCCACAAACCCCATGGGACAGTTATCAAGTTGTACCTAAAGTCTACTTGATCTTCATGGCACAGGACCAGTTTCCTAGCACCAGAGTTCTCAGGAGAGCTGTGGCTTTAGGCTCGAGTGAGGAATTGCTCTTTGCAGGAAAAGGCAAGCCAATTCTTTCCTCCACCCAGGTTCCCATGTTTCTCCTCTATCCTCATAGAAAAAAAATTCAGTAAGAGGTGAATAGCGAATAGTTTTCTTTGGAAAAAAGAGGGGGGAGAGAACGTGAGCGAAGCACATTCAGAGAGAATGTGGGCTTCTCTGGATGGAAGAGAGCAAGAGTGTAATGCCAAGTTGAGAAACTGAGATGTGGTGACCTCCCAAATGGGGAATGTGCTCCATTTGCTCATGCAAAGTTAGTTTTATAGTTTTTTCTTCCCAAATTGCTCCCACTTGGAGTCTCTTGCCATGGTGTTATCAAGGGGAAGAGCTTGGAACTTTCAGTGGTCTTTTTTTCATATTCTTCTCACAGCCTTTTATTCCAGCAGGCGTTTCTCTTTTTGGGTGTTCAGATTTCTGGGATGATGCTGGCAGCCTTTATTTCTGCATCTCAGAGGGTTTCCAGCCTTCATGCTTTTAGGCCGTGCCTAAGTAACTTTTTAAATCCACATGGCCAGGACTCTACTGTCTACCTGCCCACCTTCAACTTTATTAACAAATGAGTAACTTTCTCTTGAGTAGTTGATCTTCGAGTCCAGAGAGAGGTGGCCACCAAGATACAAGGTCCCAGCAGGTCCAGTTGCTGTGAGCAGGAGGAGTTTTCTTCATCTCCACAGCAGCCCTTTTGCCCTGTTCAGAGCTTTTGACTGATTGGACTAAGTCCAACAACATTATGGAGGGTGATTTGATTTATTCTATCTGCCCATTCAAAATTAATCTCATCCCCTAACAACCTGACAAGCACCCAGAATAATGTTTAATCAAGAATCTGTATTCCTCCATGGCCCACTAGTCAAACTGACATATAAAATTGACCTTTACATGGGACTTAAAAAGTTTGCCCACCAAATTGTGGCATGTGACACATTTTATTTGATAAAGAGTTGGGGGACTATTTTGAGAATCAGATTTCAGTTCAATGTATTTTACAGTAAAAATATTATCTTACCATTTATCCCTTAATATTTGTACTCCAGCTTTTCTAATTCCATGCTAAAAACAGTTGCAAGACTGGAGGAAAATGAACTTCTAGCTACAGAAACAATACTACAACACAGACATAATCTATTTAGCCTGATACTTGCCCATCATTCATTACTCTACAGATTATTAGCGCCAAGAGTTAAAATGTACCATATATGTATTTTTGATATCAATATTAGGATTTATGTCTTTTATGTCACCATGTATAAGTATACAGTGGAAAACTGTTGGTAGAAAGGGCTGAATAAGAAAATACATTGATTTTTTTGTTCTTTCCCTCCTTGACCCTTTATTATTTTTTAATTATTACTTTATCATAAAAAGTCTTTATTACTAAAGATCTTTATTATTAAAAGCTTTCCTAACTTTTCCTAAGAAGAAAGTAGGTGAAATTTATGTATGTATGTAGAAATATATATTTCAGATCATCTGTTATTTGTTGATTATCTCAGAGGAAGCAGGTCACTCTCTGGCTTTAGCTTTTGTAAGACAAAGATTTTTCATCTTGGGAATTTCCCAAATGAACATATGAGAATTTCAAGGTCTCAGTAAAGTTAATGAGTTGCTAGCCTATATTTATTGGAAAGCCACACAGAAAATAGCTAAAGAAAATGAGAAGTGGCTTAACAAAGTTATTGCTATTAGAAAACAAAATACACATATTCAGAGCCCTAATATTAAGAGATATTAATATTAGACTACAGCAGCACTCCATCTAGCAATTAAGAGGTCCTATGAGGACTAAGAAAGAGGGTGGCTATTAGCAACAGAAGTGATTACTTTCAATCATAACATGAGACTAACACCCCAACACCCAAGGACAGTAGAGACAAGGACCAGAAAGATTGCTCCACAATTGGAAGCCTGCCTTATGAGCTGGGAGAGAAGGCAGCTGGGATTAAGAAGGGATTATCACTAAGTCAGTGATGGTTGGAGGGATTGAGCGGGATGGGAGATATGTGCTGAAAGTGGATGAAGGACCAAACATGATGGCCTCTCATAATCTGTATTGCAAATCATAATACCCATAAATAGAGAATGAGTAAGAGGGAAATTGTCTGCCATAGAGGAAAGGGGAGAGGTGGAACGAGTCAGAGAGGGATACTGGTGACATTGGTGGTGGAAAATGTGCACTGGTGGAGGGATGGGTATTCAATCATTGTAAAACTGAAACTCAAACATGAAAGCTTTGTAAGTGTAGCTCACGGTGATTCAATAAAAAAAGTGATTACTTATGATAAAGTCACTTTCTCTCAGAAGAATAATCTGTCATGCTATAACATAAAAATATCCTGTGTTTATATAGTTTCTATAAGGGATCTGTTTGTAAAACTCAAATCAGGCAAATAGCATATTAAAACAACTTATTTCTGTAATCTTTAACTGCTTTTAGATATTATCTGGTGACGTCAATTGCACCATTAATCAGCTTGGGTTGCAAATTATGGTTCAGGGAATTGCACTGTATTTTTTTATTTTTGCTTTTTGGGTCACACCTGGCGATGCACAGGGGTTACTCCTGGCTCTGCACTCAGGAATTACCCCTGGCGGTGCTCAGGGGACCATATGGGATGCTGGGATTCGAACCTGGGTCGGCCGTGTGCAAGGGAAACGCCCTACACACTGTGCTATCACTCCAGCCCCTAATTAATGTCTTTTTTAATCTCACTTTTTTCTTTGCTTTTCAGACATACCTGACAGTAATTAGGGGGTACTCCTGGCATGGTGTTTGGGGTAGCTCCTGGTGGTGCTTTGGGGCCCATGTAGTGCTGGAGATTAAAACCAGGCTTCTCACATGTCAAGCACAGGCTCAAGTCCTTTGAGTTATCTCCCAGCCCTCCGTGAGTGATTATGAGCTCTATTAGGCATTCCCCCTCTAGAGATGAGAAATTTGTGAGCTTTGACTTTAAGAAGCCTGGTGCAGAGAAAATGTAAGATTTTGCCTTCTATTTATATTTCTAAAACACCTAGAAATAGGGTTATTAGGAGAGTTATGAAGGAAGAGAGTGTGGCATAGGTAACAGAAACCCCCTAGTTTGAAACTCCATCCTACTTTCCCATGCACTGTGGACTCTCTGGGGACATAGAGGTGTAGATAGCAAGTGGAGTGGCAGAAAGAGGAGGGTTAGGATTATTGAGGGAGGTTGGATAGAAAACAACATCTGATTTTGAAAATCTTTCTGAGCTTTCTCAAGATGTTTGGCTAATTTCAGTAAGGTGAAATGACTACAGCTGTGGTGAAGGCACATATAAGACCTAAAATATACATTTACTTTTCTTTTTCTGTTTTTAAGGACGAGAAAGAACAAAATGGAGAACATGCTACTCTGGTTGATATTTTTCACTTTGGGGTGGGTCCTTAATGATGGATCTGAAATGGAACAGGATTTCACGTGGCACTTGAGAAAACTACCCCGGCTTGTCAGTGAAAGGACTTTCCATCTCACCAGCCCCACATTTGAGGCCAATGCTAAAATGTTGTTAAATAAAGTGTGTGGCATCGAATGTCACGAAAATCTCCCAGCTCCCAGCCTGTCTGAATTAGAAGATTCTCTTTCCTATGAGACTGTGTTTGAGAATGGGACCCGGACTTTTACTAGGGTTAAAGTGAAAGATCTGGTCCTTGAGCCTGCTCAAAACTTCACCTCTAAGGGAGTGTCTGTTCGGAGAAAGAGGCAGGTGTTTGGCACTGATAGCAGGTTCAGCATCTTGGACAAACGGTTCTTAACCAATTTCCCATTCAATACTGCTGTGAAGATCTCCACAGGCTGCAGTGGTGTTCTCGTCTCCCCCAATCATGTTCTAACAGCTGCCCATTGTGTTCATGATGGAAAGGATTATATCAAAGGGAGTAAGAAGCTAAGGGTAGGGTTGTTGAAGATGAGAAGTAAAGGCAGTGGCAAGAGACGAAGGGCTTCGAAGAGGGACAGGAGGGAAGTTGATGGTGGTAGCCAAAGAAAGGGTACCCAGAGGAAGCTGAGAGAGAGGAAGGCGGGAAGGAGAGGAAAGGAATCTGGTCGGGGTCAGAGAGTGGCTGATGGGAGGCCCTCCTTCCAGTGGACCCGAGTCAAGAATACACACATCCCCAAAGGCTGGGCTAGAGGAGGAAGGGGCGAGGCTGCCTTGGATTATGACTACGCTCTTCTGGAACTGAAGCGTGCTCACAAGAAGAAATACATGGACCTAGGCATCAGCCCACCCATCAAGAAGCTGCCAGGTGGAATGATCCACTTCTCAGGATTTGATCGTGATAGGGCGGATCAATTAGTCTACAGGTTCTGCAGTGTGTCAGATGAGTCCAATGACCTCCTCTATCAATACTGCGATGCTGAGTCTGGCTCAACTGGCTCTGGGGTCTATCTCCGTCTGAAAGAGTCAGACACAAAGAATTGGAAGCGCAAGATTATTGCTGTTTATTCAGGTCACCAGTGGATAGATGTCCATGGGGTTCAGAAGGACTACAACGTCGCAGTACGTATAACCCCCCTCAAATATGCTCAGATTTGCCTTTGGATTCATGGAGATAATGCCAATTGTACTTATGGCTAACAGTAACCTGCAATGAAGTCGTGAGTAGTCTACATCAGAGAGGGAACCAGTTCTGATTATTGTAGCAATCTCACTCTATAGGTTATATAACATTTTGACATTTTAATGAATTTAATTTTTTTTAAAAAAATTGATGTCTATTCTTTGAAGAGATGTTTTAACACAGTTATTGAAACTAGACTTCCAAACTAAGTATATATTCTTCTTTACTTAGTGATGTTTTATTTGTAGGATAATTTTTAATGTCTTCTTAAAAAAACACTTTAAAACTTCAAACTGGTGCTACAAATAATAAGCAATTTATCACTGAGTTTATTTTCAGGGTCTTACACTAAGAAGAATCTGAGAGTAGTACCAGAGTTAGATTAGAGACTAGTTTACAATACAGACTGTGGTATTCTGAGATGTATCCAATGATCCCCTGACATCAGGGTTTTCACTGTGTTTTCTCTGGGGTTTGAAAAACTTTAGATACTTTTACAAAAGGAATTGTAAGGGATGGAAAACTCTATAAACAAAACTATTAACTTTTACTGCTTTCAAAGTGTCAACTCAAGTATATATTATTTTAAAATGGGAGAACCATTGTGTACTGTTATATAAGTATTGTTTAAAAATAGGGAAGCTGAGATGTTTTAAGATCTCAAGTTTTCGATTAATAATAAAAACATGGACTTTTGTGACTAATTAGGGACTGAGGATGTGATTCAAGTGGTAGAGCTCATGTCTTTCATTCAGGGCTCTGGGTTCAATCCATGCTCCTATCTATCTTCCCTGCCATGCAGCCAGCACTGCCTGATGTGGTCCTGGTTGTACCTGACCACTGCTGGATGTAACTGCATAGCCTTTACAGTAATAAAAAACAAATATGTACAAATGAAAAATGGACTTTGCATTTTTTGTACAGTTTGACAGTAAAAATGGTCATTACTGAACACATCATTTTTTACTATACTTTCTCCTATTCAGGAGGTGCTATTTTTTCCCTAACCTCAAGGAGTTCTACATTTTTTCCCAAGAAAGTGTCTTATTTGCCTCTTGACAAAGTTCAGAATTCTACATAGAACCAAAGGCCTACTCTTTTGATGAATTCTCTAGTATTTGTAGATGTGTTCTTTCATAAAGATGAAATACAATTTACAAATGTAACCTTCCAAAGAAGGTTCTAATAATTTTCATTGGGGACAAAACTATATGCTCACTCATGCAGTCTAAGTAGACCAGTTCAGGCACCCGATACGAATTTCTGGAATGGACTAACGCTTACCTGAATGGCTGCAAAAGAGGTTTGGTTTTGGCCATTATGTTAAAAGGGTTTCAGTGATACATAATCAAATTTTTATTATAAATCAAGTGAATTATAATCAAAATTCAGGAATTATGGCCTAAATTTCTGTACTGTCCTTGGAAGTTTCTAGGGCACATATTCTTTTCTCTCGTGATACATCTACCAAGTCACATTTTACCAGAGTTTCAACCTTATTTTTAAAATAAAATATAGAACTATGCTCTTGACTTTCATGTAAAAAAATATTCGATTAGATTAAAATTAAAAGTAATTTTGTAAATGGTATCCAAAAGTATCAGAAATTCGATACAATTGTACATTTTTTTTTTCTTTTTGAGTCACACCCGGCAATGCACAGAGGCCATTCCTGGCTCACGCACTCAGGAATTACCCCTGGTGGTGCTCAGGGGACCATATGGGATGCTGGGATTCGAACCTGGGTCGGCCGCGTGCAAGACAAATGCCCTACCCGCTGTGCTATCACTCCAGCCCCACAATTGTACATTTTTAATGCAACTGTTAAAATTATTTAATAAAGATGAAAAATTAGTCATAAATCTTCTCTACCTATATATATATATATATATTTACATACAGCATTCCAGAAAATGTTAAATTAATTTCTCATGTGTTTAAAAATCATTCTATATAGATAAGTACATCCCACAAACACTGCCATGTAAGCTCACCTACTGGTTCAGCTATACAGACTCATGATTAAGTCTTGGAAGAGATCAAGTAGCTGCAAAACTTCACAGATACACAGGCTCTCATCTAAAACCTCTTAGGTCCCTCTGAGGGGACCCAACACGGGGGAAGGCTGAGTCCCTGCCCTGCCAAAGCCCCAGCAGCCACATGCGAACCCCAACAGCTGTCACCATGACTACACTGCCTCACAGCTGAGCTCTGCGGAGACCAAACTGCCAACAATTTCAGGAATACCTGTCTTTTGGCTGAGAACACTGGGTCTTTTTGGAGTGGGGCTGGGAAACTTCCCCACAGCACCGTATATTTCTGAAAGCCTCGGCAGCCACACGCACATCCCACAACCACCATCACATAAAGTCACTGCCCAGTTGACTATTTTGGAGTTTCTGGAGCACATAGCAGCATTTGCAGCTGGGCAACACTTTCAAACACGAGAATATTATCATCTCAGTAGGAGCACACCATATCAGTGGGAAAGTACCATAGAACAAATTATGCTCAATAAACAAAACATTAACACAGAAGACTCAGCTAGCAGCAACAGCTAAGTAAATCCTCAGACAAGGACTTAATCTCCTCATGATTAGATGTAACAATTTTCACAAATTTTCTTTTACTGAAGTATTTTTTTTGATAATTCCATTAGCCATTTAGTTGTAACAATCAATATAAAAGAAATTATTTTGTGCCTGCTAAGGGGACAGGCTTGGGGGAATGGGGATAACGGCTGAGGGAAGGTCGTATTGGTAGTAAGACTGGTGTTGGAATATTGAAAGCCTATAACAAATGCATCATAAACATCTTTGTAAACCACAGTATTTAAATAAAGGGGAAAAATAAAAATACATAAATAAAACTTATTCTAATTAATGCTGTTGTATTTTAAAACATGTTATTGAATAATATTTTATTACAGATGATAAAAGAATGGTAGTCATTGTCTCAGAAGTTTTGTATAAATCTTTTGGGGGAAACATCTAAGTGATCACTGCACTATAAATGTTTTGGCAAACTTTGCACACTTAGATACTTGCAAACACTCAATCTTTATCTTAGATTCTTTATTTTTGAGGAGGAAGGCACACCCAATGGTGTTCAGATCTTCCTCCTGGCTTTGTACTCAGGGATCACTCCTGGTGGATTCAGGGACTAAATGGGGACTAAACTTAGGTCAGCCACGTGCAAGTTCCTTACTCACTGTACTTTCTCTCTGGCCCTGGATATTGTTTTTTAAAATCCCACATTGGAATAGAGAACTGAGAATATCAGATTAGGGGAGGAGTAGATGGAAGGAATGATGAAGTGGACTAGAGGTGACACATATATAATTACAAAAGTATTATCTTTCAGTTTTGATATGCAAAGTTACAGTACCTTCACCTCCATGAAAAGTGCTCATGATCTCCGCCACTTACCCTATACAACCTCCAGTCTACCTCTTCCTTCCCCTCTGCCTCCTTCACTGCTTAGTAATCTCAGTTCTGTAGCAAAAGTGAATGACTCATCATCATTCAAAGCTATTCCTTTGTTTTGTCTCTTTATATACCACAAATAAATTACATCATTCATCCTTCTCTCTCTGATTTATTTTGCTTATCACGATGCCCTCCAGCTCCATCAAACTAACTGTTCACCTAGTAGCTACATCTAGTATTATAAAAGAAATTACCAACTAACTTGAACACTTATATTTCCTAAAATCTGTTCCCGTGTATGTATATGAGTGCATATGTGTCTGTGTGTGTGCATGTCTGTGTGTGTATGTGTGAGAGAGATAGAGATAGAGAGAGAGAGAGCAGGTACATGTGTTAAATGATGATTGCAGTGATATTTGGATCACACATAATACACATATATGTGATCTAAAAATATATATTATATATACACACATATATATCTATGGATCACACATGATATTGCTCAGGGATTAGTTTTGATTCTGCACTCTGAAATTGCTCCTGAAGATGCTCAAGGGATCATATGGGATGGCAGGATCGAATCTGGCTTGGCTGTGTGCAAGGCAGCTGCCCTACTCACTGTATATTACTCTGGTCCCTGGAGTGATATTTTCTTATTGCCTGAAACTAGTCGTTTCCCAATTCCACTATGTTGTTACTACTGAACTTTTATTTGGCTAATAATACAATGCATTCCAAAGAACCTAACTCTTCTCAGCTAGATAAACAATTCCAGGGCATCCCACAAACAGTCTTTAGAATACTGATGTTTGGGAAACTAAGAAGCCCCTTTCTCATCAAACTATATTCTTATCAACACATCTTAGCCACTAGTTGACAGGAATTAAGACCTGGAAATTTTTTTTTTTTGCTTTATTTAAAATTCACACCACTGCTACTGACCCAGAT